>NC_090447.1:1441058180-1442308180 GCF_031143425.1 Pleurodeles waltl
TGAATATTTGTCCTTGAGGCTACGTTGGTATATGCCGAGTCGGCAACTCAGATCAACAGGGGCCCATATGACCCATGTTCCTCAAACTCGTAGGGTTAGATGGGGAGATAAAGCCTTCACCGTTGTTGCTGCCAAATACTGGAAGTCGCTCCCTCTGTCTATAAGGAAGCAGCAAAACTTCTTGACCTTCAGGGGGTTAGTAAAAACTTGGCTCTTTCCTTGGTAACTTTATTTTTCCCCTTAGCTCTTTTTTGTTTTTCTGACACTTACCCTTCTTGTACTTAGCACTTCGATGCCACGGCTGGAATGTGCTTTATAAATACTAAAAATACAATACAAAATACAATACATCACTAATATCTCAAATTACATCATTGATGCCATTATGAAGTCAATGTCCTATAGGGTTTGTGGACTTGAAGTAATTCAACAAGCTACACCTGTGCCCAATTTCCCTTCACCAATTAAGTAATAATGGACATAAACTTTGACTGCATGTTGGACATATTGCATATCAGTCATGTCACTCATATTTGAGGGATGTTACCCTCTTTTCACTGGTATTCACCCATCTAACAGGCAAAATGCCTCCATAGACTTTAATAGGCTTATCCACTTTTTAAACCTTGAACACCCTAGAACTAAAAAAAAAGAGTGTGTACTCAATTTACCTTAATGGGATCAGCCTCTTAAATAATTCACATGACCTGCAATTTTAAGTCAAGATGTTGACAGGTATGCAATTATCACTGATACGACACCTGGCAGGCTCTATGGGCAGCCCTCTGTAGTTTGGTCAAATACACGACTCGCATCCTTGAGACAAGCACAGTGGTATACAACCTTAGAGCCATGCTTGCAACCCCAGTGTTAGTTACAGCAGCTATAATTGGGTCACCCCTACGTTATACCTTATTCAAGTATTTGCATTGATTCAAAATCTTCAGCAGAGTTCTGTTCTGGAAATAAATAAACACATCTAATAAACATCCATGTCACTTACAATTTGTCTGTATCACTTTATTAAAACTATTTAGTATAGGTACGTGCCCAGGCATCCACTGGTGGGTAATCTATTGTCAAAATAATCTTTGCCACTTCCCACACATTGTTTGCACTCACAGATTGTTTGCACTCACAGACTGTCTTCAACAGCCTTAAGCTTTAAGTCACAACCTACTTTGAAACATGTGTCTACAACACACCTCAAGTGTGCTCAGCCTTTACTTTGGTTACCAAGAAGAACTACTTGGACCCCAAACTTTACTGGTTTATAAACACTGCACAAAAAAACTTTCAACATGTACAATACGTATGCTATTTGCATTCTATGTGCTGACAGGTGTACACACAGTAACTCAATATGACTTCAGGCTGTTCACTAACAACTTTCTGCTTTAAAATGAAGTAAAGGTTTATGTGAAAAACAGTACTATTGATGCGGTCATTTGAAATGTGAATAGCAGTATCATGGATGACACTTTTTAAGAGGTCATCAGTGATGTCATCAATGATTTTATTAATGGCATGCCCTGAGTAATGTAATATGTGAGGTCATAACAATGTATGCCAGGGGTGCAAGGTATAGTTACTTCACTAAACTTTAACTGGTGAATGTCAGTGTTTTTCAGTTGTAGTACCTAACTATAGTCACTTTTACCATTGTTTTTTGAGTGACTTTCTGTTTTTTTAAGCCATGATCTTATTACTATACCTAAGTATAACATCATAAAAAACACTTTCTGCGCATTTTTTTTTTTTTTATCATATTCAAAGTTTAGCATATGCCCAATCCTCTCGGGCAACCTGTGCCCAGCCCCCACTGCGCATGGTCCTTAATTGTGGGCAGTGCAGAGTTGGCTGCATGGCCTAGCCTATGGCCAGGCCCTGTGTCCAGTCCTCTGCGAGAACCTACCCGACTGCTGTACATTGCCTTCAAATGTGAGCAGCATTATTTGGGCTTGACGCTCAACCCACTGCAGACAGCCAACGCCTACTGCGCATGGCCTGCCACCTGCACAATAGCAGTTGGCCATCTCATATTATTGTTTAAACATTTTTGGTACCGTGACAACCCAGCGCTGGGTACTGCAGTACTTGGTGCTGGTACAGCAGTTCCCTAGGGCCCAAGCTCCAGTGAGGCTGTGCACCAAGCCCCTCCCCCTTGGGTGCCCAAACCTGCATAGAGCAAGGCCTTTAGCAGGGTGCAGCCAATGGTTGGCCCCCACTCCCCTCATCACCCAACTCTTTTTTTTGTATTCCATTGTTGTTACTGAATAAATGCTTTAACAATTTATTTAAAAGTATGTTTCTAAAATAGGTGTTAGCCAGCTAATATTATGCAGGATGTAATCCATTTTGGATGATTTATAGAGCCATCCACTTATTTTTCATTTAAATATGTCAACAGTCAACCACTATTTTCATGCTATTGCATTTATGCTTGGTCCCTGATTGGCATACTGGATAACACTGTGCTTCTTTATTTCTTCTAAGTGTTGCAGAGCAAACACGTAGTGTTGTAGACGTCTACCATGGGGGAAACTATTTTTTCTTGGGATCGATTTCAACTTAATATTCCTTTCTGCTTGTTCTCTGTTGAGAATTTGCCAATGCCCTTTTGTGTTCTTTTCTGTGAAGCAGCCCTTGACAACACCCATAACTGGACCAGGGCACTATTGCCTGAATATCCAATTTGTTCTTCAGCTCATTGTGCTCTTTCGTCAAAGGGGGCTCTGCAGAAGCACCCCTATGTTCTAACCAGCATCTATCACCAGGCTGCTGTTCAGAGCAGTATGGCTTTTATGCTGCATGACAGATAGAGCTCAGTGTAGAAACACCTGTACAAAGTTCTTTCCATGGCCTTCTATTGAACTTCCCTGTTCTTTTGGATGTTTTTCACGAGTCTCTTTCTTTTCACCCATATGCTTGATTCTTCCTTTGTGTCAATAGCTTTATGTACACAAGTAGCAGATCGCTGACCTACAGTTCTGGAAAACGTGTTGATGTCCAGCTTGTCTGGTCTTTCTCAAAACATTATCTGTCCATGAGCCTTCATTATCTATAAACAGTCCCAGATCTCTATACATGGAAAAGTCTCACAACTCTTAAATATTTAACTGGAACTTTATTCTGATCTTTTTGGGAGATTTTCCACACAATCCAGATCTTGGGTTTACTTACATTTTTCTTCAGCTTGCAATACTTTTCCTAAACTGTCCAAGAGCTTGCGCAAAGCCGCGGTACCCCTTTCTACTAGGACAGAATTATTTGCATAAAACAGTATGAAAACGTTCTAACTCCCAACACATGGAGTACTCCGTCCTGTTAGCAAAAAAGCATAAAGGTTGCTTGTGCACAAATTAATAACAAGCATGCCTGTTTCACTCTCTCAAGCTTCGACCGAAGGGGTGGACCTGAGGAGAGTCCCTGGTGTCTCGAAATCTCTCTGGAGGGATGGACCACTCAATGCCTCATGATATAAGGGGTGAAACGAGGAAAGGGGAGAGCAGACTCGTGGTGTACAGAGTGAAGGCTAAATTAGTACAAAAAGAGGTAGAGATCAATAAATAGGAATTAGGTAGTTATCTCAGGTGGCAGAAACAAAGTCATCGAGCTTACCAGAGCCCTGGGGTGATGGGATCATGAGAACAGACGTTGACCAAGGTATTGCTGTTGCTCCCCAGGACGCTCAGAAATCAGAGAGGTATTGTTCCCGTCTGCACCAGCCTGCCCCGCCTGCCTGCTAGCCCGTGAGAGGGGTAGGGGGTGAGGCCTTCTTGCCCCCTGCCTCCCGTACCCAGCCTGCCTTGGAGGGGGGTGTTGAAGGCGGCCCGGAGGTGCCACGCCATTGAGGCCCATTGAGGAGGCACCACACCTGTCTGCTCCCTGTTTGCTCCATTTGCCTGCCTGTCTATTCGCCTCAGGGGAGCCTATGCTTGCTTGTAAGATGCTATTCTAAGCTAAATCCTACACCTTCCACCATTCACCACGGGGGAGGGGTGCCGTGCTGCTGAGGAGGCATTTGGTGTGAAGTTGGTGAGGCGAAGTGGTGAGGTTGGATCAGGGGGGAGGACAGGCTGCCCCACGATTTCTTGCTCATTTCTTGAATGGATGGAGTGCTGGTGACTGACGACCACACTGGAGTTGCACTGAGGACCATCCTCGAGGAGGCAAATAGGAGTTGTTGGATCTAGAGCTGGAGAAGAGTGGAGTGGAGCTCTGAGGTGAGCATTGCTGATTGGTTTGTTTGATCCACTGACTGCTGGCCTCTCCTTACCTCAGGGTTGAGCGGCATTACCTTGGTGGAAGGTGAAAGGAGAGAGTGATCTCCAGCTACGCTACGGTATTTTGCCATTCCTGTTTCTTCTAGTTCTCCTCTTTTTTACTTCACTCCCTCCACTGGCAAAACTAGCAACACTGGCAATACTGACAACCAATACAATCACATAACACACAATAAATACACAGCAAAGGACGGAGAGATGGGGTCATAGTCGGTGCTAAGGTCGGTTGCACCAAGGCAGGCTTAGAGCTGCAGGATTCTGGGGCACGGCAGAAGCAGCTGGCACAAGGCTGGTGGGGCTCGCTTTGCTCCACCATCCTGATCGCCTACCCCCACCCCATTTCTCCTTTTTCAACCTCTGTGTGAGACTTTTTGTGAGACTGTAAGGCTGTAAGACTCAAGGACCAACAGCTACAATAATCAGAAGAGGAATCAAACGAGGAAATAAGGAAAATAAATTAAAGTAGAGAGTGTGAGAGATAGAGAAGTGGAGGATAAGCACTTTGCCAGATTTCCAAACTAATACGTTCCAGTATTCCCCAAAAGCCACCATCTTTTAACATGTAGGGAACAAGGGGAAAATCAAGGAGGAACAAGGAAGCCTTAGCACATAAAAGAAATCACTTATGCATTACACAGGAACTAGAGCAGGAGCCTAGAATTGTATCCTTAACTCCAATAAAACCTGTGAAAAAAATAGAGGCAGTCGCCAGGGGATACACATCCAGAGGCCAGAGTGATGAGGATGTGGATGTTGGGGTGCTCAACCTAAAACCATTTTTGCCCTCCCGTGCTGATACTGCTGATACTGTGGCTATTGGAAATTTTGGTCAGGATGAAATTGATGACACTGGATGCATAATAACATCCGGGAGAAAGACCGAGGGCAGGAACATAAGCCCTGGAAACCCCACATATGTAATCAACAGAGAACAGCAGGCAATAAAGCCGGATGAAAATAAGGAGACTTGAAACCTCAATCAATCATCGCATAATCAGTGACTAAAGGCCTACCTGCTATTAAAGGGAAAACACCATAACCAATTATTATAACTATCTTAATTCTAGTGTAGACTAGTTGTAGACGCCGCACACCATCCCCAGCACCCCTCTCATGGGAGTCGATTGCGTTGTCCCCGAGCAGCTATAATGGTGATGTAAGGTTGGAGGGGGTCGAAATAGAGCAACATGGAGCCCGGCCTTTAGAAATACCCTCACTGCCATCATTTCAATCAATTCATAATATCTTAACTGAGGAATGTATTTCAGAAATAAGAAAAGTAGTCCCACGGGAAGCAGTAGCTTCAGAAGATCTAATACCAGAAGAACAACCTAAGAACCAGGAATACCATAGGAACCATCCTACCGCACAAACTGGATTACAATCCTCATCTAAATGCAACTAATTAAAAAACTTGTTTCAGACCAAACTTGGCACTTCTACTGGAGATGGTTCGTCCTGATGTAGGCCCCCCGGATATCTGCTCCTCCTCACAAAGGAAATTGCTCAACAATCACTTTGAGGCCAAATAGGAAAAGTATTGCAACTGCTGTCGAGCGTGATCCTTACATCTATGCCTTAAGTCAAAATTGGACGGCATCACTTACTATGACTTAAGATCTATCTGGTAATGGTGTTTCCCTTTTGTTGCAAAAATTTGACGATCTCCTAGTACAAATATCAATGGAAAGAAATAAGAGCTTTAAAAACATTCTACCTGATAATCAAGGTTGGTTTGATGAAGAATGTTTAAAATGTAAAAAGTACTATCACAAGCCCTAAAGAATCTGCATTTGAGTAATACAAACAAGCAACAATTCACTGATTGTAGGCAGCAATATAAGAAACTGTTAAAGTATAAAAAAAGAAGATATACCCACACAAGTTCTGGGGAAACCTCTTAGACGCAATCTCTTCAGGGGATTAAAACAAAAAATTGGGAAATAACTAGGTGGGGTTGTAAAGGCCCTCCACAAAATTTGGAATCCAACATTAGTCCACAACTTTGGGTCAACTACTTCACCCTTTTGTATCAAGGAGAAGACAAAATGATATTAAAAAGAACCAATGACCTGGCAGGCCAAAACCAGGTGTTGAAAGGGAGAAACAGCAACTTAAATGAGATAATCCCGCTAGTAAAGAACTGTGCGATAATGACTCAAGGTCACTGAATATGAAACAGCTGATCAGATAGTTCCTACCAATACACTCCAGCTTAAACCTGTATACATAGTTCATGACAGCCCTGTGCTACGGTGCTAGCGCACGTATTTAGTGAGAAGGAAGTTGAGCAAGCCGTCCGCTTGCAAAAATTGTATAAGGCAGCAGGTCCAGATAGAATTCCAACAGAGGTCTATCGCAATCATCTAGCCTTATGGCTACCAGTTCTAACTTGCTTATATCATAGTGTCTGGTCTTTTGAAGAAATTCCATCACCATGGAGAAAATCAATAATTGTTCCAATACATAAAAAAGGATCACGGGATATGGTATGCAACTACAGGCCAGTTTCACTGCTTGACAGTGTCGGACATTTTTTTGCCAAATTGATAAAATTTCGCCTAGACCAGTGGATAGAAGAAGGAGATCTATAATCGCCATTTCAAGCTGGTTTTAGGAAGGGCTCGAGTACAATAGATCACCTCTTCAAGATGAACCTGATTTGCTCCAAATTTGTCTCCTTAAAAAAATTCTCCGCTGTTCCTGGTATTTGTCAATCTTCAAAAAGTGTGGCTCGTCTAATATTATGGCAAACCCTGATGGAAATGGGTATCTCAGAAAAATCTTGAGCCTATTAATTTTACTACACAGGAAACACCACAAGGGTCAGATATAGCAAGAGAAATTATTATACATCAGAGATTCCGATCCAACGAGGTGTTAAACAAGGGTGTGTCCTCACCACATCCCCATTCAACTGTTACATAAATGAAGTGGTTCAAAAATTGAAGAATTTAAACCTTGATGCGCTGAAACTAGCTAATGAAAGCATACCAATATTGCTTTTTGCAGACGACGCAGTGTTATTGGCAGGAACAAAGATGTTGATGCATTATCTATTTGAGGACTTTGAGTCCTTCTGTGCTTCTAGAAAATTTACATTCAATGCAGACAAAACAAAATTATTGATCTCAATGAAAAAAACAGAAGCTGCAAGCAACCTTTAAGGCTATTAATAGGACTTCTGACTGAGTAATGGCCTATGACTACTTGGGGTGTCGGGTGGATGATAAACTAGCTTGATACCCGCAGGCATATAAAAGCAACATCTCCTTGGCCCAGCAAGCCGGTGCTGAGCTAAGATTTGCAAAATCCCCGGGGAACCATTCTGTGACATCCACACTGCTGGCTTATAAAATGAAAGCAAGGCCTGCTGCACTGTATGGTGCGGAGATCTGGGGATTTAAAAAGATTACATATCTTTGGTACCAATAAAGTATTAGCTTATTATTTGGTCCAAGGAGAAACTAAAATCATACAGAGCTGCAATGACTGACCTCATGAAGGTACAAAATTATCAAATTGCCTTGGTTCACTCATGTCTCAACTACTCTGGTTGCCATTGGTTTAGAAGAACTTTGGTCCCACTCGGAAGAAAGCCATCCTTGCTGCGGTCGCAAAGGCATATTGGTATCACAAGAATTTGACGACTTATAACTTACCTGGCCCCTCGCTAAAGCGCTACCTTTCATTTAATCTCGAACTTTATCCAGCCATTTTAATTTACGATATTTACCCAGAGGAAAGAAGATCTCTTTTTTTTTATTTAGTATGGTTATCCTACCGGTGACCTCAGTGACTATAAAGTGGCATTCAGTTTCGATGGGGAGGTTTGACTGCTATGCCTGTTCTTTTGGTGGCCAGGAAACATTAGTCCACTTCCTCCTATTATGTAAACTGTAGTTATGGCCACTTTTTAAAAAGCATGGTGTCAGAAATGTAAGGAGGCGGAAGCTTTGTGTATGCGTTCTGACGATTAAGACATTGTGATGACTGTTTCAGCATCCAGCATTTTTTATAACTGTCACGTTAACACAATGCTAGCATAGTTGTGCCTTTCAAGTGGCCATCTTCTTGGGTCAAGTGGTTCAATATGCGGTACATTCCAATAGGATTATTTTGATCTTGGCCTTATAGGTGATTCCTGTGCCCTTTGCCCATGAAGTAATTACTGCAAGCAAGGTTGAAGTCGATTTGACAGGGATAGCACTCCAGGTTGCTAATACTTTTGGGGTTTCCTTCACATGGTCCCTCTTAATCAGTTTCAGGATAATTATGTCTATCTGAGGATTTACTAAACTTGTATCGAGCTGATAAGTGCACTCTGCGATAAAGTAATTGTGTGATTTGGTTGCTAAAGAATCTTCTCACGATTTTTAGTACTTACAAGTTCATAGGCAACATATTTCATAAGGTTTCCACATAATTATTTTAGGTGTTTTTAGCTCCGTGTGATGGCGCATACGAATGAATTATTGTTAATGAAAGCTTGTTATGAACTTGTTATGGCCGGTTAGGCTGAAACAATAAAGTAAAGTAAATCAGAGACCAACAAATAGAAGCAGATAGTTTTGCTCCAGTCACAGATAACTGAGAGAAACAGGAAAAGCCAGAGAGTTTCTAGACAGGAACTGCACAAGGGTACCAGAAAGCAACAAAATAACAAAAGTTCAGGCTGCAGATCAGGCTGGTGAACTATCCAATGCAGAGAGCCAATGCAGAGAGCCAATACAGAGAGCCAATACAACTATGATTCACAGCCAGGCAAAGAGTCCCGTCAGTAGCGCATTTAAACATGCTCTAACACCAGTGCCCTGGTAATGCGTTTGCTAATCTGGAAGTTTCCACTCCACGGGTGGTTAGTGGTCTGGCTCTCTCACTCGCCATTTTCCAGTCCTGCAAAGTTTCCATTCACTTCCCTGGAATTAATATTTATAACTTAACTTCTCACAGTGCACTTGGACTGAAATCCTGTCATACACCTCTGTTTGTTTCTATTTCCATGCTACGCTGGTCATCTGTGTCCCCTATGAAGCGAATGGTGTTTCGAGCACATAGTTTCATCACAGTGGTTCTCAAAAGCAGATTCATGTTCTTCGGTTCCAGCTTCATCCCACTGCAGGCTTCTGTCTAGCTTGTTGAATGCTTAACTAAACTTAATGAAAGCTACATATGGTGTAATATTTTTCTTGAAGCTGAAAATTTCAGTGGCACAGCACAGCATAACAACATAGGGACTTATGTAGGAAGTAGTTGCACCACTTTTCTTCCACACAATGGGGTGCAAGCATGTTGCAAATACTAAATGTGATATTTTAAGCCAATGCAAGGCCATATTGCGCCTTGCGTGGCTTTCAGTGGCTTGATAAATCCAGAGTAATGCTATGCAGTGCAAATTGCTGCGTTATGTTACACTACCCCAGGAAGATATTCAATGAGTGGAGGGTGGGTGTTTCCACGTAACACCCATAGAATTTGACACATTCCCACATTTACCATAAGTGGTAGACCTGGGAATGTGCCAGAACTGCAAGTCCTCACCAGGTGAGACATAACGAGGATAAATATGTTTATTTTCCCTCATTTTTTCATATTTCTATGTGTGCTGTATTCTGCAGCACACATAGAAAGGGGAAAATGCCTCTGGGTATTGTTTTTGTGCATGGAGGTGCCCCTTCCTGCACAAAAACCAATCCTGCTTACAGGTGCATGACTGCCTGCATTGGAACTAGGCAGTACATTGCGTGCCAGCGCTAGGAAAAGGCAGAAGTGTGCTGTATTATTTTAAACATGGCACTTTCTTGGCCTTTCCCTGTCCCACAGCATAGCAAGGTGGTTTAGACTGATAGTCTGGACCCAGAGCTGAAATGAAAAGGGGACCTGTGCACTTCAGAGAGATCCTTTGAAGTCATCCCCCACATCAAAGGCACTTTTGGGTACAAGTACTGGGTCTCTGACCCCTTGGGATCAGATCACTACAGAGTTGGGAAGAACTCTGCTGGAGTAAAGACTGCTGTGCTGTAAGGATTGCCACTCTGCCTGCAATGATTGTTCCAAGGAACTGCCTGTCTGCATTGCTGAGCTGACCTGCTTCCTGCTGATCTCTGCCCTGCTGAGGACAAGGACTTGACCCTTTCTGCTGAACCATAGTATCTACAAGGGGTTGCTGGCTTGCCCCCTGTTTTTCTGCAGTCTCAGAGACGTCGAAGACTGCCTGCAACTCTGATGCCGTACTCTGCCATCTGTGAGTCCAAACCTTGCCCGAGGTGCCCCTTTTGAGTCCAAACCTTGCCTGAGGTGCCCGTCTTCAGCCCTTCTCCTCAGAAGTGGGTTCCACAGCTGATTCCTGCAAAAAACAATGCATTACCCGAAGTGCATATAAAATTTTGGCGCTTCTTTCTTGGATGGCGAGGCAGAGGACAGCGGATTGACAGCCTTCCCAGTTCAACGATGATGCTTTGCGCAATTAGACATCAACGCATTGCATTGACTTCACGGAGCCGAACGATGACGAAGTGCTCGACTTCGTGGAAAATACTGACACATCATGCCCTCCACGTTGACACCTTGCTCCATCAAAGGTAAGGTTTCAGCTGACCCTGATTGGGTTCTGTGGTTGGCCTACCCTCCATCGTGGCCAGCCTGAACTTTGGATTTGCACCGGTCCCTCGTGACCTCAGGTAACCTTTTGACCACTTCCGACTTCAAAGCACCATTTTCACATTTATTCTTTAAAAATATATATCTATAATTCTACTGATTGGATTTTTGTCATTTTGGTCTTGTTTTACTCAGATAAAATATTCTCTATGTTTTCTAAACCTGTGGAGTCTTTCTGTGGTGTTTTCATTGTGTTACTGGGTGTGTCTATTGCACAAATATTTTACACTTTGCCTCTGATGTTAAGCCTGCCTGCTCTGAACCAAGATACCAGAGAGTGAGCACAGGTTAATTTAAAGTGTGTATCTGACTTAAACTGACTAGGATTATGGCCCCTGCTAAGAGAGGGTGCATATCTCTGCCAACTAGAGACCTAATTTCTAACAGTAACATATTCATAAATATGCCCCTTCAACTAGTGTGACAAAATAGATTTCTCTTCAGTCATACTTGGAGGACTTGCAGGATTCTTTTTTTTTTTTTTTTAAATCTTAAAATCAATGTCTCGCAGACCTATATGCTAATGGGACTCCTGATATCTAACAAAGGAAGGCTTTCAGATGAATGACAACCAGAAAGCAGATGCAATTCCTAATCCTCACTGGGATACAAAGTGCTTTAGGTCTTGCAAGAGATAAGAAAGTATTATGCAAACTCACATAAAATATGAAGATTAATAGTTACATTTTCATTGTGCTATAAATCTGTTTTCCACACTGAAGGGAGAAAGACAGTGAAGTGATATGAATACTAGGCATGGACCACTGCGCTCAGGTTCAGGAGGTGATATATTGTGCCAGCTGATGCCCTGTGAAGCATCATAGGATTATGGGACGTTGGTCAGATAACTTTAATTATTCTGCACCATGACATATTTTTATAATTTATTTTTTGATTGTACTCTTACCTGTGAATTGCTCAGACACTGTAAACAGTTTTGATAGAGTGACCTCGATTTATTTACTATGTGTTACAAATTTTTCACGTCCTGGTGTAAGAAAAACAATAAGGTTTCTTAAAATGATTATCTGAATCCCCCTAGTTCAATCTAAAACTGAAAACTCAAAGCAGAACATAGTATACACCCAAGCTGGAGGAACTAAAAAAAAAAAAGAGGTGAAAAATGGTACAAAAGTGGGAGGAAATCTAATGATGATTTTAATAAAGAAAACTATAGAAGAGCTGCAAAACGGTACCAACATACCATAAGACATACCAGAATTCCCTAATTTAACACAAGAAGAAGAAATGCCAGCAACTCTTCTAAGGAATTGTTTAAGGTAGTAAAGAGCCTCATGAAGATACCCACCTGTACAGTAGGCCCACCACCTTCAGTGGACCGTTGTGATCTGTTCACAACTGCCTTTATCAATCAAGTAAAAAACATCCTAAATTATCTGCCAACGACATTGGCACCAAGCCTTGCTTCGCATGTAGACTCGGGGGTCACAGCAATATTAAACTCTTTTCCTGTCCTAAAAAAGGAAGCTCTAGAAGGGATTCTAGCCTGTATAAAGTCAGGCGCCGCATTAGATCCACTTTCCCCCAGAGATTTTGATGAAAGGCAAGAGCATCATCCTGCCAATCTTAATGGACATTCTCAATAACTCCCTGGTCATTAGCAATATTCATCCGACATGGAAACACATCATTGTGAAACCCCTGCTGAAGAAGTCTTCAGCCAATCCACTTGTGCAGATTATTATAGCCCCATCTCCCTGCTCCCCATAACAAGCAAAGTACTGGAGAAACACGTCAATAAGCACCTTTGCAGCTTTTTAGAAAGGCACTCAGTCCTCCATCCCACACACACTGATTTTAGACATGGCAGCAGCACTGAGACCGCTCTGCGAATAGCCATAGAGGAACTTCAGGCCATTCTGGACTGATGTAGCTCAGCAGCCAATGTAACGTTAGATCTCATTGCAGCTTTTGACACTGTTTCTCACCCTCTCCTTATCCAACAGATGGAGGAAACTGGTATTATTGGGGCTGCTGTTAACTGGCTTGCAGCTTTCCTGAAAAAGAGGATCTTCCAGATCTGTGAAGAAACCTTTTCAGCCACCTACCCCATTAATTGTGGCATCCCCAGGGGCTCTTGCCTAAGTGCTACACTTTTTAATTGATATGTTCTCCCCCTGGCAGAGCTACTGCGGGCACATGGCCTCGCACTTGTATCACATGTCAATGATATGCAGCAGATCATAGCCCTCACTCCAGAAACAGGTGAGACATCCTCACATCTAAATTTGTGCCTTAAACAGGTTACAGACTGTATGCCAGGAAAGAGCCTTAAGCTTAATGACAAAAAAATGGAAATTGCTTATTGGCAATACCCTCTTAAGGTGGAAGAAACTAGATTGGCCAGAATACCTTGAAGAGTGTCCACAGCCCTCCTGTGCAGTAAAAAGTCTAGGTTTTTGGTTAGACGATAAGCTGTCAATGGAAACTCAAGCCAAGAAACTCTCAGAAACATGCTTCGAATTGCTGAGAACCTTAAGGAAAATGTTTCAATGCCTCCCACCAACATCGAAAAAAGTGGTCATACAGGGTCTGATCAACTCCTGTCTCGACTATGGAAACTTCATATTCTTGGGTAGTCCCAAGCATGCAGGTCGTCCAGAATACTGCTGCACGAATTCTACATAGACTTCTAAAATATCATTCAGTTGCCTCAGCCTTGGCTGCCCTTCATTGGCTTCCGGTGCAGAAAAGAATTCATTTAAAGGCTTTGTGCACTGCCCATCGTGCAATACATGGAAAAAGTCCTTCCCTCATTCGGCAATTTCTGACCCCCAACATCACTGGGGGACCTTTAAGTTCTGGAAATCTAACATTGCTGGTAGTATCCAAAGCCAACAAACCAAGATGTGGTGGGCACTCCCTTTGCATATCTTGCCCCTAAGTTAAGGAATGACCTCCCTACCAACCTTAGACTGGACCTTCCTTAATCCACCTTCAGATAGTTCCTGAAGATGCATCTTTTTAACCATAGACTTCTCCACAACCTAAAAGTATTCCAGTAAACCGGCAGGTGCGTTTGCCTCAGCGCTAGCAGGCTCCAATGGATAGCTATGCACTATACAAAAAAACCTGATCAGGAACAAAAAAAGAAAGACAGAAAACCATCTTGAAACTGAAATTATTTACATATCTGGATTTACCTTGGCTCTTTAAGTCGTTTCTGTTTATGTTAGTTAAAAATTCTGGTGCATCGAGGATATCTTTTACGTGATTTTCATGACCGTCGGCCAGATCACACAAACTGCACAACTGCTAGATAATTGTGCAACAGATTTGAACCAATGTTTCAGTGAACAATGGCAGTTTTACACTAGGACAAAATTGCAATTTTGGAGTTTGCATTGGTCATTGGTAGGAATATCACTGCACAATTTCCCACCTCTCATGTAAAATGTCCCAGAGCCAGTGCAAAATGTACTTGCACTAGTGAAGTTGTGTTGATATGGCCTCTTATTAGGCCTGGTGTTAGCCAAGATCTTTTATGCTACACAGATAATATACTTACCTGTACGGACTTTGTCAGCCCTCTTCATCCATTGCTCTGCTTTTGTGTTACTCACATTTTTCTTCTGCGCCCACTACAGAGTTCACCAAGAGACAATGAGTCAGCCCACTTCACCCATTGGCTAACTCTGCTATGAATGACTGCATTCTACTCTTTTACCAAGGATCACAGGATTGCCAAGGACTGCGATGACAATGTGTGCTGTGTTTTTTTAAGCCAAAAAAATATTTTTACCGAGGGTCCAGACGCTCCTGCACCAATAACGTCTTACAAAAAAACATGACAAGACAAGAACTCACAAAGCTAAAAGGCTGGTAGCCAACACCAGACCTATTGGCTTTGCCAATTTTTTTAATTAGGCTTGATATGTATTTTTGCCTTCTTACCTGATTTTACAGCTTGGTTAGTATGAAACAGGTGGCAGTCTGCATTGGAGGCGATAGAAAAGAGCAGTGTCAGTAGTGAGGGAGTGGCGGTAATTTCAGCTGGATAATTGCAACAAGACGTGCCAAGTGCAAGATACACGATCTGCCCTCTTGAGACCGTGATTCAGATGTGCAAGGCGTTCTGAGGTTTATAAAGCATGTTAATGAACTTGGCAGGAGTCCTCAAGCACAGATGTGGGATAACAGCTTTGACATAGATGGTATATTCTTATTTTTCATCTCTGTTTCTGACCTTGTTGAGAGCTGTGGCCCTGGAGCAAAGAGGAGCTGATGTCACGCTTCAGCAAAAACATTGTATGACATTGTGCAGCTAGAAGGATAGAACTGATGCATTTATTCTTTATCAAGTACCCATCTCAGCCCTCCTTTATGAGCAATTGGTAACTCTGGACACTGTACACCGTTCACTGCATTTGTGTCTTTAAACAAATGACTTCATGTTATTCCTGTCTCAGTATGCATCTCCACCCTCCCTATTTCAGTGATTGGTCCCCTGCACCTACATTTGCCTTAAATTTGTAACTCAGAAGTGATTATGGCCTGCACTCCTGGCATGATGCCAGTCAACAACAAGAGTGCTCCCAACCACATTCTCACTGCTCCTCCACTTTTCACCCCCAAAACTATAGACTCATTTTTCCTGGGCTCCTTTTTCTCCCTTCTTGACCTTCCCTTAATACTAAATGTTTTTATCTGCCCTAAACCTCTGCGGCTACACAAACACAATCTCCTCCCAATAGCCTCTTATCGCATCTGTCTTAGCATTGCCCAAACATGTGACCAATGGAAACTTTCTGCAAACTTCCAAAGTTCTTCACTCTCTTTAGCATGGCAGATCAGTCTAATAAGACATGAATATGCATAATTTCTATTAAAAAATGTTTTTTAAAAATAAAAAATAACAAAAGTGCAGGAGCCCACGCCTGGTGCTGTGGATTGATGGGTTGTCAAATACGAAGGAGGCTTAGTCTTGATTTCACCTCAACTCCCTCTTACACCATCCTAAACTATTGGAGTCAGTCTCAGGCTTGAGGATACTTTTCCCATCCCTGCTTTTTTCCTTTGTTACGGTTTTCACTTCTTTCTTTCTCCCTTTTTTGCCTCTCTCTCTCTGATGAACAGCAATTCCCGGTCAGTAAAAATATTTGCTGGTGTCATCTGCAGCCATCTACACAAACTAAACACTGTTCAGGTAAGTACAAATACACATGGCTTGTTTTTTTTTTTTATATAAGATATTTCGTACAATAAGTCGCTCCCAGGGGCATGGTCGGATTGCAACAGAAAATAGTTCCAGGCACCAAAATAACAAGCATTAGCAAAGCCGGTAGATTTCGCCTAAGCGAGATCTATTGGCTTGGTCAACGTTTTTTGACACGTTGTGAATCAACGCGAGTTGCCATGCAATGCGTACCTCCTGGAAGCTCATGCATTTCTGTGCTTCTGCTGAAATAAAAAATATTTAAGAAAGGTACGATTTACCATCCAAAACTACTATTCTACAGTATCAGTGGTTTGGAACCTTTCTTTTGCAACAGAAAGAGTATATATATATATATATATATATATATATATATATATCTATATATAAAAAAAATACAGGCAACTCAAGCGCATGAGTGAAATGCTTTCCCTGACCCCTTGTATCACAGGGTGACCTGCCTTGAAGGGTGAGGAGCATGCGCAGACTGGAAACCTGGAAAGAGAGCAGAGCGTTGGCTTGATGCTTTGTATTTCAGATCTTGATTTCACATGTTTCATGGATATAGTTGGTATTTCTCAAACCCCTTTATTATGTGCCAGCCTGCAACTGAATGCATCTGCGTCAGTGGATCTAAAGTTTGCTTTCCAGCTGCCAGAAAATGGCACAAAAACAGTAGGATTTAAACTTAATAGAAACAATATGAAAAGTGATATGAGATCACAGCTTAAGTTGGTCAAAAGGGTACTTCATGCGAGTTTGGCCCGCCCTCTCACTATTTGATTCCGGTAGTCAATGTGTACTCCGATATGGTTGCTAATACCATCTATAGTCCTTTTTCTTTTTCTTTTTTTTCTTTGCATAAACGGGCAGCGGTGACATGATGTTATCGCTTAGATCTCATCTGTGCTTTCTTTCCATTGGCCAATCTGGTCCCAAATCAGCAAAGTTTGAAAACCGTACTAAGGGGGGTGGATTTTAGCTTTTTAGGTCATCCACTGCTGGTGGTAGAAAAAGAAGAAGACAGCTGAACATCAGGTAATGGGGTGTAGAGCTTGAGTGTTATGCTACTAAATCTCGCTTCTTGGAAGAATTCCACCCCAATCCCCGGTTCTGCGCTCTGTGAAAAATGTGGAGCGGTTGTCCCATAATGTGTCTATTCTGGGACTGCAGTGCAGGATCAACTCGCCTCTTTTTTGCAACAGCCTGGAAAATGAGCATCCAAGATAAACATCTATGGGAGGAGCACTGCAAAAAGCACCCTAGGAAGCATAGGGTATGTGGAAGGACACTGGCCAGAAAGCAATGGCAGTGACCAGAAGGAGTACTTCGTCCCGACGCCACATGGCAGGACTGAAAAGCAGACGACGTGCTGGTGAATCAGAAGCATGTAAATTAGAGCGACGTTGGATTAAGCCAATGGTAAGTTCAAGTGAGTAAGGAACAGGTTTTAAACCCCTTTTAAGATTGGTTTTGGTCACAAAAGATTCCGTAAGCACAGCGCGCAAGCAAAACCTAAAAATGGCCCCATTAATGAATCAGAAAGTTCAAAAAGGCGCCCTCATTTGCAAATCAGGGCAGTTTGTTTACGTTTTAAACCATAAACTTCATTAAAAAAGAAACATATTAACAATTCTATGATGCAGCAAGGCAATATATATATTGGAGAAAACAGTACAATCATTAGTATAATATATTAAGTATCAAATAAAGCTAAAGAAGAAAGGAAAATAAAGTATGGAGTAGAAAAAAAGAAAATGAATAAGCAGATGTAAAAAGGAAGAAAACAGATTAAAAACAGCAACTTAGCGAATCATGAAACAAAACCTTACTGCACTGAGGTACTTAAAGTTAAGTCAAAAATTGTTAAACAGCAAGAATATTAATAGAACAATGTAAATATTCATTGACACAGTCAAGGAGGCTTAGGCAACCTCTTCAATTAATGGTTGGTGGAAACGGACAGTTAAATCAGAGGAATCCAGAAAAACAGTTACTGGTGACCAAATGATGCCTAGTTTGATAGCAAAAGGCAGTGGATTGGCATATGTTCTATCAAGTCCTTGGATACAACCAATGCCGTACCACCAGGACTGAAATGGAATGCTTGGCAAAGTTTTCCAATGCTTAGCCAAT
The DNA here is from genome assembly GCF_031143425.1 of Pleurodeles waltl. Taxonomy (NCBI): domain Eukaryota; kingdom Metazoa; phylum Chordata; class Amphibia; order Caudata; family Salamandridae; genus Pleurodeles; species Pleurodeles waltl. Next base: position 1,441,076,439 of record NC_090447.1, read on the forward strand.
TGTTGAAAAACAACTGCAAGTAATAGATCTAAAATATCAATATTTAGTGACCAACAATTGAAATAATTTAAAAGGTTACTAAAAATAAATGTATAAAACTAAATGGCACATGAAAGTTGAATGTAGTATTTATCTGCTTTAAAACTTTCTGCCAAAATAGATATGTGCAAGGACACTGACATAAAATGTTTTTAGTTCACAAAGATCTATATTACAAGACCAACAAGAGGGTAAAGTAGTTGGATTAATTTTATGTATAGTAGTTGGGGTAACCATACAGCTATTATAAAAGAAAAATAAAGTTTGGGTTGCAATACCTGCCCAAGAGGATTTATGTATCTTCAACCAGATTTTATTCCATAAGGAATTGGAAAAAAATATTTAAGTCTTGTTCGCATTACAGAAACCTCCTCAGGATACTGTGATTTCGTAATCTGTATATATTAAAAAAAAAAAAAAAAAAGCAAAATCCGCATTTTTTAAAAAACCCTGCTATTTTTAAAAAAGGTGGCCTCAAAGATTCAGTAAAAAACTGCCTTGGTGTTGACCCTCTCTTTACTGGCTTTGCGTTTGCATCAGAGCCAGTAAAAGAAGGGGGAGCAACAGGCTAGCAGGGCTGTTGACTTCCTCAGTTACTTGCCCTTTAAAATACACAGATCTCCTTCCAGTGCAATTAGCCTGCAGCCCGTCTCATGTGTGTGTGATCTGCAGGATTTTGAAAGGCCCTCCTGCCACCCACCCTCCACTGCACAGCTCTCACTCAGCCGCCCTCGTCTCCAGTTAATCTCTAACCTCCCCCATTTGTTATCTTTTTTTTCCTACTTTTTTTTTTTTTTTTTTTTTTTTTTTTAACCCCACCACTCCCCTTCCCCGTCCCCATTGCTCTGCCCACAGCGAGGAACTCTGGTTGTCTGGTGACAGAAAGAGCAGGTTTCATATGGCAATTTGCTCTCTTTGGATTCAGACATCCTCCAATTTGATGTCTGTGTTGCTGGAGACTCTGCATTGTTACAGACTGAGACATCGGCACAGTCTCCCGCTCCAGTCGTGACACAATACAGGCCTTGCAGTATTTTTGTGGCAGGCACATTTTTGGCCACTGTATAATACCATGAATGTTGAAGTTTTGGGACATACATTTTGTTTCTTTTTACTGCAAAGTTTGCCCTGCAAACACTCAAAATCCTAGGGGGCCTGCTTGTAATTCTATTGCTGTCTTGCCTCGAGTGTCAGAAGATGCATTAATGGCACAATATATATGGGATGCCGTAGGGGCAGAGAAAAGTACGTTTGCTAATGGTGGTAGTAGTATTGGGTGAGATGTTGGATTGTAATATGTAGCGTCAATTGGAAATGGCAGAAATGAATGAATCAAAGTGTCTACTATAAAAGGATGGGAGATCAAAAAGCGATTGAGAATGGAAGAGTGAAAAGGAGTCAATGTGGAACCACCAGAGTACATAAGGTTTCCAAAAAATAGTTCTATTATTGATATTCATGAAGCTATTAAACCATATTGAGGATTGAAGGAATTGCAGACTATCCACACCAAGTCAGATAATAAGATAAATATGTAATTACCCAGTAAGACCAAACACTAGAGAAAATGGCAAAAATTAAGTTAAACTGCTATTGTAAAAATATTGCAAACAACTGGGAATAAAAACAGGCTAAAAATAGCCTAAATTAATTGGGAGGTGAAATTTAATTTAAAATACTACTTCACTTCAAATTAGCAAATTAGATTACACAGTGTCACACCTTGAATTGTTGTCACGTTCACATGAGGTACTCAAAAACACAGGATGAAGGTAATGAATCACTTGTCAGGGAACCCGAGGACAAGGGTGAAGTTATCATTCTTGAGTTTCCACCTCTAACCAGTACAAATGCGGTGAAGCTCTCTTTGTGTGGTGTCAAACAGCAAGTCCAACTACAAAGGACAGCGGGTGGGAGCGAGATCAATCCGGGTTGATGGTGGCTATAAACCGAGCCCGCCAACCAGATGCAACTACCTCTTACGGATGCAGTCCGTGGAGAGATGCAAGTCAGAGATACTTATCTTAATTGCAGATTTGAGGTTTGAGGGGGGTACTGCTGATGAGAAGATTGTTTCAGTCATTTATCAATCAGCAAACCTTTCTTGAGTATTTTATTCTCATTGTACCATTGTTGCTTTTCCTATGATTACTCCTGGAAGACCCAAGTGGAATTAGGACATTCAATCTAAACATCCTTTCATCTCCTGATGAGTCGTCATTCAATGGACTTTTTTCAAAGATTTGGATCTTCTTGCTGCGAGTCCCTCTGATTACATGGATCTGCTGCAGGATATCAAGGAGGCAACACTGAGCTTGGGCCTCCTCAATAAATCCATTAGGTGGTCATTGGTGTTTTGCATGGCACTGCTCCAAGGACACCCAGCATTGCTTCTGACATTCTAGGGGTGGATACTGGAAGTATTACGGTCAACCTTGTTTAGGATGTTCTTGACCTAACATATCACCTAACCCGTTTCAGTCCACTCATTATCTCAAGTTTTTGTCTTGCCTTCTTCAGCTCCCCATCAAACTTGCAATTTCTATATTTTGAGATTTGACTAGTAGCAGCTTATCACTGAGAGGAGGTTCCAGAGATTATTAATTTGGGGGTAAAACTATGGTTGTAGATCAATGCTACACGTGATAGAAACCACTGTGACAGAAGTAGCTAATCACCAGGTGGCTAGTTACTTAAACAAATGTGAGTAAAGTAACTCAGACCAGACCAAAATACCAGCTGACTGCATGATCCGAGTTTGTGTAGCATTTGCAAAAAAATAAAAAAAAAACTTTACTACATGTTCCGATGAGAAATACTAAGCAGGGACTGCACATAGGGAGAGTCATACAGGATCAGTCACTAATCAATGCGTGATCATTATGATCACTCTCCGACTTGCTCATGCTTATTCACTCCTGGCATGAGCTGTGACAATGAAAGCTCTATTGGTGGACTTGTACAACTTATCCACCAATATAATGCCTCAAGGATGGTGAAAGAAATACATGCCCGAGGAGGAACACAAATCAGCAGTGAATAAGCTTAAAAGATATTCGGGCATGAGCAGTCCCTGAGCATTAATACATCTTGTGGGCATGCTCTTTCATTCAAACATTATCCTTCTGTAATTAGTCTCCGCCTCCTGTCATGCTAACCCACTACTGGTATGAATCAGTGCCAATGAAAACATTCTATAGGCATACTCATAGAATGAGACACTAGCCACTGCATATTCACTGTGAACACTGTCTGGCTCCTGTTCATGGCAATTTATACCAGGAATGACTCCGTAACAGTGCTTTATCTTGTAGTAATCCCTCGACTCCAATTCTATCTTCCTTGTGCGGTCGTTACAAAACAAGGTACGTGCACCTCTTTGACAGGATATCTTACTGCCCACCTAAAAGAAAAAAAAGTACTTATCTGGGTCCTCACCGAAGGAGGATCCACCCTCCCTTATCCGGTTTCTATAATCAAAATATACCACCAACACCAACTCCAGAAGCACACCCAAGCTCCTTGATGAAGGACAATTTCCCTCAAATATCCTAATATCAGGACTAGGATATCATGTTTTTTCCCCCAACTGGCATGCCTGCTAGATAACCTGAAGAGCGTCAGTGAGCTTAAGATAGTTGGAAAAGGGTTATCACCTTTCCCAGAGTGAAGTACCAGCCATTTGATCACCTTTTGGGTCTCTCCAAAGGACTGGACTTAAAAGCTTTTGCTGTAATGTTCTATTTAAATATGGTTTTCATTTTTAAAATGGCCTTGCTCTATCTACTTTAATTAACCATCAGGGGCCATTAAGGCAGCTCTACAAACACATTTCAAAGCGGTTTCTTCTTATAATTACTGGATGAAGTACAAAAAAGGGGAAAATACTGGCTATAAGGGATTTTCCTACTTATTTTACGTATTGGTACATTAAAAAACTGGCCATGTGGCAACCCTAGCTACCAATTTTTGACTGGTCATTTTATGTGGTTTACTCCTACCAGGTTACATCAAGTTAGGGCCCTAACATGGTCTACTGCCAAGTCTTTTTATTCAATTACGGCTTACAACTAAGCTACAAGCATTGACAAAAATCACTGGGTCTCGGCTTTAAAAGATAGATTTTTCAGGTTTGACAATGCTTGTTTACATTGGCATTAATACTAAAATGGCTTTCTACTTGTGAGGTCGAGTGCGCAAGCGCTCTGACCTGTTATAATCAAACTGTGGGCTTTTAACCATGCCCACCTCACACCCATCACTGTCACTCGTTCATGGGCTCGCCTTTCAAAATCCTTTGTTATTATTGGTAAATGCTTTACGTTTGTCCTTCCTTGGGGCGGTTTGGTTACCGTCTTGGACATCGACCCTGTTACATGGATAACTGCACGGTTGCCAATATGTTTGAATGCAAACCTTTTTTTTTTCCCCTTTGTCTCTCCTTTGCACTCATGCTCATGGCAGCCATGGCGCTTTCAGTCGGTTCTCTTACGCCAAATGTTTTACTTTTCATTTTCAATTTAAGTGGCAAAAAAAGTCAAGTTAGGAATTTACAACGCCAATAGCTCTAACGCGAGCAAACGCGAGACCCATTGCATTGCAAATGCTTGTTTTAAAAAGCCTCCTGTGTGACGAACAGGATTTGAAAGTCACTGCAGTTCCAAGCAATTTCTCTCTCTGCTCACAGCTCCTGCTGTCCTTTCTTGTGCATTAGCTGTGGCGCGGATGGCCACAGAAGCAAGTGACAAGCACAGACAGCAGGAGCCGCGAAAGGAGGGATAAGTCTGTGCAGACCGGTTTTTCGTCTACTCTGCCAAATTGCTTTACTCCCTTTGGCAAGGCGTAGGGAGACACGGTGCTGTGGCAAATTAATTCCTCCATTCTTTAGCAGCTCTAGCTATGACTACCACCTTTGATAGGAGGAGGGATGGTGGAGTGCTTGCAGTTTTTCCTCCTCAGCAGTTTTAGCTTCTCTCACGCGCCCCCACCCTCCCCACCAAAGCCGACATACTAAAGAGAGGCTGTGGAGAGGGAGTGTCAGTGGGTGAACATATGTACATTGTAAAGTTGCCAGCATTGTGTGTTTGCTGTGTATGTTTATAGTGTGCCGTCCTATACTATCTACAACATTCCAATAGTCTGATGGAATTTAAACCCATCAGGAGATACCTTATTTGGAGTCACAACAAAAGATCCCTGTGAAAAAGCCCCTCCCTCGAGTGCTTCACTCAAAATCAAAATTATAAATCATGGCTTCACAGCAGAATGCAACAAAGAAAATTATTTTTAACAGATGGGTTTGCGTGCTTAATTGATGCTCAATGAATTGTGATTTGCAACGGAGGAGCTTCTAATCTTTTCGAGTTCTTGCCTTCAAAGCGTTTAAGAAATGACAATCTAATCCAGGTAGGCACCTTTTATTAAAATATTCATGCAATACATGACATATCAAGAGAACATGATATATTTTATGGGTAAAAATCATCATCACAATTGAACTTGAACTGGTGCATTAAAACATACACAGTAAAAGCATTAATTCACAGCATTATCTGTAATAAAATACATAAATAGATATGTACATATAAATACAGATGTAAGTATACATGCAACTTGCACAAGTACACAGATGCACAGTTTACATGCAACTAGCAGAGATATTATATACACAGTATATTTGTATCAATCTTGTATCAATATTCAGCTTATTTTAAGTCATTGCGCACCTTGGCGTGAATGCAGTTAAAATATAATATTGTGATTTTTTAATATTGGATATAAAAGGAACCTTGCGATGACTCACAAAAGTCCAGAATCACATATTACATGTGGTCTTTATTGTGGACCTTGAGTAGGAGTGTCAGCAACCTAGGGAGGGAGGGAAGGGGGGATAGATTGATAGATATTCTGCATTACCTCACCATCATTCTTGGTGAAAACTGTGGGGGGCTGCCAGCATACCACTCGCGAATAGATCCCATTCTACTTTGGCTTAAATAAACTGGTTTCCAAGGGGAGCTCCTATTTCTCTTTGAAGACACCTGTCTAAGTTTGTGTAATAAAAGTTTCCTAAAAACAAATGTATATTACCTGCGCCCTAAAGGGACACGGTCAAAGTATCAATTTCTACCTGACAAATTCAAATGTTGAGAATGGTATTCAAGTTTTTTTTTTTTTTTGTTGTTGCTCTTGTAGTTTTGCTTTGTGGCCCAGCACATAATACATTGTGAAACTGCTAATTCAAAGGAAAGCGAACGTACACATATCTGTCACAAGTTTTAGAAGAATACTATTCTGTGTCTTATTATTGATATCTACATTTGGGGAAGAAAATTATGTAGCTATATTTATTTTTAACTTGGTTAAGGTTGGTCAGCTAACCAAAAAGTACATCAAAGGCATGAATACAAAGGACGACGTCATTATCCTCTGGTGATGTCCCAGAACCCTGCGCATCTACTGAAAAAAGGGGCATTGGCAGCCTAGGTATAGCCAACAGTAAATCTGGATTAAAAGGCACTGTTAAAGAATAGGTATATTTGGTTTGGTCCACAGTATTCCAACTAAAAACAAGGCATGGGCAGATTGAGAGGACCATTCTGCATCAGCTCAGGTTTGTCAGTGGTTTCATTGCTGCTACATAAAGCAGAATAAATCCTAAAATGTCCAGGAGAACTAGGCGAGAGTGGTCAGGTTCAAGCTAGCAATACAAGACTCGCCAATCAAAACCCCCAACAAAGACACAAGCATGGTCTCCTAGCCCACAACACCATTTTTCATAGTAATCCTTCCTGGATAATCTTTCCTGGTTTGGGATGCTGTCCTGTGCGGCTAAAATATATGTTCTACGTAAGAAATTCTGTGACATGTGTCAAAGGGCGTCAGTGGTAAAGCCAACAGAACGGTCCAGGAGGGATGTAAACTGGAGCACAGGGACAAGTTAGTACAAGAGTTTACAAAAGTGGAGATTGTTTGCAAACAGCAGGGTTCTCTGTGGATTGAATGTACAGTGTCCATTGGAAATGTTATAAAGACTGACATTATCTTACATGATTCTCTTGGATGCCCTGAATGTGTTGAATCTACAAAGAAGGTTTACAATGGAATGCTATGAAACCTACTCAGGGTAACATCTTTAATGAAAGCAAAAATATGGAACATAATGTTTCTTTTGAAATGCCGGTGTGGCTCTCATGTTCAGATGTTTACCAACAAGCAAAAAAAAAAAAGCCCATCATCTTCTACAGTCGAGTGGACTCAACGGCACTCCTTCCATAACAAGTCCATATCACGTGCTTGCTGGGAACACCAGAATTATTGAGCAACAAACTCAGGATGAAAAGGCTGAAGCAATGCTGAAATGTCCCTGCTTGATTTCCTAGTACAAAACAAGGCTTAAAGTATACTGCTTTTGAGCGAGGACAATGAACCCGTAGTACTGCTAAGTGACAGCTGATATTGGGCATCGGCGTCAGACTCCGAAAGGTTAACACTTTCTGAGCTCCCAAGGTCCTCTTCAGAGAAGACCCTCTCGGATGGCATGCACACATTAGTCATATTCTCAAGCAGTAGCTTAACAGTGGCTTTGTGTCCATTAAGAGTGGCCAGTAGAAAAGCACTGTGCCCTTCTGCTGTAGTCGCTTCCATGTCGGCACCATGGTGAAGTAGAAGTCTTGCAGTGCTGGTGTGACCCGTTTCGGCAGCCACATGAAGAGGAGTCTTGAAATGTGAGTTCCGCATGTTCACATCAGAGCGGAATTGAACCAATATGCGGGCAACTCTGTAGTGTCCTCTTTGTGCTGCCAAATGAAGAGGGGATTTCCCATCCACTGTCTGCATGTCCATGCTTAAATCGCTTCCAATATGCTGTTTCGTAAGGAGTTTTACGATGGCTAGGTGACCCTGCCAGGCAGCATAATGCAAAGGCACCCAACCATTTTTTGCTTTCATGGCAATGTCAACACCCCTTCTCAAGAGAACACGCACTACATTCTCCTGCCCATGCTGGCATGCAACATGCATGGGTGTCCGTCCATCAAAGTCCACTTCATCCGCAGATGCATTCTTCTCGAGTAGCAATCTGGTACTGGATTCATCTCCGTTTTGAGCAGAAAAGTGTAGAGCGGTCCACTGATCTTCATCCTTGGCATTCACATTAATCTTCCTTCCCAAAAGGATCTCTACGATGCTTTTGAACTTCTTCTCCACGGCCACATGGAGAGGAGTAGATCCTCTCCGGTTTGTCAGGTTAGGGTTGGCATTGTACAAGAGAAGCCACTTGACACATTCTTCTTGGCCAGCCTCCACTGCCAAGTGCAAAAGGCCTGAGCTACCGTCGAGGACCAGATCAACATCCTGTGGCTGAAGAATTTTCATCAGTTTGCCGGTGTCTCCGGCCAGAATGGCCTCCGAGAGTTTTTTCTTCTGGAGCTCAGTTGCAGCAGAATCTGGAAGAGATTAAAAAGGCATTTAGATTAGCGCTGTTCGACTGAGGAGTTGAAAATGCAATATTCAACCATACTCGATCATCTGAATATTGGTCTTTCAGTGCTTAAAACCGGAAGGGGTTTCTTGGCATGTAACCAAGCTCAAAACTTGGGCCAAAAATATTACCAACTGAAGCAGCACAGTATGGAAATTCTTACAAAAAAGAAGCACGAAAATACTAAGTGGTTGAAAGAAGCCAGATAAATACAATTTACTTAAAAACTTCTTCAGTTCCTACGCCAATACTATGCTCATGGAAAAGAGGAGGCAACCCTCTTCAAGCAGGACTCTTGTGTGTGCTAAGAGTCACATGAGCAAGGGCTACAAGGATGTAGAACCAGAAAAGGCTTCTCCTGGAAGTTAGCAGAGAGGCAGGATGGTATTAGTGCAGAAAGGTCAGCTACACACGATCAAGCAACTCATCTCCATAACTTAATTCACAAGAGGAACTGCGACCCAGGCATATTATTATTACGGCATTCACTAGAATGTTTAGGTTCCTGCGGTCTCAATGCATAACTTAACATTTGTGTTTGCTTGTTAACCACAGTTATTTTTTACCATTCTTCACCTTTTCAAACATCATAACAAACATAACAGAGTAAAAGTAAATTGTCTGGCTCACTCTACACTCCAAGACCATGTATGGCTGTAAACGTTTTGGAGTCTTACCAATATACAGCAAGCATCACTATATTTTTCCCATTTTATCATGCATTGCTTTTTTTAAATAATCGTCACATCTTACCAATGCCACACGTGTCCTTTTCAAAAGACAGAGAGAGGGAACCTCTAGAGGAAAAGGCTGAATCCACAGAAGATATCCCGGAAAGCCTTTTGTCGCTGGATCCAATATTGGAGTGCGACACCGAGCGACTCAGACCTTCCGGACCCTCCATGGTCTGTGAAATCCCAGAATCTAGTCGAGACAACAATTCAGAGAGGCTGTAGTCCTTGTCAAAAGGCGGGGTAGACTGTCGTCTCAGCTTGGTGGACAACATCTGCATTTCCTACAAAGGAAGAGCAATGACCAATGAATTACCTTGATTCAGGAAGCTTTTTGTCATTTCATGAAGTCACTCTTAAAATGACCAACCAAGTTAACTTGAATAGCGCATGACACAATTACATACATCTTCTCAGTGCATCAGTGTAGAGTCCGTGTTGCAGACAAATTGTGAGCAGATGGGGCAAAAATCACCACCGCAGTGAGAACCCTCAAGTTTGAAAAAGAAACTGCCTCCTATTTTGTGGTCTGAATTTCAAAAGAAGGCCATCTCCAAAATGAAAAATAAACCTCAAAAGGAATTCTCCTTTGTTTGGGTGTCTTCTTTGAACTCAAACATGTAAAGAACCTATTGTTATTTGCATGTAACCAGTAGTTGAGTAACTAATCCAAGGATTCAAACATTGTTGCAAGTGTATGATATTGCAGTATTAAGTTTCGTAGAAACTATTTCTATGTTCATTTATACTAGGGCCTAGCTGGGAGGATCATGACATGCGAACGTCACTTTCTGAGAAACAAAGTGTTAAAAGAAACTGAAGACTGTGGCTAGCCAGAGTTATAGTTGATACAGTAGGGAATAACCTGAGCAAGGGTCACGGTTTGTGGATTGTTCACTTCTGCTGCAGTCCTTACCACGATTTGAGCTACGGAGACAGAAGCTAGTCCACCCATGGTTAAGGAGCGGAGGTGACCCATGTTTTGCTGCAGGATGCGCCACGTTGCTTAGACACTGAACTTTTAAAGTGTAAAGAAGATTTGAAAAAGTTGGCAGATCAAAAAAAAAAAAAATGATATAGTTTGCCGATGTTTGATCAGAGAGGGTATGGAGCAAGCGATGCTCAGAAAATACCCCTGAACCCTATGTGCTCTTTGGGATATATAATGAGGTTTTTATATTTATGTCAGGCAAAGGTACTAAACGGTGTTGTGTGCTCTTCAGAAGTACACTTTTTACAGTTCGGGCCTCAACTAGAAAAGCCGGATGCCTCCAACATATATGAAGTCTAGGGGTTCCTTCCACCAATATCGACAATATCGGATTGTTGCCATGGTCTTATCATAGGCTTTAATAAAGCAATGCAGTGCATTCCAGTTCTAGCTCATATACACACAATGTTATTTTAAATTATAGCAGATGCTGGAGAGGCACCACAAAAAAAAAAAAAAAAAAAAAAAAAAAAAATCACTAATAAATAGTCAGGAAGAACTTTTCAATTCCTGGGTCCAGCATCTCCCCTCGCACGGTCACGGACCTGACCTGGCCTCTCAGTTGCCTTTGACACTATAGACCACCAAGACCAACAAGTGCTTACTGAAACACTGTCTACATCAGTCAGCACATCATTGTCACAGAGCTCACTTTCTTCCATCCTAACTGTACTCAATTCAAAATTAGGCCCATTACTTTCCAGAACAGCCCTCATCAACGTGGCTCTGTCCAAATCACCAAAACTATTTAACCATTACATGGCCTCCTTGACTGCCATCTTGGTCTCCTACAAGATGACCTATCACATGCATGCTGAAGGTGCAGTTTCAACTCAAGTTTGGAACCTAACCTGGCAGCCTTTTCAGCTTATCTCACCTCCTCTCTCAGATTTAAAGTTGTATGCAGAGTAATAGGCTGTGCTTTAATGGTGAAAGAAATCTAACATTGCTCCTGGGATTTGTCTATCCAGCCTCCTCATCAAAGGCACAGTGTAACCCCTACCAACCAATTCCCAGTAGCTGAAGCATGCAATTTGTGACTGATAGTCAATTGCGAACTTTCATTTTGTCCTATAAAAATGCATTATCTAAAACTGCAGCATTGATAACTGTGGAAAGGGATGCGGGAACCACCCGCTGCACACCTCCTCCAAGAATATCACTCTGATCCTCACAATTTTCAGATTACATCTGGATTAATGAAAGAGTATGTACACTGGTCACTTCAGCACCTCTCTCAAAATTCCAGGGACAACAAAGTTGATAATCACTAATAGAACTGCTGCTCCATAGAATAATTAAGCATACAAAAATCACTCTGGTAGATCATAGCATGGATTCTGATGAACTCTAAAGGGTTAAAAACTACACAAACTCACCTGTGGTTTAGTCTGGAATTACAAAAATATCAACAGTTCGTAAATCCCTCCCTTCGCTAGCAGTAAAAGAAAGGGACTCCTTTAAAGCACTTGCCTCATGGATGAGGAATTCGACCTAGTGAGTGGTGCCAACAAACTGATTACCTTGAGCCATCTCCGTGCCAAAAGGGACTTGGTCAAGTACAAGAGTGGTCATGCATGTGAGAAAAAGAGACAGACAGAGAGAGACAGATAGAGGATTCCTCACAAACACTTAAAGATCTTGGTTCCTTAATGGGAACACTTTGGAATACTTCCAGCAGCTGCAGGAAAAGTATACATCCTACCTGATAATGTTAGTACAGACGATTAAAAGGCGCATAAAACAAATGACAACTCTGTACAATGCATGTTGATAGTCACAGATATTGATCAAGCGAGCAGAAGCCTCGGGTGCACCAATGTGTGCACACGGGATTGATGTACAGGAGACCTGGTTGTCACTCTCTCCACATAGGGCCCTTGCCTCTGTAGTTAGATGCCTCTTTAGCTAAGACTGGAAAAGGTCTACCTCAAATGTAAAAGTTAATTAGGTGCCAACATCATTACCCACACATTTTGATAACCATATCCTCTCTACAACAGCCTTCCTCAGATGATTCAGATGCCCTGTTTGAATAGATGGCCAAGGCTGGCTTTGCCTCATCACCCACGCTCCTGGGATTCCTGCTCTTTCAAGGCTTTCGCGTTTAGTTGATTTCATAATCGATAGTTTGCTATCTGTAGGTACCATCCATTGCTACTGTATGACTTACTAGTTTCCCTCCATCAGTTCTAGTTCTGTAAGGCTACTCATCACTCTCTGTTAAATGTACCCAATTTCCGCATAGTGTCTGAGACCATGAAAGGGTAGTAAGTAGTGCTTTACAAGAAAAAAAACAAATAAAATAAACTACATGAAATAAAACGATCAGAGATAATCAAATGCTACATCTGTACCCAGTTGTTTCTGCACAGCAGATTCATTGTTCTTACGTTTCCTTCTCTGTTCTTTCAGTCTCCTTAATGAAGAAAGCATAGGGATAGCAAATATATATGATCTCATTCCAAAGGGAAAGGTCAGGTCATGTATCCCTACAAAGTGATAAGTAATTTGGACATTTGGAAAGAGGTCCTCAGAGCGATGAATAATCCGGGTGTGGGACAGTTCAGGAAAAGGGTCTGTACTGACCTAGAATGTCACAAAGCGTGGACCTACTTCGTAATTATTTACAAACAGAGGTGCCTAAAAACTTTAACAGCAGATTTCAGATTCAATTATTGAAGGGCCTTCCAAGCTGGGAAATGGCTTCTTTAGCCACATGCTGGTGCTGGCCGGGGGATTTCTGGAAAACATTGTTGCTAGTGAAATGTGCATGGTTGATCGTTCAGTGGTGACATGGTTGCTAACCAAATAGGTACACCAAGTTCTTCTGGATATTGTTCAGAATTATTCTTCCCAGCATAAGCTATTATAAGTGGAGGGACAGTGGATGCTGCCCACCATTATAAATGTCAGTGCTTGGAATTGTGGATAAGATAGAACAATTTATATTGGTGACACATGCCACGCGCAAGCCCCAGATCTTTCTTCAGTAAGGTTGTTCAGCTGGGATAAAAACCTTTGACTGTTAAAAGATTTCACAGAGATTCCAAACACCTTTCAGCGATATCCTAGGTGAGTCTGCGTTACTGAAGAATGGCTCCGGGTAAAATGCTCACCAGTGACTAACAAAGTCATCATCCAGTAACAAGTCTGAAGTCGAGCAAAGCTGAGTTAGCCTTCTGCAGAGGTGCACCACAGCACATGAACCAACGATCAAAGGAACAAATAGAGCAGCTCTACTTACTGAAACATCATAAGGTGCTTATAAATGCAATTTAACTGAGTGATACTTAGTGCATTATAAAGTGATACACATAGCAGAAATGTGGTATGATGTGCGGTATAAAAAACACATTATTATGATTATTGTAGCATACACAGGGAATTTCAGATCCATAAAAATCCAAGCAGAACTGCAATCATCTGGGTTGTTTTTCAGGGGTCACTACTGTCATCGAGGCTGTACATTTAATAAGTGATGAGGCCCACAACGAACATCAATAACCCAAGGGCAACATATAACCTGCACCAGTTCTAGCAACAGGAACAAGAGCCCCTGGTGCAATGAGCAACCTAATGCCACAGGGAAGAATTTCCTATACCGAGCCGAGCATCAGTGATCATGCCATACGGACAAGCTGACCGAGTTGTTGCACATCTGAGGTGCATCCATGGTCAGTATGCTATTAGGCAACAAAGCTGAGAATTGCTCTAACAGAATCGCTGCTCCATAGAATGTTCAAGCATACACAGAGCACTCTGGAATATCTTAGCATGGATTCTGATGGTATTTACTGGTTTTTAACAACCATGAGCTATAGAGAGGTATTCTGCCCTGGCTCAGTTGTTAAACTGGAGGTATTTCTCTTGGCACACGGATTCCTTCAGCCATTTAACTCCGTAGGGAGACTCTCGCTGGTTCTCGGGTCTTTTCTGTCAAGAACACAGTTCTGTTGCATTGCTTTTAAATGCATGCTTCTCTCCTACGGGGGAATATTGCTCTGTGCATCCAAGCAAAACAAAATGTATCAATTATTGCATTTGTTTCCTTTCAAAACTGCTTACGATTCTCAAATCATTTAAACCAAAAGATCTGGCAAATGGAAATGGCAAAACCCACAACTTTTTCCGACTTTTTTTTTTTTTTAACTTACATTTTTTGCTGGATGGGATTTAGAGATGGAAGATTTCTCTAGCCCCCTCTCCCCCCCTACAACTCCAGAGAACGGTTTAGGCTTGCTTGAAACATTGGTTCATTGGTGCAATATTGGGCTCGTGTCATATTCGAGAACTGTAATTATTTGCAATTGAGCACTGAGATCAGAGTTATTGATCGGCTCACACATTAGTCAATCACTTAAATTATGAACCTCCGGGAACAATTCTAAGCATGAAAATCAATGTTATAGAGACCCTCTTGTGTTCTTGAGTTGATCCTACCAGATTAAGATTACACTACGTTGGTCAATGTTGGAAACCTTGCGTGAAGCAATACCTACGCAACACCTATTATACACTCTACGTTAATGTTAAAAGGTAATCCCAATTACCAAACATTGGATCAGACGCTTGCACACTATCATGACTAGATGAGGCTGGTGCGAATCAATTATAATAGGAATGAATGCCAGAGCACATGAACCAATGACCATACGAATGAGAAGTGCAACTCTGCCCTGTAAAACATAAGGTGCCTAGGACGCTAAAAGCGATGAAGCTAAACGGCATAGGTTACCTCTGAATTGGAGTCCTGAAAATTCTGAAGGCCGAGGTCTTGCTGCATGGTTTCTTTGTGCTCATCCTCCAGTCTGCCGCACAGATCCTCAGTCTCAGACGTGATTTCTACACAAACAAAAAAGGAAGTGTCTTGAATGACTGTCTAAGAAATCCTCTTGCACCACTGTAAGAAACCACTCATTTGTAGTCACTCAATTTAAACCAACCGGAACCGACGGACTTAAATTAGAAATCGTTTTACCATGATTTCACATACATTAATTAGAAGTTACAGTAATTTCTTAATATCCTAACTTCAAGTGTTTTTATTCGGACAAGCTTGTGTGTCTATAGGTCTGTTTCATTTAAAAACAATGATAGCTTGGGAGGTCCCTTGAAATACAATTTTAAAAAGTAAACATAGATACACAGAAAGGAACTAATTTGTTGTAGGTGTGCTACTTGTGAAAGAGCACAGTGCCATCACTCACAGTGATGTCAGCCAATGGCTGAAGGTTGCTGACCTGTTGCCCAATTCTGTATGCTGCAGTGGGCTGAATAAAAATCTTAGTGGCAATAACAAATCAATGGAGGTAGAGGGCTGGCTGAAATAAATATGTTTTGCATATAACTTCAGTAAAATCGTCAATGTCTTACTTAGCGCCAGACCTCAAAAAGATACAGTGACATATGCCTTGGAGATGGTTCTGCGTGTTTGGAGATGCGTGCAAAGAGCTCGCGCCTTTCAAAAATACAAACAACTGGTGTCAAATGGAGTTAGGAAAGAAAAGCTGCTTGTTTTGCCAAGGAGAAGGGCGGGAGGCAGAATCCAGGCGGAAGACTGCAGCATTAAAGGTGATGCACGAAGTCAGCACTTTCTCGGTGGTTTAGTGACGAGGGAGAGGCGCGTTCTGAAAAGGCACGAGGCTGGTAAAAATGCGCGTGCACCGCCTCACGCCCAGCCAAATGTGATGAGCTAGCTTCACGTCCCACCCCCTCTTTGTCAAGTGATGTTAGGAAAGACTGGGTAACAAACAATGCCCGCAGCCTCCTCTGCAGGCCTCTGACGCCAAGTATATGTCACCTTTAACAATACACTTTGTGGATAAAAAAAACGACTGCACGCTTTATTAGAGCGTTCTGCTTATCATCTCCAACCAGTTCTGCTTTTATGCAATTGCGCTACGCATGCTGGGACGTGTTGGTCCCTCCTGCTAATGAGTAAAGCAAAAACCTAAATTCAGACTGCTCTTGTCAAAAGGCTGAAGGCAGCAGCTGACTTGGGCTACCACCTGTGTGCACTTTCCAGCGGAATGGAACAAACATTTAATAGGACATGGTACCACAAATTCCTTTCTTGAGCCCTAAGTGTCGAGGTGCTATTTATCGCACCTGATAAATAACCACACCATCGTGGTACATTATTAGGCACAAAAAACAGCTCCTATTACGAGTTTCTGGGGAATAACATGCAGATTTTGGTGTTTAACACACTACAACAAATAGCATATGGTTTTCCTCTGTTACATTTTGGCAGGTTTGACCTGCACATACATCTGGCTCTGTGAAGAATTTTTTCCAAAGCAGAGGGTGTGCATAATTCTTGAATTTCGCAAGAAACTGAAAACTTGGCTCGTCACCTAATTCTCAGCCTTGGAATAGGTCCACGTTGAGCCTGCTTGCAGCACCAGGATACCCCTCTCCCCCCCCAAGATGAGTTATACTTTACAAATACACATGACATAATATAGTTACGAATTCAAAACACTCGCAAATTCATAAACTCTTAACAACTTAGGAAGTTTGCCAAGTTCAAGAAAAGATGGGCAGCTTTAACACACTTGTGCAGCTTTGTAAAATCATCCTCGGCTGGAGGAAGCTCATTGTCATACCTGGCAGCTAAAGGTTGGAACACCTTACCACCACACCTCAGACAGTAGCCATCACTGCCTCAGTTCAAGAAGGACCTCAAGACCTGGCTCTTCAACTGATCTCCGAGGACCTCCCCCTAGCGCCTTGAGACCCCATGGGTGGGTAGTGAGCTCTAGTAATGATTATTGATTGGGTGTCTGGTGCAGATTGGCAGAGTCCATGCAGCAAACCGATTCACACACCTGACCCTCTCACTTTCCACACTTCCCTTCCAAGTATTACCACTCCCCTCTGTTAACAGAGCAAACACATGTCCTCCTGTCTCCATACAGGCATTACTATTTTCCACTCACTCCCTCCCTCCCTTCCCACCAACAGAGCTATATCTACCCTGCTGCATGCCACCGTAACCCTCCCCGACCACCCTTTGTAATTATCACCCAGCCATCCATGTTCACTGAGCAGTCCCCCGTGTGACACCTCCTCGCCCCGGGTCCAAGGGCTATTTGTCCCGCCACCACTTCCCACAACTCATCCCGGCCCTGCAGGACCTGGTCATTCTTGCGATTGGCTGCTTCTGGTGTCACGCCCACAAGATATTCTAAGCAGGATACGGTCCCTACAGAGACACTGGGCCTGTTTCACTTTGAGTAAAGTTGTGAAACATCTCTCAACGTCACAAACCCCTAAATGAAGTGCAGTCACTCAGATGAGGCAGCATCCAGGATCTGTACATTAGCCTCAAACCCTCCTTCTTTGCTCCTTAAACCTTTTCGTCAGTCCCCAGGATATCATCATCTTGAAGCCTGTCGTCCATTTAACAATACTGCCTTCTTTCCCCGGCATTTTGTTTAACACTACAGAACAACTTTTGACAAGTGCCATCTTGCTACACCTAAACAAAAAAGTACATATGGAGTGCGTTGAGTAGCTGCATATTCAGGACTAGGCACAGTCATCTGAATGCAGAAACAAAAACACCCAATCAGGATGCTCGAAGCGCTGAGGGCCACTGCAGAAGAACTCTCTCAGATAAACTTCTGGTAGAGAAAAACATGGAAAAAGTCACAGATTTTTCACATTCACACAATAAAGGTATTTTTGACCTTGGCGTCAGACTCTAATGGTAGTCTTAAGTCAGGTGACGGTCAGTAACTTTGTTTTTTGACCTGCTGTGCCTTCAGTAACTTTACGTTACTATTTACATTGGAATGTTGAGAACACAAAAGCCACTTTGACTTCCAAAAAAGCAACGTATAGTTGCAGGTTTCGGAATGGCTGGGAATCTCATTCAGATCAGAGCAGGCTATGAACATAACTGCACATCCTCCAGCATGGAGACATAGCGCCCGATTACGACCTTGGCGGATGGGATACTCCGTCACAAGCGTGACAGGTATCCCGTCCACTGTATTACAAGTTCCATTATATCCTATGGAACTTTTAAAACGGGGGCGGGATATAAATCATGTTTGTGGCAGAGTATCCCATCCGCCAAGGTCATAATCAGGCCCATAGTTCTGGAAGAAAAAAAAAAAAAGATTGGTGGGTGCTCCCACGGGCACACAAATGTACTTACCTTATTGATAATAGCCAGTCAACATCTCTAGTTACTGTTCCTTACGCTCCATGGGTACCCTAGCCTGCAGCTAAGCATTAGGTCAGTTGAAAGCCAATAACTATTGTTACTGACCACAGAGTCAGTCAATACTGCCATACCATGCAAACATCCATACTGAACAACAAACTTGAAACACTCCTCATTGTCTCACCGTTTGCCTAAGCACTTCAGCCATGCTTGTTCACCAAAGCTTGCTGCTATGAAGGTACTTGTACTTATTGTCAATCAAACATTAGGAAAGGTCTCAACATCAAAATATCAAAGAGAATAGGACACCCTTTTCATGTTGGTATGTCATTTCTCTACGGTGCATAGTGTTGGGAAGCCAGGTTATTTGAACATTTAATTTAAATAAAATGCAAGGTGTTTACTGGCAAATACCACCCTAATTCCTACGTATTTCGAAACTTAAGTTTGCATAAGAGCAGTAAATGCTTGCCTCATTCGGTCAGCCCTTTCCAAATTGTAAAATACATATTTCTCCAGGATAATTAGGTTCAAATGGCTCATTGTGGAAGAGAACTCCATGTATCAGGACTTACCCTGAAATGTTGGCCGATTTCGGGGTTCGCTCTGCCAGCAGCTCTCCATCAGCTTGATCAGCCTGCTGCAAGACTCAGGCCGGGACTTGGAAATTGGTGGTATCTCTGGTCGTAGTCCCGCTACTACCTTCGTCATGATGTAGTAAATATTACCCTCTTCTGTAAAGGAACAAATGAAATTGAAGCAAGCCAGCTATAAAGGCACAATGTCTATGTGAAAAGACTGGACTGGGCAGCTCAACTCGCAGTGCCATGAAGTGCCTAGAAGGTTCTCAATTTGAGCACAAAAGTACTTGTGAAAATGGAGTGAAATTTTTAAAATATTTCTAATTAGACTCAATATAAGAAACCGACGATTACATTTTGTGCATCAGTGGTCACTGTTTAGTAAACAAATTCTATTACCACCCAGTTCCTAAACTAAGGGAACATTGCCCTGAAGGGAGGACAAAACACATATACAAGTTCTACGAGGCCCAATTAACACAACACCCCTTATCCGTCCCTGGCACACATACAGCACATACCTATGCTGTCCACCATTCCAGTGGCAAGTCAAGTGTGCGCTGATGTGACTCTCGAGTACGCTACACCATAGTACTCAAGCTGCACTTCACGGATATGGACCATCGAGGCTCAAATTGCTCTGGTGACACTAGCATTTCTGTGCATAGTGGACATTTTGCCTGGCAGTTCAGGTTGGACTGTCCCTTTTGGGACCAGGCCAGGGGGGATTTGCATGTGGTAGATCCCCTTCTGCAATAACGCAGTTAAGCTAAAAACAAAAAAAATGGAATGGCATGCAGAGTAAAGTAATTAGCAGTGTCTAGCTTCCCTTGTTCTTCCCTTGATAGCCCTGCTGCCCAGGGCCTTGAAGACGGGGGCAGAGTAGAAACAAAACAGAGTTCTAAATAATGTGTGTTTCTGGAGATTTTACTATTGCTAATTTCCTGCCCTTCCCCTAACCTCTTAGCAACCAATCTGTGGCTATTGAAGGGACAAAGAGTCAACCCTGTGATGTCTCCCGGAGTCAAAATGGGTGTAATATCACTTCCACTACTACTGACATGTGAGTGAATTGATTTCAATGAGGAAAATGAGGCTGAATTTAGCAAATTGGTGGTCCATCGAGAACCATAGTGGGAAAAAATGTAAATCAATTCTAAGACTGTATGTAAGGGAGTAAAATCACTTCTTCTTGGAAAAGTTGTACAATCGGAGCAGAAAAGCGATTTGAAGCAACGAGAAGCCGAACAAACAGTCTAGACCAGAGGGAACTGCCAGCTCATAGTCTGGTTGCAGTGCAGAGGTGCCGACAAACAATGAAGGGGAAATACTAAAGGAAGGAAAGGCTACTGGTGGAGGTGGGAAGAGAGAAGGTGGTTAAAAAGAACCAATGAAAATACTGCTACATTGGTGACTGTTATTCAGATAAAACAGTGCATTAAACTGGGCTCAAGGGAGGGTTGCCTTGTCAGTAGCCATTGGGTCTGCCAGCCTTTTGGCAGTGTCAGGATATTTGTTGTTTTTTCATGGGTTTTGCAAAACTTTATTGTTGAGGAAGCTGCTGGGTGTCGTCAAGTTGAAAGAAAAAAAAAAGGAAGGAGCCAATAGCAATAAATGTTTTGGGTCTCAAAAAGCACCATATGGCACAGTAGTCCCGGACACTGAAGGAAACTACTTTGTGTCTATATGTGCTCCTTGTGAAAGGGTGCAGTGCCATTACTCACAGTGAAGTGAGCCAATGACTAAAGTGGCCTGACCTACTGCCCCATTCTTTGTGCTGTACTGGGCAGAAGAAAATGTGAATGACAACAACAGGCCAATGGATGAAGAGAGATGGATAGAAGCCCTGATAAGTATTTATACATATACATTTAGGAAAATTGAAAGATCTTGGCTAATACTAGACTTAAAAATTGTCATTTTTATCATGACGTTCCAACAAAAGGGTTTTCTATAGTCCCACGAGTAGGCTGAAAGCTTTAAGAAGTAGACTAACTTAAAAAATTACAATTACATATATTTCAAAGGCTAGGGTTCAAAGTTGTACAGTACACCACACAGCCTTCAAGAACAAATTTACAATGGTGGCTAAAATATAAAGGTTACCATTATTCTAGGAGGAAGATCTTGGATGGCCACAAAGCTTGAATGAGATACGTACGACCATTTGGGTTTGGATCAGGGATAAAGTGTGTATTAAGTTTGAGGTGTGAGGTTGGATGATGGCCAAATTTACTCAAGTGTTTTTATACAATCCACTGCGCCAGGGGCCTTTCTGCTATGATTCCTTTTTTGATGTGTTAGACCAAATAGATGTGTTGAACTTTGAAGCAACATTGTAGTTCAGTATCTACAAACTGTAGTTTGGGTAGCTTTGAGCTGCACACAACCTCTCCCCGATACTTAAGCACTGTAGAAGCTGCAACACATTTGGCTTTGAAATTAAGCAATTGCCTCTGTACACAAGTCTCCACCAAAATGGCTGTGCTTCTACGAATTAACAAGTAAAGTGCAGCTCGTTTCTTTCGTAGGGCTTGATTTGAGGCTCACCAAAGAATTATAAAAGTTTACCAGTCCACATCTGTAGTTGTGACCAATGCGGTTAACCTTAACTAAACAGAGTAGTTTTCATAGGGTTTGAAGCTAGTGTTTAAGTTGCTTCACGTACTCACAATTGTGATGCCCATGTGAAGGGAGATCATACCTGGGTGATTAGGCATCAGGCCTTCTTGTTCTACATTCAAAAACTTGCCTGTTAGAAAACATTGACTAAATAGCTACTGGGCTTCCAGATCTAAAGACAAGGTAGACCATCCTGTGTCCATTTTGTATTTTCTTTTGGATACTGGCAGCCAGAATTTATAGCAGAATGAAGACACTTCACGTACCAGAATGCAAAGAAAAATAGCAACTAAATAATGGGATAACTTTGGTTTATTCTTTGCAATGAACACGCGAATTAAGAGGTAAACTGACAAACTACAAGCCAATATTAGTAAATTTGGAACACCGAATACAATGTGCCACTAATAACCACGCACACTGCACTTTGCTTCTATTTGTACTAATGTGTACTGTGTTGTGTATCCTCTTATTTAAAGTCGACAATTTCAAGTTCAACCAGCCTCTATAAATCCATCATGCCAAATAAGGCCAGCTTAGAATAATCTCATATTTCCCGACAGGTGAAAAATAAAATAAAACTTGCTATGCATACCTGCAAACGGCTTCTTCTGTGTTAGAATGCCCCAGATGACAATAGAAAAGCTGAAAAAAAAAATTTTTTTAATTAAAAATGTGTTTAGAAAAGGTTTGTCAAAAGCAATTTAATTTTCGGAAATTGAAATAGGTTTTATAAAGAATAATCATTAATGTAAAAAAAAAAAAATATATATATATTGCATTGCGGAAAAAACAGTCATCTAGTCTTGCCACCCTAAAATAGCCGGCCTATTCCCAGCCAGCCCTCAAATTGTATGAATTTATACATCACGGCATAAAAAAGGCAAAACCGAAGAAAGTAGCTATGAGTTTTTACAGCAGGTGTATACTGGAACCCTATCCACTTATCTTTAAATGTTGGAAGTGGCCAAACATTAAATGCAGAATATATGGTGCTGAAATCATAACTGGGTGCTGTGGGAATAGGGGGAATAAGGCGATGGGATTACTGCGGAGTACAAATAGCCAAATTTTAACTAGTTTTAAATCACGCTGTTAAAACTGTGAGCGTGCTCTATTAAATAGAAACTTCGTTACTGTGGAGTTTTTCAGTCTGTTAAAACAGTTCAAGCAAAACTTTTAAAATAAAAAGTTTTTGGACATGGAAAAAATGGTTTTCTATCTGGTGCGATAAAGCTCCTCTAATACTTAAAATATCAATAGACTTCAATGCAAAACATATTGAAAGTCCCCTCTGCACCTCACACACAGCGCAGAAAGCAAACTGAACAGATACAAAGTGAGAGAGAGCGTGTGTGTCTCTGATCATACAAATGTATCAACAGCAAAGGGATTGATGTGTTAGGATTGGGAAAATCTTGAAATTGTAGGCTTATGTCGTACAACATGCCTATTATTATTCACAATATTTTATTCACAAAAAGACAAGCATTACTGTGTGAACGCTAAGCCTTTGCTGTTTCCAAGAAGTTTAGGTGAATTTGTCACAGTGGTGATCACACCCACGTTCCCGGGAGGGAATTATAACAATGACAATACATTTTGTTTTGTCCTCTTGGATAAATTGATTCCCCTGAGTAACCACAAAGATGCTCTGAGGAGAGTTACTGGAAATGTCTGAAAATGCTAACGAAGTTGAGACTTTCTGGGTGGTCCTTTTGGGTGTTCCTTTTATTTGCACAAGATACTGCAGCTGAGATTCACATATTCATTAAAAATAAATAATCCACCCAGTGTTGTTTAAATGTGTAGGCAACCGATGGACAAGATTTCAGAGTTACTTATTTTAAATTAAACTGTCAAATATGCCAAATTCACAACTGTCAAAAGTGCAAATTTTCGTCATTTTGTCATAATTCACCAGTCCACCAATGTGTCACCTACATCCATGTACTTGGTTCAAGGTCTGACACTAAGGCCTATTCCACAGGGCATTTCCATGGTGGGCTGGAGCCCATATGGACTGGGATTCAAAGTCCAGGGTGCCTCCTGGTGCCTCCGTCACTTTCCCCAGTTCCCCAGCGTTAGCTGGAGCAGACACAGACTTAAAGAGAAGGTGGAGAGAGAGGCGGTCACAGATTGAGAAAAAAAAAAAAAAAGAGACAGAGAATGGATGAAGAGGGGGTGAGAGCGCTCGAGATGAAGGTAGAAGGGCTTGTTTGAGTGTTTTGTGACACCTGCTTTTAGTTCCCCCATTCCGGCTCTGCCTGACACTCCCAAAGCAAGGCCCATGTTCCCATCCCTCGTAGTCACATACAACAGTGGAAATCTATCCAACTGGCAGATTCTCACCCATAGGAACGGTTACCCTTTAAAAATTAGCCCAGGATTCTGTAGATCACATCTTGCCAGGGCAGGTGACAGACAATTATGCAGCTGAATTCCACTTAGTTGAGCAAAACCTGTTAAGACTCAGCCACAGCACAGTGGCGTAGCGTGGGTTGTCAGCACCCGGGGCAAGGCAAGTAATTTGCGCTCCCTAACCCGTGGATTTTAGCACTCGCGAGCGCGCCCCCCCCCCCCCCCCAGATATTGCGCCCGGTGCGGCCGGCCCCCCCTGCAGCCCCGACGCTATGCCACTGCCACAGCAGGTTTTATTTCAGTGTAAGTATGCTCAAAAACGCTTTCAAGCAAAGCTGCTCATCACTAACAAAGGCTATCAACACTTTACTGCGTGATTACTTAAAATCTTTGCAAAAAACACATAATGTAGCAAGTTACAGACGTCAGCTAGTAATACAAATAGTGCTCTGCTGTTGAGCAAAAGTGACAATTCTTAATTGGTAAAACCATTAAAATTGGAGCCCAGGTGTGTTCCTGGCATCATACTTTTAAAATAAGATATTAGTTTAGAACTATTAAAAATTGAATCAGTTAGACGTGCAGTTTTCATTTAATTTTGCTTGCGGTTGCAAAGTGTATTTCCAAATTTGGTCAGCGCTACTGGCTCTTTTAGAGTAAATACCAAAGTTTGAGCCTTGGAGCACGATCTTATGCCGTGGCGAAAGAAAGGGGGTCTTAGTAAGGTACGCTGGGCATTCAGGAGTGCCGGACAGTAGCATAGTAGATGGATGGATGAATGACTGTTTTATAGCCACAGAGTCTGCAACAGTTTATACTGGTGAGGGAGCGCCATTTTGGATTCAGTTCCTTTATATTCAGGCCAAGCAGTCTGGCAAAGGTAATTTGTGTCACGCAGGCCTTCCCGATTGTGCAAGCTAGGAAGGTCAGGGGTGCCAGATGCTGTGTGCCACTCTTATAGGATGCCGCCACCGCTCTTTGTACTGCAGTGTTTCTCAATTTTCCCAGGTCACATGCATGTGAACTAATTTGTATCTGTCTTTTCAGGATCAACTTGATGGTATTTCTGACTGTGCCAGTTTTGTCAGTTCTGCTTGATCGATTTGAAGGCATGTTAGTGCTGTGTTTAAGTATTGTGACCATGGGTGTGTCTTTATTTGAAAGATGTGAAGAAGAACTGAGTGTTAGTTGGTGCCATGATTAATTGATGGTAGTACTTCAGGAAAGCCCCCATATGTGCCCAGTTTTGGCCTTCCAGCCCAAATTCTAACCTTATCAGATTGCTCCTTAGATATAGTGGGAGTTTGAATATTCTTTTATAGATTTTCACTTGAAGCTTTTCTATCAGCATGATGAGATGGCCTGGGTAGGCTTCATGCCCATAATTTAATGCTAGTGAGAAAGAAACCTTCAGTACTTGGATAATGAATCTGGCGGTCGGCTTTCCATGATTTTGTTTAGCTGGAATAGTCTAGTTATTATGAAATCAGCTTTTGCCTTCAGGTGCTGGAGATATACTTTGGGCTTTCCCTTTGCCAATAGCCAGACGCCCAGGTAATTATAGGTGTCTGTGCGCCAGATGTTGAGTGGCCCCATTTTCCAGTGGATGTGCCGATGTTTTAATGGCCCACTAAAAATTATTACTTTAGTTTTTGAGGGATTTGCTGTCATTTTGTTTGCGGTATTACAGCTATGCAAAGCAGTAAGGGCTTTTTGTAGGCCAGTTTTTGAGCGGTCCAACAAGACAATGTCATCTGCATATTACAGAAGGGTGAGTCGGAGGTTCCCAATTTTTGGTGGGATCAGGTTTGCATATTTTAGTGCTTGTGACATGTCTACTGTGTAAAGATTAAATAGCAGAGGCACGAGCACACACCCTTGTTTTAACCTGCTAGTGGTTGGGATCTTCTTGCTAATGGCAGCGCTCGATAGCTTAACTCTTACCCAGGTTGATGGATAAAGTAGAATTATTGCCCTTAGTAGCTTGCTTGAAACGCCCCAGTTTTGAAGCTTTCTCCATAACCGGTTCGGATCCACTGCATCAAAGGCTGCAGAATAGTCTACAAAGCACACAAATAGTGAAGGGGTATTTTTAGTGGTTGCCTTTTGCATCAGAAACGAGAGAGCCACTAAATTATCTATGGTAGCAGATTTTGCCCTAAAGCCAGTTTGGCAAAGAGGTACTACCCCAGTGTCCTCTGCCCAGTTTTGGTAGCTCATCCAAGAGGACAAAGGCAAAGCCTTTTGCTCCGATGTCTAATGGGGCAATAAGACAGTAGTTTGCTGGGTCGTGTCTGTCCCCCTTTTTTAAAAACTGGATGCAGTAAGGAGCCTCTCCAGGCTGGGGGTATTTCCTCTGATTCCAGGCAAGAGCAGTAGAGTGCCGACAGAACAGAGGACCAAAGCTCTTTGTCGTCTTTGAAGATTTGTACAGGGATGCCATTTGGGCCAGGGGCCCCTGACGATCTCATGTTTTGCAGAATGATAGAAATTTGCCTTCGGGAAGGTGCAAAATCCCAAGCCAGTGGGGTATCATATCTGCCGGATTTAAGCAGCTGATGTTCAGAAAGCAGTGGGTTGTCTGTGTACAGTTTGTTGACATGTTTTATCCTTTCGGTTTCGTTTATTGCATTGATTCGAAGGTCGCTCTGTCTCACCTTGTTTTTAATGTACCTCCATAGATCAGCATGATTGTGTTTTCCCATATAGGAGTAGATATGGGCAGCCTCGCTTTCTGCGTGTTTTAGGTTTTAGTGACTAAAGCAGCTGTTTGTGTTGTTTAACGTGTTCCTGTAATTTTATGCCTAGCGCCATTTTCTTTACAGCATTCCTAGTTTTGTTGTGTTGTGCTCTCAATCTACTAAATCTCAGTTTGCTTTATATTATGGGAGGATGGAGGGAGAGCTTTATTGGAGATCTGTTGTGAAATGTAAGGTGATCCTGCATGTTGCAAGAGGTTGTCAGTAATATCCGACCAGTTAGTCCGAAGTGTATCGCCTAACGTTGTCAGCATTGTGGGGCCATTTAGTTTCATCCATGAGCTGCATAGCCGGGTTGCCACTGGTCCGCTTTTTATCCGCCTGATTAGCTGCGATTCTTCCTCTCCTCATGAGGTTCCTATTAACGTTTGTGTTTCCATGGGTCTTATATCCGTTTTGATGTTTGCTATGAGTGGAAGATGATCACTAGCGTTTACTTGTAAGATTTAAAAAGAGACCATGAGTCTAATGATTTCCTCTGAGGCAAAGATATAATCCAAGGTGCTTTTGCCATGAAAGGTTTTAGGAAATGACTGTGTATGGAAACTTGCATTTTCGAATGCTGAAAGGAAAAAAGGCTAGGTTGTCTAAGAAAATTATGGCAACACTGAGTAGCCATACATACTGGTTGTTCAGCAGTTGACTTCTCTCTCTCTCTCAGGGACCTGAGGTTAAAGTCTCTGCAGATTATAACGTAACTAATGTGCTCAAAAGTATTCCATCCAAAATGTCTACTAAGTGGGCCATATTTTCTGCTCTGTCATGACCAATCTTATTAAAATAAAGACTGAATAATAGGAATTTTAACTTTTGGTGTTAAAGTTTCCAGCCTAATTATCTGTAGAATTTCATTTTGTGTTGGAACCACTCGTACAGTGAAGTCAAGATTGACATTCACATATATCGAGAGGCTGCCAGACGATCTGCCGAAAATATTTCTTTTTATTGCAACTTTTTGTATTTCTTGAAAGCCCGGGATTGCCAGAGGCAAGATTAGCCATGTTTCTTGTAGGCATATTATGTCAGCTTTTTTTTTTTTTTGGAGCAGCTGTGCCCAGTCATGCTTCAGAAAACTAGTCAGGCCTGCCACATTCCACGAGACAAGTGTCAGATGGCACTTCAGTGCCTCTATGGTGTTATTGTTATTAGGTATACAGCTGGTTGATACGCTGAAAGATCGGGGAGCTTCTGTTGATGCTGGTTTCGGTTCCTCTGGCTTGGAATACTTTTCTAGTGCGGCTTGTTGGAGTCGAATAGGTGCAAAGTATGTAAAGGTTGGTGTGCTGCTCTGCTACCTTGGAGTAGCCTGTCCCTTTTAGAATACTGTTGGTACTGTTTTTTTGATGCTGTGGTTCAATGGATTCTTTTTTTAACCGGATGGGGGTATTTGGTCCGACCAGGCATCTCTACTTTTATGCCCCATTCCTCCAGGACTTGATTGTTTGCCAACATACGATAAGCCAGTGTCGGGAGGCTTAAAGTTATTATAGTTGATTACCGGTGATTGTTGTGTTCGGGTAGCACCATAAGAGCCACTCTTAAAATATTATCCGAGTTTATGATAAAAACTCTTCTGGTAATGCCTTAAATAGCCTCAGTAGGTTCGAGCGATTCAGGATGTCATGATTCCCTTCTGAACAGTAATGGGGTGTAAGAACTAGTTAAACAGAGAGTGTGCTATTCCTTGGAGCATTTATTCCTTGGGTCCTGCCTTCGCTAGCTTTTGGTTCTACCGGAGTGCTTCCTGTGATATTGGATTATGATGAGTTGTTATAGCTTTGCACTTCAGGTTTATGTAGTAAAGTGGCAATGTTCGAGGAGTCAGGCAAAAGGGGGTTACATTTTTTTAAATAGAGTGTGGATCAAGTCGGAGGTAACTGGTCATCATGCTCGATTATTGTTGTACTCGTTCTGCCATCGTTGTGTTTACAGTTCCAATTTGGTGGCTCTATGGGCTGGTTGTCTGCTGGCTGTCCGTCATCGTCATGCTTCTGATTTTTCTGGTCGGTCTTCCTGCCCTTGAAAATAGGATATATGCTAGGGTCGTCTAGTGATGCTGTCCTACATCCTGTGTTTTGTTATGCCTGTGATAAGGCCTTATTTGTTTTGTGTTTTGCCTTTTTTAGTCTCTCTTTCGCTCGCTTCGATAACACTCTCATCCAGTTTGACGTTCTACTGTTCAGATCATTGGGCATGTCTGCATTTCTACATATCTCTGCTTCAGTGCCCCTTGAGGAAGCGAAAGAGGTTTTTGCAGGGTATGCGTCTCATCTGTTTGGAAGTGGTCCCTTGTGGCTGGAAAGTTGGGCTGGTTAAGATGATTGTCCTGCTGGGGTACCGGGGCCAGGGGTGAGATGGTAGTTTGGAATGTTTGCACCTCTTGAGTTATTGCTTTCGTTAGAGCCTGATCTTTAGGACTAGCTTGTGCTGTCTCTAGCACGAATGGCCTGGCGATGCTGGAGCTTTGCAGGGCTGTTTTCCATTCAGTAAACATGGAAGACAGAACTTCTGGTAGGAATGATAATTGATCCTCAATCGGCATGCAGACGCAGTCAGATGTAGTATTGCCCAGTGCTAAGGAGTCAATGCTTAACCCTCTTTGTTCCAAAGCTGTGCATTTCGATTCTTGTTTATTAATGGATTTGGCTAATGCATATATGAGGTCTAATTGCATTTCAAGTTTATCCGATTGCCAGGTGAGCGCATTTATTGTGGTTGTCAAAGTAGTATTGATTGATGCCAGCAGGCCAGATTGACCTGTACACATTTGAAGTTCCAAGATACTTGCTCTTTCCTGGGTACTTGGTAAATCCATCTGGCCCAAGGTGTAGGGCGAGAAGTGTTGATTGTCTAAAGAATTAATGTGCCTCTTTTCGTTGCTGGGCCTCAGCCTGCCTTCTAGCTCTATAGAGCATTCATGCTCGGAGGCAGATTGTTCCGTCTGCCCTGACATGGGATAGCAAGTTGACTTTCCTAGTTGGCAGGTATCTCC
Source organism: Pleurodeles waltl (assembly GCF_031143425.1). Lineage (NCBI taxonomy): Eukaryota > Metazoa > Chordata > Amphibia > Caudata > Salamandridae > Pleurodeles > Pleurodeles waltl. The sequence goes on from NC_090447.1 coordinate 1,441,106,176, forward strand.
CCAGAGGGGTTTGTGGCTGTTGGGCAGTGCAGGACACAGGGGTGCAAGTGTTGTGTTCCTGTGTTTTTTGAGCTGGCTGAAGGGCTACCTCATTTGAAGTCCTGGACAAGATGGCAATGCTGCAGCTATGTTTGATTTGATACTCATAGCGTGTGTAGTCCTTTATTGCAGTTGGTGTGTTATCTATAATGCTTTTGGATGATATTTCAATGATTGTGTCGTCCTTCAGCTGGACGACCCATTATATGGTGAAACTTGGGGTTCTTTTATACACTGTTCGGCCCCTGCCTTAGAGCAGGAATTGCTCCCAAGCGGAGGATGGCCTGCGGCTGAAGTTAATCTTTTTGGTGCCCTGTTGAAAACGATCTAGGACTGATCTTTGAGCTAATTCACCCTGTTTTGTTGTTATTGAGTTCCTATTTAGGCAATTTTCTTTTGTTGGAGGATGGTTTTGCACCAGTCTAGAGTACTCCTTTATACTTTGATAAGTAAGCAGTTCGTTTTTGCATAGGTTCTGGTCTGCGGGCAGCTGCAGCCCAGATGCCCTGGGCCTCAGTTGCTGTGCGCTGATTGGGCATGGAACCCTTGGGAGCCCTTCCCAGGTCTTCCTTTGAAGTTTTTGTAAAACCTCTTGCGCTGCTCCAGGTAGAGGATCTGTCTTGCCGTGAAGTATCTTGTGTTCAATTCAGTTTGTCAACGGAAGGATAACAGTTTTGATATTTTCCAGGTGTGTAATAGCAAGTGTGGCACTTTTGTTTGGTGTGAGAGCCTTCCTGAGCCCAATCTAGTGCCCCTAGTTTTGCCCCGGTCTTTGCGCAAGGAAGGCAGGGTGGACATTACTCAGTTGTTGTAATGAGTTGAGTTGTATTGAGTTGGGGCTGAGACTTGAGACTCAAGACTGAGTTAGGGAACTGAATAACAGTTAAAGTATATTCTGTGGTATCATGCATGATTTGATATGATTTGCTGTACTGTTGTTATCTGGCGGCATGTCAATAGCTCTGCGAGGATCCAAGGGGAATTCAGGAGACCAGGGGAGTCCAGCTGGGTGACTGACTGGGTGAGAGGTAGAAAAAGTGAACCCTCTGCTGGCGATGGGGTTGAGGTTGCGAGTGAGGCTCACTAGCTTCTCAGCAGGACGCACCCAGCGCTAGCCGGGCCAACTCCGCTGGGTTCTGTGGGGGCACGCTTAGCTGAGGCGGACTACAGCTTTTCCTGGGCTGCCCTCGACTCGCCCAACCCCTGTGCTCACCTCGCCTCTGCACCGCTTCTCTGTTTCTGCCCCGGCCGCCTTCTGCTCGCCCTCACCCTTCGGATGGGCCGCAGATTGGCCACAGCAGGTCTACAATGGATTTCTGGGGATGGGAGCGAGTGGAGTGAGCTAAGCGGGCCATGCGGGCGGTTTCTGCCGAGCACCACATGGGCAGTACTAAGTGTGTACATCATGGAGTCCGTCTAAGGCAGAGTCCAAACAGCTGCGGCGAACTAGATTTTATAAACTGCATTTGAAATATTAAAATGTTTCCCAAACTAAGTGATGCTGGTAAATAAATGACATGTCAGTCTATGCAACATAGACATTTATTGATCTCATGTATTAGTAAGAGCACAGCAACACTCATTTCAAGCAGATAGTAAACAATTCTTAGGCTTGAGATAGTGGCACATCAAGTTGCTTTCATGAAATGCATCCAAGGTTGTGCAAATGTAAAGCGATTACCATTTGCAATTTCCTAGCTCAAGTTACTCTCAAGGGAAAAGAAAAAGAAGGCCAAGGAAACACCTGGCACCGATGCCTCAAAGCTGACTGCAAGAAGATGGGTCACACCTGGAGTCAGATTGAAAGAAAAGCCCAGGACAGAGATGTCTGGAGGGGCCTGGTTGATGGCTTAAACCCCAGAAGGAGTAGCACACATAAGTAAGTAAGCTCAAGTTATTTGGGGGTGGAGGGGGTAAGGGAGGTTTGGTAAGCTGAAACATGTCTAACTCGTTTAAGCTACTGAATTAATTGTAATTTTGAGCCAGCAAACTAGACTAAGGGATGCAAGAGAGTACCAGATTTAGCAAGCCCCCATACTCCACCAATCATCTTCAAGGGACCCAGAGTCAGCAGCAGACTAAAAACTTAGTTCTGACCTGTATACATCATGCTTGGTGTCAAAGTTTCTGTTCTTCTCCTTTATCCGCTCTGGGGGCAAATAGGCAATGGTGCCGCAGAGGCCATCAATACTGATATCATGAGAGTTCGAAAGCCCGTTCCACTTGGCCAGTCCAAAGTCTGATATCTGCAGAGACGAAATGAAAACATACCGAGTGAAAAGACATAGTGTTCCCTTTGGTATTACACAATATTCCTTCCAAAAAAGTAATAAACAAATACAAAAAGCATTATAAATTCAGTCAGTTTGATTTCCGGGATATAAACTTGATTGCACATGAATTGTTCAACACATTTCTGGCTTGTCTGTAGGAACGAAGGACTCCAATACTGAACTCAGTAAAACCGCGCTGAACCGTACAGTATTAAGAGTGACATAAGAAATATCAATCTGCTAACATTTGTCAGCCCAACAATCATCAAGGTTGAAGGTAAATGTGAGTTCAGTTCCATACTCACTGCTCAGATCCATACAGTGGCCTGGAGACAGCAATGCGCCCAAACAGAGGGCCTGATTAACAAAGCTATTTGCACTTTTAAGTTTAGCTCACATGTGCAATCAGCCTTTTCTGTAAATGGGAAATCGACTTTACCAGTAACAAAAAATGGTTTAACAATTGTCTAGTAATTTACGCACACAAAGATTTTATAATGGGTAAATATACTCCCAGGAGCAAAGAGGAAACGCCCTTAAGTTAAAGCAAACCAACAAACATACTTGTTTTTGGTTATTCGCAAACTTTTCCAGATCCATTCCAGAAAGGGTTTCTTCACTGGGGAAAAAAACCTTGTCCTGTTGGGGGAGAAAGTGCAATTGCAGTTATGCAAGGCCATTTTTATTTTCGCATGTGATGACCTCTCCTAATTCACTACTACACACTGTGGAACGCAGTCTTTGAGCCACACTGATGGAACATGACTTGCCTTTTTCGGCAGACTGCTTGCCACCTCAACTGTACTCATTTATGAGCTATTTGTCCCTGGAGGCCATCTACAAGAAACAAAATAACTAAAAAACACAAAATGACATCAGCAGCCCTGCCAAACTTCCCAGGTCAATGCGTGCCAACCTGCTCCAGTCCTAGCACCTATACTCTTGTAGGACCTACGGGACCTATACCCTTGTATACTCCATTATAAATCAGAACTACATGTCCGAGAATTCAAAGAAAAGAAACCAGGCCTCATTGCGCTTGGACGTGGGAAACCTGGCGTCTAAGCGTCAGACTGGAGGATGCCTTTACATACGAGTACTGTACAAAGGAGGGAAGCATTACTGGCTCACTAGAAACCGAAGAGAAGGAAGAACATTGAATGCCCCTGCACCAAGGGCAAGATTAGCATACTACGGCAAAGGTGACGCGCATTTCGGAGATGCCATTGCCAGGCCTCGGGCGTGTAAACAAGCCAGTCCCAAGGTGGCTCCCGACCAATCTGTTACTGGAGGCGCGTGCTTGAACAAGATGTCCAGAGCGATGGGTGGGCCTCCGGAAGCCTTTTCAAGCCAGCCAGGGTTGACATTCAGTTCAAGACGCAACAGGTAGCCTTAAATTTTGGCGGAGGTACAATAATAAGCACTTAAACAGCAACTCTTTCAGAAGCAGATAAATATTGCAAAAGATGTGGTTTTCACAAGTCCTCTGAAACACAGTCTGCTTCAAAGCCTGTGTTGACACGCCCACCCTTTCCCTCAGGCAGCACACAAGCCACGCTGAGAACCGATGCACACAACTGGTTCTTATGCCCTAGATACATAAAAAACACTTCGACGATGTTCTTCCCTTATCTTGTCCTGTACTTGAAATTATGTGCAAACATGCACCATGGCTGGTTGTTAAAAGTGCAACTGACTCACGCCGCTACTTGGGCGTCGAGTATTCTGAAAAGGAGCCTGGCACCGGATACACTGAGCACTCATAAATGTATCAGTCAGCATCCATTTAGGCACGAGTGAGCATTTTCAACAACCAGGTGGGTACCTCGAGAGTACACCATCAGAAAGGGCGTAAACGTTCGGAAAAGTGTCTAAGAAATAAGCAGTATCTATATTTATAAAACAAAACGAAAAAAGCATAAGAAATACCTTGAGTAATCGAGAGACCTAAAAAGCAAATACCAGCTTAGTGCCTGGTAAGTTTCATTTTTTTTGTCGCGAGAGGGGCTCGAGCAGAAAAGAACATTTTGGAGGATAAACAAGAAATCTACTTAAACAACTGGAAATGTATATTTATGTTTCTCAATTAAATTCTAAAACTGCCAAATATCATCTTGTACCCAACGCATGTCGTTTTATTTGAACATCGTTGCATGAATGGAAAACAGGTCGATTGAAATGCACAGGGGATCTTTCCCACTTGTTCAAATGTCTCCTCATACCCTCTGCCCCAATCCATTACATAGCGCTTTGAGACCCTATGGGTGAGTAGTGCGCTCTAGAAATGATTGATTGATAGCATTATAGTCCACTTCTGGGAGGTATACCACCTGTTAAAGTCCTTGAACCCAATCATTTACAACGAGGGAGAGGGCCTTCAACAACCAGTATAGACTGAGGCACAATGGCTGCAAGGCTATCAGAACATTTCACTCAGGGATGATTCAATGTTCTAAATTGAAAAGGGAAAAACAGAAAGGCAAGTATTGGAGTGTTGGAGCAGAAGACCCGTACCAGCCATTATTAGCCCAAGCTACTCCACTGTCTTCAAGGCACTCCCAACATTCCAGTGTTCTAAAATAAACAGTACCTCAGTCGGTGCTAAACTCGATCACTAGCCTATATCGGAAACTGGTGCTATGGCCCTTCCTCCTTGACACCAATCATTCCACCTTCCTTTCTGAGGATTTTGCAGGATTTTTTGTGTCTGGAAATTAAGCCAGAGGGGAACACTAGCAAACTTCCCAAATTTCCACAAATCTGTGGGGCATTTTCTTTCATAATTGGTTTGGTCATGCTTGGACAGGTTTCTTGTTGATGCCAAGGTTGCTAGTGTGGCTAGCTGTGCAAATGTGCATGCCCACGCTTACCTTTTTTAGGGTCGAGCCTGCGTTGCATGCGCTCGCGCATGCGTATCTCAGCGAGACGCTTTAGTGTTTAGAAAAGGGCTTAGAGCCCTGTTGACGTCACGTTGGTGTTTTTCATTGGTTCGTGGGCTTGCCTAATAAAATCTGCTTGCTTTCATTAGTCGAAGGCATGCATACGTCATGCCTTTTCCGGTGGCTAGCCCTCCTCGAGCACAGCGACCAAGTACAGAAAACAAGCGAGGCTTGCTGTTTTCCGTCCGGCTCGTGGACTTCTTTTTCTCTAATTTACGAGCGCGATCTCGCTTGGCAGAAGTCGAGCGCTTTACATAGTTAATTGCACTTTTTCAGGTTACATATATAAATGCACTTTTGCCCGATAGGTGAAAAGTCGGGTTAGGAGTTTACAAAGCTATCAGCTCTAACATGAACAAACGCGAGATCCATTACATTGCAAATGCTTGTTTTATATGGGTTCAAACCAGGGCACAGGAATGAACCGATATGTCTGACTGTATTTCACAAGCAGTGCTAATTTCCTAAGCCTTGAAGGTGCCACAAACAGACACCCACCTTTTGCCCGAGCCATTCCTAACAATAGTCTTTAACTTTGACAACTTCATACATGTTGTAACTACATTCCTCATCTGTGCCACAATTTTGTACAACAAAAGCTCAAAACTAACAGACCATTTGAACACAAGATACGGCAAACAGCTTTGTCTGGACATGAACTAACTAAATATCTATTGTAGGACAATGAGGAACCTTGTTCAACGATTCCTTCAAATACAGGGTTGCTCTTAGAGCAGTTCGCAGCGGGCACATGGTTAATTATTGACTGGTGTAATTATACGCAGGTTGCATAAAACAGACATACCTTACCGCTGACTAATTTGTCTGGGAAGTTGTGCAAGCCGTGCCTTGTTATCATTTGCAACCTTGTGATCCCGGGATAAATGTGGCTTGTTGGCTAACCAGGGCCATGACATGGAGGCATTGCTGTGTCGCTTACTGAACAGACCCCGTCAAAACGACAGCGAATACAAACTAATGTTTTACCGCCAGGTTGGTCTGGAAGACTTAGACTTTGGTTAAGACTATTTACGAACAAAAGAATAACCACATGTCACTGATTAACGTGAGGTTATGGGATTATAAAAGAGGCGTTAGCAAAGAGCTTGGCTGCTAGGTGACGTAGTTTGGGTGTGATGGGTAGCAGGTGAGAAAAGAGATGCACTAAAGACCAGCTTGTGATTGATTGCATGGCTAGAATTCAACAACGTTTGAGATGTTATGGGATAAAGAACCAGGCAGTGCCACTAAATCAATCAGAGATAATTTTCCTAGTCTAAAAGTACTGAAGATGAATTCATTCAACAGGCTAACTGCTCTTGACTGATTACACCTGCCTTTTAATTCATTTTTAGAATCACATCTTTCCTGTTCCGTTGCCCATCACAGCATCATGGTGGTTAGCCATTACAAAAAATAATAATAATAATAAAGCGCAAAACCTCAACTCTCAGGTGTAACTGGGCCCCACAGAGGCAACATATGCAAAAAATAAAAATAAAGGAATTGTGTGAAGGGAATAAAACTGTTACAGAAAATTTATGAATAGGAAAAAACAAATAATAAAACAAACTCGCTTAACACATACTGTGAAAAGTAGAAATAAAGAAAAACAGCCACCAGAAAAAGTGTCCAAAAGGAAAGACGAAATTCCCCAAACAACCTGAGTAAATTCATAAAAGAATTTACATTCTGATATCCCTCCTATCACAATTGAGAGATGCTTTGATGGCCGGATTCAAGGTCACAGCTAAAAAACAATACCAGCAAAAGGACAGGCATGCTAGTGGTACAAGTGCTTCACAGCTCATCCTAAAGCTAAAAGTGAGGGAAGAAGATGTGTGGGGGTTTTGTTCTACATCCAAGCTCCTACTCCTAAGAAAAGATCAACAGAGCAATTAATCTGGGGGATTTCAGTCATCAAAACGTCCTTAATCCTGGTCACCAACCACCAAGCGAAAACCTGTAGCTAACTGGACATGTAAGCAGACTGATTCTGGGCAAGAGCCTTGTAGGTTATGTTGCTTAGTTTTAAAACAATATACAAGTACCTAGGGGGCCAGTGTGAATAAAAACATGTGGATATTGTGATTTAATTTCCGAGTTCCCTGGATCACACGGGGCAACCTTCTTTAACAGGGTTGGATATTCTGGCAATAACAGCAGTGCAACCCTAGCCTAGACATAACTTGTGGCAATAACACCAGTGCAACCCTAGCCTAGACATAACCTGTGGCAATAACACCAGTGCAACCCTAGCCTAGACATAACCTGTGGCAATAACACCAGTGCAACCCTAGCCTAGACATAACTTGTGGCAATAACACCAGTGCAACCCTAGCCTAGACATAACCTGTGGCAATAACACCAGTGCAACCCTAGCCTAGACATAACCTGTGGCAATAACACCAGTGCAACCCTAGCCTAGACAGAACCTGTGGCAATAACACCAGTGCAACCCTAGCCTAGACATAACCTGTGGCAATAACACCAGTGCAACCCTAGCCTAGACAGAACCTGTGGCAATAACACCAGTGCAACCCTAGCCTAGACATAACCTGTGGCAATAACACCAGTGCAACCCTAGCCTAGACAGAACCTGTGGCAATAACACCAGTGCAACCCTAGCCTAGACATAACCTGTGGCAATAACACCAGTGCAACCCTAGCCTAGACAGAACCTGTGCTCCAACTGTGGAAAAGACATCTGAAGCTGGAAGAGGTGCTTTGAGTTTTTAAGAACAGAAATAACTGGACGACACAAGTAGACAACTTTCAGCTTCCTACTATTAAACTGTTAAGAGCAACCGGAAACAAAAGCGTTAAGACTTCCCAGATGGACATGCAATGGAGGAGCGATACCAGATAAGGCAACCAGGATTGCAGTGTGAATGTAAGAGTGCTCTAGGTGAGGTAGGGAAAGAAACCACTGATTTAATGACACCCATAGTATGCGGAAGTGGGTGACATACAGTCCTGGATAGCACGCTGAGGTGTTGAAGAGGTGAAGGGGGAATGCCCATCTTCAAGCCCACTTCACATAGTGTCAGGAGTTGTCGTCATGCTGATGGATTGAAATACCCAAGCACAGCCACATATACTTCAGCAACTCCTTTCAGATGTTTAATAACATAGGAGTGAACATAAATCCCTGGCCCGCTCCCCACAGCATCGAAAAGGGACTGAACCCAGGGTTACCCATCAGGATGAGAACTGCGCACAAGTGCAAAATCCACTCCAGAGCCATGACACTCAAACTCCTGGGGTCCACACACTGTGCAGAAGTGATGTGTGGTCGAGCATGCCAGAGGACAGTGAAAGGTATTGACAACAGGAACCATCGTCATTCAGACCCATATGATGAGTCACCAACAAGCGCAAGGGAAGCTGTCTCTGTGCCAGTCCAAGGATGAAACCTGGATTAATAAGTGCACTGCAAGTGCTGATGGTCTTGAAGCTGCACAATGTTCCATTTGTTTTTATGGGAAAAGCCAGGGATAGGCCCAAAGATCGACAGTTCCCTTGCATCAGGGTATTATTTTTACCAGGATGAAAGAGGACAAGCTTTCAACTCTGAAAAAATGCCCTAAAATGAGTTGCATGCATTAAAGAGTGAGCAGAAAAGTGTGAATCAGTTTAAATATTGAGGCAGAGAGAAGTAGGCTCTGCAGTGGCTAGATTGTTATGAAAACTAGAGAAATAAAGGACAACCATTTTAGGAGGCGGGAGCTACAACACAATGACTGGGAAAGTCAAATGAACTGGCTTGAGCATCACAGTCCTGGGCACAGTACTGCAGTATTATTTACATGCACTCTCATTCCCACCTTTACTTCCTACCTGATCACCCCTTCCCACCACTACCCACCGTTGCCTGCACCCTACAACCTCCGGCGGCCGTACCTTGACGTGATAGTGCTCATCCAGCAGGATGTTGGCAGGCTTGAGGTCCAGGTGGAGCAGAGGTGGGGACATGCAGTGCAGGAAGTTCATGCCCACAGCGGTTTCGTGAATGATCCGGAAGCGCAGGTTCCAAGGCAGCGGCAGTGGCTCTGAGGCCAAGAGCTTCTCCAGGGATCCAGTCTCCATATACTCCATGACCAGGCCCACGGGCTCCTGGCAGATCCCATACACCGGGAGGATGTATCGAAACTTGGCCACCTCCATCTTCCTGGCTTCTTCCAGCAGCTCCATCTGCTCCCTTGAAAGAAAAGAAAAAAGAAAAAACAAATGGCACTCAGCAATAGTGAAAGAAGAATCCACCACTTTTGTCACTGCATGAACAGCCCTGGATCAACAGATACTTTTATTTTTATATAATCTGGCATTACAACCTGCACTAAAACCGATGCCCTTCTGTTTCACGCAGTAGCATAATCCTAGCTGCAAGTTTGTTGTGGGTCAGCCGCAAGCCATCCGTACTTGGAAGGACAAAGCAAATACTTAACATACCAGGAAAGCTTCCTATGTGATCTCATACATGCACTGAAATTGTCTTGCTCAGGGTGACATCATTTTGGAAAGTCACACACTGCTTCTATTCGGACAAATTGCCTACCGCCCTTCAAGCAAAGGCAGCCTGGCAATTCGACCTGCACATTATCTTTGGCAAAGACGACATTTCATCCAATTGAAGAACTTCTTGCTGAGGAATATCGCTCATAAAAACGGAGATACCCAATCAGCGATTGGCTAACTGGCAGAAAGAGAAATAAAATAATGTCTTTGTAGAAACGAGGACGCTGGGCTGTAGGGGTTCCATGCAGCCTGGACAAAAAGCAGCAGATACTGGTGAAAAGCCTGGGGTAACTCCTTTTTGATCAAAGGACGATAGTCCCAGACGAAAGGTAGGGCCCATCCTAACACAAGTGGAGGTTCTGAAGTAGGCTTACACCTCAATCGCAGCAACAGGGACTACTCACACACAAGTAATGCTTGCAAGTCTTTTTCATCATTCATTTTTTTTTTCAAAACGTTCCAAGACAGTGACGCCATGTTAAAGTTTAATCTGCATCTCTAATGTCAACTACTGCAGAAACCTATCAATGCAGGCAACTTAAAAAAAAAAAAAAAAAAAAAATCTGCTATGTAAATGGTAACCGCTTATTCTGAGGAAATTCCAAACAAACTTTAGAGAAAGTTACTGATTTAAGGCAAACGTCAAAGCAGTTTTTCCTGCAACTCCTGTTTATGTATCAACCTTGTAGATATGGTGGACAACCCCTGCATCAAATAAACTACATCGATGTTCAATTGCAAAGAAGGTGCTGCATAGATGCTGATCACTGCTGAGAACACTGCTTGGATCAAGAATTACATTTAGTGTTAAGGTAAGAACTGGGATTACCTTTCTAGCTTAAGATACCACAATAAAGTGATAGGTTGATGGGAGTACCAAGCTTTGCAACTGCCCAATTACACAGCACAGGCACTGCGTTTCCCACCGGTCCTGCTTAGGACAGCACATATGTATGGATACTCTGTTGATTCAATGCCTCCTGCCATCCCAGCTGCTGCCTTTCAACCCAGGGCTCAACTATGGCGATGGATAATGTATATCTCGTACAAAGCAAACTATATGTAGACTTCCTTTGATGTTCTATAAAACTTAGTGCAACTTCACCAGGCTTCTAAAATCACTACTTATACAATACCTCACTGCAAAGAGACATTTTTTCCGGGCTTCCACTTTTGTTTTGCAATTGTTGTTTCCCAATTTGATAACGCAATTGGCTCAGCAGCACCAAGGCAAGTCTCAAAACAACAACTGATGGGTAAACAGCATCCGCAGCCCAGAAACAAAATGGATTCAGCCACATGCTTTGGAATAACATATGAAACGTATGTGCAGTCATTTACAAAAGGCAAAAATCGTATTTCTCACTGGCACAAGAGTGGCAGGATTTTTTCCTCCTGAAAGACATTAACTCAATCTGTACTATTTCAATGTGAGCAGATTTAACAGAACCAGGTTTGTGGGTGTTCCGCAACTAAACCGCCACCCATAGTTGATTTGACATCCACAAACCCCCAACTAATCAAATCAACACCAAGACCTATTTGGGGCCTGATTTAGATATTGGCAGACTGGTTACTCACCCTTGTTAATGGTGACGGATATCCTGTCCTCCGAACTCCAAATCCCATTATTTCCTATGGGATTTGGATTTCGTCAGATGGGATATCTGACCGCGTTGTGACGGAGTAACCCGCCCACCAATATCTAACTCAGACCCTTAGTCTTGATGTGACCTGCTGAAGTCCCAATGACGCTGAAATTAATCAACACAATGAGGGAAACTGTTTAAAAAAATATATAATAATAATAAAAAAAGCATCCCCTAGGGACAATTAGGATTATTCTCAGTACCTCCAAAGTTATACAACTACCTCCCTGAATTTTGTCACAGGACATGAATTATTTTTCTAAAATATTTTTCTCATTTACTGCCTAAGAAAGGGGCTGTGTCAAGGAAACACACACACACACAATAAGAAAATGTTTATTTTTACCACCTATACCCATTTGTGATATTTTTGTGTGGGATATACTCTTGCAATTCTTCAATGCACCCTGGTGCATTGGGGTGGTCATGCTATTCTTCTCTTTTACTGTACAAAATATTTGTCTGCATAATTCTTTTACTTAAAGGGCATTTGTATCCTTGATGACGTGTGTGCATTCATCACTGCACGTATGTGCCCATTACTGATCAGAGATTTATCAGTAAAAAAAGATGAAAAAGAAATACCCAAAAAATGTTTTTCATTCATCTTTAAACAGGCAGATGGGGCAGGTAGCAACTGACTGTCTGATCTTCCCTTAAATAAATAAATTAAAAATACATTATTTACACACAAAAAAAAGGAGAAAAAAAAAAGATGGGGGGTGACGAAGGGGTTGGGAGAAACATCTGGGAGTGGGCAGTAGAGTGGAATTTGAGATCACAAGGCAGAGTAACATGGGCCCAAAGAGCACTTAAGCAAGAATTAAAAAGGTAATTCCTAATGGTGAGCACTGGGAGGATAGAAGCCCGTCATTCACAGAGACAGTAAAGAGGCTGGGCACCAGGGGCGGGACAAACAAAATGAGCCAGTTGTAACAAGGAAGACCATCAACTAAGAAGCAAGCAAATTAGAATGACAATAAAACCACACAATGGTAATCAATGGCTAGGTTGTAAGCCACTATAAATTCTTCATAAGTTCACAATATGTCTTTTACTACTGAGCAGCATGTGCTGTCTGACAGACTAGAACAGACTAGGCACTTTCATTTTTCCATTTCAAGCACTGCAGATGACCCTCCAAAGATGGCAGTGTAGCTATATAGTTATAGTGCACGAGGTGCGACATCATGTCATAACATCCCGTGCCCCTCCCTGGTCCCCTTCCTCGACCCCCCTCCCCAGACCCCATCTGGTGCGCACTACTTATGCATGAAACAAGTCTCGCTTCCGGGGAAGGACACTGGCAGGAAGTAAGTGTTCCAATATCTTTGTGACACGAAGTCATATGATAACCGTCGTCAGCACATTGCTTTCTGCGGGATATAAACTATTGAATGGGTAAATACAGTGATTTAGTTTCGGTTTTTACAGAGCAAGACCAGCCTCCTCCCTTACGTCAGAGCTCTGAAAGAAAGACCACCTGGGAGTTAGAAGTCCATTCACTGACGAGGGGGTCTCGGTCCGATATTCCTTAGTAACGACCCCCGCAGTCGAGAGGCTTGCCCACCGGCACACACTGCGTCAGTGGAGAGCCAGGATTAGAACTCAGATCTGAGCAGTGGAGACGCAGGCGATGGCTGGAACGCACCACGCGGTACCTGCTCTCTGCCCTCCACCCCTCGTTCTCACCTCCCCGTCCGAAGGACCACCTCAACTCCACCTGCTGTGACAGGACCAATCTCAATTAAAGCGCCGACACCCACCCGTTGTTCGGATTGTTCTTCGAGACAATGCAGCTTTGCACTAAAAGTCCGGCTTGATTGTAGTTCCCGCCTCTCTTCGCAGCACACAATTACCGCGATGGGAGTTTACAAAAAAAAAAAGTGTTTGTTTGTCAAACAGAGCACGTAGGTTTCCGAAGGATGCTACCAGGTACATCTGGTCAGAGGGAAGGGCAGGTCTGTCTGGAGCCGAGTGCACATCTAGTAGAAAGGGACTTTCAAACGCAAGCTTGGAAGTACTGTATTCACCGAGTACCAGTGCTGGAAACGGAAAATATACTCCTGGATCCGTTAATTAGGGGCCAAGGCTGGGCAGCATAAAGAGGCGGAGCCACAAGGGCCACTACTGCTACAAAGCAGGGTCTGACAGTCCACTTATACATTTATTATTATTGATTTTTTTAAACTCTGATGTAAAGAAACTGGCAACGAGGGCGCATGGAACAGCTAATCTTTTCTGGTTTCCATAAATGGTCCATTTATTTTAAAATGTGTGTTACGGGGGAAGGCCCTTACTGAAAGGAACCTGGTGTGCCGAGCAATTCTCAGAGGATCATAATAATGACAAGACAACTCCGGAGGTTAATGCACTTGCTACAGATAGCTCGGTCTGGTCACGGTTCTGAAAGCAGCATAGAGGGTTAACGTGCCTGCTACGAAGCACAGCATTTAAAATGCGTATCATCGATTTTTATTGTATGTAGATAGTCCAGAGAGGTACATCTTATGTCACAGAGATCCTGTTACTTGCCTTTTAAAAGTTGTAATCCTGACGTAGCACAGCGAGATGAACTGCATGACCCTGCAAGGTATAGGTTTGGAACACTGTTTTTTTCAGTCTTCAGTTACTCCAAAGTGGCTAAAAAGGTCCCTTCTGGGTAATAATAATGTCCCATTAGGAAAGGAAACCCCCAAATACTGCGTTAGGTTTTAAATCCGGATTGTGTTTTTCCAGATCAAGCACTCTTGATATACAATGCCTACCATAAGGGGTGATATGCCACTCCTATACAGCGGAACACCCATTGCCTCACGTACCATTTCTTGTAAACCGATGTACACACCGGTATGATTCATGGGCTCTGTAGCATGCGTGTGTGATTTAAAGCGCTCTGAGACCCGAGGCTGGTGGGAGTACTCCTCTAAGAAAATAAACTAGTAAGCGGTATTTAAGCCAGTGCATTTACTCATACACATGGATAAACCGGTGCATGCACGTCTCTCACATACTGAGGCTGAACAAAGTCAAAAATCTGATTCCAAATCACAGTTTCTCTTAAGCATTTGTGAAGTGATGCCAAGATGACTGCCTTTATTTCGCTCCACTCACTGACATCTGGGTGTCCGGCTCAAGATAACCCCCAGGAAGAATGGAAATCCAACAAAAGGAGGGCTGATGGCCCTTAAAGCATGGCCTTTGCTTTGGGTCCCGTTGGAAGTGAAAATAGGAAACCTCCCTCATTGCCTGGGGGCTGCTGCTCTGGATGGAAGGACGATGCGAACTGGGAGCTACTGAATGTGGCATATTACACAGGGGCAAGTTTGTCATTGTATGGCAACGGTTTGGGCCCAGCTCAAGCAACCGGGGCTTTATGAGGGATACCACTGCATAAGGGGCGTGGCTACTGTAGTGTCGGGGCCCTAGGCCCTCATGCTACTAAAAATGAGACACACGGACTCGCTTTCTTAGTGGGTGAAACTGGCCCTGGGCACGTGCGCCCGGCCCCTTTTATTGCCAGGGTCACCTGACCGGTGACGCCTGTGCTGGGTGGGTGTGGGGTGTATGTGGGAGGCCAGCCCTCAGCAGAGAGGCTGGCCAAAACACTAGAACGTGTCCAGCAGGACACTACAGCTACCACTGCTGCAGCGATACGGGGCCTTGAGCCCCGAGGGGCCCATTGGCCCATGACAATTGCTGTATTTCACTACCCCAGCAGAAGTCACATGGTAATGTTTCTAGGCACATGGCATCCTTTCTGCGCTACTCACATGGACGTCATTTAGAAATCGCAGTTACGAGTCCTGGCTTGCTCCATGCGACATCGGACGTCAGTTGGGGCTCCACTTTCCTTGTTTTCCATCATGTTTACATTACACTAACTGAATAATATTGTATTATTTACTATTAGTGTAATAAAGAATGGATTACAATTAGCTGGAATATGACCCTCCCTGGCAGCAGAGGTAAGGTGCTTGTGGGCGAGTGTGTGTTTATGTGAAAGCGATTGTGTCAACATGTGCGTATGTCATATTTGCCAGACTCCCGATTTTATAAGCTAAAAATGGGTTTATCTTGGCTGTCTCCTGCCGGAATTTGTCACTTCTGATATAAAATCAATGGAGGAAGTACATTTTCCTGATTATTTTATTTTTAAATCTCCCAATTTCCTCTTCTAAAATATTGGCACATATGGTACATACATGCCAACATTTTAGAGGAGACAAGTGGGAGATTTTAAAAAGTAATCTGGGGAATGCATTTCTCCACTGACATATTGGAGCAGAGGCAATCTGCATTAATTGGGTCAATTGGTATGTATGGTGAAAATCACCAATTCATTTGTGGCAGTTTAATGACCTAACACAAACAAAAACAGAGTTTTAAATTCTATTTCTGTTTGCGCTATGCAGAACTGCCAAAAATAAAATGTAGTGGCCTGTCACAGGCTCTAATCTACCCCACCAAGAATTAAGGACAATGCCTTAACCTTTGATGTCGGAGGTAATTCCAGAAAGGGGAGATAAAAGAATCGTGACAGGCATTTTTTTTTTGTATTTTTGGCAGTTTTACAGAACTCCATATGGGTTTTCTGCAAGCAGGAACTGGAAGGGAGAGACTAGCCCCTGAAATCGGTAAACTCCCCCCTGAATCGGGAGGCTTTCTGTGTTTAAGGGCGTGTGAGCCTGCGGGTCTGAGTGGAAGTGAAGGTTAAATGGGGTATGATGTCATTTCCGGTATCCCTGGCATTTAGGTGAACTGACATCCATGGCAACTGATTGGATCCCCTTCATTTTATGAGCTGCTGGCTACAGTCTTATCTGGTTTGCAGCTTGAAGTCCGCGTTCACACGGTGGTTTTCCCCAGGGACATTCCACTCTATACATCCGTTCAGTGGCAATAAAAACCCCAAATAAACAAAACAGGGAACTGATTGGAGTTTGTGTAGCCAACTGTGGGTGCCACCCGGTACCTGTGTCCCATTGATGTACGCTGGCACGCAGTTTGACGCTGGGCGCAGCAGGGGATTTATTCTATAGAAAGCGGAGCGCGCGAGCCGAGCCCCGAGCCCTCCCCTGTGTGCACAGGAGGTGGAATGTGGCGCGAGGGCCAGAACTGACCACTTTAGGCCAGGAGAACCTGGTTCGAGTCCCGGCGTCGCGCAACATTCTGATTCAACAATCTCCCCTGCCTAAAAACAGAATATCGCCTAGGGTAATTCATGTAACTGGTGTTCATGTAGAGCGCTCCAATACCTCAGGGTCGAGTTCGCGCTTTAAACTGCAAGAAAGAAAAAAAAAAGAAGCATCTCCCCTTACTTCTGGCTCAACCTTCCAAAGTTAATTCAAGCCCTCTGTTTTCAGAAGGAAGTCCTTCCATTATAGGATATTCTGTTCTCCATGCCTATAGAAGTGCCTTCCCAGGGTGTTTTTGTGTTTTGAGTGTCTGCCATGTAGTGCAGTATTTTACCTCTACCTGTATCTTGTACTCGTTTGTAACATGCACACAGCACCTTTCCTTTCAACGTATCATTTGCTACCTCTTATATCTTGTTTGCTTTTGATACATGCACAACGGCCACCACTGCCTCATGTAACGTAACTATTGTTTTAGTGTTTTGAGTGTCTACCATTGATTGCAACTTTTTTACCTCTATTCGTACTTTATTTGCTCTTGTAACCTGCACACGTCACTTTTTCCTCTCATAACGTATCGTTTGCTACCTCATTTATTTTTTGCTCTTGATACGTGCACAATTATCACGATTGCCTCTTGTAATGTAATGCTTGTTTTTGTAACAGGCTCACTTGTAATTCTTCTCCTCTTGTATCTTTACTTTGCCTATTGTGAAGCGCTCTGACACCTTCGGGTAAAGTCCGCGCTATATAAAAACGCATTAAATAAAATAAATAAATAAAAAAAACTCTACACCAACCAGTCGGCTTGACTTGTGCCAGACTCCTACCCCCTCTCCGAACCCGACCCCCCAACACCCCATCGTTTTTCCAAAAACGACCAAATGATTTTTGGCACATAGCATAACATTCTGCCTGCCGAAGTTGGTAGGCTACCTCTGGAATAAAAAAAAATCCAAACGGAGAACATCTGTGCTCCCGACTATAAACACTGTACTCATAATTGCCTGCGGGGGAGGGGGGGATGCAGAACAGTGGGAGGAGGAGGAGGTATGGGCCGGTAGAAATCAAGGAAGCGTGCACTCAGAGGTATAAATGCAGCCTCATTACTTAGATGGGAAGTTAGCGCCTTCAGGGCCTCACAAAAACAGGTTATTCGGGTAAAGCAGCTGGACGCCCTGAGAACCTGCCCGGGGCGCAGGGCAGGCGCCTGTTTCCACTCAGAACACCTTTCATGGGGCTGCAGCGATTCCCCCTCCCCAACTAGAACATGGCAGCCACGGGGGGTCGAGAACGGCTTCTACAGCAGGGGTGGCCCCTTGGAGCTCTGTGATCTGACATTTCTGCAAGTGTATTTTTTGCATCTCCCAAGACGCAGGGAAAGGAGCTTTCCCATGAATGGAAAAGTTTGTGTATTAATGTTTACTAAACATTTCCGCGTGCGGAAATACACACCTGTGTGCAACAGAGGAAAATTCATAGGTAAATTCCTAGAAATCCACAAACGGTTAATGCTCGGTTCAAAAGTTCCCTCTAATTGGCCTGGATCGTTGCTTGCTTTATTCAAGCCGCAGAGGTCCAAAGGTCCTGCTATGAAATCCAGATCCCCTATGGGATTTCCTAGAACTTACCTTTATCCCGGTTCCGTTTAACATCTAACTATACTCTCTACACCTGCTTTAGCCGAGACGAGGGTTATATTTTTACAGGTGGTGCTCGGGTGATGTCGAACCTGTTGCCCAGCTAAATAAGTATCCGATTTCAGAAATGCAATAGAGCCTCACGATTTCCAGTGGAGGAGGAGGGACACATCCAGCCAATGGAAAAACAGTAAAACTAAAATAATTCTGTGGGTTGACTTAAGACGTGATTGACAAGGTCTCTAGCAAATGACTGAAAGTTTTGAGGCATAATAAGCCAATGGCTGAAGAAGGCAGAATTAAACCCCTTCGGAGTAAGTTTAGAACACATTAATGTGGGAGCACGAGGAACAGGGGGAGCGGCTTCAGCTGACTTATTGAATTTTCCACTAACCAGGCTTTATACTGGACTCATCTTTTATGTGCAGTGTGGAAATGCTGGCCAAACAGCAAGAGAACGTGGAAGGTAAAGATGTGTTGAGAGAAGAAGTAAAGAACTGCAGAAGGACTTTGAATGGAGAAAGCAAGGCTGGGAAAAGGCAGGAAGTGTGTGAAAGAGCAGGCAGAGATAGAAACAGGCAGCAGGTCGTAGAGCGGAAGACACCAGGAATACCAGGAAGTGAAGAGGTTGGTAAGAGAAAATGAGATCTGGAGAAAATGGAAGAGATAGGGAAAGTGGATAAGATAGAGGGAGGTAGCTGATAATGCATCAAAAATGATTAGAGAAAGGGAGCCAATGGGATTACAGTGGTGCAATATCATTGAACTTAAATAAGCAGTTAAGTGGCAGAAAAGCACAGGATTGGACAGAAGGGGACAAGTAACTGCCAACCAGTGATGAAAGATGGAGGAGAGCACTACAGTGAGTGATCCGGAGACAGGCAACAGATTCAGAGACCAGCAGATAATATTTAGTTGGTGGGAGAAGTGGGGAAAGGGTAAGTGTGCATCCTAAGCGGGAGAGAACTCGCTAGGGGGAGGACCAAACAAAGAGGGCGGCAGGAGTGAGGGCGGCGGCGAGTGGCCGCTCTGGCACAGAAGGGCATGGGCAGTCAAGGTGAGGGTAAAAAGTAAGAGAAACGAGGGAGAAGGGAGTGTACTTGTCCAACAGACTTGATGCTTGAGAGTGCAGACCAGCCATGTCCGGGGGGAGGTACAGCTTCAATAGGCACCTCTAGTGCCAGAAGGAGGAGATGATGCAGGAAGGACTTAAGATTCTGCATTGCGTGTCCAGATGTTTAAAGTGAACAGAACAATTAGGTTTGGACCGGAAATTCACTAACTAAGCAATCCTGGAACCTACCCGTGGGGAAGCTGATGTGTACGAGATTTGGAATTGGTATGGAAAGTGAATTATGCACTCAAAGAAATGATGTATTCCTTCTATAGTTTTACATCCTCGGATTGTAGGTTATCTGAAAAAGCCTTTCTTCCACTATACTCTTGAAATCCTGCATTAAAAAGAGTACTTACACTTTTTCTTTCTATTGAATGCTCCACTCCTTACAAACATCTTCTGCACACCTTGAGTCGGAGTAAAGTCTACTCCAAGTCGCATGCCTGTCTGCCATAATCTCCATCTTGTGTGGGGGAAACTTTGCCCACACCTTATTTCATAGCCAACAACCTCTACCTGTTTGAAACCTTATGCCTGCGACCTAACATCACTTAATATCCTATAGCCTGACTATTTAATCTCTTGTATAGTGCGTACTGATAACACCAATATTTTGCATAACATACATAGCTCCCACAGAGGATCACTGCTATTAATGTAATCTACCACAAAGAAACTGGAGTAAATGCTTGGAATGGTGTCCTGAGAGAACAAGATACTTCCAAGAACCACTTGATTCCAATGTAGTGTGCTGCTCGTCGTAAAGCACTTCTACACCTCATTAGGAGTAGTAATTAATATATAAAATTACAATACTTTTCATGACCCGACCGACCTCAAGAACTTCCGCCCCATCTCGCTCCTTCCCTTCCCTGCCAAAGTCATCGAGAAGGTCGTCAACAAGCAACTGGCCGCCTTCCTCGAGACGAACGGATCCCTCGACCCATCGCAGTCCGGATTCAGAGCCAACCACAGCACCGAGACCGCCCTCATCGCAGCCACCGACGACATCCGAGCCCTGCTCGACAACGGTGAAACAGCGGCACTCATCCTCCTAGACCTCTCCGCAGCATTTGACACTGTCTGCCACCGCACCCTAGTCCAACGCCTCAACGACACCGGCATCCAAGGGAAGGCCCTGGAATGGATCATCTCATACCTCTCCGGCAGAACACAGAGTACGCCTCCCTCCATTCCTCTCGGAGGCCACCGAAGTCATCTGCGGCGTCCCGCAAGGATCATCGCTCAGCCCCACTCTCTTCAACATCTACATGAAACCCCTCGCTGCCATCGCACGCCAACACAACCTCAACATCATCTCCTACGCCGATGACACCCAGCTGATCCTCTCCCTCACCAGAGACCCCGACACCGCCAAAACCAGCCTACACGAAGGGATGAAAGACGTCGCCAAATGGATGGACATCAAGCCGCCTGAAATTGAACACGGACAAGACAGAAGTTCTCATCCTGGGACCGTCGCCCTCCGCATGGGACGACTTTTGGTGGCCCCCGGCCCTAGGCACCGCTCCCAAGCCAACGGACCACGCACGCAACTTGGGCGTCATCCTGGACTCCTCCCTCTCGATGACCAGACAAGTCAACGCCGTCTCCTCAGCTTGCTTCCACAACCTCCGCATGCTCCGTAACATCTTCCGATGGATCCCGACCGAGACCAGGAAGACTGTCACCCAGGCCCTCGTCACCAGCAGACTAGACTACGGAAACACCCTCTACGCCGGTACAACAGCCAAGCTTCAGAAAATACTTCAGCGTATCCAGAACGCCTCCGCCCGACTCGTCCTGGACGTCCCCCGACGCAGCCACATCTCAAGCCACCTGAGAGACCTGCACTGGCTCCCTGTCAACAAGAGGATCACGTTCAGACTCCTCACCCACGCACACGAATCCCTCCACGACCTGGGCCCAAGGTACCTCAACGACCGCCTGACCTTCTACTCGCCCACCCGCCAGCTACGTTCCGCGAACCTCGCCCTCGCCGTCGTCCCTCGCATCAAAAGAGCCACCGCCGGAGGAAGATCCTTCTCCTTCCGGGTGAGCAGTGCGCAATATAAATTCCTTGATTGATTGATTGATTGATGATTGGCACAAATGCCTCACATAGCAAGCCTAAAAATAAACCGGATGATGGTGATGAGCACTTGTACCCTCCACCCTTAGTCAAATATTGAGATTCTGAACGCTGATTTCGGTTTGAGACCCTTAACACAAATAACAACAAAAGGAAAGACTACTGGATCATCACAGATCTTCAGGAGAAGCATTCCCTACACAAAATACCACTAACAGTAATCACAATATATTTTTCCTTAAAGATTAAGGTGCTTGTATTTTCTTTTCATGTGGATACCCTTCTGAAAAAGAAGTACCTGGTCTGTGGGAACCTCCCTGGGTCTGAGGAAGCTCAAGGGGCTTCCAGGAGCTGCCCAAAGAACAATGGGACTGTCCCTGAAGGTCAGGTTTGTGGTCATGGGGATGCCGCCCCTCGATGGCCTATGGTCATCTAGAGGTCACCTGACAGTAGGTGTCTACAGTATTGACGTGCCAAAGGTTTGAGCCATACGGAAGAACAAATACATGCAATAAACACACGGGCATTAACAATATGATCCTATGCTTTATGTCATTCAGTATTTCCCCAACCCTTAACCTATGGAATGGTAGACTCCTCAAAAGGACCATACAATGGTTCGCATTGCAATTTAAAATCCTGAATACAGAAATGTATTGGCGAGAGAGTCCCTCGCTTATCTCCACCAGGAACCACATGCCTATTGGTATATGAAAAAGATGCTCTGCCTTCTCCATGATTGGGCTACAGAGGTTTAGTGCCAAACCAAGACACTGGCCACAGCCATGGATGGAGAACTGTGCCTCCAATGCACACACCGGCCTCGATGGCCAGGGTCTGTCCCAGTTGAGGTCGTAAAATGACATCTTTAGATCTATAAAACAGTGATGTATCCGACACTGTGCATCTGCGTGCAGCACAGGTGCGAGGTTATAAGAGGATGCCTTTTGGAAGTGTATCCTGAGCCTATAGGACATCCCGTCTCCTGGGTCCCTGCCAAGGAAGGTGAGGCAATTAGACAGACTCTCCCTTTCGGAAATGGTGGCACGAGAGCTGGGAGGCACGAGGGTGAACACACAGGGTGTGTGGCCCTTTCCGAGACACCACACCTTTTACTGTGCAGAACTGCTATCAAAATAACCAGCGCAACCCGAGGATGCTCCTCTCGAATATTGTTTAAGACAGACAATGAAACACCGGGGTGCATGCACAACAGGAAGCAGATCAGACAGCATTAGGACAAGCACCAGCAAAGCAAATAGGTTTTGCCTTATTGACTTTGCCAACGTTGCCAATGATGCTCTGTAGCATTAGCAAAAAAAAACACAAGCTTGTAATAAAGGCAGTGTTTGTCCCTGTAAGTTTTTAGGTCTCACCTACCTGACAGCTTTTTGCTGCCAAAAGCCTCAGGGGGGGGCATTTCAAATATATGTAGTGGACTTAAAACCCTCCCCTGCTTACCACAATATGACTCTGTCACTTTCATTTGCTAGCTTCTTATTCAATGACGTGCCTTCCTATTCTGGGTTTTACCCCTCCCCTCGATCACAGCCTCATCATTTTGATTGGTTCACTTTCATCCCTGTCCCTCATCTGCTGCTTCTTCCTCCGAATACACATCCCTTGGTTCCGCCTCCCCGCGCACCCACCCACCCACACACACACCCCTCTCTCTCTCTCTCTCTCATGCAGCAATTTCATTCAATCCACACCCACCACCCCAAACTGTGTAGTTCCTTTCTTCCCAAAAGCTAAAGCATTCCCAACGCTTCACCCGCCCCCACTCCGTGCAACCCTTGCAGTCTTAAAAAAAAAAAAAAAAGGGGGATGGCTTCCACTATCATGGATCGATAAACAAAATATAAAATGACCACTGTGGCATTCAATAGGCATGCATGTGCGTGTTGGCACACGTGTACATACATCATGATATCCATTTTCTTGTTTTTAGTGTAGGCTATAACATATCAGCAAAAAAGTAGTGTCAAAGCCAATAGGTCATAAATTCAAGAAAGATTGGCTTTGCCAATGCTTGTTGGTATGGTCCACAAGAGGCTTGCACCTACAGACAGCTGATTGCAAAAAGGGGTATTCGAGCTATGAAATCAAAATGCTTAAGTTATCCCCTCAATGAGACTTCAGAATTCATAGGATACAATCAAACAAGTCCCTCCCCCATCACCCCCCCCTGTCCGGGGACGTTAGTTTTGATGACACTACTTTTTGCTACTGTGACCTCAGCAGAAGTAGGCAAGCCAGTATATTAATAGGGAAAGACAAGCCAGAGCCGAGTCAAGGGTTTGGTTTTAAGAGCCTTAGCACAAGCCAAGCCAACATGAAACCAACCAGCAAACACCAAGTAAAAAAATATAATGACGACTATTCAAAATTATAAAAAGTGTATATTGTTAACTTGGAGGAACATTTCACTTCAGTCCAGTAGACAGTAATACTGCATTTAGTGGCATTTATTAAAAATGATAGTTTGCAAACATGGACCTAGAAACATTCATCTAACTACGCCGATGCGCGATGACGAAACCATTTGTTAGCTTAGAGGCACGTCTATTGTCATGTCTACCCAATCTGTGTTCTAGGCTGCTATTGTAGATGGAAACTCATTAAATTCTATTAAGACATATATAAGAGGTCTTTGCTCAGAGCACATCCCAAACTTGTACTTCAAAGTACTGTCAAATGTGAGGAGCAAGGGAAAATCTCACACTGAAATAAGCTAATTGCCGAGGGGGACACAGTTTAGTCAAGCGGGTAAGCCACGATTGATCCCAGTTTTTCTGGATGCACTGTGTCCAACTAAGCCACTAAAATGGAATCTCTTTCACTCTCCCATTCTACGGGGATGCAGGGAAGAAAGTACACCAAGGCTCGATTTTTTGACTCGAGGATTCAAGAGAACCTCAACCTGAGCTTGGGTGACAACACCTGTAGAAGTCGATGAACACCACAGACTCAAGTTTTCTGGCACTGAACAACATTTTTTCATCCATCAACAATTTTTTTTCCATCCATCAACAATTTTTAAGCAGTTTTCATCGGAATAAATGCAAGTATATAATCTCATTCTAAAGGCATAAATTGGGTATCTCTGGACAGAGAATGAAGAGAGAATATCCCTTCATTAAACTGGGGTGCAGGGAAATGAGGTTCTCCACAAGAAAAAATCATTAGAGGAAAAAATGAATGGTTCAAACGCCTAATGTACACATAACTGTACACATGGTTAGACTTTGGCATAGGGAAATTTAATATAATGGAGTATTCATAGCTATGTACCATGGTTAGATTTCACAGAATACGAATTCTACATTTTGGGTAATAAAAGTCCGAAATTTACTCCAGACACAGTAGTAATCTTATTTTAGCAAAATTAATTAATAAATAGAGTGTTTATGACACACTGATGCTACCTGCGAGTCCACACTGACTCTTCTACTTGCAAACTGTGCACTCCTTTATAATTGTGCTTCTGCCAAAAGGAAGTTGGGGACAGAACAAGCACTCGCATTTCCAATGTCATAACCTCAGTCCATAACTACCTCCATCACCCTAATCAGTCTTGCGTTCTCAGACATGTTTGAGTTACCGTCAATCCCTCCAATGCTCTCAAAAAACTTGTCTAACTTTGCGGATCAATATGCTGCATTTGTCTGGCATTCCCTATATGTTGTGGACACCTCCTACCAAGTGTTCTGTTCCCGTCCTGGTCTGCGTCTATATACTCATCAGTAAGAGTCCTCAACTCTTTGCGCGGCACCCTCCTTGGAACTCTTTGCGCGGCACCCTCCTTGGAACTCTTTGCGCGGCACCCTCCTTGGAACTCTTTGCGCGGCACCCTCCTTGGAACTCTTTGCGCGGCACCCTCCTAGACTCACTCCATGCAATCTTTCTTAGTGGCATCCTCTCATCTTTTGGGATCTCCTACAACTTCTTTGCTGACGACACTCAACGCTTTACATCCTTTTCTTCCTTTGAACGCTCTGTCTCAAAGACTGTGTCACCACCTATTAACCACCCATTACTGGCTGACTATACATTGCTAAGTGTACAACTCTGCAAAGCCACCATCATCTACTTTCACCCACCCACTTATCACAAGTTCCTAGTTAGCGCGCTTCAATTATTCTGCTTGCACTCTAACTGAATGAATCTGGTGGGTTAACTAAATTATGCAGCAAGAAAAAGGCAAAATATGCTGCAGAATGCGGTACATTTTGCAATAGTATTACTTCTTTAAATTGGCATTTTGACGTTTGTACTCAGTCTGGGCAAAGGATTCGCCTCATTAGTACTCAAAGGCACAATAAGCAACAGAAAGAGGTTTCAGTCTATCATCGCAAAGGGCCTTCACAGTGTAGCAATATGTCACTATGGTTTAGTAACTTTTGATTCGTCTAAACTAGAAACATTTTATTCTTTAAATCTGCAGATTACGCAGTTGATTATGTGGAAGATGTAGCAAATCGATAATTATGCAGAAATAAATTTGGGGCCACAAAGTCCCATAATTCCAATGTTCCTGCTCATAACATACATATAGTAGACTTTTCTCCAATGGCTTCTTGGATATTTCCCTGTATTTGATCAGAAACTCTTTAGGTTCCTTCGTCATCCATCATGAAAATTGCCACATTTATTTTAAAGCCTGTGCTCAAAAAGGACATTGGAAGATTATTCCAATTGAGCTACATGAATGACTTCCCTTCCTGGAAGCAGCCTTCCTCCATTTTGACTGGCCTGGTCTCTGAAAAGGTGACCAATAGGAGGATAGCAAGCATTCTTCTGACCTATCACCAAGATGGTTCCAAAGGATTGAAGAATTGTGCCGGTTACCCACCGGCTGAGAGGAAACAAAGCCTCTTCCAAAGCTGGTTAAAGAACCACTCACACAGACATTTTTCTGCAACTTTCCCCCCAGCATTGAATTTTAAAGTTGTAAGCAACCAAAATGTCTGAACAAACAAGCAGTGACCCCTTGTGCTTGAAACTTCCGTACAGATGGAGGAGGCTAATCAATAACCATAAAGGCCAGCTAGTCGGTACTCCAACAAGTCATCCATGGGTCTAACCAGATTGTGGTGTTTGTAAGT
The DNA here is from genome assembly GCF_031143425.1 of Pleurodeles waltl. Lineage (NCBI taxonomy): Eukaryota > Metazoa > Chordata > Amphibia > Caudata > Salamandridae > Pleurodeles > Pleurodeles waltl. The sequence goes on from NC_090447.1 coordinate 1,441,132,689, forward strand.
GTCCCCAGAACTACTGGATCATCCGAAGAAATGTACAGGCCACAGAAAAGTTATCATCTGATGCATGAAATAGAGGAAGGCCAGGGTCTTCAGAGAACTGCTCTACCCGGACCTTTTGTGAAGTCAGAATGCCGAACCGCTGTATGACAAACTACAAACCACATGGTTCCCTCTATATCCGGCAAATTTCCGAGGCCCGTGTGGGCAGTGCTGCTCCAGAACAGGTTTTATCTTTGATTTCTCTGACTTTGATCAGGTTTTATAGTGGAATAACCATGACTACAATACCAGAAGTCAAAGAAAAAAAGCTGGACTGGAGCAGCACATTGGGCACCACGCATGGACCTCGGAAACTTGGCCGGGCTGCGCCTTGTACGAGTAACAGCATTGACTATTTTGTCAGCTTGCCCAAGCTCTTCCTTTACAACTAACATCACAAACTTGTGATAACTTTAATGTTTAAAAAAGTTAATCCCTAACGACAGATATGCCCCAGTGGGCATGAATGACAAAGTTTGGCAAACAAATTAAGAATCACCCATATTGGTTTAAGATATGCTGTGCTTTTGGGTGCAGTACATTGCGATCTTGGGCCTGCAGATGAAGTTAACAAAAGAGCTCACAAGTGACAGCGCGTGCTTGGTCTCAGGCGAGGCCTAAACAGAAAGCACGAGAACATTAGGCCCGTACAGTCTAAAGACTGTTGAACCAGCCAGAAGACCATCAGCATCAACACCCCAGGATATCTTGCCAAGACTGCCCACCTCAGACAGGCGGCGCCATACTGCAAGCCAGGATATCGGCAGGCTGGAGACGAAAAGTGCAGGAAGGAAAACCTTCCCAATCTATATCGGTAGGATATGGAAACACTATCCTCATGTAGACCAATATTGCTCCAACCATACTGCAATCCAGAAAGAAATTGGAAACACAATGCTTCAAGGATCTCTTACCCCAACACTACAAATTCCTGTTGCTTTCCTCTTGCAGATGAGCGTTATTCCACCTTAGGGCTTTTGCCCTTCTTCAGCACTGTATGAAACAATATGTATACAAAGCCTAGCTTTTAATAATGTAACTAGAAGTAACATTTAAATTTGTATGAAGATCACTTACCACCAAGTAAAGTAAACTGAAAACTAGTCCGTTATGTGATATTTATTTTCAAAATTTCACGATCAATCAATCAGTTTTTATAAAGCACAACTACTCACCCGTGAGGGTTTCAAGGCGCTACCATTAGTTTTCAAAATACACAGCTATTGTTTTCTATTATTAAATCTGGAAATTGTGATTTGGCCATGTCAGTTTAACACATTACCAAGGAAGGAACTCCAAATATGCCACAAATCAAAGGCTGCACATTTGAAATGGTTGCCTATCTGACAATATTTGCACATTTGTGGGCTACCTGAATAATAATAAAAAAATATATATATTATTCCAAAAAGAAAAAGAAAATCCAGTGAAAACAGTGTGACATTTGCAGTGGCCGTACAATTGCAATGATGTATTTGCAAAGGTGAACATTTTAAAATGCATGCATTTGCAAAGGTTGTACTCTAAAGTATCCAGTGCTCAACTTTTGGCGACCAGGCTAAAAATCACACCTCCCTCCGGAATTCCACTAAGAAGCGTTATTTTGCAATTGGAATCAAGAACTAGTTGAGGATGAAGATACCATAGAGGTCATTCAAAGTTTCGCCCTCAAGGAACAGATTGTAAACATATTAGTACTAGCTTGTCAACTGTCCAAACATTCGTAGGCTAAACTGCCAATCATAGGGGCAGCTGTCGGCAAGAACCGCTGGCTGGCCCCACAGTGGCGCCAGCCACTTCCTCCCTCCCATATCCCACACACAATCGGATGCTGTGTCTTGGGCTGAACAATGTCATCCCTCGAGGTGTGTAGATCTCAGAGAAACTGGTTTTACAACACAAAAGTACATTTTACTGTATTTGACGATATTATCTGTAAAAAAAAAAAAAAAAAAAATGCCCTCCTTCTGGGGCCTAAGCTGGAAAGCCCTCAGGAAGGCCTACTGCACAGACAATACCTTCACTGTCTCTCCTCTACACAATCGACGCAACATGCCAAAGCGTGTTATTACAAACACAGCTATATCCCACTTAAAAATCAGATCATCTAGGTCACTAAATGTACGTGCATGATTCAAAGGAGATGTACTACCACGGCTAATTTTTCTTTGCGTATCTTGCTGCAAGAGCGTGTTGTGTGGTTATTGCACTAACTAGGGGGACTTGACGCCAAAAGTTTGCATTTCCTGCTAGGTAAGGTTAATATTTTCATTTCAGACAGTGGAGATATGATCTAAAAACTATATCTTCCCCAATTTCTACCTTGCAACCATAAGGACAGAGTTCTAATCCAAATTTCCTCACATAACTAATCTATGGGATTCAATGCAAGTTACGCTCCTCCCACCTCAGTTGCACACATTAAGCATACTGCTTAATAGATTTACCTCAGGAAGAAGCCATACACTTGTTTTGTGTTTTTAAAGAGGGCTGAAGCTGAGATGGCCCCAGCTTACAGCTCTTCAAAGAGTCCAAGCTGAGGTACTACAAACTGTAGAAATGATGGATATGTCTTGGAATCAATGAAGCAAGCCCAACCAAAGCCAAAAATGTCTGTATTTCGCCAGAACGTAAATATTTTTTATCAACTATTTTTTTTGCAAACATTCACAATATGGAACATTTTAAAATATATTTTAAGAAACGCAGCCCTAGCACTGAAGTTCATCTCTTCTCAGGTGGTCTAGAACATGTCTTCAGGCAAAATGTTGTCAACAGCAGTGTAAGACCGCCAAAAGATGAAGTGGACTGATCCATTGCCCCATAATGTTTGCTGTGGAGGAAACAAAATATGAAGGTCACTTGGACAGAATAATGAAGAGGACGGCCCATAGGCCCTTTTTGTATGCCTATTTATTATGAATGTTTTGGAAAACACGAGTCTCTTCACGCAGACATATTAAAAAAAAAAAAAAAAAAAAAACAGGAAAGGTCACAGCCACAGGAAAGAAATTGAGGTATGCAGCAACGAGAGGCTCATGAAAAGTGCAGCTTGTTCAGCGGGTCTGCAAGAGTTTCTACACAATATGAACTTTCAGAAGTGGACAATGTGCCCTGTGTTTATATCCCCGGTTATTATGTGTAACACTCAACATCCTCTTCACTGCATTCGGTATTGTTAGTGGACAACCACAACAGATTAGCTTGTTTTGGCGGAAAGGGCCATCTTTGCATACAGCTCAACCTGCTGCTGAAAGGCGCCTGCCAAAATAAGCCTGTATCCGGATGGATGGTGGGTCAATGAGTTTGGCGGGCGGATGCAGCCCACTGCATTGTTCGTGCACTGATGGACTGGCGACGGCCGCTGCGTCACTCCCACTCCGTTTACCTGGGAGGAGAGGACCGGACCCTCCCCTCTGCCCAGGACCCTACTTGTGCATTCAGTGCGGACCACTAGGTGCACTTCTCCTGGCAGTGCAGGGACTACTTACGTGGTTTTCCTCTCATCTCTTCAACTACCCGTAATGGGGCAGTTTCATAAAAGCAATTGTGAGTGCAGAATCAGTTTCACAGGACTACTCATTTACACAAATGCCATCTAATAGAAATGCACAGAGCGTAGTCTTTTCTATTCGTGCTAATTGAATATGCCCATGTTCTGAATATTCACATTTCAGTCTCATTTTAGATATTTTGGGGCCATTTCATACAAATGTGCAAGAATATATTGAAGAGTATTACAGGAGTTATACTTTACATACTCCAAAGAGCCTCCATGAATATGCCCCTCCACATCTTGTGGGAAGCGCACACAAGATGGTCTCCCCATAGTAGGATCCCTACATAAATGGGTATTATCTCACGCAGCATTCCTCTTCCATCACACCAGCAACACTCAAATCTTATTCTCTTTCCCATCTCTCACTTTTCAACTGCCAACCTAAATCTTAGACTTTTCTGGCTGATCCTACACTCTCTCATACTCATCTCCTTTATCTTCCTGCGCCTTGCAGACTCACTCACTTAACCATGGTTTATCAATAAGTATATACTAATGGACATACATAATTCAGAGACATAAGAAAATCAATTACAGTATATAAAAAATAAAATAAAAACTCTACACATTTCATGCATTGGTCAAAGTCAGTTTTGAGAACACAAATCCCACTTATACACTTAATATAATTCAGTTCAACTGGATTGCACACCAGCGAATACTTCATAAGTAAAAACAAATGATATCAAAAGGTTTTCTTGAAAATAGAATGCCAGGGTCTGGCCACTCTTCAGTTTTAATGCACGAGCATTATTCAACTGCAGGTGACCTCGCTGTAGAAGCCAACGTAACCAAACAAAAGATTGTAAATAAATAGCAACCAATTCGTTTTTAGATTAACACTCCTCTTCCTGCAATGCAAAAATACTGCTGGCAAAGCAGCGGCACGAACAATTCAAAGGAGGGAATGTTGCAACAGGTTGCTAAAAAGCAGACCCACCAGTTAGTCTGCAAGCACACCAAACATTAGAAAAGGCACACGAGATACATCCTTGTGCGCCTAAACGAAGTGGGCCAAAGAATCCATACTCAGTATACTGCTGTCGACTCCAGCGTACACCTTCTGAATGCAGGAGAACCTGGACCAATGCACAAATAATGACAGCCGGAGAATCTACAGCAATGCCTAGCCATCTTCATAGATTCTCCAAGACAGGCTGTAATATGGTAGCCTTGGAAAGAAAGGCAATCACTGCCTCAAGAAACCAAGCTTTAGGACTGGCAAGAGAAACAGCTATAGAACCACCAAATAAAAACACCGACCCTATTAGAAAGAACCCAGAGAGCTTTCACAAATGGGAAATGAACAAAAACAGGTTGCGCATGCCAAGGAGCGAGCTTTACAGTGCAACGGGGACAGGAAACCTGGGCTCAAAATAGCTCTTCAGTGCAAGCATTATAAGGCAGAGGTCCTCTGAGGCGAGCAGGAAGGGTGTGGAAGCACGTGATAAAATTGAAGAGGGCACGTGCCAGCCTCTTGTCCACCTTAGGATATCCTGCCTGGGCAGAGCACTCTACCTTTCGGAAAGAATGCCTGGGAAAGTTTACAAGTGCACCCATTTGAACTCCAAGGATCTGTCATCGTTTTACTGTCCAATACCCTCCCCTCCCGCTTCTATTTAACTTCGGTCTCGGCAGCTCAGGAGAGACTATATGATCTGGGAGCCTAGAAAGGCAAGGCCAGTATAAATGCAAGGAGTTGCAATGGTTCTATAAGTCCAGAGCAGGAAAGGCTTCTACTAAGGTGGAGGATTTGTAGGAGTTCCATTAGAATCCTGTAGGCCTGATGACTGCAAAAATTACAGGCAGTAAAATAAATTGCATTGGCTGAAGCCTAGGGCGGTCTGTGTGCACCGCATACGATTTGAAAAACCACTATACAGAGGGTGATTTAAGACTTGAGAAATAGTGGGTGTGAATAGAAACAGTCATGGATGTGCCCAACCATAGTGCCGTGACCTTCAGATTCCTACCCAGTCATGGTTTCATTTCTTACACAGAATTTCCTATCCACCGGACATGTATGGAGCTATGGCACCCAACAGTTGTCACTGCTTTTCAGCTTGAGTCTGCTCGCTATACTTCATAGGAGGGAGAATGGGTGCCTAAGGCTTGTGCATGACATCAGCCTCCGTGCCCTTCGCAGGTGTCGCTCCAAGGTATAAGCTACTCTGACCTTCAGAAAAACCACTAAATAACATTTACAAATATGTGCATAGACCTCACTGCAGAAGCCTGAAATCAAAAATGGTGTCACGGCTCGTACATGTTTGCACCACTCACAAATACTGCACTTTCCTCAACTCATTCCATATTTTGAGGGAAACAGATTAACGACCAATAAGCATTTTCTTTTTCGATTCAAGTCTACCTCTTGGCTTTTCTCAAATGTCTGTAGATGCAAATGTAATTGATCACTGCACTCATACCAAGTGGAGGGGTTCCCATCGCCTGGTAATGCCTATCCCTGAACTCTTTTCTATGCTGTGACTGCACCAGAGGCAGGGCAGGGCAGGAAACAGATGAGCCTCTTTAAGGGAGTACCCAGGCAATCCAGCAAAACCACCCAACTTCCTCCCACAGATCCCTGGGCGGCATTCACCGCAGGCTTAAATCAGGGCGCGTTTCCAGAGACATGCCTAAACACAACCCTAAATGGATCCAGGAAAGCCAGTATTGACTCACAATGTCAATAACCCAATGAAATGACAAGCACAGCCCTACAAACGCCAAGATCTCCACTACCATTGTGGAGGATTCCTTAACATTCACAGATGTAATTCAACATTCACTTCTACTGAGCAACAAGACAGACACAACCAAATCCAATAAAATATCAAGCAGTGGAGCGAACATAACATGTAGATGGCATGCTCTAACCAACTTAGCTCTGTTGATGTTGGTCTTGCATAGCATGAAAGAGACAGTCCGGGGATGTGTTGGTAGAGCAAAAGTGAAAATATAATCCTAATTCTCAGTATGTGTGGATTCAAGAGCAACAGATCTGCATTGCACAGTGTTGCTTACAACTTGATAGTTACACCTATGGATATATCCTTGCCCATGTAATTTATTTCACAGCACACGGTTTTAAGCACATGCATTAGACGTCAGAAGGATCCTATTTAAAACCAGTCAATAGGGTGGGAGGGTGGAAATCAAAGTAATAAGGAAATGAGTGGGGTCCAACTGGCTCTACTGTAACTGGTCAAGTGTAACACGTTTTGTCACTAGATACTCAATTTAAATGCCCATCGTCGGTCAGTGGCTGTCACTCCAGCTCCAGGCAAAGGATGCCTGCTGGGGATGTAAACCACATGCTCACGACTCCACCACTGGCAACTCACCACATTCAAATCACATGAAAGGCTTGGTCCCCAACAGACCGTAAGGGTCTTCAACAGTGAGAGTAATGAACACTTTCAGACAAACTGAAATACTCATGTACCGTGGGACAGGAGCCGATCCAGTCACAACACTTTGAAGCATGGAAGGGTAAATGCTCACTATTGACACCAGTAGGTGAAACAAGTGCCATTGTCGTAAGAGGAGATGCACTAAAGGCCTGCTCAGGTCCTACGGAGATCGCAGATCAGGTCTCGCACTTTATTTAATCTACTGAAACTTATCAGTTGAGGAACTTGTGTGCTGTCATGTTTTTGGTGTTGTCTCGGGACTCTGATTTACAGCACTGAAATGGTGCAGGACGCAGAAACTCAATGATGTCACCAGAAACATTAAACAAACTAATGCGACCACTCCCAAACACCGATATTGTTTAATGAGTATATCAGACTATCACAGCACTCTGAACCTCTTAGTGGTTCACTCTACCAAATATGTTCTGATCACCAATTCAGCACCGATGACTCATCTGATCTCAAAAAGAGCAATAATTGCTTACCTATGTTAAGTATAATATAGACCATACAGTATGAGCACTACAAAAACATGGAGAATCCAGCATGCGCAACACAACAACATGGGCTACGCAACAACATGAAGCATCCAATTACATGGCCGAACCACGTCCTGACCATTTAAGAGCAGAGATAACCCAACGAGTTGGACCATCCATTCTAGAAAAAGTCGAGACTATGGACCATCATGCACCAGCAGACGTGGACAATACAGACCACCAAACATAGTCAATACAAAACATGGAGCACCTAGTGAAGCAATACAACAGCATCGACCCTCCAACTACAGGGACGATTCAATAACAGACCATCCAGTATGACTCATCCAACAATATAAACATCTGACATCATGCACCTCCAGTAAGGACAATAAAGCAAAACGTATAAACCAGTCTTTAAGAGTCTACAGCCAAATTCTGAAGCTGAAATTATCTGGAGCAATCAACTACTCACTTGTGTTTCTGTGGCTCACTTTCACCTGGAGGAAAAGGCAGCATCCTCACCCCAGGCACAACCAGAAAACACCAGGCTCAAGGTATGCAGCAAGCAGACGACTCCTCAAGATGCAAAAGTGTCTTAAAGAAGTACTCAGATGCTTGGAGAAGAGGAATGTTTTTGGAGTGTATATTACCGGCCTCTTAGAAACCGGTTTTAGGGCAACAAACAGCTGACACAAGGCAGGACATTTCCTAGAAGTTTAAATGTTAATACGAAAGCGGTTGACACTGATTGACGTGGGAAACAAGTAGAGAAACTCGGGCATTTCATTATCTAGCAAAAAGGAAAACCTAAAAATCAGCATCAATTATTATTATTATTTTAAATCATGGCACACTTCTGACACCAGTAGTTCAAGCTGGACTACAAAATGAGTGCTGCGTGACCTCGAATTGCCCATTTAATCTCTAGCTCTGTTACAACTGTACGAAGGAGCTGGTTCCGTGCAAGCTAACGAGACATGCTTTTCTTCTGCACTTCCAGTTTAGACTGCACTTTCTGCACATCTATAGAAACTGAGCAATAGTCCCTAGGATTACGGTTCACTTCAAAGTACCATTATAGGAAGCCCTGCACTGAAGTACCCCTGTACCGACCGCCTGACAAACAGCCAGTGCATTATATTAAATTGTAGCATTTAGTTGGTTCTTGGCCTTAATTCCAAAGCATTGCCTAAAGCCACCCACGACTCTTATCCCCCACTTCACGCCTATCCAGATCGTTACACCAACACCAAAAAACAAGTCCAACCCTAAATCTCAACTTTAATCGTAAAACTTAATCATCAAACCCAAGTTCTAATCTTATCCTTTACCCGAATACTAAGCTTAACGCTGAACCTAACCCTATACTCAACCCAAACTGAGCTTTGCCCTTGCCCCAACTCTAATCCTAAACCAACACTACCCTAGCCTAACCCTTACCCAACACATTCACAAACCCATTAGCACCATCAGCTGAACCGATGCAGTGATGTAGTCCGGGTGCACTGTTCCAAGGGTCTCCCCCACTTAACAGGCCTCCACTTATACAGCAGACCGTCATAAGCGTTCTCTGCGGATCAGTGTTACGAAGCAGCACTGCCAAAGATGCACAAACAATGTGTACAATACCCAACACTGGGAGGGAACCATCTATTGTATAGCGCTTATTTAGCATGGGCCACACTAAGAGTATTAAATTACATTACATTGCAACGTAGATCTGCATACAATAGAACACTACATCATTATTACACCACAAAGAGCACAACTGTACAGATCACATCGCAGGTTCAGAAATCAAGGACCAAGCACCAGCATGCGCTCTTGGGGGATTTTGATACTGCGCCAAGACTTTAGGATAGAAAAGCCAGCCTACGCAGTCAGCCACACACGCGGCCCACCACACAAAAGATCTTGCTAAAACCATACATTTCCTGCGTTGGGGAAAGTCCTGGTGATGCTGGTAGATCATCTGTTGGTTGGGCCATTTGCTTAAATGCTTGGCGGTGGTCTACAACTGTATTAAGTGCACTAAGCCAAAATCCTTCCAACACATTAACACAAGCTGACTCACTAAACCAGAGTACCGCAGATGAGACTAATCCCTGGATCAAGCACTCTTGTACAATCTAATTTGACTAATCCCATTATTAAATCGGATTCTTTAAATCTTTAAATAGAAAACATGTTTTGTGTGTGGTTAGACGGTAACAGTAGCAATCCAATAACTGAAATGCCAGAGTATTAAAAGAGAGTCACAAAAATGACATGTACAGCTATCTGGATTAGCCATCAGCGGACATCTTGCTTTCCTGATGTTCTGGAGCTTCTGAAGCATCCTCTACTCAATGACAGTAAATGTCAGACAACTAAGAAAAAGATTACAAACTGAGAACACACCCAGTCACCTTCATTGTGATGTAGATACTTTTAATCATCTTCAACAGAACCAAAAAGTTAAGGTCAAGCCCCTCCCATGTCCCACACCTGCAGCAAAACCTCTTCTCTTTTGTCCTTCAAGTTATTCACACCACAGAGCAACTACCCACAAAACCACTCACACAAACTTATGCCAACACAATGGGCACCAAGCAAACACCACACTACCAAATCAGTCTACGTGGAGACTTTGGGATAATTTCCCGCATGAATATTGCCTACTTTAATTCCCCTTATTTAGAAATATGTAAAAAAAAATAAAAAAAAAATATTTCTTCACCTTTTGAGACCGATTCTACCAATGCTTCACATAAGACCATCTACCTATTTCAAAACATGTGCTTTGCCAGCAATTCTTTTCTATAGTGTTTTAAAGGAAAAATATCTGGCATAAAAATGTTATATGCAAAACTAAGCTGAAGTGAAGAGATGATTCTTTCAAATGTTTTTGTACAGTGAGAAAAATTGAGACAAACCTACAAATAAAGGGTAAACGTGATGACGGGTGACATCAAAAGACAGTGAAAAGTGTTCATGAACGAGCAAAAGCCAAAATGGCACAGAGTGATGATTCCTAGGGTTAGCATATGGTAAGGAGGATTTAAAGAATGAATTTAAAACAAATTCACTTGAAACTATCAAAACCACAGTAGCCAACAAATTATACTTCAGTACTAAGCAGCGTAAGAGTGAAACCGAAGGCCAAAAGAAAATACCAGTAGACGAGAGAAACATACATTCAACGGCAACAGTAGGTAGACTGGCAGAACGAGACTGACAATAATCCATGCATGAGCCTACTAAAGTTTGAATAACACATTTTATGACAAGAAATTAAAGGTGTGATTTTCTCTTATTGTTTTCTTTTTTTTTTTTTAAATAGATAAGTATTAGCCATGAGGCCAGTTAACAAATGAAATTAGTTCAACGAAGTTGAAGGAGGAGCAGGAAACAAGGGATGTGAGCAAAACAGAGAGGGACTAGAGATGAGAGGTGGAATGAAATTGACCAAGAAGACACAATAGACGATGCAGTAAAAAAAAAACAAAAAAAAAAAAAAAATGGAATGGGCTTAGAAGTAATAAGACATATGTGACCAGCTAACTAAATGTAAACGTTTGTCAAATAAACAGTTTAACATGATGTGAGATTGAAAACCGAGGGAAAGGAAAGGTCTGAACCACCAGCTTGGAAATCTGCTTTGCCGGTGGATGAAGTTATAATAGAGGTGAAGGGTGGATAAAGTGGGAACGGCAGCCACCGCAGAAAAGTAGCATGGCGCCCTAAATAAGATGTGGGATGGGAAGGAACATGAACCTTTCTAAGACATGGAAAAGTGCAAGAAGACAATGAGCGTAGGATAGTCCCTGCTGTGCGTGAGAAGGTGCAGCAACCCTTTCCAGAAGTGGTGTGATTGCCCAGAATGGCGTTAGTTTTGATGGGACTCATGTTCACCACTGACCCCACCTGGTCACTTATCTCTCCTTATTGCCCCTTTAAATATTTATGTTGTGTGCGCTGTGGAACCAATTTCTTCTGGCTATACTCTCAGTGGTGTAGGCCAGGTTCATTTCCTTACTGCAGTGGCTTGTGTCAGACTTGAACAGTTTCTAGACAATTTAATTATTTGCCTTGTGTATCTGCCTCAAGGAAATTTGCACAGTCCGCGTTTTTCCAAGCATAAATGGCTTAGCCCAGAAACTCCTACATACAATTAATGGTTGGTCAGATTACGCGCCTTTTCCACTTGGGATACAAGTTATATGCACGTAAGGGTAGGGCAGCAAGAAGTGGGGGTTGAGGATATGGGCATCTATTTTGGAATGGCTAGAAAAATTAGACCTCTCAACCAATCGAAAGGCTGAATATACGTTTAGACCGCAGAACCCTCATTCCCTATATCCCTCCCTTTTGATTAATCACGTAGTTTGTGAGCATTAGCAGTATATTTCAGCTAACAACCACTCCACTACGATGGCTTTTCGATCGACTTGGGTAGGGTTGGAGAATTTTTTACCTTAATTTGACTATCAAAAATTGAGTAATGTTTTTCTATTTTTATGGGTCACGAGATATAAATAAAAAAGATTAATGAATTGTCTAAATTTGATTATTAGATTTTTATTTTTTTGCTATTCATGTTTGTAAATTTTCATAGTGTCTCGTGTGTAATGGAGTTAAAAACAGGAATTATTGATAAAAAAAAAAAAAAGCATAAATGTTAACTGGGAGAATATTTCTGAGAAAGTAGGAAGTGAAAGTGTCACCCTCTCTCTCCTTTCCATAGCTGCACTTGGTCTCTTTGCGACTCAAGGTCGCCACTGCATCCCACCATGGCACACGAGTCTCACAAGTGACTTCCGGTAACCCCCATCCCACGCCTTATGTCACAACCTTTGAAAAATAAAGACAGAAATACCACCCCTTTGGCCCCTGGCATTTCGGTGATTTGACGTCCATCACTACATGTCCAATAAAACCGTCAGGCTGTACCAAGAAAACATAGTTTAAGTAGAATGAAAACTGGTGCATAACCCAAGACGAGCGAGTGCTTTGCATCAGGATGGAAAATATCTGAATAGTTCAGAAAAGAGGAGGAAGCTGGCACGAGCAGCCCAGAGGGACCACTGTAGAAGCTGCGAGTGAAAGCTTTGGGAAGAGCAAGGGATAGTGGGACCCGACTCACCCCCGTTCACTCAGAATTCAGTATCCCAGGAGCGCCTTACAGCAGGGCGGAGCTCCCCAGACACACAGGCCTGCAGTGCCTTCGTTATATTAAGTTGTGGCAGTTTTCAACAGTCCAAGAAGGCTGCTACCAGTGCTTAGTTTGTAAATAAAAACGTGACGGTGCCCAAAGCCCTCCTCTTAAACCCGCGGCTGCTGCACTTAAATGTGCGAACATGGAAGACAGTGAGCGTAATCCTGAAGCCACCTCGGGCCTCTGCAATTCACTGACAGACACTCCCTGCCCCTTCAGCTCACTCTGGCAGCGTTCTACTGTCTCCCTTTGTGGCGCTTTTTCGTTTTTCTTTTCCTACTTCTTTCCCATATCCGTCTTTTGCTCGCAGCAAATGCTTGAGGCAGAAAAATAAGGGCCAGCCCTCAAAAATAAGTGCTGGTGCTCAGCACCGGAACAACAAGCACAAATTAAGCACTGCAGCTAACGTAACTGCTGGTGAGTGCAGGGCTGGGAGTCAATGTGATGCGGGTCCAGAGGCTCCTAGAAGTGCAAGTCTCCTGAGAACTGACACGCTCCGACAGGCTAAATGTCTAACATCAATGGCTGACATTAACAACCCTGAATAGATTAAGTGTGAGCTGAGTATGCGTGCCAACATCACAGGGGGGATCCAGGGCAGCTTAGTACTGCGATCACAGAGGGACTACTTTCTTTCTTGAGCCCTATCACCAATCCAAAAACAGACGGCTAAAAGTACGACTGCACAAATAAGCATGGAAAGCCCTACCCTTATCTATCCTCTCAGCATTATTTTTTAGGGTCGAGCCTGCGTTGCATGTGTATCGCAGCGAGACGCTTTTGTATTTAGAAAAGGGCTCGGAGCCCTGTCAACTTCACGTCAGTGTTTTTTATTGGTTCGTGGGCTTGCCTAATAAAATCTGCTTGCGGGGGCGTGGCTTCGGGCGTCAAGATGGCGGTCGCACTCTAAGAGTGCTCTGGACCCCTCCGTCATCCGCCCTACGAAGCTGCCACTATTCACACTACTGGCGCTGCCCTGGGGGTGCCCATCGGCTCCTGGACCCCAGAGATCCCCCCTGGAACCATCCTCGGCATATTTGAGCCGTAATAGCACCAGCCGCAGCCGGCTCGATAAATTCAAAATGGCGGCCGGGACCGCGGCGCTCGGCTGAACCCGAGGTGGGAGGCTCCCCCGCTGGGGCGACCGCTCGGTGGAGGATGCCGGAGACGCCGGCCCTGCGGTCCGGGCCCTTTGTGGGCCGATGTGAGGCGAAACGTGTTTGCGGTGAGGAGGGGGGCTCCTGGCGACCTGGGCCCCGCTGTGCATCTGCACGGGGGCCCGGGAGAAGTGAAGGATATCCCGAGACGAGGGGAGGTCTCCTCCGTCCAGATTGAACGAGGCCCGGGACTCAAGGAGGGGCCGTGAACGTGACTCCGGCCGTGCTCCTGAGGGGAGCTGGCTCGCCTGGCGGCCGTCCCGAGTGGAGGGACTGGCGCCGGGGACGCCAGCGCTGTGCACCGAGACCCGGGCCCCGGTGGGTCGGGTCGTGAACACACGAGCGGCAGCTGAAGGACTCTCGGGGGGGGGGGGGGTCGGACCCTCTATACAGGTATGCGGGGACCCGAGAGATAAAACTGACCTTAACAGGGAGGCTGCCAAGTGGGACATTCCTACTCCCAGTCACTGACTTTGAACGCCTGGGGCGGAGTAGGTGGCCCCCCAGAGATCGCTGGCGTTGGGCCTTAGAAGGCGAGAGAACTCCGGACCGGGAGGCAGGGAGCCCCCTTCCCCCCCTCTCGGAAGAAAACAAAGGCACCCCAGCGCGTGCCCGGCGGGGAAGGAACCCCCAATCAATACAATACAACGGGCACTTGAATCCAGGAAAGGACAAACCCCACCATCCTGACTGATACAGAGAGACCTCTCTGGCCCCTAGCCGCACTCTGGGGGCGCAGCGCAGGCAACGCTTCGACCGGCCCCGGACGAGGGGGAGCCGCTGGAGACGTCCTGGACTGTGGGGAGGGCAGGGAGTCCTGCGGGCCCCCGATGACCTGGAGGCACGAGGTGAGACCCGACGCAACTCTGGGCAGTCGCCTGACGGTGTGAGTTAACGGAGTGGAGAGGAGCAGTGCCTGTTAGACCCCGAGAAGGTGATTGGGCTGGTACCCACCAGCGGGTGCTCTGATGCCCCACTGATAGACCCCCTCTGAGGCGGTCCCCTGTCGAAGCGGCCGGACGCAGAAACCTGGACGAGGTGGATCTGGGTGACGACCGGCCACCCCCAACTCCCTGAGACAGAATGGGAAAGGACAAAGCAAACAAACAACCCCCGAACTCCCAGCAAAAGATCGACCAGTTCACGATGCCAGCAGGCCCCAGAAGAGAAGGGGAAACCGCCAGTGGAGGCCCAGCGCTTGACGGAGTGAGCGCCATCCTCCAAGCAATTCAATCGTCGCAATCGGCTGTGGAGACCAAAATTGGGGAAGTGCGTGAGGACATGGGCCTTATCAGACAGGACCTCAGAAATGCAGTGAGCCGAATTACGGAGGTGGAGGGCCGGGTCTCCCAGACCGAAGACGAGCTGGCTGATCTTAAAACAAAAGTGGCCCAGCTACAAACACGTATCAGCGAGCTGCACCGCCGTGCTGAGGATGCAGAAAATCGATCGAGACGCAACAATCTGCGTTTTATCGGATTCCCGGAGGGCGCGGAGGAGGATAAAGTATTGGAATTTTTGGAGCGCTGGATCAAGTCTTGGATACCAGACCAGGCCCTCTCACCCTGGTTTGCAATTGAACGCGCTCACAGAGCCCTTGCACCCCGCCCCCCTCCGGGTGGCCCGAAGCACCCGATGATCGCACGTTTTTTTTAAACTTTAAAGATCGAGACAATATCCTTAAAGAGGCGAGACGCCTGGAAGATCTTCAATGGGAGAACCACAAGATCCTGATATTCCCAGACTACACACGGGAGGTTCAGACCCGCCGCCGATCGTACGAGCAAGTCAAACAGAAACTCAGAGCAATGCAACTCTCATACATGCTCCTCTTCCCGGCGCGGCTTAAGGTCATCATGGCTGGTAGGGCGCATTTCTTTGAATCTCCGGAGGAGGCATGGGACTGGCTGACCGAGGAGGGCGTTGGAGCCCGAAAGGGAGCCGCAAAGCAGAGAGGAGAGCCCGCTCGGGATAGACCCCCCCCTTCCGGGAGGACCCCGAAGGAGTCGGAGGCGCACCAGATCTCGGAAAGGGACGCAGGATGGTCTGGCCGTTCCTGGAAGTGGAGGAATGGCTGGAGACTAACTCCCGGGTGGAGGGGATCTCCATCGAGTCCCCAGAAGGGCAGGAACAGATACAAACCGAGGACGATGGACGACTGAGCCAGTCCCCGGTGCTTGGTTGAACTGTTACACGGAGTCTTCGCTGTGACACATAGAGGGGATCGAGGGGAACAAACCGCCTTTGTGGGGCCCCTGGGGCGCGTCGGACGATTCGGCGGCCCCCCGGGGTTCGCCAAACAAGACTTGAAGACTTTTCACTTATGATTGCAGAATGATCCGACTGAATGGAGGGGTCCACCACTCCACTCCCAAGACAGTCTTACTGGCTGTTATGTTCTGGTTGGGGTCAGGGGCGACAGATGCTTCCGGGGTGGGAGTATGGGGTGGGGGGCAGTTGGGGGGTGAGAAGTTTGAGTTGGGGTTAGATAGTAGCACTCGGTCATGTATTTACTATAGGTTTAGTACCTCAATGTTATGTTTTAAACGGTCATCCCTGTTTCCACTGACAGACACCCAGCAAGATATGACACCCACGCAGCCCACGCCTGGTCCTCACTGACACAAATCATCTCCTGGAATGTAAACGGGCTCTTAGATAAGATCAAACGATCTGCAGTTTTCAACACCCTCCGCAGATACTCCCCCTCAGTGGTCCTACTGCAGGAAACTCATCTCATGGGAACTAAATGCCCTATGCTCACACGGGGAGGATTTGATAGGGTTTACCACGCAGGTTTCTCCAGGGGAGTGGCCATTCTACTCAGCCGCTCTCTACCTATGGTGATAACATCTACGCTGTCTGACCCACAGGGCAGATTCGTGATCGCTTCAGGGATGCTTCACGGTACACCGCTGAACCTTGTATGCGCATACGCCCCCCCAGCGGGATTCGACACATTCTTACTCTCACTCCGCCAGGTGGTAGCGGGACTCCCCCAGGGAACCACATTGATAGGAGGGGATTTTAATGCTGTTCTGGACCCCAGACTGGATATATCCGGCGACATTACCACTGGTAGGACCTCTCGGGCTGCGAGTCTTAACGGATGGGTGGAGAGCCTTGGCCTCTGCGAGATATGGAGAACCTGGCACCCTAAAGAACGTCAATACACACACATCAGCCGCCCACCGGACACATTCCAGAATTGATTTAATATTTATGCCTGCGCTGGATGTCATCGGTGTCACGGGGACCGATATACTGCCACGAGGGGTCTCAGACCACGCACCTGTGCGAGTCCGACTGGGTGGAACAGACCCCACCAGGCACCCATTGTGGCGCCTGAATGCATGGTGCTTACAAGATAACGAATATACCCTTGAAATAAGAGACCGCCTTGCTCAGTATTTTGAGCTGAACTTGGGAACGGTCCAGTCCCCAGGTATAATATGCGCTGCCGGCAAAGCTACACTAAGAGGGCATGCCAAGTGTCTTCTTCGTGCACGTGAACGTGCTCGAGACTCAAGAGTGTCTGCGTTGGAGGCTGAGACGCTGAATCTGGAGCGCCAACAAACAACCTTATCCTCGGCCTCTATTCTGAGGCAACTTACTAAGACCCGAGAGGAAATCAGACACTTGGTCCTTGAGTCGGCAAAACACCTTTGGAGAGCATCGGCCGCCCGAATATATGGCTGGGGGGACAAGAATGGAAAACTCCTGCATTGGCTGGCCACCCGCCCCCTGGCCAATAGAATCATACCTGAAATTAGAGACGACTCAGGTGCTCTCGCCAAAGCGCCCATCGAGATAGCTCAGAGCTTCGCCTCTTACTATGCACGCCTGTACGCAGAGCACCCTCGGCCCACCATTGAAAGGGAATCCCCCCTCCTGAACGACATAACTCTTTCCAGAGTCTCCCAGACGGCCAGGAGTAGTATGGATGAGGCAATCAGCCTCACAGAAATAACCAACGCGATTGCCAACCTGGCATCAGGCAGGACCCCAGGTCCTGATGGATTCCCGCCAGAGTTATATAAGAAATGCAGCGATATTCTTGCTCCACATCTGCTCAACATGTATGAGGAGGCTGAGCGGAGGGGACACTTCCCTCCTGGGATTGATCTAGCGACAATAGTAGTGATCCCCAAGACCCAGCCCCCGTCGCAAAACTGCTCGGCATACCGACCCATTTCACTCCTGAACACTGAAGTCAAGGTACTGGCCTCAATCCTCGCCTCAAGACTAAGAGATGCAATACCCACACTGGTGCATCCTGACCAATGTGGCTTTATGCCTGCCCGTAGCACTAGACACTGTATTAGGAGATTACACCTAGCGTTGGCGCATCAAAAGACCCTGCCTCGAACTCCTCTGGCTTTGCTTCTACTCGACTTCGAGAAAGCCTTTGACACAGTAGACTGGTCCTACCTCGAAAACGTCTTACAAAGCAACGGGCTTGTGCCCAGATTCAGAGGATTGGTGAAACTACTTTATGCTAATCCCACGGCACATGTCCAAGTAAACGGAGTAATCTCAGACCCATTCCCTATCGGCCGTGGCACCAGGCAGGGATGTCCATTATCCCCCCTGCTTTTTGCATTAACAATAGAGCCTCTGGCGAAAATGCTAAGGGAAGACCCGCTGATAGAGGGCTGGTCCTGGCCCGTCTGCCAAGAGGATCGCGTGGCACTGTACGCGGATGACGTCCTGCTGTACATCTCAAACCCGGCCAAAAGTGGCCCCCGCATTCTACAAATTCTAGATCTCTTCTCGGATGCCTCAGGACTGACCCTGAACCCTAGTAAGTCCCTGCTGGTTCCTCTCCATCAATCTCGAGACTGCATAGACTGGCAGCAAAACATTCCAATACGAAGAAATAGTTTAAAATACCTGGGCGTGCATGTCTCCTTGCTCCCTGAATTAGCATGGGAGCTTAACATTACACCATTAACCAAAAGAATAAAAAACGACCTCCAACGCTGGAGTGACCTCCCCCTTAACTTGTATGGGAGAATCGCTCTTTACAAGATGATGGTTCTCCCCAGATTTCTTTACCTCCTCCAGAACTTCCCTTACCCTATCCCCATGAGATGGTTCAGGGAAATGGACTCACAGGCACGCCAATTTTTATGGAACGGCACCCGTCCTCGATTGGCGCTTAAAACGTGCCAGAGGGACGTCTGCGAGGGGGGATTGGGAATGTCCAACATCCATTACTACCACCTAGCAACGCAACTACTAGTGATAAATTATTGGGTAGGGGGTGGATGGACAGATCCGGCGTATCGATTAGAACTTCAGACCATGAGTTATCCAAAGATCTTTGATGCTCTGTATGGAGGCCTGATCTCGCGTGGGACCCCAGAGGTGACCGGGGTGGTACTGCGGGGTTGGCGGACGGCCCAAAAGGTGACAGGGTGGTGGGGACGCCTCACCCATCAGACTCCACTATGGCAGGGAAAACACTTAAGAGAGATAGCGAGATTGGAGGGATTCCAGAAGTGGGACAACATAGGTATTTCTACACTAGGCGACGTATGGGACGGCTCACACATGCGCTCTTTTGAAGACCTCCAGAAAACGTTCTCACTAAATAAGACGCAATTCCATAAGTATCTCCAGATCCGCCACGCCTTGCTGACAGAAATCCGGACTGGAGATAATATACCTGAATATAGCCCTATGGAGGCGAAAGCCCTGATGGGGAGCCTAGGTAGGGGAGGTGTCTCCCAGATATATCGCTCGTTGATTGCCACCACTGGTGCCGCCATGGAGGGACTCCGTCAGAGATGGGAAGGGTGGGTGGGTCCTATGGAAGAGGTAGACTGGAACGAAGCATTAGCAGCCCCACACACTTTAACGATGACGACTCGTCTCCGACTAATACAGACTTATTATCTCCCTATTGCTTACCTAACACCCGTCAGGTTGTACAGGGCAGGTCTCTGTGACGCAGCTGACTGTCCACGTTGTAGGGAACCAGACGCTGACTTTTTCCACATGGTATGGTCCTGCCCAATTATCAAAGCTTACTGGGGGGCTGTTACCATGGAGTTCTCAACGGCCTTACAGTATGACATCGAGTTGACGCCAATGTTGCTCCTATTGGGGATCATGGCTGACACTGGACTGAGGAGGGCGGAACGGACCTTTCTGGGGGTGGCGTCCTTAGTGGCCAAAAGAGACATAATGACGGACTGGAAAGCCCAAAACGCACCAGCTCTGACTAAATGGAGAAGAGGAGTGGACTGGTGTGCTCAACGTGAAAAACTCGTTTACGAGGCCAGAGGGTGCCCGAATAAATATGATAAGGGTTGAGGGAAATTGGAGGCCACTGCACTCAACCCCCCTGCACTGTCGACTGCCTCAGCACCAGAAAGCACCTAAACGGGCTTCCCTCTCCCCCTTTATTGGGTGGTGACAGGCATGGGATACTTTACAGAGAGACGCATAATCTTCACACACAGTGTATTGTCTGAGAATAGGGATTGACCATTGTTTGGTGCCCGTTGGCGCCTAGTTACGTGTTTGTATTTTGTTTTATCTTTTGCAAAACCAATAAAAATATCTTTATAAAATAAAAAAAAATCTTCTTGCTTTCATTAGTCGAAGGCAGGCATACGTCATGCCTTTTCCGGTGGCTAGCCCTCCTCGAGCGCAGCGACCAAGTACAGAAAGCATGCGAGGCTCGCTGTGTTCCATCGGGCTCGTGGACTTCATTTTCTCTAATTTACGAGCGTGATCTCGCTTGGCAAAAGTCGAGCGCTTTACATAGTTAATTTCACTTTTTCGGGTTATGTACATAAATGCACTTTTGCCCGATAGGTGAAAAGTCGGGTTAGGAGTTTACAACGCGATCAGCTCTAACATGAGCAAACGCGAGACCCGTTGCATTGTAAGTGCTTGTTTTTTTTTGCTATCACTAGCCTGACTGACAGCTATGGCTGTTTCTAGCGAGGCTTATAAACAAGCAGTGGCTCCTTCATCGACCTTCCTGAAGTTCACCGTGCATAAGGTAAACAAAGCAGGCTGGCGCCATAACAGATAAGATAGTAAGTAAGCTGAGGGAAACAATGCGGGGATTTGAGGACCTTCAGGCAAAACAGTATTTTGCCGCTAGTGCACTGAACCTCTACAAACACTGCAACTTCTGGGATCTTTTCTTGTAAATTGGCATCTCCTAGTAGTTGTACCTAAAGGCTCCTGCCTTCCTTTGCCTTATGGGAGATTTGTCACTTTAGAGAGGGCAGCCTAACATTCAGCCACTGTGACTGATTATTATGTGTCTAAGATACAACAGGTGTTAGTGCAGAATATTATGCAGTATAATCTTAACAAAATAATTATTTCGTAAGGTGGAACTAAACTGTAGAGATAATGAATGACGTATTTAAAATGGGATTATTTTGTCAGCTCAAAAATCCTTCTTCACAAAAGGCAGGGAGGGAATAAGTCCGAATTCAGATACTGTGGAATTATCCAACAACGTAAAACAAATCTATGGTTTTAATGAAATCCCTTAAAAAATAAAAAGGGAAGAACACTGACTTCTGGGAAACTATTGGAAGTCAAACTTTTCTAGAACCACCCATATATAAACATGCAGAATTTCCACGAAACGAAAGCCTGCACAAGGAGAAACAAATACAGAAATGTCAATTTACAAAAGTGTTTTTTTTTTCACAGGACAAATATTTTCCCAGGGGCACCCCCACCCTCCCACTGTATGCCCTTTATACTTGGGGAATATACTGTCCAAAGTCCAACAAAGGAAAAACACCCTTCTTCCTTTGGGTACATTTACAAATATTTCCGAGGCTGAAAACTGTCTACAAGGCCCTTGTAAACTACCTTGTGCTCCTGTGGAACGCCCACGCCCCCAGTTCAACACCATATTTGTTAACGAAGACATTCCACCATCCTAATCCCATCTGTGAGGGTGACATTTCACTGATACAGACAGGGAGGTTACCCATGCGAATGCCGTATTTCTGCACCTGTGTTACATTTACTTAAATGCTCAGACTACTTTAAGAATATGGCCCCCAATAGATTTATACACGTGCTATGGTAACTAATGTACCATTACCTTTAACGCCGCTATGCACAGTTACACATTTCATCAACTGTGCAACGGGATCTGGCTAGAATCATTGTGCAAGTTTTATAAGGTGGTATAATGTCTCAGTGCGATAATGCGTCCCCGGCCATAAACTGAAGGCGACATGTTTTAATCACAGTGGTCCACCTGGCCTTAGTCTCTGAAGGTTGATAACATGAGTTCCACTGAGCTGGGTCATGATTGACACACAATACCAACGCCTAGAAGCAAGACAGTTTGTACAAGGGTGCTGTGCAACTGCATTAACTGTCACAATGAGATATAAGGCAATTAACCCAACAGAGACTCATAGCACAGAGAGTTGGGCTGCACTAGTGCAGCGACCTTCAGAAAAGTGAACCTGCGCATGCGCACTTGTTGCGTAGACACAGGTAAGAGAACAAACCATTCTAGGATGAAACAGGCAAAATCCAGGAGTCGAGAGGAATTTTTGGGCTGGTTTGAAGATAGGGGGAGACTTTATATCAAAGGACGCAGGGGCGTCATTTGGTTTAGCCAGAGATACTTCTTGTGATTGGTGTCTGGGTGCAGAAAGAGAAATGCGCTTTAACGCACGAGCTATTGGGGTTGTGGGTGCAGAGGACATTTGGCCCTGTGATTAGAGAAGGCGGCCAGGAATGCAGCGGGATTGATGGGGAAAATCTAAAAAGCGGGGTCTCCCATTTAGATGTTTGAAGGGGTGAATATAGAAATTATGAAACGCATGCTGGGGGAGGAGTGGGTAGAAGTCTACTTCCGAGGACCAAAACAGTAGTGAAAGAGGCTTGCCACTTTTTCCAATATGTCTGGTAAGCATGCAGTTTATTTTCAAACACTTTTCCAAAACATGCAATATGCCGGAAAAAAAAAAAAAAAAAAAAAAAATCCAAAAAATATGAGAAATAATAGAAAGAAAAAAAAAAATATATATATATAACATTGGAGCAGCAGCCCCGCTGCGGCACTGAAGTGTACTGTTTGTAACAAATGCGCCCGCGATGCGGGCGGCTCCGAGCTCCAGGAGGCCCCCTCAACACAGCACTTAGCCCTTGAGTGTGTCCAAAGGGCCCCACCACCTCCATGTTATTTGCAGGAGGTCGGCTACCCAGGTGTTAGGGCAAAATGTGGTCGCTCACAGTGCCAGTTGGATTAAGAGGGCTCTTCGACAGCTCTTGTAGATATGTATGCATTTTATTATGATTATTTTGGGGAAACATGAAGGTGGAAAAACAGCTGAAGAAGTCTCCGGGCCATACCAAAAAACATATACTGCACGCTGGAAAACTTCAAGAAGAAAAGACACCTTAGTTCTGTAGGCCACGCTTAAAAATAAGCTGCATGCTATCTACAACGTAGTTCAAAATGGGTTTTTTAAATTGCTATTGTCTGAGAACGATAGACGGCAGGGCTGTGGGTACGGCCCCGCATAACCTGCGCACAGAGGCTGGCCATCGCTTTGCGTGACAGTCACGCATGTCACGCATTAGTCTCGGAGATGGAAGAGCACTAGTTGAGCAGCACCGACCTGCACGATTATTTCAGTGAGCTCCAGTCCGGGGGCGTGGACTACGAGGGGTGATGCCGGGCCGGGTTTTTAGGGTGAGGCTCGAGATTCGCGTTTTGCTCAACTCTACGTTCATGTATCTCGTGTGGCTATACTAAAGCAAGGCACTGGTCCAGCTCCAGTGGACCAACCATGGGAACCCCATATGTAGAAGTGTCCTGCGGTACCCATCGCAAAATAATTGAGAGGCACAGCACCTGCTAAGCAATGCGCTACCAGGAGACCCTCCTGCTTCAAAGCCTGTTATTGGTCCATGGAATGGGGATACCTTACCCCAATCCTGACTGAACGTGTTGCACATGCTATGATTTTTCAGAGCAACTTTAAAGGGAAAACTGCAAGTTCCAGAATGCAAAGTGTTCTTGGATAAAGTAGAAACAAGACTACTGAATGTGTCACGTGATTAAATGACAACTGGTTGCTGTGCTATTGGTCAGCATGAAGTAACTACGTGACATGCCCGGTGTGGTGGAAAGCGTCACACTTATAGCGTAAACCAAGAGCCATGCAACCACAATGCATGCTTCTTAGATGCTAATCAGCCACATACCAACAATTCACCTGCCCAGGTAACACTAAACTAGCCATTTTACAAACACAAACGACACCTGCTTGTTGATGTAACAAAGATCTAGGTGTGCTAAAAAACACTCTCTCGAACCAAGATCAACCGCTCATGCAAGCATTGGCTCCCTACTAATGAGAAACATTGTGACTTCTGGATCCCAACTGACCTGATAAGGCATGCAGCTTCTGGATGACAAGGCATTGGGACAAAGCGTGGAGCTATTGGATCACGATGCATCGAGATAAAGCGTGGAGCTATTGGATCACGATGCATCGGGACAAAGCGTGGAGCTATTGGATCACAATGCATCGGGACAAAGCGTGGAGCTATTGGATCACAATGCATCGGGACAAAGCGTGGAGCTATTGGATCACAATGCATCGGGACAAGGCGTGCAGCTTCTGAATGACAAGGCATCGGGACAAGGCTTGATCACAATGCATCGGGACAAAGCGTGCAGCTATTGGATCACGATGCATCAGGACAAAGCGTGCAGCTATTGGATCACGATGCATCAGGACAAAGCGTGCAGCTTTTGGTTGACGATGCATCGAGATAAGGCGTGTTTCTGGATCACAATGTATCAGGACAAGGCGTGCAGCTTTTGGATCACAAGGCATCGGGACAAGGCTTGATCACAATGCATCAGGACAAAGCGCGCAGCTTCTGGATCACGATGCATCTGGACAAAGCGTGCAGCTTCTGGATCACGATGCATCAGGAGTCATGCATCAGCGGGACAAAGCGTGCAGCTACTGGATCACGATGAATCAGCGGGACAAAGCGCGCAGCTAGCTACTGGATCACGATGCATCGTGACAAGGCGTGCAGCTTTTGGGTGACGATGCTTGGAGACAAGGCGTGCAGCTTTTGGGTGACGATGCTTGGAGACAAGGCGTGCAGCTTTTGGGTGACGATGCAGGGGGACAAGGCGTGCAGCTTTTGGGTGACGATGCAGGGGGACAAGGCGTGCAGCTTTTGGGTGACGATGCTTGGGGACAAGGCGTGCAGCTTTTGGGTGACGATGCTTGGGGACAAGGCGTGCAGCTTTTGGATCCCGGTGCATCAGGACAAGGCATGCAGCTTTTGGATCCCGGTGCATCAGGACAAGGCATGCAGCTTTTGGATCCCGGTGCATCAGGACAAGGCATGCAGCTTTTGGATCCCGGTGCATCAGGACAAGGCATGCAGCTTGTGGATCACAATGCATCAGGACAAGGCATGCAGCTTGTGGATCACAATGCATCAGGACAAAGCATGCAGCTTGTGGATCACAATGCATCAGGACAAAGCGTACAGATTCTGGATCACAATGTATCGGACAAAGCATGCAGGCATTAGCCAGTAACTACTTGCAAGTAGCCAAATAAGGCATGCAGGCTCGGTCTTGCAACCGATTGTATAAAGCATGCAGGCTCATACTTGCAACTGATCAGACGGGGGGGGCAAGCAGTTGTAGCTAACTGGTTGGATACGGCATGCAGGCTCTGTGTTGCAACCGATAGACAAGTCATGCCAGTTCTGGCCTGCAAACACTGAACTCTGCAAGACTACCGCACCGGGAGAAAGTCATTGCAAACGACGGGAAACTTAGCAGGTCCACGAAAAACCGTAGAACCCATATAGGTACTACAAAGCAACCCCAGGCAGGAAAGACTGCCGCCTCTCCAAAGCAGAGCTGCAGTACTGTACGTAAGCGCGGCACTAGACAAAGCAAAAGAACACTGTACATGGTAGGGGTGGTCTGTGCAACAAGTCTTCCTAGGGGTACAGGCAGAAAGGTGGCAGATGTACTGCGTTTGTGAAAACGTGTTGCTACAGTGTAGCGCCTAAACAAAGTGTTACCGTTGCAGCTCAAACGAGCAGCCACCATCGAAGCACAATTCTAAGAAGTAATTGTAACGGCTATGCACATTGTTAATTCGCCTTAACGCTCAAGACCACTGAGGTATCCAAGTATCTCAATAACAGATTTTACCATCGCCAATTTCATGCGTACACATTTTAGTAATCTCACAGTTCAAACCCGCAGCCCACAGAAAGATTTCTGCACAGCACGAACATCTCATGTAGGTCTTTAACAGTGCAAACATAGCGGAGGGGTTGGTTACAAATGATATCGGAGCAAGACAACTAGGGCAGGGCGCAAGGGATGATGCAGGGGCGTGACGCAGACGCGAGCTCCTGCGCACAGGAGGAACCCCCAATCATTTAGAACCCCCGCGACCCAAGACCATTGATATGTGCGAGATATAAGAGTCTACTGGGTAAGGAGGTGTCCCATTCTGCAGGAGGAGCATCATTGTGTGTCACGCCAGTGGAGTGACGCAGGAGTGCGGAACCACAGAAGAGGAGTAGACATTACGGATGGAAAGCACGCGACTAGACTGGGCGCAGACACACTCCCAAAGATCACTGCTAACAAGTTACACAATGCTCACAACAGAGCAACACAATTCAAACAAAAAAACTCGCTGTACCGACAGTACGGGGTAATCGCGAAAATCTCCTGTGCCCCAAGACATGACATCTGTGTAGTGGATGAATATAAATAACACGGCAACAAGGTTAAAAGCACGCGTATTCGAAGACGCAAAGATCCCGTGTGACGATATAAGAAAAGTGGCGACGAGAATTGCACGAATACTATGAATGTGCCTAGGGATGCGTACTAAAGAACTACAAACTCCGTTTGTTACAACGCTGCACTTCTCCCAGATTGCAACGACTAGGAAACAGAAAAAAAAATCCAAACTCCGTGATTGAACAGTTGAGCAGAGATAACAGTTCAGGGAATACATTAAGCTACATAGCATATTGCAATGTTAAAATAGGAAAAATGAACATTTATAAATAATAAAAAGAAAATCACGAGAAGGGGAGGCTCGGGTGTGCAACACTGCTAACTACACTAGCAGAGGGGATTTCCAGCCGTCACCTAGGCTCGCCAGGAACACAAACCTCTTCCTGCCCTCACGGGCGCGATCTCCAGCTGACAGCACAGACTGCACACACTCCTAACCACAAAGCGCCCAGAGGGCACGGCACAGGACAAGACCCTTCAATAAACCACCACGCTTACTTCTCGTCCACGTGAACGCTGGGCGGACACTTGATGGCCAGATCGGTCTTCCAATGGACGTGGCGAACTTTATACACCTGCCCGAACCCGCCCGAGCCGATCTTCTCCCAGTTGGAGAACTCGCCGCAGTCGAAGGTCTTGAGCAGCCCCATGTCCCAGGAGGCAGCGCCCTCTCGCTCCA
Organism: Pleurodeles waltl; assembly: GCF_031143425.1. Lineage (NCBI taxonomy): Eukaryota > Metazoa > Chordata > Amphibia > Caudata > Salamandridae > Pleurodeles > Pleurodeles waltl. The sequence continues at coordinate 1,441,160,041 of NC_090447.1, forward strand.
TGGTCCCGGCTCCGGTGCCTGCCCCCTGCGCCGCTTCCCCCGCCAGACTCCTGCCTCCTCGCCGCGGCTGTGTTGTGCTCCCCGGAGCCCAGCCCCGTCCAGGTGACCGAGGTGTGTTCATTAACCGGGCGCTGACGTCACTTCCGGTGCGGCGGCTGCCATTGGGGATGCACCTTTGTACCTGCGAGAAGCCGTAGGAGGCACGACAAGTTCAAACTTCTCTCCTGCTGCCAGGTGCTGCGGGAGCCGAGGTTCCTTACTGCCACCTATAGTTCAAACGCGAGCAACTGCAGTGGATGGTTCACCGTCATGTGCTACGAAAAAAAACATACGGAATAACCGGGCATCAGCATAAACGCAAAGCGAACCTTACGCATGCCTAAGCACAAAACAGATATTTTGATGTGGCCCCATTTCTCACTTGAATGCGTTTTTAAAATCCAGAAATGGCAATTCAAATGACTGGCACTGTTGTATTAACGTCCAGTAACATTTTAAAACGGACCATTTGCTCAACTAAAGCTCAGTCTGCACCAATCAATCACTCAATTATTTTAGAGCTTGACACGCCCCCCATAGGGCCTTAAGGCGTATGTCCTCAAAGTTAAGTCGAAGAGCCAAGTCTTGAGGTCCTTCCTGAATTGAGGTAGTGATGGTGACTGTCTGAGGTCCAATGTACAGGGTAAGACTGGGGAACTCCATTTAATTCAGGAATATTGGCAGATAAGCATGCCTCCAAAATGCCCCCTTTATCGAGCAATGGAATAGTTATGTGCAATGCATTCCAAAGTCCAGCTGACCACAAAACCCTACATAAGACACCCCCACCCCACTCACCCACCCATTTAGCGATCCATCTTTAAAGCTTCGTGCACAAGTCACTAGAGGGTCAGTGTGTGGAAATGCACATCCCGCCAGTCGAGGGACGCCATCCAGTTTTCACCCCTAGTGATGATTTTTTTTCCCTAATTAAATGTTTTGCTTCAATATTAGAAATCAACATTTGCGCATGCACATGTATTTACTGCGTGCATTTCGCGTTTGATTAAACTATATCTAATGTAGGTCTCACTTTGAAATGGCAAATGTTTGGTTGTCGTTTCTTACATGTTATCTTTATTTGTTCATTGCAGAAGAAGCCGAACCAGCAATTCCAAAACGATGTATCTACTATTTTGTGTTCTCTTATGAAATGTTTATTTTGCGAAATCCTAGCAGGATGTGTCAAGGAGGCGTTGCAAAGCACAGCCTTGGAGAATGTATCTGGTTGTATTGCAGACAACTGTTAAGTCTGAAAGAGGTCCGCCTAGTGTGAGTTCACATTGCCTCAGCTGGAGAAACTACGGAATTTGCTTTATCTGTTTGTACTTTAACTTGATTGGCTCCTCTCACTCGAAGTGTGAAATTGTAAAAATGTGTAATTAAAGATAATGCAACGTAAACTCAGATGCCTTTTCCTCTTGCTAGCAGAAGCTTCTTTGCCTGCAAAATCCCCCTTTCCATTCCTTGCAAGCATATACTTACTATTGCCTGTCAGAGGCTTTCTGGCAGAATCCTTTTGTCCAGACTTCTCCCTAAATTTCCCCCAAATTCCCCTAGCGTAGCAGTGTTGGGTGCTCCCTTTCTAGGAGAATTGATTTTGCTCGAATTTCATTTAGAAACAACTTTATAGCAGTTTGTCTTCACTCATACGATTTGGAATCGCGTTGTATATATTACCCAATGCATTAATGTATTGGTTAATAAATTACAAACACTACTGACGGTTTGAGTTTGCAACTTTGCACCACTTCTATTAAACCTTTATGGCTTTGAACTTAAACACCCTGTCTTGCTTGTGGGGCCAAGTTTGTTTTTATATTTTCAAATGTATTGAAATGTGATGTCAACTTCAGTCGGAACTAACGATTCACCGAGGGATATTGCTTGAACCTGAATCTGCGGCGGAGCAAACCGCCCTATCAACACCAGCTTCAAAAGCATCAGCATAAGGGACAACATCTTGAATTTCTTCTTGCAAAGGTAGAAGTTTAAGATCCCGAGGTCCAGGATCAGATGCAGACAGCCATCCTTCTTGGAAGCAAGGGAGTACGAAGAGTAACATCCTTGCCCAATCTCCTTCTTAAGGATCAACTCCACCGGTTAGCAGACGTGCTACAACCTTCTGCTGGTAAATGCAAATGTGAGTTTCTGACTGAAGGGACCGAGAAGTGGGGAAGATGGAGTTGTGTAGGAGGCTGGCCTGGCTTGTAGTGGGTACCAGAGGTACTTACACCTTGTGCCAGGTCCAGTTATCCCTTATTAGTGTAGAAGAGGTGTTTCTAGCAGCTTAGGCTGATAGAGGTAGCTATGGCAAAGCAGCTTAGGCTGAACTAGGAGACATGTAAAGCTCCTACTATACCACTGGTGTCATATGCACAATATCATAAGAAAACACAATACACAGATGTACTAAAAAATAAAGGTACTTTAGTTTTATGACAATATGCCAAAAGTATCTCAGTGAGTACCCTCAGTATGAGGATGAGAAATATACACAAGATATATGTACACAAACCAAAATTATGCAAGTAATAGCAAAAGGAAGTAATGCAAGCAATGTAAAGTTACAGTAGATTGCAATAGGAGCACATAGGTATAGGGGCAACACAAACCATATACTCCAAAAGTGGAATGCGAACCACAAATGGATCCCAAACCTATGTGAGCTTGTAGAGGGTTGCTGGGACTGTAAGAAAACAGTGAGGGTTATAAAAATAGCCCACCCCAAGACCCTGTAAGGTAGGTGTAAAGTGCACCTACAACCCCCAGAGAGCACAGAAGTCGTGATAGGGGGATTCTGCAAGGAAAACCAACACCAGCAATGCAACAACAGTGGATTTCCGGACCTGAGTACCTGTAAGACAAGGGGACCAAGTCCAAGAGTCGCGACAGTGTCGAAAGTGGGCAGGAGCCCAGGAAATGCCAGCTGAGGGTGCAAGGAAGCTGCCACCAGATGGTTGAAGCTCAGTATTTTGTAAGAACGAAAATGACTAGGAACTTCCCCTTTGGAGGCTGGATGTCCCATGTTGTGAAGAAGCTTGCAGAGGTGTTCCCACGCAGAAAGACTGCAAACAAGCCTTGCTAGCTGCAAGGATCGCAGTTAGGGTTTGTGGATGCTGCTGTGGGCCAGGAGGGACCAGGATGTCGCCACTTGGATGAGGAGACAGAGGGGGTGCCCAGCAAGTCAGGGAGCCCTCACAGAAGCAGGCAGCACCCACAGAAGTACCTGAACAGGCACTTAGAAGAAAAGTGAACCGGAGTCCACCCGAAGTCACAAAAGGGAGTCCCACGACGCCGGAGTACAACTCAGAAGGTTGTGCACTACAGGTTAGAGTGTCGGGGACCCAGGCTTGGCTGTGCACGAAGGAAACCCTGGAAGAGTGCACAGGAGCCGGATCAGCTACAAATCACGCGGTACCCAGCAATGCAGTCTAGCGTGGGGAGGCAGGGACTTACCTCCACCAAACTTGGACTGAAGAGTCACTGGACTGTGGGAGTCACTTGGACAGAGTTGCTGAGTTCCAGGGACCACGCTCGTTGTGCTGAGAGGGGACCCAGAGGACCGATGATGCAGTCTTTTGTTGGCTGCGGTTGCAGGGGGAAGATTCCGTCGATCTACGATAGATTTCTTCAGAGCTCCTGGTGCAAGAAGGAGGCAGGCTACCCCCCAGAGCATGCACCACCTGGAAACAGTCGAGAAAGCCGGCAGGATGAAGCAATACAAGGCTGCTAGTAGTCGTCTTGCTACTTTGTTGCGGTTTTGCAGGCATCCTGAGCAGTCAGCGGTCGATCCTTTGGCAGAAGGTGAAGAGGGAGATGCAGAGGAACTCTGGTGAGCTCTTGCATTCGTTATCTGGTGAGATTCCCAAAGCAGAGACACTAAATAGCCAGAAAAGGAGGTTTGGCTACCTAGGAAGGAGGATTGGCTACTAAGAGAGGTAAGAGCCTATCAAAAGGAGTCTCTGACGTCACCTGCTGGCACTAGCCACTCAGATCAGTCCAGTGTGCCAGCAACACCTCTGAATCCAAGATGGCAGAGGTCTGGGGCACACTGGAGGAGCTCTGGGCACCTCCCCTGGGAGGTGCAGGTCAGGGGAGTGGTCACTCCCCTTTTCTTTGTCCAGTTTCATGCCAGAGCAGGGCTGGGGGATCCCTGAACCGGTGTAGACTGGCTTATGCAGAGATGGGCACCATCTGTGCCCATCAAAGCATTTCCAGAGGCTGGGGGAGGCTACTCCTCCCCAGCCTTCACACCTATTTCCAAAGGTAGAGGGTGTGACACCCTCTCTCAGAGGAAATCCTTTGTTCTGCCTTCCTGGGCCAGGGCTGCCTGGACCCCAGGGGGGGCAGAAACCTGTCTGAGGGGTTGGCAGCAGCAGCAGCTGTAGTGCAAACCCTGAAAAGGCAGTTTGGCAGTACCCGGGTTCTGTGCTAGAGACCCGGGGGATCATGGAATTGTCCCCCCCAATGCCAGAATGGCATTGGGGTGACAATTCCATGATCTTAGACATGTTACATGGCCATGTTCGGAGTTACCATTGTGACGCTATGCATAGGTAGTGACCTATGTATAGTGCATGCGTGTAATGGTGTCCCCGCACTCACAAAGTCCAGGGAATTTGCTCTGAACGATGTGGGGGCACCTTGGCTAGTGCCAGGGTGCCTACACACTAAGTAACTTTGCACCCAACCTTCACCAGGTGAAGGTTAGACATATAGGTGACTTATAAGTTACTTAAGTGCAGTGGTAAATGGCTGTGAAATAACGTGGACGTTATTTCACTCAGGCTGCACTGGCAGGTCTGTGTAAGAATTGTCAGATCTCCCTATGGGTGGCAAAAGAAATGCTGCATCCCATAGGGGTCTCCTGGAACCCCAATACCCTGGGTACCTCAGTACCATATACTAGGGAATTATAATGGTGTTCCAGTATGCCAATGTGAATTGGTAAAATTGGTCACTAGCCTGTTAGTGACAATTTGTAAAGCAGAGAGAGCATAACCACTGAGGTTCTGGTTAGCAGAGCCTCAGTGAGACAGTTAGGCATCACACAGGACACACATAAATATAGGCCACAAACTTATGAGCACTGGGCCCTGGCTAGCAGGATCCCAGTGAGACAGTGAAAACACCCTGACATATACTCACAAACAGACCAAAAGTGGGGGTAACAAGGCTAGAAAGAGGCAACTTTCTCACAAGGTGTCCGCTGAATAGGACGGGAACAGCCCCTTTGTACACTTTGTAAAACACAGTGGTTCATCCTAATGGCCTTCTGAAGTCCTTTGGTAGGACAACACACCTTCCTCAACAGGTTGTAATGTACCTTCCAGAGGAAACCAAAGTGCCTTCCCAAGTGATGCAGGGACGGAGAAAAGAGGGAGGAAAGATGAAAGAGGAAGGAAAGAGGGAGGAGAGAGGGAGGAGAGAGGGAGGAGAGAGGGAGGAAAGAGGGAAGAAAGACAGAGGGAAGAAAGAGGGAAGAAAGAGGAAAGAGTGAGGAAAGAGTGAGGAAAGAGGAAAGATGGAGGAAAGCGGAAGGAAAGAGAGGAAAGAGGAAAGAGGGAGGAAATAGAAAAGAGGGAGGGAAGAGAAAAGAGGGAGGAAAGAGAAAAGAGGGAGGGAAGAGAAAAGAGGGAGGGAAGAGAAAAGAGGGAGGAAAGAGAAAAGAGAGAGGAAAGAGGAAGGAAAGAGGAAAGAGGAAGGAGGGAGAAAAGAGGGACGAAAGAGGAAGGAAAGAGGAAAGAGGAAGGAGGGAGAAAGGAGGGAGAAAAGAGGGAGGAAAGAGGAAGGAAAGAGGAAGGAGGGAGAAAAGAGGAAGGAAAGAGGAAGGAAAGATGAAAGAGGAAGGAAAGATGAAAGAGGGAGCAAGGAGGAAAGAGGGAGGAAGGAGAGAGGAAAGAGGAGAAAGAGGAAAGAAAGAGGAAAGAGGAAAGGAAGTGGAAAGAGGAGGGAGGAGGAAAGAAAGGAAAGAGGAAGGAGGGAGAAAAGAGGGAGGAAAAAGGAAGGAAAGAGGAGGGAGAAAGGAGGGAGAAAAGAGGGAGGAAAGAGGAAGGAAAGAGGAAAGAGGAAAGAGGGAGAAAAGAGGAAGGAAAGATGAAAGAGGGAGCAAGGAGGAAAGAGGGAGGAAGGAGAGAGGAAAGAGAGGAGAAAGAGGAAAGAAAGAAGGAAGTGGAAAGAGGAAGGAGGAGGAAAGAAAGAGGAAAGAGGAAGGAAAGAGGGAGGGAAGAGGAAAGAGGGAGGAAAGAGGAAGGAAAGAGGAGGGAAAGAGGAAGGAAAGAGGGGAGGAGGATGGAGGAAAGAGGAAGGAAGGAGGAAAGAGGGAAAGAGGGGAGGAGGATGGAGGAAAGAGGGGAGGAGGATAGAGGAAAGAGGAAGGAAGGAGGGAAGGAGGATGGAGGAAAGAGGGGAGGAGGATGGATGAAAGAGGAAGGAAGGAGGAAAGAAGGGAGGAGGATGGAGGAAAGAGGGGAGGAGGATGGAGGAAAGAGGAAGGAAGGAGGAAAGAGGGAAAGAGGGGAGGAGGATGGAGGAAGGAGGAAGGAAGGAGGAAAGAGGGAAAGAGGGTGGAGGAAAGAGGGGAAGAAGGAGGAAAGAGGGGAGGAGGAAAGAGGAAGGAAGGAGGAAAGAGGGAAAGAGGGGAGGAGGATGGAGGAAAGAGGGAGGAAGGAGGAAAGAGGGAAAGAGGGAAGGAGGATGGAGGAATGAGGGGAGGAGGATGGAGGAAAGAGGAAGGAAGAAGAAAAGAGGGGAGGAGGAAGGAGGAAAGAGGGGAGGAGGATGGCGAGAAGAGGAAGGGAGGAAGGAAGTAGGAAAGAGTGAAAGAGGGGAGGAGTATGGAGGAAAGAGGGGAGGGAGGGTGGAGGAAAGAGGGGAGGAAGGAAGGAGGAAAGAGGGAAGGAGAATGGAGGAAATAGGGGTGGAGGATGGAGGAAAGAGGGGTGGGGGATGGAGGAAAGAGGGGAGGAGGATGGAGGAAAGAGAGGAAGGAGGAGGAGGAGAAGGATGAAGGAAAGGGAGGAGGAGGACTGCTGAGCCTGTATGCTATTGGATTTGCCAGAGACTCTGCACTGTCTGAGAAACTGGTTTGGCTTTTGGATGGGGTCAGGGTGGGAGGGGTGACGTTGATGAAATGGCAAACCTTTTGAGAACAAAAGCACTATAAGCTGTCAGTGACTGGCTAAAATCAAAGGGAATTTCCCCAGTAGTGGGTGCCAGTGACAGACTTTGTCAGAATGTCTGGAATCTTATAAAAATTAATAAGTATCAGGCTGTAGAAGCCAGACCCCAAAAAATGTGCTGTTGCTTGCCTTGTCTTGAACCACTCCAGGGCAGAGTCCAACTTCTCACCAAAGAGGCGACAGGCATTGAAACGCATGTACATTGAGATTGCCCAGAAATCCCCATAGAACCCTGTGGAACAAAGCTAGGCATGCTTTCTCCGAGCATTAAAAAAAAAAAACTCTGGCTCTAGCCACAGAACACACTGGATCCAGGCCTGCCTCAAGGATCTGCCTGGCGCAGCCTGACCATCCTCTGCAGAATTATATTTCGGGTGGTTTGGCAGACTCGGCACAACCATGTTCGCCATCAACTGCACGTATGGGTATTTCCATTAAACAGGAGGCGTTCATGGGGCAAAACACCAAATTCCCTGCAGAAAATGCTTTTTTCCCTCCATTCACGTGCCTCTGATGTTTCTCAGACGCCATACTGGGAGGGGGCGTGGTGAATGCTCCTGAATTTTGCGTGAGATAGGAAGATGCCTGGAGAAGGATGCTTTCTGGTGATAGATGGCTGGACAGGAACTCTCAGTACCCCGGTGCCTGGATACAGCAGCAAGCAACTAGTCTGTTAACCGCCAGATCAGACGTATGTTTGTCACAAGCCATCTGGATAGCTGGTTGCAGAATTCAGTTCGTAATTTCGACTTGGCTTCGACCTTTCATAAGCTAGCGGAGACCTTCTGTAGCCCTCCTTATGACTGCCATGAAAGGAGCTGTAAAGAGTTAACGGAGAGCCACGCGGGCTCTCCCTGTGTGCCTAAGGGGCACGGAGCACGAGGGTATAAATAAAGAAGGAACTGCGGGTGACGCAGTTCCATGCGTGTTTGCAAGTAAGCACAGTCTCCGTGTGATCATTTACTGTGCTGGGTGTGGCAATCTACATTGGCGACGAGCGGGATGCAAATGCTTCACGACAGGAGAATATAAGAGAGAATGTCGATGCCAAGCTGAAAAAAAACAACGTACCGGGAGGAGTGCGGTGCAGTGTCGGCTGCCGCGATCCTGGTGCCGGGCCGGTTGCCGAGGAAAAAAAACCACGAAGGAGGCTGGTGGCGCGAGACTGTCTCGCGGCGGGCGAAGAAGAAATTGTAGCCGGTCTCCCGACCGGGAAGCCCGAAGACAATGAGCCGCGCCCCGCGCCCCGCCCCCACTTGAGAAGCACCACGTGGAACTCCAGCACTCCACCCCCGGGCGTCCCTCGCTGCCCGAGAGCAGCTGAAGCAGACGCGTGCTTCCCTGGCCAGGCGCGCGGCTGCTAAGCGCCGCTGTGCTGCGGCAGAACAGCCGGGCGCGCCTCGTGTCTCCCGCGAGGCCGGAGGGCCTGAAAAAAAAACAAAAGAGAAAGAAGCGACGCATGCTGCACGCGCGTTTTTCCCCGAGGCTAGGGGATCAAAAAAAAAAAAGAAAAGAAGCGACGCGGGTTGCACGTGCGTCTTCCCCGAGGCTAGGGGGTCAAAAAAAAAAAAAAAAAAAAAACCTCAATAAACTAAATAAAAAAAAAAAGGGAAAACGAGTACATCCACACAGGCAAAAGTGCAAGAAAAGGGGGTGAAGGGGGAGAAGCTGCACCAAGAGACAGTAAGAAAAAAAAAAAAGACAAAGACGGAAGGACAGCATCACCTCGTGTACATCACAGGAGTGAGAAGGGGCAAAGAGGAGTGCCCCACCACAAGATGATGCCAATCCTCCACCGCCACCAGGGAACCCCCAGCTCCCAGCACAGTTGAACAACAGAGTTCACTCCTCGATCACTTCGTTACCACCGTTTAGCCAACTGATTGACCCGGCTACCGCTGCACCCAGGTGGCGCTTGTGGATAAACAGGTTAGAAAACGACTTTTGTGCAACCAGGGAAACGGATGGGGCAGTGCGGAGGTCGGTAATGCTGTTGATGGGTGGAGATGAACTACAGGAGTTTTTTGACTCGCTTCCTGACACAGGGGACAAGGCTGATTTTGACGCAGCGGTAACTGCTCTGAACAGGCACTTCGACCCTCAACTTAACTCGGATTACGAACGTTTTAAACTGCGACAGGCCCAGCAGACTGAAATCGAGTCGATGGATATGTTCTATGCTAGGTTGAGAAAGCTAGCGAGCTCGTGCACAGGTCTCAACCAACAAGAGGAGATCCGAGCGCAAATCATTCAAGGGTGCCGGTCTAATGCTTTGAGGAAGCTGATTTTGCGACAGCAGGGCATGTCCCTCGATGACATTCTGATTCTTGCAAGGTCACATGAACTGTCTGCAGTACGAGCGGATGCGATGGCGGCAGTAAGAGGTCAGTCACTAGCTGCTGCGTCATCGTCTCGTGTAGTCCAGGTAAAAGAGGAACAAGTGGATGTGATTCAAACACGTCCGGCAGCGCAGCGTAAGACAAGCACTGCCAGACCCAGTGACAGGGCCTGTGGAAGCTGTGGGTATGAACACCGGCCGAACATGGGATGCCCGGCAAAAGGACAGTCCTGCAACCGTTGTGGCAAGTCAAATCATTTTGCCAAAGTGTTTAGGTCCAGGAGGAACAAGCCAGGAGAGCAGAAGGGTCGGGATACAAGTGTTAGAGCTGTATCCAAAAACACGGAGGAGGTGAGAGACCAGGCGACGGCGAGTGGCCCGGTCTTCGAGGAAGATGAAGAAGAGGACATATTTGTAATATCTTTCACAGGGGGTAAGACACGGAAAATGAGACCGCCGCCCATGAGTGACGTTCATGTCAATGGCATGCTTGTCTCCGTACTCATTGACACAGGAGCGTCGGTCAATGTCATGGATGAAACTCTCTTCCACAAACTAGTACCTGCCCCGCCACTGACCCCGACAGCAACTAAGATATACAATTATGGAGGGCGAGACCCTCTTCCCCTCAAGGGAACAGTGGAGGTGGCTGTAAGCAGTGGGGACAAATCAACAGAAACCAAGTTCTATGTGGTGGCTGGGGATCGTGGCACTCTGCTAGGATGTCACACGGCAGAAGAGTTGGGACTAGTGTTTTTTGCACGACAAGTGTAAGATACTCAAGTGGAACGCCTTCTCAACGAGTTTCCGCAGCTATTTGAGGGGTTAGGCCGGTTAAAAGGAAAACGCATCAAGTTGCACATAGATCTCAACGTGGCTCCGGTGGCACTAAGACATCGTCGGGTACCCTTTCATCTGAGACCTGTCGTTGAGAAAGAGCTGCAGCTATTGGAAGACCAAGGGGTCATAGAGAAGGTGGATGGGCCTACGCCGTGGGTGTCGCCGCTGGTGATTGCGCCAAAACCCAAGCAGCCAGGAGCGATTCGCCTCTGTGTTGATATGCGCCTGCCAAATAAGGCTATTCGAAGGGAGAGGCACATAACGCCCACCATGGACGACATCATTGCAGATCTGAATGGGGCGCAGTGGTTCTCCAAGCTGGATCTCAATGCGGGGTATCATCAGCTAGAGCTAGACCCGGAAAGCAGGAATATTACCACGTTTTCGACACATGTGGGGCTGAGAAGATATAAAAGACTGAGCTTTGGAGTGTCCTCTGCGGCGGAGGTGTTTCAAAATGCGATTAGGGAAACCTTGTCGGGATTACCAGGAGTAATCAACTTGAGTGATGACATTCTAATACACTCCAAGACGAGAGAGGAGCATCATTGTCATCTACGTGCAACGTTGAAACGGCTGTCTGAAGCAGGACTAACGCTTCACAAGAAGAAGTGTGCCTTTTACCAAAATTCGGTAGAGTTCTTCGGATATGTATTTTCGAAAGAGGGCCTGCAAGTGGACCCACGGAAGGCTGAGGCTATCCGTCAGGCTGCGGTTCCGCAAAATTCCACGGAGGTTCGTAGTTTCCTAGGGATGGCCACGTATTGCGGAAGGTTTATACCACATCTAGCCACCATGTCTGAACCTCTCCGGAGGCTAACAAAAGGGCAACACCGTTGGGACTGGACTCCCGAGGCACAACAGGCCTTCATGGGTATTAAGGAGGCGTTGCTAGACAAGGCAACTATGGCTTATTTCAACCCCAGCAGAAAGACCGAGGTAGTGGTAGATGCGAGCCCCGTTGGGCTTGGAGCCGTTCTCTTGCAAGAACAGAGGTATCAGGAATGGATCCCGGTCGCATATGCCAGCCGGGCGTTGTCGGCCGTTGAAACCAGGTATGCGCAAATTGAGCGTGAGGCTCTAGCCATTCGGTGGGCATGCCGCCATTTTCACTTGTACTTGTATGGGCACGAATTTCAAGTAGTGACTGACCACAAACCTTTAGTTCCGTTGTTCGCTGGTTGCCCGCGTCTTGCACCTCCGAGGATTGAGCGGTGGACCGTTCTTCTTCAGCCTTATAGGTTCACTGTCGTTTACCGGCCAGGTGCGAACAATCCGGCAGACTATCTGTCTCGCCACCCTTGTCCGCAGGTGTCGGATGCGCAACAAGAGCAAGATGAGGAGAGTACGGAAGTCTTTGTAAGCATGGTCGTGCAGTCGGCGTGTCCTAACGCCCTTCTCGTACCAGAGATTGTAAGTGCCACGCAGGAAGATATCATATTGGGCCATGTCAAAGACGCGTTGAGCCATAAAAAGTGGAAATATTTTCTAGAAAAAACACATGCGTCTCGCCCTGAACAGAAAGTGGCCATGCAAAGTATATGGAAAGTGCGAGATGAACTATCCACTGATAATGAAGGGTTGGTTCTAAGGGGAAGAAAGATTGTACTTCCACAAAGTCTCTGGTCTAGAGTGATTGAGTTGGCACATCAAGGACATCAAGGGGCTGCTAAAACCAAAGCGAGATTACGTGCCAAGGTATGGTTCCCAGGTATGGACAGCCAGGTTGATGAGATGGTAGGACAGTGTCACTCCTGTATCATCACGTCAGTGGAACCTCCGAATTGTCCAGTGGTAACCGAGCCGGCTACTCTGAAACCATGGGCTAAAGTAAGCATGGACTTCGGAAGTTTTCCAGATGGGAGGTTACCTGCTGTTCTGATTGACTCCTATACTAAATTCCCGGTGGTTGAGGTGGTGTCGTCGACGGCGTTTGAGAATGTGCGGCCAGTTCTACAAAAGACATTTGCTTTGTTTGGTTTGCCTGATGAAATTCGAACGGATAATGGTCCCCCATTCCAAGGCCAAGAGTTTCGGTTATACCTTGAGGGTTTGGCAATTCGTCATCGGAAGATAATGCCTTACTGGCCTCAGGCAAATGGAGACGTGGAAAGGTTCATGCGAACTTTGAACAGGGCTCTTCGGATTGGAGTAGAGAAAAAGGAAGACAGCGAACAGTGTCTATACCAATTCCTGAGTGCTTATCGTCAAACGCCCCATAGTACCACTGGTTGTGCTCCCTCCTCTTTGATGTTCAAAGTATCTCCACGTGACTGTATTCCATCAGGTCCTAAATGGAAACCTCCTGTGTTGGATGTTAAAGCCACTCAAAAACGACGGCGAGCTACTAATCAGAGGGCGAGTGCCCAACGACGAGCAAAGTATCGAGGGTTCCAAGAAGGAGACCAAGTGGTGGTGAAATGTCGGAGAGGAGGAGGAAAGTTTATAACTCCGTTTGAACCTGAGATATGGGAGGTTATTGGTGTGAAGGGATCCATGATCACTGCGGCAAGAGGAAGACAAAGGGTGACACGAAATGTGTCACATTTTAAGAAAGCTGGACGGAGGGAACCGACGGATGAAGAAGGAGAGTTTGATGATGTTACAGGCGGGTCATCAGTGGTGGCTAATGAGATGGAGAGTGTCAGGAGGCCAATGCTGACTGAACAAACCCGACCTGTTTGTGCCCCTGGGCAGGAAAGCTTGTGCACAAGAAGCAACAGATATGATTTACGTCCCAATCCTGTACCGAGTAGTCAGTTGAAAGACTTTGTCTGGAATATAGGGTGCTCATAGTTGGAGTTTCATTGCCATGTGATCATAATAGGATACCGAGGGGAGATCTCCTGCTGTTTCATAAGGACAGTGTTTTTGTTGTGGTGGACTGTTCACGTTTGTTTTCTTAAGAACTATCACTAAGTGACTCTATACCGTCATGTGTTAATTTTGGGTCGTTTTCGTTAATTCCAGTCCCCATGTGGAGTAAAACATGGGGGGGATGTAAAGAGTTAACGGAGAGCCACGCGGGCTCTCCCTGTGTGCCTAACGTGCTCTGCGTGTCCAGGAGGGGCACGGAGCACGAGGGTATAAATAAAGAAGGAACTGCGGGTGACGCAGTTCCATGCGTGTTTGCAAGTAAGCACAGTCTCCGTGTGATCATTTACTGTGCTGGGTGTGGCAATCTACAGGAGCCATCTTTGGGAGTGGTAGCCTACTAGCGTTCTGGAGAGCTAGGTAGTCAGCCATGTCCCGAGTCCACAAAAGGGAGCAAACGCAGTGCCTCACTGCTGTTACCGCCACTGTGTGGAATAATTTGTGATAGCTGGATGTGGTCTCAGTCCAACCATCCATTCTATTCTAGAATCCTTTTCTCGTCAACAGCCAAGGCAGAGTGTCATCCCTGTATCTGGCCTGCATCACCATCTTTGTGCTTGATGTCTTCAGCATCTCAGGATGTCCCTGGTCTGAGGAAGTGGGTCCTGAGGTGGTACAGGTGCTGGCGGTGGCATCAGTAATGGAACCAATGGCTGGGTTCTAGGTCCTTATGTGGCTCCGGCTAGTCCAGAAAGCATACTTTGCAGCAGGTATTTGGGGTCATCTGGCACCAGAGAAGTACCCGCTGGAGGCAACCGTTGGAGTCCCTGTTGGATCCATGGGGCACAAAAGCACACCACAGAGAACCTCTGTCTCTGAAAAGTGCCATCATAGCCTGAGAAAAGGCCAGAAACTACTGAAGCTTCGCACCAGGAACTCTGAATATACCGGAAGGCGGACTGGCATCGGGGCCGGAAGTGACGTATGATCAGGGCTGGCATCAGAGCCGGGATTGGGAACAGGACCAGGGTTGGAACAGTTCCCTCTGCTGGAGTAATGTCCACAACCTCCTGCTCAAAGTAGGACTCTGCTGGTGGAGGGAAGTGTCAATAAGACCAATCCCTAGAAAAAGAACAGCGTCTTGGTGCAAATCATTCCATCCGTGGCGCGTGTTGTTTCTTGTGGCCCTTGGAGGACTTTGAGAAAGACAACGTGGGCAACTACGACCCTGGACTTGATTGACACCGTAAATGGTGTTCATTGCGCACATGCATAAACAGCTTTGCTTCCCACTTTTTGATTGCCTTGCCTTTGAGTGCTTGAGGCAGCACTGCCCCCCACAAAGTTTGCCGAATCACCATATACAAATCTCATAAGGTCGGAAAATGACAATGGCCATGACAGTAGCGCAAGGTTTAAAATCTGGATTCCTCGAGGTTGACATGTCCCATAAAAGCACAGTAAAGTGGGAAAAGTTAGTGGAAAACATCAACGGAAGCAGCTTTGGATTCATGTTGAAGGGTGTGGGTTATGTAGCTCCAGTGACATCACGTGTGGGCGGTAATAGATTTTGATGCAGAACAGATACCACCCACCAGCATGAGAGATGTTGCTAAATTCCCAGATCCAGTCTGGTGCCCGGGGATATTCTAAAGGTGAGGAACCTGCATGTACATGTGTCCATCACAACATGTGAACCCTGACCTCTGAATGGAAAGTGCTCCATGCATCTAGGAAATCCAATTCTTACAGCCTTTGAAAACTCTTGGGATTTATCTCTCCGGATTGTATTCTTTTAGTGGGTGTATCCAAATCGTCCAATATAATCAGACTGAAGACATTCCCTATCCCCATGGTACCCTTGGCTAGTCTTTCCCTGTTTTCATATGGCAACCGAAGCATTTGTTAGAAGATATTATCTAACACTATCAAGTAAGTCAACTGGCCCAGTTCAAATAGGGGAAACGAGTGTCATTTATTGGTCATAACAATCTAGATTGGAGGTGATCCTAGCTGGGACATACACCAGCCAACCTTGGTGTTATTTTGTTTTTCAAAGCTATGAAGTGGGATCCTGAAGAGAGTGGGGAAGTGAAACAGATGCACTGGGTTGGTGGGCACCATTGTGATCAACTCGGAACTAAGATAGAGATAGAATTTGATGGAAAAAGCTGGTAAGAACACCCCAATGATGTACATAACTTCAATAACTTGCAAAACCTCAATGCTTCTAATAAGAGTGAAAATTATAAACCTTCTGTCTAAATTATGGAGGAGACCTGTGTCTGTTTGCCATACAACCATCGGGTAAGCTTCAAGGTAGGTCTCTGGAGCAGTACTTCAGCTCAGGCAATACCTTAACAAGAGGAGTTGCCTTACTGAAAAAAAAAATAGATTTCCTTTTTAATATGAAGAATAACACAGGTATACGTATACGTATACGTATATGTGTTATTCTTCATATTAAAAAGGAAATCTATTTTTTCTCTATCTTAGTTCCGAGTTGATCACAATGGTGACCACCCACCCAGTTCACCTGTTTCACTTCCCCACTCTCTTCAAGATCCCACTTCATAGCTTTCAAAAACAAAATAACATCAAGGTTGGCTGGTGTATGTCACAGCTAGGATCACCTCCAATCTATACTGGTATCACCAATAAATGACACTTGTCTCCCCTCTTTGAACTGGGCCAGTTGACTTAATTGAGTAACTTCACTTAGTACAGTGTCATCACTTGTGATTGGGCCGTTTCACAATTCTGCCCCATTTTCACTTGCCTCTACCTTTTCTAAAAACGGCTAGTTGCACCTAAAAGTCTTATTAGAGTCATCTTCCGACAGCTTGTGGGTTGAGCCAATAAGCTTTGAGTTCCACATGTTTGTGTCTCCTCTGCTCACACTGTTGTTACAATGGCCACTGTACTTCTGTGGATATTTCAGCTTGCTCTGTACCTGGTCAATCAGGCAATTCAATCTTTAAATTCTTCCCCTTCCTCTGCTGTCAACAGTTGGTGATATTTACCTCCCAGTTCGAAGTTAAGAATGAAAGGACACATCCATCTGTATCTAATATTGTTTTCTGTAGGTCAGTTCATTATTACTTTCAGCACCGTTCTTTTCATTAAAGTGATCTATGATAGATCCTTCAGGATGGTCTTAGATTCTGCAAGTGGGACACTGTTCCTCAGACGCAACTCGTCATAGTACTGCAACCGACGCAAGAGGATTAATCTTCCAAAAGTGTTCTGGAGCAAACCTCTTTTCATGTCTCAGGTGCAGTATTAAAGAGTGCCCCTCTTTTTGTGGTGACTTGTGCTGTGCAATTTTTCATTCAGTCCACCTTCTGAAGCGTGTCCCAGTGCAGGTTTTCAAACATTGCTGCCATGTGAACTGGCAAATTCCGCGCCACCAGCCTTGGCTTCAGCGAGTTCTTTTTCCACTCCTTGCTTTCGCTAGTGATTTCTTGGTCAACGCATTCCTCAGACATTTTATCGGTGGGAGGGCACTCAAGTCTGTTCCCCACCAGTCTTCCCGAACTAAGGTCTCTGTGGATATGACCATTGAGCCCCAGCATCATTGGTGTCTTTCCTTATGCCTCCAGTTGTGACACCTCGATCACATACAACAGCTCCTTCATGCCGTGCCTAACTTCTTAGGGCCACAGGCCCACAACAGCGAGCCTCCTGTCTGGTGGTTCTTCACCAGTTCCCGTATGTGGTATCTACTTCGCAACATTTATGAAGCTCGCTTTCCAGGACCAAATGACTCTTGCTCTCTTACTTTCCCTTCTCCAGCTTCGCAAGATGCCCACCCAGACTTGGTTGAGATGTACCCTCTGTTCCACTGGCCAGCAGCTCCACACATATCCCATATTACTGCTCTACCACCTACCTGACTTCGGCTTTACTGTCATTGGGACAAGGGTTCACACATAAAGCATGGCTTCAGCACCTCCACAGCGGCTCGCCAAACCACTGAAACCAGGAGTAATTGCCACTGAATCAGGAAATATTCTTCTTCTTCTTGTTCTTCTTTGGAACAGCCTGCCTGCTGGCATATCCCTCCACTACTTCAGCTGACCCACTTTTATTGGCTGCAATTGTAGCCAATCTGATTACCTTAACTATCACATGTGAAGTAGCGGTTCAAGAGCACCAAACTCAGTCCCGCCCTAACACAATTCTATGCCTGCCAGTGGGCGAAGGGAATACCAATAGTCCTTTTGATCATCTAGCTTTTTCTTCACCTGAGCCTACTAGAACTTCTTGGGTAGACAGTGAGCCCCTGTCCAATAAGTGGATTTCTTTGATTTAATGAGGGAAGCTGCCCATCTCTGGCATGCATCACTCACTGGAGCAGGGCATCTTAGGTGCCAGCTATTAGGCATCATCTTAGATCCTCTGAAATAACTTTTCTAAACATTACCTACGCAGAGATATACACATGAATGATGAATCTGAAGAATGCAATGGTGTGCCTAAGAGATTGATGGAATAATCAAACAGTGTTTTAAAATGTGATATTTGCCACAATTACAAAGGTACAATACTGTGCACGCCGCCTTTTTCAGTGCACCATGCACTGCTACACAATATGTCCCAAGGGGAAACATCCTTCAATCAATCAATCAATCATTTGTTAAGTGCACTACTCACCCGGTAGGGTCTCAAGGTGCTGAGGGGGTGGGGTGGGGAGATGCTACTGCTCAAAAAGCCAGGTCTTGAGACACTTCCTGAAGGTCAGAAGGTCCTTGGTCAGACGTAAGTTAAAGGGGAGGGAGTTCCAGGTATTGGCTGCGAGGTGGGAGAAGTATCTGCCACCGGGTGTGGTACGGTGGACGCGGGGAACAGTGGCGAGGGTGAGGTTGGCGGAGTGGAGCTGGTGTGTCGGGACGTGGAAGTTGAGACGCTCGTTGAGGTAGGCAGGTCTGGCATCATGGAGAGCCTTGTGAGCGTGGGGAAGAAGTTTGAAGATGATCCTTTTGTTGACAGGGAGCCAGTAGCGGTCTCTGAGGTGGGCTGAGATGTGTTCTTGGCGAGGGAGGTTAAGGGTGAGTCGTGCTGAGGTGTTCTGAATGCGCTAAAGTTTTCTCCGGGGCTTGGCTGTTGTTCCTGCGTAGCGTCTGTTTCCGTAGTCCAGTCTACTGCTAACGAGGGTGTGGGTGACCGTTCTTCTGGTTTCAATGGGGATCCATCTGAAGGTCTTGCGAAGCATGCAGAGGGTGTTAAAGCATGAGGATGAGATGGCATTGACTTGCTGGGTCATAGAGAGCAATGAGTCCAGTATGAAGCCAAGGTTTCGTGCGTGGGTGGTGGGCGTTGGGGCGGCTCCTAGAGTGGCAGGCCACCAGGAGTCATCCCATGCTGATTTGTTGGAGCCGAAGATGATGATCTCAGAGTTCAGTTTGAGGCGGCTTGCCTCCATCCAGTTGGCGATGGCGTGAAGTCCGGTGTGGAGGTTGGCCTTGGCGGCGTCCTTCGTGAGTGAGAAGATCAGTTGTGTGTCATCCGCGTAGGAGACGATGTTGAGGCAGTGGGATCGGATGATGTTGGTGAGCAGCGGCATGTGGACATTGAAAAGGGTGGGGTGAGAGAGGATCCCTGGGGAACTCCGCAGATGGTCTTGGTGGCTTTTCACAGGAACGGAGGGAGGTGGACTCTGAGTTCTGCCGGAGAGGAAGGATGTGATCCAGTCCAGGGCCTTGTGGCGGATTACAGCGTCATGGAGGCATGTGAGAAGTGTGTGGTGGGAGACGGTGTCGAAGGCTGCAGAAAGGTCAAGGAGGATGAGGGACACGTTTTCCCCTTTGTCAAGCTTTCTCCTGATGTCGTCGGTAGCAGCGATGAGAGCGGTCTCAGTGCCATGGTTCTTGTGGAAGCCAGATAGTTGGCTGTTGACCATCTTCTCAATGACCTTAGCTGGGAAGGGGAGTAGGGAGATGGGTCGGTAGTTCTTGAGGTCTTTGGAGTCGGCCCTGGGTTTTTTGAGCAGGGCGTTGACTTTGGCGTGTTTCCAGCTCTTCTGGAAGGTGGCGGTCTCGAAGGAGCTGTTGATGATGGTATGGAGCTGGGGAACGATGATTTGGCTGGCTTTACTGAAGACATGGTGAGGGCAGGGGTCGGCTGGTGAACCGGAGTGGATGGTGCTCATGGTCTTGGTGGTTTCCTCGTCGTTGGGGTGGGTCCAGGCACTCAGGAGGTTGGTGTGAATGGGTGCGTTGGGGTCTGCGTTTGTCATGACCACACAAACTTGCCAAGTCAAATCAAAGAAGTGCATGAGAAAAGCAAAGAGATATCCTCAGTGGAGACAGCAAAGCCCAAACCGGAAGAAGGTTTGCAGAGTAATCTTGCGCTTATTTCAAAGGAAGAATCAAGAAGAGAAGATCCAAGATGGCCGCTGTGAGTCCTGAAGGTTAGTTACAGTTCTAGTCTTGCAATCGGTTGGTTGCTAGGTTACGAGCGCTCCAGCTGGAAGCCTTGCGCTTCAACTGAGGTCTGACAGGAATCAGCTGTGTGGAGAGAGAGCGCGCTTCAGAACAGAAACTCCTGTGAGGTAAAATTACATTTGAAGATTATATTACAGAAAACAGATGAATATTGTCAAGGTTTATTCGAAGAGTTTGATAGTAGACCGTTCCCGTGGAAGTCGGCAAGGCTACAGAGTTAATGTATGAATTAACCTTATGTTTACAAGGTTCTTGTTTAAGATATTAAAGTCAAAGAAAAAACGAACTTTAAAAAAGCAAGTATCTACAAATGTCAAGGTTATAAACAAAGGCCAAGTTTAAAGGAGAAACGAACTGTTAACAAATAAGCATTTACAAATTCAATGGTAATAAATCAAAATAGAGTTTAAAAGAGAAACAAACTTAAATAAACAAGCATTTACAACTACAAGTTATCAACAAATGTTGAAGTAAGAAAGGAGAAACAAACTTTAATAAACAAGCATTTACAAATACAAGTATTGACAGAAGTCACAATAAGACAGGAGAAATTAAATAACATCAGCTGATTTGAAGAACGCATTATCACCAACTATATATATATATATATATATATATATATATATATATATATATATATATATATATATATATATAGCGCAACATAAAGCCAATCTCTAACAAAGGTTGAGAAGTTCTTCCAGAATCAGTAATAAGCATTTTTTAAGAAGAGCTATCATTTATAGAGAGAAGCAAGGCTACAGAGAACTCAGGGTGAGTGAAGAAATAATAGAATTAAAGAGAATTAAGTGTTGAGAGTAGAAAGTGAAAAACTGATGTTGTATGTCCCTAGTAATTGCGACTGTGACTCTTACAGGTGCTGTATCCAATCTTAGATGTGAAGAGGCAGACTGAGTACTGGTGTTCATCATCTCTGTGGCAGTCTATCTACCATCCCATTCCCCTTTCCCCCTCCGGGGTACTCAGCACGAAGGATTAATATTCGTTGTGAGTAGCTCGGGTTGGGACTGAGGAGTTATCTTGTGCTTCTGAGGAAATCGAATTGAAGTATCCTGACAGATTGAAGTGCCATCACCCTAATTTTAGGGAAAAAACAGATTTCCTCCTGAGCAGAATGGCAGAAGGAATTGATATAAAAGCATTAGCCACCGTTTTGGAAGGGTTACAGAAACAATTAAATAACACCATAGAAGAAACAGTCCAAATAAAACAGCGAATAAATGAGTTAGGGAACACCTCTAAATCAAATGAATCTGTGTTTTCACAAATCCCTAGCCCTTCACAGTCTGCAGGTATATCCACTCAAGTAATTCATGCAGTTTCCCCTATTATTCCTTTGGCTCAACCCGAGCGCTTCGGTGGGGATCCAAATAAGGCGCAGATTTTTCTGACCCAATGCTCATTGCATTTTTTATGTAGACCAGTCATTTTTTCCGAAGACCAGTCCAAAGTGGCATTTATATTGTCTTATCTGACAGGAGATGCGGCCGCATGGTCCATGCCAATAATTTCCAGAAATTATCCTGTTTTATATAATTTCCAAAATTTCAAGGAAGAGTTCTTAAGAATATTTGATCGGCGAACTGCAGCTCAAGCCACTGACAATGAACTACTGGAAATCAGGCAAGGTAATAAAGATCTAGTAGCCTATCTGGCTCATTTCAATAAACTCATTGTAGAGACTGCCTGGCCGGAGTCAAAAAGAGCCGCCATATTTTATCGTGGACTGAGAGATGAATTGAAAGATGCCTTAGCACAAGTTCCAAATAGACCCACCGAAATTTCGGAGTTAATTGATCTTGTGTTACAGATTGACCACCGGTTAACTGAACGAAGAGCAGAAAAGAGAAGAGAGTATCGACCATTTCCCCTGAGAATTGATCGTGTAAGAAATTATCATACGAGAGCCGGAGAAGGGATAACGATAGAAGAACCAATGCAAATTGGTTCCATCCGAGGTCCTTTATCTAAGGAAGAAAAAGAGAAAAGAAGAGTGAATCAACTATGTTTATATTGCGGTGCATCTGGGCATTTTGTTAAAAACTGTCCCAAGAAACCCAAAGCTCTTCAGTCGGGAAAAGGCCAGCTTCATCAGTAGAGGGAGTTGCCCTGATGAAAGCAGAACCCAAGACAACTCCTTTAGATCAACGAGTGGCGAATACCTTACAAACCGCAGCGCCACATTTGGTACAAACAGTATCAGTTAAGACCCTTGAGAAGGAAATTCAAGGGATCTCAGTTATGATAGACTCTGGAGCTACGGGCAACTTCTGTGATATCAAATACGCTCGTAAAATGGGTATTCGATTTATCAAGAAATCTACTTTGGAAGTAGTAACAGCTGTGGATGGAACCAATCTTTCTTCAGGACCCATTTCCCATGAGACTGAACCAATTCAGATGCAAGGTTTTGGTGGACATCAGGAGCAGATAATCTTTAATTTGATAGATGCTCCACAATTTCAACTCATTTTGGGTCTGCCCTGGCTTACAGAACATAATCCACAAATTGATTGGAGCAAAAGAACGATCAAGATGAATTCCTCTTACTGCAAAGAGAATTGCTTTAATGATGGAGTGGAAGTGTCCACCAAGTCCCAAGCGGCCTGTTTATCATCACACTCTTCAATGATCTGTGCACTAAAGACAGCAGAAATCCCAAAAGAATATGAGGATTTAGTCGCCGTTTTTGATGAAAAGGAGGCTGAGAAATTGCCACCACATCGACCCTACAACTGCAAAATTTAACTGGAGCCAGGTGCGATAATGCCATGTAGCAGAATATACGCATTGACCGAAGCAGAGAATCAACATTTAAAGGAGTATTGGATCAATATCTTGCTAATGGTTTTATTCGTCCTTCTGAATCTCCAGTGTCATCCCCACTATTTTTCATACCAAAGAAGGATGGGAGTCTTCGAACTTGCATTGATTATCGAGCCCTCAATCAGGTTACCATCAAGAATCGATACCCACTGCCTTTAGTGTCAGTTTTATTAGATCAAGTAAAGAATGCTAGAATCCACACCAAATTGGACCTGCGAGGAGCATATCATTTGATTCGAGTGGCTTCAGGGGATGAATGGAAAAACGCTTTTCGGACTCGATACGGATTATTTGAATATCAAGTGATGCCTTATGGGTTATGCAATGCTCCCGCTGCCTTCCAGCATTTCGTTAATGATATATTACGAGAATTCCTCGACTGGATTGCCGTGGTTTATATAGATGACATTTTAATCTTTTCCGACAATCTACAGGAGCACATTTCCCATGTTCGATCCATCCTCACAAGGTTGCAAGAAAACCATCTCTATGTAAAATTGGAGAAGTGTGCATTTCATGTGGAACGAGTTGAGTTCTTAGGATTCATTTTGTCACCAGAAGGAGTTAGTATGGATCCTGCCAAGATAAAGACAGTGCAACATTGGCCTTCTCCTTGCAATGTCAAAGAGATCCAGAGTTTCTTGGGGTTCGCTAATTTTTATCGAAGATTCATATCCAATTTTTCTCAAACAGTTACACCCATTACTCGATTGTTGAAGAAAGGAGTGAAGTTTGAGTGGACAAAAGAAGCTGAAAATGCTTTTAATTTTTTGAAGAATTCCTTCATCTCAGCTCCAATCTTGCTCCACCCCAATCCAGATGAGCCATATTATGTGGAGGCAGATGCTTCAGATGTTGCCATAGGAGGTATCCTTTCCCAGCGTCATAAAGATACAGGTCAATTACATCCAGTGGCCTATTTCTCTCCAAAATTAACACCACCAGAGATAAATTATTCAATTGCGGATAAGGAGCTATTGGCAGTCAAATAAACTTTTCGTGAGTGAAGGCATTACATTTTGGGAGCTAAGCATAAAGTGACCGTTTACACGGACCACCGAAATTTACAGTTTTTAAAATCAGCTTGAACTCTAACAGCTAGACAACTGCGTTGGTCCCTATATTTTGCAGACTTAGATTTTGTTATCACTTTCAGACCAGGAAAAGTAAATGGGAAGGCAGATGCTCTATCTCGAATTGATACCGGTGCAGTTAAAGAGCCTCCAGAAAAAGAATTGATTATTCCACAAGAGAAGTTCATATCTGCCATATTGTATGAAAATGTAACCAAAGAAATTCAAGAAAACTTAACATTCGAAGGAATGCTGAAGTGGTCCAAAGAAGGCCAAGGAAGAGAAATCAAAAAAGGTTTGCCATACTTTAAAGGTGCACTGTATGTTCCGACTGCGGAGCTGCAAGAAAAAATTCTTCAGGCTTATCATGACGATCAATTGGCTGGACACAAAGGAATTCAAAGGACTTAAAATCTAATACAACGAGAATTTTGGTGGACAAAAATGAAAACTCAGATAAGACAATATGTGTCAACTTGTGACAAATGTCAAAGAGGGAAATCAAATAGAACAGCTTCACAAGGTCTGTTAAGACCTTTGCCCACTGCACCCCATGCCTGGCATACTGTTACTATGGATCTTATAGTGGACCTCCCTAGTAGCCAAGGTTTTAACACTATCCTAGTTTTTGTAGACACTTTCAATAAAATGGCGCATTTCATTCCTTTGAAAGAAATCCCTCGAGCCCCACAGGTTGCACAGTTGTTTACACAACACATAGTACACGCCCATGGTATCCCAAAAATTCTAGTTTCAGGCAGGGGGTCCCAATTTGTTTCGTGCTTTTGGAAGGCCTTTAGTAAAAGATTAGGAATTGATTCTCGTTACTCTACCAGTTACCATCCTGAAACCGATGGGCAAACAGAGAGAGTGAATCAAGAGTTAGAACAATATTTAAGACTCCATTTATTCGATAAAGAGAAGGAATGGCCCGAGTTGATGTGGGCAGCTGAATTTGCTTACAATAATGCTGTTCATTCCACCACTGGGTTCACCCCCTTTTATCTGAACCATGGTAGACATCCTAATGTAATGTTGGGTAAAGAAGATGATTCAGTGCCTGCAGTAGAAGAGATGGTGAGGGATTTGCAGACCACGTTAGTTAGGGCTAGAAACAACATCATTCAAGCAAAAAACTCATATAAGACTCAGGCTGATAGAAAAAGAAGAGAGAGCTCCATTTATTCGAAAGGAGACAAAGTTTGGTTATCCACTCGTCATTTACGTCTCAAAGGAAATCGCAAATTTCAGCCACGATTTATAGGCCCATTCAAAGTTGACAAGATGATCAATCCAGTGGCAGTTAAATTGCAGTTGCCAGCTCATCTAAAGATACATCCTGTTTTCCATGTCTCCTTGTTAAAGAACAGTCCTCCAAATTTACGGCAAAACTCCCCTCCAATTCCTATCCAGATTAGCTCTGCAGAAGAGTATGAGGTCAATCAAATCTTAGATTCCATAATCCGTAATGGCCAGCTTTATTATCTAATTGATTGGAAAGGTTATGGTCCAGAGGAACGATCCTGGGAGCCGCACGATTATGTACATGCTTCAAGATTAGTGAGAAACTTTCATAGAACCTACCCAAGCAAACCTAAATTGGAGAACTGTTCCTTGAGGGGGAGTACTGTCATGACCACACAAACTTGCCAAGTCAAATCAAAGAAGTGCATGAGAAAAGCAAAGAGATATCCTCAGTGGAGACAGCAAAGCCCAAACTGGAAGAAGGTTTGCAGAGTAATCTTGCGCTTATTTCAAAGAAAGAATCAAGAAGAGAAGATCCAAGATGGCCGCTGTGAGTCCTGAAGGTTAGTTACAGTTCTAGTCTTGCAATCGGTTGGTTGCTAGGTTACGAGCTCTCCAGCTGGAAGCCTTGCACTTCAACTGAGGTCTGACAGGAATCAGCTGTGGGGAGAGAGAGCGCGCTTCAGAACAGAAACTCCTGTGAGGTAAAATTACATTTGAAGATTATATTACAGAAAACAGATAAATATTGTCAAGGTTTATTCGAAGAGTTTGATAGTAGACCGTTCCCGTGGAAGTCGGCAAGGCTACAGAGTTAATGTATGAATTAACCTTATGTTTACAAGGTTCTTGTTTAAGATATTAAAGTCAAAGAAAAAACAAACTTTAAAAGAGCAAGTATCTACAAATGTCAAGGTTATAAACAAAGGCCAAGTTTAAAGGAGAAACGAACTATTAACAAATAAGCATTTACAAATTCAATGGTAATAAACCAAAATAGAGTTTAAAAGAGAAACGAACTTAAATAAACAAGCATTTACAACTACAAGTTATCGACAGATGTCGAAGTAAGGAAGGAGAAACTAACTGTAATAAACAAGCATTTACAAATACAAGTTATCAACAAATGTTGAAGTAAGAAAGGAGAAACAAACTTTAATAAACAAGCATTTACAAATACAAGTATTGACAGAAGTCACAATAAGACAGGAGAAATTAAATAACATCAGCTGATTTGAAGAACGCATGATCACCAACTATATGGAACATGTCACTTACCCAGTGTACATCTGTTCGTGGCATTAGTCGCTGCAGATTCACATGCTGTGCACATCCCGCCATCTGGTGTTGGGCTCGGAGTGTTACAGGTTGTTTTTCTTCGAAGAAGTCTTTTCGAGTCACGAGACCGAGGGACTCCTCCCATTTCGGCTCCATTGCGCATGGGCGTCGACTCCATCTTAGATTGTTTTCCCCCGCAGAGGGTGAGGTAGGAGTTGTGTATGCAAGTAATAGTACCCATGCAATGGAGTAATGTACATAATGTAGTTTAAAGTAATATATTTACAAATATACAGATGTTCAAGATCAACTTCTAAACGGCTACAGGCTCCCGGGGAGGCGGGTGGGCGCATGTGAATCTGCAGCGACTAATGCCACGAACAGATGTACACTGGGTAAGTGACATTTTCCGTTAGATGGCATGTGTAGCTGCAGATACACATGCTGTGCATAGACTAGTAAGCAGTTATCTCCCCAAAAGCGGTGGTTCAGCCTGTAGGAG
This sequence comes from Pleurodeles waltl, assembly GCF_031143425.1. Taxonomy (NCBI): domain Eukaryota; kingdom Metazoa; phylum Chordata; class Amphibia; order Caudata; family Salamandridae; genus Pleurodeles; species Pleurodeles waltl. Next base: position 1,441,186,647 of record NC_090447.1, read on the forward strand.
TTGAAGTTGTTTGAAACAATGTTCTTAGTACTGCTTGGCCTACTGTGGCTTGTTGTGCCGTTAGCACATCTACACAGTAGTGTTTGGTAAATGTATGAGGCGTAGACCATGTAGCTGCCTTACATATTTCGGTCATTGGAATATTTCCTAGAAAGGCCATGGTAGAACCTTTCTTTCTAGTTGAGTGTGCCTTTGGTGTAATAGGCAGATCTCTTTTTGCTTTAAGATAACAGGTTTGAATGCACTTAACTATCCATCTAGCAATGCCTTGTTTAGAAATTGGATTTCCTGTATGAGGTTTTTGGAAAGCAATAAATAATTGTTTTGTTTTTCTAATTAGTTTTGTTCTGTCAATGTAGTACATTAACGCTCTTTTGATGTCTAATGTATGTAGTGCTCTTTCAGCTACAGAGTCTGGCTGTGAGAAGAACACTGATAATTCTACTGTTTGATTTAAGTGGAACGGTGATATGACTTTTGGTAAAAATTTAGGATTTGTCCGTAGAACTACTTTATGCTTGTGTATTTGAATAAATGGTTCTTGTATGTCAAATGCTTGAATCTCACTTACTCTTCTTAAAGATGTGATGGCAATTAAAAATGCAACTTTCCATGTTAAGTATTGCATTTCACAAGAGTGCATGGGCTCAAAAGGTGGACCCATGAGTCGTGTTAAGACAATGTTGAGGTTCCATGAAGGAACTGGTGGTGTTCTTGGTGGTATAATTCTCTTTAGACCTTCCATAAATGCTTTTATGACTGGTATCCTAAATAGAGAAGTTGAGTGCGTAATTTGCAGGTAAGCTGAAATTGCTGTAAGATGTATCTTAATGGAAGAAAAAGCTAGCTTTGACTTTTGCAAATGTAGTAAGTATCCTACGATGTCTTTGGCAGATGCGTGTAAGGTTTGAATTTGATTATTATGGCAGTAATAAACAAATCTTTTCCACTTATTTGCATAGCAATGTCTAGTGGTAGGTTTCCTAGCTTGTTTTATGACCTCCATACATTCATGTGTAAGGTCTAAGTGTCCGAACTCTAGGATTTCAGGAGCCAGATTGCTAGATTCAGCGATGCTGGATTTGGGTGTCTGATCTGTTGTTTGTGTTGCGTTAACAGATCTGGTATGTTTGGTAGTTTGACATGGGGCCCTACTGAAAGGTCTAGTAGTGTTGTGTACCAAGGTTGTCTTGCCCATGTTGGTGCTATTAGTATGAGTTTGAGTTTGTTTTGACTCAACTTGTTTACTAGATATGGAAGGAGTGGGAGAGGGGGAAAAGCGTAAGCAAATATCCCTGACCAACTCATCCATAACGCATTGCCCTGAGACTGATCTTGTGGGTACCTGGATGCAAAGTTTTGGCATTTTGCGTTTTCCTTTGTTGCAAATAGATCTATTTGTGGTGTTCCCCAACTCTGGAAGTAAGTATTCAGTATTTGGGGGTGAATCTCCCATTTGTGGATCTGTTGGTGATCCCGAGAGAGATTGTCTGCTAACTGATTCTGAATTCCTGGAATAAATTGTGCTATTAGGCGAATGTGGTTGTGAATCGCCCAATGCCATATTCTTTGTGCCAGGAGACACAACTGTGTTGAGTGTTTCCCTCCATGTTTGTTTAGGTAATACATCGTTGTCATGTTGTCTGTTTTGACAAGAATGTGTTTGTGGCTTATTATGGGTTGAAATGCTTTCAGCGCTAGAAATACTGCCAATAGTTCTAAGTGATTTATGTGAAACTGTTTTTGGTGAGTGTCCCATTGTCCTTGGATGCTGTATTGATTGAGGTGTGCTCCCCACCCTATCATGGAGGCATCCGTCGTTATTACATATTGTGGCACTGGGTCTTGGAAAGGCCGCCCTTTGTTTAAATTTATACTGTTCCACCATTGAAGCGAGGTGTATGTTTGGTGGTCTACCAACACCAGATCTAGAAGTTGACCCTGTGCCTGTGACCACTGTGATGCTAGGCACTGTTGTAAGGGCTGCATGTGCAACCTTGCATTTGGGACAATGGCTATGCATGAGGACATCATGCCTAGGAGTTTCATCACCATTTTGACATGTATTTTTTGTTTTGGATACATGGCCTGTATTACATTGTGAAATGCCTGAACCCTTTGTGGACTTGGAGTGGCAATCCCTTTTGCTGTGTTGATTGTCGCCCCTAAGTATTGCTGTGTTTGACACGGTATAAGGTGTGACTTTGTGTAGTTGATTGAAAAACCTAGTTTGTGGAGGGTTTCTATGACATACTTTGTGTGTTGTGAACATTTTTCTAGCGTGTTGGTTTTGATTAACCAATCGTCTAGGTACGGGAACACATGTATTTGCTGCCTTCTGATATGTGCAGCTACGACTGCCAGGCACTTTGTAAAAACTCTTGGCGCAGTTGTTATTCCGAATGGCAACACCTTGAATTGGTAATGTATCCCCTGGAATACAAACCTTAAGTACTTTCTGTGTGAAGGATGTATCGGTATATGGAAATATGCATCCTTTAGGTCTAGTGTTGTCATGTAGTCTTGTTGTTTGAGTAGTGGAATTACGTCTTGTAATGTCACCATGTGAAAGTGATCTGATTTGATGTAGGTATTTAATGTTCGGAGATCTAATATAGGTCTCAGACTCTTGTCTTTTTTGGGTATGAGAAAGTACAGAGAGTAAACTCCTGTTCCTTTCTGGTGTTTTGGTACTAATTATATTGCTTCTTTTAGTAGCAATGCCTGAACCTCTAGTCCTAGAAGATCTATATGTTGTTTTGACATATTGTGTGTTTTCGGTGGGACGTTTGGAGGGAATTTGAGAAATTCTATGCAATAACCATGCTGGATAATTGCTAAGACCCAAGTGTCTGTTGTTATTTCCTCCCAATGTTTGTAAAATTTGGTTAGTCTCCCCCCCACAGATGTTATGTGTTGCGGATGTGTGACTTGGAAGTCACTGTTTGTTTTGAGGAGTTTTGGGACTTTGGAACTTTCCTCTATTCTTTTGGAATTGTCCCCCTCTATATTGTCCCCAAAAACTTTCCAGCTGATACTGGCTCTGGTAAGTGGGTCTTGTCTGTGAGGTTGTGGGTTCTGTGCTTTGTCCTCGAACCCCCCCCTCTAAACTGTGTTTTTCGAAATGTGCCTTTGCCCTGTGGGGAGTAGAGTGCGCCCATGGCTTTGGCTGTGTCAGTGTCTTTTTTAAGTTTTTCGATTGCAGTGTCCACCTCTAGCCCAAACAACTGCTGTCCGTTGAATGGCATATTCAGCACAGCTTGCTGTATTTCTGGTTTAAATCCTGATGTACGCAGCCATGCATGTCTCCTTATTGTTACTGCTGTGTTGACAGTTCTAGCAGCTGTGTCTGCAGCATCCATTGCTGACCGTATCTGATTGTTGGAGATACTCTGTCCTTCTTCTACTACTTGCTGCGCTCTCTTTTGGAACTCCTTGGGCAAATGTTCTATAAAGTGTTGCATTTCGTCCCAATGGGCCCTATCGTGTCTGGCCAACAAAGCCTGTGAATTGGCAATACGCTACTGGTTTGCTGCCTGTGCCGCCACCCTTTTGCCTGCTGCGTCAAATTTTCTACTTTCTTTATCTGGAGGTGGTGCATCTCCTGAAGTATGCGAGTTCGCTCTTTTGCGCGCAGCCCCTACTACAACTGAGTCCGGTGTTAGCTGTTGTGTGATGTACACGGGGTCTGTTGGTGGTGGTTTATATTTTTTCTCCACTCTTGGAGTAATGGCCCTTCCTTTTACAGGCTCTTCAAACACTTGTTTGGAGTGTTTTAGCATTCCGGGTAGCATAGGAAGACTTTGATACTGGCTGTGTGTGGACGACAGTGTGTTAAAAAGAAAGTCGTCTTCAATGGGCTCAGAATGCAGGCTGACATTATGAAATGCTGCTGCTCTCAACACCACCTGTGCGCAGGCTGTACTATCCTCTGGTGGCGACGGTCTAGCTGGATAACATTCAGGACTATTATCTGACACTGGTGCGTCATAAAGGTCCCATGCGTCAGGGTCATCTTGACTCATTCCTGTATGAGTTGGGGATTGCATCATTGGTGGAGTGGCTACCGGTGATGGTTGCGGAGAGCATTGTGGAGATGGTGGCGGGGTTACTTGTTTAGCCATCTTTGCCTGTGGCTGCTTGTCTTTTTCCTGAAAGGCAAGTTTGCGTTTCATTTTAATCGGAGGGAGAGTACTGATCTTCCCTGTTTCTTTTTGGATATGGAGCCTTCTTTGTGTATAGTCTGGCTCTATTGTTTCCAATTCCTGTCCAAATCTATGTGTCTTCATTTGTGTGGACAGTCCTTGTTCCTCAGTGTAGGAACTTGTTTTCGGTTCTGAGGCCGGATGTTTCGGTATCGAAACCTTTTCGGCTGCTTTTTTCGGTTCCGACGAAACCTTCTTTACTTTCGGTGTCGTGGTCTCTCGGTGCCGACCCATTTTGGTGCCGCTATCTCGGTGCCGAACCTGCTCGGAGCCACTATCTCGAGCCCGAGATTGCTGTGTGGCGGTATCTCGACCGGAGTCGGATGACTTCGCCCCCAGCGTACCCTTTTTCGGTGCCGATGATGGGTCACCTATTTTTCGGGTTAAGCCATGGCCTGTTGGCGGTGGCGTCCCCTGGGCTTTAGTGTTTTTTTCGTGAGTTTTGTGTTTCGACATCTTACTCACGGTTTTCGGCGTTTCTTTGGGATCGATCTCATCCGAGTCCGATTCATGGATGGAGAATGTTTCTTCCTCCTCCTCGAAACGCTCTTGTCCTGTCGGCGCCGACGCCATTTGCAGTCTCCTTGCTCTTCGGTCTCTTAGTGTCTTCCTGGACCGAAACGCTCGACTGGCTTCACAAGTATCTTCCTTGTGTTCCGGCGACAAACACAAGTTACAGACCAGATGCTGATCTGTATATGGATACTTGTTATGGCATTTTGGGCAGAAGCGGAATGGGGTCCGTTCCATCAGCCTTGAAGAGACACGTGGCCGGGCCGACCAGGCCCCGACGGGGGATTGAAAAAACCCCAAAGGGCCACCGGAGCTCTTCAAAAGTCGGTGTTGATCTGTTGTAACTAACCCGATACCGAACGCAAACAATACTGACGATTTTTCCGAGATTCTAACTAACTTTCCGACCCGAAACACGGAGCGAAAAGGAACACGTCCGAACCCGATGGAGGAAAAAAAAACAATCTAAGATGGAGTGGACGCCCATGCGCAATGGAGCCGAAATGGGAGGAGTCCCTCGGTCTCGTGACTCGAAAAGACTTCTTCGAAGAAAAACAACTTGTAACTCTCCGAGCCCAACACCAGATGGTGGGATGTGCACAGCATGTGTATCTGCAGCTACACATGCCATCAAACATATATATATAGCAACATAAAACCAATCTCTAACAAAGGTTGAGAAGTTCTTCCAGAATCAGTAATAAGCATTTTTTTAAGAAGAGCTATCATTTATAGAGAGAAGCAAGGCTACAGAGAACTCAGGGTGAGTGAAGAAATAATAGAATTAAAGAGAATTAAGTGTTGAGAGTAGAAAGTGAAAAACTGGTGTATGTCCCTAGTAATTGCGACTGTGACTCTTGCAGGTGCTGTATCCAATCTTAGATGTGAAGAGGCAGACTGAGTATTGGCGTTCATCATCTCTGTGGCAGTCTCTCTACCATCCCATTCCCCTTTCCCCCTCTGGGGTACTCACCACGAAGGATTAATATTCGTTGTGAGTAGCTCGGGTCGGGACTGAGGAGTTATCTTCTGCTTCTGAGGAAATCGAATTGAAGTATCCTGACAGCATTGGCAGTGGTGGTCGTGGGGGTTGGCGGTGCGAAGCTGCCACGGATGTCCGTGATCTTGTGGTGAAAAAAGGTGTCGAGGGAGTCGCAGAGATCTTGCGAGTGGGGGGGGGGGGGCGGCTGAGCAGGACTTGGGGTTGGTGAGTTCCTTGATGATGCTGAAGGTTGTCGAGGTTGTCGAACAGGGCTGATGTGTTGCAGTTGTTGGTGTTCTCCAGGTGAAAATTCAGGTCCCCGTGGAGCATGTAGTCTGTGGAGGCGAGGACGTGGGTGCTGATTGTGTCAGCGATGACGTCCTGAGGGTTTGTAGACAAGGGTTCCTCTCAGAGTGGTGTTGGCGTAAATCTAGAAGTGCAGGTGTTCTGCGGCATCTAGGGCGTCGTGGGTGTTGGTTGAGATCCTGATGGAGCTCCTGTGGACTATGGCGATTCCTCCTCCTGGTTTGTTGGTGCAGTCTCTTCTGGTGATTTTGTAGCCCTCAGGGATGGCTATGGCGATGTTGGGTTCCGAGGAGGGGTTCATCCAGGTTTCGGTGAGGGCATCTTAGGTGCCAGCTATAAAAAAAAAAAAAAAGCGATCCTTAACAATGCGCCCTTAAGGACGCAGACGTTTCCCACGTAAGCATAACCATGCTTGCATGAACAACGCATGGCTTTTTCTGTGCCTTAACCATGCATGTGCTGAACCACGCATATGTGTGGTTAAGGCACAGAAAAAAAACATGCAGTGTTCCGGAGAGAACGCGAGGGTGCAGTGAGGTAAGTGGGGCATGGGTGCAGGGTGGATTAAGGGATTGAGGTAGGTGGGTGGGGGCGGGCTATTTTTATTTTTAAGGGGTGGGGGTAGAGGGTTTGGGTATTTTTTTTTTAATAAGGGATTAAGGTGGGGTGGTCGGGGTATTTTTGTTTGTTTTTTCTGGGGCGTGGGTGGTGGTTTGGGTAATTATTTTTTATGTAGGGCTTAGGGTGGGGCAGTTTATTTTTAAAGGCGTGGGGGAAGGTTTAAGGGAGGAGAGAAGGAGGGAGGAGAGAAGGAGGGAGGATCGGGAGAAGACGTGAAGAGGTAAGTGGGTTTGGAGCAGGGTTGGTGGGTAGTTTTTAGCAGTGGGGGGTGGATTTAGGGCTTAGGGTGGGTGGGGGTGTCGGGGTACTTTAGTTTTTAGGGGCAGGAGTGTGGGTGGTCAGGGTATTTCTTTTTTTTTAAGGGCTTAGGGTGGGGTAATTTAGTTTAATGAGGTTTGAGTAGGGGAGTCGGAATAGTTTTTTTAGGGCTTAGGGTAGTTTACTTATTCGGGGGGAAGGTTTTAGGGCTCAGGGCAGGTGGGGTGTCGGGGTAGTTTAGTTTTTAGGGGTGGTGTAGTTTTTTTTTTTTTTTTTCTTGTTTTTAGAGCTCGGGGCGGATGAGGCGAGGTCAAGGGAGTTTACCTTTTAGGGGCAGAGGTGGGCAGTCAAGGTATTTTTTTTATGGCTCAGGGTGGGTTGGGGGTGTCGGGGTAGTTTAGAGTTTAGGGGTAGAGGGGTCGGGGTAGTTTAGTTTTTACAGTTCAGGGCGGGTGGGGAGTTGGGTAGTTTACTTTTTAGAGGTGGTGTGAGGGTATTGCTTTTTTTTTTTAGGGCTCAGGGTGGGTGGGGGTTTTGGGGTAGTTTAGTTTTATGGGTTGGGGGTCGGGGCAGGTTAGGGGTAGAGGGGTTGGGGTAGTTTAGTTTTTACAGCTCAGGGCGGGTGGGGGGTTGGGGTAGGTTACTTTTTAGGGGTGGGGTGAGGGTATATATATTTTTTTTTTTTAGGATTCCAGGTGGGTGGGTGGGTGGATGGTCGGGGTACCTTAGTTTATAGGGGCGGGTGGAGGTCACGATTTTTTTTAGGGCTCAGGGCGTGTGGGTGGGGGGTCAGGGTAGGTTCGGTGTTAGGGGTGGGGTTGCATGACAGAACCACGCAACCCGTTTTACATGCATTTATTTTACTAGGCATGCTTTTACATGAAATTTGTTGTAAAGGTATGCGTGGAAACGACGCAGTTGTGGATCCGACCGCATTGTTAAGGCATGTGTTGTTCCGGCATGCGTGGTTCCATCATACAACCTGTACCAATTAGTAACGAGTCACTGAATTGACTTTATGGTCTAAAATGAAACACAGGAGCCTGAGTGCTCTTCACATTATTCTTTTATTCGATAGGCTTAACAGCTAAGTATGGAAACCAATGTAAGTTACAATAGTCCATATTCATCTCTTCATACAATAGATAGGTTTTCCGCTTTAAGTGGCAACATGTCTTTTTCAAAGATATAGCAATGGATTCCATAAAGTGCCTTTTCTGGCTTTGATCAGGAATATGTTATAGAATGAGTAGGAAGGACAAGCTTGTTCAACAGAAGGTATATATGGGGCAACCTTTGCAGAACTGGTTGTTACCTTCTAAACAGGGTTACCGAGTCAGGATAACAAGTCCACGTATTTGCCTTCCACAGTGCAGGTCTGCTGTCCTGAGTGGGGACAATTTATAATGCTGGTTACACCATACCGGGTGCAATCAAATCAATACAATCTTATGTTTTACATTGAAGAGGAAAGCTTACTGCCTTGGAAAAAGGGGCAAAGCAATTGAATGTTCTTGGGCGTGGGAGGCGCTTGGCTGGACACAGTATAGTCACAGACAACAGGATGCTCCATAGTACCATTGCACACACAGTCCTCTAAAAAACAAGTGATAGGCATAACTTAAAGATACATAATTGGACAAAAATCTGCTTTGATGCAAAATGTCTCCAGTGCTATCCTTTTAAGCCTTGCCTACTTGGCTGTACCTGTAAACGGAGCTAGCAAGATCAGTATTTATTCTTGTAATTGATGGAAAAGGACATCATCTGAAGGATCCTACAGATTCTAATTATGTTACTACACAAGTAACTGTTTTGCCTGCATTCAACCTGCTTCATTCTGCTCATATACTCCTTTAAAACAGCAGAATAACAAGACTTCACCAAAAAGTTTGAAGAAACCTGAATGAAAAAACTGTGCTGACTTCTAAGATTGTGTATATAGAAGGTATAGTCAACCTGGGATGCCACCCATTAGAATTCCTTGAAAGGAGTAGAGTTTGAAATGTTCCCCATAGCCAGTGAGCAATAAAAGGTGACTGCAGAAGAAAATGCAGAAACAGTAGAGGTATTGGAAACGATGGAGACAAAGGAAGAACAACAGAAAAAAAACTGACAGAAAATATCTTCAGAGAGGTGCTAGCTGTTACATTTAGTATGTGGATGCTAGCCTCTGCAAAACCAGAATGCAAAGCCCACTAAGAGGAGTAATGCACTTTTACGGTGAATTATTAAAATAAAGTTATATGGGCTTTAAACATTACTAATTGTTCAAGTGAAAAGCTGTACAAGGTGATGCCACAGGTAGACATTTGTGTATTCACTAACACTTCCTGCTCATGCTCTTGTGAAAAATAATTCATGTTTAAAGTGAGAAATAGAATCACAGATTTTAAAGCAGACTAGGGGTCTGATTTATATATTGGATACTCAATCACAACAGAGATGAAGTATGCTTACTGCCAATATAATGGTCCACCCGCTGAATTTATATGCGGGTGGACCACAATTTGGCAACAGTGGAGACTACTCAGTTTCCACCATGGCCAAACACTCTCCGATGGAGTGAGGGTCGTCGGAAAACTGGTTATATATATATCTGCCCACGCAACTTGGCTAGGCAGACATATCGCCGTTTTTTCGCTGCCCACCACCGCCAGGCAAACACTGCTGGTAAAGGACAGCAAAAAACTAAAAATGCCCCCCGCAATTGTGAAATGGCTCCCACTGAAAGGAGGGCACTACTTTTTCCATTTTCAAAAACAAAAATCCACTTTGTGGTTTTGTTCTTGAGAATAAAATAAAATTTAGAAACTTTACCTAAAGCTAGGTCATGTTTGATGGAGCCATATGGCAAAGTTCCAATACACTGGCAGGATCCACTTTGATGGTGGCTCCTGTCAGCAGGTGAAATATCTTTTGGGCTGAAGTACATTTCTAAATCAGAGCGATGGAGTAACGGAGTGCAGTCCATCTGCCAAGATATAAATCGGCCCATTTGTCGACTTCACCAGAACAAGTGGACCCTCTTGGAAAAGGACTCATCAAACAGGGTAATACAGTTGTGGAGGAACCTGTTAAATATCTTCTAACAGCTGGAACTTCTTAAACGTTCTACACCCAGGTATTTCTGTAGGGGAGAATGGCCATTAAGGAACATTTTTCTACATCCTACATATTTAGTAAGAATCACAAACAGAGCCTCTAAGAGGGTGAACACATTACTCTTAATATCAATGACAGTGAGCATGTTAACCTTTGCATTGTGATCCGATGCAGTCCTTCCTGGCAACTTTTATAATCCTAATACTGCAGCCTAAAAGCTCACCCTGCTCATGCAAAAGGACAAAATGCTACTGGGAATGGAGAGTGAGGGCATGTCAGAAAACATTTTTTGCCCAAGCATACATTTCTGCATTACCTCATGTATTAGATGAAGGGGGCAAACATGGTGATGACTTTCTTGTAAAATACAAATTCATACAAATAAATGTCACAAGTTGAAATAACTGATCAAGGTGATAGTGGCTGAGTTCCAATTCTTTGGGAAGGTGGTGGATATTATTAACAAATCTGCTTTATTATAACTAATATGTTGCATTTCCCCAGGTTCCTGGAGTGGTATTTTAGGCTTGCCCCTGTTTCTTGATACATTTTAATATCTTCCATCACTGCATGAAATGCAACAAGGGTGCATGAGCAACAGGTCTGTTCCAGTGCTTTCCTGTTAACTCCATGAAAATACCTCCTTCCTTGGTCATGAAGAACATGGTCATTTGTTTGTCTGATCCAATTAACATTCTTAGCTTGGCGAATCTGGAGAAAGTTTCAGGAACAGAAGCTCTAGAAAAAACGTAATTCTCTATAATTCAGATCACATCATTGAGCTTGCTGAAAGCCACAGCATGTTCTGAACTGTATTCTAAGAATATTTTTTTTTTATTACAAAGGGGGAGAGTTTGAAATTCTTTATTTTTGACACTAACCCTTCTCAAGGGAGACTAGTTTAATTATAGCAGAGATTGTTTTAACGGTATCACTAGGTTGCAGTCTTTTTCTGTGTGTGGAAGTGACCAATCCATACTCATCAGTACCAGAGTGTCTCAGAGAATCTTCAGATGGAATTTCTACCATTTTAGTTTACTAAAATACGCCAATCACATAACTTGACTCCATCTACCCCGGATTAAATACTGTAAGATGTGAAAAATATGACATTTTATGTAGAGTATTACTGTGTATTTTAATATATTAATGTAAATATGCTGTATGAATGCAGTACAGCACAAAGAGTCACATGAAATAGCCAAATATTCTATCAGGCTCTATTAATGTATGGGCTGATCGCTGCTCAGGCACTAAGGCAGAGACACATTTCACTTTACGTGATGGCTAAACTCTGGACACAACTATTGACTCCTTGCCTTTTTCATCTTTTGCACTAAAATCTGGATTACCCATTATCTCCATTTTGGGAGCAGGCCATTTTTGACAATGTAGAATTGTATATTTTTAACATCTACTCTTGTATTACTGTCTGTAAGTGCACCCAGCTTTCTTCTGCTACTGGCAAATCAAGCAAAAGCAAGAGTTAATTATTAATGTAGAATGTTATTCTCAGCCTATTTCGTGTGATCAATTGATGAGGTTAGATCAATTGACGCTTGATCAATGGATAATTTCAACATGATTCTTTACTATGCATTTGCTTACTGCTGTATGTGCTGAAGTATGGATTATTTCTGTGACTCTAAAATCACATGTACCTACATCTATTGTGTGCCATTGTATGCTTAAATAATAAAGGGAATTTGAAACAGAAAGTGGAGAATCTCATTCACTTCTTGCTGCCCTGACTAAAGATGGGAATAATGCGCTAGATTTCAACATGATGTCTATTACATTTTGGCTCTGTCTCTCTTCTGTTTTCAAAACAATAAAACACTAAAAAACAAAATCAGCATAAGGCGAGCGGAGCAGGAGAAGAAACCACTATTCCCAACCAAATTGGCACCACTGGAATTGCAGTATCAAGTTGGTCATGAGATTGCCTAATGGATCTTATAAAGTTTATCAATGGAGAGAGACAGAAGAAAAACCTGCCCATAACAACTAATTGAGCAATGCGTTAGCCAAATGTAAAGGATTTTAAGTTCAATAGTTTTGCCTAATAACCAAAAAAAGTGTAGCCACATCAGAAAATACAGTATTATACTGGAAAGACACTTGAAAAAGCCACTATTAAGGTATACGGTTTTGTCTGACTAATCCTTGGGCTTTTAATTATATTGTGAAAACAAGGAATAAAGCAAACACTCAAGCAGGCAATAGAAAAGATGCATCTTTTTCGATACAATAAAGAGATGAAACATTTTAAACTTCATCTCCAACAAGAAAACATTTAGTGTAATATCTGGGTTCAGAGAAGTGGCACTGACTGGTAAAGGCATCTAAGGGTCAAGAAATGCTTTGTGCTACTGTTCCCTTTTGAAGACAACTTACATATGTTTATTAGGGCAAAAGACATATAGAACATCTCTATAAGGGCACTCTTATTTGTTTCAAGATGGTTTTCGAAAAGCTAATCTCTGGATCCACTTGGTGACAGGTTTGCTCAATGGAAGAAGAGTGGTCTGGTAGAAAAGATGAAGAAGATGATGGAGGGCGCAGGACCTCACTATAAAAATGCTAAAATTACATTTTGATTGGTAGTTTTGCTCTTTGTTTGCAATTAGAAGTGACTGCAGGAGATACTAAAAGAAACCAGGAAAGATGCATCAATGACCATATTTTCAGTGCAACACTGTCAATCTACAAATTGAGTTTTTGTTTTTCTATGTAACGAGACTTCCTTCCTACCAGAAACATTACATGCACAGCTTTGGGTGAAGCAACCTGGCACTGGGAATAAAAGGTCGCCAGGTATCAAAGTGTCAGTAAAAACAGAGAGACCGATCTAAAAAACACATTGAACAATGTTCACAGGGAACAGTTAACTCCTTGGGGTGTACTTTACTATCCAAAACTCCTGATACTGGTACTCCATAGAATGGACAGGATTCTCACTTATGCCCCATTAAACCAGTAATGATCATTAGTTGACCAAGCAGGATGGCTTCCTTTTTTCTAACCTGTGATTATGATGTAGTAGCATGCAAGTGGCCCATCATAGAGAATGTCCATATTACAAATAGTCATAGTCTGCTCTTCGCCTGAGTAACTATTCAATGCCTTCCAAAAGTTTTTGAAGTAGCATAGCATTAGTAGATCACATTGTGAATTGCAAGGAGGATACCACCTTCTTGATTTTGTTTCACAAGGAGCCCATAAAAGGTAAACAATTTTATGTCTCAGGATAAGGTAATTTTCTCTTTTGAAACAGTTAATTTGCTCCTACAATGTAGCTTTGCACTTACTAGAAAATCTAAATGTTTTTGTGGGCAGCAGAGAACAAATAAAGTTGAACAATGCCAAACCTTGCAAAAGTTATGTGAAGGCAGGGTCCAAAGACAAGCGACTGCTGCCTCAGAGTAGACAATGATCCCGCACAGTATGCTTTCAGCTTCCCCGAAGGATGAGGCAGGGTTTATTGCCAATAGAAAAACTCAACCTTCAGTGACATCATGAAACCTTGAATGAGACTCAAGGTTAAGAAATCATCTACTACTTATAACAAAGCTCTCTTTTAAGGAGTAACCATCATAAGCACAGCCATCATGACTCCAGCCAGCAGAGGGCCACTTGATAAAACACAAGCACATGGAACTGCTGGGTAAGGCGTCAGCTCCTCTTACCTTCTGGTTTGCTTTGGCAATTCTGAACCAAGACACTGAAGCGTTTCTAGGCAAGAGTATAACATGGCATTGCAATAACCATGTTTTAAGACACATGATATGTAGATAGAAACAGAGAGGATGCACTGACAGACATTTGTGGCTTATAGATCATCACCCAGCAAAGGGTGATGTCCTAGAAGTCTGGCATGGAAGCCATTGCCAGGTCAGGAAAAGTGAAACTAAAACGTGAGCACAAATCATTTCAAGAAGTGAAAAAGGGGAGAAGGATAAACGAAGGAAGAGACACCAATGGAGGCCCTGTATGTAGAAGTACTAGTTATGTTGGAGCTTAGAAGTAGGCATGTTTAACAGGTGGCACATAGGTTTCAAAATGCACAAGCTGGTCCTGGCCCCTCATGTTTCCCAAAGGATATTCCAGTCAGATGGGAAGCTGCAGGGTCAAGGGTCAAAGAACGCCCTAAATATAAGAATTGTTTTCTACCTCAGTGCTGATGCATTACAGCTCGTTGCATGGCAGCCCACTTGACATTGAAAACAAAAAAAGAAATCCATGCACCTGACTCGGTTTACCCAATTTTTCAATCCTTCCCCTTGGGAACGCTGCGGTGTCTCCAAACTCTTCTCTGCAGTCCTTGGCGCTTCACGAGAAACAAAGACCCATTGTTCCAATTCTTTGAAATGGCAAATAATACGAGCTCATTAATCAGAGTGCTGCTGGCATGTGCTTAACAATTTTGCACTTCCATTCAATCCACTTTTTTTGTTTGCTTTTGGTGCCCAGCACACTTTTGGCTCCCATTGGCCAACATTTTGTCGTCTTTTTTTTTTTTTTTTTTTTAATAAAAAAAAAAGCAAAATCAATACTTTTCCCCAAAAAAGTTTTTGCCCTTGTAAGTCAATAGTTGTACATTTGCTGCTGTGGTTCTGTTTGGGACTCCTGCTGTCCTGCCTCAGGCTGCGATTCCTGCTCCTGGGGCTGCAGCACGTCAGACTGAGGCACGGCCCTCCACGACAGGGGCTGCTGCTCCGCAATGTGGCCCCCCAGAGGCGCGATGGAGTTCACAAAGGTGGAGAGGTTGATGAAGTGAGCCACGGACTGGGGGTTGGCGGTCTCCGGCCCTGGCGGGAGCTGGAGCTCGCTCTGGCGGTTGTGCAGCACAGCGCTGCCGCTGACTGTGTCGAAGGTCACTGTGAGAATGGAGTTGTCCAGCTGGAGCTGTCGGTCTGCCGCTGCAAGGTGGCCTACTGCGACGGGCTGGAGGTTGGCAAACTGAGCCCCGGCCGGCGTGGTGATGGGAGTAACCGTGATGCTAGTGATTCCTGTAGTGCTGGAAGGGCTGGTCACGCTAGAGTCATCAAGGGTTACTACAACCTAAAGAGAGAAACAAGCAACGTTAAACCAATGCTTACTAACATCTCAGGCACCAAATGAAATCTATAATGAACTTTCTACATAAATGAGTCACAAGGCACCAAATCATGGCATTTTCATGAATTGTTTGAATCAAGATTACAGTACGACTGTATAGTGATCAAATCTTTTGTTTTACCGTCACCACTTGCCATCTATTTCAGACTCTTCAAGTGTCTCCAGCAGCCTAAATAAGCCGTATGATGCAAGCAAGTTCCCAGGATGTTGTGGTCCCATCAACCCATCAATAGGAAACGCCACCACAATAGGCAGGTATTCAATACTCATGTCATTGCAGTTTAGCGCAAGGCCAATACTGAACCCACAAGGAGAACGACTGAAACAGGTTTGACTGGCACTGGTGCGGTCTCTGCGACCTACCATGTGGTGGTCTAGCTGTGTATAAGATGGGGGCTTCTCTTCAGTGTTTGGGAGACTTTTGTATGCCATCAATCAAAAGCAACGAATTCACAAACAAATGAAAAAAATCAATTTAGGTCTATGTTCTTGTATCACTTCAAAGCCAGTGAATTAGGATAACTTGACCACCTCGGTTTTATTTTTGCATAACAGGTACAGCTTGTACAGTGATAATGTTCCAGTCCAAGACTGATCTAGCCCAGTGCCCAGACAAGCTCTACGGAGGCCTTCGATGGAAGCACGAGTTGTCTTGTCTTTTCATTGCTGGTCCATTAAAAGGGTGATTTTTCTTGTGAAGAGATCCTCTGTTCATTTCGCAATAGAACTGCCACCCGTAACGCCATTCACAAATTAACCTTCGCATGTGGAAATAATATGATTACCATTAAAAATTATGGAGTGATATATATCTCTTGTGACACAGCTGTACAAATTAACAGACAATAAATGTGGTTTGCAGTGAAGTATTGTGGGATGAAGAATGCAAACAGTTGTGTCAAAAATGTAATATACTGAAAAAATAGAATGAAAAAAGTTCTGGATACAGCAATAAAATGACGTCAGTGTGTGGCAATTTTAAGAACATTGAAAACAGGGGCAAAGGGGCATCTTTCTGCTAAAGTAGAGAGGAGTGTTTACAGTGAGGTGAGGAAGGAGGTAGAGGGCTAGTAGTTTTTTTTTTTAATGATTCTGGGAAAGGTATCATTAAGGGGTAGGGAAGGGTTGTGCGGTTCAGGGATTGTTAGTGTTAAGGGACAGGGGCTTTTAAGGTTCGGGAAAGGTACCATTCAGGTAAGGGTAGTAAGGGTTTCTTAGGGTTCAGGGAAGGGTAGTAAGTAATGGGGTTTAGGTTCCGGGAAGGGTAGTTTTAAGGAAAGAGGCATTTAGGGTTCAGGGAAGGGTAAACGTTGCGATAGCAAGGCTTTTTTAGGGTTCACGGAAGGGTAGCAGTATGGGGTTTTGGGCGGATCATTATATGGCGGTATTTACCGCCACTGCCTGCATGGGGGCCCAGACCACCATGTACATAATGAGCCCCCTAATGCCACTTTATTTATGGGGTTCCTTATAAGGTCTTACTATAAAATCCCGGTTATTTCTATTCCATTTGGAGGCACAGAGAGGGGTCTGTACGCAGGAGTCACTCATAAGGAGCCAGTGTCTATTGATAATGGCTTTGATATCATTACTGACCACGAAAAAGGGACAATGGGGTCTTGATTTTTGTTCTTCTGTCTGGGAGTCAGTAAAAACTCTCTCAGGCTGAACCATGCCCTTTTGATGACCCGCAAGATGATGCTTTTGGGGTAACCACTATCCAACAGTTTGCCTTTTAATATCTCCGCCTCTTTAAAGTAGTCCTCTTTGTGGGTACAGTTCCTACATATGTGTAAGAATTGCTCACAGGGCAGGTTGTCCCTCAGTGCCCTCGAGTGGTGGCTATTGTAGCAACAAAAAGAATTGGTGTCTGTCGGTTTTCTTTACAATGTGGTGGACAGTTTGCCAATGCTGTGTCTAATCATCAAATTTAGGTAACTGATTTCCTTAGTGCTATTGTGCGTAGTAAAGTGTAGGTCCTGGCTTTGTTTTTTGAGCGGAGCCACAAAAGAATTAAGGGCCTGATTGAGATCTTAGTAGTGTTACTGCAAAACTGCCACAGCAGCGGACCCAAGAAGACCATCAAGTTGACGATGTTCCACCCACAGTATTTCGATTCTACAGTCCTGCAGGTGGTGTACTGGTGGCGGTTTGTTGACGGAGGGAGGACGTTGCTGGACACCAGACGATGGCAGTAGGAAAGGTAAAGGCAAGAGGCAAGTATAACACACACACACACACACACACACACACACACACACACACAGTACCTTTGCCATAGGTCTCCCCCTGCATCATACACAACACACCACATACACACCATTATCCATAGTCATGTTTTCTCCATGGTCCAGTGGCAGCAGCGATGGAGGATGTTGTCCAGCCATGTCCAGCCAGAAACAGAAGTGGAATCAGGAAAAAACAGTGAGCCCTCCCCCAATCCGCCAACTCTGAAATGGAGGTATGACCTCCACATTTTGCTTGGTAGTAAGCCACATCCCATCGGCCACAATTTCCTATGGCACTGTTGTGACGGGGTGGGGGGGTTATGTTTTCTCCATAGTCTAGTGGCAACAGCGACGGAGGGTGTTGTCCAGCTGGAAACAGTAGTGGAATCAGGGAAAAAAAGGTGATCTTTCAAACCCACCTCAATACATCAACTCAGAAATGGAGGTCCGATCACATCCAAATCTTCACTGCGGTAAGTGTGATTGAGGTCCTGCCGCCAGCCACAATCCCCTATGGTGCTGTCGTGGTGGATGGGAATCCTTGGTGGAGTCAGAAGGGACTCTGACTGGTTAAAGTCTATGGAATCGCCAACATCTAAATCGGGAGGCGGGCGAGCGGGCAGCCAAGCCGGCGGACTGGGTTTCCGTAGAAAAAGTGGAGGCAGAACCATTTCCTCCAATATCTAAATCAGGCCCTAAGCTCCTCAGTGTTTCCATGCCAGATGAATACCACATCATCTATGTACAGTCTCCAGTTGCTTATGTGTGTGGAGAAGGGGTTGGAAATATCTTATATGGCACTGTCCTCAAACTCCATTACAAACAGATTCACCACGTTTGGAGTGAAACAAGCTACCATGGCTGCGCCTTTCTTTTGTATGCAAAATACTTCTTATTAAGGGTGACTGCTGCTAGACTTTCAGTGAGTTTGCAAAGATCATCCTCCAACTCAGTACATCTTACACATTGCTTTATCACTACTATCATCACATCTTAGGGAATGGTGATGTACAGTGTTTCATCGTCAAGGATCACCAATATGTCTCTGCCCTGTGTAAAGTCTAACACATCCAGCATGTTAAGAAATTGCATGCTGTCATGTACGTATGACCGTGTCTTTGGGACTTCATCCTGAATTTATTGCCAACAAATTTACGTAACGGTTCCAATACAGAGCCACACCATGATACTATAGGGTGACCAGGGGGTTTGGAAACATTTTTGTGGATCTTGATTAAAGTGTAAATAACTGGCATCCTGGGGTCGAAACCGCTTATGTTTTTGATTGTTGTTTAGAATCCTCTTACTACTATATGAGGTTTCTTCACTCAGACAAGTCCCGCATGATATTGTGCATTACTTGAGGTAACAACAAAACTTGCATTTGAAACTTATAAGCTTGGTCAATGGTTTTTAGCCATGCTGTACAGCACCCTCGAATGCTGTGTAGCATGGTTAAATGAGAGTAAAAAAGCCTGTGACGTGACCAGCTCCACCATTTTGTAGGAATACATATTACACATATACATGGCCACAAAATTGCACAGTCCCTTTTTTTAAAATTCTTTTAACTTGCCAAAAGAAGTTGATCTGCAAATTAAAAAAAAATGTGCGAAGGTGTTTTTGAAGCAATATCGAGGGTGTGGATGGGCTGGGTAACATGGAGGGCATGGGTACGGAAAGCAACACAGAGGTTGTGGGAAGAGCAACACGCAGGGCGTGGGTGGAAAGGAGCAACACTGAGAGAACAGTTAGGGCTACAAGGAAGGCACAGGTAGTGGAAACCAATGTAGGGGAAGAGAAACAGGCAACAGAGAAGGAGGGAGTGGGTAGGACAAAGCAGCATGGAAGGCAGGGGGAAAGAAGCAATAGAGCGCATGGTTGGAGAGCAAAAGCAAAGCAACAGGCAAGAGAGCAACAGAATGGGTGGTTAAGAAACACAAGCTTAGAAAGCAACAGGAGGACAAAAAACATGGTGGCCGAAGGGAGAACCACACTGGCAACAGTAAGTAACATGGAGTGGAGGGAGAGAAGTAACCACAAGTGATAGCTGAAAAGGCATGCACTCTTGTGGAGTGATTAACCAAAAAGAAAAATAATAGTGCTTAAAAACAAGCAGTGAGAGCATGGAAGCTAGCCAGTCTAAACAGATGATAACGAGGCTAAGCTGCATGGGAGGGACAAACACAAGATTGACAATTGGGACACAAATACGAAGCAGGCAGATGAGTGACAGGCAAGCCAACCAAATATAAGCAATGGTCGGGTTCCAAGCCCCTGTATGTTCTTTGTAAGACCACAATACGTCTTTCACTGTGCTGTCTTGTAGGCTTAACTTAAACAGGGTCCTAAAAGAAATGAGGATTTAAAGTGGACTTACAATACACTAAAGCTATTTTCATATTTAAAGACTGAAATACCATTTGTCCAATGTAATCACAGCCTATTACATACAACCTTTGTAGGGTAAAATCTCCCAACGAGGTGGTCATTATTTCATTAGTTTGAATACTCTTAATAGATAACATCAAAATAATAAAGCATAGTAAATTCCATTAGCATTTCATCTAATGCTGGTTCTAGAGTGCCTTTTAAAAATAGCACAAAATGGAACCTAAACTAGTTTACTTTGAGTATTTCACTTTTCTTACATTGTATTCACAAATATATTCAAAGCTTAGATTATAAATGCATGGTCATTCAAGGGGGGCAGGTTCAAGATGACCAAACTTTCAAGAGAGCCTATTCCCTTCAAAACACATCAGTCTCCACGCTCACATTTTCAAGGAGGCATCTTGTAAGCTCATTAGAGAGGTTCAGACTCACACACATGAAAGAAATCATGATATTGGGGGGGTGGGGAGGGGCAGGGGGTGGGTTGGACTCTTGCAATGAGTCATGAAGGACTCATCTGACATAGCTAATTTCAAGGCTAAGCATCAGTCACCTGCATGCAAATATCATACACTGGACTTTTAATTGTCACTTCGTTCCAACCTTCCACACCTACAGACCTAGCACACATAAGCACCTATTTCTCACAGGGCATTGTTCATGTCCACCCCCTACATGTGGGTGAAGATGTCTGAGGCAATGGCTTCAAGAAAAGGAGACCTCCAAAGAATGCTTCCCCAGGAGCCACACAGGATCCACCAGACAGGCTAATTTCTCTCCTACCCCGTACACAATAAGAATGGAGTGAATCTGTATGGGTTTTAAACACAAAACAAATTAGTATTAGGTGATAACACAGGGGCATTAGTTTTCCAGATGAAAATCCATACAGAGAAAACGCCTCCTACCTTCTCTACTGATTTGTCTGGGTTTTCCAATATTCTCTGCACATGTTCTGGGCTCCCACTTTAAAGTAGGATATCTGGAAAGTAGCTTTTCAGACAATTTTCAAAGGCCATAAATACTACCATTCCTTCACTCTCCAATTTGAAGTTTTAGTAATGGAAAATATGTATATTTATCAACTGCTCACCATTTCGGGACGTCACCTTATAGGACACAGAGTTCTGGAGAAAGCATTCACTACATTTAAACAGGAGATGACCAAATACTTTACTTCTGAGAAAGCTTTCATTGTAAAGTACGTTTCTCACACAGTGGTACTCAATCTACCTACTTTAGAAATTTGGAAGGTGGAGTCTGCTTTGCATTATCTGCTGCAGATCACTGCATATCTGGGTGGTGACTGTTTTAACCAACAGGACATCTGCCACCTAGTTCTCAATTTTTAAAAACAACTGATGCAATGAATGCAATTTAAATGCATAGGCCCAGATTTAAACATGGGCGACAGAGGCATAGATTTAGGATGAAGCAGGGCATCAAGAAATGTTTGCTAGACTATATAAGCCACCCAAGTAATCTCCATAGCAGAGAAGCTTTAGAAGTGGGTAGGAAGCATGAAAGTCACAGAATGGAACAAGCTCCATTCCTTGGAAGGTGCATTCCCTTGGAATTCCGAAGCACAGTTCCTTTTCAGATTTTTGTCCTTGGGTTGGGCACAGTGGAGGTGCATTGTAGGAAAATGGCTACCTATTGCAGTTACCCCCCACTTTTTGCCTGGTATTGATGCTGACTTGACTTGAGAGTGTGCTGGGATCCTGCTAACCAGGCCCCAGCACCAGTGTTCTTTCACTAAAAATGTACCATTGTTTCCACAATTTTCACACCTCTGGCACACAGATAAGTCCCTTGTCAAAGGTACCAGTGGTACCAAGGGTCCTGTGACCAGGGAAGGTCCCTAAGGGCTGCAGCATGTGTTGTGCCACCCTAAGGGACCCCTCACCTAACACATGCACACTGCAATTGCAGATTGAGTGTGTAGGTGGGGAGAAAAAGGCAAAGTCGACATGACATCCCCCTCAGGATGCCATGCACACAAAATACTGCCTGTGGCATAGGTAAGTCACCTATACCACACGTCAGGGCATAGCTGCATGAGCAATATGCCCCTACAGTGTCTAAATCTATTCTTTGACATTGTAAGTACAGTGTGGCCATATTAAGTATATGGTCTGGGAGTTGGTCAAAACGAACTCCACAGTTCCATAATGGCTACCCTGAACACTGGGAAGTTTGGTATCAAACTTCGCAGAATAATAAACCCACACTGATGCCAGTGCTGGATTTATTTAAAAAATGCACACAGAGGGCATCTTAGAGATGCCCCCTGTATTTTACCCAATCCTTCAGCCTGCCACAGACGAGTTTCTGACCCCCTGGGGTGAGAGCCTTTGGGCTCTCTGGGACCAGAAACAAAACCTGCACTGGGTGGAGGTGCTTCACACCTCCCACCTGCAGGAACTGTAACACCTAGCAGTGAGCCTCAAAGGCTCAGGCTTTGTTTTACAATGCCCCAGGGCACTCCAGCAATGCCCCCCACCCTCCCCCCCCGGACACAGCCCCCACTTTTGGCAGCAAGTCCGGAGGAGATAATGAGAAAAACAAGGAGTCACCCTCTAGTCAGGCCAGACCCTAAGGTGTCCTGAGCTGAGGTGACCCCTGCCTTAAGAAATCCTCCATCTTGTTTTGGAGGATTCTCCCCAATAGGATTAGGGATGTGCCCCATTCCCCACGGGGTGTAGCCACCCTCAAGGACAGTAGCCATTGGCTACTGCCCCCCAGACCTACACACCCCCCTAAATTGAGTATTTAGGGTGACTCTGAACCAAGGAAACCAGATTCCTCCAACCTGAAGAAAGAAGGACTGCTGACCTGAAAGCCCCGCAGAGACGATGGAGACAACAACTGACTTGGTCCCAGCCCTACCGGCCTGTCTCCAGACTCAAAGAACCTGCACAGCGATGCATCCAGCGGGACCAGCGACCTCCGAGGACTCAGAGGACTGACCTGCACCTAAAGGACCAAGAAACTCCAGAGGACAGCGGCTCTGTCCAAATCTACAACAAAGAAACCAACTTTAAAGAAGACTCCAGCCTCACTCCGGAGTTTTCACACTGTGCACCTGATGCCCCCGGCCCAAGTCCAGAGAAACCAACACCGCAGAGAGGACCCCCAGGCGACTCCAATGACGTGGACACCCTGAGTCGACATCCCTGCACCCCCACAGCGACGCCTGAAGAGAGAATCCAGAGGCTTCCCCAGACCGCGACTGCCCGGTAACAAGGGAACCCGAGGCCTGGAGAAGCACTGCACCTGCAGCCCCCAGGACCGAGAGGAAACAACCATCAGTGCAGGAGTGACCAGCAGGCGGCCCTCATCCTAGCCCAGTCGGCCAGAGAAGCTCCCCTGTGCCCTGCCTGCATCGCCAGAGTGATCCCCGGGTCTCTCTATTGCTTTCAATACAAAACCCGACGCCTTGTTCACACACTGCACCCGGCCGCCCCTGTGCCGCTGAGGGTGTATTTTGTGTGCCAGTTTGGGACCCCCCCCCCCCAGCGCTCTACAAAACCCCCCTGGTCTGCTCCCCGAAGACCCAGGTACTTACCTGCTAGCAGACTGGAACCGGAGCACCTACTTTGACCTCTGCACCTGAAAGGCCCTGTGTTGCTAGTGCTGGGTGTTTGGGGTTGACTTGAACCCCCAACGGTGGGCTGCCTATGCCCAGGAGACTGAACTTCTAAGTGCTTTACTTACCTGAGAAACTAACCAATACTTACCTCCCCCAGGAACTGTTGATGTTTGAACTGTGTCCACTTTTAAAACAGCTTATTGCCATTTTTGCCAAAGCTGTGTACATTACTGTTTTAATTCAATGTTCCATACTTACCTGTGTGAGGTACCTTACAATGTATGTACTTACCTAAATTCTGAATCTTTTGGTTCTAAAATAAATTAAGAAAATAATATTTTTCTATATAAAAACCTATTGGCCTAGAGTTAAGTCTTTGAGTGTGTGTTCTCATTTATTGCCTGAGTGTGTACAACAAATGCTTAACACTACCCGCTGATAAGCCTACTGCTTGACCACACTACCACAAAATAGAGCATTAGTATTATCTCATTTTGCCACTATCAACCTCTAAGGAGAACCCTAGGACTCTGTGCACACTATCTCTCACTTTAAGATAGTATATACAGAGCCAACTTCCTACATTGGTTGATCAGCGGTGAGGTCTAAGACTTTGCATTTGCAGGACTACTCAGCCAATACCCCGATCACACGACAAGATTCCAAAAATCGTCATTCGAAATTGATTTTTACAATTTGATTATTTTTCTAAATTTTAAAAAGTCCTGCTAGGGTCTTGTGTAAGTACCTGTTATCATTTCCTTTAAAAGTTTAAATGTTTGTAGAAGTTGGGATTTAAGTTCTAGAAGTAGTTTTTAGATTCTTAAAAAGTAATCCCAACCTTTAGAGTGATCATGAGTCAAACAGATGAGACAGTGATGGAACTCAACCTCACACCTTACCTGCATGTAGGGATGACAGAGTTAAGGTCTTCCTGTAAGATAAAAAAAGATGAAGACTGGGTCCAACCCTATCAAGGCAAAGCTCCAGGAGCTCTTGGCAGAGTTCACAAGGGACCACCTCTCTGATTTGGAGGATACTCCTTCAGATGGGGAAATTATTGAACAGGAGGAAGAACTCCCTCCCTCCTGTCCTAAATAGGGAGGACAGGACTCCTAGAACCCTGTCCCCAAAAATCAGAGTCTGAGAGCCTGGTTCTTCCACAGGGGAGTCCAGTGCCTCTGTGAGCATTGAGGACAGCCTCAATGAAGAGGACATCCTGTTAGCCAGGATGGCCAAGAGATTGGCTTTGGAGAAACAGCTCCTAGTCATAGAAAGGGAAAGACAAGAAATGGGTTTAAGTCCCATAAACGGTGGCAGCAACTTAAATAGGGTCAGAGTGAATACTGACATCCTAAAAATCCCCAAAGGGATTGTAACTAAATATGAAGAAGGTGATGGCATCACCAAAAGGTTCACAGCTTTTGAGAGGGCTTGTGCAACCAAAAACGTAGGCAGCTCTCTGTGGTGAGCTCTCCGTTGGGAAATGCACTGGAAAGTGTAGGGATAGACTCCTCACACTCTCTGGTGAAGATGCAGAATCCTATGACCTCATGAAGACTACCCTGATTGAGGGCTTTGGATTCTCAACTGAGTACAGGATTAGGTTCAGGGGGGCTCACAAATCCTCGAGCCAGACCTGGGTTGATTTTACTCAGTGAACCGGAGCACCCCTGTTCTCCATAGGCGCCTATCCTATTTGGGCCCTACTTTGACCTCTGCACCTGACCGGCCCTGTGTTGCTGGTGCTGGGTGTTTAGGGTTTACTTGAACTCCCAACAGTGGGCTGCCTATGCCCAGGAGTGTCCACTTTTAAAATAGCTTATTGCCATTTTTGCCAAAACTGTGTACATTACTGTTTTAATTCAAAGTTCCAAACTTACCTGTGTGAAGTACTTTACAATTTATGTACTTAAATACATTCTGAATCTTGTGGTTCTAAAATAAATTAAGAAAATAATATTTTTCTATATAAAAACCTATTGGCCTGGAGTGAAGTCTTTGAGTGTGTGTTCTCATTTATTGCCTGTGTGTGTACAACAAATGCTTAACACTACCCTCTGATAAGCCCACTGCTTGACCACACTACCACAAAATAGAGCATTAGTATTATCTAATTTTGCCATTATCAACCTCTAAGGGGAACTCTTGGACTCTGTGCATACTATCTCTCACTTTGAGATACTACATACAGAGCCAACTTCCTACATGCATCAGCAGCATAACCATTTAGGAGAACTTTCACCCTTAACCCCCCCACCCCTCACCCAACATCTCCCCTCACCCACCCCAGTAAGCCTGGGCTTACCTGCACTGTATGCAAGTGAGGAGAAAAAAACAATGTTTAAGGGGGAGAAGCCATCCGCCACTGGATATGAAAAGAGTTTTGAGATGGCAGTGTGCAAATATTTGAACAAAGGTGGCCCAGGTTGATGGGCCTGTTAGAGGATGTGCTAACACACTTGAGGTGAGGGTGTTCAAGATACAGGTATTTACGAGAAGAGGGCGCAAGATGAACTTTACCTTTTCTTCATTAAGTTATCTGGCCATCAGCAAATGAATACCTTAACCACACCCCTGGCAAATTATCACTCAGTCATTTGATCTGTTATGCTGTCAGACACTCACTTGCTGAATACTCTGAACTGCTGAACTTGTCTCTTCTCCAGCATTGCCAGTGAACTCCTCTTTTGCAGGGAAATCATTAAAGTCAGAGTCTTCAGGCTCTTGGGCACTTTCATCCTCTTCCTCGTCATCCTCCTCTACATCATCGTCATCATCGTCATCTTCCTCCACCGTCTCCTCTCTGCGCTTCTGCCGTCGCTTACGAAGCTTACTCAATTTCATTGGCCTTTCTTCAGGCATCTCTCCTTCTTCTAAAGCAAGATCAGACTACAGGAACACAAAAACAGCCGTGATAAGTTTAAAAAACTAACAACGAAGGGCTTTACAGCAAATCCTTGAACTGACCACCTACATAATAATTTTAAGGAGGGTAATTCAATGAACCCTACACCATTACATCTTTAGTTCTCCAGCCACTAGTAAAATATCCAAACTAGATGCAACACAAAGCACAGACTGGATTGAAATAAATACATGCTTAGTAATGCAAGTGTCACAAGCAACTGTACTTTGTAAATCCACCTTCAACTTAAGAAATATGACTCGCTCCTTACGAAATGTTTTTGAGCAACATATTATGTGGGAAAGCAGTCACTGTCAGGGTCAGGTCTATGATGCATGGCTAAGGAAATGTTTAATGACTCATTACCCTTGAAGGAAGATCTAGTTGGAGTAGGCAAAGCCGCTGCAAGTTAAAATCTACACTGCAGAAGGGGATTATAGAAGGTAATTGATTTACATGTTTTTCTATGCATAAAATGTAGTGATCACCTTAATCACCTTGGATTTGTGTTTGGAAAGTTAATTTCTGAATTTTGGCAAACTGAGTATGACAAAAAAAACTGGGACAGGATTCACAAAAATAGGCTAACGGTAATCCTGGAAGATGGCTAGAGAATGGGCTAAAAGGGGAGGGAAGACACTTTTATTGGATTTACCCATACAGATCAGGCAAAAACGCCCCCAAGTCAGTCACTCACAAAACAGTGGAAATTTATTAGCATTACAGAGATGAACAGAAGAACAAACAAAATAATGAAAGAAGAAAGGTGTTAGAAATGGGGTCTTTGGTTGGCAGTCAGGTTACCCCCTGTCCAAGCAAGGACCCTCACTCTAGTCAGGGTAAAGGAGACTCACCCTCAGTCAACCCCCGCTCACCCCCGTTGGTAGCTTGGCACGAGCAGGCAGGCTTAACTTCAGAAGCAATGTGTAAAGTATTTGTATCAACACACACAGTAACTCAGTGAACACACTACAAAATGACAACACAGGGTTAAAAGAATAGGTAATATTTATCTAAACAAAACAAGACCATAACAACAAAAATCCAACATACGCAAGTCATGTTATGAATTTTAAAAAGAATAAGAGTCTCAATCCTTAGAAAACAGTGAGAATGCTATTATTGCACAAAAGTATCTGGGTAGCATCAAAATAAAGCCGCACGGGCGAGTGTGCATCGAAAAAGTCCTGTGATGCGTCGATTTCTCACTCACGAGCGAGACCTTGCGCTGTTCCTCTTCCGGTTGAAGTGCGCCATTTCTTCTCTCCCGCAAGAGAGCAATGCATCAATCCGGATGGGCACCTCTGGTCCAGGCATGCTTTGCATTGATTTTCCGCACCTAGCGATGTTGCATTGAAATCCGATTGCAACAGTGTCAGGAAACCGCGCTGCGTGGGAGCTTGCGTCGTTAACAGCAGCCGCTGCAGGTGTTGTGTGTCATTTCCCCAGCCACTTTGCATCGATCTGCCAGCCACGATGCAGGTGGAATGTCGATTTTAGCCACGAGGCCGGTGGCACATCGTTTATCAGCCGCGAGGTGGGTGGTGCATTGAAAGTTTCTCCGCACGGAGGTCTTTGCGTAGATGACTGTCCTTTTCCACCAGCTTCACCTTTCCAGGGCCCAGAGATAGGTTAGGGCACCACTTAGCAGGCAGGACTCTCAGCAGTAAGCCCAGGTGCTGGCAGAGAGAAGTCTTTGATGCCCTGAGACTTCAACAACAGGAGACAAGCTCAGTTCAAGCCCCTGGAGATTCTTCACCAGTGGGAAGACACAAAAGTCAGTCTGTGTCCTCTATCAGGCAGAAGCAGCTACTGCAGGCCAACCCAGCAAACTATAGACACAGGCAACGGGGCAGTACTCCACCTCCAGCTCTTCTCCTTGGTCGAGGTTCCTCTTGGTTCCAGAAATAATCTGATTTTCAGGGGTTTTGGGTGCTCTTCTTATACCCTTTTCTGCCTCTGAAGTAGGCCTACTTCAAAGAGAAGTCTGTTGTTTTCAAGATCCTGCCTTGCCCAGGCCGGGCCTCAGACACACACCAAGGGGTTGGAGACTGCATTGTGTGAGGGCAGGCACAGCCCTTTTAGGTGTAAGGGACCACTCCTTCCCTCCCCTCAGCCCAGATGAGCCATCAGGATATGCAGGCTACACCCCAGCTCCCTTTGTGTCACTGTCTAGAGGAGAGTTGCAAACAACCCAACTGTCAAACTGACCCAGACAGGGAATCCACAAATAAACAGAGTCACAGAATGGTTTAAGCAAGAAAATGCCCACTTTCTAAAAGTGGTATTTTCTAACACAACCTAAAAACCAACTTCACTAATAGATGTAATTTTAAATTGTGTGCTCAGAGACCCCAAACTCCATATGTCTATCTGCTCCCAAAGGGAATCTGTGCTTTAAGGATATTTAAACACCAAAAACCAGGGGGGACCCTATAACCCTAACCTGCCCAGGGTCAATATAACGTCAAAGAGAAAGCAACACATTTAAATAGTGGTCACTATCGCGTAACTCCACGTGTGATCCACTCCTACTTGCTAAGGAAATGGGCTTTACATGCACTTAACTATCAACGCGTTATGTATTTCTTTCACACAAGCGAGATACAGTGCATCTTAAGTCTTTGCAATATAGTCCATTGTTTGGCAAGCCCAATACACTTGCAATAAAAAGAAGGACTGTAATGTGTAGGGCACCACCTTTGGTGGGTTTCTTATATTGTTAAATCTTATATTTGTTCTATTTGTTAGTAATGTGAGTAATGTTTTGTTTATATTTATTTGTGTGATGTGTATTTAGTAACGTATTAAACAACCATAGCTCCTTTTTTGCAAAAAAATGTTTTTGAAATAAATATGAGAAAGAAATGAACTCAAGAGTAACAGAATTAAGTACTGTTCTTTAAACTTAGGACTAAATTTGTCCCTACCTGTCGCTTTCTCTTTGATGTTAAGGATTTTTAAAGGCAGCCCCCATGATAACCTATGAGAGAGATAGGCCTTGCAACAGTGAAAACCGAATTTGGCAATATTTCACTGTTAGGACATGTAAGACACATACGTACATGTCCACCTTTAACATACACTGCACCCTGCCCATGGGGCTACCTAGGGCCTACCTTAGGGATGCCTTACTTGTATAAAAAGGGAAGGTTTAGGGCTGACAAGTGGGTTCACTTGCAAGTCGAATTGGCAGTTTAAAACTGCACACACAGACACTGCAGTGGCAGGTATGAGCCATGTTTGCAGGGCTACTAATGTGGGTGGCACAAACAGTGCTGCAGGACCACTAGTAGCATTTGATTAACAGGCCCTGGGCACCTCTAGTGCACTCTACTTGGGACTTACTAATAAATCAAATATGCCGTGGGGCATGGGGATTTAAGAAGGGTTTGTGGTTTCATTTAACACCAAACACACCTAAGGGACCTGGAACGTTTTACAAAAAGGTCCAATTGACACTAGATATAAAAGATACACATCCATTATGACAATTATTTTTCAAAGTGATTCAGATTAAAATTAGCTGTAATATGTGCAAAGCAGTTAAAGTCAGTTTCTAGAGGTAACTAGTCTAGCTTCATCAGGTACGTTGTTGATCCTTCTTAGTTCCTATTACAAAGCAAGCAAAATTTTATTGTTTATTTGGCATCCCAGTGAGTGGCAGACTCAAATGAAAATTCTATACCACAACGGGAGGCCTAGATTATGCTTGGGCTGTCATGTTTTCAGTGTTCATGTTTTTTATGGGTTTCAGTGATGTTTTCTCACTATTTTCCAAACCTTTTCAAATCTATGGTTTTAAGTGTTTATTCAGCTGTCTAACTCCAAAATATTCAACAAACGTTTTTCAGACTTTACTAAACACGTGGTTTATTGCAGTCTTTATTATAAAACATATTTTATTTAAGGTAAAGGACTCACACAGGGTATGTAGTGTCTTAACATTGGCAGTGTGCCCCATGGACTGATTTAAATTGTTAAGCATAGAAAGTTCATGTATTGTACTCTTGCTCACAGTTACATCTCATTACCTTCTCTCTCATCTCATTACTGCTCACAATCACTGTCAGTACTCTGTCTGGTTTACAGGACTATTAATGGATTAAAAAAAATTAAATAAGAGTGCTATATTCCAATATTTTAATAAACGCATTCTTGGGTACAGGTGGCGGACCATTCACCTACTACATACTGAGTAATATGTCAACCATTCCAACGCCATAGCACCTTGAGTAATCTTTAAATTTATTTTACTACACCACATTCATTTTGTTGCCCTCCATTTTAAGGTACCTGAACCTTGGTACTTTATGTATGCTTGCCACTGCTTATCAGCACCCTTTGCCTGACTACATTAAGGTTGTGCTGCCGTTGTACGGTAAGTTATGAATTGGTGAGACGGGGCACGTGAACATCGGCAGGAGCAAAGTACTGCGAGCAATCCCGGGGAGCGCATGCCTTGTAAATCTGCTCGCCTCCATGGAAGGCCACCTGGGGGATGTGAATGGATGACTAGATGGAAGCTACAACCTGAACCTAAGTGGTTGCCTATGATAAATGCACTTTTCCCCAGGTGCCCCCCCCCGCAACAGAACCTGACCTTCAGACAATTATCACCTTCCTTCAGGAAGGAATTCTGACTGCAGTGGAGAGCGATGAGGTGACCCCGCCATTAAGGTGAGATAGTCTATATGCTCCGCATAGCTGGGTAAACAAAAGTGCATTGGTGATTTCTGGGGAATGCTCAAGGGCAGAGATAGAACAGAACTCAGAGTGCGACGCACCCTTACCGTAACAGCAAATCATCATAGCCACTAAGAAAGGAGAAACGTGGACCCCCAATAAGAAAGGAGAATCTGACTAACTGCCTGGGTGAGCTCCTGAAAGTGGACTTGGCATCTGGTCTGTCTGAGGTGAACAAGGAACTTCAACAACTAGGGCACCAAGTGCCGACCAATGAAGATGACATCGCCATGAGTTAAATCAAATCAAATCAAATCATTAACATTTATAAAGCGCGCTACTCACCCGTGCGGGTCTCAAGGCGCTAGGGGGGAAAGGGGGGGTTATCGCAGCTCGAACAGCCAAGTCTTTAGGAGTCTCCGGAAAGCGGAGTGGTCCTGGGTGGTCCTGAGGCTGGTGGGGAGGGAGTTCCAGGTCTTGGCCGCCAGGAAGGAGAAAGATCTCCCACCCGCCGTGGAGCGGCGGGTGCGAGGGACGGCAGCAAGTGCGAGGCCAGCGGAGCGGAGGGGGCGGGTGGGGACGTAGAAGCTGAGGCGTCTGTTGAGGTATTCCGGTCCCTTGTTGTGGAGGGCTTTGTGTGCGTGGGTGAGAAGACGGAAGGTGATCCTTTTGCTGACTGGGAGCCAATGCAGGTGTCTCAGGTGTGCGGAGATGTGGCTGTTGCGGGGTACGTCGAGGATGAGGCGGGCCGAGGCGTTTTGGATGCGTTGCAGGCGGTTTTGGAGTTTGGCGGTGGTCCCGGCGTAGAGGGTGTTGCCGTAGTCCAGGCGACTCGTGACAAGGGCGTGGGTCACGGTTTTTCTGGTGTCGGCGGGGATCCAGCGGAAGATCTTGCGGAGCATGCAGAGAGTGAGGAAGCAGGCGGAGGACACGGCGTTGACTTGCTTGGTCATGGTAAGAAGAGGGTCCAAGATGAAGCCGAGGTTGCGGGCGTGGTCTGCGGGGGTCGGTGCGGTGCCGAGGGCCGTGGGCCACCAGGAGTCGTCCCAGGCGGACGGGGTGTTGCCGAGGATGAGGACTTCCGTTTTTTCAGAGTTCAGCTTTAGGCGGCTGAGCCTCATCCAATCTGCGACGTCCTTCATACCCTCTTGTAGGTTGGTCTTGGCGCTGGCGGGGTCCTTGGTGAGGGAGAGTACAAGTTGGGTGTCGTCGGCGTAGGAGGTGATGATGATGTCGTGCTTGCGTACGATGTCGGCGAGGGGGCTCATGTAGACATTGAAGAGTGTCGGGCTGAGCGATGAGCCTTGAGGTACGCCGCAGATGATCTTGGTGGGTTCTGAGCGAAACGGAGGGAGGTAAACTCTTTGGGAGCGGTTAGCGAGGAAGGAGGCGATCCAGTCCAGGGCCTGGCCTTGGATCCCGGTGGAGCGTAGGCGGGTGATTAGGGTGCGGTGACAGACGGTGTCAAAGGCAGCCGAGAGGTCGAGGAGAATGAGGGCGACTGTTTCACCGTTGTCCATCAGGGTTCTGATGTCGTCTGTGACTGAGATGAGGGCGGTTTCCGTGCTGTGGTTGGTTCGGAATCCGGTTTGTGAAGGGTCGAGCAGGTTGTTGTCTTCCAGGAAGGTGGTCAGCTGTTTGTTGACGGTCTTTTCTATTACCTTGGCTGGGAAAGGTAGAAGAGAGATGGGGCGGAAGTTTTTCAGGTCGCTTGGGTCAGCCGTAGGTTTCTTTAGTAGGGCGTTGACTTCAGCGTGCTTCCAGCATTCGGGGAAGGTAGCAGAAGAAAAAGAAGAGTTGATGACGGTCTGGAGGTGCGGGGCGATGATGTCGTCGGCTTTGTTAAAGATGAAGTGCGGGCAGGGGTCCGAAGGGGCGCCGGAGTGGATAGAGTTCATGATGGATTTGGTTTCTTCCGTGTTGATGTGGGTCCAGTTGTTGAGGGTGATGTCCGGGGAAGCGGGTTCAGTGGTGTATGGTTGGGTCTGGTGTCCGAAGCTGTCGTGGAGGTCGCTGATCTTGCGATGGAAGAAAGTGGCGAGGGATTCGCACAAATCCTGTGAGGGCGTGACGGCGTTGGCGCTGGCGCTGGGGTTGGAGAACTCTTTGACGATGCTGAAGAGTTCTCTGCTGTTGTGGCTGTTTTTGTCTAGTCTGTCGGTGAAAAAGTTCCTTTTGGCAGTGCGGATCAGGTGGTGGTGTTCGCGTGTAGCGTTCTTGAGGGCGGTCATGTTGTCAGCGGTGTGGTCCTTGCGCCAGGCCTTCTCAAGGGCACGACAAGTTTTCTTTGATTCTTTGAGGGTGTCAGAGAACCAGAGAGGTTTTTTGGTGTTGGTCTGTCGATGCGTGCGTTTGAGGGGAGCAAGGTTGTCAGCGCAGTTGGAGATCCAGTTTGTGAGGTTCAGAGCTGCGTCGTTGGGGTCGGTGGTGAGGGTGGGTTGGTTGGCGGCGAGAGCGGAGAAGAGTTGCTCTTCAGGGATCTTGTTCCACTGTCGATGAGGGATGGGTTGAGTGCGGAGGTGGGAGGTCTCGCGTCGGAATGTGAAGTGGACGCAGCTGTGGTCGGTCCAGTGTAGGGCAGAGGTGTGGCTGAAGAAGACGTGTTTGCTGGCGGAGAAGATAGGGTCGAGCGTGTGTCCGGCGATGTGGGTGGAGGTTAAGAGGTTGATACCTACCTGAATCCCAGTCCAAAATGGAAGACTATATCAGGGCAGTCTGGGACAAATGCATGGACTTAGAGGACCGCTCAAGTAGGGATAATGTGTGGATCCGAAGTATCCCGTAACAAGAGGAACAAGATGCTGTTGTTGCGTACTTTAAGTCCCTTTTCCAATTCATACTTAAAGAAGGTCCCACACATAACATCTCCATAATCCGAGCACAGAGTGGGAGTACCGTGCTATCTGCTTGGAGTCTACCCCTGGGACATTATAGCTAAATTGGTGTCCTATGATATCAAAGACACCATAAGGCGGGAGCTAGGAAGGTAGAAAAGCTGACTTTGACTTTTCATGAACAAGCTCAACCTCTTTCAGGACATCTCACAGGCGACTCTAAACAGAAGGCACATGCTATCTTCTGTGACTAGGAAACATTGCAGAAGACAAATACAATGTAGGTAGATGTTCACTTTTGCCTGTGGTTCCAGTTTGGTTGCAGATCCCATGTAATTTGCACAGAAGAGGAAGCGCAAGACATAATTGGCCCCTTGAGAGATAGCACAGGCACACCAGAGAAACCCGTGATGATTCATCCATGGACGACAGAGAAAACCCAGAACCCACGGCAAAGGAGGACAAGAAATTACCCTAGAAAACTAGGAGGAAATGGTAGAAATTTGGAACCATGCGGCAGACAGCACCGAAGTTGGAAAGGCAGGAGCATCTGCCCTGATGGACACTGCAGATCTTCTGAAGGGGCACAGACAAGATTGAGAATATGTAATAGATGCACAGAGTTCCCCTCGACCTCTGTATAGGGTCTGCCTCCCAGCCATAGTACTCCTTTCAAAAGACTTTCACCACAAAGGCGAGAGATCTTAGGAGGTATCTCAGTGAGAGTCTCCTGTAAGGCCTTGCCATGTAAGCTCGGACAGCAGGCGGAGCCCCTACACCAGACTCGTCAGGACCACCCATGTATGTGTTGAAAAGATGAGGGGAGCCTCGGCAAGGGGTGGGAGGATATGGCAGGCCACATCACAGCTCATCACCACAAGGGGAATGCACTGGTTCATCTTCCCACGGAATGGTGGAGCTAGCGGTGGGAGTGTTAGTGGAAGGGAAGTTGGGAAGGGCGAGGGGGGGGCAGGATTCCAGGAAAGGGTTGATAAGCATGTTTTTATACCTGGCTAAATCTGACAGGAACCATTACTTTCAGCTCTCTGCACATTTCAGCAGGCACTGACAGACTTTATAGGCTACACAACACTGCACCTCATTCTAATACTTAATGGTTAATATTCTCACGTGGAATATAAAGGGGCTAACCTACTCAGATAAATGGCACACAATATGATGAGAAATTCAGGACATTTTCCAGGATGTGGTGTGCCTCCATGAAACCCATTTGAAAACCACCGGCATGCAGTTCATGAGACATCGCCTCTACCCCACACAGAACTGTGCGGCCACAGCTATTAAGAAGGAGTCATGATCGGAATACACCAGAACTTTCCCTGTGAAGATGCTAGAATTAAATGAGACTCCATAGAATGACAATCTTGAAGTTACAGTACAGGGAGGGGCTACGGAAGGGTGGTCAGACTTGGCAATGGAAGGGTTACTGAAGCTTATTGATATGTCCTTACTGCCAATTTCTTTCTCCTATTAAAAATCAATAAAATGTCTTTGACAAAAAAAGTCCAGGGTGTTTGGCAGTTTCCTGTTATCAATACCGACTTGTTAGAAAAGGGGGCTGATGTATCAAAGGGCTTTACCCATTCTGCGTCTATGGGTAAATTTGATGGAACATTTTGGTCAAGATTCTTGTAAACTAGCCATTTCAGCAATCAGTGAAAGAATTAAACACTACCAGAAGATCAGATATGATTTTAATATTCCCAGATTCTCCACTTTATATAATAAATTGGATAAGACCTAAACATGCTTCTAAACTGTGCACCTTTAATCCAAACACGCAAATTAGAGGAAACAAAAGGAAGAAGAAATAACATTTTAGTGCAATCAAACTACACACTTCAAGCAAAATAATCTTATACCAGTCTTTCTTGCTGCTACCTTTAATACAAAAGTTACATTGTGTTGGCCCCGTATGGAAGAAACAAAAATGACTCATTCTCTCTCACTTTACTTTTGTTGAATAGCATTTTAGTTTGTTTCTAACCAGTTGTTTATCAGTGTTTATATGTTTAAACTGATGAGGACTGTTTACTTTCAGTGGGGTTTTATTAGTTATCATAGGTTCAAACCTAAAACAAGATTGCCTAATTAGGCTGAGCTATCTTCACAGCAGAACAGCCAAACACAAAAAACATTATATAAACCATACTCCTATACAATTATCCTGTGGCATTGAATAACCCCCAGGTTCCTCAACCCTGCCCATCAACCCTAGAATTGGATTGCATGTGGTGCAATCACTACTTTTGTTACTGCAGGTGCCTTAGGGTGAGGTCTGTTAATAGAATTGCAAATTGTACCTACGTGCACTGTATCCTACTCCTGATTGTTTATTAAGTTTCTGTTTCCAAAATGTGTACAGATTTAAAGTGACCAGCGCTCCAGGGTGTGTTCTGCAATAGGAAGAGCTGCAGTAGCAAAATGCACACTCTACGTGACAAGCTGTATCTACTATGGACATCAGTTGGAAGCTCTCTTGGATGTAGCACAGACGAGTGACCAGCGTTTCCTGCCCCCCTCTCGTTATTGCCCAGACAGGGAAAGCAGGTCCGAGGCACCTCCCAGTGTAAAAGTACAGGTCCTGCACGGTTTGGCTACTAGATTGGAGTAAAGCTCTTCAGGGGCTTAGTGGACACTCTTGAGAATGAATGGGCTTAAAAAACTAGTCACTAGAAAGTGCACAGTGGACCATCTTAAAGATGTCTGAACCTGGTGAATTTGAGGTTGGGTGTTTTAGGCAGTGTCTCATTTCACAGCTAGGCAGTATGCCTGATGTAATTGAGAAAGTGGTGAAGGAAGATGCTTCCTGCTTGTTGGGCTCAGAGGTCTCAAAGCACATTGGCCACTTAGTACAGCACTTAGTTTGGAAGACGGTCACTGCATCTATAAAAGTCGTTGAGAAAAATGGTGCATCAGTTTATGCCTTTTGAAACCCTCCACACTGTGCTGTTCTTGATTGGTCACTGTATAAGGGATTTTTCACCTTCAAAGGCTCAGCGGAACACAACCGCAATTTGGGATGTCCATTTGAAACTGTCCATTTGAAAGGCTGAAGAAGTTTTTTTTTTTTTTTTATATCTGCAACGTGTGGTGAAGATCTTTCCCTCTTTCAGGAAGCTGTAAAATTAAGTGGATCTAAGCCAGAACACCCTCCACCCTTACAGCAGACACCCCATCCTATTCTGAAGAGGAGGATGATCCGGAGGACATTTGTTCAAAAAGTGTCAGAAGTGGGACCAAAAAGGTCTAGGGAACAGCATCCATTTGGTGGTGGTGAGATGCAGAAGAATGACCCGAAGTCAAGGAAATCAGACAGCACAACGGGTGGCCAGGATGAGGGGGACAATAAAGGAATAGAATAGTCTATTTTATCTGGATGACCTATGTCACCCCAAGTGGTCTGAGTGGTGGACTGAGGTCAATGTCTAAGGTGACAAGTTGTGTACAGGCTAAACTTCATTTGTCCTTGTACAAAAGTTAGAAACCTCCGTCTGCTGCTGTGGCAGAGGCCTTTGGTTGACGGCAGTAAGTTAGTCACACCCTAAGATTGCTACATTGAATGGTAAATATAATAAAGATCCCAAAAAAGGGATAGATAGGTCCCGGGGCCATTACCTGAAAACATAATTAGAATAAGTTGGCTTCATAATAAGGTCATGGAGATGGTGGACAAGGCCAACAAGAAGAGGGTCAAAGGAAAACTAGGAGAACTTTTCAGAGTGGGTTCTGAGTCATAGGGCATTTTGGAGAGTGCAAACTGCGTCATCTCTACTAAGTGAAGCCTGTTCATTTTGCTGAGGGTGGACCCAAGTGGCAGGCGGTAGGGCCTGTCACCAAGAGTTGCTCTTCAGTGAACCTTAAGGAAGAGATAGACAAGATTGATTAGTTTATTTACATGTCTTCGCCCCTACATCTTTTTTTTTGCTGGAAGAGTTGAACGCTTTAGAGGATGTTCATTGGGCTGACAACAATTTCTACATTGATGAATGGATGCAGGTAACACCGTGGAAAGAAAAACTGGGGGAGGGCACACTGCCTTGACATCCTAGCAACCAGTGCACTCAGAAGCATTCTGATAAATGCAGTGTATGGTAACACTTCCATTAAACAATCATTCGTTTTCACCGTGGTTGGAACAGCCAGTGCCAAGTGTCTCTACATAAGCTCATGTTTCAGGATAGATGTTCTTCATCAGTAGGGAGTAACACAGAGTTAGATGTGATGGAAAAGCTGTTCAACAGTCTATTCATGTCACAGTACCACTCCTGAAGTACAGGTGCATCTCTCGGAGCTAGTCAGCTCAACCAGCTAAAGAGGCCCTTTAACAAAAGCCAGACGGGAGCACACCTTCTTCATATCCCAGCACCCAGTTCACTCAGACAAAAGCTAGGTGGATTCTGATAAATGCAGTGCATGATAACACTTAGTTACATTGAACAATCTTTTGTTTTCACCATGGTTTGTGGAGCCAGTACTGCGTATCTCTAGACATAAGCTCATGTTTCAGGATAGTCATCTATCAGTGGTGCTGGAGATGCTGCTCAACAGTCTTCTCAGGTAACAGTACCACTCCTTGAGCGCAGGTGCATCAGTCAGAGCTTGGCAGCTCAAGGGAACCCTCATGGAAAGTCCATTCGGTTATTTCAATTGAAGCTCTTCACGTTGTGATAGAAACTTCACAAATAAGCTTTTGCTTTCCTCCCCTTTCAAAAGTTGGGAGAAGGGTCACCTAGTTGTCCCCAAGTAGCAAGAGAACAGATTCAATGCCTGTTGCTAACAGAAGGTTCAAGGTTTCAAGAAAGAAGTCTACAGTTTTTACATTTTAGAAATCATATTTGAAGAGATCTGTCACAGGAAGTCAGGATTGAGATCTAACGTTGACTGAATGGACAGGAGACCACAAGCAGTCATACCATTACTGCGTGTCTTTCAGTCATAGGCAAACAGACTTGGAAGGCATAGCCATAGTCAAGCATTGTCCGACAAATTACAAAGGTCAAGAGATGAGCTGTAACCGCATATCGATTGCATGAGCTCATTGTAGTTTTTTTTGCAGTCTGGTCTCTATCAAAAAACAGGCATCTCGGTTGTGTCCTCTTGAGGATGGGTAATGTGTCAGAGGTGAGATGTATCAACTGCTTGGGGCTTACGAGGTCCAAGAACATCAAGGACTTCTGACCTAGATTGAGGTATATCATGACAGAGGAGTAAATCACGACAAATGATTTTCCCATGGGCAAGATTAATGTTAACGTAGACTAAACATTAATTTACACAAAGATTCAAACACTTGGCAAGTGGATTAAAAAGTACTTGTGGAGGTTGTGGAGGGCGAGGCAGGTACTTTCAATAAACATACATTTTTTGTGTGTGTTCCCTTGGAGTGGTTTTTATTATGGACATGCATGTCTGGTGCTACTGACCTTTGGGCAGGCACCTTACTGCTTGCCCATTACCTAAACATTGTAGCTAAATTGGCTTTTCAGACTTTTTATAATGGCACACTAATTGCACAGGTGGCATAAAAGTCAATTTTATCACCCACATGTAGGTCACACAGTTTGAGTAGCTGCCATGTGATGCTGTGTACCAATCTAGAGAGTGGAAAAGGAAATGGTTTGGGGAAAAAGCACAAAGGATTATGGCCTAGGACAGCAAATGCTGTCTTTTGGAAGACATCATCAGGACCTACACAAGGAAGGAATTGGTTGGACAAAATACATTTTATGGTTGACAAATGTCTAATTGGGTATTAAAAGTCACACACTGTTGTGTAGTTCCTTTACAGAAGATTCTGGCAATTTTGGATTATGGAAAAGTGTAATATTTGGCTTCCATATGCTGCAACAAAGTGGTGCATAATCCTGCCACATTGTCCTTAACAGAACTGGTAAAGTTCTGCATACTTTATTGTGATATATTACATTGCACTGTAGTATTTGCATAGCGCACCATAACCATGACATAGTCACTAAGTGTTCCAATTTCCACTGGGTTTCTGGGAAACCTCTCGGAGAGTATGGTTGAAAAGGGTTTTGGTTATACGCTGTCCTCTGCTATATGGAAGTTTTTGGGTGAAATACATGAAATTTTAAGAGGCACAATGTTGTTGCAGCACTTAAGCTTTAAATTACCAAAGACTGCTAATACATGCAATCAAAGATGTGGGTGCCTTCTTTTCTAAAATAGTACTTAAACATGAGAGAGGCCATGTTTTCAGAGCACTCTAATTCTAGATAGTGAAGTTTCATTTCTATTGCAGGGAGTAATCACCATATTTTAGCCATTTGGACTGCGGAGGAGTTCCATCCAATATAATATTTATTAATTAGGTGGACCTAGCCTAGGTCAAATAGCTCTTGGTAGTTGGTAGGAATTATTTTTTTGCTGAAGAAAGAGGTGCCCAGAGTTGTGAAAGCCACTACAAACCATGCATATTTATTTGAATGCACAACGTCCAGCTCCTGGCAGCCAGTGTAGAAGCTGAAGTGCTAGTGAAATGCACAACTTTATATTAAGACTTCAACATCTCAAAGCAGCATTGTTGAACCACTGTAGGTTCTGATTTACTTGGTGCGATGCTTTGGGGTATATACAGTTGGAATTATTTAGACGGGAGAGTACAAGGTTTATGGTGTCATACCTTTTGGAGGAATCCTAGGTAACTGAACAGTCAATAGGTAACTGAAGATTAAATAAAGGAATCTCATCATGTAAAAAGATCTTTCATAACTGGATTCCCTTGAGGAATCAGAGAGAGGTTAGTGTCCATGATCATGTTTGGAAAGAAGGTCTGGAGGTGAGCTAATCTCTTGTGGCCAGCTGTATGAAGAGTGGTAGGTGAATCATTTACCAGAGGATAGATTCTCCATTTAGGTGATTTATTCATGTCAATTGTCAACCTCTAGTAGGCACTGCCCAATGGTACAGAAATATAATTTACATGGACTTTGACATTTTTGTATAATTCAAGTGTTGACCCTGTAGTTGTAGCAGTTGATGATGGAGAAAATCAGCTTATAGTTTTAAGCAGTAGGTTAAAGGGGACAGGGGCAACAGTTGATAATCAAGGGAGTCCTGCAGTTGAGAGGAAAATTATAGAACAAAGGGTAAACAGGTCAGAGATTATCTGTTAGGAAGGAAGCAATCCAGTGTTGAACAGTGCTTTATATTGGATTATATTTGGAGGATCCTGGGATGATGGACCATATTTAAAAATCATAATGGTCCAATGGCAGAAATTCCACTAGTCCCTTAGAATCTACTGTGGTTTTCATGTTGTCCCAGACTGCAGTAGGTATGGATTATGTATTTGACCTATGCAGAACCGAGGCAGATTCATGTTTGGATGTTCAGAAATTACATGACCCCTTTCTATGAAAGCAGACAATTGAACGCCACTCATTCTTTTTTCTTACGGAAGGCTAATTGCTCATCGGCAGTTGATACATAGGAACATTGGATCTGCACTCATCCTGTTTTGGGTTGATGGGCACAGTTTAAAGTTATCCCTTTGTAGGTCAGACCCCAAGCAGTGGCTGACACCTCTGGCTAGGATGACAGCTGAAGTGCTGGTGAGGATTTCTTGAATATATGGGTTCAATGGAGCCCCCGCTCCAATCTAAAACAATCGGCCCCACTCCAATCCATTTCAATCTGCTTCGCTCCAACCTGCCCCACTCCAATCCCAAACAACCTACACCAACCCAAAACAAACTGCCCCACTCCAAACCAACCCACCTCATCCCAATCTAATCCAATCCAATCCAATCGCTTCACTTCATCCCAATTCACCCGACTCCAGTCCACTACAATCCACCCCACCCCACTCCAATTCAATCCACCTCACACCATTACAATCCAGCCCAATCCAACCCATCCCATCCCATCCCATCCCACCCAGGTCAATTCCACCCCACTCCAATCAAGTCCACCTCAACCCAGTCTGCCTCACTCCAATCCATTCCACCCAACACCCCCCAAATCCATTCCACTCCAGAACAATCCACCTTAATCCACCCACTCTAGTCCAATTCATTCCGCTTTATTTCACAACACTTCAATCTAATCCACCTCACTCTAAACCACCTTAATCCACCCCTCTCCAATCAATCAACCCCATACCAATCAAATTCACCCCACTCCAATCCAATCAAACCAACTCCAGTCCAATCCACCTAAATCCAGATCAATCCACGAAACTCTTGTCCAATCCACCCAACACCTATCCAATCCACCTCACCCCATCCCTATGCAATCCATCCCACCCCTATCCAATCAATCCCACCCCTATCCAATCCATCCCACCCCTATCCAATCCATCCCACCCCTATCCAATCCATCCCACCCCTATCCAATCCATCCCACTCACTCCAATCCACCGACTCAAATCCACCCCACTCCAGTCCACTACACTCCAATCCACCCGACGCCAATCCAACCCATGTCAATCCAATCCACCCCAAGCCAATCCAATCCACTCCACCCCAAGCCACTCCAATGTACCCCACTCTACCCCTACCCAATCCACCCCACCCCGTCCAAATTTGGTCCACCTCAATCCAATCCATCCAGTCTACCCCACTACAGTCCATACCACACCAATTCAATCCAACTCACCTCAATGCAATCCACCCAGCCCAATCCACCATACCCCACCCCAGTTCAGTCCACCCCCACTCCAATCCAATTCATCCCACGCTAATCCAATCCACCCCATGTCAATGTAATCCACCCCTCCACAATCCACTCCACTCCAATCCAACCCACTCCAATCCAATCCAACCCACTCCAATCCAATCCACCCAAATCCAATCCACCCAAATCCAATCCATCCCACTCCAGCCCACCACAAACCTATCCAACCCAACCCACCCCAGTCCTATCCATCCCACTCCAATCAAATGAATCCAGTCCACCCCCCTCCAATCTGTTCATCCTACTCCAGTCCAATCTAATCCACCCCACTCCTCTCAATCCACCGACTCTATCCCAATGCAATCCACCCCACTCTACCCCCAATCCAAAACACTCCACCGTACTCCAATTCAATCCACTCCACAACACTCTGCCACTGAACTCTACTCCCCTTGACTCTATGACACTGTACTCACCCTACTCCACTCTATGACACTACAAAAAATCCACTCTACAACACTCTGCACCCCCACACCACGACACTCCATGCCACTAACCTTTAGCCACATTGGTGTACAACATGGCAAAACACATTGCCAAAGCCAATAGGTCTTGTATAGGCGAGACCTATTGGCTTTGACAATGCTTGTTTTCTAATGCCTTGAAGCAGAGACAGGACCACCACGTCTGAAAATGTGCAAGCTTTACTTTGTTCATAAAAACTGAGCTAGGAGGGCAATCGTCTGCAGTGCAGAGCGTCATGTCCCATCAGCAGATGTAGCCAGACTGTCTCCCAGCAGACCTGTCCCACTATGTTCTATCAATTTTGTCTATAGGGGACGACCACAACAGCTGGATGGGAATAAACACCATATTACCTTGAAATAACAAGCCCTCCTCCAAATGACTTTTAAATTACAATTAATTTTTGTGTAATTTTTTTTTTTTTTTTTTTTTTTAAAGAACGCCAGACTCATATTGCTGCCACCGCCACTGCAAAAGTTTAAAAAGAAATCTCAACCCATATCCCACACCATCTTTCTTGCAGGAGTGCAAACACTCTTGAAACCTGCAAATATTGGTTTGTTCCTAAAATACAAGGCCAAGTTTTAAGCCTCTAGCACATTTATATTTAACATCCTCTATACACGGCAATGCTCTTATGCCTTTCATTTCATTACAGACAAGAACACAAGTCATTGCTGCTTCTTACAGAATTCTCTTTCAGATCACTTAATCAGCTCTTACAATTGTAATGATTTTCCAGGCACTTTGCCTCACATTGCATGCGTGCATTTGTGTTAAGAACGAGTACATTGGGACTCGGAAGGGGCCAACCTGTGACATAACCTAGGTCGTTAAAATGAAGAGGAAAATGCTGAATACAGAAACTCATATTAGGACACTGCAAAAAACTTGTTGGGAATCCTAAGGCTGCAGGAAGTACTGCTCAAAGAAAAAAAACATGGATAAATCATTGAAAGAATGAGATTTGTGAATGACAGGGAACACAATGAAATGAAATCTCAGTGTCCAAGTTGCATGAGGGATATCGCTGATTGGGTGACCGACACCTGCCTCCAACTACTTAGATTGTGCTATTTGGTAAAGCACAGGAGCTTTGGTTGTCCGACTGGTGGCCAACATAATTTGGAACAGCCCCGTCCCTAAACAGGTGGAGATAAATATCGGTATGTAGATCGACCAAAACGTTATCTATGAAAGACCAAGTCAACACAACCTGTGGTACTTTCTTTGCCACAATATGGCTTTTAGGGAAAGTTTTTTCCGTGGCTCCCATCCAACTCAAGAAAATCTTTAGTCCAGGCACTAATTACTAGTCGCCTAGACTACGGGCATGCACTGCTAGTGGCAGTATATGACACCCTGTTGTCCAAACTGCAAGGTGTGAAGAATACAGCTGCTCGGCTAATTTGTAACCGTACCCTGCGGTCTTCTGCTGCCCATATTCTAAAAATCTTACACTGGCTTACCATCAGAAAATGGGCAATCTTTAAGCTATAAACTGTAAACCTCGCCCTTGTATAGCGCACTACTCACTCGTTAGGGTCTCAAG
The DNA here is from genome assembly GCF_031143425.1 of Pleurodeles waltl. Lineage (NCBI taxonomy): Eukaryota > Metazoa > Chordata > Amphibia > Caudata > Salamandridae > Pleurodeles > Pleurodeles waltl. Next base: position 1,441,231,138 of record NC_090447.1, read on the forward strand.
GCGCTGTACGCATACCGCTGTGGAACCCCTCCTGGCTTTTCCCTGTGAGGCGCCCACTCCTGGGCACCCCCAGGGTGAAGCCAGGCATCCAAGCGCTGTCAGGGCCGTTGTGGAGATTAGACAAGCTATTGCCCAGAGTTACAGAGTGGGACCCATTAATTAGATTAGGCACCGAGGCGAGAATTATCTGGTCCAAGGGAATTGAGCCCAAGACCCGCCGAGGCGGAATTGAACCCTGGTCCCGGGCCAGATCTCTGCACCAGGGTCTGCCGCTCTAACCATTGTGCCACACTTCTCTACGAAAAGCTATGCTGTCTGACCCATAAGGCACTAAATAAGGCCCTTCCTACCAACCTGCACACTAGACTTTGTCACTATCAGCCCACCAGACTCCCTAGGTCCACAAATAAAGCCCTTCGTAAGATCCCACGTATACGCACCTCCAGACATGGTGGCATATCTTTCTTTTACTTTGTGCTATTTTACTAAAGCAAACAGGCTTTTCACATTTGTACCTGTGCCGAGTTTGTGAAGTTCATGAGGTTGTTAAAGACGTGCAAATTCTAAAGTGCACTCTGGTCCTGAATAGCAAAGCGCCGAGATACTCTTTCAGGAGTGAGTCGTGCACTGTACCAAGTGAACATAACAAAACACAACATCACAACACAAGAAAGAAAGAAGTATTCTGACTGAAATAAGACACTATTTCTGGGGTGGTTAATAAATCCAGCACACTGGGTATGGTGAGGTGGTCTAATTTACCTATCAACCTTATAGGCTGCATGGTGCTTTTTAAAACGATTACCCTCCCGAAAATGCTATATGTCTTACAGAACTTCGCCATATTTGTCCCCCTACTCGTGCCACCCTGTTGAAGGCGGTGCACTCCTCCTTATGGGTGAATAAGGACCCGAGGTTAGCCTTCCATAAATGCGTTTAGTCTTCCAACGATGGAGGGATTGGGATGGCTGACATCTGTTTGTATTTATTGGTCCAAACAATTAATGATTGGACGGTTTAGTGTGACATTGACTGTCAATGGAAATAAACGTAACCGCCGATGCTGGACGAATGGCGTTGCACAATGGATTGGAGCGCTAAGGTGGAGGAGCCAGTGTACATTGCCAGGACCTGTCCTTGCAAACCTGCAGAGATCTGGAGGATGTGGTGGTCGCATGATAACTACATTATGACTAAAAGGGTGCTACTGCTTTGTCCAACGTCTACTGCTGTATTATTAGAATGATTTGTGCTGTGTAATGTTTATCATTCTAGTTGCTTATGATTATTAAAAAATAAATTCAGAACACAGGTGATCTCCGGGATGGAGCATGGGAAAGGGGTGAACTGTCAGGAAAAAATAAATCTATTTCTTACCAAATACTATTCCCAAGAATATGAAACAAGCTACACTGAGGGACACCAGCATGGCAAACTAAATAAAACTGGGTGACTATCTTTATGCCAGAACAGACAGAAACATTAAAGTCTGCAATAATGACCCAAGCGATTAAAAGGTATTGGCACCCGCATAAGACACCCTGCCAGTGGTGGTTACTCGATACACATGGGATTACTAGCTTTAAAACTGTCAGATGTATTCAGCTGCAAAACTCAAGTGTGAACTACCCGACTCATCTATAGAGCGAGCCTTTTTGGTGTCTTTTACTAGCCCTGCCGGGGCACACTGGATCCTTGTTCATTCTTACCAATGTCCATGGTAAACTGAAGTTCATTTTTTTTTAAATAAAGGGATCAAAATAACAAAATTACTCCCTTTTCTCCCAGGACCTGGCTCAGGGTGGGTTTGTCCCTGGATGGAATAAGTCCATGAACATCATAAGCCTCTTTCAGGTTTTGGAGGATATCCACTGATGACACCACACCTCACACTCATACCTGTAGATTTAGGAAAGGCATTTAACAAGTTGGCGTTATTTCTTTGCATTTTTGGAAAAGATGGGAGTGGGACAGTAGATGCTGGTCTACATAGCATTGATGTACGCAAAGCCAACAGCAATGGTGCGAACAGCAATGGTGCGCAACAGTGGAGTGATAGCACAGCCTATTGACTGATGTAGGAACAGGGACCTGGCAAAGATGCCCCAGTGACCACTGAGCTTTGTTTTACCACAGAAGTTTTGGTGAACTGGTTTCAACCGAAGTAGAGGGACAGGAGCATAGTGACTTTGGGGATCACAAATAAAGTATCCCTATATACAGAAGATATTCTAGTGGTACTAAAAATGCTCATTGTTCACTTGACCCAAGGCTGATGGATTTAGAAGAATTTGGTATCAGGTCAGACTGGGAAGCAACTGGTCCAAAACCTGCATCTGACCCAATATGGGGGAAGAGAACTGATCACTATCGACAGGCTGCTCAAATAGACACCTCAAATGTTTAAATAACAGATTGAGACTATAGCAATCAGGCTCTGACCTGGCCTGGTTGTCATTAAACTAGAACAGCAGTGGCAGCCATGCCATTCTTTGAAGCATCTATGAAGACTGGCGTTGTTGGTACCAGGAATGGTAGCATGAGCAAAGATAAAGATAATTCCCATTTATTGCACTATTCAGCAACATACTAATGAGTCTTCCAGGCAAACGTTCCCAGAAACGAGAGAGAGAGAGAGAGAGAGAGAGAGAGAGAGAGAGAGAGAGAGAGAGAGAGAGAGAGAGAGAGAGAGAGAGAGAGAGAGAGAGAGGAGAGAGAGAGAGAGAGAGAGAGAGGAGAGAGGAGAGAGAGAGAGAGAGAGAGAGAGAGAGAGAGAGAGAGAGAGAGAGAGAGAGAGAGAGAGAGAGAGAGAGAGAGAGAGAGAGAGAGAGAGAGAGAGAGAGAGATAGATAGATAGATAGATATATATATATATATATATATATATATATATATATATATATATATATATATATATATATATATATCTGGGGATCCCAGACCACAAACTTCATAATCAACTACAATGGTGGCACAGTGGTTTTCTGATACACCTTCCATGAAATCCAAGCAGATATTTACTTAGCGGGGAGGAATTTACCCACACTTCTATTGGGGTTCTGAGCCCACAACAGGAATCTCACCGACTTTATTGGGGAGGTTCGTTATTAATGGAACAGGTACAACAGAAAACTGAAATTCAAAGAACCATCCCTGCCTGACATGCCGCTAGTGAAGTGGGGTTAGGCGATGAAGGGGGTAAACAGCAGCTCAGCCCTGGGCACGAAGAAGGGGTATACACAGCTGGAGAATGTAAACACAGGAGCTCCCGCGCCATTCAACTACATGGTACACAACAGCAACCTCCAACCCAAACAATTCTTTACACATGGTAAAATGGTGGGATAAATCTGGAAAGGCTGAGACATTGGGGAGGAAGAACCCGTGACTGACTGCGTGCTGCACCTATTATTCAAACTGAGAGCAAACAGATGTTGCACAGGAAACGCGAGATTTTATTACATGGTAATGGTTAAGCAGAGTCCAGAGAATACCTGCTGACAATAACGAAACTGACTGAAGTAGCCAATGGAAGTATAGAAACTAGAGATACCAAAGATAAGTCAGATCCAAAAGACAAATGTTAGTAGCAGATAGCTTGCTCTAGCACAGTTCATAGCAAGAAGACAGACTGCCATTGGATGCAATTTGAAGCGTGCCCTGAGCATAGCAAAATGGAAAGTCAAAGTACTGAGAAGGTCAGAGAGACAAAATGGGAAAAGAAGTGCAAATGCAGCCACGCATGGAATGGAATATTAAGAGCCCTGACAGACACAAATGGGGATGAGAAACCACTATTTACAAAATTCCCTGTAATTGATCTTTGTGAATTCACTTGCACCCATGGGGGATTTTTACACGGGGAAGCTTTTGTTGGCTGTACTTATCTATACATTTAAATTGTGAGAACTCAAGATAGGAAAGAAAATATAGTAATCTATGCTGAGTAGAGATGTAACGTTGTGAGAGACAAACCCAGTAGTGTGGATGTTACATCTGGATTTTATCTTAATTTGTTTTTGTTTAGTGAGCAAAAGAGGATTATGATGTAATATTTTCAATTTGAAATATGTAACCCGACCACATTTCGACACTCGTTGACTGCTAATATGAACTGATGTAAATTGAAAAGTATAATATGAAAACAAACTTGCTTAAAAAAATAAAAAATAAAAAGAACTTTGGGGAAAAAAGGTGACTGTAACCCTCATGGTTATCACATTCTCACCAATCTCTCCCAATCCTTTTAAGTAAAAAAAAAGAAAGGACCCATGGGACTCGCCCCAACACTGCAGGGCACAGACCTAACTCTGCCTTTAATCTGAAGATCAACAGATTAAAAACCTTAGTTAAGAGCATCTAAACGCTGTAGGCCTCTTAGATCTAAGGACAAGGATTGGTTGGAGAACCCCAAAATTCTTCCAGTCTTAAAGGCATGATTCTGAAATAGCCTTTGTTCGGATGTCTGGAAGTCTGACAGCCTCGCCCAGCGTAAACAGAGATAATAAGACTGTTTTTTTCCTGTATCATGCTATACCGGCACCTGGATACAAATGGGTTTTGGCAACTTCTACATCTGCGGATTTTGAAAGCTTGCAACCTACTTTTGAGAACTGGCACCTCCCAATAATAGCACCCAGATTAAAACACATGGTACTTGCCTCCAAAAACAAGGGTGTTGGACGGTGTCTTAAATTTCTATGCCGATAACTGAATGCGATGTATCATTATGGCCTCACGGCTGTTCAAGTTGTTAAACTACTTTTCCATGAAATAAAGACCTGAGCCAGAGGTGAGGTTCTATAATGTCTGGGAGGACAACTAGCGACTGCCACAGCCAAACGTAGAAAGGCTGCTATGAAAAGGTTTCACCCCTTGAGTAGAATGTTCTAAATTAAACTGAGAAACATACACTGAAACATTATGAACCCTCTGTAACTCGAATGCCTTAAGTAGCACTCACAAAATTCCAATGTTCTAACTAAGCGTAGGGAGCATAATGAGGGGAATGGCAATTACATCTCTGCTAATGAACCACAATTTCTGGAGAATAAGAACATTAGCACTGATCCAACTAATCCCATCTTAAACAGGCCAACTGGCCCAGCCTTCTTAATTACCGGCTTCCCACTCCACTGAACTTAGAATTCATTTACAAATTAGTGGTTAGTGCAATCATTCGGATTTACGCAGGCAATCTCAGCATTAAATAAATGTTGCTTTTTTTTGTAATAAGTGTTAATGGCATTTTGCATCCTTTAGAAACTTTATGAAGCGAATACATGGCTCTTAAAGTTATTATTGCACAAAAGTGTGTTTTCAGCAGTAGTGCCTGCCCTAGGATCAGAGTTCCAGGGAACAGTCGGGGCCTACCCAGTCCCACTTATTTATTTTCAATTCATTACGTGTACATCAAAAATAAAAAAAAATTCTAAGCACCGTGGCTACTAAAATACCCCAAAACTCTGCACACCATAGCGCCAGCACAGAAACTTCAGGTGGTTGCCATCCTCAAAGAACACAATTAAACAGGCCAGTTTTTAAAACAAAATACTGAAAAGTCAACAAAACGTTTTTTTCGCCAATTTTGAAAGGTAGTGGTTTACCTATTTTACCCAACTTTAGTAAATGCGGGATACCTCGTTTGCTGACGTTTGATTGTCACTACTTGTAAGATATCAAGATAATTTGATTTAAGGTTGCTATCTGGTATGTGATGTATTGGTTTTATTCATGTAGATATACTAAAGCATTTACCTGAACACCCTTAAGTACCAAACATGCTCGTGAACTTATTATTCACGTGCCTTTATCAGGTCAGGAAGTGAGACATTCTGATCTAATTAGGGTAGTCAATTTCTACTGTTTGCCTGCAATTATCATTTCCAGCTGAAAATCTGAATAAATGAGGAATCTCTCAATCTTCAGAGCCCTTTTCTTGGAAATTACCTGGACAATTCCAATGGTGGAGGCATCAATGGTTGTGGGTTCTGAAAGGTCATCCAAATCCTCAATCCGAACTGAAAGAACCTACAAAACAAAGTTGGTTGTCAAAAATGGACAATGGACATTTCAGCTTTATGTACAAAATAAACCAGGTCATAGTTTGGCAAAGAAAACGGGAAGACTCATTAACAATGATATCTTACACCAATTAAGTAAAAATGAACTGATTACCACATCAATCTGATTTAATTATGTGGCCCTCCTGCTGTGAAGAAGCTTCATGAATGAAATAATTGATATTTTCTAAAGACAGAAAATTCAAAAGTGATAATAAGTTAAAGATACTCTCAGTGTGCTTTCCAAACAAAGTACAGCTTGAGAACTTTCTTAAATCTGTCAATGTCATACTTTCTATTTTGTCTACATGTATTTTCTATTACCCAATTTTACAGTCCTAGTTGCTATAGCAGGGTACTTTGCAAAGAACAGCTCTCATTACAAAAGAAAAACAAGTACAACTGTCTGCCTAATCTATAACGGACTGTACTGCTTGCTCACATTATCACTTGCACAAGTTACTAAGGGTTACACGTGGACTTATTATCCAATGGCATCCTTTTTCTTCCTATACTAGAGGGGTGCAAGACATTTAAAATCTTTTCTAAGGCAGCAATTCTAAATGATGTGTTCATTGGTTGCAATGTGCAAATCAAGAAGCCTCTAGTGGCACATTCACAAACTTAAGATTTGTATCAATTCTTTAACATTGTCCTTCCAATATGGAGAAAATCCTTGCCAGCAAGTCCAATTACTCCATCTCAACCTGATGTAGTAAGACCTGAGCACTTAAGGCTACTTACAAAGTATAATATGCCATGGGGTCCTCAAGCCAAGAGTTAATAAAGTTCATCATACACTGAACAAACATCTGTACACATTTTAACAAGCCCTTTAGAAAATTTCACAAGTTCATCCCTTTAATGATAATCATGACAGTACATTTCTAAGTTATTTATGTGCCTTTGTGTGCACGTTTTTCAAAGGCTGACTTGTTGAGACTGCTAAAATTTTACATAACTTATCAAGAAGATTTGAATTGTCAGCTCATGTGGAAAATGTAGTTATTAATCCCTGGGAGAGTCAGAGAATGGAATGCAGTTATTTTCAATGAAGAAACCATTAGGCGTTCCTCTAGTGCTCTTGCCAGACATTATGCCAGTATGGAAACATTTAGGACTAGGTCAGGAGGATGACTCACCATATCACAGGGTTGTAAACAACGCAAGAACCTTTTCCTGTATGGTCTGTGAGCAATGGTAATGTGGTACGTCTCTGCAATTGTTTAAATGAACTGTTAAGGGGGCATCTGGCAAATTATGTCACACAGATTTCAGACCCAAACTGACATCTTCAAACAAAGGAACACTCCCAAATGCCTATTGTAGGTCACTTTTTGCAAAATAGGGCTGGGAAAAAATAACTTGTGTAGAGCATGTGATCTACGGCAGCACATACTGCCTCCAGGTTCTTTGTCCTCTACACTTGAAGGCCCCTTTAAATGCAAGATATAAGCAGTGAAGTTACTAAAAACCTTTAGACAGTGCGATCACACCTACATATCACATTTGTGGAAGATAGTCTGTGGATATAATTCTTGACTTCATTACACTCTTCCTGCGCTACCAGTATAACAAACACAGGGTGAGCACCTATGCTGGAACATAGCTTATATGAAAAGTTATAAACAGTGACTTGGTCAGCTGCTTTAAAAACCCATTTACGTTTCCTGGTTTCAGGAATAAAGTGTACAGATAATTGATTGGTACACTTGATCTATGGCAGAAGGAACTATTGAACGGCCACAAACAGGTCATTGCTAACATGACTCTGAAGATGCATCCTTGAGCAGAGACATCTTTTGGTTCTGTAGGACTGAGTATTGATACACACTTTGCCTGGTATGGGATTTCAATCTTCAAAGAACATACTTTGAAAAAGATGTCACATATGAGACCAGTGGCAAAATAGGTTCACTTCACTGGGGAGAGAAGATCCCAAAGATAGGAGTATAAAAGACATGTCACCTGAGAAATCATCAACATTGTCTGAGACCTCAGCACAGTAAATGTGAGATAGGCTGTACAATTGTGATGTTCTGCTTCAATAATCTAATAATGGGACATAGCACAGAGGAAAAAGCATTGTGATATGTCAGAATAGATCAGAAGAAACTTAAATTTTGGTTTCCAGGATCAGGATGCTTGAGAGTTTGAAAGTGGTTTGGAGGGTGTGGAGACCTGATTCCAGCGCTGGGACACCATACGTGAGGTAGCTATGAGCTATACAAATTGAATTATTATTATTTTGTCATACTCAAGTGTCCAATCAACATGCCCACCAATCATGTTGGCCGAAAGCCCAACCTTTGCCCCGCCAAAAGTATCCTCCTGAAAAGATTATCCAATTTTTGGGATTCAGTCCCCACTCAATTGATACTCTTTTTGGGAGTTAATCACTGCTAGATCAACTCCATTTTGTTGAGTCGAAAAAAGGGATTTTTCAGCAGGTAAATGAGAATTCTGAATGAATGCCAGCAATTCTAATGCCGGATTCCTGTGGAATGTTGAAAATATTTGTGACAGGGATACTGGGTGTATACTTAGAACTACGCTATTCCTCATGTTTAAAATAGTATTTCTGGTTTATAGTGGCTGTGGCTCGCTGAACATTTAGCAATGTAACTACAATCACCTTTAACATGACTTCTTCGAGAGGACATGTATGCATTATTCAAAAGGCAGAGCCATTAATGTCAATATTAGAACACTAAAGTCTCAGACTAGAGGAGGTACTCAATGATTTTAGATTATTCTTTTGTATTCTCCTAGAAATGCATGGATGTCTGACATTTTTTTTATCCCCTTTCAGGCATGATATAATTGCTGGTAAATGTACCCTCAATGGCTGACATTCTACCAAGTGCAGCGTATATAGAAAAAGAGATATTTACAAGGAGATTTGTGCTTATGCAAACAACATCCTATAAGTCCCTTTCATTTTGCTGAGTAATACTTTTTCGTTTTCTATATCATGTCATTCTTAACCCTTTAGGAACCATTCTGTCAAGCTTAGAGATTTGGGGTCCATTGTGATTGACCCCGACTTCAATTATCGTTAACAGGTTGTGATCGGCTAGCAACTTCTGGAGAGATTTGGCAGACATATTCATCTGGTCAGAAAGCTATGGCTACCTGTTCAAATAGGTGCTATCAGGATTTTCACACACGAGTTCCTGAATTTCCTGACAACATGCAGTATAAGAAGAATTAGGAGGGGAGGGAGGAAAACCCAGGCAAACACTCTGTGCCATCTCAAAGTTAAACAGTCGGCACCAACAACATAACCGCTTTTCTTATGGTCTGAGTTAGCCATTTAGCAAAGGGGAATCTTCCTCTTAAATGTCGGAATTTTGTTTATACCCTGGAATGCTGATACTCTAAGTGTATTTATATAGAAATTCCATCTCCAGAACAGGAGTCAGAATAAATATCTGAATGCAGACTACCAACGTCAACTGTTACAATGGTTATATGTGCACTGGACATTGTTGTAAAAGCCTTGATAAAGCCCAATGCACCATACAGACAAGGGTGAAACAAATATGAGCTGGTAAGACTACAATACGTCTGGATAATTAATGGCACCATAATGCTATTCTGAACGAACCAGGAAGAAATAAAAAAAAAAAGTCACCGTGGATAGAGAATTTGGCCAAATTTGTCAGGTGTTTGAAGATAAAGGTAATGGATTTTATAGACAACGGATCTACATGAAAACAGTGGTACATTAAACAGTTTTAAGAATGTTTTTCCATCATGACACGAAAAAGTCTGAAAAATACCAAATATTTAACAAAGTTAGCAGAAATCTCATGTAGTCTCATTCGACGAGCCATATGGTGCACATACTTTACACAAAATGTTTTGTTTTTTTTTCTTCTCACCACCTCAAGCAATTCTGAACTCAATGGTGCAAAAATGGCATATGAAACTGGAATCTCTACTGCGGGGCACAATGTGCTTTCGATTGACATCAAAGCGAGTCATGTGAAACATGCGTCTTGTGAACATTCAACTTTTTCCTAAGAAAAAATATATTATGCAGTAGGTTGCTTTCTAAGACATTAATGTCACAAAAGTAAGATGATCACTAGACACCAGATGTGCACTCAGTTGATAATGGAAACCCTTTCCTCAAAACAGATAACCATATCTAGCATTGTCAGTCGGGCCAGGTGAGTACCTCATTGCTCTCTTTAATGTTTTAAGATTAAGGGGCTGATTCTAACCCCGGCGGTCTTCGACCGCTGGGGCGAGGGTCGGCGGGAGCACCGCCGACAGGCCGGCGGTGCCCCGCAGGGCATTCTGACCGCGGCGCTTTGGCCGCGGTCAGAAAGGGTAAACCGGCGGTCTCCCGCCGGTTTACCGCTGCCCTCAGAATCCCCCATGGCGGCGCAGCTTGCTGCGCCGCCATGGGGGATTCTGACCCCCCCTACCGCCATCCTGTTCATGGCGGGAAAGCCGCCATGAACAGGATGGCGGTAGGGGGGGGGTCGCAGGGCCCCTGGGGGCCCCTGCCGTGCCCATGCCAATGGCATGGGCACGGCAGGGGCCCCCGTAAGAGGGCCCCGCAAGGTATTTCAGTGTCTGCCTTGCAGACACTGAAATACGCGACGGGTGCTACTGCACCCGTCGCACCTTCCCACTCCGCCGGCTCGATTACGAGCCGGCATCCTCGTGGGAAGGGAGTTTTTCCCTGGGCTGGCGGGCGGTCTTTTGGAGACCGCCCGCCAGCCCAGGGAAAAACTCATAATACCCTCCGCGGTCTTCTGACCGCGGAGCGGTATTATGGGGGCGGAATTCTGGCGGGCGGCCTCCGCCGCCCGCCAGAATTAGAATCACCCCCTAAATTTGCACCTAAAGCAGCAACTCAAATTAGTTTTCTTACTTAATGAATGCACACAACTAACTCTTTATCCAGACATGCAACAACATTGAAATGATATGACAATAGCACCAACAAGTATAGCGTTCCCATATTTCTTGCATTTAGATTCATCTAAAGAGCTAAAATATATTTCGGATTCGATTATACTCTAATTATAAGTGGTCAAGCATTTTAAATGTCAAGAATCTTGCCTGTAAAAAGCATGGATTATTGACAAGGGAATGAATACTTCAATTGAGTTTAATTCTTGGCATAGGTCAGTCAACTCACCTCTGGGTGTTTGCGCCTCATGTGTCGGCTCATGGAAGCTCTTGTGGAAACTTTTGTCCCACAGAGTTGGCAAGTCTGAGCTTCCACTTTGTTGTGAGTAAGCTGGATGTGCTTCTGGAGCATATACTCTGTGACGTACTTCTTATCACACACCGAACATGTCCACTGTTTCCCCACTGTGGAGCACAAAAGGCAGAAGAAACAAAGGGTGAGAAGTTCTAGCCCACAGCAATTAGTATCTTGAAATGTAGCACACCTACCATTTCTACGAGCTACAAATAAGTGCTATTTTTACCCAATTTAGTGATACTAAATTTACTAACCTTGGAAGGGTGAAAGGATAATTTGGGATTGCCGGGTTTGAACTCATGATCAGCAGAACATCACAGATGAGAGCATCCAATGAATTGTCTAAGTGAGTTAAACTGGATTGTTTTTTGTTTTTATTAAACAAAATCTGAATCTAGAATGATGTTAGTTGAAGGTTTGGAAATCCAAAGGAAAGCCAGAAACTCAGGTCTCAGATTTTAAAGTGGGTAGGGAAACAAGCAGGGGAGATAGGTTTGTGGTCCTTGTATAATAGTACATTATAGTTTGCTCATATACAATCAGTTAGAGACCTAACCTGTCTGTATCCCTTCCTGAAGAAAAAAAGCATATCCTTTCTGGTAATCTCACCATGTTAAACTGAATAACAAGCCTCACCTGCCTCTTCTGTCTTACTATACAGACTGTAGAGCTTGGCACCTCTGCTCCACTTTACTAGGACAAATGCAGCACAGCTTGGACTCCCTTCTCCCTTTCCTCGCTGCACAGGATGCAAAGCTTGGTCTATTAGCTCCTTAATATAAGCCAAAAAACCCTGGCCAATTTTCTTCTCTCCTGGGTCACCCTGGTCACAGACCCTGTTACCCTACTTTGGACAAATTTGTCACTACCTGGCACTCCAGCCTGTGTATATGTGGTCATAGGCTCCATAGGAAATCCCAAAAGTCAATCCACCTGCCAATGCAGCAAGGGAAGGAGCACAGCTTTTCACTTGGTTTGCTAAGGCAGAGTACTAAGACCAGGGTAGATAGCCAGTAGATGATCACAAAAATTTAGGTTCTGCAGTTGGTTTAACAAGTTACAGCAAGAGAGAAGCTATGTTTGATAGCTAGTGAATGGAGAAATCCAAATAAGCCAGGCTATGCAATTGGTATATTAGGGAGACAAACAGAGGCTAACTTCTAAAGGTTCTGCACTGTACAACAGTGCAGAAAGAAATGTTGAGTAACGTTAGAAGTTAACTTTGACAGAAACATTTGTTTGGTTGAAATGTCAAATTGCATAAACCTGAAAAAGAGCAGCAGTTATTCCATTTATATGGAAAATCATGGCTGCTCCTAACGTACTGAATCCAGGTGCATAACTATTCCAGAATGACCAGCGGTGTCCATTATGCTGTTCATTTTGACTCAGAGTTGAAAACAAATTTCCAGCTATACTCACTTAGAAATACGTTAAGTGTCTGGGAACCTGAAAAAGTATTTTTTGGATGTAAAAAAATGTTAGAATCAAGGGGCACCTATTACATGAAGTCCCCTGAGGGTGCAATGGGCATCTCAAAGTTATGAAGTTCTTTGACACTAGATAAACTACCCTCAGTTTCAGCAGATTGACCTACTATGATGGTTGTACGTTGAACCTTTTTCCATAAACTATCATTTACCCCATAAGAGTGCTGCAACACTGGACTGTAATGTCTATCTCATTTAGTTCAGAAGGGAGTGGGTTCTACAAGGGAATTCTACTTATCGCGTTCTTCCACTGTCAATAGTAGGACTACTAGGAATAGAGTGCCTTTTCTCCGTATCTTTTGTTATTTGGTACTGAGGCACTTCTGAATACATCTTATGAGGAGACTAGCATTCCTAGCAACAAAGATATTTACTGTCAAATGTGGAACAAAGAATGTCAGTCTGCAAATGACCCATTAATCTAGAATTACCCCCAAAAGTATCCCTTCAATTAACTAGTTTGTGGGCATTTGTAAGTCCAAAACAGTAAAAAAAAAAAAAAAAAAAAAAAAAAAAAAAAAATTTAAAAACCTTCTAAGTATGCACAAACAATCAAAGGTTTGATTTCCATTTGCTATCTACATATTCATTCCACTCTTTCCTTCTGATAAGATTTTAACTCTTTCACAACTCTCTACCCACAGCCTGGGAAATGGCAATTTTTTTTTTTTTTAGGATTTAGTGAGGTTATCTAAATTTTTATGCTAATATGCGGATTACATAAAATCACTTGCACAGGTTCTCAGAGTCAACCTGAAGTTTAATGAATTCAAAATGATTTGCTTTAGTGCCTTTGCACTATCATATCATGACTGCCCACAATATACCAGGGATTACCACCATTATGCCATGGTGAACATTTTGCAAGGAATTACCAACTATGTGCCACAGGGAGCATTTTGCAGAGAGATTACCACCACTGTAGCCGGCCTAGCATTTTACCATAACTACCACCATTGTCTGGGCTGGCATGTTACCTCGAATTACCATAAGTGTACCAGGACAAACATGTTGCCAGGAACTAACAATGTTGTGCCAGGGTCAGCAGTGTGTCTGCAATTAACACAATTGCAACAGAGTTAACATATTGCAGGAGGATAACCACAATATTGTCAGGGAGTGCATTGTACTAGGAATTACCATCATTGTGCCAGTGGCAGATATGAGGCCCACTGGGATTTCAGGTCCCACTGAATGATTTGCATGTGCCATCTAGCGTGGTTGGCAAGGATCATGCACAAAGCTAAGTGGCCAAGAAGCCCTAGAGCCAGCCTCTCCTGAATTGGGGACGTGGCCTGAAACACTGTGATCATAGTCATATACTGGTTGCTGTGGCAGAAAGATCCTGACCTACACCGTGACCAGGATCGCCCCCAATGAATGGAAGCCTCTGGGACTGAATCAGGTGGGGCTTCAGCACATTGATGGTGAAACTCAATTTCAACAGAAGAAAAAGAAAACTCACAGCCACACTTTCACCAGATCGGTCTAAAAAATGTGGAACTCCCTACCCCCATCCACTAGAGCCATTTCCTCATTCAGGCTTTTCAAGAAGGAAGTTAAAGTCATACTTCTAGGAAAACAAGTCTTAAGAAAACTATTTTTAAACTGTCATCTCACCCCATTTGATAATGTATGCTACTGTATTACATTGCTCTTCAAATTCTATGTACAGCGTAGCTTAAGTGATAAGTGTTTTACTGTATTGCAACTCTCATCAGCCCTTTCATTGTACAGCACTCTAATACAGTGATGGTCATGTTCACATGCTATAAAACATAACAAATAAATAAAATAAACAATTCCGCCGTCATCCTAAGGTATCTCACAACTAATTGTGGCAAGCCCACCTTTAGTAGCTAGTTGTTGAGGGACGAGAACACAGGGACAGAGCTCCAAAGATTAACAGCGACCACCGCCATCATTCCTGAGCACTTGATGGGTGCAGGTAAGGCCAAAGGGGAGCATGGCAAACAAAGTACTCCTGGCCCACCTTGACTTTCTAGTACCGTCTGCGGGGCTAATGGACAAGTCGAGCAAATATGGACCCTGAAAGCCCAATGACACCATGCAGTCTCCTAGATCCAAGTTACGTGAATCAGACCTAACATGAGCATATTTATCCTACTGCAAGATGTTCAGAGGCCAAAGAAAGGCCCGAGTCCCTCATTATTTTTCGTAACGCAGAAACAGGAAGAGTAACAACCCTGCTTTTATCGGAGTCAAGTATCCCCTCAATGCCACATGTAGCAGAAGCAGGTATACTTTTTGTAAGAGGATCGACAGATGGTCTGCTGGAACTTGTTCCAGTGCAGAAGGAATAGTGGGTGGGGAGGACAGAAAGAGAAGAGTGTAGCCTTGATTGGACAACTTGTAAGACCCATCTGTTTGATTGGATGGATCACCAACCTGAGAAGAAGTGCTGGGTCCCGCCTCCCACTGGGTAGTAATTTGCCGCTAAGTGCAAACTAAAGCAGTTTGTTGGCTATTGTGGCATGAGACGAGGAGTTGGAGGATTGGTGCCCCTGCTGTCCTGCATGTTGTCAGTCAGTGCCACATCATCTCTGAAAGGAGTAGGGTGCGTGTTGCATCTCTATGTATGTATCTGGTATTTCTGTAGAGCGAACCTAGCCAAAGAGCCACAGTGAGTCACTAGCTGGTAGGCTGTCTCTGCTTAAATGCCAGCTCCCTGGCCCATTATTTTGGAATTGGTAGGGTAATTGTCTGGCGGGAGTCATTAGCCCTAAGCATTCTAAAACAGATTCCCCCTTCTCCTCAAAAAGGTGAGACCCATCAAAAATCATATCCTTAAGCAAAGCCACTAGATCTCTGATAAAAACAGTGAGCCTCAGCCATGCACGCAAAGGACAACACTGTTCCGGACCACCCTGCCATACAATCTGTGGTGTCCAGGCCAGTTATCGCTCCAATACTGTTCAACTTGTACACAGCAGACCTAGGTCTGGAATTGCGGAAAGGGAATCTTTCTCCCCAAGGGTCAGGCCCTTCAACCTACCCGTTATTCAATATGCAGCTAGTCTGATAACACAAGATCATACACTCTTTGAATGCAGAGGGCACTGGGCACATTACATAACTACAACACAACAAACTCATTAAGGGTAAATGCTGCAAAAAACTAATATCTTAATGGTTGGACAACGGTTAAAAAACATCAGCGGACATGGAATTTGGGCCCCTTAGATATGACCAGGACTGGCAAATACAATTACCTTTGTGTATGGTTGTCGGATGCAGGTAAAGCCTTTCTACAGGCAAGGGCACCAGAAGAGAAGCCAGCTAAATGTTCATTTGCCTCAGCAAAACTCCATCCTAAATTACAAAGCCCAACAGCAGAAGCGATTCGGACAGTAATCCGAGCTAAGCTGTTACCCTCTAAACTATGGGCATCTGTCCAGGAAGGAATGTTCACAAATACACCAGAGCATTGTCACACTGCGGCCTACAGGAAAATATTCAGGCTCCCTAGAATAACAAGACGGACCTGGATACGGTTGGAGTATAGCTTAGTTAATATGGATGTCGAATGCAAAAAGGATTGAGTAAAATACGATCACCAAGGTTTTAGGGCCAAAAAAAGTTTTGATGAAAGGTGCCTTGCAGGTGATCTTTAATGATGTAAGTAGTCCTTGGACACAATATCTTCCTAGTCCCTCCACAATATTTAATGTTATCACAAAAAATATGAAAGACGCAGTTTTGAGCCTGCACTATTTAAACAGCATATTAAAAAAAACCAAGGAAAGCATTTGTCGAAAGAGCTAGATTTTGCAGTTATCAGGCACATTGCGGGTGCCTTGGGCGTCTACAAATCGCACAAGGATGTCATCTGCCAGCCACATCTGAAAACCGCCATGGGGAGGCAAGCCCTAGGGAACATCGTAGCACAGACCAAAGGGGCATCTTCCTATGGCAAAGGTTTCTGCAGCATGGTCTCCAAACTTGTAAGGAGGCAGTGACTTATGACCCCATGGAGTTAGCAAGAACTTCCAAGTTCTTTGTAATAGCAGGAGGGTTACAGTTTGTAATCCTTGACTCTCATATCAGTACTGGTGCATTTCAACACTGGAAGTCAAATCTTTCTCCATGAAACTCATTTCTGAAAATATGAGGCCAAAACAATGTTTGTACCTCATGACACCAGCAACATGTGAAACGCACTTGCAGCCGCAGTCATGGACACAAAAACTGTTTCGAAAGGAAGGCACCTTGTCTCCTTGGGACGGCGCCGGTGGAAAGTGATGTTTGCACTCTACAATGCAGTTTTTGTGACTTTGCAACAGCTTTAATGCTTGAACTGAATGCACAAAGTGTTTAGAAATGACTGTAAGGGGAGAACGACGAATGTGTTAGGGTCTCGTCCTGGAATGCGCTGATCGCGCTGCATGCAGTACTTTCTGGTGAACATTGAGCTGGTGTTCATGCTTCCCATGAGTTTAATGCTGATTTTATTCACCAGAATTTATGGCTTCTTTGACCCACCTCCTTTTATGAGCTGCAATAAAACTAAGACAAAGTTCAGGATAAAATGCTTTTATTCTGAAAGTATTGATTGCCCTACATGTTATTTTCATGTATGAAATGATCTGGCAGATTATGTGGATGTACAAACTGCTGGGGCTCCTGCATGGTACATGGCACTTTCTGCGAAACTCCACTTGCAGTAACATTTCGAACTATTCGCTTATAAAATGATCGGCTTATTTTATTTTGACGATATGTGTTGTGATTATATTGTGAAGATTTTAATTAATCATACAATAAAATACCACTTACTTTGTTGAACCCTGACAGTCATGTATTGTCTGAGCCAAACAGACCCTGCGATCCTCCGGGACCACCTGCAAGATCTCCCTGCCAATATCCCAGAGGGCGAAAGTGTGTTACAGACCGCATTTGCGCAATGCAGCACCAAGCAAGGAGGAGTGGTCTCATTGGAGTTGGGGTTCTCTCTGCTACTTGAGTATTGCATAACAAGGCTCTCTGGGGTAGGGTGCTTGGTGAGAAAATCAACGTCACCAGGCGCCGGTCTAAGACATCTGGCCACCTGTCCGTTTACAGGTGGGCAAGAACATGGTTTCGACCAGGTAGCCATCAGAGTATCAGTGAGGGAGTCATTAAATGGCAGCAAAGGCTCAGATGTAGATGGCCCAGGCTGCAGAATTCCTGTCAATACATTTCTCTTGGTCTCCAAAGAGGGCAACTGTAATTCAAATACCTCAGCTGTGCTCAGACTTACCACTCTAAATGAGGCAGTAGCCCGAAAGGACGCCTCTGTGGCTTAATGGGGCCCAAAAACTTGCCAGAGGGAGAAGAAAGCGCATTAATAATTTGCAGCATGTCCTCTTTAAACTCCTCGATCTGTGGCAATTATAACAGTAGCCTGGTGGAACGCACGGCTCATAGGGTTGGGGCTCTTGGGGACCAACGGAGGGATTGGCTTCTTGGCCAGGGACCTCAGAGGAGTGTGGATAATACCCTGACACCCTCAAGCCTTCTCTAGTCTGTCAGAATGGTGGAATGAAGTTGAGTCCTGCTTCGCTTTCTTAGGTTTTAGTCTGGCTTTCGACTGATTTACAGGAGGACTTGGAGGTGGAAGTGGAGTTGTCGCGGGAGCATCCCCTACAGAGACTGGGTCTGCAACTTGGAACGGTAGCTGGACCTACTCGAAGGCCATGACTACCTTGTGTGTCTGGCGTCACACAACGTCCCCTGTTTGTGAATTGCCTTCAGGTGAATGATCGCACACATTTCACATGACTGAACCGTGTTCTGAACCAGGCACCAAAGGCACATCTCTGACAGATCCATGACTGCCATCCGATTCCTGTAGACGTGGCATGGATTGAATCCTGTAATTTTCGTGGGAACATCTTTCCCTAGCACCAATGCTTAGTTTGTAAATATAAAAAAGTGTTGGTGCCCCAAGCTCTCCTTTGAAACAAGGCTGCTGCATTTAAATGTGTGAGCACTGACTGTTGGGGCACAGTAATCCGAAAGCCATCTCGGGGCTCTTTAATCTAATTACAGCCACTCCCTGCCCCTTCAGCTCACTCTTGCAGCTTTCTGCTTTCTCCATTTGTGACGTTTTTTCGTTTTCATCTTCCTCCGCCTTTCCCAGGAAAAAGTCAGGAGCAGAGCTCTATTTCTGCGTTGGAAGGTGCGGAAAAAAGGAGCTGGCATCTGTATGCAGGAATGGAGCTTAAATGTGGCTCTGTTCAGTTTCGGGGTAGAATGGAGCCAGCACTGATCTGCAAGAGGGCACATAGTAGCGCATAGAAGTACCACTACAAAAGTATCCAGACCCAGGTTAGAAAGGTGAACTATTCTGTAGTTACAAGGATCCATTAGAACATTTTTAATGTATTCATTTTCAATATGGGTAAATAAAAAAGCTTGAAGCCTCAAAAGTTTAAAGAGACCCCTCCCCACTCCCTAGCCACCTCCAGTCATGCAATTGAAATGGCACACAAGGCAGACATCAGGCCAAAAGATAGGAACTGCTCATAAATAGAATATGCTAGAAAGTGCTGTACAAGTACATGGAGCATATCCAAGTTTCATGTTGGAAATGGAGGTACATTTGGTGCAATGCTAGCAAAATGAAAAAAAAATGAATACAAAATGTTATGATTTTCAAATTTAATATAGGACAAAGTTCCTATGTTTGCTGTTTTTTAGATAAAAAGAAGACAATGCGAGTGCAGCTCCTTATATATATTTTTTCCAGCTTGTGCATTCTTTTTCTATTAAGGTGTGTACACCTTGCAGCAGCCAGCACAGGAGAAAAGGCCTGGATGCTCTGAGTGGAATAAGGGAGGAGGAAAGAAGAGCGGCTCTGAAAACACAGTTTCTAATCATTTTGTAAACTATCAATTACCAAACTGTATTTTGTTACATTTTGAGATGCCGGAAGGTAGGCAGATAAGATTCGGCCTGCTGGGGCACTAAGCGCGCAGAGCAGTGAAGAGCGCTTGTGTGGCGCCTTCGGCTTGTCCGGCGCTGCTGAAGGCCACTGGCGTCCACTGCCGGTCAGTAAAAGGACACAGGTGACTGCTGTACTGCTGCTCGCGGTGCTGTGGCTTCTGCCACAGGAGCATTTCAAACTGCTGCAGGGAGAATCCTCTCTCTGATGCGACTACGGATGAACCCTGAAGAACTCATTCCCTTTCCAACCGTCACCTACTGCCCTTTTTCAGGAGAAGCAAGTGTCTCAATAATCGTGTCTTAGTTTGTGAGGTGCCTTTCTCTACCCCCAAACGGGGAAACCGCCCCTCACATGGCGATCTTCCTCAATTAATTTTTTTTTTTTTTTTTTGCACCAATCAACTTAAACAGATTAACGTGGACTGCCTTGAATTCAGATGCACACCAAAAACATTCTTGTGCTTGCAAGTGCCTAAAAAAACTGAACTTTAGGAGACTGTTGGAATTAGATGGGGTCTGATATAATTAGACACGCTGGATACACTGGTCCCCCTATCTTGTATCTATGAACCCACTAAGACTATGCAAACAGCCCCGTGCAAAGCCCTTCAGCCAGACTTAAAGTCAAAGTAGAGAATCAAATCTGTTGGCCTATTGGATACTGAAGGGCCCCAAACTGTCAGGCTTTACACATAACGGTGCTTGCGCCATTCATGGCTGATAGATTGTATTCTATAAAAAACTAATAAGGAGCTTTCGTTCAGTCTCCTTCCGCCACTGGATTCTTTAGCTCAGGAACCGTCACCCATTGGCTTGAGACACTGTCAGAAACATTTTGCTCAGCCGGCAGGATAATTTTACTCTCATCTTCTTTCTATTGGCTGTATCATTCTGCCAGCAAAGGAATGCAGTGCAGAAGGCATTTTCTATTGCTTTTGTCAGCACTCAAGGGCGAGTATCAAACCTACTGGCTTTGCAAATGCTTGTTTTTGTAACTGTTAGAAATTGTGTCTCTGGTTGGCAGTCAGTTTTGCACTCTGTCCAAGCAGGGACCCTCACTCTAGTCAAGGCAATGGAGAAACACACTTAGATAACCCCTGCTTATCTCCTTGGTAGCTTGGCACAAGCAGTCCAGCTTATCTCAGAAGCAATGTGTAGAGTATTTGTAGCAACACACACACAGTACTACAGTGAAAACACTATAAAATGGACACCACACCAGTTTAGAAAAATAAGCAATATGTATCTAACTCAAACAAGACCAAAACGACAAAAATCTAACATACACAAGTCAAGATATGAATTTTCAAAAGAATAAGAGTCTCACTCCATAGAAAACAATTGAAATGTTGGTTTTACACAAAGTACCTGTTTTGCGTCAAAAATAAAGCTGCATGCGTCAGAAAAGTCAATCATGCGTCGATTCATTACTCGCAAGTGAGGTCGTGCATCGTTTCTTTTCCGGTCAGGTAGGCGATGCGTCGTTTTTCTCCCTCGCAAAAGAGCGATGCGTCGATTTTTCCGGATAGAGCACCTCCGATCCGAGCTGATTCACGATGACTTTGAGACCCAGGGACGATGCCTGAGAAATCCAGTCGCACGGTGTTAGAAAACCGCACAGCATGGGGGTTTGCGTAGTTATCAGCAGCCGCAAGCGGGTGTTGGGTCGTTTCTCCAGCCACAATGTGTTGATCTCCCAGCCGCGATACAGGTGGAACGTCTATTTTAGCCCCAACATGGGTGGCACGTCGTTCATCAGCCGCGTTGCAGATGGTGCATCGAAAATTTCTCCCCTGAGTGGATTTCAGCTTTTGTTCTGCCAACTTCACCTTTCAAGGGCCAAGGGACTAGATCGGGCACCACTTTCAGGGCAGGAATTTCAGTAGATTGTCCAGGTGCTGGAAAAGGAAGTCTTTGATGGCCCTGAGACTTCAAAAATAGGAGGCGAGCTCAGTTCAAGCTTTGGAGATTCTTCCTCAAGCAGGAATGCACAACAAAGTCCAGCCTTTGTCCCCTTTCACAGGCAGACGCAGCAACTCAGGATAGCCTAACAAAGATCAGTCACAGGCAGAGGCAGCACTTCTCCTCAGTTCTTCTCCATGGGAGAGGTTCCTCTTGGTTCCAGAAGTGATCTAAAGTCTGGGGTTTTAGGTCTACCACTTATACCCCTTTCTGCCTTTGAAGTAGGCAAACGTCAAAGTAAAGTCTCTCTTGTTGACAAGATCCTGCTTTGCCCAGGTCAGGCCCCACACACACACCAGGAGGTTTGAGAATGCATTATGTGAGGGCAAGCACAGCCCATTCAGGTGTAAGTGACCACTCCCCACTCCACTCTAGCCCACATGGCTCATCAGGATATACAGGCTACACCCCAGCTCCCTTTGTGTCACTGTCTAGAGGATATTTACAAACAGCCCAACTGTCAGTCTGACCCAGAAAGGAAATCTACAAACAGGCAGAGTCACAGAATGGTTTAAGCAAGAAAATGGCTACTTTCTAAAAGTAGCATTTTCAAACTAAGAATCACAAAACCAACTTCACTAACAGATGTATTTTTACATTGTGAGTTCAGGACTCCAAACTACATTTTCCTATCTGCTCTCAAAGAGAAACTGCACTTTAAGGATATTTAAAGGCAGCCCCCATGTTAACCTATGAGAGAGATAGGCCTTGCAACAGTGAAAAGTGAATTTGGCAGTATTTCACTGTTAGGACATGTGAAACACATTAGTACATGTCCCACCTTTAACATACACTGCACCCTGCCCATGGAGCTACCTAGGGCCTACCTTAGGGGTGCCTTACATGTATAAAAAGGGAAGGTTTAAGCCTGGCAAGTGGGTACACTTGCCAGGTTGAATTGGCAATTTAAAGCTGCACACACAGACTCTGCAGTGGCAGGTCTGAGCCATGTTTACATGGCTACTAAGGTGGATGGGACAACCAGTGCTGCAGGCCCATTAGAAGCATTTGATTTACAGGCCCCTAAGCACCTCTGGGACTTACTAGTAAAGCAGATATGCCAATCAGGAAATGCCAATGGCACACACAATTTACACAGGAGCACTTGCACTTTAGCACTGGTCTGCAGTGGTAAAGTGCCCACAGTACCAAAAACAGAAAAAACAGAGTCCAGCACACAGTCAGAAAGACATGGGAAGCAGTGGCAAAAAGACAGGGGAGACCACAACGCCAAACAATCTTAAAAGGTATAACAAGATTTAGGTTAACTTTGGCCTGCAGTGTTAGCACTTTGTTTGCTATACCTGTCTTACTTTTACCTACCTGTAAATAAAGACATATACATCATATATGTTGATATTATATAAATATTGTTATTATATCATCAGATCATAGAGTAAACCTCAAATTATCTTCACTAACCATGGACTTCATCACCCAATTCACTTTTACCAGCACCTTGAAACCATGGTATACCAGTGGTAAATAGCAACACCCACCATGAATTCTGACCAATTATCACTCCATTTTCTCTGACTAACAACAGACCCACAAAGAGGGCAAAGAGTCTATCACCTGGGCCTTCAAGGGATCACAAGTAGATCGGTGCCAAAGCAACAGCACTGTCACCCTGTTTCCAAATTCGTAATTTACGCACACAATGAAGCACAGGCAAAATTTTACTTTGAAATTGTGTTTGAAGAGGTGAACATTGATAGGCAAAGCTATTGTAGGGAAGATATCCAGATATGCAACCTGTCAAGCTACAACCAACATTACTTCAACAGACGAGTGTCCAATGTAAATCAGGAGGACCCTGTTCATGGCAGAGTTTTAGGATAACCATTGAATACATCACTCGGATTCTCTGTGTATAATTGTATGTTTTGCTAATATCCTGAACATCTGGCATGGTTCCAACCTTTATGAAACCACAGTATGCCCCCAGTTCTAACTGGTTCACGGATGCATCAACACATCAGTGAACACAATACTCAGGATTCTGCACTCCCATGTGACAAATGTGCATAGCAAAGGCCACTACAGATACATTGCTTAAACTGGTTTAACACCTTTGAGCACACAGACATCCTTATATTTGTGCAATTTCTAAACCTCGAGTTTACATAGTAGATTACTTAGTAGCTCCTCTACATAGGGTTAAGACAGAGAAATCTTGACAAACATTTTTATACAAGCAATTTAAGTAAGGAAGATGTTAATATAGTTGTGAGAGGTGAGTTACTACAAGCCGTAAAGAAAAGGACAGCCAAAATGAGACCATATCTCAAAGCAAAAGTCGAAAAGCATTCATTTAAACAAACAAATGAATGCAGAGTTACTTGAGGACAGAGGAGAGTTTTAATCTAAGATAAAATACCTAATCTAAAATGACTAGCAAGAGTTGACATTTTATGACAGCACAAACAAAGTTGACAGGTGCTTAGCTTAAAAGCCCAAGGGAGGAAATATATAAAGCAGTTTGGGAAATAGAGGAGTGCAGATTGCTTCCAAGAAGTTGACAAGCTCCCCATTTATAAAGAATTTTACAGGAGACGTTTGTTATATGATTTTGTACATGAAGATAATAGAAGTCTAAAATACATGGCTATCCTACTACATTAGATGTGCACAGAAAGGTTTAGGAAAGTCACAGAGCTGAGCAGAGAAGCACCAGCAGAGACTGCTAAAGATCAGGCTTTTCAGACGTCCATGTGTCACGTACTGAGCTGGACTTCTTACCTCTGGATTTCGGATTGGCGAATACACCAAGTCTTCTACAGGTCCTGGATACTCCCAGATAAGGGCGACCCCTTCTAGTAGCCACGGTGCCGCTTGACAGGCTACGCCAAAGCAGACCGTACCCTCCAGAAGGAGTCCCAGAGGGAAAAAAACCAAACACTGGGGAAAAAACCTCTAACAGGAACTCCTGAAGGAAAACAAGAAAAAACAGGACTTGACAACAGGAAACAAAAATAGGCAGTATCCAGGGTAAAAGGCAGGAAAAAAGGAACAGGTAAAAATCTCCCTAGGCAAAAGCAGGAACAAAGAACAGGCAAAAATCTCCCAAGGCAAAAGCAGGAACAAGGAACAGGCAAAAATCTCCCAAGGCAAAAAAGCAGGAACAAAGAACAGGAGCGAACAGCACAACCAGAAGGAAGTGTTTGCAACACAAGGAGGAACAAGACTGACTGACTTATATACTGAGAAAAGGGAAGTGACATCACAGGAAAGGGAAGTAACACCATCTTAGATTGGGAAAAGCCCATAGACCAGTATAGGAAAAAGGACGTAGTATAAAAGAAAAACAGAGCATGCTGGGACAAAAACACAAAGAAGACAAGATGGACACAACATGGATAGAGACAGGCAAAAGGACCAACAAAAAACCCACCACCAACAACAAAAGAAGAAAAAAAGGCTACAAGTAAGTGTAGCGCGTCCGGAAGCGAAATATATGCTTTCCAGAAAGCATAGTCAAAAAACGTGGGGAACGGCGCTCCGAATATCGGTAGCGCGTTCCACCCGTGAGGACAGAAAGAGACGCCGCGTCAGAGTGCGGCGTTACACCATGTCCTATATTTGTATCTGAACTTTGAATTGCATGTTGGGCAGTACATGCAGAGGAAAACAGGAAGTTGCTGGATGCAAGGAACACATCTCCTATGACCATCCATCACACATCTCAAAAGGCAACTTGCAAGTATCAAACACTTATCAAGGCCGCTAAACAAATAATGAGTCTGACCCTATTTTTGTTACCATCCCCATTAGTGAGCACAAGCAATACCCACAACTCAAAACCAAGCAAGGATGAGATCAAAGCGTTCATAAGTGGCAATAAACACTGTGTAGCATTTGTGATAGCCTCACAAAGTGTACCTTTCTCTCGTTAAGGGAGTACTAGCGGGCTTCGCTAGCTCTATCACGTAAACATTTATTTCAATCTCCCGCCCTAACTATTGTCCCTAGCATTACACGAGAGACACTACTGGCACTTGGGAAATACTGCACGTATATGCATGCATGCAGGTTCTTGCACCCTCTCACCACCCTTCATTTTTAACAGGTCGTTATACCACCCGCCGAGGGCCTTCAAGGTAGAAGCAGCCATAATGGTTTGAGCCTGGAATAAAAAAAATGGTTTGAAGGAATAGACCCACTAATAAATGTAATCACAATAGCACTACTTGCGAATGTGTCAGTCAATCCCCCAAATGTAAAGTAGGCATGCTCTGTGAGGTCACACATAAACGGGTACACCCTTTACATTTTCCCATTTATGAGGGTAGGGGTATTAGCGGTATAAAGGAGGGTAGATCTAAAGGCAACACAAGGTTTCACACAGAAATAGTGTTAGTGGAGTAATGCAGAACAGTTGCCAGCCCTGAGGAGAGCAAACAAAATGCAGAGAAACACTCTACGGGAGAATACTGGAGGCTAAATTAGTCATAAAAGTGGTACAAATGTGAGAGCAGAAAGGATGGTAGGCCAATCAGCATTCTCCTCAAGATCACTACAGGATAGTTACTTCCAGTCCTGCCAATCCTATGCCTCAGAATGGTTCAGTTACCGGAATTAACATGCAAGATTACTGAAGGGTTTTCTGCCCCACTGAATCGGTTCCAGAGACGGGACAGGAAGACATATTGCCTATTATGGGTGGTCTCAACTAGACGACCCATGTGGTAGGTTTGCTTCGTTTAACTGCCACTGTTCTTGTTCTAGCTTGGCACCGTGACATGGTTGCTAATGGGATACCAGGCTTAGAAAAATTAAAATGAAATAAAATATATTTTGCATCATTTGTGTAGAACACCTCTTTCACCGAAAATAACCTAGCTACATTGTTATTTCATTAAAAAATGCTTTTTGTTTGTGGTATAGACCTGTTTAAGTAATGTGTACTTTGACACATTAATCTTACAGATCAGTGAATGTAGGTAGCCTTCTCGAAGTGGCTTTTCAGATCTGAGAGAGGTGTAGAATTTAGCATATGCTTTGCAGTACTGATGCATCAGAATTCACCACTTAAGAATCTTAACCATCAGCAGATAAGCAGATCTCCAAACTGGAGTTTCCCTTTTAGCCCCGTCTCTAATGTAATTCCATTGCCGACTCCTCATTTGTAAATATACTGAGATCGAGATGACTTAATTGTTAAATAATAGCATGGCCTTTTGGAGTTTCACTCACTAAGAACAGCAACAAAATTCACAAATATGTCAACGATACACAGCTCTACTTGAAAGTCTACTGAGATGCAGACATCAAATGTCTCAAACACTGCCTGCATCTAACCCAGACCTGGATATCCAGCACCTATCGTACCTCATCAACAACAAGCCAGAATTCATGTTTTTTGCAAAGAACAACACTCAAGAAAGAACCCAAACCTGGCTCAGTGACTTGAACCTGAACGATGGAAAACCCTAACTTTGATGCAGTGCAAAGTCACTTAGATATCCTGGACTCCAACTTCACCCTCAAAGGATACGTTGCTATTAAAAAAAAGGGGGAGTACAAAACTCCTACTAGAGGAATTGAAACTGTTGCTCCTAGAAAGTGACTTATGAACAGATGTTCAATCCCTTTACATGCCCCACAGCCCTCCAACCACTGCACAACACATCCAGAGCCTGAATAAAAATCATCCATCCCCCCTATCATGATGGGTGCCGTTTGCTTGACTTTTCAGCTCACACCATCTTCTAAACTAGCAGCATCAATCACAAAGTTCTCACGACCAGCAGCTTGCCTATCGAGGTGACATGGCCAACATCTCTTGTGGCTCTCTGAACATTGTCAACCACTATCAGACTGGAGACAATGGAGTGATTGGTCGTCAGCTCTTTCTAAAATTGGAGCAGCATTGGGACAGGCTTAATGGCAATTTCGGTCTATGCAGCCAGGATTGGGAACACAATCCCAGTATGCATTAAGCCTGCCCCAATGATGCTGCAATTTAGAAGAGAGTTTAAGACCAATCTCTTTAAGGAACAATACATCACAAAGCAGTAACACCACATTTCTGCTCCCAGAACTACCTACCTCACCAATCACTCACCGACTGTGTCCTTGGCTTTAACCCTGTACAACACCCTGCTGCCTTTTGTATAGGTTTGTCTACACAAAAAATAAATACATACTTACATATATGCCCATCTTATTACAGAGACCTCAGAAAATAGGTCAGTTAAAAGTACCCATACGAAAAGCAATTATTCTAGTCCAAAAAAAAAACTTTACATTAATTTTGTACTCAAAAGAACATAACAATATTGGTAGTCAGATACATGTTTCATGATAGATGGAGTTCAGTGTTGTGAAACTAAACATTATTTAAAGTTACTTTCTGTCTCAAACAATTGAGTACAGCAATCCATAAATTCATGTCATACTTGAACAAAGGGCATGTATACATTCAGGTAACTTACTGAATACATTTGATCACATTAATCCTATAGAACTCAACCCTAATTTAAAAATTCATTTTATGATCACTGCACATTGGTCCCTAAATCTTAGCAAGTTTCTTGGTGCAATACTAAGTGAATAACGTTTTTTTTTTTTCTTTTTCAACCGCAGGCGTAGAGCAGTCCATACGGCTGTCTAGCTAAACCACGTTTGGCCACCATAAAACTTGTAGCATAAACGTTAAGCATATTTTGGTGGTGGTGTTGTAATCAGTGATGGCTGCTCGTCGGTTATAAAAGAAGTAGGTTTATTAGTTTAGCTGTAGGTTACAGATAAAGCCCCACCAGGAGCAGCATCCTGCCGCTCAGCCCTTCTCATTC
Source organism: Pleurodeles waltl (assembly GCF_031143425.1). Lineage (NCBI taxonomy): Eukaryota > Metazoa > Chordata > Amphibia > Caudata > Salamandridae > Pleurodeles > Pleurodeles waltl. The sequence continues at coordinate 1,441,259,627 of NC_090447.1, forward strand.
CAACCATCCACTCATACAAGCACAAACACTGTCAACATTCCAACCATACAATGACCTCGCTCACTGGTAGTGAGCAGAATACTTAACAGAAAAAGGCAAAACACCCCCAGCAACCATCCTTCAAAATTATGAGTACCACCCATCGAAATAAACAAAACGGTTTAACAAACACTCCCTGCTTAACTTCAATACTGCAGTGGGATGTAAGATACTAAAACACAGTTAATATATTCCACAAAGGCACAATACGGGTATACAAATAACTCAAAACGTTCCTAAACACCTAACAGAGAACACTAACTGCATGTTCCCCTCCACATCATGTACACTACAACAGGACCAGCCCGTTGCCTTCCACAACTCAACACTCAACAGGACTAGAGTTTCTTCCACCTCTACTGCATTGGGGTGTAACCATGTACCACCATACAGCTAAACAGAACCAGGGTTTCACCTACCCTCTATCGCATCGGGGTGCAACCACGTACTCCCATTACCTTATGCTCAAACAAGGCCAGGGTTTCATCTACCCTCTACTGCAACTACTTACTCCCTTAAAATTGGGCCTAAAATTCTGCCTCCACATCCTTAACTCTGTAGGAAGGACTGACACATATCACTGGGGTGTACCCCACTTAACATTGGGCTTAACACGCTGCTCCCACATCCTTAACCCCATAGGAAGGATTGAGACATATCATTGGGGCGTACCTTCCTTAACATTTGGCTCAACACACTGCCCCCACATGTTTAACCACATACGAAGGATTGATGCATATCACTGTGATGAACTCCCCATAAAATTGGGCTTACCACACTGCCCCCACATCCTTAACCCCTAAGGAAGGATTGTCAAAAATATGATCCAAAATATGGACAATGATACTAATATCACAACATTAAAATGTCATTCTGCACGTGGCTCTAGCATCCAAACTCAAATGATACGTCTCTAAAATTAAGCATGGCTTTAAAACGTCAGCCCAATATACACACACAAAAAAATGGTTGGCAAAATTTCATGTTAAAATAGCTTTAGGGCACACCTCCCATGCGTAACATATATGCCACGACTCAACAACTTTAAAGCGCATCAGTAACGGCATACAATTTCTCAATTCAATTCAGCATTAAAAATTAATTTTGGCAGCAGCAAGCATTGTCAGCATAAACATAACATTACTCAATTTAACCCAACGCATCTTCAAAATCCAGTATAGCAGCATTGAAAAATACACTCAAGCAATGTATGGTATTGAGTAAAATGCACATAACAGAATATCTAAAGATAAATTATTCCCTGGAAAATATTCAAATACTCCACGTCGGTGAGCGACTTCTCACCCAAATCTATTGCAGCTGTCCATTTTATTCCATTTAAATACAGTTCTTTATCCTCGTAAGAAAAATTGGCACACATGCTCTCCACTGCACTCGAGTTGTTCCCATGTGCTAGGTCGGTGTTCTAGTCTTCCGGGAAAAGATGAGGTACCCAATGACCTCTCTTGCAGAATAGGGGGCGGGCCATCTTAGCAACCCAATCAACAGGAAGACTGTAACTTTCTCACAATGTGTGCCTTTAAGCACAGCGCTTCAAGTGGCTGCTGCAAAAGGTTCACTGATCACTCTTCAGATAGTGTTTAAATGCTGATACCAGTTGTTCCTTCAACTGACTTTCCAGTAAGGTTGCCAAATGTTCAGTGCCGTCCATTTTTATCTCTGTACACACGCAGTTCAGCAGACCATTTCCTCAATATACCCAGTCCATGCAAGCAGGAATAACAGGTCTGGCGCCGTGTACAGCTGAGCAGATCACCTTTTCAATCTGCAGGCCACAGCACTTCCTGTTTGCTGCACAGGTAGCAGATTAAACGACTTGCCTTGAAGTTAAACAGGTTACACACCCTCTAACGTATGTTGAGTACAGGCTGTCTGGTAGAAAAGACATTGGTGGGGCTTTCAGGGCGTTAATCTTCACTTCAATCTTAAATTTCTTTTGATTCATATTTTTCTCTCAGATTTTCAATCTCTCTTCTATTGGTTTCCTTCTGTAATCAGGTTTCTCAGATTTTCTGTAGGTTCAGTTTCTTTCTTCTTTCACACGCTGGTTCTTCCTTAAATCGTTGCCAGTGTTGTAATCAATGATTGATACGCGTATGTTATAAAAGAAGTAGGTTTATTAGCTTAACAGTTGGTTATAGATAAGGCCCCACCAGGAGCGGCATCCTGTCTCTCAGCCCTTCTCACTCCAACTGTCCACTCATCCAAGCAGAAACACTGTCAATATTCACACAATACAATGACCTCACTCACTGGCTGAGCAGCAGGAAGGCAGTGGGTAGAATGTATAAGATAGCAAGAGGCCACAACAGGTGGGCCTCGCTCCAAAACACCCAAAATATTTTTTTGTTTTGGGTGCCAAATATAGCGGAATTGTAAGTATCTTAAACATGCTTTGTGCAATTTTATTCCACAATGGCTAGAGCATGCTACAAACCCAGAGTAAATGAAGGAATGAACTCCTCTGATCACGTCATTCAACATGTATCAGGCATCATCCCAAACAGTTTCAGTTGTGTGCACGCTGTAGCAGCCTGAATACAGTACTGATGGCCACCTCCCTAGTATCAAGGAGAGTCTCCTTCCATGTGGTGGTTTCCACAAGACCTAGAACTCTTTCCCATTAGGAACTGATCTGATGCAAGAGGCCAATCACATTATTGATTAACATTTTATAAATCATAGATATTGCTTTGCTAGAAAGTGGCTCTGAAAGTACTCTGTATTGTATGGGAGACTGACCTTGGAAATCTTGCAATTTAGACCTTTAATTCTCAAGAGCATGTCTATATTGTTTACATCTTAACTTCTGAGGATCCATCACAGCACAGTTTGCACTTAAGGTGTCATGATTTCATTACATCTCAACCTCATAACATTTCCCATCTTCAAAACCGGTAGGTGTAAATGGAGCCCAATGGCAACTATACTTCTAGGATCTCTATCGAATCACTACATATCTCAAAATTCATCAGCAAATATTACCTTCGACATCCCAGTACTGCCATGGAACAAGACTCTTGAGGATATGGTTTTTGATAATTTGAAAATCACAAGGCCCAGATAGGATCCCAATAACTATATAACAATCATCTTCATGGTATTGGGAAAAGATCTTCTCTCACTTATTCTAGTTCTGCTTCTTTACCCTGGAAATTCCTTCATTATGGAGAGGTAGTTTGATTGCTCCATTTTATGAAAAGAGGCAACAGAAATTTCAATTCTAGGTACCACTGTATTACACTGTTCTAGATGCTGCTGGAAAGATGTCTGCAAAACATATTTTTACAATATTTACAGAATTGTGGGAATTAAAATAAACATATTGTATGTTCCATCAATGGGCTTTTAGGTCAAACAGCAGCACTACTGAGAATGTGCTAGCTCTAAATTTGATTATAGGGAACAAAACAAGAAAAATGAAGGTATAATTATTTCTACATGACCGTCACTGGAAGATCCCTCCTGGATTACTAAAACTACTCATGATGGGCACATGTATAAAGCATTTTTGCGGTCGGAAATGGCCCGATTCGCAGAATCAGGATGTTTGCGACCACATACATGCTTTTTTTAAATGTACTCATGTGCCTACAAATGAGTACAGGTTACTGAATCACCATTTGTGTTGGGGATTCGGTATTTTGAAGGGGCGTGTTTACCACCCCCAAATACAGAATGGCAGTGATATGCATGAATGTTTTGCAACTGTAATTTTACGGACACCTTGAAGAATGTGGTCCACAATGGACCCCTTCGCCTTTGGGAATGCTGAAACAACTATTTTTTATGAGTAGGCACTGGTCCCAATTAAATAGCAATCACAGCCATGGTGGTCTGCTGACCCCTGCAGGCCACCATCCCTGTGATGTATACATATCCTGCAACATATCATATTAATATTCATTAGGTAATCGATTTACAACCCACTAGGAAGCTCTATTTACAATTTGTAGGCTTTTGTACATTAGGAACTGCGATTTCTAAATTCTGTACATATGGCCGAAATTACATACAGACACTGAATACTTGTTCCACTGGATACTAAGAACGAATATAAAAACATATCATCTGAAGGTAAATTAAAATACAACTAACATTTTGATTAGTAAAGGACAACTAAACTTGCCCAGGAAATGGTATCTGCTAGGTCTAATTTAGAGGTATTTAAACAGTTTTCTTACTAGGCGTTGTTTTCCTCAGCAGACTTACCTTTTCATTTGATACTGAAGAGCGGTAACATCATGAAATCTTATACTACTAAAATTCCCTGCTTAACCCTTTATGATTGTGAATGCACAAACCTTACTTGTAATGTTCAAGATTTGTAAGTACAAGATCCTGCCCTCTCCAACACAATTTGGACTTTATGTGCAAAAGAGCTTGCAGATTATCTAAATGATCCATAGACTTATTCCCATTTGGAGAAGTATACAGTATTAAAATCAAGCAATGCCTTAAAGGGTGCAATTTTCAAAGATGTTTGTTGAATGATAAACGTTTGGCTGAAGATGATTTTAAAAACAGCAACAGTAACTAAGACCATTGACAAAATACAATGCAGTACTTATTTGTATGCCAAACTGTTTCTATGGGATACATGCAATATGATTTAGTGGCATCCTTGATTCAGATGTTCAAAGCTTTTATGGTAATTTAAGACCAGGTAGCCTACAAACAGGTGACTATGCATGGGGTAGAAATAACCCGACAAGGCTTGTGGATGTCCTTTCTAAGTTATAGTGCACATATTATTTATGTGCCCAAGGCTGCCTAGTCCAACAGAATGATATGAGTTTCCGATATTTCAGAGGAAACAAATTACAACACTGAAGCAATCAATAATTTGTACATGGCAACTTCCATTATCACCTACTATTATCTGTTCCATTTCTAAGTGTATTTTAGTAAGTGAATGTGCATTGGATTTTTTTCAATATTATAATTGTATTCATATACAGTAGGAAAATAATTGTTATTGAGATTGTCAATTTGCTTATACTATCTTCTGTGTAAGTTAATGCTGATAATGATAAATATAAATAAGTATATAACAAATCCCACCTTCCATATTCTATTTAGGATTCAATTTTGGAATCTGTTTATTTGTTGTTGAACTTCGAGTAGGTGGTTGCTATCCCACAGGAGTGTCTCCAATATGATAACATTGTGGAAACCAACTTTACTAAGTCATTTTGATACGCTTATCACTGTTTTGGTTTGTTCTGGTACATTGTGTAGTTGTCCACCATATATTTCCCAAAAATATCCTCTACATCTCATGACAAGTCTATTTTAAATTATGGATGGTTCGTGTAGAGACCAAAAGCATAGTCATATATACCATATTCCCCTGTTATACCCACCTCTACAGAAAGTTGCCAGAGACAGTCACAGACAGTCTAAATTTAAGAGCACCTTAGCAATGTCTGGAAGACTGTATCTATCTCAAGAAAGTACTCTACTTTAACCCAAAATGGAGTTTTCAGTAAAAGCTATACACTCATGTCCATTAGTTCTTTTTCAGAATTATGTCTCAGTCACTGTAACTTATTCTTATAAATCCTGTCAAGATATATGGGATGGACTTTCATATCCTGAAGAGGGAATCCATCTCTTATGAGGAGACTAATAATGTGCCCAGTTAGTTCTAAATCCTGTCCATAAATATCCATAACTCCATCTATGGGATTTTGTGGGTCAGCTGGGTAAGACAAAAATGTATCTTCTACATATAAAGATATTCTACTATCTAACCCATCGTGCACTGGTGACAGTAGAGTGTACCAACATACACGTCTAGTAAACTGTAAGAAAACTATTACTAAGACTAACAGTTTCACAGCTTATGTATTTAGCAGATTCAGGCGCTGACAATACCTCTAACATCTAGTAGATAGACTCTGAATAATATCTAGATGTTTTCCTTAAACTTTAAATTACATGGTCACTATCCACACAGCTAAGTCTGCAATAGTAGGTCTCCTCATATGCAGATGTTCACTTCTACTTAGGTGTAAATTCCTCATGGATTGAATTTGCTATTTATGAGCCTCCATCCCACAAATGAGGGGAGTGGGCACTTTTAGGAACTAAGGAGGGTAAAGCTATTGTTATTAACTTGTCACATGTAAGTGGAGATCATCACCACTGAGGCAGAGATCTATCAAGATATGTGTTAGGGAATCTTAGGAAAAAATAATATGAAAACAATAAATAGTATATGTTTAATAATTAAAACACATTTCTCAACCTCCTATTCATCTTGGACTATCACAGTGACAAAATACCTGCATTAAAATGTAATGTATACGTTTTGAGTTACTTTTAACATTTTTATTTAAATATCTTTCAGTGAAATGATATTAATGAAAATATATAATATAATTGTCCCTCACCCACACTTACAGAATCATTTGCATTGAATGTGTCACAACCCTGAATGCAAGTTTGGTATTTTTCCTTACCAAATTAAATCACAAATAAAATAAGTTGTCATGTACAAAACATCATACTAAAATGTTTTATGGATATTAAAATATTAAACCTTTAGAAATGTTTAATTAAATAATAAATACAAATAATTTCAATAAAGTTTAATTTGAAATGCTGTTTAAGTGAGAATTTTGTGAATTACAATTGTCTTACTCTTATGTGGGTGCATGTTTTGTATTAGCATGTACTTCCCTATATCCATCCAATTCCCTTAACCCCATTCATTTAGTGGTAACTATTCACGATTTCCCAACCAATTCCTTTTGTTCTTCCATCATTTATTACTAAATTCTATACTTACATGAGTGGATATCTCTGCCACGAGGAGGGGAATCGCTGTTCAGAAAAGACAAGAAAGGTGGAGGCAGAGATCTCCAGCGAGAGGTTTTTGAAGTACGTCTTTACATACTCCTAAATAGCATTTGTGACTAGGCCCCTAGGTGTCTGTGTGTGTTTCTAAAGGATCACTATATGTTCAGCCTATGGACAGCAATATTGCACACCTGAAGGCCATCATCCATTTGCTTGCCCATTCTAGAAAATGTCTCCAGACCACTCATGTAGCAGTGTGGGACCATGCGTCAATATTAATTACAATACTGTTCTTTTTTTAAACTGTTACAGCTAATTGTCTATGTTGACATGCTATACATAATTCCCCCATCTGGTGATTGATCTAGAATGAGATATTGTTTTTCCTTACATTATGTTTTGAATGTTGACCAGGCTTGTTGGAAATAGTTCATTAGCACACTGCTCTATGTTACACACCTCAATCCACTTATAGGAATCAAAGTTTATAGCCTGTTAATAGAAACCCGAGTCCAATTACAGAACTCCCACACCCTTTAGTATCAATATATTTCAAATGATTAGCAGATTTGTGCTGGTCAATCACATATTGCTAGTATATTTGATTAACGCTGTAAATTATTGAATGTGGGACAGCTCTGTTTAGATATATTTAAGTTGATAGAAGATAAAGTCTATCCCAAGTGCACTCTGTGGAAACACCACTCAGTGGTGAGTCATTAATCCTGCAGATAAGATTTACACCAGCTGAGCAACTTCAGCACACCATCCACTCACTATCATACAAGGAACACAGAAAAACAGAAGACAACAATTGATGAAGCATCCCATTTATTCAATATGCAAATGGTGGCATCCAAGATCTTACCTGTGTGGACGAGTTTGTGTGTCTCCATTGTGTTTCTTTCACTAAATGTTTTCCCGCACAGCTCACACATGAAGTCTTTGATGCCTAGTCAAAAACAATATAACATTATTAGGTACGAAAGAGAACACTTGTTTACAATATTGCAGTAGGAGGTGGAAAAGATATAAACTCAGCATCTCAAAATGTTGAAACTTTGCACACACAAATTTGGAAAAGAAAGTGCGTTTCTAATCAAGTCACTGGTTAGTCACAGAAGGATAACAATGTGCTGATTCTGCCAACGTAAAAACAAACAATCCCTCTTACATTTCAGATCTTTATAGGTAGAAATACATTTTGTGCTTGGGGACAAATGTAGGCCAAAGTTGTTTTCTGGAAAATCAAGACATTTTATCTTTCATAATGTACTGACAGGAACCAGAACCTTAGCCTTTTTAAAGCTTGCTAGATGGTGGAAAAATGCACACTATGTGAATCCAGAAAGGATTCACACTGCAAAACTGACAGCTATGCTAAGGGCTGCAGCATATGGCTCTGAAAAACAATGCAAACTTTATATCTACTTTTCGGAAGACATTTCAAGCGACTGGAAAGACAAAATGAAACAGCACGGACACAATTACGTAATTATTTATTATTGAATTTATAAAGCATGTTGGTATTGATGTATATGTTGGCAATTAACTCATGTACCCTGTGCTTCAAGAAGAATAAAGCTGGTGAACAAAAAGGTTTTCAGATTAATACGAAAAGTGGTCAGTGATAATTCTAAACTTTAAAAGAAGAGATATTCTACTAGGAGTTGCCAATACAGAAACTGAGCAGCCATTAGTTCTAGTAATAAGAATCTGGGACCATGAACCAGACATACAGTTGACAACATTAAGGCACATGCTAGTCTGCAAGATTGAGAGTCAGACTGAAGATACTGAAGGGCAGTTCTGGAGACAGTTCTGTGCAGAAGGCGTAGTGAGTTGTTAACTAAACATTTCCTAACCAAGTCTGGTCAGGTGATTGCCCATTGAAGCATGGAGAAGAATTACGGGCAGTGAAACGCGCAATGGGTGCTGTCACACCCAGCCCACTGCAGCATTGCCGCCGGCTCGATTATGAGGCAGTGTTAATGTTGTGGTGAGTGTCCCGCTGGGTCGGCGGGAAACTCGTAACAGGGCCTGGGGGGGGGGGGAAGGGGGGGACAGCCGCATAGGCGGTCATCCAGATGCGGGACTTTGGTGGGCGATGGAGGTCGTAATGAGCCCCTGAATCTTAAGTGTGACGATTAGCTTAACAAGCAAAATGGTAGTACAATGGAAAGTAGCGAAACTTCTCACTAACTCACTAAGACTTTAGTTATGCCACAGAAAAAAACATGCAGGAGGCTGAAAAGTTTGCACACCAGGGCTCATGTTACAGATATGGTGCACTGCCCTCTTCTTTGCAAGAGCACACCTTAAACTGGGGGCTGGTGGGGGCTGTGTGCAAAAAAGGTAATTGTGCTCTATCACAATCAATGCCCCAGTGAAGTTGCAACCTTGCACCTTCACTGGAAGCAGCACAATAGTGAAACGCAGACCAGCTGTTTGACGATGCTAGTCGGTATTTCACTGTCAAGGTGGCAAACCAGTTTGCAGTTAAAGGGGCACAGACATCCCTGCAGATGGGTGCTGTGAATAATTGCACCTGCCTGATAGAGGATGCCTGTGGTGGGTCGAGTGTCCCAGTTTTGACCCTTTGATGGCACACAGCCTTCTCTAAATTCCTTTGGTGCTGTATCAATACCTATAATATGATGTGGGTGCCAAGGCAAAGGATTCCCTCATTTGCCTGGGGCCATACATGCCATGCAAATTATGAAACATCCTCTTGAGATTGTGTCCGCACTATACGTGAGCCAATGTACCCTGCATTTCGGAAGAGGTTGCACAAGCTTCTACACCTCTCTTCCATAATACTAAAGTGCCCTGAACATACAAAAAGCTGATGCACAGGCCTACTGCACCCCTAAGGCACAGAGGGAGAAACTGGATTTCATCCTGTGAAAGTGTTAGTTTCTTTTCCCAACGGTCTGAGAGCTGGTTCCACTGATCTTCCAGGTATCGTTGCAAGGGCAACATGCAAAGTATTCCATGTGGAACTAGAAAGATGCAAGAGACCATCGAACCCAATACGGATGCGATCTGTTGCAACGCTAGTTGACAAGTATGTAAGAGATTGTGACATTTCAGATAGAAGAATACACTTTTGCGGACTGGGTAATGTTTCTTTGTCTTCATTGGAAATATGCCCTTTATTGACCAGTGGTCCTGTAATGGATCAACATTCCGTAGATGGGCTGGGACGACAGCCATTCATTTTGCAAATGTTTGTGCAGCTAATTTTAGTCTGAAAAGTAGGACTTTGTATTGGTAAGGATGAGATTCTACTATGAATCGAAGGAACTTTCGATGTTTTGCGGATATTGGAATGTGAAAGTAGGCATTTTGGAGTTCTATTGAATACATGGTCTCCTTGGTGTAGCTGAGAATGGATCTGGTGTAATGCCAACATTCTGAATTTTTCTTTCTTTATGTATTTGTTTAGCACTCAAAGATCGAGAATGAGCCTGTCTTTTTCTTTTTGGTCCTTTTGTCCACACCAAGAAAACATCAGGAATGAATTCCAAATCCTCTCTGGTGATGAGGTTCCTCCTCCACAGCATGCTCCTTCAATAGCGTGTTGACTTCTTTTTGCAGTGGGTCTTTCTCATATGCTGATGTTTTTGGTGGCGGAACTGAAGGCGGAGCAGAACTGAACGGAAGAGAATATCCATTGTGAACAAGATTCAAGACCCATTTAACGATTGTTACCAAGTGCCACTCTTCTAGATGTTTAACAATACTTCCTCCCATCGGAGTGACAGAGGGAAGTAACGGCTCATTGTTTAACCAGAGATTTTCCTGTCAATGAAGACTGCTGTTGGGTTCCCCTACCTCTCGACTGTTTTCAACAGTGATAGTCTTGGCTGCTGCTGCTTTTGTTGGTAAGACCAGTGAGTGATTTCATCCCTTTGAGAGAAATATGTTCGATCCCAGGGTCTATACATCTTACGGTATTCTCTCTGCTTCTCCAGACCAACAGCCTTCAAGGTTTCAGTCTCTATTTTTATTCACGACACCTCAACGCCCGCATGAGACCTAAAGAGTGCTTCCTGAAAATGGTAAATTCAGAATTCAGTGTTGTGCCTCTGGTTTGAGTCTGGTTAGTTTGAGTCAAGATGATCTATGTGCACACTTCTCATGGCAATATCAATGAGCAGCAAGATCTAATGTGTCAGCTGCTGCACTTATTATCTTGGTTAGACCTTCATTTAAGATCTCTTGAAAGTCTTGCCTGTCTTCTTTTTTGAGTTTCTCTGTAAATCTGTTTAACGAATAACACAGAGGTCTGTCATACCTCCCCAATAAGGCGGAAGCATTAGCAACCTTCATTGTAGATACTGATGTTCCGCACATCTTTTACCCAAGAACATCTATTTGTTTACTTTCTTTGCCTAGTAGCATTGAAGGAGCAAAACTGTGGGACTTTTTTGCTGCTGCAAAGACCAAATCTGGAGGAGGGTCCGATCTAAGGATCACAGCAGCTTCTAACACACCAGGAACCATGTGAAGTAATGTCCATGCCTCTATTCTCTGATGTGATGTCTCAAAAATTACAGAAGCTGATGTAGTAAGGTAGGGATATCAATGTTCAGTTTTGTTGCCTCTCATTAAAACCTTGTTAAAGGTAAGAAGATCATCTACTGGAGACACTCTAGCATGAAGTGCATCTGTCAGAGCAGGTGCGTGACCTCTGAGTAATGAGCAAGTCCTGGTAGTCCAAAATGGAAATCTGCTTTGTCTAGATCTGGATCTTCTGCTTGATCTAAATCAGTGGTTCCCAACCTGTGGGCCGAGGACCCCTGGGGGTCCGCAAAGCCTTCTCAGGCGGTCCGTGAGAGCCTAGAAAATGAAAAAATATTAACATATATTGACAAATTAGGTCCCCAGCTTCCAGCAATGACTCAGACGGGAGTCCCCGGATTCCAATGATGATTCAGTGGGGGTCCCTGGGTTCCATTAATGTTAAAGTGGGGGTCCACAGAAATCAAAAGGTTGGGAACCACTGTTCTATGGATCAAATCTGTTTATTAGTTTTCAATTATCAAACATCGCGTATGCAATACATCACAATATTGCCCGAAGGCTCGTTATTAGCTTACTTAATGCAAAACAATAGAAAAAAAAAGGTTAATGATTTAATACAACTACGTTTCCCCGCTTCTGGCTAAACAAACAATCTTGTTGGCTAATCAAACAATCCCAGGCTCTGGTACCATATATAAAGCTAGTCCCATATACAGATCTCTTTGCAAATATAATCCCCTGCACTCAATTCAAATTCAGAACCCTCAGATAACTTGGGCATGTCAGCTCTGGAAATTCCCCAGACAGTATACATAAAAATGGTTGCCAAAGTTCTTTAAAGTCCCCACTCCGCTGCTGAGAAGACAGGGTAAGCTTTTCCATAGCGAGAATAAACCAGAGCTTATGCAGCTACGAGACTGATGTCGAAATCCGCTCTGTCCCCCACATAGATAGCAACAGCTGTACTGCTGCATTCAAGGCTAAGGCCATCTGCCGGCCCTTCAATGATCTCAGGGAAAACGTGAGGGAATTGGGAAGGCCCAATAAAACATATGCAGGAAATCTAGGGATCTGAGTGTCAAAAGCCCTGTCCACAGTATCTAATATGTCCTTCCAATACCGGTCTAGTTTGGGGCAATGCCATAGCAGATGCACAAGGGAGCTTCCCCCCCCACAACCCCTCCAGCAAAGACTAGATTTGTCATGATCCCAAGCGTGGATCCTATTTGGGGTGTAATACCAGGAGGAGGCTACCTTATAGGCTGTCTCTGTACCTGCAGAGTGATAAGCTGTGTGGTGCGCCCTATAAAAGACACTCTCCCACTCACCCTCCGTTAGCTCCCTCTCAAGCTCCCTTTCCTATCACAGTTGTCCCTTAGTCTTGGTTGAACGGGCCTCCCCTCGTATAAGGACATATAGCTCAGAGACCACGCGCTTATCATCCTTTTTCGTTAGTATCCATTTTTCAAACGGTGTTAATGGTCTATCTATTAATAACCTATTGGCTGGAAGCAGGGCCCAGTGTCTTATTTGATAGTACATCATCCTGTCGGCTTCGGTAAGGCCATATAACTCCCTCATCCAGTCAAAGGGGATAACCCCCTGCTCATCAAATAAGTATCCCACCCTTTTGCAGCCCCCTTCATACCACCGACGCAATGCTTCAGACTGTAGGCCCGGGCCAAAATCGGGGTTCATTGGAGTCATTGGAGACGAAAAGGTTGTCCAGCCCACCCCGTCGGCCACCCGATCCCATACTTTCATCGAAACCTCCGTGACCGGGGACATATACAATCCCTGCGCCCTGTGACGTCGCTTAAGCCAGGGTTCCTTCCATATGTGTGAGCCCGCCACTGCCTGGTCCATAAAACACCAATGCTTCTCGGAGGACGGTCGGCTCCATTTCAAGAAGAAACGCAGCTGTGTTGCTTGGTAGTATCGAAGGAGACAGGGGACCGCCAGTCCCCCCTCTCTTGGGGTGATACAGGATCGGCTGCGATAACCGCGCTGTCTTCCCTTCCCATATAAATCTTAGAACGCTGTTTGGAGGGTCGCTATCGTCCGCGGCGGAGGTTCCAACAGGAGCGCCTGGAACAGATATAATATACATGGTAGGATGGTCATCTTCACTGCCGCGACCCTACCCAACCAGGACAATTTAAGTTTCCCCCATGCCTCTAAGTCGCGGTGCACCTCCCGAGTTAGTTTCGCATAATTCAACGTCGCTGTGCGGGCGACTGTGGAGCCCAGCTCGATCCCCAAGTATAGGAGCACCGAGGAGGACCATGTACAGTGGAATCGGGCCTTCAGATCCCGTTCGTGCTCCGCACTAATAAACTTGCCCATGGCCTGCGATTTAAGCATATTCATTCAGAACCCCGAGACCCGCCCAAATTCCTCTAAGACACCCATTAGCGGCGGTAGTGAGGCCATAGGCTCTGCCAGAGTAAGGATGACATCATCCGCGTATAGCGATATAAGGTGTTCATCTCCCCCAAATTTCATGCCCTTGATCCGAGGGTTATCTCGGAGCCTCTGCGCCATAGGCTCCATGTAAAGCGCAAAAAGGAGGGGCGAAAGCGGACACCCCTGTCTGGTCCCTCTTTGGATGGCAAACGGCATGGAAAGTGTCCCGTTGACCCGAACCGCCGCCCAAGGTGCTTGATAAATGCAGCAAATCCATGCCATAAAGCCCGACCCCAGACCGAAGCGCTCAAGCACCTTAAACAGGTATGGCCAGTAAACCCTAACGAACGCCTTTTCGGCGTCGATGGACAGGAAGCGCGCTGCCCTACGAGAGCGTTCGGTTTTATCCAAGAGGTGAAGCAGTCGCTTGGTATTATCGCTGCACTGCCTATGCAGTATAAATCCCGCCTGGTCAGGATCCACCAGCCCCGGCATATATAGTAATTGAGACGATGTGCCAAAATGCCAGTGAATAATTTAGCGTCAATATTCAGAAGGGAGATCGGCCTATATGAAGCACATTCCTCAGGATCTTTCCCCAGTTTCGGGATAACCACGATGGTAGCATCTAACATGCTAGCCGTAAGGGCGCCTGTTTGACGAAAAGAGTTAAAAAGTCGCACCAAAACAGGAACAAGCGCCACACAGAAGGATTTATAAAAAAGCGCTGAGAAGCCATCAGGGCCAGGTGACTTCCCGGTTTGCAGCCGAGCGATCGCTGATATAACCTCTTCCGCCCTTATAGGTAAATCTAGCGCGGTCGCCTCTCTCAAAGACAGGGGGGTGATTGCTATATCCTCTAAGAAGGATTCTGGGGTTAAGGTACCGGGCTCCTCAGCCCTGTATAGATTTCGATAGAATTCCGCAAAAGCCTGCGCTATTTGGTCACTCGTGTGTGCTTCTGTTCCAGATGGGGAGCGCACCATTTTTATCATTGATGCTGCACGCTGTGCTCTCAGCCTATGCGCCAACAACTTCCCACACTTATTGCTTCCTACATAGTACTTATGTTTGAGCCAGACTACCGCGTACTCTGCCCTGTCCCAGTCCAGTCTCCTCAGCTGCTTTCGCACCTTCTCAAGCTCTCGCCATATTCTAGGAGCACCAATGTGTTTATGAGAGCGCTCTAAAACCCTCACTCGCTGCTCTAGGTCCCCCCTAGGTTGGCTCCTTGCCTTATTGTCCCTAGAAGAAAGGGACATCACTTCACCCTTCAAGACAGCCTTCAGTGCCTCCCACAGTGTTGCAATGCTTACTATCCCGTCATCATTAAAGCTAAGGTAGTCTGTTATTGCCCTTCGGAGCGCCTCTACCGTTGAAGCATTCTGAAGCATCGAATCCCTAAATCGCCATCCCGATGTGCCAACCCTCTCCATGTCTATATGGATCTCGACTGTAATTGGGGCGTGATCTGACAGGGCCCGCAGCTCAATCACCGAATCTCTAACCCTGGAGAGAAGCTCCTGAGATGCCAGAAAGAGGTCCAACCTAGCGTATGTTTTGGTTGCTGATGAGTAAAAGGAGTAGTCCCTCAGCGAGGGGTGCGCATTCCTCCACACGTCCACTAGACCACACTCACTCAACCATTGTCGTCCTGCATCCGACAGAGACCCCGTCTGCCCATACCGATGACCTGAGCGGTCCAAGTCCCCATCCATCACCAAATTAAAGTCACCCCCCAGCAATACTATGGGAGAGCCGCCCCTTCGCTCGCCTTCCGGCCTATATCCTCCAGACCCAGGAGGCGGCTAGCCTCCAAGACGGATTTCACCTGCCGGAGCTGCTCCTCCCAGCGGAAGACCAAGCGGAACGGATGGCCCCAGGAATAGGACACATTGTGCGCTCTCAAGTGTTCCGTGATCGGTCTGAACTCTCTCCGCCTCTGCAAAGTCCGCACCGATAGGTCATGGAACAACTGGAGTTCATGCCCTCGAAAGCGAACACTCTGGAGGTTGCGGGCCCGCTGTAGGATCTTTTCCTTAAGGACAATGTTGTGGAGACAAGCTAAAATGTCAGGAGGGCGGTCTCCAGGCCCTCCAGCGTGCCCAGCTCGATGTACCCGATCCAGGACTACCTCCTGTGTCTCGTCTGTGCCAAGCAAGGAGCGAAACAGGTCCACCACGTAGCCCCCCCGATGTCCTCTTTTTCAACCCCAACCGGAGCCCCTCTAATACGAATATTTTGTCGCCTCGAGCGGTTTTCCAAGTCTTCAACCGCCATCTGGAGGAGGTCCTGCTGCTCTCGGAGACGGACGGCCTCCTGTTGCAGGCCCGCCACCTCTTCACCGCGCGGGATCTCATTGTCCTCTAGCTGCGATACACGTTCACCCAAGGAGGTAACCTCTCCTCGTAACTCCCTCACCCTCCTGTGATATGTCCCTACGCAGCTCTTGGATATCTCCCCGTAGCGACTCAAACAGGGCTGTCAGAAAGCCTTTCGTAACTGGAGAGCTCTCCTCTGGCTCTGTCTCCACGCGACTCTCCAGGGCCCTCGTCTCAGGTAGGTCCTCCGCAACTGTACCAGGTGTCAGGCGCGTCCCTGACAGCATATCCCTCACTGAGCGCTCGCGTTTGGACTTTGCTGCCGCCATGGTACGCCAGCCTGGTCGCGCCTCGCTGGCCCTCTGCCGCCGAGCTTCCAAGTGTTCTGTATGGGGCCGGTCAGTATGCGCCCCACTGGTCAGGACCACGCTCAGGTCCGATCCTTAGTAGCCACCCTTTGCAACAGTCCGCTCCTGGCGCCCTTCCAAAGATTTCGGGCCACATTCATCAAAAGTTCGATTAATGAAGTAAAGTAGCCCGGAGTCCAAGCCTCTGGGCCCCTACCTTCTGCGGGGGCCCAGCACTTCAAACGGCCCCACTCCAAGGCGCCAATGTGAGGAGGCCCTGCTGATCTCTCCCGGTCCAGCCGAACACAAATGAGCGCCTTCTCCTCCGGGCGCTCAAATCTCCAGGCGCCGGGTCCCGCGGCGCAATACAACTGCTGTGGGGCCCCAAGCGAGCCCCCAGGCTCTCAGGACCACGGCACCATGCCCGGAGTGGCCGTTGGGGAGAGGCCAGTCTGGCGGCCCGGGTCGTCTCCCACGCCGCTCCGCGGCGCTGCCCCGTCCACGAGGCTGAGCCCTGCTCCCCCTGCGGGAGCGGCGAAACCCGGACCCAGCCGCAGCTGAGTGGGTCAAAGCACCCGGGGGCGCCTCACAGTGCGGGGGGAGCCTCCAGGCGTCCCCCCCTCGGGCCACGAGGCACTTTCCAGGATCGAGGTGGCGGAGCGGTCGCGGAAACGTCCTAGCGCTCCGCCATCTTGGACACACACCCCCGGAACCACTGTTCTAAATTATCTTGATGTAGATCTTCTAGATGTCACTTTGATCTGAGGCTGTGACGAAGTGGACTCTTTGTGGAGACGTTTATGAAGAATTTGTAATATGTTGGCTTCTTATGGGCCATGTAGGAGCTGTAAGGAGCGCAGACAGTGTGCCTGGAGAAAAATGAGGCGATGTAGATGCCTCTGATTTATGTTGCAGAGGTATATGTTGTTAACTTTGAATATTTCTCCAAGCTGGTTTCAAAGCTGTTTAGTATCTAGTCCTCGAGATACTGCTGGGACGTCGACTTTGATGTATTCTTCAACATTAAACACCAAGGATGCTTTGATGTTGAGTGGTGCCTCAATGGCACTTGATGTATCTATTGACGGCAAACACACCGGTAGCTGATCTGTCCTCGGTGTCATACTTATCAACGTCGACTGGAACGTCTCCTCTTATGAGGATGGTGCCGTCTCTCCCTGGATCTCTCTCTGAGAGAGTCCTTGGAGAAAGAGGAGGGTGCTTTGGAATAAGAATGACCTTCCCCAAGGCCTCTTGATGAGCCAGCTGCTTTGGCTTGCCTTCGCTTACTTGGGAGGCCATGCAGCCTGAACTTTTCTCTGCCAGTTGGAGTTCACTTGGAGAACTTGAACCACAAGTAGGCTCTGTCTGAGCCGCCTTCTTCCCACAGGAAGGACACTTCACAAAACGTGAAGGCATTTTTGACAGGAAAATAAACTACTTTCTACCAGAAAAATATCTACCTGCACTCTAGGTGCTGAAAAATGTCGAATGACTTCAAAATTTAAAGGTTTTGGGAAGATTTTTCAATCTTTTAGGGCACAAAGACAGAGCTCAGTGCCCCAGGATCCAGTTTCCAGTAGCCAGAAATATTAACTGACCAAACTGTCATCTGTGAGGCAAGAAGGGACAGAGGGGTAATGTGAGATTCATAAAGGCACAGTGCAAGTTTTTTCTACTATCCTTTAAATGGCAGCTTATTAGCTAACTGTCTCATATCCCCATTCCTTTTAAAAAAGTTTGTGAAAGATTGTCTATGATCTTTTTTTTATTAATGACATATCTAAAAAAATTGGTTTCTTTACAAAATTCATAGTAATCCGGCCATTTTTCAGCCTTTCTTTAGGCTGCAGACATACATGTAAAGTAGTATGTACAAAGTTAGTTATACTTGTATGTTAATGTTTAAAAAGTGCTCAGTGATCCCCTTACATGGGTGAGACTATTCAGTGCTTCTGACTAATGATGAGGATCTCTTGGAAGAGAAAGACAGATCGAGAGTCATGAATGGCTTCATCAGCTATGCACGCTTCTCTCAAACTGATATGTCAAACCAGTAGAAGCCCGTGCAGAAAACGAACAGCAGGTGAAACCTGAGTCCGGATACTAAGGCTAAGTTGCTTGGACTAAAATTTGAGACATTTGCCCACATGGCTATTGATCCCTTGAGTCCGTTGTGCTAGGAAGTGGAACTCACTTGCTCACCTCGGGACGAAGTATGGGGCAGATATGGCACTGGTCCAAAAAGTAGAAATACATTTTTTGTGAAATTTGTTAACTCAGCAACAAAGAATGTGATTAGGAGTTTCAACTAAACTGCACAAAATCCTACGTAACGAATGGTGGGCCCAAACAGGGAAGTTTTTACTTGGTGACTCAAAAAATTCTAAAATTACCCACTTTGCTTGTTTGGTAGAACCCACTGATATGGGGTTAAACTGGAAGTACTTATTTAATATAAGGGCCCAGCAGTTCCAGAAGTTATTTGATGCCGTTTTCAGATTTGCTAGAAGGTTATAACAAAAACCAATGAAAGAAATGCGTATTTTTTTAAAGTAAGTGTATATCAATTGCCCCTTTTAGCGCTGGCGTGTGGGATTGGGATGCCAGGCTCTTTATTCGGTCAATTAACCATGAAAGCATCACATACATTAAAAGAAAAATTTCATCTCATTTTATAATCTGTACAATGATTTAATAATTTTATAAAAAAAAAAAAAAAAAAACACATAAATAAATACATACATGTGATAACAGAGTATTCATCTAAAATCCTGCCTGGGCACGCTTCGTGGGTCCTTGATTGAAATGGTGATCACGTATATGCCATGCTGCCACTAAAAACTTGCTGACTGCTAAAATTAATTAATTTGATCTATGGCTTTTTTAAAACCCTTATTGCTATACTGCAGTTTTCCAGCCCCATTTCCCTACAGGTTTTTCGAATCCATATTGA
Source organism: Pleurodeles waltl (assembly GCF_031143425.1). Taxonomy (NCBI): domain Eukaryota; kingdom Metazoa; phylum Chordata; class Amphibia; order Caudata; family Salamandridae; genus Pleurodeles; species Pleurodeles waltl. The sequence continues at coordinate 1,441,279,054 of NC_090447.1, forward strand.
CTGTGGAAAAAAAATATGTTGGGCAAAAAAACATAAAATATTCAACTGTTTCCGGGGCACCGCCAGAAGCCGGACATATATCTGAAGTAGTGATTGGCCCCCAGTTGCAAGTTAAAGACAACATTGGTAAGGACCCAAAACGGAATCTAGCACATAAACCTTTGCCCTGTAGATCTAGTATAATATCTTAATAGGATACATACTGCGGAAACCACTTAAAATCAGTAAAAAAATTAGATAATCGACCATGAGTTTTACAACAAATATAAATGTTCCATACATTGGACCAGGAAGCTGATTTCAAAGCAGTTTTATGGGATTTCACTAATTTTTGGGGATTCTCCCAATAATCTCCAAACCCCAAGATACAAAACCAATTGGACACATATTTAATCCAAGGAATAATAGCTGCATTTGGTCTCTTTAGCAGGTCAAGCAATGATGCTTTGTATAAATCCAATTCAGGGTGGTCCAAATCCTTATCCAATATAATAGAGGTCATAGGAAAATTAAATCAGCTACATGGTTTAGCCCCAAATCAAGAAACATTGGGATCAGTGGTGTACTTCGGGGGCACACTATCAAAGCCCTCGCAAAATTGTTTTCTCCCACAGTTATATTTGTACATACATAGCTTTATTGGTTACTTTCAACCCTAAAAGCAAAACAACCACCGGTAGAAAGATAAAAGATAAGTAAAAATTATGTTAAAAAGGAAATAAGAGGAATAAAAAAGAACATCCTTTACGGCCTTAAAACACATAAAAACCAAACACCTAATCTCCTACTGACTGTCATTTAAATCAATCATGGGGTATTGTTCCAGTCTAGGTGTGTGGTTAAAATTTGATGACTAAAACATTCCATTGTCAGTTTTTCATGTTGTCCTTATTTGGAAGTAAGTTCCGCATCAGCAACTTTCCCCAAGTGATAAGTACGTACATGCCAGGCAGCTGTAATGTACCTACTAACCGCACAGGGCAAGGGGGGGGAACTTTCCCTCATCAGAATTCTTAAGGCAACAATACAATGTCTTACCCCCACATTCCTACACACTGGCCGTAACCACTTTCGACGCGCAATCAAATAGGCAGGACATAAAAACATAAAATGTACAATGGATTCTGGATTAAGAGTACAGCTCGGACATAAATCAGATCTTGTAGTTGCACTCCACTTACTGCCATATGATTTGAGAGGCAGACAACCATATCTGAACTGGATATATAAACTCTTACTTAATGGGTCAAGAATTATATCCATAAAAGATTCAAAAGACGGATACCATTTAAAATCAAAAAATTGTGAGGTCAATCTGCCGTGAGTAAGGCACAGCAGATAGTTTTCCCTGACGTAAGTCCAGTATACCGTTTTCAAATGATTCTTCTGCTCCTTCCTTATACTTTCTGGATGACTCCATAGCTCACTAAGACCCAATTTGTGAAACCATTTAGAGATGTGATTAAACCAGGGAATGGTGAGTACATTAGGTCTATCCAAGATGTCTTGGATAGACTCCTTGTATGTAGATAACTCAGGGGTGGACCAAACACGGACCCAAAAAAGCAGAGGTCGTAGGGCAACTACATCTGTGATGCGTGGAAGGTCAAGGTCCCAAAACAATGGCAGCAGTGGGGTACTGCGAGGGCAGGCCAAAGTAGACCTCACGAAATTGTTTTCCCCCACTGCAAGCCTGCCAGTGTTTGACGACCCCCAAATTTCTGCCCCATAGACCGCAGCACTTTGTGCCTTTGCTCTATAAATTTTAATAATTGGAGTAATCACTCTCTCAGAAGTAGACTTATGAAAACGAAGAATGGCTCCAGATGACTGTACCAGGCGAGCCAAACTTTTGTCGATTTGGGCCCCCCAATGCAGATTGTTGCTGATTCTCACCCCCAAGTAATCTATAGATTTTACCAAACCTAGGGGCGTTCCATTGTAAAATATTGAATATCTCTTGGTGGGGCCACAACCCAAAGTCATGAGTTTAGTTTTGCTATGGTTAAGTTCCAGACCGTAGTCACCGCAAAACGAACTGAACTTGTCCATGAGTACCTGGAGGCCCATAGGGGTTCTGGAGATCAAGAGAGAATCATCGGCAAATAACAAAATTGGAATTTTATGGTGATTCAAAGATGGGGCGTCATTTTGACAATTGGACACGACTTGCACCACCTCATTGATGAACAGTGTAAATAGCGTTGGGGCAAGAACGCAACCCTGGCGCACTCCTCTCTTGATGTCTATTTTGTCTGTGAGTTCCCCCTGATTGCCCCATCTTACTTGTGCAAATGTTTTTTCATGTAATCTTTGGATTAAATGCACTAAGTTCCCTGGGATACCAATTTTGTACAATACTTCCCACAGTTTCTCTCTTGGGACAAGATCAAATGCAGATCTTAAGTCTACGAAAGCCACATAGAGTTTTTGCTTAGATAAGGTGACATACTTCCAGAACAGTAATGACACCCTGAAAACTTGGTCCATAGTATTAGTTTTGGGCCGAAACCCAGCCTGTAAAGGAGATAAAATTTGCTGGTCTTGAATCCAGTCAGTAAGCCTCACTAAGACTTGTTTGGCAAACGTCTTCTGAAGGATATCAATAAGGCTAATAGGTCGATAATTTACAGGCAACCCTGTATCACCCTTTTTATAGATCGGTATTATTTCAGCACCGTGCCAAGACTCTGGAATAGGGCTGCCAGCTGCTATGGCATTAGACAACAAATTGATATACCATGCCCATATCTTAGGTTCTGATTTGAACAAATCCCCTGGAATCTTATCCGGGCCAGGGGCTTTTGCTGGCCTCAGAGAATCAATAGCAGCTGTGGTTTCAGCTAAGGTAAAAACAATTCTCTCAGTTGAGATCTTGTTAGCAGCCCAACACTCGACATGTGCAGGGTCCTCCAGAGCTTGCTGTACAGGCAAGGCATAGATTTCAGAAAAGTAGGACACCCATCTTTCGGGCTGTATATGCAACCCAATATCGTCCTTACCCCTTTTCGAACTGGAGGTCAACAACCGCCAAAAAGAGCTATCATCTTTACTTTGGGCTGCTGCAAGCAGTTTCTGCCATGTCTCATTCTCCCAGTCTCTTTTGGCTCGCTTCAGGGCATTGGCATACCTACAACGAGCCTCTTTAATAGCCGCATGCGTAGAATTTTTAACAGCCTCTTTTAAGGTGGATCTTGCTTGCGCACAGTCCTGATTATACCAGTCCCTGCGAAGGGTGTCAGCGGGTCTCAATTTAATGGAAGTTTCCTTATAGAAGATACCCTGAAGGGAATCGACCATCTTAGTGTGGATCGCCATAATAGGAATATCCAAGGATTCTTGATCTTCATAATCTACAAAGAGTTTTAAAAAAGATGAATAAATTTCCCCAATTAAGTACGGGTTACATTCAACCTTTGGCCAGCAGACCCTAGAGCGTCTATGGTTCAAATGAGGGAATGGAACATTAGTAATCCTTAAGTGCTGGACTCTTAAAAATGCCTGATTAGTCAATACAAGACACAAAGGATTATGATCACTATCCAAGCGAGGTAGAATTTCCATATCAAGTGAACTTGACCATAGCCTAATGTCCAAAAGAATGTAATCAATAGTACTAAAGGAAAGCCCTCGCTTGAAAGTAATGGCTCGCTCTGAGTCAGATTTAGTGCGGCCATTGCATTCTCTCAGGCCATAGTTCAGGCAAAGGGAAGACATCTGGAATGCAACACAGGAAACAGGCGAAAGTACCATTTCTTTAGATTGGGGAATACCCCAATGTTCGTCCTCCTCAGTAGTCAGATTGCTAATGGAGTTGTCCAACACAAAAGAACAATTAAAATCACCTGCTATAATCAAAAAAACTGAAGGGTCCAAAGCGTCTATGTAGTCCGTCAACTGAGAAAGAACAATTGAATCAGACCCACGGGGAACAGATCTAGCATAAATATTCAAAACTATAATTTTGAAGCCAGGACGGAATGTAAGTTGCACACCCAGCAGATCAAAGGAGTTAAACTTTATCACAGAGTGATCACATTCTAACTTATTGTTCAGTAAAATCATTAAACCTCCTATCTGTCTTCCGAATCCACCAGAGGCAGGTTGGGCAGCAGAGAAATAGGTTGTAAAGCCTTGTAAGGATAACTGTTCTTTAGTCCATGTCTCCTGGAAGAGACAGATATCTTGTTTGTTTACAAGGCTTACCCATTCCGGGTCATCCAGTTTTTGCTTGATTCCAGCTACATTCCAGGACATGATGTTAATTTTAGGAGATGGAGATATTGACTTTGTTCTCATAGGTAGGGCAGGAGTCGAAGTCCCTATAAATTGACACACATCATTTACTGTTTTTGGAAGCACTGTACAGGGGGCGGACAGTCAGTCCAATTCAGAGAGTGAGGGGGAAGGGTTCTCATATTTAGAAGTAACAGAATTATCTGGGGAGGGAATAGCCCCAGCTGCTATAGTTCCGGATGTACAACATTCTCTGGATAGCGGGGCCCCTGGCGGCTGACTGCTAAGTCTAAGATTCGATACCCTACCAATACATAGTGTGCGTGTCCGTGCATCAAAGGCCAGGAGATCTTTAGCTAGACTATAATCATTAAAGAGAATCGAGATGTAATCAAATTCTGACCCTAACTGGTTATGTCTGTGGGCCTCACATATATCAGACCGGATGACAGAGCGGCAATTCCTCTGTGAACGAATCCAGTGAATCACTTTGTTAATTAGTGAATCACTCGACTCTCCGTTACCCTGAGGTAACTTTGGTACCCTAGTTAAATAGATAGTCGCGGCTTCCCTCCTCCTTCTGGACCTTTGATTAGGGACGTGCGTCTGCAATAATGTCATATGATCAGGATTAGTGGCAGGACGGGGACTAACACAGCAGCTTACTACCGAGGATGTTCCTCCTGGATTAAACTGAGAAGTTTTTGGACGTGAAATAACTATATCTCCCCGTCCAAGAATTAATCCACCCTTATTAACACCTGATTGAGACTTTCGCTCATATGCGGAAGACATGGATTGAGAAACAAACCTACCATTCCTGCCACATGTTGGGGAATTATCATTAATACACCTAACGGTGTTATGTGTAGAGGAAGATGTCATTTTGTCACCTAAACTGAGGGGACTGGGTTTTGTGGAATCCATCAGAAGATCAGACGAGGGGACAGACTTATAGGGCACATTACAGTTACAACCAGACTTTTGGCCCTGAAGTCCAGCAATTTTGTTCATCAAAGTTACCAATAGACTTTTAACATCATCTAATTTCAGAGAAATAATATCCAACTGGGAAACTTCATTGTTGCCCATCTTTGCATCCAGAGAGTTTTTAACAGAACCTTCTTCGCATAAGATCTGTAAGTGACCAGGACTTACAGGATTTGAAGCCAAAACCGAGAACCTATTTGAACAAGGAATGGTAATAGGGGGAGGGGACGCGCACCTCACATGGGGTGCATCTTCTTCGGCTAGATGACCATTTGTCCCCACCAAGGGTGATGAGGTTTCCGGAGGTAAGGGGGTTACACCCTGGGATTGAGGAAAAGGGTGTAAATCAGCTTTAACCTCTATTCTATGTGACTGGGTTTTTTTCTTGAAGAGATCTGGGATCTTTTTGGAAAGAGTGGTATCTGGTCTAGAAGGACCAACAATGGAAGGACTCCTCAATATAGCCTCAACCTCTTCAAACAGTGAATCAATTGCTTTGAATTGCTGTAGTTTAGTGGTTGAAGATCCCTCCATTTTCCCGGCAGAACGTTTCTTGGGTTTTTTAACCCTAGATTGGGATACTGCTACCTCATCGGCCTTCCTCTTCCCCATGTCGACTGACCGGTGGCCTAGTAAAGTAGATAATTTTAACCACAATTATAAGAAGAAAATAGCCCAGCCCCAAAAAGCCTACTATCAAGTACAAATGATGTTGTAAGGAAAGGAAGCCCCTATAAAATAGGAGGTAATAGAAAATTACACCACTAGCAACAGAGGCCTCTATACCAGAACTAAATATAAAAAGAACATAATTTTAGGGGGGTGGCCCAGCCCAGTCTCCTCCTGGCGATGACGGGCGCAAGACGGGCCCGCCCTTGGCCCGGGCTTCGCCCGTGCGCCGCCCGCGCGCGTCCCGCGCAGCGGGAGCGCGAAGAAAAGTTTAAAGGGCTCCTGCCCTATCAGCTGTCTCCCCTTGTGATGGCGTTCCCCGCGCAGCGGGAGCGCGAAGAAAAGTTTAAAGGGCTCCTGCCCTATCAGCTGTCTCCCCTTGTGATGGCGTTCCCCGCGCAGCGGGAGCGCGAAGAAAAGTTTAAAGGGCTCCTGCCCTATCAGCTGTCTCCCCTTGTGATGGCGTTCCCCGCGCAGCGGGAGCGCGAAGAAAAGTTTAAAGGGCTCCTGCCCTATCAGCTGTCTCCCCTTGTGATGGCGTTCCCCGCGCAGCGGGAGCGCGAAGAAAAGTTTAAAGGGCTCCTGCCCTATCAGCTGTCTCCCCTTGTGATGGCGTTCCCCGCGCAGCGGGAGCGCGAAGAAAAGTTTAAAGGGCTCCTGCCCTATCAGCTGTCTCCCCTTGTGATGGCGTTCCCCGCGCAGCGGGAGCGCGAAGAAAAGTTTAAAGGGCTCCTGCCCTATCAGCTGTCTCCCCTTGTGATGGCGTTCCCCGCGCAGCGGGAGCGCGAAGAAAAGTTTAAAGGGCTCCTGCCCTATCAGCTGTCTCCCCTTGTGATGGCGTTCCCCGCGCAGCGGGAGCGCGAAGAAAAGTTTAAAGGGCTCCTGCCCTATCAGCTGTCTCCCCTTGTGATGGCGTTCCCCGCGCAGCGGGAGCGCGAAGAAAAGTTTAAAGGGCTCCTGCCCTATCAGCTGTCTCCCCTTGTGATGGCGTTCCCCGCGCAGCGGGAGCGCGAAGAAAAGTTTAAAGGGCTCCTGCCCTATCAGCTGTCTCCCCTTGTGATGGCGTTCCCCCATGTGTGGGATTATACCAATAGCAATTCTCTACAAATTATTGAAAACAAATTCTTCAGAAGGTTGCTGGCTGTGCCTCAATCTACCTCTGCATCCTTCTGCCATGCAGAAGTAGGGCTGGTTATTTGGAAGATTACATAAAAATGCAGCCCTTGTTACTTTGGCCTAAAATCCTGAATAACCCTGAGGCCCATTCCTGTAGAGCAGTGTTTTCTTATCCTTGGATAAGTCTCTAGATATACCCTGGCTCCAGTATATTAAACTCACCTTCACCAACTTGGGCTATCCACAGTATTTTTCCAACCCAGATTGCCTTAGCAAAGTCTCACCCGGTAGCATCAAAGATCTTTTTTTAAGGTCATGTATTTCAGGCCCGCTCTGTTAACAGACCCAGAGGGGGAGAAGTTCCTATTTACGAACCTCCGGCACTGCCTGCCCTATATTTACGGGTTATCTTGAACAAGAGATATACATTTTTGTTGACCAGGTTTCGTCTTCAAACTATACACTTTCTGGTAGTCTTTCCAGCACAAGGCACTTGGTTCCTTTCACTCCCTCCTTGCCACTGTGATGGCTCAGCACATCAATGCACAAAGCACTATATGTAATTTTGTACTCTATGTCTCACAGAGGAGGCAATCTTTTCGGCCAGTGCTGAAAGCTTCAGGGTTTAGATCACATGAGCAGGCTTTGACATATCTACATAATCTGGGGAAACTTAAAATAAAGTTTGACACTGCATAAATGATGTCAAAGCACCCTTAAGATCCGCAATAGATATTCAATTTTAACTTTACTTTTATGTTTCTTTCTTTTTATTTGGTTCCTATATCATGAACTGTACACATACATTTATTCTTTTATGAAATTTATGGCTGAATTAAGCTGAATAAAGTACAGACTGATTGACTTGATTATAAGTTCTGAGAGTATATTGAGTCATTAGACCCCGCACTCCACTCTGATGCAAGAGGTGTAGAAAAAGGAAACTATTATGAGCAAAATGGAGTACTATCAATCAGAATGCTAATAAACATTTTCATTCTTCCATCAAATTTTACATAGCCATTGATAATATGCATAACTATCAACTTAACTTACTCAGTAATATTCTTTTTTATCTTTCTCAGAAAGCATAAAGGCAGAATTTATCCTCTCCCACCCTCATCTGGATACAAAATTTGATATTCAAATGCACACAAAGCTCTGCAGCAGGATCAATGATTGAATTTTCTTACAAGTTGCAAAATAAAATGATTTATCTAAGATCTGATAATGTGTGAGGAGAGCACCAAACCCAGGTGGACTCAAAAGTCACCAGCTTAACCAATAAACCACATCTCATCTCTTTTAGTTGTGCCATTAGAAAATCAGAATGCAATATATAGCCAGGTCTTATAATTCTATTTCCTACTATGCATATCACAGAAATAGTCAGTAACACTGCTAATCATGGCACCAGGCTGACCATCACACTTAGGTGCTGGACCTCTACTCATTCTCACCTGTATGCCTCTTGTAATGCTTGAGCATGTTCACCTTTTGAGCAAACTTCCGGTTGCACTCTCTGCACTCGTACTCCTTGATGCCTTTATGTAGCTTCATGTGGTGTCTCAGTGCATGCTTGGTCTTCATTCCTGTGAAGGAATGCAAACATGTCAACTTAGGACATGTTGCACGACTAAAGGGGAATAGTTAGTAATCCATCTTTAATAGGCAAAAAGTGTTTGTTTTGATTTAGTTGATTTATACTTGAGAATCGGAACTAAAATTTGACACTTTGCAAATATAAGTAAAACATATGAAGTAGTTTTGATAATCATTATCACATTCCAAGTGACACTAAAAACTTGATCATAACAGACATCCAATTTTGTACCTGGGTAAGCCACATCAAGGTGAGCGTGAGCTGTGTCCAGGAGACACAGGTTGGGTCTGAGACAAGCAGGTTTCTTAATTAGCTTCTTAAGTTGCCTATGAATTGAATAGGACAGGATTTTGACCACTCATCCCGATGTTTTTTTAGGTCTTGCAGCCAGACAGCTTTTACCTCTCTGTTATCGAAAGACCTCTTGTAGTGCATGCCAAAACTTACACTAAGCTTTTGGCTTGCCCACAGTCTACAATTGGTTGGCTTTCTTGTCTATCTCTTTGCTAGCTTCTTATTTGAAGACTTTCCTTCCTCTTCTCATGTTTGCCACACCCCTGGAGCATAGCTTCTTTCCCATCCTTTCTAATGGATGAGCTGTATGCTATCGCTACTCACATTAGGGAGCTACTTTTTTCTTTTGCTTTCAGCACTCAAGAGATTGCATACATTTTCTTGCTCTCTCCTTCGTGTGAGTTGCTTCTTTCCCCAAAACTCTCGTACCCTGGAAGTGCTTTGTGTTGCTCCCAATTCAATTCCAACTCCATGTTTGCACTTTGCTTTTCCCACCCAATGCTGGCCTTTTTGTTTATTATTATTTTTTCCTCACCCTGGGACCACCGCAAGTGTCTCCACTGCTGCCTCGTCCGCCCCTCCCCAAAAAGTAAAAATAAATATATTCAAATAAGAAGTACATAAAAGTGACAGTAAAGCCAACCAATGGTAAGCAATGGGCTGGCTCTAAGCCCACTGTAAGTTTTTTTGTATGGATGGTCAACAAGAGACTTTCACCTGCCAGACAACTAAAAGCTGTTTGGTAGTTGAGACCTAAAAACAATCCTTGTCCTTTTGTCTAAACATTGAAATTACAGACAACTACAGGGCAAGTGGAAGACTGAACAAGAGTGGGCTTGGTACCTTTTCCACATTCGGCACACAGGTATTCCCTTATGTCGTCATGGACTCGCATGTGCTCCTTTAGCATATCTTTTCTGGCAAATGATTTCCCACATAAATGGCAGCCATGGCTTTTTACACCTAAATAGAAAAACAAAGCATTCATATTTGAGATACTGACTGGAGAAAAAGTCTAGATTGCATAATTATCTATCGGCTATCATTCATTAAGGAGAAGAGCTAATCCAACCTACGCCCACATCTCTGGACTTCCTCCCCAATTTACCTCCAAGCTGTTAAGCGAGTGAATGGATGTTTGCACCACGTTGAAGAGTAACCCATTAAGAACTACAGTACCTATTTGCATTGCACCTTATTCTTAAACCCCTTTTCAATCCTAAACTATCCTGCACTCTATCTAGATTTGTAATATTTTGAAATATTGCTCACACATTCCTCCGTGTCTGAATCTGGAGCACTCATTTTCGATATAACTTCACTATCGCTGTAATGTGTATGAATACCTCTGAGTGCCTTCACTCCCTTTGCTAATATCTTCTTTCCACTTATTAGTCTACTGTTTCCAGACATTACAATTTCCTTGTCTATTTAAAAGTTCCTCTGTCTGCTCATGCTTTGTCAAAATGTTGATTTTTCCTGAAACACAAACTATGGAATTCACTTCATCCTTCCATTCAGTGAGTTAAAACAGATACACCAGTACATACCCTCATATGTGACATTGTGATGGGGACTGCATTTGTGCAGCCTGTTGACAGTATCTGCCCTGAAATTGCGGAATCCTTTGACAGAGGGCCTGTTACTAAGACAGACACCTGCTTGAGGGCTTTGTTGGCCTGCAGAGTGTGACCAGGAATTCTGGTGGTGTTTCTGCTGGGCGGCTTGCAGCCTAGGAATGAAAGCAGCACATAGACCAGTCAGCAGAGAGAGACTGCAGCTAGCTTACCTAGTGGGCTGCCTACCACATAATCATCTACTGGTGTTAAGTGCAGGGCCAGAAGGACTCAGAAGTGTATCAGAGTCATGGCAGGCTCCTGAAAGTCCGGATTCTCTACTCCTCCCCTTGGCATCTGGTCTATGTTGTTGGGGGTGCAGCCTATTCTTTTGAATTATTCAGACCCTTAGATCTTATCATTCGAGGGCCTGGGCTGCACATTGTGTCTCAACCAGATCATGTGCCATCCACCAACTGTTCTGTATCTGGAGCCTGGGAAGATGTGGTGGGATTATTACAGACGGTGGCTGCTATAATACATTTTGCACTTCATCAAGCATGCTTCCGCTATGCCTCCTGAGAAATACAGACTAAAGAAAACAAAATAATGATGGATGGAATGGATAATTAACCTCAGTCACTAGTAAATACTCTGAGCTGCATTCCAGTCTATCATTTTTTTGCCTGCTATGATCCTTCAGACAACAACCATCCTCATGCAAAGCAAGCCTGGTAATCCTCAAAAAGAAGCAGAACAACCAACTGCCAGGCAAGTTCTCCATTAGTCAGGAAACATGCAACCCCAGGGTAGCTTAGGCTTATTTGGCATTATCAGTAAGGTGTAAATTGGTCCCTTTGGCACAATGAGCATAGGACAAGTACTTACCACTTGATTACTCGCTGACTGCATGCAAAGTCTGTAAATAGGTGGATGAGGTGACACTTTTGCTCACTCCCTAGATGTTACTCTAATTAGGTTTACCAGCAGTAACCAGTGCTGGCATGTTACTGAGCCTCCCTTTTAAAGATCTTATTGATTCTGTATTTAAAACAGAGGTCAGAGACGCTATTTTGGAGTAACTTGCAGTTAAACACTGAGTCTGTCACTATTGGAAGGATTTAAAGTTAAATTGTGATAATTCCATGGCCAAACAAGTACGGGTTCTCCAACACATTATGAGATTGGAGGTTGAGCTCCATAACCTATCAACTACAGGGAGTGCAGAATTATTAGGCAAGTTGTATTTTTGAGGATTAATTTTATTATTGAACAACAACCATGTTCTCAATGAACCCAAAAAACTCATTAATATCAAAGCTGAATATTTTTGGAAGTAGTTTTTAGTTTGTTTTTAGTTTTAGCTATGTTAGGGGGATATCTGTGTGTGCAGGTGACTATTACTGTGCATAATTATTAGGCAACTTAACAAAAAAAATATATATACGCATTTCAATTATTTATTATTACCAGTGAAACCAATATAACATCTCAACATTCACAAATATACATTTCTGACATTCAAAAACAAAACAAAAAGAAATCAGTGACCAATATAGCCACCTTTCTTTGCAAGGACACTCAAAAGCCTGCCATCCATGGATTCTGTCAGTGTTTTGATCTGTTCACCATCAACATTGCGTGCAGCAGCAACCACAGCCTCCCAGACACTGTTCAGAGAGGTGTACTGTTTTCCCTCCTTGTAAATCTCACATTTGATGATGGACCACAGGTTCTCAATGGGGTTCAGATCAGGTGAACAAGGAGGCCATGTCATTAGATTTCCTTCTTTTATACCCTTTCTTGCCAGCCACGCTGTGGAGTACTTGGACGCGTGTGATGGAGCATTGTCCTGCATGAAAATCATGTTTTTCTTGAAGGATGCAGACTTCTTCCTGTACCACTGCTTGAAGAAGGTGTCTTCAAGGAACTGGCAGTAGGACTGGGAGTTGAGCTTGACTCCATCCTCAACCCGAAAAGGCCCCACAAGCTCATCTTTGATGATACCAGCCCAAACCAGTACTCCACCTCCACCTTGCTGGCGTCTGAGTCGGACTGGAGCTCTCTGCCCTTTACCAATCCAGCCACGGGCCCATCCATCTGGCCCATCAAGACTCACTCTCATTTCATCAGTCCATAAAACCTTAGAAAAATCAGTCTTGAGATATTTATTGGCCCAGTCTTGACGTTTCAGCTTGTGTGTCTTGTTCAGTGGTGGTCGTCTTTCAGCCTTTCTTACCTTGGCCATGTCTCCGAGTATTGCACACCTTGTGCTTTTGGGCACTCCAGTGATGTTGCAGCTCTGAAATATGGCCAAACTGGTGGCAAGTGGCATCGTGGCAGCTGCACGCTTGACTTTTCTCAGTTCATGGGCAGTTATTTCGCGCCTTGGTTTTTCCACACGCTTCTTGCGACCCTGTTGACTATTTTGAATGAAACGCTTGATTGTTCGATGATCACGCTTCAGAAGCTTTGCAATTTTAAGAGTGCTGCATCCCTCTGCAAGATATCTCACTATTTTTGACTTTTTGGAGCCTGTCAAGTCCTTCTTTTGACCCATTTTGCCAAAGGAAAGGAAGTTGCCTAATAATTATGCACACCTGATATAGGGTGTTGATGTCATTAGACCACACCCCTTCTCATTACAGAGATGCACATCACCTAATATGCTTAATTGGTAGTAGGCTTTCGAGCCTATACAGCTTGGAGTAAGACAACATGCATAAAGAGGATGATGTGGTCAAAATACTCATTTGCCTAATAATTCTGCACTCCCTGTAGATACACTGCCAGAGGTGAAATTTCCATCCCTATGGCCTGTAATGCATCACTGTTAGACTATTTGGATATGGGAGATCATAAGATTAAATGTTATGGGAAATGTGCCATTGCAGTGAGTGCTGGTGCAATGAAGGATCGGGAAGAAAACTAGTGAGACTGTTGGGACAACTGCAGGCCTCTCAGGATGTTGTTGGCTTTCAGATGGCAAATCAAACCCGCACCTATGAAAAAGATGGTGATGTTTTATGCAAATCTATACATGCACAGAGGCTAACCTGTATGTGCCAAGAGGGAACAGGGATATAGAAGGATGGCTGGAGGATAATGACAGAGACTGACTGATGCAATATATCTTACAGACATTAAAAAGCCTTATACGACATATCAAATGCCAAGGCTCCCTATGGTGATGGCCTATCTATAAGGACTGAAAGAGTATATTGCAAACCCTACTCCAACCGTATATACCAATATTTATAACATTAGATCACACTGAAAACAACTTGTGCATGCTGATTGGATAGGGTTCTGCCCAAACACCAAACATTTAATTAAGTTTCAATCAGCACTGCTACAAGTGGAAGCTCACTCAGTTCATACGGTGTTATTGTACATTTATTCCAAAAGATCTGCACAAGTAAACAATGTCAATAAACTATCTAACCCTATCTCTGACATATAGTCTGTGCCTAATACAATATATTCCAACACATTCAAAGTTCATAACCTTCAGATTTTTCTGCAAACCCAATGCAGTTCGGGACAATGGAGTCCCTTCTTCAGGGGTTAACTGAAAAAAAGGAAACAAAATACTGGTATCCCAGGAGAAACCCGAATTATGTTTGTGCTGTCTTAATCAAAAGGTAATATTGTGGTTACCATGTCCCACTTCCAAAAAATAAATTGATAGTGTAATAGAAGAGAACTACTTGACAATGCTCATGTGAGGACGATTATGTGCTGCCCGTCAAGAGAAAGATCACACAAACTCAAGCTCCATCTCCTCCTGCTGTCACCTCCAACACGTGCATCATCCTGTGCCGATTGGAACTGAATCACGGTTGGTTTGGTCTATCTATAACTATCCATCTACTACCTTCTTACCACTGCCCATCCAATGGCTCTCTGTACCAGAGGGGTCTAGGGAACGAGGCATTCCTATCCACCCCGCCTCCCCCGATATTTTGTGAGACTCCTTGATACACTGCTAAAACCTAAAAGTACCCGCTTGTTGAGAATGCTAGATGCAGTTTTTTCTCATAAAGTTGATAACAGTGGGCATAGTCCTGCCTGACCAGGTGTGTTGGACACTGTATATCTCAAGATCTCTGCACTTCATTTGCACTGCTAGATCTTCTAAGTGTGAAACTAGCAGCAGCACTCACTCTTTCTGGATGCAGAAAAATCATTTGATTCTCCTTTGGCTTTTAATGTTCACCCTTTTCCACTCTACATAGAATGGTGAAGAGATATTGAGTGTGTTGGCCTGTTGCATTCTGCTCGGGTTGTTAAAGGTCGGGTTAACAGCATCATCTCGAACCATGTACCAGACAGGCAAGAATCAGAGTAGTTCTATCTCCCCTTTACTTTTTCAAGTAAAGTCACCTACACGATATTCTAGGTGCGGAGAATTCTATGCCAGGACAGGAGGCAAGGATTATGCTCTCTTCCTTCTTTATTTTTACTTGCAGTAGATTCAACATCAACAAAAACTATCTTTCCCATCAACCCAGGGGAAAGAACTACAAAAAAAACAGCCAGTAGGAGACCATAATTCCTTCAGATAATCGCGCATTCTCCCGACGTCTTCCTCTTTCTTTTCTGCTTATCAGCAAATAAGTACCCTTTCCTTATTTGCTATTGTGCATAACTGTCTGTTTATCCTTTCAGCATTTTTTCTCCGCAGTAACGCGTGACTGTACTGTTTTGGTCTCCGCCGCGGAGACCCTTTGCGGCGACGTCCAGTCTCGGGCTGCATGATTGCCAAGCGGCCGCTAGAACGCATCACCCTCACGCTCCCGCGCGACGCACGTGTCTGACAGATCGCGTGAGGACTGTCCCTGCGAGATGACCCAGGTGCCCTTCTACACCTGGGCCGCCTAGAAGCCTCATCCCCGTCTAGTTACGGGACTGTATTGAGCCAGCACAAGAGTGCTGGGAGCACAAAACAGTAGACGCCCACGCGCTTTCCTCTCTGCAAACTGCTGTTCGTAGGGCCCGGCCCAGAAACGTATTTGTCTACTCCCCAGACTAATGGGGGCGCAGGCTCTAATTGGCAAAGATAAGGAGCGCGCTTAGCGCAGCCTAAAAACTCTACTGGACTGTCTTCTGCAAAAATAACTATTGCACTAGCAGAAAAGTGCTGCCTCAAAGCTGCGAAGCCCAGCTCTCCAGGTAACCGGGGCTCCGGCGTTGGGGTTTGCCCTGCTTATTTGTGACAGAGTACTGCTTTGTTTATACATATCCGCCTATTTGACCCCCAACCATCAGGCTGTCGCCGCAGCCATTGAACTCTTAGAGTGTCGCCTACTGGCACTAGCGGCAGTAAGCTCCTTTCCTCTTCACGAGCCTCGCCACCCTCAAAAGTGCTCGCAGAAGTGCAAAAGTGATACACGCCTCGATCTGGAGGCCTCTGATCGTCTGAAGAAGGCCTTTTTGACTACCCCACCCCCAAGACAGGGGACATACCTCCTGCCTCAGAAGAGGTCCTGCTGTCCCCTGATGAAGGAGACCTTGCAGGGGATTCCCTGTATGAAGCATGGCATCCCTCACCGAACCCGGGGGACCGGCGTGAGGACATCTCGGACATGCTTGAACCCAAGGACCTCATTCATCCGCATCCTGCGAAATGGACGCCCACAGAGAAGGTGGCAAAATATGTGCCCAGCCAGCTCAGGAAGTCCATAGATAAGGAGGTCCGCCCCTGCCTGAAAGTAAAATGCCCCCACCCCTTCCTCCCAGGAAAGATGGCCCTCACTCTAGAACTGGACCCACGCATGTCCACCTTTCTCCAGAAGTATGTTTGCAATCCCAAAAAAGGGATCAATAGATCCTGGCGTTTGTGCCAGGACAAACTCCTGGACATCAGTGGGTCCCTGACAAAAATCATCAAACTCGCGGAGGAGGCTAAATCCTCCGGTACCCCAGTGTCACTTGATATCCTCTCTGGATGGGCACAGTAGGAGGTGATTAGGGAATGTCAACTGTGCCCTATCAGCAGAGTGGCGTCGCTCCTTTTTGCTAAAGGTAAACCCCAAGCTGTGAGACCTGGCGACCACAGAGGTGGGCCCGGCGCCCAAGGGGGCTCTTTGGTGAGCCTTTCATAAAGAAATTGAGCAAGTTTGGCCAGGTTCACATCACTTGGCAAGGTGCAGACTTCTATTAGGAAGATCTTCCACCCTAGGATTTTCATCGGTGTCCACCGTAGTAGGGGGTGCTCGACTGGCAGCTTCTATGTCCAAGCCCCCTTGAAGGGTTCCAAGAAGCTGCAGGAGCAGACCAGACAGGGGAAGTTCTTCGCCTCACGTAGAGGCTTCCGCAGACAGTACCCTGGTTGTTCATCCAGAGGACACTTCCAGGCCCAAACAGATAAGCGTTTCCCCTTCTTCCCTACTAAAAGGGTGTGAGCAGGCTAGCTCGGTTTGCCCATGTGTGGGCAACCTTCAAATCCGACGCGTGAATCTTACAGACCGTCAGTGGGTTTCGCATTGAGTTCTACAGAACTTCACACCAGCCTACTCACCCAAGGATGATGACCTTTACAAACCAAACCAACAGACATAACTGATAGGAAAGGAAGTCGAGGACCTCCTCTGGAAGGAGCGGATTATACCAACACAACTCCATCCAAACAGTTTTCTGAGCAACATCTTTCTCATGGCCAAATGGGATGGTGGACCTGTCATCAACCTCAGAGAACTCAATGGATGGCTCGTCCACTGCCATTTCAAAATGGAGGAGATACACCTCTTGAGGGGCTTGTTATGCCCCTACACCGCAAGTTCCTCTAGTTCCAGTGAAGAGAGGCCAGGTGCTCGAGTTCAGCTCTTTACCGTTAGCGCCGTCATCAGCCCCCTGGTGTTTCACCAAGGTCCTCAAACCAGTGGTGGAGCACCTTCGGGCTCAGGGTCTCCGACTCAATCTACTTGGATGACATACTACTTATGGACCAATGACCGATCTGATTGTCGGACCAACTTCAAATGACGATTCGCCTGCTAGAAGAATTGGGTTTCATCGTCAACAAACAGAAGTCCCTACTGACTCCCTCCAGACAGACAACCTTTTTGGGGTTTGTTGTGGACTCGGTTCAGAAAACTCGGAGTCTTCCCTCCTGAAAGATCGCCAAGATTTGTCACGACTGAGGTGGACACATTTCCAGATTTTCCACCTCTCTCAGACAGGTGGCCCAAGTGGTGGGCCTCCTTTACTCGTCTATTCAGGTGATCTTTCCGGGCCCTCTTCACTACAGGGCCCTCCAGCACCTCAAGGCCTCCCACTCACATAAAGGCCTCCAATATTTGGAGCAGATTCCAGATGAAGTCCGGTATGAGATGTACTGATAGCTGGATCACCTGGAATGGGCAAGCCATATTTGGTTCGGACCCGGACATCGTGATAGAGTCCGATGCCAGCAAGTCTGGTTGGGGTGCCCGTTGTGGGGACTCGTCTACAGGTGGAAAATGGTCCGTAGAGGAATGACAGCTCCATGTCAATTGTTTGGAATTGATGGTGGGATCCTTCACAATAAAATGTATGGTGCATTGTCATGTGCTATTGACAACATATCGTCCTTCA
This sequence comes from Pleurodeles waltl, assembly GCF_031143425.1. Classification (NCBI taxonomy): domain Eukaryota; kingdom Metazoa; phylum Chordata; class Amphibia; order Caudata; family Salamandridae; genus Pleurodeles; species Pleurodeles waltl. The sequence goes on from NC_090447.1 coordinate 1,441,297,096, forward strand.
GGTATATCAACCACCAAGGGGAGGGGGGGCGGGGGGAGGAGATCACCAAATCCAAGGCTCTGGCAAATCTAACCACGGATCTATGGCAATATTGCCGCACCAACAGCATATCACTCACAGCAGAGTATCTTCCAGAAACATCCAATGTCGTGGCGGATCGATACTCCAGGGAGTAGTCAGATTCCAGCCTATGGCAGTTGAATCCACAGGTGTTCAGGGGTCTGGAAGCCCTGTGGGGTCCGTTTTCCATAGCCCTCCTTGATTTGAGGCTGGATTACCAAGTTCCCAGATTTTTCAGTTGGAACCCGGATCAGTTAGCAGTGGCAACAGATGCTTATCCTGGAAGACTGGACGAAGGAGCAGGGGTATGCTTTCCCTCCGTTCTCAATGATCATGAGGTTATCGGCTCAAGTGAGGTGCCAGGGCGTGCGACTAGTCCTGATCACTCCATGCTTGAGGTCGCAAGTCTGGTTTCCAGTTCTTCTAGAACTTTCTTGGGATTCTCCAATCCCCCTACCCCATACTCCAGATCTCCTCAAGGGTCCCCTGGGCAATCTCCATCCCCTGATAATTCAGGGTCAGGTGCCCCTCATGGGCTAGAGAATTTCAGGCATCGCTGTCGGGCCTTTCAGAGAAAGCTGAGAAAATGCTCTTGGTGACATGGGCGGACTGCACCAATAAAACGGTACAGGTCCGCGTGGTCCTGATGGGTCCGTTGGTGTATTCAACACCATCAGGATCCCCTGGGTTGTAATGTGGTCCCCACTGTAAATTTCCTGGCATCTCTGTTGGTGCTAGGACTAGCCTACAAGACCGTGAACTGTTACCGGTCGGCCATTTCTGTGGGTCATGTCCACTACAGGGCACTCAAGTGGTAGAGAATCCCTTAGTGTGCAGAGTGATGCAGGGAATTCACCTGGCTCTTCCGCCTGGCCTACGGTAGTCAGTCCTATGGGACGTTAACCGGGTATTGCACCTTTTTCAATCCTGGCAACAGAACAAATTCTTGTCCTGCAAGCAGCTATAAGCAAAACTAGCCATGCAGCTTTGCTTGGTCTCATGCTGCAGGGTCTCAGACATCTGGGCTCTGGATATCACAGGATGCTCTTTTACTCCGGAGGGTGTTACTTTTCACATCTCGAGATGCACAAAATCGAATTTGTAGGTGGTGTCTTACCCAGCCTTCGACAAACGTCCAAAACTGTGCATGGTCTGACAGCGTATGAATACGTGACAGAGGAGTTCTGCCCGCCGGGGGAAAATCAACTTTTTATCTCTCTCAGGAAACCTTTCAAAGCAGTGTCTCCACCTACCATTGCCAGATGAATCCGATGGGCCATGCAGAAAGCAGGCATTGACATATCAGTTTGGCGCCCACTCAGTTAGAGGGGCAATTGCCTCTAAGGCTTTCTCCCTGGGGGTGCATGTAGAGGACATTTTTAATGCGGCGGACTGGTCCTTAGACTCTACGATCACGATTATTTTAAGCCAGTCAGACATGGCCTCCTAGGTGGTGGATAAGCTTTGAACAAGCATAATCCACGCCTCCGGTCCCGACATGGAATGAAAATTTTCCTAGTAAATATGAGGGACGTGGAGACAAGGATTACTCCCACCCAGGTTTCTGAGGAGTCTCCTTTACCTTTTTCCCTACCCACATTTTTTACTTATAGGTAGGAGTCTCTGTAAGGTTTAAGTAATGTAGCATTGATGATGTTTCTGCCTCAGTAATGTCAAAGATTGTTATCTTTAACTGGTTGATGCTTTGATTTACCGCGCACTTTACGGGTAGTCTCTTGTTCTCTTTCTTCCTTAGGATTTGTTAAGGAAGGAAAATGTCACTTACCCAGTGTACATCTGTTCGTGGCATTAGTCGCTGCAGATTCACATGTTGTGCATAGTCCGCCGTCTGGTGTTGGGTCGGAGTGTTACAAGTTGTTTTTGTTCGAAGAAGTCTTTTCGAGTCCCGAGACCGAGGGACTCCTCCTCCTTTGTTCCATTGCGCATGGGCGTCGACTTCATGTTAGATTGTTTTCCCCGCAGAGGGTGAGGTAGGAGTTGTGTATGTTAGTAATAGTGCCCATGCAATGGAATGAATAAGTATGTACCAACTAAGGTTTAAGTAATATATTTACAAATGTACAAATGTTGAAGATAACTTCCAAACGGCTACAGGCTCCCAGGGAGGCGGGTGGGCACATGTGAATCTGCAGCGACTAATGCCACGAACAGATGTACTCTGGGTAAGTGACATTTTCCGTTCGGTGGCATGTGTAGCTGCAGATACACATGTTGTGCATAGACTAGTAAGCAGTTATCTCCCCAAAAGCGGTGGCTCAGCCTGTAGGAGTGGAAGTAGTCTGAAATAAAGTTCTTAGTACGGCTTGACCTACTGTGGCTTGTTGTGCGGATAGCACGTCTACACAGTAGTGCTTAGTAAATGTGTGAGGCGTAGACCATGTGGCTGCCTTACATATCTCGTTCATTGGAATGCTTCCTAGGAAGGCCATGGTAGCGCCTTTCTTTCTGGTTGAATGTGCCCTTGGTGTAATGGGCAGTTCTTTCTTTGCTTTAAGGTAGCAGGTTTGGATGCACTTAACTATCCATCTGCCTATACCCTGTTTTGATATTGGGTTTCCTGTATGAGGTTTTTGAAATGCAATAAACAGTTGTTTTGTTTTCCCAATTTCTTTTGTTCTGTCAATGTAGTACATTAGTGCTCTTCTGATGTCTAATGTATGTAGTGCCCTTTCAGCTACTGAGTCTGGCTGTGGGAAGAACACTGGTAGTTCTACCGTTTGATTTAAGTGGAACGGTGAAATAACTTTTGGTAACAATTTTGGATTGGTTCTTAGGACAACCTTATTTTTGTGTATTTGAATAAAAGGTTCTTGTATAGTAAACGCCTGAATTTCACTTACTCTTCTTAGAGATGTGATGGCAATGAGAAATGCAACCTTCCACGTTAAGAATTGCATTTCTCAAGAGTGCATGGGTTCAAAAGGTGGGCCCATGAGTCTTGTTAAGACGATGTTGAGGTTCCATGAAGGAACAGGTGGTGTTCTTGGTGGTATAATTCTTTTCAGGCCTTCCATAAACGCTTTAATGACAGGTATCCTAAATAGTGAAGTTGAATGGGTAATTTGCAGGTATGCAGATATTGCTGCGAGGTGTATCTTTATGGAAGAGAAGGCTAGATTTGATTTTTGTAAATGTAGCAAGTATCCCACTATATCCTTTGGAGATGCATGTAATGGTTTAACTTGATTATTATGGCAGTAGCAAACAAATCTTTTCCATTTGCTTGCATAGCAGTGTCTAGTGGATGGTCTTCTAGCTTGTTTTATGACTTCCATACATTCTTGGGTGAGGCTTAAATGTCCGAATTCTAGGATCTCAGGAGCCAGATTGCTAGATTCAGCAATGCTGGGTTTGGATGCCTGATCTGTTGTATGTGTTGTGTTAACAGATCTGGTCTGTTGGGCAACCTGACATGGGGTACTACTGACAGGTCTAGTAGTGTTGTGTACCAAGGTTGTCTTGCCCATGTTGGTGCTATTAGTATGAGTTTGAGTTTGTTTTGACTCAATTTGTTTACTAGATATGGAAGGAGAGGGAGAGGGGGAAAAGCGTACGCAAATATCCCTGACCAGTTCATCCATAGAGCATTGCCTTGAGACTGCCTGTGTGGGTACCTGGATGCGAAGTTTTGGCATTTTGCGTTCTCTTTTGTTGCAAATAGGTCTATTTGAGGTGTCCCCCAAATTTTGAAGTAAGTGTTTAGAATTTGGGGGTGAATCTCCCATTCGTGGACCTGTTGGTGATCTCGAGAGAGATTGTCTGCTAGTTGATTTTGGATCCCTGGAATAAATTGTGCTATTAGGCGAATGTGGTTGTGAATTGCCCATTGCCATATCTTTTGTGCCAGGAGGCACAGCTGTGTCGAGTGTGTTCCCCCGTTTGTTTAGATAATACATTGTTGTCATGTTTTCTGTTTTGACAAGAATGTATTTGTGGGTTATGATGGGTTGAAATGCTTTTAACGCTAGGAATACTGCTAACAATTCGAGGTGATTTATATGCAGCTTTGTTTGATGTACGTCCCATTGTCCTTGGATGCTGTGTTGATTGAGGTGTGCTCCCCACCCTGTCATGGAAGCATCTGTTGTTATCACGTATTGTGGCACTGGGTCTTGGAAAGGCCGCCCTTTGTTTAAATTTATACTGTTCCACCATAGAAGCGAGATGTATGTTTGGCGGTCTATCAACACCAGATCTAGAAGGTGACCCTGTGCATGTGACCACTGTGATGCTAGGCACTGTTGTAAGGGCCTCATGTGCAGTCTTGCGTTTGGGACAATGGCTATGCATGAGGACATCATGCCTAGGAGTTTTAATACCGTCTTTGCCTGTATCTTTTGTGTTGGATACATGGCTTGTATAACCTTGTGAAAATTTTGAACCCTTTGTGGACTTGGAGTGGCTATTCCCTATGTTGTGTTGATTGTCGCTCCTAAGTATTGCTGTGTTTTGCACGGCAGAATGTGAGATTTTGTATAGTTGATGGAGAAACCGAGTTTGTAGAGGGTTTGTATGGCATAATCTGTGTGGTGTGAACACTTTGTGAGGGAGTTGGTCTTGATTAGCCAATCGTCTAGGTACGGGAATACGTGTATATGCTGCCTTCTGATGTGTGCAGCTACTACTGCTAGGCATTTTGTAAATACTCTTGGTGCGGTTGTGATACCGAACGGCAACACTTTGAATTGGTAATGTATTCCCTTGAATACGAACCTTAGGTATTTCCTGTGCGAGGGATGTATCGGTATATGGAAATATGCGTCCTTTAGATCTAAGGTTGTCATGTAGTCTTGTTGCTTTAGCAGTGGTAACACGTCTTGTAGCGTGACCATGTGAAAGTGTTCTGATTTGATGTAGGTGTTTAGTGTTCTGAGATCTAGGATTGGTCTCAGTGTTTTGTCCTTTTTTGGTATTAGAAAGTACAGTGAGTAAACTCCTGTGTTTATTTGTGTACATGGTACCAATTCTATTGCGTCCTTTAGCAGTAATGCTTGAACTTCTAGTTCTAGAAGGTCTAAATGCTGTTTTGACATATTCTGTGTTTTTGGTGGGACATTTGGAGGGAGTTGGAGAAATTCTATGCAATAACCATGTCGGATAATTGCTAAGACCCAAGTGTCTGTTGTTATCTCCTCCCAAGATTTGTAAAACTGACTTAGTCTTCCCCCCACTGATGTTGTGTGAAGGGGTTGAGTGACTTGTGAGTCACTGTTTGGTTGCAGGGGTTTTTGTACTTTGAAATTTTCCCCGGTTTCTAGGGAATTGTCCTCCTCTATACTGGCCCCGAAAGCCTCCCCTTTGGTACTGTCCCTGGTAGGTAGACGGTGTAGATTGTGAGGTGCTGGCTTGTGTGGCTTGACCCCGAAACCCCCCTCTGAAGGTTGTTTTGCGGAAGGTGCCGAAAGTGCCTCTGCCCTGCGGGGAATAGAGTGCGCCCATGGCCTTGGCTGTGTCCGTGTCCTTTTTCAATTTCTCAATTGCCGTGTCCACTTCGGGTCCAAACAATTGTTGTTCATTGAACGGCATATTGAGCACCGCTTGCTGTATTTCCGGTTTAAAGCCAGATGTGCGCAACCATGCGTGCCTTCTTATGGTTACTGCGGTATTTATTGTTCTTGCCGCTGTGTCCGCTGCGTCCATAGAGGAGCGTATTTGGCTATTGGAGATGTTTTGTCCCTCCTCAACCACTTGTTTTGCCCGTTTTTGAAATTCTTTGGGTAGATGCTCGATGAGATGCTGCATCTCGTCCCAATGGGCTCTATCATATCGCGCTAGGAGCGCCTGAGAGTTCGCAATGCGCCACTGGTTTGCAGCTTGTACTGCGACCCTTTTCCCAGCTGCATCGAACTTGCGGCTCTCTTTATCTGGAGGTGGTGCATCGCCTGATGTGTGCGAGTTGGCTCTCTTGCGAGCTGCCCCTACCACGACTGAATCTGGTGGCAGTTGTGAGGTGATAAAAGCAGGGTCCGTGGGCGGTGCTTTATATTTTTTCTCCACCCTTGGAGTAATCGCTCTACTTTTGACGAGTTCTTTGAAGATCTGCTTTGCGTGCCTTAGCATTCCTGGAAGCATAGGTAGGCTTTGGTAGGAGCTATGGGTGGAGGAGAGGGTGTTGAAAAGGAAGTCATCCTCGACAGGTTCTGCGTGTAACGACACGTTATGGAATTCTGCTGCCCTAGCTACCACCTGTGCATACGCTGTGCTGTCCTCAGGTGGTGAGGGCTTGGTAGGGTACGACTCAGGACTATTGTCTGATACTGGGGCGTCGTATAGGTCCCAAGCGTCCTGGTCGTCTTGGCTCATGGTGGTATGAGCCGGTGAATGTGACGGAGTCTGTGCCGGTGATGTGTGAGTTACAGGTGGATGAGAGGGTGGCGGAGTTACCTTCTTCACCATTTTTTGTGGTGTTTGTTCTTGTGTTTGGAACTCGAGTCTCCTTTTTCTCCTGATTGGGGGAAGAGTGCTGATCTTCCCTGTCCCACTTTGTATGAAGATCCGCTTTTGTGTGTGGTCTACATCAGTGGTCTGTAACTCTTCTTCAAATCTGTGTTTGCGCATTTGAGAGGACAGTGATTGTTCCTCTGTATATGAGCTGGCAGTTGGTTCGGTTGCTGGTCGTTTTGGCACCGAAACTGTGTCTCTGCTTGTTTTCGGCTCCGAGGAGAATTTTTTCTTTTTCGGCGTCGAGCTTTCTCGGCGTCGATCTTCCTCGGTGCCGCTGTCTCTGCGTCGAGCAGCTTCGGTTCCGCTGTCTCGGCGTCGATCTTTTTTGGCAGCACTTTCTCAGTCCCGAGATTGCTGCGTGCCTGTGTCTCGACCCGAGTCGGACGATCTCGGCACCAGTTCGGCCTTTTTCGGTGCCGATGGACGGTCACCTACTTTATGGGTTGAGCCATGGCCTGTTGGCAGTGGCGTCCCCTGGGCCTTGTCTGTTTTCTTGTGTGGTGCTTGCTTCGACGTCTTACTCACGGTTTCTTCGACGTCTTACTCACGGTTTCTTTGACGTCGAATTCCTCAGAGTCCGATTCATGGATGGAGAAGGCTTCCTCTTCTTCTCCTTGTCCCTCGAACTCTCGGTGTCCTGTCGGCGTGGACGCCATCTGCAATCTTCTGGCTCGCCGGTCACGGAGCGTTTTTCGGGACCGAAACGCACGACAGGCCTCACACGTTTCTTCCTTGTGCTCGGGCGACAGGCACAAGTTACAGACCAAATGTTGGTCTGTATATGGATATTTATTGTGGCATTTAGGACAGAATCGGAACGGGGTCCGTTCCATCAGTGTCGATGTTACACGCGGTCGGGCCGACCAGGCCCCGACGGGGGATCGAAATTACCCCGAAGGGCTACCGGAGCTCTTCACGATTCGGTGTCGATTCTATTCTTACCCGATACCGAGCGAAACAATACCGACGTAGTTTTCCGAAGTTAAGACTATCTTTCCGTCCCGAAACCCGGAGCGAAAAGGAACACGTCCGAACCCGATGGCGGAAAAAAAACAATCTAACATGGAGTCGACGCCCATGCGCAATGGAACAAAGGAGGAGGAGTCCCTCGGTCTCGGGACTCGAAAAGACTTCTTCGAACAAAAACAACTTGTAACACTCCGACCCAACACCAGACGGCGGACTATGCACAACATGTGTATCTGCAGCTACACATGCCACCGAACGCTAGGTTTTGTTTATCTCATGTATATGATTTGGATTCTTACAGGTTCAGATGGAACCAAAGGGAAATAACGTGAAGGAAGGGGATGAACTTCGGCCACACTCAAGAACGAGGAAGACGTTGGGAGAATGCATGATTATCTCAAGGAATGATGGACTCCTATTGGCTGTTTTTTGTAGTTCTTTCCTGTGGGTTGATGGGAAAGAGTTTTTGTTTATGTTGAGTCTGCTGCAAGTAAAAATAAAGAAGGAAGAGAGCATAATCCTCACCTCCGAATCCTTAATAGAACTGAAACTTTCCTTCACGTTTGCTAGGAAACTTTTTATTCTCCTAGCAATATATGTGAAGAAACCTTATTTTATTCCAGGAGCAAAATGTTAACCTTTCCAGGAAATATAGGACATCAGTCACTTTGACAGTCACTATGGGCTTTCAGTAAACTAGAATACGCCTATTTCCGCTGATACTGGGCATGTTAGAACTACTGATAACTAATGTACTATTTGGGTATTAATCTGAACAGAGATGGGCTGTGATCATAAGTGATAAATTTGCAACACTGCTCAACGATTTCACTATGCAGGTAGACCCCTTGTTTTCCTGTTCCCTTGCCAGAGGAAAATCCTAATGAAGATGGTGGTAATTTCAAAGCTTTTATATGAATTCTTAAATATCCCCATGATACTCATTCAGGCAAAACTTTGGAGTTTCTTATTCTTATATTACTGTCGGCTGATAAGCAACCATACACCAGATAGCATGCAATAATATTAACATAAAATAAAGGGATTCATTTTATACCCAATTTGGAACTCTAATTATAAAATACAGGGTTATTATACCACCTATCGGTTCCACTGGAATCTTTGTGCCCAACATATCAAGGTCTATAGCAAATGGGATTATTTACCAATGCAAGAGCTATAACACTTCCTAAATACAAGGCCAAAGCCCACATACCCCCCACTCGACATTTTCTCTTTTTGTCTATAAGGAGCAGTCAGAGATAAAGATCCTCGGGTGGTCTTCCTCCCTATATTCAAGAGGTGTCTCTGATGTTCTTGCTGTTTTAGAGCATTAAGATGTGACTGCACACATGGAGGCTGCCTACTGCTCCTCTTAAATTACATCCACTGTCACGTGCCACAGAGAACCACTTCACAACACAGAGCGGGGTAAACAATTAAGTATGTCAAAAGAATGGCAAGAAACATATTTATTTTATTCAATATCAAGTTTGCATAATCTCAGGGGTACCTGTGTGAATAAGTTTATGCCGATCTAAATTGCCAATGCTGTTAAAAATCCTTCCACAAATTTCACATGGGTGGATATACCTGAAAAGAAAAATAAAACATGAAAATGATAGTGTATTAATATCATGTATTAGAACTTGAAAATAGTATCTTGTTTGACTTTATATGTATGGACAGCTTTAAACATACTGGTACCAAAAGGATATGTATACCTGAAATATAACTGTTTTCTCCACAGAGCTGAACCTCTTACAGAGAAAGGATGTGGGTGCAGCAGAAGCCAATGTGATTTGATCATCTGGTGGGTACAAACACTCAAAAACTAGTACTGCTGCAAACACTCCAACTTGCTCTAGGACCTCCTGACACCTGGGGTCCTTGATAACTCTTTGGACAGTGTTGTGGGACCACTGCATGGATTTCTGGTTGCAGTTCTCTCATGGTTTATTTTCAGACAGTGTCTCTTTCTTTAACGCAGATCACCCCCTTATTTACCGATATGGAACAAGGATTTACACACAGAACCCAGAATTTTAAGACAGTGATCCCTTTCAACGCTTCCTCTAACACATAAATTATTTGAAAGCTCTCAGTTTACAGTTTATTCAAACAAATAATGTAGGAAACTACTTTGCAAACTGTTTGAAATATAAAATGAACAGGAAAGCCCGAATTAGATTTCCCACTAATAGCCTGTAGACCATATTGCAAAACAAAGAGGAGAAAATTAAAGCTACATTTAAAATGTCTAGCAGAAGATTACCTTCTTCACTAATGTTACAGAGTGTTTCAACATAAGACATCACACCAGTCTGAAGGCACAAGATGAATCCAATGCTGTCACTAACTAAACTATGTTTGGTCCATCCTGTACTTAACTGCTAGATTTGGTGAATAGTTCTGCAGTGCTGCCTCTGTTCAATTTTAGAGAAAATTATACACAATTCACATTTTTGTCTTGTACTGAGAAGATGTAGGCTATGCCTAGGATTACAACTGATTCTGAGAGTTTGTCTCATGAGATGAAATTGACGAGGTTTTGTCTTGCACAATGAATTCTACTAAAAATAAATCTGATAGCTTATTTAATATGAACGCGTAAGATGGGTATAGTCTATGGGTTGTCATCATTGTGGAAAGTTTCATCACCTGAAGATATTTCTGCTGTTTTGTCTTAAGCAAGAATAAATCTTCAAGACTTTATACTGACTGCAAAGTATACGTTCAGGTTATGCATGGTGCTATGAACAACAAACAAGAAACAGTATAAACCTGGCTCAATGACATTGAACCTTGACGGCTTTGAACCGCAACTTTCCTTGAATGGAAAGTCACTTGGATTAACTTTGGATAGCAACTTCACCCTCAAGGGATACTTTGCCAAAAACAGAAATAACTTGGTACCATCTTGATTCGGAACTGCTGTTCATGCCCTCATACTGTATTTTGATGGTTGTAACACCGTTCTGCATGGCCTCTGAGACTCTACACTGGCATCCCATACACTGTAGCACATCTCATTCAGAGCATGATGAATTATTATCACATCTTCCCATCCTTAGGGAACTCTATTGGCTCCCATTGCCAGCCTTTACCATCTCCAGAACCAGTTGCATCATCTACAAACTCAACACAAACAACATTCCTGCTTATCTTGTAGACAAGCTCACCATCTCGTATGGCCAGGAAACAATCAAACTATAGCCTAAAAAGTGTAAAAAAGAAAATCGAGGCAGTAGGCCTTTTCAATCAATGCTGAGCAATTTCCCTGTAACTATCAGGACCGCCCCAACACTGGTTCAATTCAGGAAAGAGTTGACGACTCACCTCTTTAAAGAACACTACATCACAATGCATTAACTACCCACAACCCATCTACTGGTCATATCACTCGTTGGCGATCTTTGATCCTGTAGAACACTCTGCTGCGTTTTGGTTATATAAATGCTAAAGAAATCCCACATCCATAAATACAGAAATCAGTTCAAGGATCTGCCAATGACCCACAGGGCAGATTCTGAGTGGTTACGCTAGGTTTCATCTTCAACAGAATTTGAGTCTAGTTATGAAAAATTGTACATGGTTTTATGCTGTACTCTGAATTACTCATTAGTCTTGTCTCAAGCTAAGAATATGTAAGGTAGCCTTTGTTTTGCACTACGAATAAATCTGCTATATTTTGCCTGTTGACATACAAATTTGTCATAATCAATATGACAGGTGTATACCTTTCTTTGTTTACAAATTGCAAAGTATGTTTTTAACCCTGCCACTTACTTCTGTATATTGGGATCTGGCAGGTTCTCTCGGTGAATGACCATGTGGGCATGGAATGTTGCCTTTAAGGCAAAGCGGCGATGGCAGGTGGTACATTCGTAGCCTTTCTCTTTGTGCACGTCCATGATATGCCTCAGATAAAGCTTCCCTCTAGCAAAAGTTACCTAAGAAATGAAGCAATAGTGACTGCAAGGAAGGTGGTGCTGGCCATTTGCATACAAAGCACTGGTTCATATTTAGCACTTTAATTTTCATGGAGAAAAAGGATGGATATACTTAAGTTACATTATGCATCTTAGTTAATGAATTCCTTTAATAAAAGGGTGGAGTTGAGGAAGAAAAGCACATTACTTACCTTTGAAAACATTCTTGCTCATTTAAAATTCAGCTTCTGTAGATTCCTTATGTGTACCCTCTCATCAGGCACCAGACTGCGCTCAGATATCTTTTCCACTTAAAGCCAGTCACAGGTGCCAAGTGACACTGAACGTCATCAGTTGAGTCGCAAGGACACCAGAAGTGACGTTGGGAAGCACATAAGGCTCCTACAAGCCAGCTACCTTAGACATTAGCCTCTGTGGGCTCATAAAATAAATTGACAGAAATGAGAGGACGAAGCCTATTTGTACTAACAATACATACATGAAACGTAGCACAGTACTCATGAAGGGATGTTGAACAGTAGTAAGGAATCTGTAGGAGGTGACATCCATCAGGAGGTAAGTAATCCATTGGTTTAATAGACACTTCATCTCAAAGATTGTCGAAATGTAACATTTCTCAAAGCATCCTTACAAGAAGAGAGGTTGAGGGTAAACATACAAATTAGATCAAAAAAGGAAGTAAAACTGCCCTACCAAACGGATCGTCTTTTATCCATTTCCAAACAATAACTTTTGGTTAAAGAATACAAAAAGGACCAATGTTTTCTGAACTGACACCTCAGCAAAATGGACATTGCAGACCATGACCCTCCAGTAAGCATTGAACCCTTCTGGTGGAGACTTTATGATGAACAAAACAATGATTCACAGTCAGACATACATCTAGAAATAACTTGTTTCCTGGCAGTCTTGACTAGTTTACTTCGCTCAAAGCAGACAACTAGTATACCTGAATCCAGATAGACTGCACTCTGGAATACAGTGGGTGAGAACTGTCAAGTCGATGTAGCTTTCAAGCATCTTTAACTATCCCGCTATTTAGTCTTTTTTTAATTAAGGACACTGTGAATTAATGGATCTGAACTGTGTATGATTGAAGCCAATCAAGAAATGCATCGCAACACCAAGCTGCAAATGCTACCACATCGTTTTGACTAGAACACAAAAGGAGAAGGGCACTAGGCCACTGTCAACACTCATCACATCTGCAGTAAGCAGATATGAAGGTAAGGCTAGTCTTTTCAAGTTCCAGTAAACAGATTCACCACCAGTGGGAGAGAAAAACAGTATAACTGCGGTGCCTATTGTAAGTGAATCACAGCCTTCTGGCCCACTACTGGGCTCTCAGAATCACATGGCCCATGTGAAACAGTTTTTTTTTCGGATCACTTTCTGAGGTGGAAGCGTGTAATGGAGCTGAAAGTTCCATGGTAGAGAGAGAACGTCCCCTATTAACTTCATACTGAGGAATATTTGAAAGAAATTAAACTGCATTTTTTGTTTGGTACAAAATCTAGCTGCAGGATCCTAACCTTATGAATACTCCCCTCTAGTCTTCACACAGATCCAGAATATGTTACTCACCCTGTAAACAGGATTGTGGAATATAGAGCTGCAGATTTACACGTTCTGCATACTCCTGCCATCTAGTGTTGGTCTCTGATGTGTGCAACTTGTTTTTCTTCAAAAAAGTCTTTCAACATTTCGTATGGTTGGTAATGCGTGAAATCATCAGCTCCATTGTTACACTGTTTTCTGCACAGGGAGTGAGAACGAAGACGGAGCATAGAAAAAAAGAAGTTGACTATGCAAAACCAGAAAGTGAAAAGAACATCTGCAACAACCAGATGCCAAAAACAGATGCTTACCGAGTAAGTAGCATATTCCGTTAGTGGCATGTGTACTTAGTGATACACATGCTCTGCACAGACTGTAAAGCAGTACTAATCTAAGCAGTGGCTAGCCGGATGATGATGTATAGGGCTGAAAACGAGTTTGCAGCACAGCCTGGCAAACTTTGCTTGTCAGCGTACTAAGATGCCCACATAGTTGTGTCTGGTGAACGTGTGCGGAGTGAAAGAAATAGCTACTTTACATATGTCAGCTGAGGGAATGTTGACAAGGATGGCCATACAAGCCCCCTTCTTGCCAGTGGAGTGCGGTCTTGGTGAGGCAAGCAGTTGCCTTGACAAGCCATCTGGCTATGTCTCCTTTGGTTGGGTTTGTCCTTTGTGGTTTGGTGAGAGCAACATAGGTACTTAGTTTTACAAAAAAGTACACGAGGGCACGCATGAAATCCAGAGTAGGGAGGGCCCTCTGCCATGGAGACTGGCTGTGGGAAGAAAACCAGTAGCTCAATTGTTTGGTTAAAATGGAAGGGGGGATACCACATTTGGCTGAAACTTTGAGCTGGTACTAAGGATGACTGTCATTCATTCCTCCAGGTTAAGAGCTTGGAACTAGCTCATAAGCCTTACAGACATGATAGTGACAAGGAAAGCAATCTTATGAAACAGGAACTGCAGAGGGTACGAGTGTACAGATTCCAAAGGAGAACCTAGGAACCGAGTAAGTACTGTGTTAACGTTCCAGAAGGCGGCTGGGGTACCTTGGGCAGGATAACCCTTTTGAGCCCTTCCATGAAATGTTGATGTCAAGGACTGAAGAAGAGTTCTTTCTATTTTGTAAGTAAGCTTCGATTGCAGCCAGATGAAGGCGTACGGAAGTGTAAGTGTGGTCCGATGTCTGGAGATGAAGAAGGCAGCAGTCTATTGCTTGAACCACTGGTAAGAACGTATATATGTGTTTTGGAAGGCAATACTGGACAAACCTCTTCCACTTGGCCACACAGCAGGCCTCGTGTAGTTGATTTACGGGCCTTCTTAAGGATAGAGATACATTCTACAGGCAGATTAACATAACTGAACTATACGACCTCAAGAGCCAAATCATAAGACTGAGCTGCCTGGGGATGGGATGCCTGATAGCACCTTGGTTCTGTGTCAGAAGTTCTGGTGGGTTGGGTAGTTTCTTGTGGGGAACCACTGACAAGTCTAGAAGATTGACTGACCCCCGTGGGAGAGATTAGGAAGAGGGTGAGAGATGCCTGGTGAAGCTTCCAAACCACATATGGAAGGCATGGGAGAGGTAGAAAAGTGCGGGCAACTATCCCTGACCAGTTCTTCTATAGGGCATTGCTCACAGGCTGTGGAAACCTGGAGGAAAATCTTTAGCATTTTGGGCGGCTGTAAAGAAATGTATGTCAGAAAAAAAAAAAAAAAACAAGGTCGGAAGTACACGAGTACGACTTGATAGAGGAGTTCTCACTTGTGGACTTGTTGCTGCATCCAGCTGAGCGGGTCTTCAAAGTCGTGCCTATTCCTGGTAGGTATTCTGCCAGCAGTATGTTGTGGTGAAATGCCCAATGCCAAAGGGTCTGTGGCAGTGCTGGCAGCTTTTAAGAGTGTGTGACTCCCTGTTTCTAAAGGTAGTACGTGGCTGTCATGCTGTCTGGCTTGATGAGTACCATCTTGTGTTGGACCTGATGGAGGAAGGCCTTTAGGCCAGCAGCTCCAAGTAATTGATGTAAAAGCCCTAGTGGTCGGTGTAGGAAGTTGGCTCTGTATATACTATCTCAAAGTGAGAGATAGTGTGCACAGAGTCCAAGGGTTCCCCTTAGAGGTTGATAGTGGCAAAATTAGATAATACTAGTGCTCTGTTTTGTGGTAGTGTGGTCAAGCAGTAGGCTTATCATAGGGTAGTGTTAAGCATTTGTTGTACACACACAGGAAATAAATGAGAACACACACTCAAAGACTTACTCCAGGCCAATAGGTTTTTATATAGAAAAATATTATTTTCTTAATTTATTCTAGAACCACAAGATTCAGAATTTAGGTAAGTACATAAATTGTAAGGTACTTCACACAGGTTAAGTACGGAACTTTGAATTAAAACAGTAATGTACACAGTCTTGGCAAAAATGTCAATAAGCTATTTTAAAAGTGGACACTGCAAAAATCAACAGTTCCTAGGGGAGGTAAGTATTGGTTAGTTTCTCAGGTAACTAAAGCACTTACAAGTTCAGTCTCCTGGGCATAGGCAGCCCACCGTTGGGGGTTCAAGTCAACCCCACACACCCAGCACCAGCAACACAGGGCCAGTCAGGTGCAGAGGCAAAGAGGAGCCCAAATAACATAGGCACCTATGGAGGACTAGGGGTGCTCCGGTTCCAGTCTGCTAGCAGGTTAGTACCTCTGTCCTCAGGAAGCAGACCAGGAGGGTTTCGTAGAGCACTGGGGGGGTCCCAAACAGGTTCACAAAATACACCCTCAGGGGCACAGGGGCGGCCGGGTGCAGTGTGTGAACAAGGCGTCGGGTTTTGTGTTGAAATCAAAGGAGGATCCCTGGGGTCACTCTGGCGATGCAGGCAGGCAGGGCACAGCGGGGGCTTCCCGGGCCAGCCACTGACTGGGCTAGGATGAGGGCCACCTGCTGGTAACTCCTGCACCGGTGGTTGGTTCCTCTCGGTCCTGGGGGCTGCAGGTGCAGTGCTTCTTCCAGGCGTCGGGTTCCTTTGTTACCGGGCAGTCGCGGTCATGGGGAGCCTCTGAATCCTCTCTGCAGGCATCGCTGTGGGGGGGTGCAGGGAGGTCGACTCAGGGTGTCCAAGTCGTTGGAGTCACCTGGGGGTACTCTCTGTGGTGTTAGTTCTTCTGGACTCGAGCCGCGGCAGAGTGTGAAGACTCACGCTTCCGGAGTGAGGCTGGAGTCTTCTTTGGAGATGGTTTCTTTGTTGTAGTTTTGGACAGAGCCGCTGTCCTCTGGAGTTTCTTGGTCCTTTAGGTGCAGGTCAGTCCTCTGAGTCCTCAGAGGTCGCTGGTCCCGCTGGATGCGTCGCTGTGCAGGTTCTCGGGAGGCCAGAGACAGGCCGGTAGGGCTGAGGCCAAGTCAGTTTTTGTCTTTGTCGTCTCTGCGGGGCTTTCAGGTCAGCAGTCCTTCTTGTTTCAGGTTGCAGGAATGTGGTTTTCTGGGTTCAGGGTCGCCCCTAAATACTCAATTTAGGGGTGTGTTTAGGTTTGGGGCAGTAGCCAATGGGCAGTGTCCTTGAGGGTGGCTACACCCTCTTTGTGCCTCCTCCCTGTGGAGAGGGGGGCACATCCCTAATCCTATTGGGGAGAATCCTCCAAAACAAGATGGAGGATTTCCTAAGGCAGGGGTCACCTCAGCTCAGGATACCTTAGGGGCTGTCCTGACTGGTGGGTGACTCCTCCTTGTTTTTCTCATTATCTCCTCCGGACTTGTCACCAAAAGTTGGAGCTCTGTCCGGAGGGGTGGGCATCTCCACTAGCTGGAGTGCCATGGAGTGCTATAACACCAGGCTTGAGCCTTTGAGGCTCAACGCCAGGTGTTACAGTTCCTGCAGGGGGAGGTGTGAAGTACCTCCACCCAGTGCAGGCTTTGTTTCTGGCCACAGAATGACAGGCACTCACTCCATGTGGCCAAAAACCTGTCTGGATGTGCCAGGCTGGGAGAAACTGGTCAGCCTAGCACTAGCAGTTGGGCTGGTATACAGGGGGCATCTCTAAGATGCTCTCTGTGTGCATTTTTCAAAACATCCCACACTGGCATCAGTGTGGATTTACTGCGCTGAGAAGTTTGATACCAAACTTCCCACTATTCAGTGTAACCATTATGGAACTGTGGAGTTCATGTTTGACAAACTCCCAGACCATATACTCTTTATGACTACCCTACAATTACAATGTCTAAGAAGTTGCTTAGACACTGTAGGGGCATAGTGCTCATGCAATTATGCCCTCACCTGTGGTATAGTGCACCCTGCCTTAGGGCTGTAAGGCCTGCTAGAGGGGTGACTTACCTATGCCACAGGCAGTGTGTTTTGGGTATGGCACTCTGAGGGGAGTGTCATGTTGACTTAGTCCTTTTCTCCCCACCAGCGCACACAAGCTGTGAGGCAGTGTGCATGTGCTGAGTGAGGAATCCACAAGGTGGCATAATACATGCTGCAGCCCTTAGGGACCTTCCCTGGCCACAGGGCCCTTGGTACCAGGGTTACCATTCACAAGGGACTTATCTGTGTGCCAGGGCTGTGCCAATTGTGGAGACAAAGCTACAGTTTAGGGAATGAACACTGGTGCTGGGGCCCGGTTAGCAGGGTCCGAGCACTCTTTCCATCATAACTAGCATCAACAAAAGGCAAAAAGTTAGGGGGTAACCATGCCATAAGAGGCATTTTTCTACAGTCGGGCACCCATATGCCATGAATGGTCATATGCTGCAGACATACCCCCTGAAGGGAAGCGTCCATAGCGACGGTCACCTGTGGAACTGGGTTCAGAAAGTGCCGCCCTTCAAACAGGTTACTGCTGTTTTACAACTGCAGAAAGCGATTGCTGCTGGCCCGAATCAACACTAGCTCCTCCCATTGTCCCTCTGCCTGTAATCATTGTGAACCTAAGCACTCTCGTAGAGAACACATGTGTAATCTTGCATGGAGGCCTATGCCAATACAAGAGGTCATCATTACAAGAAGTCACATTACTGTTCTGACAATTAAGTGGCGATCTGACTGAAAAAGAGGCTGAAACACTTGGAAAGCTTGTACCTGTGCTTGGGTGGGTTAAGCTTTCTTGATGACGGTGTTGAGAACCATGCCCAGGAAGGGCTGTACCTGGAAGGGTTGAAGATGGTACTTGACTGTATTAATAGTGAAGCCTACATTTGATAGAAGGTCAAACTCCTGATCCCCACCCACTAGGCACTACACAATATAGGACCGGATTACCTCAACCGCCACCCAACAGAGAACTCCGTTCTTCCCAGCTCGCCCGTGCAGCCATTCAAAAGATCTGGCAAAGGACAGCAGAAGCAAGATCCTTATCCCACCTCGCAGCCCAGACATGGAACACGCTATGTCTCAAACTCAGGCAGACTGCATCACTGAAGCAGTTCAGGAAGAACATTAATACCTGGCTCTTCTACTGAGCAGACCGCCTGCAACCAGTGCCTTGAGACCCTATGGGTGATTAGCCAAGCTTTAGAAATCACTGATTGATTGATTGATTGATGGGCTGATTCCTCCACAACATCCGATTCTTCGAAGAACTCAAAGATGTTCTCTCATTCCTGGAGCTGCATTTTTGGTGTGTAAGTCTCCAATGACGTCAATACCAGAGGGTCTTCTTGGGGTGGAAGAGGATGCAGGCTGGACAGGCAGCCTTGTAGTGGTCAGGTGAGAGACAAAGGTTTGCAATGACACTGGGGGAAGTACTGAAAGAACATAATTTCCATCAGGGTACGATCATTATCAATGAGAATAACCAAAGACAATGTGTAAGGTCCCACAAGGGACTGGGCCTGAGTAGGGGTGTCAAGAGAAACTCAATCATCGAAGCCTGATGTGCCCAGAGACCAGAATATACCGAAGTTTGAAAGTATTTTGCATGCCAATAGGAGAGGTTAGGCCAAAGAAGTCCAATGACTAACACCATGAGGCTTTGATTCGTAGCGCGATCGGTACACATTCGAACCCGATGGTGGAAAAATAAAAATCTAACATTGGAGCGGATGCCCAGTCATAGGAGGAGTACACAAAAAAGTGATGGATGGAATGCTTGCATTAATCTCAGCCACTCTCAATCACTTGGGGTTGCATCCCAGTCCACTGTAATTTTGTACACCATGCCACCTCAGCTTGGACCCAGCCATGAGCAAATCAGTTGTGGCCCTGCTCCAATAGGAACAGTCCAGCCTGAACTGCCAGGTGAGGTCCACCTTTGAACTGGAACATAAGCAACGCTATGGGCTCATCAACCGGGTATAACTTAGTTCCAATGGCAGTGTGCACGGGACCCACATCTGGGCATACCCATCCCACTTAGGGCAACATAATTTAGTTTCACTGGAACCAAGCTATACCTCATATTTCCTAAAAAAAAAAAAACTATGAAGGAAATGTAGACAGTGGTCACTTTAGACCTGATTGTGCTATTGTTTTATACAGAAATAGGAACATTTTAAATTATGAGGCATTTTTTTCATTTATTATGTGTTTTTCTCTGGCAGATGGTAATTAAAGCCACTGTGCACACCCCCAGGGAAAAAAACAAAACAAATTTATCAAAAAATAAAATGCCACAATCTATAGTTTCTGCAGATTTATATAAATACAGTTTGCAACTCAAATGGATCAAAAGTGACTATTAACGTGGTAACATGATCGCACAAGGCCCTATGCAAAGGTTGACTGGCCATCATTCAGTTGTTTATTCAATAATTTGTTTTTTATACTGGTGCTATTGATGTGAAATCTTTGCCCAGGCAGTACTATCAGGTTTTCAAAATAAATAAGTGCTGTCAAAGAAAGTGCTGCATTGTGCTGCATAATTTACCTTTTCTTGCTGCATAATTTAGTCAGCCCAGTCATAATTTGATGCTCTCCCGCCGCATAATTCCAGAGACCCTGGTGATAGTACTGAATTTTCACAAGAAGCATGCCTGCTCACAAAGGTGCAGGGGTTACTACGTGAATGTGTGCTTCTTGAGATCAAAGGAAATTACTTCTATACTGGCAATGGCCCAGTAGCCCCCCAACAAGGACGTTTTGCTTAACCCATGACAAAAGTATGCAGCAAAGTGAAGTAATACATGTCTTTTTAGTGTCTTTGCAGGACCTGCAGCTTCATCTAATTGTTTATTTACTGCTGCACCCATCTCAGACGCACACCTCCACCAACTGATTCAGAACAATACTTCTGCCTTAAACTCGGACAGTGTTTTAGATTAAATTTGTTTAGCCAGTCAGTAGAGATGGCATCTTGGTGGATAAATGCTGCCCAGGCTTTAACTTGGGTTATGGAGGACATCCATGAGGCAGGATCAGATACTGAGACAGCAACTGAAGGACAGGAAAATGGGGCACATTCTGAAAGTGATTTTTCAGGCGATTCTGAGGGACATGATCAAGGCAGTCCTGCTGTTCCTTTACAAGCACTGTCTGTGCAGAGGAGTCAGCGTAGCCAGTTAGAAAAAACCAGGGTGCAGGCACGTGCAGTGGCAAGAAGAGAGAGTGCTCTCTTGGCAGCCCCCTAATTTAGTGCAGCCCTAAATTCTGTAGTCCACTTGTTAAACTGGATGTAAAGTACATACAGCCAATTGTTTGCCAATAGACTACGTCCATCTCTTTTTTGATGTTGACTTCCTTCAGCAAGTTGTGCAGCAAACAAATGTGTATGTCGAACAATTTCTGAGGGAGCATGGAGTACCCTGTGTGGCAAAAGCTAAAGTCTTTTGTAGTTTAAGACATGCTCTGTAAGGGACTGAGGAGGTCTTCCCCAGTATATTTGCCTCAAAAGGTATATATGTTCACTCAGTTCCACAAACTAAAAGAAGTTGGATTTAGCACAATGGGTGTGCTAAAGGCACATGAAAGACACACATTGCTCAACCTCATGTGGTTGTATTGGTAGCCGTTCGTAAAGGTTCACTGCACACACATTCAATAATGTCCACAGTGACAACTGAGGTGGATACTTGATAGGTAGTAAAAAACTTTTTTAAAAACCTGGTCAAACTTTTTATTCATTTGTGACGGTTGTAGACGCACCAACCGTGAACATGTCTGGACATACATATTTATAAAAGTTTGTTTGTTTGTTTTTATAAATGCAAGTTGGTTGATCACTGGTTGAGTGGTTGTTTTGAATGGGAATTCCTTCCTGTGGCATATGAATGGGATAGGCCTTTGGCTGGCAGTATGAAAGTCTTGAGTGTGGTGTGGACAGGCGTGAATGGACCATAAAACAGTGGTACCTTGATGTGGCTTTATTGCTCACCTAGAGTAGTCTTGGTTTCAATATTTGGACACTGTGATAAGTATTTGTTCTTCGAAGCTAGCATTTCCAGAGGTGCCAAAAACAACCAGTGTAACTGGCGAATTAACTTAAAAGAATTAGTGCCAAATTTATATCTGTTGTAGTATGGATACTCCATCTCAAAGGCGACAGAGTTTCCTTACCACCAAGATAATGGTCTGTTCACCCGATTTATATGTGGATGGACAAGTGGTGCAACAAAGGTGAAGACTACTCAGTCTCTGGCAGGATTATGGCCCGACTCAGTAAAAGACGCCCGAGGCCGACCTTTACGTCCTTCCACCTAATCTAGATGGGTGGACATTCAGGTCAGTTTTCACTGCCCATCACCACCTGGAAAACCCTGGCAGTAAGAAGTAGTGAAAACGGTCTAAAGCCCCCCTTGTCATGGGAAATAACTCCCATTGCGAGAGGGGCATTTTTTTCTCCCCCAAAAAGAAAATCTGACTTCAGGATTTTATTTTTGGAAATGTAAAAAAAATATATTTGATAGATCAGTGTGTCAAACATAAAAATGCATCGATGGGAACTGCTGTGAAGGTGGCTGCTGCCAATATTTTCAAATGAATGACAGATTTGCGGTCACAGCTTCTTTTCTGGGAGTGAAGAAATGCTTGAGCCAAGCAGCGTTGGCCTACTCAGTACCTTTCCCAGCAAAGGTAAAGGTCATGGTAAATAGGTCTAGCTATTTCTTCACTGAGCCGGCGGACGCCTAGGAGTGAGTGGAGAAGCGAAGATGTGAGCCCTCGGCTCTGCCAATGCCACGATTCCGAATGGATGGACCCAGCAGGGGGGTAAATGCCGAAAGCATGGAAATGGAGCCCAGAGTCAATAGCGCCACCACCCTAAAACGGGTCAGAGAAGAACAAATCCAAGTTCTGACGACTGCAACCACCTTATGGGCCCACCGCCTCCAGGTCCTGAGGACACGCCCTTGGATTTAGGCTTGAGTGCGTCAATTGGCTATGCGACATCGGTCATCGTACCAGGTGTTACTCCACAAACTGCAGATATTTTGGTATAAGGGGACTACAGGTAAGATGCACAGAGCCATGCTAATGAAATGTCTAATGCCGACCCCAACACAATACTCTTCTGGGATATGTATCAGTTCCATCTGTCCTTTCTGGGACTATTCTGGAGGAAGGGACTGATGGAATGGGGAACTGCTGGTGTGGGTACCTGAGGCAACCTGTTCCAAAATGGAGTACTCATACCATTTGAGCAATTAAAGGCTGATTGTGAATTGGCAGCAGGACATTTCTGGCTTATGGCCGGCTCTTGGCTGAGATGAACAAACACTGGCAGATTGCTGACATGGAGCAGCACCCACTGGTTCACACACTACACACTGCAGGTGGATGCCGTTGGTTGATCACCTGGTTCATGCTGGGCCTGGTTTATACTTAAAAGGACCCCTTGCTGCTTACCAAGAGGAGCTGGGAACAAGACATAGGCCGAGAACTGACAAAGATGGGACAGGATACTAGTATATCGACACAAACCTTCCCGTAATGCCAAGTTCTAATACATTCAACATAGCATTTTGCATAAGGCCTATCTCATCCCAGCAAGACTGCACAGGGTACTTGGTTCTGACTCAAGTTGCCATCAGTGTCAGGCACCAGAGGCTGACATGGCTCACATGTTCTGGGAATGCCCAGTGGCAGCGAACTACGGAGGGAGATCTCAGGCGTACTGACTGACCTCACAGGACAACAGAATCTCTGCACCCTGGAGAGTGGGATCCTGGGCCTTTTCAAGAGCAAGAAATCAGGGAGCGCTGCAAATCGTTTAATTGACCTAGCGTTGCTTATACTCTGCAGGTCTACTGCTATGCACTGGAAGGATCACACGTTACGTGGGTTAAAGCATTGGTGCGTTGTGACACTTAAGTGGGATAAAGCTGAATCTATAGAGTTCTTCCAGGCGGAGACTCAGGGGCTGCACAGGGTAACCTAGTGAACACTCTGCCCACGAGTTGAATGAGATTAAAGAGGATCTCCATTATTTCAGGAGAAACAGAGCCCGGTTATTGTTTCCTTAGGAGTTCTAGAGGCTCGGAGGTTTACCATTTCCTTCTCCTGAATCTGAGCTCTAAATGAATACACTATCCCTATGTGCAGGAACTGAGAATACATGTGGGAGGATCAATCGAAGGGAAGACAAATGTATTGCTTTCAAACTTCTATGCCTGAAAATGCAACTGCTATGACCTAAAGTTACTTTTGTTCATGCTTTGGACGATTTACTCCTGTCGGACTCATTATATTGTCATATATGTGCAGAGGCCATGGTGGGATTACCACACCTAGATATGTAACACAGATCAGTCTGCTTGTAACTTTTGTAACTTGCTTATGAGATGTTGAGATGAAAATCAATAAAAATTGTTTAAAAAATAAATAAATAGCGAGCTACTGCTCTGTGCTAGGGCCAACAATACCCATTTTTCACTCTACATATGAATTTGAATATACTCTGTACACAATTAAAAACCATTGTATGGTGCAGCTAAGTGTTTGGCTCTGCATACCTCGGGTTCTTGGAAAACCTACAAACCCTATATATTCCTGCTGCCAAGGGTCTTGCAGACATAATGCTATATTGTTTTTGTAAATTGGCTATTGTGACAAAAAAGGTGTAGATCCCAAAAAGTCTCAAATGGCAGTTTTAATCTACTCATCCTTAATATGACATTAGTTCAACAGTTACGTTTTTGGGGGAAAACCTTGAGTAATCTATCTACACATATGACTCCATGCAGAATTTGGAATTCTGTCTACTTTTCAGAAACCTTTCATGGGTCACCATGGGTTTCACACTAATTTTCATCACAAACTGGAAGTAGTTAAAAAGCACCTACCGATTTGAAAAATGCCAAAATTGTGTTTGTTTTATTTTTTTATGAAGCCATGCTTGTGCTGGAAAGCTTGGAAGATGGTGAGTTTAGCACCGCAAACCATTTGATGATGCCATGTTTAGAACAAGCATTGGCAAAACTAATAGGTCTAACCTACGTAAGAGCTATTGGCTTTGCCAATGTCTTTTTGCCATGTTGTACACCAGTGTGGCTGCTGTTCAGCATGACTAAAAGTTTGTGGCATAGAGGAGATTGGCATAGATTAGAGTGCATTGGCACAGATTAGAGTGCAGTGGAGCAGTGAAGTGGTGTAGAGTGGAGTGATGCAAAGTAAAAATCAGTGTTTGCAGCGTGGAATGGCGTAGAGTAGGGCAAAGTGGAGTGGTGCAGAACAGAGTGGGGTGGCCCAGACTGGAGTGGTGTAGAATGCAGCTCCAAAGAGTGCACTGGCATAAAGTAGAGTGAGGCAGAGTAGAGAGGTGTAGAGTGGAGTGGTGAAGACTAGAGTTGAGTAAAGTGGAGTATGCAAGGTGTTGTAGCTCACTGCCGTTACAGACTTAATTGAAATGGCCATTACATATGCACAGACATACAGTTTTACAGATAAAAATATACAGTATACAAACATTGTGTGGAAATGTCATCACTTAGTGTACTGCTTTATTTTGGTCGTATTAAAATATTTGTTTCCACCACACTTCAGAATTACAAAAAATTTGCTTTATTTGTGCTTTTCAAATTCTGATATATTCTGAAATATCTGCACAGTTCATTTACAGACATTTAAGCTTTGTTGTGTGTTAGAAAAGAAGCCTTTTGTTTCACAGCAGAGTTTTCACATGAATTGTCTCACTTCAAAGTCAAAGAAAAATAAACATCAAGTTCACTCGGAAGATACAGCATGACATTTGCTCTCCATCTTTCAATGCACAGCAAATGTGACAAGATAAGAACAAGATTTAAAGGCCGGTTTACAGAAAGCCAACATTCGGAAGGATACAGTAAACCTCAAGGGTAAGCAATGGGCGGAATGCATTTCCATGGAAGCTTTGAGAATGTCCACAAGACGTTGTTCGCAAACCAGAGCGCTGCACTGTCTGGTAGGCTTCGACTTCAAGAAAAATCTGAAACACTTTTTGCCCATTTTTCCCACCACAACTCAAAATGTCGCTATATTTTCCTCATCCTCTCAGTCCCCTCCAGGGGAATCCACAAAACCGGAGTACTTTTAGAATTCCCCAAAAGTTGACATGAGTGTATGGGGGTGTGGGGGACTGGAAGGGGGGTGAGTGTGGATGAGGGGGCGGTGGAGGACATCTCGGGAGTGGTGGGGGGGAGGGATGGGGGATGAGGCTCCTACCAGTAACAGGGAAGGAATTCCCTGTCACCGGTAGGGCCTACCACCATGGTTTTCGTGGCATTGCCAACGCCACGAAAACCATAGCAGTAGGCTGGCTCAAAATGCCGCTGGTGGTACTATAGCGGCCGCCAGGCTGGAGATTGATATCTCCGGCCCGGCGGCTGCTACCACCATGGCGGTCTGAGTGGAGAAGTGGCAGTTTGGCTGCAGCCAACCCACCATTCTCAAAGTGTTGGTATGTACCGCCAGCCTGTTGGCGGTACTGCTGCCACATTACCACTCACCGCTGGGGTCATAATGACCCCCTTAGTGTATCCAAAGAACTTGATTACTTCGGTGACAGAGTGGGGAGGAGTATATAGAAAAGGTATTTGAGGTGCTTGTTGGACACGTCTGAACGACTACATTCTCAGATGACGAGAGTTGGTCATTATTATATAATCATTTTGTTCTCTGCCTATCATTTCAATTGCATTTTCAAGTTCCCAAAAAAGCTCAGTATTAACTAAAACCCTGAAAACCAAGAGCAAATTTGAGTCCTGTATGACTATTTATAATGCTACGGGTTAGATATTGACAAGCGCTCTAACAAACTTTGCAAACTAAAGGGAACAGCAGCAGATCGCAGCTACCGTTTTAGGGCTTGACTGGCATCTTAGTTCAATCAGGAAGTCATTTTAAAGTTCTTCATGGACACCAAAGACAGGAAGGATTTGTAACAACTGCAACAGCAGCTAGGCAGAACAAGTCAGGCGAGTGCGATTGTCAGACCAGACTATAGAGAGTATAGGTTACGATGAACGTGTCATTTCTGATATTGGCTCTCTGCACCCACCTGCGAGATAGCCATATCTTCACCCTGGTGCGTTATATGTTCATTATATTATTAGAAGCATAAAAAAGTATTTTTTCAGGCTACCTGGCATCTTTTGCAGCTGTACTTGTGCAGCTCAACATCTGCACCCCCATCCGAATTCTCATCGTTTTCATCCGAGGAGATCCCAATCTTACTCAGGAAGTCATCCCTCTGATGATCATCCATTAGAGCGATATCCTGAAAAGAGAAAAAATAAACAAGTGTGTGAAAGCCAAAAGCCATTTTTTTACATTTGTGGACAAACAAACACTCCACACAAAACTGACTAGCAATGCCCTTCATAAAAGGCAGCTAAACCAAATGATGGCTAAATGATAAAAAGTACCACCAACGACATATTATGACTATATTAGGATAGGTAAAAATCAGAGCTTGAGGAGAGTTAAGTTAAGAATATTGGGCAAAAGGTCCACAGCACAGCATTGCCAAGCTGTGCAATCCTGCCCTGTATGGTATTGAAGGCCTGCCCTCTAGAGGATTCCACAACAGTTTATCAGCTTAGCTCCCCTGATGGGGAGTGGAAGTGGGCGTTCACCCAAAGTGGATCCCCAACCTGAGTGAGTGTAGCCAAACTCCTTCACCTCAAGTGAAGAGATAACCGATGGATGTGGCACAGGACTTTTCAACTGCACTTCTAGGAAAGAACTGCCTACTGGGATCACCTTGTTCAAAGTCCCCTGAAACCCCATAAGTGGGGTCCCTTGCCTAGCCTCTCCTCTGTGATATGTATGGTAATGTGTGTGTGTGTGTGTGTGTGTTCTTGGTGTTTCACTGTAACAGTAAGTGATGGTGTCCTTCTGGGCCACCATTTCTCTAGGTGCCAAGATGTTGGTCACCCTGTGGGATATCCATGGTATATATGCCAGCATTCATGTCCCTGTTCTCAGGCCCCCTCCCTGACAACAGTGTAACCTTTTGTATGGGAGGTTTCCCATCCTTTTCCTATGTTCACTGCATGTTTCCACTGCTGGAGTGACAGCCTTGCCTGCCTCCCCTTCTCATGTTGCTGGCTGTCACCTAACAATGGGGCTTTGTGTTATTTGAATGAACAAAATACAAGTACCGGTCTCACTTTGAGCTCTTGGTTCCTCAGGAACTGAACTGATGTTGGTCCCCAGAAGCCCTTAATTAAAGAAAATACTTAAGGGAAAAGCATTTCCCTCCGACTGTGAGAAGAAGGTGAACTACAAAGAAGGCAGATCCTTGATTGGTTCATGCTCCAGGGCTTGGCCACTAAAAATATAATAAATAGTTGAGGCTTCAGGGCAGTGATTAGCACATCAGGAGCCAGGAGGGCATTTACCAAGAGCAGACCTCTCTCCCTCACCAACATTTCCACCTAGTGCTGATCCTTCTGCTTCCAATCTTCCCCCTCTAATTCTACTTTCCCAGCACACTTCTCACACATCAATTGCCACCTGATGGCAATTTCAGTACCCTTTTAATACACTTCCCCAGTGACCCACACTCCATCTTCATCCAACTAAATAAACAGGACAGGCAAAATAATCCTTACTGGCTTCCTAGCTAAACATGTGAGAGCTGCATCTCCAACACCTTTCTGATCACCCCAGCTGCTGCTATCGAGCTGATGGCTAGCATTTGGAATTACAAATTCATGCTTTCTATTACATGTACACTAATCCGGTCTTAATGCTTCAAACATTTGTGTAAGAGTGACTATCCTGAACGTTTTCGTTTTGTGTACTTGTTGAGAGCCCGAGATCTAAAATCAGCGGCAAAAAAAGATCTGGAGCAAAACCTCAGTCTACTTGCGGCAGAATTTTGTTAATGGCCTGTTTTAAGAGCCTCAGCAAAACGCTGGCCAGAAGCTTTTCTTTGGGTACTTCCATTCTTGGTTGAATGATTGTTTAACAAACATTTCAAATTAAAAAAAACTGTACCACAGTTTCACCATTTGCAAGTCAGGTGAGTTTCTCCTAGTTCAGGAAAAGACTCATTAGCCAGCCAACCACAGGCAAAATGTTGCACACTGCCTATCAAAGCAGCTTCCTTTGAGCCTCAGGCACACCTAAGCGCAAAGCATAAGCTGCTGTCTTTTGTGTTCCTAGATGGCTTTCTCCACTAGTGTTGCCTCAGGAAATACTTCGCAAAATTAGGCTTCTTATCTATACTGGAGGACAGTAAACCATAGCTCTCATTTGGCGACAGTCCCAAAGATTGGTCAGCCTGCCTAGAGTATGTTTGTAAATGTGTGATCCACTTTGACACCATTTAAGGGAACAGCCAAAATGTTGAACTACAGATTTAAAATAAAAAAACACATTTTAGGCCATAATGATGCCAGATTCCTGAAGAGTTAATGGAATCCTAACTAGAACCACCTGAATCAAGTCCAGCTTTTATGACATTGTTGGACAAGGGCATGCTAATAACTACATTAAAGCTTCCATCTGCTCATCTTGCAAATGGTCAACCCCTTTCTCTACCAGATTGTGCAATACATACTGATATCTGGTAAAATTACTGGCCACATTTACAGACCTACGAGCGAAACAAGAATCAAAATATTTTTTCAATGTAGTATTTATCCATTTGTATTCCCAATCGGGAGTCAAAGTGTCTTGTACCACTGGCCACAAGTTTCCAAAATATACGGAAATAGCAGGCAGGCAAAAACCAGTTACTTACCATGGGTAAAGTCTTTTCTGGTAGAAACTCTAACTTGTCCATGCAATAACACCTTATGAACATATTGAAAGATGCGCACATAACAGTTCGGCAGATGTCCTAGACAGGAACAACTTATGCCAGTGCAGTGGGGGCTGTTTCTTGGTTATCCCAAAGCAGACCTTAATACATAGGACAATCCATCAAGAGATGGTTCTGTTTTTCCTTGCTCTCCCCCTTTCTGGTACCCAAGAGGCTCACAAACCATTTATTTATATATTAAATACATGTGCAGTGCAAGGTAATACTGGGCGTTATACCGGAGCATCCGATAAAAAGTGTGATATCAAGCATACAATCCAGATTTCTACTATGAAACCTTCATTATGGGGGCTTCACGATGATGTATGATGACCACGAAGGATGGTCCATGGGGTACCCGTTGCCAGGGACAGGTGGCTATGATCGCATACCACTGAGTCGGGGTGGCCGCTCCATCCGCCTGCAAGGAGGAGGTTACGACGAAGAGGGCCTTTTCCCTTCAGCTCATGGTGGTAGCAGAACCCAATCTTTCATCCAACTGCCTTGAGGATGGCCTTGTGAACACGACTTGACTGGGCAGCCAGGGTACATAAGATACAATGAACTTGGATTTTTTTATGTCATCACAGCACAAGTAACCATTCAAGAGTAATCTGTCTCTGTAAAGGAGAAACAAATGTGTCACGAATGTGGAGTCCCCGTTACCGCAGACGTAACACTAGATAGTTCTGAAAATCCGATTGTTACCACAATAGACACACAGTCAGATAGACTTCCTGTAGAATGGTGTTAAACAGTTTTCTAAAGAAATCTCGTTTTGTGTTCTTGCCAATTTGAAGGGCATAGCCAAGGCTTCTAATGTGCACTGTGACGCTTAACACCGGAACATTCTCCGCTGCAGTTGAGGCAATCTGGTAAAGGGGATTGTACATTATGTAGTACTGACATCACTCCACTTTTAAGTGTGTGGCGGTTTGCTTTGAAATGAAAGTAGTTTTATTATTCTAAAAATAAAACCATTTGAATGAAATACATGTGCAGTTACTAAAAGCCATTGCATACCAAAGAGATTTTATAAATTATACAAAAGTTCATGTAAGAGCAGCACATGAGGCCCCATGATTTAAAAATAAATGTTAAAACCAAGTCAGTACATATTAAAAAGAAATGAGAGATTGAAAGAGCAAGCAAAGAAGTACGGCTAAGTACACTGTTGATAAAATCATTGAATACAAGTCATTGGGAATATTTTGATAAAACATATGAGGGCTGAACGTACGAAGCTGCTTGTACAGGTGTAAGTTTGCAAAATCTAATCGCTGAAGTGAAAGGGCAGCAATAGGATACTAAAAGACACAATGTGGTTCAGAGAGTCAGTAGCCAGGGTGGTCTAGTAATGGTCTTGTTAAGTTTTTTCGGAAGCGTACTGGAACTCTACTGTCTTGTTTTTCAGTCTCCTTGCTACAGAAGACAGAAATTTGTATAAATGAACAGTTAGCCTAAGATCAAGAGCTGGCAGAGACTCAATCACTGCTCTATTACATGGTCTGATTCCTTTTGTTAGGAAGATTGATTTGAGCTAATATGTACGCTCTGTCAGGAGGGCAGGACAAGCATGTTTCATGACTGATGGATTGCAGATGGTAGCCAGCATTTGATCATGCCATCCGGTTTCTGCAATCTCGGGCCATGACTTGAGTTGGGAGGTCTCCAAATCGACTTCTAATAATCTGCCATTTCACCGTTTAAGAGAGGCCAGCTGCCAGGTAGGGTTTGAAGTGCAGGGCCTTGTACCTGTTTTTAACCAGATAAGCATGTGATCGCTTTGCCACTGTGCTCTTGTCCATTGTGAAAGAGAGACGCTGCATGGCTTTGATTACTCTGGTTCTTAAGGCCATATATGAAGTTTCCTTACTCCATCCTGCACCCTGTTGCAGGCTTTCAATTGTTGATCTAGGTATACTCTGGGCGCAAAAGACCTCCATTTCTTTCCATAGGAGTTAGCTTAAAGTGTCAGGTTTCAAGCTGCAAATTCTGAGGCAAAATTGTAGAAAAATAATGCCCAGGGGGTAATAAAAAGATCTTCCAATATTTTCTTAGGACCAGGGTGTCAAGGAGCTGCGCATCCCTACCATACAGGACTGCAGAGCTGTATGCAATTGTCGGTATCAATTTTTCCCCGATTACCTTTAGGAAGGGCTTTGAGGCGGATCCAGGCAGGTGCTTTGCCACTTTTCTGAAGGCATGTAAGCAGAATCTTGCCCTATTGCAAGTGTACTTTTTGTGCGTTAGAAAGGATCCTCTGCTGTCAATTGGGACGCCCAGGTACATGTAGATGCTGTCTTTGGGTATCTTGCTGCTATTTAGGAACCACTCGTCTTTTTTAATTTTGTTCCCAATTATCATTATTTTGGTATTCTGTAAGTTTACCATAAAGGTTGTTCTTGGTGAAGTAGAAATGTAAAATATTTACTTTACTCTGCACGCCTATTCTTGTATGGCACATCAGGAGTGCCTCATCTGGTTTAAAAAAACTCCCCAAATGCTTTCTGCGTAGTTTGGGAGGATGGGCCGAAAGTCGGTCTGAGAGGTAGCAAGATCTGCCAGAAACAAGTTAAAGAGTAGCGGTCAAGGACAAATCCTTGTTTCAGGCTGTCGTTGGGATTTTTCTTGAGACGCTGCTCCTGTCCTCTACCTTTAGGTACACCCACCTGTTGGTATGCAGCTCCACTATTGCCTTGAATAGGTGTTGTGGTAACCCGAGGGCAGTCAGCTTGGCCCATAGGTAAGTTCTCGGGACCGAGTCAAAGGCCGTCTTGAAATCTACAAAACAAATGTGGAGAAGGGAGGGGCTTTGTTTTACCCTTTCCTTTTCTGGATCCAGCTTGGCTTATCAGTACGATGTTATTGTCGGATACCGAAGACTCAAGGTCTTCTGAGAGGAGCACCCCATAATATTTTGCACCATGGTCCAGCAACAAGATTTGTCAGTAGTTTCCCAGAATTGAAGGGTCTCAGTCTTTGAAGATCTGATGTATAATGGCACCTCTCCTTAAGTCTGGGATCGGACTGTTCAAGAGCGCTTGATTGTAAAGCGGAGTGAAAATTGTGGCTCATACTGGCTTTAAATAGTGCTTGGGGGAGGCCTTTGGGCCGGGGGCTCCACCTTCCTTACTTTTGCTGATGATGCACTCTATTCTCGATTCCGTACACAAAGTGGATGAAATTTTGCAAGAGGCCTAGGGGGCAGGCTTAGGTGAAACGCCTTAGTCACTCGGGTGTCCCAAGGATCGAAGATGTGAAACCCAGGCAGCTTCTGAAATGTTGGGCTTGTTGGTGGCTACCTGTCCTTTTTCAACATTATTTAGAATCCCCCAGAACTTTTTTGCAGTTATGGCTTTTGCAGGCTGAAAGCAATTTGGCCCAAAAGATGTCGACTTGGTTGTTCTTATGCTCCCAAATCTTGCGCTGGTATTTTCGGTGTAACACCCTGAACTTTGCTCTTTTGTTTTCGTTAAAACAGTTGTGGGATAGTAGTCATGGCTTCCTGTTTAGTTCCCCTTAAAGGATCTTAAATCCGGCGGAAGGCAGAGGGGACTTACCAGGCTAAGGGTTAGTTGGTGGACCTTGCCATTTGCTAGTTTTTGGCATACAAGTATAGTTATTACTAAAGTCGTACATGTAGTGATGGGGTTTTTGAGAATGGCTGGAGGTGTGGCTAAGAAAGCTACAAGCACAGACTCAACTGATTTTGCAATAGAGTCCTTCCAGACTAGCTTCTCCAGGTTTGTTGTATAAGGGGTAGATCCCGGATCTAGACTGCTTCAAGAGCTGGGACACTGAGCTTGCATTTAATGCATTGTGAAAAGTGATCACTTTCTGTACACTGGTCTATTTTAAACACGTCGGAGTTCACAAGTGTATATTCAAGGATCATCTTTGAGCTTGCCATGCAATGTGTGGGACACGGAGTCTGATCATCCTTTGTTCGGCCATTAAGTATTCTTAGACTGTGAAAAGCACACTGATTTATAAATGATTCACCTTAATAGCATTTTTTTTGCATGTTTTGGTTTTACTTGGATGGGACTCCCCCAGTGGGAGTTATACGTATTTAATGTCTCATCAGGCACAGATGAGGCGAAGAGGTTCATATTTAGGTTGCCTGTGATCAGCTGGTAAGAGCCCATGTAGTTTGCTGTAGTCTCTGTGACCTCTTATTGTACGGTGGATTTACATAGACGTTCATGATTAAAAGTTTGAAGGGTGGCCCGCGGCCCGTTTTTTAGCAATACCTTTTACAGCTATGAGTCTGATGATTCCAGTTTGGGAATTTTAGGGTTAGTTTGGATGAGACGTAGATCGAGAAGCCTTCCTTTGCTCTACCTTTGCTGTTACTCTTGAGTGCTGGGGTGAATAGTTCAATAAATGCGATCACCAGTGTCAACTCAACAGCCCATGTCTCCTGGAGAATCAGTATGTCGAATTTTTCAAGTTACAGTGTGATTTCACTGTCGCTTAGTGTTGACTTCAGGCCACTGAAATTCCAGGTGCAGATTATCAGCCTCTGCCCGCCCGTCCCCCCCCCCCACAGTTTTGCTGTCAATCTTCCCTAGATGGTAACAAGGCTGATGGCAAACAAAACCAGGAGGAGGCAAGGGAGCCAGATGCTAAGCAGCCTTGTTCTGTTTCACTTACGTTCCTGTTGGTAGGGATCTTTGGTTATGGTGATCTTCAGCAGCAATATGGATGTACTTGATGCTGAATGCAGGTATGCCTCTCTTATGCCTTTAAAATAGAGTGTGGGTGTACTGTTTGTGAAGAAAGGCAGGGGGCAGTCTTGTCCTCTTCTGTACTTTTCCCTCATTAGGGGTGGGGTAGATGTTGTGTCTGTATTTTGTTACCTTGATTCACCAGTCTCTGAGGTGAGCCTTGTTCAGCAGCAGAAGGGTAGCGATAGAGGGTGATGCCTATGCTATTAGGGTGGGGTTTTTGTCCTGGTTGCCACATCTCGATAGGAACTGTATCTATTCAATGTTATGAGTTTTTATGTGTTTCAAGTTCAGAATTGTGCGAATCAGTTTATAGATGTTGCCTCAGTTTTAGATGTCTTTAAAGCCCTTGGATTCATATTCTGGATAGAAATCAGCATGTACTGTGGCTATTTAAGACCTAGGTGCAGTGATTTCTCTGGCACTGCTGTCAAGTTTAGAGAGGCAAGTCGCATACTTGGGAAAGCAACGGGCTTTGTTACTACCAGACAGGAAGGTGGTGTTTCGTGCTGCTCTTCCCCTAGGGCACCCAGTATTGCGGAAAGGGATGGTCATTCCAGGGAGTTAGTTTAGTGTGCCTTTTGGCACTCCTCATTGCCAGGTCAGGTGAGATGGTTGAGATCCTTCGCTCTGTGCTTCTGGCACCTCTGGCAGTGAGTTTGTGGGGGTTCTGTGACATCAGTAAATGTTGACCCCCCCCCATTCCTTTGTCAGGTGCCTTGTAAGACCCCTGTGTAGGGATGCGTAGGTACGTGGTGGGCTCACCCTTGGGCTCATCCTTTCCCCCTTTTCAGCTACCCAGTGCTGTGATGCAGAAAGGGGGATGGGTGTTGTTGTAAGTCCTCACTAGTAGACCACCGTTTGGGGTCCACCATGAAGGGTGTGTGAGAGAGGAAAAAGAAATGTAATCCAGCTTTCGAGGGCAAGGGCAGAGGAGCACAGGGCATTGAGCAAGCTGCACCTTGACCTAGCCGACCCACTTCCCTCAGTGCTGGCTCAACACTCGGGAGGTGCACTATGCACCCTCAACGCTCCTGGCCTGAGCTGCACGTTCACCTACATTGGCTGTTGGGGCTTCAGGTGCCCCACATCCTCACTTTTTTTTTAAGACTCAACTTTAACCCAGGCTGCCTCTTACCTCACGCTGAAGACAGTTAGTCCTTCATAGGTTCAGTGGGCTTGGGACTGAGGCAGTGCTGACAGCACCAAGGCTGCCTGCTCGAGGGTGTAGTTGATGCTGTTGAAACGGAGATGGAGGGAGACAGGGCAGTAGCAGCGCATCCAGTCTGTTGGTGCTTGAAGTGGCACTGAGGCAGACAGCAGACAGCTTTGGTGGTCTTGGCGGGCGGCAAGGACGCAGGGCAGCTATCTTAAATTCATGCCCCTGCCACTGAAATCCAGCAACCGTGGTGTTTCCGTGCAGTGGGCAGGCAAGCAAGCAAGCAAACAATAGTAGTCAGCAACCCGGAATTACTGAGGTTACAGGAGAACAAACCATTGATCATCCAAACTGTGTTCCCTTGTCTGATCAATGTAAAAACTCACGGCCCTCTCAAGGTTGAGGCAATGAAGGTGCTCCTCCTCCTTAGAATGGTGAGGAGAGGCATTAAAGGCCAACAAGGTGACGCCGGACTGCATGCTGTGGAAGGGCGTAGCTACCTTTGGGAGAACAATGTGTATGGCTGTTGGACGGACAGGGTTTAGAGTTCACTCACTTGCCTGATTGGGAGCAGTTGTGCCTCAATTCAAAGGGAGTGCACATCAGAGCCATGAGAACCAAATTAAGGTCCCACTGTGGCATCCCAAAAGGTGTTGGAGGGAACATGAGTATCAGCCTTTTCGAGAAGCCCATCACAACAGGTAAGTTGAATATTGTGCACTGATCCAGTAAATGTAAAAAAGACTGAAAGGGCCGAAAGTTAACCCTTAACTGTGGCCACAGCAAGGCACTGCTGGGCTAAAA
Source organism: Pleurodeles waltl (assembly GCF_031143425.1). Classification (NCBI taxonomy): domain Eukaryota; kingdom Metazoa; phylum Chordata; class Amphibia; order Caudata; family Salamandridae; genus Pleurodeles; species Pleurodeles waltl. Next base: position 1,441,332,947 of record NC_090447.1, read on the forward strand.
GGAGACAAAACAACAATATGTCATAAAACTTTGTAATGAAGGGTTAGATGTTACAGGGGGAGCACCAGGCAACAAACTTCCCCCAGTGTCCTGCATATACCGTTTTGGTGGATGGAAGTCTGGCTGCCAAGATGAGAGCAATCACTTTGGGAGAAGATCATAAGCCATTAACTGTTGCCGCTCAGTCCCCACACACGGAAATTTAAGTTGTTGAGGATTGGGTGCAGGACACTGCTGCTGCGACAGGAGATCCTCCCAAAGGGGCAGCCTGATTGTAGGACAAATGCTCATGGCCAGAAGTTCCAGGTACCATAAACTCCTCACCCAGTCTGGGCTAGGACAACTTTTGCCCAGTCTTTGTTGATCATTTACAGCACTCTGGGCAGGAAAGGTACAGGTGGAAAGGCATGCAAGAGTCCAATGTCCCAGTTGAGAATAAAGGAGTCCCCAAAGGAGTTCTGCCTTTAGAAGTTCAACATGCAAAAGTGTTGACAATGAGCGTTCTCCGCGGTGGCAAATATATCACACTAGGATTCTCCTCATTGTTGGAAGATATCCTGTGCCACCTTTGAGTGTAAATGCTGTTTATCATCCAGCAAGCAACAGCAGTTGACTTCATCCACCCTGCTGTTTTACAATCCCACCAAGTACTGAGAAATTAAGTAAATACCCTAGGCATTTACCCACTTCTAGAGACAGAGCCCCATGCAGAGGACCCACGACCCCACTCCACCCTGTTTGTTGCAATAACATATGGCGGTTGTGGTGTCTGTGAAAGCCTGTATGATGGTAGGGAGAACTTTGAATTCCAGCTGGTTTATGTGGAGTTTCAGTGACAAACCAGAGTCCTGTGACCTTGACTTCTCCAAGATAGCCTTCACAAACTGGGAACAATGTATCTGTCACCACTATCCGCTCTGGATGTGGTAGGCAGAGAGGTCTGCTACACCCAACTGCGGTCGAGCAGCAACCACTTCAGTTCTTTTCAATTTCCCTGGACACCTGGATAGACTGTCAGGCCTCCTTGGTACTGAGCCCACTGAGACTTCAGATCCCACTGCAGAACCCATTCGTGCCACCTGCCTAGTCTAAAAGGCCATTGATCTAGGTCAGTAAGACCAAGATCAATGGCTGAAAGATTGTGATCATATCCTGAACGTCCTGGACTTGTTAAGGTGAAGAGAAGGCTCAGAAAAACCACTGTGTCCAGGATGGCTTCAATGAAGAGGAGCCAGTGTGAAGCAGTCAGATGAGACTTCAGTAGGTTGATTGGAAAAACCCAGCGAGGTCATTAGGTCAGCTGTTATCTGGCAGTGACTTATGACAAGCTACCCTCAGTACCCACTCATTGAGGTAATGGAAGACGGGTACTCCCAAACTCTATACATGAACTGCAACTACTAACATCACCTCTGTGAACACCTGAGAAGCACTGCTAAGGACAAACAGTAGCACTGCAAACTGAAAGTGCTCTTGGCCTACCTGGAACTGCAGATAGGCCGGGGGAGTGCAGAACAGGATGCTGAATAGGCATCCTGCAGATCCAATGCCACTATCCAGTCTCCTTGATACAGGGTAAACAGAACATTGGCCAATCTGAGCATTTTGAACTTGTCTTTCCAGAAGAAAAAGTCCAGAGGGAGCAGATCTAGTATGGGGTGAGTGCCTCCATCCTTTTTTTGGCACCAGAATATAACTGAAGGATCAGCCAGCTTCGATCTCTGATGCTGGCACCCTTTCAATGGCTCCTTTGGCCAAGAAAACTTGAACCCCCCCTCGAAGTATGGGCAAGTGGTCCTCCAGTAGGTGTTGCAGTGTGGGTGGCATATTCAGAGGGTGAGACAGGTAGAGTAGGGAATAGCTCTGTTCCAAACTCTGAAGCACCCATTGGTCAGATGTGATGCTTGTCCCTCGCGGAAGGTAGAAGTTGTTGCAGCCTCCCACCAGACAATCACTGCTGCCAAAGCATTTTGTGGCAGGGCAGGAGGGTGGGCTGGGGTTTGGGTAGAAGTTGCCCCTGGTGTCATGAACACAGTCACCCCGATCTCAAACCTCAACTTTGAAAGGACTGGGATTCCTGTTCCTGCCTATTAATGTTGCCTATGTTGGTATCATCACAAAATAAAATGATGGATGGAGTGTTGAAACACTCACCCCCAGTCACAGATCTGGGTTTAATTCATCATTATTTATCTTGCCACATCACCCCATTTCAGACCCAGCCATATGCAATCAGTCTTGACCCTGCTCATTTTATAGGGAGCAGAGTCAAGACTGCGACCCAGATCTGTGACTGGGAGGACCTGGCTTGGCAGTTCGGGATGGACTGCTCCCATAGGGAGCAGGGTCCAGGCTGATATGTGTATGGCTGGGTCCGAACTGGGATGACGTGGCAAGCAAAATAACGATGGATTAAGCCCAGATCTGTGACTGGGGGTGAGTGTTTGAAAAGTTTCAACACTCCATCCTTCATTGTATTTTGTGATGTTGCCTCTGTTGGTATCCCCTGCCACAGCCTCAAAAGGAGAGAGCTGTTTGGGGAGCTGCTAAACAGGCAGAGCTAGCCTAGAGAGCCATCAATGACTTTGCTCTATATAAATCTTTCCAAGTTTGTATCTGGCTTTGCTCCAAACAACCTAGAACCGTCGAAGTGCTTATCAATTAGGGATTGTTGGACATTGCAGGAGAAGCTCATCGAGCGAATCCAGGCGTGGCACTAAAGCACCACGCTGGTCCCATTTGCTCCATGCAGACAGTCAGTCAGTCAGTCATATCCTGGCCTAAGTAAATGGAGCACTTCTCTGTGACCTGAACGTCCATGATGAGGTATTGTAGGATTGGCCACATTCCATCCGGGACAGATGGCAGGATATCCAATGCCCTGTCTCACAGTGATTTTGAGTACCTTCCCAGGAACCAACTCCTATTGACTGCCCTGAAGGAAAGGAAAGCTGAGGAAAACTTACACTTGGCAAACGTCTCCATGCGTTTTGACAGGAGGAGTTGAGGGGAATGTGTTAGTGGTAAGGTGACTCATGGATGCCTGCACCACTAAGCTCTCTGGAGTGAAAATCCAGATTCCCAGGGAGGTCTATGCTACAGTGCCAGCTGCTTGCTTAATGGGGGCAATTTCTTGGCTTTGCTAAGGTGTCCACAAGGACATCAGTTAATGCTTTTCTGAAAGCGAGCAGAGGTTCTTGGCCTGTTTGGCAGGGGTTCAGTACTTTAGTCCAAACATTTGTTTTCATTACTGTTGAAAGCAGGGTGAGTTCCAAAACGCCTGCCATCCTCATAATCACAGTGAAGGAGACAGTCTCCTCCGTTGAAGTAGTCTAGTTGGGGAAGGAAAGACCAATGTCCGGAAAAGTGTCCTGCCCACTGGTATCTTGCAGATACAAAATAAAATAAGATTGTCATTGTAAGGGTCATCACCATCATTACTGTCATCAGCATAAGGATGGGAGGTTTCTGGGTCAGAATAAGAATACTGGAGTGTTGCTTGCGATCACGGCAGGGGGTGAGTTTTGGACTCCAATAAAACTGTTGCCTGTGGTTACATGTTCAGGACCCACAGTGAGACCCAAGGTTGTGGTGTTGGTCACAGTGCCAGGGGTTCCACCAGGGTTGGAGCAAGTGGAGCTAGGCTCAGAGACTGGGCCCGTCTTGAAGCACGGCTGAGTGGTGCAGTCAGTGTCAAGAAAGGATTCTCCAGCAATAACCCAAATGGAGGCCACCTCAGATCCGTAGGGTCATAAAGAATTCCAGGGGTATTCTGTGGAGTAGCAAATATCCTGTCCAAGGCCAATTTAAAGTCATTGAGCTATTGAAGTGTTGCTGATGTCCAGGGGAAGTCGGGCACATTGGGATTCATTGCAGGATTGATTCCACATGGGGAGGGAAGGACTCCATGGCGTGGTGGTACCCTGGATGTTGCACAACTCTAAACAGTGGGAGTGGATTAGATTTCCTATGTTTTTTCAGTTTCTTTGACTCCCTTGAACTCCTGGACTTCAACGAAGGGTAGGGTGCCCGCACATTCAACCTGGACTGGGACTGGACTTTCTTTGACTTCCTCCGAAGTTCCACTATAGCAGGTTTGGCTTCACAGTTATGGACGGCTACTGTAGGAAGCTGGCTCTTTGCACAGTAGATCTCATTTTGACAGACTATATAAAGAGTCCAGGGGCTCCCTTACTAGTGGGCAAGGTCTTGCTCTAGCAATCCCAAGGTACTTTCCTACGGGATAGTTTGGTTGAGGAGCCTTAGGCTTATCAGAGAGAAGTGTTATACATTCACCATAGACAGTCTTAATAAATAAGACACACACATCAATAAGGAGATCCACACCAATTTACAAAAATAACAAGCACCTTTATATATACTTAGGCACCAGAATCAATAAGATCAGGTAAGTATGTTTTGCAATAGAAATGATCAGAGGTTGGAAAAGTCGACAGTGATCTTTTCGGAAGCTGCAATGTTAACCTACGGAGGAAAAACCTATGGCAAACAAGGACTCATCAGTGACTTGCAGGATCAATCTTACAGACTTAAGGCGAGTATGGGGCAGTATACTAGGCAATACCAACAGGTGGCACTGGGGCGGCAGGGTGTAGAGCATTGGGTGCCCTGCTTAACCAATAGGGATCGGTCCAAGCAAAAAGATGCTGCAGGTGATGACTGGGGGACCAATCAGGATGAATAACCAAGTGGGCTCAGTTCTAGCGATGCTCAGGAAAGCAGGGACACCAATCGTCCTCTTCTCCTCAGTCCAGGTGCAGAGGGTTCTTGAACTGTCGGCATTCCGTCACCATAGCAGTGGAGGAGGCCCACAGAAACAGGCTGCAGACGTGGACTGGGGAGTCCAATTCTGCTGAACCAACAAGAGCGCTCACGTCTCATGAGCCTCGAGGACGTTGCAGTACGAGTGGTCCTCTTCTCCTCAGCCTTGGGTGTCTTGGTGCAGTGGACCATCACCTGAGGCAGTCCTGGTTGAGATGGGGCCTGCAGAAAGAGGCTGCAGGTGTCATTGTGAAGGGCACAGTGGGCAAAATCAAGATGGTTTTGTCTCTGGAGGGCCTGAGAACCATGTTGACAACATTAGCCACTTTAACTCAGGCTAAGATGAACGGGTGCAGTGTTGCTATCCAGTGTCAGGTTTTGGTGGCCCGGAGTCCTCAAAGTGTCTTTTGGGACGCATGCAAGATGCAGGGTAGCAACTCTACTGCTCCACTGGAGTTCTTGGATCTTGGGTGAAGGCTGGCAGTCCTCCCGGGCTTTTGGAGGCACAAGCAGCTGCAGGACGAGGAGTTTTTTTGCATGATTGTAGAAGTCAGCACACAGGCTGGCAGGGTTGGTGCCGAATCTGTTACGGGTCGTAAGGTTTCACTTTTGCATCATTGAGTGTCCATTCTTCTTCAGGCCGGCAGGATCTGATTTTTTGGGGCCAAGGGCTACCCTAAAGACTGAATTTAGGGATGTTTAGGGGAGTGTAGGGTAGTAGCCAAGGGGCTACTTACCCTTAGGGTCACTTCACCCCATATATAACCACTAAATGTGGGAAGTGGGCATAACCCTGTCCCAGAGTTCCTAATTCTGCTATTACCAAGATGGCAGATTTCTAAATGTTGTGTCCACATTAGGGGTGGAACAGGCCAGAGGAGTGGACACGTCCTTCTGCTTCTCAAGGTGTCAAATGGGTCCCTGGGGCAGGGAGGTCTGCATCTCCCTTCTGGGGGAAGTCAGATCTGCATACCAAGGGTGGTGGGCTTCTTTGAAGACCATTGCCCTGGAATGCAGATATGGAGATCATCCTGTTGGGAGGGGTGTGTTAACACCCCTGCCAGAGCAGGCTTTGTTCCTGATCTCCCGAGAGCAGAGGCTCTTACCCCTGGGGGTCAGCAACATGTCTGTTGGTGGGAGGCTGGCTAAAGCTAGTTGGCTAGTACATCCGCAGCTCTTAGGTTTACAGCGGGCACATCTAAAGTGCCCCATGGGTGCAGGCATTAATAAATTCATCAGTGGAATCAGTGAGTGTTTATTAATATGAGAGGTTTGATATCAAACATATCTAGTCTCAGTAAAGCAATCATGAAGCAGGGGAATTCGTATTGACCAGTGTCCAGCACATGCACTAAAAATGGCTTCCCTGATCACCTACTATGTCTAAGAATCAACAAAAACTTAACAAGGGCATATCTGCTCAGGCAGATATGTCCACATATGTAATATAATGCACCTTGCCGTGGGGCTGGAAGGCCTGCTGTAGGGGTGAATTACATATATTGCATGCATTGTTAGTGGGCATGGCACACAGGCTGTGTGCCATGTTGTGCTTTTACTTTTAGCTGCACCATGACACATAGCCTGCAATGGCAGTGTGCATGTACTAGGTGTGGGGTCCCCGAGGATGGTACAATACATGCTGCAGCCCTTAGGGACACTCTTTGGTGCCCATGCCCTAGATACCTGGGGTACCATTTACTAGGGACTTACAGCAGGTACCAAATGTATTGCCAACTGTGGAACAATTGTACAGTTTTAGGGAAAGAGACATGGCACTGGGGACCTGGTTAGCAGGAAGCAAGTGCACTTTCAGTCGAAATTGCATCAATTACTAGGTAAAAATTGAGAGTGACCATGTCAAAAAGCATTCACTTGACATAGAAATGTGACTGGAGCTGAGGCACGAGAAAAACATCATGGTAGTTTGTTAGACATTTGCTGGGTGCAGTCCTTGCAAGGTTTAAATCCTGTTGTTTTTGGAAGGGACATGTCCTCCCTTGCACACTGGCAAAAGTTTGAGGGGAAAAAAATTGTCAGACTGACTGAATTTGATGGACCCCCTGATTCCCGCCAGAAGGTGCTAAAAGAAAGGAACAGACATCAGCAAGCAGAGGTTGAGCAGACATAGTGACCCAACATCACATTTGGAGTGGGACACAGAGCCATACAGCTCCACCTGAAATGCGCAAGGGAATGGTTATCAATAAATGCTTTTTTAGATTATCACAGAGGATGAGCAAGGGAAATAGGGAATGGGAGAGCCATGAAGGAAGGCCATGCACAGTTTTACCAGAAGGACCAACAACCATAATACCTGGACACTCGCAGACAGCAATATTGGAGGCTCTAGATAGTGATATTACAACTACTGCACAATGCCAAATGAGCTACAAAAAAGGACGGACATTGATGAAATACCCATTTTTAACCGGCCTTCTGAAATAATTAATTCAAATTACAAAACTATGCTATCAACGGGTTGTCATTTGACCCTAGCCAAATAGTTAAGGTTTTTGATCTCTTTGGAGATGCAAATAGATTTTTCTGAAAAATGTGATAATTCCTTTTATGCAAAGACAATTCAAGAATATAAATGAGCCCACATGTATGGGGTGGAATCCATTGTTTGTCTAATTTCACACTCAGCTTAGATATGGTAGGCCCCCCAAATGGCCATCTTTAAAAGGCATCCATGAACAGTTTGGATAGGATCACTAGGTTTACCTCAAAGGTACATAACTTGACTGAAGATGAAGTGGAATCCCTGAATATCCTACATTGAGAAAGCTGTATTACCATCAAACCCTGTGACAAGGGAGGAAGCATGTTGTCAATTGATGAGAATTACAAAAGAATGTCACATAGCGCCATGGATTGGACTTAAATCAGAAATTAATGCCATCACAAACAGAGCCCTAGAGTAGGGGGGTATCTGCGAAGTAGTTTGAATTTTTTAATAAAAAATATTCCACAAATCTGACTATATACAGTCTGCTTAAGTTCCATACAAACGAATTAGATCCACCTCTCACACCTATTGCAGCCTCCATCAACTCTAACTTAACCCTTCTCCAAATACTTAGAAATGTTGAGTCCTACTGTCATAAATATTAAATCCTACAATAAAGATACAGGAGAGATGACAAGGAAACTGGACAATGTGCCCTTTAATCCTAACCAGGATATCCTGGTTACTTTAGATACAGGTTCACTCTACATAAGCATCCCTCAAGATGAAGCAATCAACAGTGTAAGAAACACCTTCACTAAAAAGCAAGGTACAAGACCGGATGAGTTCATTATAGAATTTCTTAAAATAGTCCTGCTAATAGATTTTTCAATTCAATGGTGAATTGAACCATCAAGTAAAATCAATCAGTATAGGGGATTCAAGCACCCAACTGTGGCAAATATTTATATGGGAAGCTTTAAGGATAGATTTTCTTTTAACAATTAAATCACAGATTTTTCAGAAAATATTAAGGAATTGGTCATGATATGTAGTTACATTTTCATTATTCAGCAAGATTCTGGATGAGCATTTCTGCTGTGGATTAATTTGCGAGATACCATTCTCAAATTCAACCCCAAAAAGAGTAAAGAGAGGGTGGAGTTTCTGGATAGTTGGATCTACAACAATGAAGGGTTTCTACAAGCATAGGTGGGCGAGCCAACAAATGAACAGGGCGACCAGAGTCCGAGCCGACCAAAGCGTCTGGCTTGGCTCTTAGAGCCCGTGCACAAGTTGAGCCCTGAAAAGGTTTGTCAAGTTAATAAGACAACAAGCATCATACAAAACATCATGAAGTCTCTTCAAAATTCAAAAGCGCAAATTTCTTTGACATGCGGAAGATTTAACATTAATACATCACCTAACAGCACAGCACTGAGAAGTATTAAAAGTAATTGATTTTAAACATGAACTTAGAACCGTTCCTGCCCCGTCCCCACTCGAGCAACAGAGCAGTTAGCTAATTAAGAAGCTAGACAGTTGTCATGTGAACTCTGCAGTCTGTGGCTGATTGTTATAGATATAGCAACATTATTGTCTATTAACTCAAAGACAATAGGTTTTTATAAAGCTGGTATGATAACCTCACATATTTGAAGACACTTTCATATGCAATAGTGACAAAAAACGAGGATCGTAAAATAAAAAATGTGCCTAAAATCACACGATTTTTTTAAAGGGGGAAGCCATGATCAATCCATGCTTTTTGGTTTCACTTGGCACAAATCGGCCACTAAATGGGTATCTATTTGTCTATTCTGTTTACCTTAAATGTTCTCTTTTGTACCTCTTTGTGCATGAAAATAGAGCAAGGGTGGCAGGCAGAAGCTATATAAAAGCTTGGCTCATTACACTCTTGAAGTTCCATTGGGACCTCAAGCTAAGCCAGAGTCAGGCTTAAGGCTTGAGTGTTGCTCTAGCTTTCAGCGGCTTGCCCACCTCTATTCTACAAGTGGACCTTTACTGAAAGCAGACAACAAGGAAAACACCCCTTCATTTTTCCAGTTTCTACCCAAACAGTCAAAAGAAACGAGTCCCTTGTGGACAATTCAGATGGAACAGATCAAGGTTTTTTTTTTAAAAGAGTGCTAGAGATATTGGAAAAGTGGGTATCAAAAATGGTTGGTTAGGCATACCTACAAAAGAGCAAAGTATTATGACAGAACTGCCATGTCCATGACACGACAGAAAAAGGAGCAATATACAATAGTGTGTGCAGTAAAGTACTGAAACCTAAATGATATGATCAGGCAGATCATAAATTCAAACTGGCATATACTCACTACAAATGAAAATAAGAGCCTGGATAAAACTATATTTGCCTTCTGAAACAGAATGAAATTGCACTTGAAGGATAAACTAGAACATACGCAGTTACAGAGATCTATTGTGAACAATTAAAACCCAGTAGAGACTAACCACATATGAGGCAATTGCCATACATTTAGTTCTTGAATAGTAACACAGAAACTTGCATATAAAGGACACAAAGTGGCATTAAAAGAAATGACGAACTGCCGGACAAGTAATGCCATCTACCTCACACTATACCTCTCCCTCTGCCCCACCCTCCTCCCCAATATTCTCACACCTCCAAATGGGATATACAGTACAGGTGGGACTGGGCAGAATTTGTAACACAGTTTTGAGAACACAAATCTGCAGTTAGGACTCAGAAAGTGAATGCACCACTAGTGTCTCACAGTATAGAAACTGGACACGGAGAGTCAAAGTTGAAGTGGGTGATTGTGGGGGGAAAAAAAAAAACATTCAAATAAAAAAATAAAAATCATCAAAGGAGACCTAAGATCTGAAAACCTGATAGTAAACCGTAAAAAAGGAAAATCTTTTGGATATATTAGACACATAGAAAACTGGACTGAAAGAAAAAATATCTTGGGCAGTTTGTTAGGATGCTATTGTACATTGAGCAACTCAGAACATTGATAGACATCATAAGGCTTTTTCCTTTTAAAGGTGGCATCTATAGTTTTGACATAGGCTTAAGAAAAAGAACGGAGCAGATTAGGAGATACAGAACAGTTTCAGATATGGATAAGTAACTTATAGGCCAATTAGTACAGAACAGTATGGGTAAGAGGTAGAAGCTCTTGGAGGAATGTATATTGACGACTGACATTGCTGAGTATAATGTTACTATTCACTACAACACCATCAAATATGACAGCTGATTATGGAGCGCACGGCTGCAATATCAGTGGCGGTGGAAATAAGCACAGTGGTTCAATCATAAGTGAGCATCACACTCCAGTAGGTCCACAAATGTAGTGGAGATCCTGAGGAGTATGTGACATGAGATATGGGGTGTAAAGGTATGTCCTCCCTCGCTTTTGGTTTAGAAAAAAATCATTTTGGTACTACTGACTGTACAATCCTTTATCAAGTGGAATTTTAATGCAGAACTATTAACGATTTTGCTTAGTTTTGGGAAGTATTCTGAAAATATTCTCCCAGTGTTCCAGACGTAAACTATAACAGCCAATAGGGCTGTAAATGTGTTCCAATCCGATATACTGACATATTGTTTCCACTGCACATGCCGATCCTGAAAGTTCAATCTAACATAAGAGAGTTCCTCATGCCTCAGCTAATTGCAGTTCGATTTTGCCTTCCACTTGGCATATGCACAATAGAATGTCTGCACTATATAACCACAGTGCCTATTCCAAATAATTTAATTCCCCAGTAGGACACAGCTAGACAAAATTATTTCGGCACCTGGATGTAGATGCATCATTTAATTACATTTGGCAAACTAATAACATGGTTGGTTGGATCTTCAGAGAAACATGTTTTATTGTTAACTGTTCTAGTACTTAGGAGGCACTTGTCTTTAAACCTGGGAGTCCACCTGACTGACTAGGGATCATGTTTGGCACATTTAGGATTGTGTTACATGAGGAATTATAATAAAGAAGAAAAACCCACAGCTTGGAGAGAGACAGATTTGAGTTAGATATGCACCACCCCTAAACCTAATTCAGTAACTATTTGAGAACGTTGAGCTCCTAAGGATTTTCCTGTTCTCTTATTTAGCGAGTACTATCTGGTCTCTTCTATGACTCTATACTTGGCAATTTAGCAGCAACCAGTAAGCTCATTAAGAAATATAGGAAGGTGGCTACCTATGCAGTGTGCCAATGTAGGGGCACACTATGCAGATGGTACAGACCAACCTTGTTGGTAAATAGAGGCTTAAAATAATAAACCTAAATGCTCCCTTTTGTGTAGTGTGGGCGAGCAAATGTGGGTGAACCCACAGGGGGGCTCAGTTCTTGAGATCCTCGGGCATGTAGGAACACTGTTGGCCTACTGGAACTCGGGCTGGGAACGGGGGGTGCTCTGCTACAGTGGTGATTTCCCTGGCTGAGGTAGGCACTTGCGGTTTGTGCTAGTCTGTGAAAACAGGCTGCAGGCGTTGTCTGGGGAATGAGTGCGGCCAAATCCAAAGTTGGCCTCAGCTGTGGAGAGTCTCAGGACCTCATGGGCACCATGGGTCCACTTCTCCTTGGGCTATGGGGCACGAGTGCAATGGTGCTTTCCTGCGTTGGGTCATGTTGCTCAAGAGGCTCACACAGTTCCTGCTTTTCTGCAGGGGGCCAGTCCGGCTAAACACATGATAGGGCTCAGCTCTTTAGGGTCTCTGTGCACTAGAGGCACTGGCAGTTTATGGCAACTCGGGCTTGTGGGTGTGTGAGGGAGGGCGAGGCTTTGTGTGCAGCTAGGCTTTCTCTGTCGACCTGGCAGAGGCTCTCCTTTTGGTCCTTTTGGTGCCTGCAAACGTGCATGGAAGCAGCTCCTCTGCTCTAAGGGAGATGTTGCAGGCCAGTTGAAGTCATGGGTCACTTCTTCACAGCTTTCAGAGGTGACACCACTTTCTGGACAAGCCAGGGACATGCAATTGTCAGTGACAGTAGGCATGCTGGCAGGGATAGTGCTAAATCAGTTGCTGCTCCTCAGTTCTCGCATCATGAGCTTTTCCTGGTGTCAGGGGACCACTTAAATACTCAATTTAGGGACATTAAGGGAGAGAAGGGTAGTAGTGAATAGGCTACTTAGCCTTGGGATCACTACAACCCCTAGGTAACCACTTCTTGAGGGGGAGTGGGCATCACCCTCTCCCAGAGTTCCTAATTTCTTCACAACCAAGGTGGTCAAATCCTAATTTTCGTTTTCACTTTAGGTAGCCCATTTAGGGGGTGTGACTAGCCTGGAGGTGTAACAAGGAAATCTATGCAAATTTCCTGTGTGTCCTCATGCCAAAAGGGCCTCAGAGCAGAAAGTGGCACCCCTCAAGGTCTGGGGGAATCCAGGCTTTCATTTCAAATGCAGTGTGCTCTTTGACGCTCCCTTTCTTGCCATACTAATTTACTAGCCTTCCTGCTAGAGACGATGTAAACACTTCCTGCCAGAGCAGGCACTGTTTCTGACCTCAGAGTGGGTCTCTCACCTCCATAGGGGTCCAAAACTGGTCTAGGGTGGCAGGCTCGAGTAGTCAGCCAGCACATTAGAGTACTAGTAGGGTTCTCAAGGTACTCTCTGGGTGCATGTATTAATAAATCCATCACTGGAATCAGTGTGGGTTTATTAATACGAGGTGGTAGATACCAAACACCATAGGTTTCAGTGAAGCCAATATTTAGTTGGATAACTCGTTTTGACCAGTGCCCAGTACATACCTTAAGATGGCTTCCCTGTTTTCTTCTAATATCTAGTAATAGAACTAAACATCTTAGGGACATATCTGCTCATGCAGCTATGTCCTCACATAAAATATAATGCACCCTGCCTTAGGGCTCAAAGGTCTGGTGTAGCGGTGACTTACGTATATTAAATGCAGTGACTTTGGCATGGCACACAGGAGTGTGCCATGTCAGGGTTTCACTTCATGGTTTGCACCATGTCATGCAGTCTGCAATGGCAGTCTGTGTGGAATTTGTGTGTCGGTCCCTTAGGGTGGCATAAGATCTGCTGCAGTCCTTAGGGACACTCTTTAGTACCCATGCCCTAGGTACCAGGGGTACCATTTACTAGGGACTTACAAAAGGACTAACGACCTTTGGAAATTGTGTTGCTATAACACATCACCTTGTTTTAAGGAATGAGTGTGGGCACTGAGGTCTGGGTAGCTGGCCTCGGTGCACTGTCAGTCGAAAACCAGCATCCAGTAGATAAAAAAAAGGGACAAAAACCCAGTTTCCTGCAAGAAGCTATAAAGGATGAGGTACACCATGGTAATAAATACGGTGGGGGTACTGTTCTTTTTGGCACTATTTCTCCTATACTTTGGGTAAAGATTGCAGGAAATTACATGGAAGTTCTCAAAAACATGGATGAAACAAAAGGTGAGAAATAAATACCATGCACAAAATAAGTACAAAACGGATACCATGCATGAGGATCACTGCTAAAGAGTTATTATCATCACTTTGTAAAGACCTGATATTGTAAATTGGTTATCACTATTTGTGTGAGACACCTGCTCCCATGACAGTCAATATCGCCAGCATTCCCGCAGAGGATTGAAACTGTCAAGCCTGCTTCCTGCTGCGCCATGGGCTAGTCAAGACCAGCGTCCAAAGTTGTTCATCAAACGACTCCATAAGCAACTTGCACTAGGATAGGAAGTAGAAACATTGCCCATTGTGTAAAAAGTGACAATTTTGAGTGGTCCATTGAATGCCTGATTGGTACTTATCCCTCTCTACAGGAGGCAAGTAGGTTTTGTAAGACGAAATTTGACAACCTGTGCGTTCACTAGAAAGGCTATTTTTTTTTTTTATTATTATTTTTTTAACAGTGATGTTCTGAGTGATATCGCCCTGGAAGTCTTTGTGAATGGTAAACATAGCAACCTTTGAATTCAGGACACCCATTGCTGAAACCAGTCGTATCAGCTGGCTGGACAAGGGGAGGTTGCCACTTACTTTCCTTTATTTAATTTAAGTTTCCTCAGACACAGAGAAAACCACCACTCTTTCTTTATTGCTGGTTACTAACTAGCAACAACAGCCTGTGCTAGGCCTCTGCCAGGGTCAAATCTACATAGTCTACTTCCTCAGTTAAAACTGAGGTGACCTTGGATTTCCATCGCCAGGTGTATGGCTGTTTTTTTGTTGTTTTTTTTACTTCACAGAGGAACGAAATAGGACTACAAACTGCCCAAATCTGCTACACAAACAAACAAAAAGGGATGTTTTTTGTACTTTGTGCACTATGTGGGATTCTTCCAAGCAAATCAAACTCAATGAGGGGACCACGCGGCCTGGCACAATAGCCCATAAACAAGATAGACATAATTTCACTAGGGAGAACCACATGCAGTGTCTGAACCAGATAGTTCTTGGACCTTTTAACTCTTCTGTGGTAAGTGTGAGTGAATTTTTTGGAATGCCTTTTGAACTCCTATGCATATCTACAATGCATTTTTGCGTATTCTAGAGAAATTCACTTTAAGAAAAGGCAGGATTCTTGTTATCACAGATGTGTTGCATGTAGCTCCACTTTGGCATAAATATTGGACCGTATGTCCAGAACGTTGTACATTGGCTGAACACTGAACAAACACATGCCTAGGAGTTGGCCTCCTTCCTTTGTGAGAAGAGTTTTCAAGTTTGTGAGAGGTTTTGTTACTTCTCCAGTTATCAGCTGAGGTGTGGAGTTCCGCAGGGCTCACCATTAAGCCCTACACTCTAATATATATATATATATATATATATATATATATATATATATATATATATATATATATATATATATATATATATATATATATACATACATACACACACACATCCGCCCACTGTCTGACCTCATTGGGGCGTTTGGTTTCTCTATGGTCTCTTACCTTGGTGATACCCAGCTGACTAACATGGTCTCACAATATTGCGATCACCTCTACTACTCTTACTCTGCACTAGGTGATCGTCCAGTACTGAAAACTGAAGTAAAAAGTCTGGGCCTTACTTTAGGTCATAAGCTTTCAATGGCCTCTCAAGCGAACAGGATCCCAAGCACCTCCTTTGGCCTTTTGAAAGCCCTTCGGAAAACCTTGAAATGGTGCCCATTGGACGCCAGAAGAATTGTGGCCCAGGGTGTGGTAGTATTGCGCCTGGACTATGGGAACTCAATCTATTAAGGCAGCCCGAAAGTGGTTATTATGAAACTACTAGTAATTTAAATGCTGCTGCCTGGATTCTTCTGGGAATTCCAAAATTTCCTTCAGCAAGGGAAGCACTTAAAATGCTGCATTGGTTAACTATAAGTAGCAGAATCCAGTTTAAGGCTTTTTGTCTGATGCATCGGGCCAAACATTAGCACAGCCCTAAAATTCTCCTTTAATTAGTTGCTTCGTACCAAACCAGTAGGTCCCTTAGATCTAGTTCTTTGGACTTTCTTGTCACACCGTGGATAAAAAGATCCAGGGGTGGCAGTCAGTCCTTCACATACTTAGCCCCCTGGCTGTGGAATTCACTTCCGGGCAATTAGAGAATTGAAAACAACTGGTGGATCTTTTGTAAGCAACTAAAAAAATACCTCTTTTTCCTAAGTAGAGCTGCTTGTAGCTTACTGAACTCTTTCTAGCATTGGGAAGCCCGGTTTCAGGTAGCCATGTGCTTTATAAATCCGGTAATGTAATGTAGGAATAAAGGTATTTTTTGTGGTTTTGTGGCCAACGACATCCCTCCCTCCCAAGAACTCTGCGACGCCCTGTCCTCCTTCTTCTATCAGAAGATCGCCGACATCCACGACAGCCTCAACACCACGCCTCCGCCAGACCCCACCCCCGACAGCTCCACCTACACCAACCGCCTGACCTCCTGGACCCATGTAGATGACTCGGAAACTTGCAAGATCATGAACTCCATCCACTCAGGATCCCCTTCAGACCCATGCCCCCACCACGTCTACAACAAAGCCGAATCCACCATCGCCCCCCAACTTCGAAAGATCATCAACTTATCATTTGAAACCGCAACCTTCCCGGAAAGCTGGAAACACGCCGAAATCCACGCCCTCCTCAAAAAACCCAAGGCAGACCCCAACGACCTCAAAAAATTCCGCCCGATCTCCCTCCTCCCCTTCCCAGTGAAGGTCATCAAGAAGATCTTCAACGCTCAACTCACCCACCACCTCGAGGACAACTCCATCCTGGACCCCTCCTAGTCCGGTTTCAGACGCAACCACAGCACCGAGACTGCTCTCCTCGCCGCCACAGACGACATCAGACAGCAAATGGACAACTGAGAAACTTCGGCCCTCATCCTCCTGGACCTCTACGCAGCCTTCAACACGGTTTGCCACCACACCCTACTAACACGCCTCCACTAAGCCGGAATACAAGAGAAAGCCCTCAACTGGATCTCCTCCTTCCTCTCCGGCAGAACCCAGAGAGTCCGACTCCCTCCCTTCCGTTCCGAAGCCACCAACATCATCTGCGGCGTACCCAAAGGCTCCTCCCTAAGCCAGACGCTGTTCAACATCTACATGGCCCCCCTCGCACAACTGGCCCGTCAGCACAACCTCAACATTCTCTCCTACGCCGACGACACCCAGCTCATCCTCTCCCTCACCAAAGACCCACTCACCACCAAAACCAACCTCCAAGAGGGAATGAAGTCCATCGCCGAATGGATGAGAAAAAGCCGCCTGAAGTTGAATTCCGACAAGACGGAGGTCCTCATCCTCGGACGTACCCCTTCGGCCTGGGACGACTCCTGGTGGCCCACCGCGCTGGGCCCCCCTCCAACACCAACCAACCACGCATGCAACCTGGGCTTCATCCTCGACTCCGCCCTCACCATGTCAACGCCGTGTCCTCCTCCTGCTACAACACCCTCTGCATGCTCCGCAGAATCTACAAATGGATCCCAACGGACACCAGAAAAACGGAGACCCAGGCCCTCGTCAGCAGTAGACTAGACTACGGCAACGCACTCTACACAGGCATCCCAGCAAAAGACATCCGACGCCTACAACGCATCCAAAACGCCTCCGCCCGACTGGTCCTCGACGTACCCTGCCGATGCCCCATCTCCCACCACCTGAAAGACCTACAATGGCTCCCCGTGGACAAAAGGATCACCTTCAAACTCCTCACCCACGCACACAAGGCACTCCACAACGCCGGACCAGTCTACCTGAACAACAGACTCAACTTCTACGTCCCCTTCCGCCAACTCCGCTCTGCCAACCTCGCCATAGTTCCCCGCTTCCATCGCAAGACCTCCGGCAGCAGATCCTTCTCCCATCTCGCCGCCAAGACCTGGAACGCCCTCCCGACCGCCCTGCGACAGACCCAGGACCTTCTCACCTTCAGGAGACTCCTCAAGACCTGGCTCTTCGACCAGTAGCAGCACCCCCCCCTCTTCAGCGCCTTGAAACCCTAACGGGTACGTAGTGCGCTCTAGAAATATTGTGATTGATTGATTGATTGGTAATGTAATGTAGGAGTAAAGGTATTTTTTGTGGTTTATCTACCCCACGATGGTGCCAAGCCTGGATTCCTAGAACACTTGTCTGCTGTCACCTGCAGGAAAGACCTGGCCTTTATTAAGAGGAGCGGTCCTCAGCCACTGGGGAACCAGGCTGTCACCTGTAGGAAAGGACTGCCCTTAAACAAGAGGAACAGTCATCGGTCAATGGAGAATCAGCACAAGGCACAACTGAATGAAGATCTTCAAAAGATGACTCAAGAGTACAAGACCACCCAAAAGATACGAAATTGCTGGAACACAGCTGTACTAAAAATGAGGTCAAGCCAAAGCAAGCATTGCCAGAGTCCTAGAGCTGCAGGGAAACCTTGCAACATAGCACTAAAGAGCCTGCACTTTCTATGCCCTGCCACCAGAGAACACTGAAACAGGGATCATAGTTGTCATAGGAAAAGTTGGTACATTGTATATTTCTATGGAACCACTGCCTCAATGGTGGAGATGTTGTAATTAAGTATTATAGTAGACTAAGGATGCTTAAAATCCTCACAGCGTTTCTGAATGCACCACCACAGGATAATATAGGACAGAGAAAATCTAGCACACAAAGGCTCTTTAAAAAAAGCGTGGGGACAGATCTTGACTACTAGAAAAGTAGCATCATCTGGTTTTACCCCAGTACCAGATTTGTAGCTGTTCATTTTGCTTATGTGCAAATACAAGTAAATCTTTGAAGATACCGCACTGTCTTGACAGTGAGTTTGAAGGTAATGTATTCTCATGATATATTAGTGTTTCTAACCCCTACCACTTGTGGACCTGTACTATTCAAATATACTACCCCTGGTGGGTCAAATGCTGAAAATCTGTGACTTGGTAAGCCAACTGGTGTGCTCTGGGACATAATAGTTAAGTAGCAGTACTCCCATATGTCACTACCTGGTCTACTGCCTCCAAAGAAAATGCCTCACGCATGCCACAAATGCAGCCATTAGCTTTCTTTGATGTCACTCATCTGCATAAGGTAGAGACAGCCAGACTAGTATATACTCTTCCCAAAAGGTTCAAGACATTTTCCATCCTTATCCATGTGGGACTGTGACAACAAGCCTTTCAGAAAAGCCGCTATCGCCACCAAAGTCTGAGATGTGGAGCACCTCAAGAGTAAGATTCAGAATATACAAGTTGTCTAGTGATTTAGAATGCAGGCTCAGAGTATGGCTTCCTCCAGATCTCCCAGGGCCGCTGCATGGCTTGAATGGCGATGACCAGTGCAGGCCATGGGCACTTGAATCCAAGTAAGAACATTTTTAACCATGTACCAACCCTTAGCTTTGAGCTCAAAACTTGCAAAAAGAAGTTCAAGCTAAAGATGCAGCAGACCACAGAGCCAAAATCGACACTCAGTTGCTGCTCCTATAGATCATTCACATCTTCCTTGTCTGATGTGGAGTTCACTTTCCCTCAGGTGAATACAGCCCTCCCCCCCAACCCAATTGTTGGCTGTGTCTCTTGAAGCTCACTTTCTATAGTTCTACCATGGAGGACGGTACTAAGATCTGGAGTGGCAGAAAGGCTGGTTGATCATTTAGCCTTTACATGCCAGATCAACCAATGAATAAGAGTTAAGCGAGCTGCTGGCCAAAGAGACAAACGTGGAGGGGGTCGTAGGCATTCAATGCGTTTACTTGTACTATGGGAGAGGAATGTGGTACTGGCCACGGTTTACACTCCCTCCTCACAACACCACTCTCAAAGTGAGAGAGTGGAGCTATGTCGCATGCCCCTTAAGAATCACAGAAGGATTCAGAGACCCAGACTCACCCAGTGAGGAAAGTGTGTTGGAATTCTCATTGCAAAGGCCACAGTACCACCCGCAGAAGAAGAGTGGTTCAGTCCCACAGTACAAGCAAGAGCACACTGTTCTACTTCAAGGCATGAGCTACACAACAAGGACTTAAGTTTCCAGCTCTTTGTTCAAAGTACCCTGAAACATCTATAAAGCATCTAATTGTATTTACAGAAGGTGTAAGCCCCAAGAAAAGAAAAATATACACCACCAAGAGCAGTGCTTAAAATCCCCAAAAGGCACCCAATTCGATCCATGCTTGACTAAGGTCATGGTTTAGCTAGCCTGATCAGTCACATGGACGAGAGAGAGCTCCTATTACTCATCGGTTTTCTCATTTTACTCATGTTAGAAGAGAACTAAAATTAAACAAGAAACCATGAATACAGCTTTATCCTGCATGACATTTTGAACTAATGAGTCCACCTCTGAGCACATTGAATAGTCCAAACAGCTGGGTGTGATATAGGACCCAAATGGGTGGGAACAGTGTTCATATGCTGTCTCAAGATATTCAGTGAGCATCACACAATGCCAGTGTCACATCGGAGACATAACCAGTATAGTGGGTGTGAAAAAGTTCGTTGTTTGCCAGTCACTGCACAGACTGGGTTAATTTAATGTGTATTTTCACACCAGAGATTCCTCCTCTGTGAAAACAGAGTGTGTTCAGTTTTTCTGTAACTTTGGAAGATCCAAGCGGAAGAACTAGACATAGGAAAACAGCATCTTCAGCTACTTGTAGCTGTGATTATCACAGAGACAACCAGTTAAGCTTAGGTTTGTATTCAATTCCTGGGCTATCTGGCTTTGGGAGACAGTATTTGACATTTCTTTTGATTCTCCTTGACAAGGTGTCAAGGAGTTCAACATACTCATGTGAAGTACTGATTTGAGAGCAGAAGGAAAATGTAATGTTACCAGGATCCTTGTTCCCCCAGGGGTAGCAATGGAATGACTAAATTGACAAGTTCATGGTGCACAGATTCCAAAAGTTCTGTTTCTGTTAACAGAATCAAGGTTGGTTTCATGGTTGATTCACATGGACAATTGGTAACAAATAATTATACTAAAAGGAATAAACCATCACTTGGACGAGCACATCCTACGACTATCAAGATCTCTGGTGATCCTTCCTTTTAGAGGAATGAATAGTGTCCTCTCTCCTGTGCCTTACACAGCTACTGATTTGACCTGCTATCTTCAGGGTAACCCTATTTTGCAATTTTTGCATTTATCTTTATCTACTTTGTGATTCCTTAAAAGGACTCACAATAGGCCCCTTTAAGACTTCTTCAATCAACTATTAGAACATAAATTAACCTCAAGAATCAAACACACAAAAATTTCCACATTAATGTAGAAAGGTCAGGATGGAACCACCCCTAGACCGCTATATCTTACAATTGAAATAGACATTTTCAAAAGCATTTTCTGACCTCTAGAAGACAGTCACATACAGCACTGCAATCCTAGTATTTTACTGAAATAACAATAGAGGCGTGCTACACAAATTTGGTTCCTGTTACAGGAATGTGACATACTAATACACATACCACAATCACCAACCATCAACCAGAGATAATCCAGCAGTTGCCATCACATGATGCACCATCTGAGAAATAAGATCTACCTTAAAGTGGAGATGAATGTGATCCCTTAGGACGTCCACCCTGAAGAACCGCCGGCCACAAATCTCGCAGGTGTACTTCTTTTCTCCATGGGTCAGCAGGTGCTTGTTCATGTTGCTTCTGCATGAAAACATCTAATACAAAAAGGCAGATTATAGCATGTTGCCTTTTTACAAGACACACAAGTATTTTAGGAGACAAAAGCACAGAGGTTATAGCCACCTTAAAGCAACAAAAAATTGAAGCCTGTATCTGATCAGAGGGTATGGGGGAAGATAACCCTAAGCCAGCTTGATAAGGGCATCCTGCAAAAAAATAGAAATGTAGACAAGCTAGGGTGTTAAGAATGATTGTACTGGCTCTGTGACATATAGTAGTTGTCATCACAAATTAAAACACTAAGGTCCTCATTACGAGTTTGCCATAACAGGGTGGGGTATTTTACCACACTTGGTAAATATTACCCTAGGTTGATGGATTTCCCACAAGTGGTAAATACCTTCTATTCTGTTTTTTTACATGGAAAGTGGGCAGACATGTAGAATAGGTTTTTAACACACCAAATTCCACTTTTTTGCTTTTTTCTGGGCCTGTTTCCCGATAAATTCCAGCAGGTTGACCTGCCATCATTTCTTAAGGAAAAACTGCGAGGGTGTGATAATTATCACACAACCCGTACTTCCTATCCGAGTTTCTTTTCTCTGTAGAAAATAAGCCCATCTGTTTAATATCTTATTGTTGGTGGAAAACTTGAATTTAGTGTCACAAGTATGGCATCCAATACCAGGCATAGAGCAGACATGCTTCATTATCCTGACAAATCACTCCACAATGTAGGATACGGGAGAGTTGTGTAGAGCAAGGTACTGCAACTTCCATCTTAAAAAAGTGAAATACATGGATTTAACTGCTTAAGTACAAAGTAAATTAATATTACACGAATAAACCCAGTATAAACATAATTTCTCTTCCTTTTCTACTCAGATATACTGTGCCAGTGAAGCTCATGAAGCTGTCCTTATAAGAAAAACAAAATGCCACTGTACATCCTTTGGCATATTTATAAATGCTTACAGTTGTATTCACCACATCACACACATTCACAGCAGAATTCACTATGTTTACAGAGCAATGTAGTTGTAATGTTTAGAAATTTCTGAAGCAAAATCATGGGGATAATGCCAAAGGGAAGGAATGAGACAGGGTGCGTACCAGGTAAGAGGAGGTTTACAAAGGAAAATTCTGCATTTCCTATCAGTAGAGATTCATAACAGCCATAACAACTACTGTAGACCACAAACCATCCAACCACCTGAGAAACATAATGGTCCTCATGAAATATGGATATGTTTGTTATCCCAACTAACAAAGTAACATATGTCAGCAAAAGGCACACAATACGACAGTGGCAACACTCTAAACCAATGCAATTCTTATGCACAGATAAATGATATTAGGACATGCCCAGGAGGGTGATTGTTACATTTGTCAGTAAAACTGAATCATGGCTATGCTAGGACTTCAAAACTCAATCTTTTGCATTTATCGAGCAGATTGACGAGGGTCATGCACCGGAAACCGGTACTTCTCACACAAAAGTTACCAATGTGCTTTAACCAGCTCCGGACGCCCCTTATCCACATTCAATGAACACAATTCAGTCCCTCTGTAAAGTGAATTGCTGGCTTTTTTTATCAGAAGCCATAGGGCAAATAAACATTAATCACAATGGTGGTTAAACAGCAAATCTCAATGTTTAGCACTATGATTTACACACTTATACAGATGGGAAAAGCACTGTACACAGAAAGTGATTTTAAGGATATGTACACAAGATGCAGCTCCATTTCCCAGCCAACCCACCTACATAAGAAGACTGATTCACTTCTGCAGCACATTCTAAGGACAAGGCATCACACACTCTACCTCTTCCAATTCCTCCGGCTCTACCTTACCTTTCCACACACAGGGCAGCTTGAGGGTATTTTCTTATACTTGTGTATGTTAATGTCATTGGAGACAAGCTCTTCTCGCTTCACACGTCTCACTCCATAACGCAGCAGCCCACAAAAAAGACAAAGGAAGTTCACATTATTTTTTGAGTTTCTCTCAATTTTCTGTCGATTCAAGTGCAAGTAAAAATCAAGAATTCCTGCTGAGAGATTTCATCTTGGTTTTTAAAGGGTATGTGCATTAACAGTCTTAAAATGACATGCACAGTTTAAAGCACAGTCAGTTTATGTGTTATTCATGTTACCACCCAAAAATTTCTCATTGCTTGCCATGACCTATAACATGGCATACTACTCCCACTTTAGCCACACGTGATAAAGCAAGAGATCTTTTATAGTTTGCCACACACTCACTTTATAGCATGGATGGAGCTATCTTCATGGTATTTTGATTATTTTAGTCATTGTGCTCACCCCTACAGAACTGGTATGAATTACCTGGAAACTGGATGCAAGATCACACTACCATACCTAAGTGCTGTCACTCAATTTTTTAATGACCACAGATACCACTACCATTCTCTCTCCACCACCTTCCTACACAAGGTTCCCTAAAACTAAGGGTCCCAGGCTTCGAACATTTAGAAAATACAACCGTTCCCCTGTAGCAACCTGTCACTCATATGCATTGATAACCTTGAATAACTCTACCATTGTCTCAGTTTGTCCCCAATACTTCATCTGCGCGAACACTACTTCTCCAATCACAGCATGAGTGCAATCCTCCTACAACCTAAACAAAATTGAATCTAAAATGTACAAAATTCACTACAGAATCCCTACCCAATGAACTAAGGGACGCCCTCCCAGACACAAAAGAACTACTAACAAGCCCAATATCAAACCTACACGTAGACAAACTAGTCAGCAGACTGAGTACACCATTAACACTACACCTAATTGCAATAAGAAGCCTCATGAATGGAGAACAACTTCTCCTCCCTCCAGAAGCGACATTCAAGAACTTCTAACGGACTAGGACAGAGGGAAGAAGGTAAAGATAACCATGAAAGGCACTCCTATCCTCACCAACTGCAGCAGAGTAAAAATCCCAGCTTCCACATGTAAAAGCACTGAAAAAGATCAAACCAGAACCAACATCTTTCTCAGAGACTTGAATCTTCACTGAAATAAGGAAAGAGAACCCATTGTGTCTCTGTTATCTTGATCACAATTTTCAGTACTTCTGCATTGCGTCAACCCTCTTGAAGGGAGCCACACTGCACCTTAAGATAGCAAATAGAGACAAATCGAATAAGCATTCTATGCTCCCTGTTGACTGGTCCATTGATGCACCCATTTTATTCTCAATCACCTTAAATAAAACCATGATTAAGGAGCCAAACAATACAAAAAAAAAACTAGCAAGGAACAGTTTCACCACAGAACTTGATCATGAATTTCAGGACTTACCTATATCTTCAGATGACAATTATATTACCAATCATTAAACAATAACAGAGACTAGATACTTTGCCCCTAAAAATTCTGAAAAGGGAAAAGTTCAGCATTGTGGTTCTCAAAGGAACTGAATGAAGAAAGAATATTCCTCGAACCCTCAGAGAAGGTGGGAGAAAAACCCATTACATGAACCTTTCCCACACCTCATTCTGAAAAAGAAAAATTACAGACATTCCTTTGAAGCAAAAGACCATTTAAAAAAAGAAACAGATCAGGCTGAGCCTTAATATAAGAAACTATAATATTGAGAAAACACTGCAAGATCATTCCCTTTGGTGATTACCATAGCTTCTAAAGAAAAATACAAAAAACTCTCTAACTTCTTCAGATAAAAGATAGAAAAGATTAAATCTACTCTGAAAACTCATCACACAAGGAAACTATCAGTAGCCCAAAGAGAAAATCAGAGAATGTCTGGTGTATTTTTGAAGAAATTGATCACTGAGACCCGATTGCCATCATCACCAAAACCAGACCTGCATCTCAAGTGTAGGAACTCATTCCCTAGTTTTCTCTGAACGAAATCAATGACTCACTAGCACCTTAAAGTTGGTCACGTCACTTCTCTAGTAAAGAAGAAAATAAAAACAAGGAGCAGGCCCCAAAAGTTCAAACAACATCAACCCTGTAGAAAAATAAGCCCTTCGTGGCCAAGGTGTTAGAAAGCTTTGTCGACTTGTAGCATCAACTCTTCATAAAAGAAACTAAAGTACTGGATGAACATCAGTCCAGCTTTCAAGCGTGATACAGTACAGAAACAGCTACCCTAAAAATATTAAATTAGATCCTCCACATCTCGGATGAAGGTGGATCAGGCCTACTTGTCCTCCTAGTTTGACACAGTTACTCACATCCACATCCTGACAATATTCAAAGCATGGGCCTAAATGGCCTAGTACCGAAGAGGTTCACACAATTCCTGGAATATGGAAGACAACAAATCAAGAGCCAGAACTACTTTTGAGTCAACCACACCACAGGGTCTCCAGAGGCTCAATACTGTCACCCCTCTAACATCTGTATGGATCTTTAGTCCACATCCTTGAGCAATCAAACCTAAAACTAGCACTTATGGGCAAATGCAACTAGGGAGCTTGACATTTCAAATAAGACCAAATCCAAGTCAACCAAATAGTCCTTTTCAGGGAAGGTGCATAAACTATGGAACTCCATCCTCTTCAATTACCTCATCAACCTATTTAAATTAGAACTAAGAAACCTACTGTAAGAAATTGCATTATTATTGAGAATGGATGATTGCTAAACTCAAGGAGTAATCCACTATTTTCCGGGATGAACCCTCAAAGTCAATAAATGAACCAGAGCTCAAGCCCCTGGTAACTATGGCACAGTGCATGCTTAAATAGGGCAATGTGTAAAGTGTTCATGCAGTACTAAAAGAGTAACAGAAGTCAAAGCACTAAGCAGTAAAAATCTTGAACTGAATTACAAAAATAAGAGTCAAATCTATTAACAAATTGATAGAAATCCAATAAGGGGAACCGGAGATATGGCTTTTTGAAATTTGAATTAGAAATAGTGGCAAGACAATTTTAAAGAGCCAAGGATAGTCAATGGTTGTGGTAGATCGTGGCCAAAGTGACATTTCAGGTCAATGGTGATGGAGCCCAAGTCAAATGCACCAACCAGGTTCGCTCTGTTAAATATTTACCTTCTGACTTACTCTCTTATGTACAAATCAACAGGAGGAGTCCACTTCTAAAGCCCCCTACGACCCAAGAGGAGGCACTTTGAGACTCACAGGGTGTCAGGCAGAGATCTACAGTAGGATTCAGTCCACATTCAGTTGACACTGGTCAGCTGGGTACTTCCAGGAAACAGGCTTCTTGCAGCTTGTCTTCCTTTAGCTACAAAGGAGGGCAACCAACTGATCCTTCCAGTCAACACTCTCTGTCCTGGAGACAAGAGGGAACAGGTCCAGTCCCTCAGGGTCACAGGCAGCTGGGACAGTCCTCTTCTGAGCTCCTGTAAGTCTAGAAGGTGTTCTGAAGAGAGTCATTTGGGGTGCCTCATTTATGCCTGGCACCAGCTAGCAGGTGAAGATGAGTCCTGGCTTGGCCCTTACCAATAGGGTTAAAGTTATCGGGCCAAACCTGTCCACTTTTTCAGTAGCTCCTGTTTGTTTACTGCAAACAGACCCCAAATACCATGTGTCGGGGAAATTCCTAGATGATAAAAGGTCTTAGGCCACACTAGACTTAGGCCCTGAGAATTGTGAGTGTGTGTATGTGAAGGTCAAAGGGAAATCACCAGTGTCCTCCCACATCTAGCACTAAAATCCATTTTGAAGAAGAGCATACTGTACCCACAACAAATCCAGAGACAAAAGTGTGGTAGGACAAAAGCAACCAGCCAAGAGACCCACAAGAAAGGCCTTAGCATCCTGTTCTCTCGCTTTCAAGTGAAGCCCAAGTATTACATTTGGCTCAACAGACCGGTCAAGCAGGATTTGACAGTGTGGTGTCACAAGATGCCCACAGCTCCCATTCTGAATATTCTGTGGAGTTCAGAGGAGTCATCTCTGCCCACTCAGGTGAGTCTATTGTTTGCGCCTGTGAGGCATTTCACAAGTGTGAGTGTAGGCTAAGCGATGGCAAAGGCTTACGTTAATTATTTCTTTGACAGTTCAGGCAGTTAAGGGTAACTTTCTAAAAGTCACTTTTCCTTAATAATTATTGAATATATGATTTTGCCATTGAATAAATATTAGAAATTATGGTTTAATTATTTTCCTACTTTGTCACTTTCAGGAGTTAGCAGTAGTAGAATTTGACCCTGCGTTCTAATTTTCTACAGAGAAAAGTTAAGCCTGGCATGCTGAAAATAGCTTTTTGGGCTTGGTCACTTTAGATACATGGTAACATTAAGTTTAGATCATAAAGAAGGGAATAGCAATGAATGTTATCTTGGCCAGTAATTACACTCCTCTTGGGTGGATTATGTTGATGGGCAATGTAAATGCACATCACTTGTGATCTACATCTGCATTCAGGGACAATGGAAATATACGGATTGTGGTCTGGCACCCTCAAACATAACTGATCTCTAACAAAATGGAAAAGGGGACATAGTATAATGGCACAGGCTGTTTAAAATGAACCTGCCTTTAGTGAACCCAAAGTACAGAGCTACTCTCCAGGAAGTTCGGTCTGGAGTGGAACTCATCGCTGTGGAATTTACTTGGAAGCTTATAATTCTCCCACCCCAAACCCCACAACCACGTCCCCCACCCAAGGACAGTGACCATATCCTGCTATCTACAAGTTTTCCAACACAGAACACTTTATGTACAAATTAGTATTTTGAATCAGGTGAGTCTCCTGACCAAAGATCTAGTGAAATATGCTAATTCACAGAAACTCTAGACAATCTTGTTTGCTGGAGTTTTGTAGATTAAAGCTTAGCACTAGGTACCGAATGAGCTTCAAAAGGATTAGTAGCTGCTTTTTGGGACCATGAAATGAGCACCCTGGATAGAAGACACACTGCTTTCTGGTTTTGTTAGTAAATGCTATTTGCAATAGTGAGGGTCTTAAGGTGCCGCTATAGAACCTACAAAATGCAAATTTGCTGTGGTCTGTCTCTCTTTTGAGTTGACACATTGTGCTCACTTGTAAGTTGTCTCTACAGAACGCTCCAGACAAAACCTGTGGTTCAAGTTTACTTTGTTGGAGATTTGTGTTACCTACATCTTGGAGGCGCCCCTGCTCTGTAATATACCTCACTTAACCATCAATCATATTGGTGCTTTTGTGGACAGGATTTAACAAAATTATATTTGATGGCTTGTATAAACCACATGGCATATTACTTTCAAATAGTGCTGACTTTGCAGTGCCAGACCGTAAGAAGGAAAACATATGGGGGCCAAAGCTTGTTCGGGCTCAAAGCCCAGATGGACTCTCCAGTTCAGTGAATAAAGGAAACCCAAAAGGATGGGTAAGTGTGTTTTGTCCGCTCTTTTCTCCATGCAATGACCACAGACAGGTTTCTTCATCACAGAAGGACGTCTGTTCTTTTCATTTTTTAAAAAGGGCCCCACTGACAATCCGACACATTTTCATTCAATAGTGCTTTTAGGTACTTGAGGGAAATCTTCTGCAAGAAATATAATAGCCCTCTTACATGAATGGTTGACAAACATGGGACCCAAATCATGGAACAGGCCTGTTCCGGGTACAATGATTCATGATCAACACCTAAGCCATGAACCTCATGGCTGTACAATATATAGCAGTAAAAAAAAGAACAAAAAGAAGAAAAAAAAAACAGAAGTACAAACTATGAATGTAGGTTTTTCCAAGACATTTCAATCAGTGGATAACCCCTTCATGATTTCCATTTTAGAAACTCAGACTTACCAATTTGTAAACAACATGGGCTAATGCCTGTGTTTTGTTTCCAGTTTACATCAGAGTTGAAAGCTGGATCCTCAGAATGGAAAGTACTTTCAGATGCTGCAAGTCCCACTGAAACATTTGTTTTAGAATATATCACATTTATATATATATATATATAAGAAAAATGTCACTCACCCTGTGTACATCTGTTTGTGGCATGTAGTGCCGCAGATTCACATGCTGTGCATATATCGCCATCTAGTGTTGGGCTTGCAGTGTTTAAAATTGTTTTTCTTCGAAGAAGTCTTTTTTCAAGTCACGGGATCGAGTAACTCTTCCTCTTGGTGATAGTGCGCATGGGCATCGACTCCTTTGTTAGATTGTTTTCCCGCAGGAGGGTGAAGTAAGGAGTGAGGAATTGTGTATGTACAAATATATATAGAAAGTAAAGAAGATGTCCATGCAATGTATATACATACTTACATAAGTACTACAACGACTACGGGATTCCAGGGAGGCCGCATGTGAAT
The DNA here is from genome assembly GCF_031143425.1 of Pleurodeles waltl. Taxonomy (NCBI): domain Eukaryota; kingdom Metazoa; phylum Chordata; class Amphibia; order Caudata; family Salamandridae; genus Pleurodeles; species Pleurodeles waltl. The sequence goes on from NC_090447.1 coordinate 1,441,362,542, forward strand.
CTGCAGCACTACATGCCACGAACAGATATACACTGGGTAAGTGTCATTTTCTGTTCGATAGCATGTGTAGCTTCAGATACACATGCTGGGCATAGAATTAAGTGCAGTTCTCCTCTCAAGTAAACAGTGGTTAGCCTGGCAGAGTTGAAGTAGTTTGAAATAGTATTTTAAGCACTGCTTGACCAACATTTGCTTGTTGTCGAGATAACACATCCACACAATAGTGTTTAGTAAATGTGTGTCTGCTTTGCATATGTCCGTCATTGGTATATTTCCTAAGAATGCCATTGAGGCACCCTTTTTTTCTAGTGGAATGTGCTTTTGAAGTTACTAATAGATGCCTTTTCGCTTTAAGATAGCAGGGTTGAATACATTTTACAATCCATATAGCTAATCCTGGTTTTGAAATAGGATTACCTTTATGGGGTTGTTGAAAAGCAACAAAAAGTTGTTTAGTTTTTCTAAAGTCTTTAGTTCTGCCTGCGTTATACATTAGAGCTCTTTTTAGATCAAGAGTGTGAAGAGCTCTTTCAGCAATAGAATCTGGCTGTGGAAAGAAGACTGGCAATTCGACTGACTGATTAATATTAAACGGTGAAACCACGTTAGGTAAAAATGTAGGATTTGTCCGAAGTACTACTTTGTGTTTGTGTACTTGGAAGAAGGGTTCATCTAAAGTAAATGCTTGAATTTCACTTACTCTTCTTAAGGAAGTAATTACTACCAAGAAAGCAACCTTCCACGTGAGAAACTGAATTGTGCAAGAGTGCATGGGTTCAATTGGTGGACCCATAAGTCTTGTGAGCACAATATGAAGATTCCAGACAGGAGCTGGTGTTACTCTAGGTGGAATAACTTGTTTAAGCCTTTCCATAAATGCTTTTATGACAGGAATTCTAAACGGAGAGGTATGTCTGTTTTGTAGGTAGGCTGACATTGTTGTTAAATGAATTTTAATAGACGAATAGGCAAGATTTGCTTTTTGTAAATGAAGCAAATAACACACAGTATCCTGTACTGATGCTTTAAGTGGATCAATATTTTTAGGTTGGTAGTAATATACAAAACGCTTCCATTAATTTGCATAGCACTGCCTGGTTGTAGGTTTACGTGCTTGTATTAGAATGTCCATACATTCTAATGGAAGCTTTAGGTATCCAAATTCTATAACCTAAGGAGCCAAATCGCCAAGTTGAGCACACTGGGATTTGAATGGCTAATTTGACCTCTGTTCTGAGTTAATAGGTCTGATCTGGTCTGTTTGGAAGCTTGTGATGTGGTACTACTGACAGATCCAACAGTGTTGACGTGCCCACGTGGGAGCTATGAGTATCATAGTGAGGGAAGTGTGACGCATCTTGTTGACCAGAAAAGGAATTAACAGGAAAGGGGGAAAAGGGGGAGTGAATATCCATGACCAGTTGATCCATAGAGCATTGCCCTTGGATTAAGGGTGTGGGTATCTGGATGTGAAGTTTTGGCATTTTAAGTTTTTGCTTGTTGACAAAACGTCTGTGTTTGGTGTTCCCTACATCTGAAAGTAATATTGAATTACTTGTGGGAGAATCTCCCATTCGTGTATTTGTTGCTGCGTCCTGATTAGAAGGTCCGCTAGCTGGTTGTGTATCCCTGGGATGTATTCTGCTAGCAGGTGAATGTGATTGTGAATTGCCCATTTCCATATTGTTTGTGCTAGAAGGGACAACTGGGATGAATGGGAGTCCCCCTGTTTTTACAGATAATACATTGTTGTCATGTTGTCTGTCATTATTAAGACTATTTTGTGTATGATCTGTGGTTGGAATGCTTTGATGGCTAAGAACACTGCCAGTAATTCCAAGTGGTTTATGTGGTAAGTTTGCTGGACTGAGTCCCATTCCCCTTGCATTGTAGGATTGTTGATCTGGTGTGATTATGGTCTGTGGCACAGCGTCCTGAAATGGCAGCCCTTTTAATATCTTGTATTGATGCTGAAAGAGGGGCAATTTGTCTAGACTGACAGTAATATACAAATCTTTTCCATTTGTTAGCATAGCACTGTCTGGTAGTGGGTCTTCTTGCTTGCCTAATTACTTCCATACATTCAGTTGGTAGTTGTAAATACCCAAATTCTATGACCTCAGGAGTCAAATCGCTAGATTGAGTGTGTTGGGATTTGGGTGCCTGATCTGCCATTTGTTTTGTGTCAACAGATCTGGTCAGTTTGGGAGTTTGAGTGTGGTACTAATGACAGGTCTAGTAGTGTTGTGTACCACGTCTGACGTGCCCACGTTGGCGCTATGAGTATGAGATTGAGTGTGTTTTGATACAATTTGTTGAATAGAAATGGAATGAGCGGGAGAGGGGGGTGGGAAGCGTAAGCAAATATCCCGACCAATTGATCCATAGAGCATTGCCCTTGGATAGGGGATGTGGGTATCTGGATGTGAAGTTTTGGCATTTTGCATTTTCCCTGGTGGCGAACAGATCTATGTCTGGTGTTCCCCATTGTTGAAAGTATTTTTGAAGTACTTGAGGGTGAATCTCCCACTCGTGTGTCTGTTGATGATTTCTGCTGAGAACATCCACTAACTGGTTGTGTATCCCCGGAATGTATTGTGCTACCAAGTGAATTTGATTGTGTATTGCCCATTTTCAATTTTTTTGAGTTAGGAGGGAGAGTTGGGACGAATGTGTCCCTCCTTGTTTGTTTAGGTAATACATGGTGGTCATGTTGGCTGTTTTGATCAGGACATTCTTGTAAATAAGGAGAGGCTGAAACGCTTTGAGTGCTAGGAAGACAGATAACAGCTCTAAGTGGTTTCTGTGTAGCTGTTTGTGTTGTCTAGCCCATTGTCCTTGAATGTTGTGATTGTTGAGGTGAGCTCCCCAGCCAATCATTGATGCATCTGTTGTAACTATGGTCTGAGGCACAGGGTCTTGAAACGACCGCCCTTTGTTTAGATTTGTGGAATTCCACCACTGAAGGGACATGTATGTTTTTTGCGGTCAATCAACACTAGATCTTGAAGCTGACCGTGTGCTTGTGACCATTGTTGTGCAAGGCACTGTTGCAAGGGCCGCATGTTTAGTCTTGTATATGGAACAAATGCAATACATGATGCCAACATACCTAACAGTCTCATGACAAATTTCACAGTGTACTGTTGACCTGTCTGTATTTGTGCCAATATATTGCGGAATGCTTGTATTCTCTGCGTATTTGGACTTGCAAGCGCTTTTTGAGTATTTAGTATTGCCACTAAATACTGTTGTATTTGCGCAGGCTGTAGTTGTGACTTTTGGTAGTTTATTGAGAACCCTAGCATGTGCAGGGTTTGTATTACATAATGCACATGGTTTTGACACTGCGTATGACTGTTTGATTTTATTAGCCAATCGCCTAGATATGGAAAGACATGTATGTGTTGTCTTCTTAGGTAGGCTGCGACTACCGCTAGGCACTTTGTGAATACCCTTGGAGCTGTTGTTATTCCAAAGGGTAACACTTTGAACTGATAGTGCTTTCCTTGAATGACAAACCTGAGATATTTTCTGTGCGCAGGATGGATGGGTATGTGAAAATACGCATGTTTGAGGTCTAATGTTGCCATGAAATTGTGTTGCTGAAGTAGTGGGATAACATCCTGTAGGGTTACCATATGAAAGTGTTCTGACAGAATGTAAAGAATGAGGGTTCTGCGATCTAATATTGGCGTTAAGGTGTCATCTTTTTTTGGAATGAGGAAATACAGTGAGTAAACTCCTGCCCCCACTTGATTTTGTGGCACAGCTTCTATTGCTTGTTTGAGTAATAGAGATTTGACTTCTTCCTGTAACAGAGTGATATGGTCTGTGGATATCCTGTGTGGTTTTGCTGGAATGTTTGGTAGAGTGTGTATTAATTCTAGGCAATAGCCATTGTGGATAATTGATAATACCCAGTTGTCTGTGGTAATGTTTAGCCAATTGTTGAGGAACTTTTGCAGTCTTCCCCTTACAGGGGAGGTGTGGATTGGAAAGGAATGGAATAAGTCACTGTTTACTTTGTTGTGAGGCTTGTTTTGATGTCTAATATTTTCCCCTGCCTCTGGGGTACTGGCCCCTAAGTGCTTTTGAAACCACCTTGTTGATATTGAGGTTGGTAGGCTGGTTTTGGCTGTGATGTTGATGGCTCTGCATTTTGGGCCCTAAATTCACCTCTAAACTGGGGTTTGCGAAAGGATCCCCTGTATTGTGTGGTGTATAGTGCAGCCATGGCTTTTGCAGTGTCTGAATCCTTCCGCATTTTTTCAATAGCAGTATTGACCTCTGGGCCGAAAAGCTATTTTTTGGTGGATGGCATATTCAACACTGCCTGTTGGATTTCGGGTTTGAATCCTGAGGGTCTAAACCATGCATGTCTCCTTATAGTTACAGCAGTGTTGATGGTTCTGGCTGCTGTATCTGCAGAGTCTAGGGCCAACCTAATTTGATTATTAGTGCTGGCTTGCCCTTAATCCACTATTTGCTGTGCCCTCTTTTGCTGTTCTTTGGAGAGATGCTGGATTATATCTTTCACCTCGTCCCAGTGGGCCCTGTCATATCTAGCCAACAACGCCTGTGAATTGGCTATTCTCCAATTGTTGGCTGCCTAAGATGCCATCCTCTTGCCTGCAGCATCAAACTTCCTACTGTCTTTGTCTGGTGGGGGTGCATCACCTGACGACTGCGAGCTCGCCCTCTTCCTGGCAGCGCTTACCACTACTGAGTTTAGAGGTAGTTGTTGGGTAATATAGACAGGATCGGAAGGAAGCGGCTTATATTTTTTCTCCACTCTAGGAGTAATTATTCTTGCCTTTACAGGCTCGTTAAATATTTGGTTACCATGTGTTAGCATGCCGAGGAGCATAGGAAGCGACTGATATGTTGCATGCGTGGAGGAGAGTGTATTAAATAAGAAATCATCCTCTAATGGCTCAGTATGCATGGTGACATTATGATATGCTGCCGTCCTAGCTATTACTTGAGTGCAGCTTGCACTATCCTCTGGTGGTGAAGGCTTAGAGGGATAGCAATCTGGGTTATTGTCTGGAATGGGGTCTGGATCATAAAGATCCCATGGATCCACATTGTCCTGCTGCGAATCAAATGAGTGTGATGGTGACTGCATAGGTGTAGGACTGGTAGGAGGAGAGATATGTAGATGTGGAGAGTGAGGAGGAGACTGAGGAGGAGAAAAGTGAGGAGGTGGAGGTCTCTCCTTTGTTCTTGGTACTTTAGATGGAGGCTGTGCAGTGTCCAATTCCTCCTGAAAGGCTAATTTCCTCTTTGGTTTTGGAGGAGGTGCAGTTAAAATTCTGCCAGTTTCTTTATGGATATGAATCACGCCTTGCCTTTCATCCATTTGTTCTATGATTGGTTGCATCTGTGAGTCCTCCTCAGTAGGTTTTTGGCTTTCTCTAAGTGCTTTTGAAAGTCCATGCTCCTCAGTATAACTAGGTTTTTTCGTCTCCGAAGCTGGCTTTTTTTATATTGAAAAAGGGGTTGAGGATGGTCTCGGCTCCAAAAATGATTTTCGAGCTTTAGACTCGGAAGAGCGGTGTTTGCTTGGTTCGGAGACGGAGCTTTGGCTCGAGTCCGAATGCTTCAGAGGGGTGGCCTTCTTCGGTGCTGAACTGGTGGGTTGGTCACCAAGCATTTTCTTTCGGGTCGAACCATGGCCTTCCGGCAGTGGCGTCCCCAAGGCCTTATGTTTGGGCTTAGATGTCACAGGGGCAGGCGCACTCACGTGCTGTCCTGCCGTGACCGGTCTGTCCTCCTCAGAATCCTGGTCGGAGTCGGATCCTCGAACGGAGACTGCGTTCTGCATGATTTCTTCCTTTTCGATGTCGAGATGTTCAGTGCTTTCGGATGCCATCTCGAGTCTCCGTGCTCTTCTGTCTCGGAGTGTCTTCTTCAACCGGAAGGATCTGCAGGGCTCACAATTTTCTTCCCGATGGTCTGGGGAAAGGCAGAGATTACAGACGAGGTGTTGGTCCGTATAAGGGAATTTAGCGTGGCACCGAGGCCAGAATCGGACTTGAGTCCGATCTATGAGGGTTCCACGCGGTAGGCCGACTAGTCGAAGAGTGAGTAAAGATGTTTGTATCGACTGTACGGAGGTGTCGATCGAAGGTGTAACGTGATAGAAACAATACAGATGAGAAATAAGAGATTTCAAGCTTTTCCGAATCGAACTATCGGAGTGAAAGGAAACACGTCTGAACCCGATGGCGGAAAGAAAACAATCTAACATGGAGTCGATGCCCATGCGCAATGGAGCCGAAGAGGAGGAGTCACTCAATCCCGTGACTCGAAAACACTTCTTAGAAGAAAAACAACATGTAACACTCCGAGCCCAACACTAGATGGCAGACGTATGCATAACATGTGTATCTGCAGCTACACATGCCCTCGAACATATATATATATTCCTGTCCTGGGGTGCACAACGCTCCATTTTATCACACAAGCCCAGTGCAGTCGACCACACAGCCAGGGCAGCACTCCTGGCATGGACTGGGGAACAAGTGGAGTAGAGGTCAAGTCTTTCTCCAGCGGAAAACAACCTATAAGGGCCTTAGTCAGTAGTTTGGATAGTTCCTGCAATGTGTCCTACATTGGTGTGGGATGGACATATATATTAACGATGGAACACGGCCTGCCTTCTAGGGAAACCGCAATCATAAACGACCACCCAAAGATATCATGATGAATGACCTCCTCGTCAAAGGGAAAGTTTTTGTTGTCGTTGTTGTTGTTGTTTCAAAGAGTATGGTAACTTCATTAATCCTGGAACACCCTGGAATACCCAAATCTCAGCAGGAAGGGGCAGTTAGTCCCCAGGAGATGCGTTTCTTTCAGTAGAAGGAGAGCCCATCTCTTGACCCTCTGGAATATTGTACCTGCTTCAGCTTATTGTTGAGCCCGTTCACATTCCAGGAGGATGCCACATAAATATCCAAGATCAGTTCAAGAACCATACTAATCAAACCAGGTACCTTTCAACAACCCGCATTACTATCTACCCAGACTATTTAATACCCATACTGCGTGTAGTCCCTTCAATTCCCTATGTTATTGCAGGATTTGTGCTGAGCCACCATAATGCACAGTGGTGGAAAATGTTGTAAAGTAAAGTGTTGTTGAGCAAAAGGTTATAGAGCAAAGAGTTGTAAAGTGTTGTAGAGTATTGTGAAGCAAAGTAGAATGGAGAATTGTAAAGTGCCAGAGTCGAGTAGAATTGAATAAAGAAGGGTAGTGTAGAGTGGGGTAAAGTACCAAACAATGAAGTGGAGTAAAGTAGCATTGTGTAGAGTGAAGTAAAGTGATGGAGTGATGTAGATTGGAGGGGTGTAGATTGGAGTAAAGTGGTGTGGAGTACAGCGGCACTGAGGGAGTTGCATAGAGTGGGGTAGAGTGGAATGGAGTACCAGAGTGGAGAGGGGTAGGGGCGGGACGTGGAGGGGAGAGGCGTAGAGAGGAGTGGCGTAGCACAGAGTGGTGTCAAGTTTTGTACAGTATCATGGAGAAGCATGGAGTGGAGTAGTGTCAGAGTGGAGCAGATTGGAATAAAGTAATGCAGAGTAGAGTGGAGTGGAGTAAGGTGTCACAGAATGGAGTGGATTAGAGTAGCATAGCTTAAAGTGGAGTAAAGTGTTGTGGAGTGGAGTAGTGTGCTGTGGTGAAAAAGTGGAGAGGAAAAGTGTAGAGTGGAGGGGCGTGGAGTGGCTTAGAATGGAGTGGCGGAGAGTGGAGTGGCAGAGTAGGGAGTAGCATAGAGTGGAGTAAAGTGCTATGGAGTGGAGTAGAGTGGAGTAAGATGAGTAGAATGGCACATGGTGTGGTGTAGAGGGGTACAGAAGGGTGTCAATGGGCATAGCATAGATTGGTGTAAAGTGTCGTAGAGTGGTGCAGAGTGCCACAGAGTGGAGGGGCAGAGTGAAGGAGCACAGAGTGGAGTAGAGTCGTGGAGGGCACAGAGTGTCGTAGAGTGCTGTGTTGTAGAGCAGACTAGAGAGCAGTTGAGTGGCCTAGAGAGAAGTAGAGTGTCATAGAGAGGAGTGGAGAGTTTTAGAGAGGGGCGTCAGAGTATGGAGAGTCGAGTACCGAGCGTCTGAGAACGGAGCATCAGAGTAGTGTAGTGTCACGGACTCGAGTGGCACAGAGGAGTAGAGTATCAGAGCCAGGGGCGTGGAGTGGAGTAGTATTGTAGCATGGAGTGTTGTAACAAGGAGAAAAAATGCGTGGAGTGGCATAGCAGAGTGGAGTCGCGTAGAGTGGAGTAGAGTCAGAGTGAAGTTGCATGAAGTGGAGTATGCATGGTGTAGTAGTACACTGCTCTTACAAACAACACACTTCCAATTGAAATGCCCATTACATTTGCCTAGAGATAGTTTTGTCTGATAAAACTTTACAGTGCACAAATGATAATGTGTGGAAATGGCATCACCAAGTGAATCAATTAGTTTTAATTGTATCAAAATATTGATCTTCCCCTACATTGAACACTCTTTAGTGTTCATGTGGTAAACCTGTAAGCACAAATACAATATTTTAAGTTTCTGAGTACAGTTTTGTATAAGCATGTGAGCTGATTTTGCTAGCAATCCCCTTAAAGTAGCTTCTGCCCAAAAGTCTTAGAAAGCCTAGACTCCAGAGAACTTAAATTCTTCTCAATCATATATTTGCAGCTTAACCTTTGGGATGCTAGACCAGATTTCCTGGACCTCAAGGGCCCCCTAGAACTTCAAACCTTTGGAGCTGTTGACATCTGGAGCCATGGCTGCATGGTATGTCGCAGTCAGAGAGCCACGACCAATGCAATCCAGTGGAAGAATTCTCATGAGGAGTTGCACTTTGGATGCCTAGTTTTTGTTTGAGTGGTTTTCTATTGGTGTTATACTTTAATACCATGACAAGGCCCTCTGGCATGTTTATGTAGGTTCCAGATCCCTGGTTACCAGGCTGCTATGCTCTGGTGGTGTTACCTTCTATTGTCGTTCTTTGGAGTTGTAACACAGGGCTCCTCAGACATGGTTGTCTTAGGGTGTAGCCCCCAGGTATATTAACCCACACGCAGAGTGATCTAGTAGCTTGACGCCCCAGTGTCATGGGCCTCTGGGCATGTGTGATTCGATGGTGATGTTGCCCTCCATGGCACAATTCACAGTTGTGGTGCTCAATGGCTTTTAACACTTGTTAATCTGGGTAAGAGGTGAGAAGACCACCTCATTACCAAGGCCGACCTACAAGTCAGTTACCATCATCATCATCTAGACCAATGTTTCCCAAACTGTGCGTTGCCACCCACTGATGAGTTGCAAGCCAATTCTTTGTGGGTTGGCAAAGCCCAAACAATAAATAAAGTTGCCTTTAAATTCTGTGTTTGTCTTATCACATTTGATGTGCTTCAACGACAGAGATCAAATGTCAGGCTGCGTCTTCTGACAAGGTGCTGCTTATTCTTTTAACATGGGGTTGGGGGGTTTACTTTTCATATCTGACTGCAAAGTGAGTGGAGTTTTTAAAGTGAATTATGTGGCAATCTTGGAAAGTTGCTTTTTTGCAAACACAACAACAAAATGTAAAAATCTGTAAATGAACATGCAACAGTTAGGAAACCAAAAATGAAATACCTGTTTTTTGTAAATATGAAGTGTGCTGGAAACAGAGATTTTAGTAGGATCAACTTAAATAAAGCCATGTTACTTGGCGTTACACAAATGATACATATTCACAAAAACCCATTTCCACTTGGGTGCTGTTAGAAATTGGGTCTCTGGTTGGCAGAGGTATACACCCTTGTCTATGTAGGTACCACAATCCTAATCAGGGTAAGTTACAACAAAATCCAAATTATCCTCTGCTCACACTCTGGTAGGTTGGCACAGAGCAGGCAGACAGGCTTAAATTAAAAGGCAATGTGTAATGTATTTGGGCAGTAACTCATACAGTAACACTGTGAATATGCCACAAAAATACACCACGCAGGTTTAGAAAACTAGATAATATTTATCTGAATAAAATAAAGTCAAAACGATCAAGATCCAACGTACATAAGCAAAGTTACCACTTTTCAAAGGCTGCAAATAGTCTTAATTCACAGAAACCTGTGACTGCATTGGATTTATCACAAAGTACCGAGTGTGCGTCAAAAATAATGACAGAGGGCCGCCGAGAGGAAGCGTTGAAAAATCGATTGATGCGTGGATTTTTCCAGCGCAGGAGAAGTGATGCATCGTTTGACACATGGCCAGAAGATGTGTTGATTCTTTTCACGCTACAATGTGATGCATCGATTTTCTGTCAGACAGCTTTGGCCTCACTGCAAGGCAGGGATTATTTGGACGCCCAGGAATGATGCAGCATAAATCCGGGCGCGCTGGGTAGACAAGGCAGGCACTGCATCGATCGGGCAGGCGGTGCAGCGATTTTTCAGCCGCGAGACAGATGCTGTGTGAATTTCGGTAGACAGCGCTTCAAATTTTGCAGGCGTTGCGTTAATCTTTTGACACACGGGCTCTCCTTGAAGAGGTGAAGTCTTTGTTGGCCCAGATTCTTCAGGAACGAGAGGCAAGCTCAATCCAAGCCCTTGGAGAGCACTTTAGGAGGAAGGCAGAGTCCTTCCAGCACAGTCAGGAGCAGCTGGCAGCAGGGCAACAAGCAGGAAAGCAGTCCTTCAGCAAAGCAGTCCAGATGAGTGCTTTGGGCAGCACAGAAGAGATTCTGACAGAGTCCAGTTGTATGTCCAGAGGTGTCTGATTTGGTGTGGTGAGAGACCCAGCATATATACCCAAAAGTGCCTTTGAAGTGGGGGAAACTTCAAAAAGTGGTTTTGAAGTGCACAAGTTCCCCTTTTTAGCCCAGTCCTGTCTGCCAGGATCCCTGTGGGGGATATCAGTCCTTTGTGTGAGGGCAGGCCACTGGCCTTTGAAGTGTAAGAGACAGCCCCTCCACACTTCCTGTCCATGGAGACCCATTCAGTATGCAGATGAATGCATATATGACTGAGTGTCCTGTGTGTATGTCTGTCTGGGTAGAATACACAAGGGAAGCTGTCAACCAGTACAGACCAGAGGTGGATTGGAGACCAGCTGTAAGGCACAGATGGTCAGTAAGTGCAGAGAAATACCCACTGTCTAAAAGTGTCATTTCTAAATTAATAATACTAAATACAACTTCACCAGTAAGCAGGATTTTCTATTACCATTCTGGCCATACTAAACATGACAAGGCCACTCCTTTCAGATCAGATTACACCAGGTAAAAGTATGCAAGGGCAGTTCTAACGCTGGCCTATTGGAGGAGCAGGCCTCACAGCAGTAGAAAATGAATTGGTGACTTTTACCCCAATAGGACATGTAAAACACATAAGTCCATGTCCTGCCTTTTACTTACATAGCACCTGGCCCTATGGGTTACTCAGGAGCTACCTTAGGGGTGACTTATATGTAGAAAAATGTAAGGCTTGGCAAGTAGTTTTAAATGCCAAGTCGAAGTGGCAGTGAAATTGCATACACAGGCCTTGCCGTGGAAGGCCTGAGACATGGTTAAGGGGCTACTTTTGTGGGTGGCACAATCACTGCTGCAGGCCCACTAGTAGCATTTAATTTACAGGACCTGGGCACCTCTAGTGCACTTTACTATGGACTCACAAGTAAATTAAATATGCCAATTGGGTAGGGACCAACATTACCATGGTTAGGGGAGAGAGCACATGCACTTTAGCACTGGTCAGCAGTGGTAAACTGCGCAGAGTCCTATAACCAAGGTCAGAAAAATGGAGGGAGGCAGGCAAAACGTTGGAGGATGACAACCCTGAGGCTGTCAGGTCTAACATGATTTATATGCTACATAGTTGTATCAGCCAAACTGTACATCTGTGCAAAGTTAGTGGCCGTTTTAATGGAAAATGTGCAGTCTGTAAATTACAATATTCAAAGTCACCTATCCTCAGGTCTACTAAAAGGCAGGTGTGTTTCAAAAGTTTTGCGTACTAAAAAGTGGGATGCAATTGTAAAAACGTTTGAAAAACACTGATCTAGACTGTTACTGCAACCTCATGCTTGGGTTGCACCAAACTCTACTGAGTTGAAGAACTCCCTCTTGATGCAGTGGACACCTTCTTCATGCCAAAGAAACATTCTCCATGACTAGAGACCTTCTCAATTTCGAGTGCACCCATTTGGTACTAAGAGAAAACGTATTCAATGAACATGCTTTCGAGGAGCAATACAAAATCACAGGAATTCGCAGAGGGACCTTTACTGAGGACTAAGGGGGACTATGGGAAGCAAAACTAGTTATACCAGTTGTATAACATGGAACCCCAGCCATGACCACACCTATTTTTCCTTCATTCACTCCTCTCTCGGCAGCAGTCATATGGAGAGAATAAAAAACATTTTCTACCAAAAGAAAATTACCACAAGTGAAAAAGCTAATGGAGGGAGGCAAAAGAAAAAGGTACAGATCAATCCTCCACATCTGTCAGAAAAAACGTCTCCATCATGAGATAAGTTAAAGGAAAATAGAGGTTATTTAAAAAGATACCCAACAGAAAAATACTTCAGAAAAGCATTGCCTGAAGTGCAAAAATAGAGACATGGGTTTAGATTCTGGTGTACACGGAATAGCCAGAAAATATAACTATTCCCCACTTGAACTGTAATTCTAATCTCACCGAGCACACAAGCTGTTACATTCACTCTTTTGCATCCCTGCTACTCACTAGCCATACTTTCACCAGTCTCTCTCTTCATCTATCCATCCCTTCACAGTTCTATATACCTTTTCATATACAGATCCATCCTTACACCGACCATCAATATACCAATGTATCTATCCATCCTTCCACTCTTCCTGTCCAATCCTTATCCTTCCCTCCATTCATCTTGCTATCCTAGCTTTTGCGTTTTCTTCCTTATTTCCTTTCACGTTTCCTTCATTTCACCCCTTCTTTCTCTCGTCTTTTTGTTTTCGCTCCTTTTATTCATGTAATCATTTCTCTTTCTCAGATCCCTGTAAGGTGCATGTCAGACCACAACCCCCAACACTCCGGCATGGTATTCCCTTAATGGCATCCACTTCACAACCCATCAGGACCAGTTCCTTCCAACTTAGGCTGCCTCAGTGTGGGCTTCACTAATCCACTTGATGTTTATCTTTTTACACTTCTCCTTAATTTTTATGAATTCGTTTTTAATCATTTTTTACAGTTGTATAAACTAGAAAAGTGTAAAACAAACATTGCTGTGTTCTTTCGTGGAGGACAAGGAACTTGACAGCTGCCAGGAGAGGAGGTAAGGCCATTAAAACAACCAGTTGACCTAATATCCGCGTCTCAACAAGATCCCTACAGATGAGCTGACCAAGAAGCAAGACAAAGACCACACTTAAACAATACTTGGATCGCGGAGTTGCAGAAACACTTTTCTGCATCATCATTAGTGAGTCAGCAACATCCCAAACCATTCCTGTAACATTACGGTGGGCATGCAAACCTTCACACCCCTGAGTTTATTGGGTGTTATTGGATAGAGTTGCCTGTCCACATTTTAGAACCATTTGAATTATCAATATAACAGTTACAATTAAGAATGAATACTTAAAGTAGCAGTTAGTACCAAACTGTAAATCCCACTTAGGTATGGTGAAAACCTGCAGTGCAGAAGATGACCCAGGTCCTGTGGGTGCTTGAGCAGAATCAGCCATTAAACATACAGAGCCCTAATGTTTGATACTCATTGGGGTGCCATTCTGGGTGCGGACACACCGCTATATCCGCCCTCATTAAAGAAACCGGAAACTAGTTTGGTCTTAAACTGGTCATTGCAATGTCCAGCGTCCAAAGGTAATATCGGTTCCTGTATTCCCAGTAGCAGCTTAATTGGACATGGGCACTTAGCACCCTAAAATAAAAATCATTATTTTGGTAGCTGCTGCTGCTGCTTTTTCTACTGTTAAAGGGAAACTCAGCAACTGGGCTTGAGCCAAATGAGTTAATAAGTGCTGCATCCAGAACCCTCGATCGGTGGGTCTTAACCTGTGGTGTGGTGGACGTCTGAGGGTTTGCGAAGCCTACTCACAGTGTCTGTGACTGATTCGAAAGAAAATTAGTTACTTACCTGTAACTGTAGTTCTCCAGTATTGGTATCTTCCTTAGATTCACATGTTTGAATCATTCCCCGAAGTAGGAGTACCATAATAAAGCAGGCCATAACATTGTAATAGGCTATAACGGCAATGAACATTCACTTTAATAGCTTATCCATGCCCTTTAAAATAAACCAAACTCAGCACCTGCTAGAACACTCCCAAACAGAGGCCGAGTCCCTCAGATTTGCAGACAATAGTGGGAACATAAATACAGTAGTAATGAGGAGGGTGGGTCGCATGTGAATCTTTGAAAGATACCAATACTGAAGAACTAGTTACAGTAACAAATTTTCTTCTCCAGTATTGGATCTTTCATAGATTCACATGCTTGAATCAGAATAACAAGCAGTTATTGTTTTTATAAAACAATATGTTAATAGCACCAATAGCAGATGGTGAGCACGAACATTTACACAGAGAAATATCTATATATCACGAATAAACATATATCATAAACTGTAAAAACACAGAAAAACAAAACCATGTAATCAATAGAGGCTCACCTTATTGAAATAAGTGGTGAAGCACTTCCTGTCCAACAGCTGGCATCACTGCACTACCCCGATTCCAGGCAAATATGCTGTGTGAAAGTGTGCATGATCTTCCATGTTGCAGCATGACCTATTTTCTTCAGAGTTACTCCAGCAAAAAAAACAGTTGATGTAGCGACTGCTCGAGTAGAGTGGGCTTTGATCTTTGCTGTTAATGCCAGCTTTGGAATGACAGTCTTGGATAGTGGAGGAAATCCATAGAGTCATTGCTGCCTGTGCGACGGATGCACCGGTGCAAGTGTTCCCATACCCAATTAACAGTTCCTTATCTGTTGTGTGCGACATAGCTACAACTTAAAGACACCTTTTGATGTCTAACATATGTAGAGTTCTCTCTGCTGTGGACTGTGGATTTGGAAAAAAGTGTTCTTAGGATTACTGGTTCATTTAGATGAAAATCCGAAGGGACTTTCAGAATAAATCTCGGGTTTGTCCTGAGAAGTACAGACTAGTCTGTACATGGGAGGCAAGGTTGCCTAATTGAAAATGCCTGTATCTCACTTACCCTTCTAGCTGTTGTTACGCCGGTAGTAATGCAACTTTCCAATAGGGGAACTTGAGATCCTCTTTGTGTATTGGCACAAAGGGACTTTTCATGAGTTGGGATAACACCATTCAGGTGCCATGCAGGGGAGGAGGCCTTATGGGATAGGGGGAACCCTGAACAGTCCCTTGGTGAATTGCTTAATAATCCTTTTTGACCACAAGGAAATAGAATTAGAAAAGCGTTGATACTGGATATAGCAGCACAATGTACCTTAATTGTTGAATGTACTAAGCCTGATCGTGCTAATGGCAGATGGTAAGGTAATATTTGCTCTGGTGATGCTTGAGCAGGGTGTAGCTTCTGTTTTTGGCACCACAGGCAATAACTTTCCATTTTAAGCTACACGCCTTAGTAGTCGTGTGCTCTGGCTTTAGCAAGGTCGTCTCTGCAGTCCTGAACGATAATTAGACCTGAGAACTCATTACATTCAGGAGTCATGTGCATAAGGGGAGAGATGTCGGATCTGTATGAAGGACCTGGTCGTTTTAGTGCAAAGAGTGTTCTAGATGGTTTCAGGTGGATGTGGCAGGTTTCCGACAATAGAAGTAGTTCATTGAACTAGTGCTGCCTGGGCCATTTGGGGGCTATTACGAAGAGACAACAGCCTTCTGGCTTCATCTTGCTGAGAACCTTTGGAATGAGAGGTAGGGGGGAAAGCATATGCATAGATCTAACTAGCTGATCAAGAATGCAATGCCCCAAGGCCCTGGAGGCAGATGCCAACTTGCGCAGCATTGGCATTTCTGGTTCACTTTTGTGGCAAACAGATCCAGTGCTGGCTTGCCCCAAAGGGAGAAGATCTTGTCTAACACCAACTGGTTCAGTTCCCATTCGTGGCAGTGGACTCGTGTTCTGCTTAGTGTGTCAGCTAAGATATTTCTGGCTCCCAGGACATGTTCCCTTCTGAAGAGTTATTTTGTGCTTCATCAGCCATCTCCTGAGCTTCTCTGGATGGGGCTAGCGACCTTGTGTCTCCTGGCTTGTTGATGTAATGCAGGCTGGTGGTATTGGCCATCTGGACTAGTACTCACGAACCAGCTACCGTGGAAGGAAAGCAAGGAGTGAGGAAAATTGCTTTGAGCTCCAGCAGACTGATATGCATGGCCTTTGGACCACAGACCACTTCCCCTGTGTTTGTAGATTTTGAAGGTTACCACCGTATCCTTCTAGGGAAGCATCAGTATGTTATTACGAAGTCTGGGATTTGAGGGAGGAAAGTGCAACCCTCAGAGAGACCGCTTGGTTGAGACCCCCATGCTAGAGCTTCCATCATGCCTGGTGTGATGTTTACTATATTGTCGAATGATCCTGTTGTCTGCGTTGATTGCTTGTCTAGTTCGTCATGTAGAGGCCTCATCTTTAGGCAGGCAAAAGGGACTATTGTTGAGGACATCATCCCAAGGAGTCCACTGAAATGGACTTTCTTCCTAGCAGCTTGACTAGTAGTGCTCAGAGTTTTTGCTGTCTGTCCTGGGATAGAAAGGCTTCATCTTTGATGGTATCCAAAGCTGCTCCCAATAATATTATTGTCTTGGAAGGAATAGCTGACAATTTGTTGGCAGTTTACAGTGAGACCTAAACTATGAAACAACGCTTGGCAAGTTTCTGTAGCTTACAATGCTTGATGAGCTGTATGTCTTTTTATTAACCAGTTGTCAAGGTAAGGAAATACCAGAGGACTGTCTTTCCTGAGAGAACCTACCACAGGAGCCAGGCACTTCATAAAAATGCGAGCGCTGACTTGGAACCAAAGGGGAGGACCTTGAACTGGTAGTGGGTACTGGCTACAGTGAAACATAGAAATTGGCGATGTTTGCGTGTTTGCAATGTGAAAGTATGCATCCTGCAAATCCAAAGTTGTCATCTAGTTGCCATGGTTTAGGAGATGTAGGATGTCTGGAAGAGTTACCATGCAAAATTATTGTTATCGTAAATACTTGTTTAATTTTCAGAGATCCAGAATGGGTCGCCATTCCCCTGGTTACTTTTTTATGAGGAAAGAACAGGAGTAGAAACCCATTCCCTTGTGGGGATGGGGAACTTTTTCTATTGCTCCTTTGGTCAACAGGAGAAAGGGGTGCGCTCCCCTTGGTGGAGTGATTGGTGGCTTCTTGATGAATTCTAGGGCATGATCGTAGGTGATCAGGGCCAATACCCACCTGTCTGATGTGTTTTGCCACCACTGATGGAAGAAATTGGAAATCTTTGCAATGAGAGCTATGGAAGCATTGACGGTAACCGGCACCTGGGTGAGGTCACTGTTTGCGGATAGTGTTTCGACCCTGGAGAGACAGGGAGGGGGATTTGCTTTCTTCTGGGTCTTTGTTTATTATAGGCTGCTGTGAGTGGTTGGCAATAAGGCTGCTGTTGATATGAGGGCCTGTAATGTTGTTGGAACGGCTGGTACTGCTAAAAGCGCTGGTATCCTCCTCTAAGTGATGGGAAACCTCTTTCACATGCTCCACAAAAAGTCAGTTTCTGAAACCATAGGGTGCCCAACAATTAAGTAGTGTCAGTGTCGGCCTTGATGCCCTGTAAGGCATCATCTATGTGTTTCCCGAAAAGGGCTTCTCAATCATAGGACATGTCAAGGATTTTTTAATGTACCTCAGGTGGGGAAGAGGTTGCTTTCAGCCAACCTTGCATCCTTAAAATTGTAGCCCCTGCCAGCTCCCGAAACCCAGCTGAGGCTCTGGCCATAGCACAAGCTATTATCTAAGATGATGTGCATTCCCCTTCTTGTAGAAAGGGACCAGGTCTATGAAGGTAGTGATATCAAACCACATTTTTCTGTAGTATCGACCCAATATGGCCAGTGAGTTGGCCACACGAACTGTAATGGGAGATATGGTCTTTTACCTATATTGTCCAAGCATCTGCCCTCTTTGTCTGGTGGTGCAGAGATAGGCATGGATGGGTTTTTAGAACATTGCTGAGAGATAAATGAGTCCTGCTTAAGATGACCAACCAGGCAGGCAGGTGAGTCTTCTGGTGCTTTCTATTTCTTATCTATAAGCGGCAACACAGCCGCTAACATTGCACGATTTCTCATCATCTTTGTGCCTTAATCCCCTATGTAGCCGACAATCAGGATTGTCCGTATCCATTTCTTAGATGGGTCTTTAAAGTCATAATGAAAATAGTCAGACTGTTTGACTGATAGCAGTTGAAATCTCCTTGCAACTCTCTCCATCAGGTTGTGAAACCCTCCTACGTCCTCTGGAGGAGAGTGTACAGGCTGTGGTGCCGAGGGGATGGAGTGGGAATCTAAAATAATCCCATTCATTGTGACTGGATTGATTTTCAGGAACTTTGCCCTCCTCTGTCATCGTCTGATGATGAAGGATCATCCCTAGGAGGCATTGCAATATTTGATACACGAGTCATCCTGGGGGTCACAGGTGGAGGGACAGGCCTTGGTGTTCTGGGGCTCCAGAAACCTCTTTTGGTATTCCTTTAATATGTCCTCAAGGTCTTGAAATAGAGACATAGGTACTTGCACCAAACTCTTATGAGAAGGTGGTCCACCACATCTTTGGAAGTGTTCCCCTATAATGTCTGGGTCTTTTCACATATTCCATCTGTTGTAGGTTGTAATATTCTCCATAGTAGTGTTCTTCCTCATCCTCTTCTTCTTGATATTTTATGTAAAGTTTAGACGGGCTACATGCTGTCTCAAAAGGACCATCATCATCCAACTCCTCCACATCCAGGAAATGACTTGGAGGGGGAGGAGACACCTTGTTTGGTAATGCGTGCTCAGGCGAGTTGGATGTTTTTGGTAATTTCATTGTCATCAACAGTGTCGCTGACAATGTCTTTGTCGATCCGATAATGGCAGATTCCAACTGTTGGAGCTGCCTTGTAACTTCCAGTGCTGGCATTGTAATTCTCATTGACAAGGTTGGCGGTGGTTCCACTGTTGACGGTTGTGATGGTGTCGTCAAAAGAGCCTTCGCCGATGATGCTACTTTAGTCGACGAGGTTGACGCTGACGAGGAGGTGGAAAACGTCATTAATACTGCCGTCTTCAACGCCACTGTGGTAACTGTCGTCGACTATGGTGTGCTTGCCAGTGAAGTGGTGGTTGTCGAGTTTTAAATCGGTTTTATGCTTTGCTGTCGACAATTATTAGGAGGACTTTGGAGGATGGCCTCCATGTTTGACAGATGGAGTGCTGGGCTCGGATCCTGCAGTTTGATGAGATTGTTTCCATTTTATCCTTTTCTGAATGAACTGCCCGTATATCCTTTTCTGAACTGCCCTTAACAGACCCATGGTGACTTTTTTAAGGGTCTTTCTGTTTTTCTCTGAAGTCCCCTGGTCACAGAATCATTTCCTCTTATGTGATCTCTTCTGAGATGTTAAAGAGGTGTCACTGTCTTCCTCAGAACTAGGAACATTTCATTGACTTAGCTTTTTCAAGCCACAGAAGCCTTGCCTCCCTATCCTTCAAGGTTCTGGTGGAAAAGGTGTGAAAGACTCTGCAGTCTTTTACCTTGTGCAGAGGGTAGAGACAGTACGGACAATCCTTGTTGGGGTCTTCAACATGAGCTCAGTGAGACTCTTCACTCAGTGTGAGCTAGAAAATCTGAGGGACTCAGCCTGTGTTTGGGAGTGTTCTAGAAGATGTTGTTGACTGATTGGCTGAGTTGGGTAATTTGAAAGGACATGGATAAGCTATTAAAGTGATTTTTCATTGCCATTATAGCTAATTATAATGTTATGGACAGCTTTATGATGGTACAGTGGGACTCCCTCTTTAAGGACGTGAATGATTCAAGCATGTGAATCCATGAAAGATCCAATACTGGAGAAATTAAATAATATTAATAGAACAATAAGGTGTATATAAATAAATAAGCAAAATGTAAAATTTGAACATTTTAAAGCATTCTATAAATGTGAAGAAATTTTAAATTGAAGGTTAAAAATTAGTTGGTATACTCATACTAAATTGTCAGAGCAGTCGAACAGAATGCAGTATGGACCATGGGTGGCCTCAATTGTATTAAAAAAAAGCTCCAACCTTCCCATTCATTATTTGATTTTTTTTAATATTAGATTTGTTTGTGAATTAAATACAATATTCCAATATTTGTGCATTTGTTTGACGATTGCTTGTTTCTGTATTTTTGTACATTGTTTTGCAGTGCAAATTGTTGGAATTCTCTATGCCAGGGTCCCCAGATATAAATTGTGAGTCATTGTGGGTCTCCGGATTCCAATAATGATACAATGGGAGTCCCTGTATGCCAGTAATGATTAAGTGGGGGTCCACAGAAGTCAAAAGGTTAGGAAACACTACCCTAGACTACTGATAGTGGGGAACAGGCATATCACAACACACCTGAAATATGAGTGTATGACAAAAACAAAATTTACCAGTCACTGTGACTTTGGTTACCAACAATGTAGTAAAAATAAATAAAAGCTTTCCAGAGTTCTCAGTTTACTGGTTTGCGACCTAAACAGACAACAGGATTACTGTTAACAAAAGCTAGTCTGCAGGATGTAAATGCTTTGAAATGTGAGGGGTTGTATGTTACCCCAGCAGGTGTTGGCATATTCTGGTTTTAATGGATGTCTTAAAAACGTCTGTTCTTCACTTACAAGTAAATAAATATTTGCCTTCTCTGAAGATATAGCACTGACTGGACGTTACATTTAATTGTTATTTACTGAGCCATGCTGTGTCTGGGTTTTTAACCCCTAGCGTAAGCTTTACTTCTCTCCCCCTGGACAGACAAGTGCCTGAAGGGAGAAATTAGGTTATACAAACTGGCAGTTTTGGCATCAGTGGTAAGCGCCAGGACCCACAGAGGAAACTTACTGCCCAGCAGCCTGACTGTGTGGGGAC
Source organism: Pleurodeles waltl (assembly GCF_031143425.1). Lineage (NCBI taxonomy): Eukaryota > Metazoa > Chordata > Amphibia > Caudata > Salamandridae > Pleurodeles > Pleurodeles waltl. The sequence continues at coordinate 1,441,383,660 of NC_090447.1, forward strand.
CTCTTACAATCTGAGTCTGCCCCAGGAACCCACAAAAAGGCATTACAAGAAGTTTGTTTTCATCCACAGGCCTTCCATGTCCCAGCAGTAGAGGTAAAGCACAACATTGCTTTGCTTACCAAACATGTAAGAGGCCTGGGGACCCAGCCAAACATCCTTCACTTACCTTCCATGTTATAACAGGACATCTCATCTTTCAGGTAACTGAGCTACTGAGCCAGCAAAATGTCATTTACTGACCTATGTGTGAGAGCTAAAGGAACAACGTAAGGTCTATAACTAACCTTGTAGGTGCCGGCGCTGGTGGTCCAGCATGACATCTTTCCTGTAGAACATTTTGCTGCATATCTCACAGGAAAACTTCTTGTCTCCATGTTTTTTCTTATGTTTTGAAAGATTACTATTTGTAGAGAAGAATCGGTAGCACATCTCGCACTGGAACGTTTTGTCATCTATTTGTGTAAGATGAAACGAAAGGAACAGTTTAAAGAATATTTTATAATTCCTTACTGGACACAAGACAGGAGCATGTGTCTAAGCTGCACACAAAAGACACCACAGGAAAAAGAATAAATCGAGGTTATCAGATTGACTATCACTATGCATAGCAATATCCATGTACTGGTCAACCAAACACCTGTTTTAATTACAAAATAGGAGCTGAGCCAGCTGCAAAAAAAAAAAAAAGAAATGGAACACATGGACAAATAAACCAACCTTCTCTGCTACTGCTCCAAGGTGCAAACTTTGCCTATCTTCTACACCAATCAATGTAAATATCTGTGTCCTACAGGTAATGAGTTGTAAATAAAAGGAGGTGACTGGTCTCCAGAGTGCAACAACAAAAATGTAAGCACTTTGGTCCTCTTAGGTACTGGTGTGACCTGCCACACACATGACCTTCATATCAAAAGAAAGGAGAAGAAAGGCAAAATCTTAAGAACCTCTAAATTTAGCAACAGAAGTGAGAAGTGGAAAATATTTCTCCCCTGGAAGAGGAGTTGCCTCTCTGGAGTCAAATTATGTTTCCTAACCTTTTTCAAGGAGGGAAAATCTTGGCACCAAAAGAAGCCGATTCACAACAGTAAGGCATTTGGGAAATTATTGGAAGGCTTCCCTCACTTAACCTTATATCTTCAGAATGAAGAGGTAGGCAGGAGGATAGAATGGTCACAGAGGATTGTCTATGAAACTGCAGAACAAAGGAGTCGTTTTGGCTTCAGATCAGCATACATATTAAAGTAGTATGGAGCTGTGCTTATCCACAGAAGGCCAGCTCTAGAAATCTGCGTGCAGAAAATTTACTTTGATTCAGCTGCCTCTTGATGTGGGGTCTAATAAGATCACAATAAAGTATGTTGGGCTATACATTGCTTATTCACATGACAAAAATACTGTTATTTTGTGGCTTAAAACGACTCGATATGTCAATGGACAAATGTTACTGTAGGAAAGACTGGGCTTTGCCCTGCAGAGGTGTATTCCAGAACAATTGTTTCCTTAAGGTTTGGAAAAATCCACATTAGAACCAAGACAAATAATTGTTGGCTCCACTTTGAGAATCTAAAGTTTTCCTTTAATCACAGGCCAAGGGCATCAAATGATCCGATGCAGCTCTCACAAGGAAGTAGAGGTCGCTAATGGTTGGTGGTGGTATTTTATGTGGGAACAAGCCATTCACCACTGGTGTCCAAGAGCACCAATCCTATTGTGCTCCATTTAGGCAAGGGAGTTACTCATGTTAGGCACTCCGCTATCAGAAGTAGACATGGTAAGTAATCTAAGCTTACTTGGAGGAGGTTAGAAAGTCAGATACCACACATTCCTTAAAAAATATCAAAAAGTAATATCCATACAGTGCTATAAGTCATTAATTTACAGCTTAACAAAAAGACTTGGTCATGCAATGCATGTAAGACACAAACTGAATGTGCTGTACTTTACTAGGTGTATTTAAAAGGGGAAATATGGTGCGCCAAGGAATTAGCTCAAAAGTTTATACACTAACTAATCTACATACGACGGTGCACTACTATGGGGAATACACTCTAACCCCAAATGCTGGCTGTGCAACCAGTCAGGCTATACATGTGCAATTTGTGGCACCCGTTGTTCTCAAGTATATGCCCCGGTGTAATGCTTCAACTTTTTAAACAAATACAGTACTCATATTTTTGCAAGCGCAGCCACTTACTCGAGATAGTGGTTATATTGATATACATGAAAAATATTAATCAAAGAGTCTTGTGTTCTTTATAATTTTGGGAGCCTGTTTTAATACTCTCTCTCCCACACTAATTAGTCCTTACATATCAATATCATAATCACACAAATCCAGTTTTATCAGTCCATCTCTTTCCAAATAGATAAGAAATGCGAGAGTCGTTCCATCAGGTCCACAATCCATTCTGTTTGAACATAAATGTTCCCAAAGTCCTTGTCAACACCTTAAGTTCAGGTAAGACTCCATAGTGAAACAAAAATTATCCAAGTTCTTTGTAACGACCTTACAGCCAACACGTGTTTCATCACTTGACTTCCTCAGGGCTGGAATCTAGTCGCTTCATTTAAATAGTAAATCTCAGATAATCCAAAAAACAACCTATTCCAAGTCAAATTCCAGTTTATTAACACTCCCGCTGTCACACTTGTACTATAGCCTATCCTTTCCTCGGCTCAATTAAGATTCACCAGTGTTCACCCTCAAAGACAGTTGAGCCGATTAAATCCCGTTTGCGCTCCTCTAGAGTTGTTGCAAACTCACACAGAGAGCCGCCGTGTACGGCGTTCTCCCTCGCCCTCCATTAAAGACTTATCCGGCATTGTAACAAATGAAAGACTAATCTCCAGGTAATGCGCTAAAAATAAACAAACTGAATGTGGTAGCATCATCTAAGCCAGAGATGCAAATCCAAAATGTTTAATAGCATTGACACCCTGGGCACGAGACTGTCTGTGACACTGGTCTAATGTTCAACGTTGTCCTAGTGGTCTGTTCACAAATTAAAAGGAGGCATTCATGATGGTTTTCCAAGAATATTCATGGTCTCAGTCATGGGGAAGAAAGAAAACAATATTAAAATCTTATGAGCATATCTATGTCACTTTGTGTCAATGCACTCTGGTTTAGCAGTGAACAAGCCAATGGTTGAAACTTCAGCAACTAAGCTGTCAGTTTTAAATAAATGGTAACATCTCAGTACCCAGAAATAATTCAAGTTTCTAAGGGCAGTAAGGATTTCATTAGGCTTGTTGTGGTTTCATGGGGCAGCACTCACTAACACATTCCCACAGGCATACCACAGTAGGAGCCCATATATCAAATTAGCCAATAAAAGTCAAGATTTTCAAGTGATTTGGGCTCACAATGCACTAAAGGCACCTTATGAAGCTCAACATTTATTTTGTCAGCAAGGGACTATCTGTAACTAGAAAGGACAACAACTCAGAAACTCAAGAGCTGGAGAGAGGTTCCAAGTGTTTACAGAATTAGAGATCACAACTCGAATCGAAGGGAGCATGTCCTACATCTGTTCAAAACCTACAGTCCTCTCAAGGACTTGAAAAGGGTAAATACTACTGTTTAGGGGTGCCAGTGGGGATGGAGTAGGTTTACTAGTGATGTAGGAAAGCATCTATGCAGTTCATGAAAGGGCAATGCTAGTCTCTGGCCTTTGACTTGCTTTCAGGGCAGCGGGGCTGCCAGGGGGCCCTTCTGAGTAGTCTTAGTTACTTCAGAAGTCCTCCATACATCTCTTCAGTCATTCAGATCTTTTGCGGGCCATGTAGTGTTCAGGTCACCTTTTCTCCTTAGAAGGCATTCAATCTCTTCACCTCCCATAGAGCACAGCAGAAAGAGCCTCTAGGAATTGAAGTTCATCCCAAAACCAATGGGACGCAAACAGGCCAGCTGCACACCAGCAAAGGTTCTATCACTGGAAACACATCTGCTCTTTGTTAGTGCGGAGATTCTCCTTGATGTTCAGATAAGTAACTGTTACTTGTCCAAGAGGGGTTGTAGTAACCCACATTTTGTGGCCAGAGCAGGAAGTTAGGATTGAACTATGGTCTGTTTCATTCAAAGTGTTCGGAGTTAGAAGAAGTGCTGTTTCCTATTTTTTGATATCCTGCTTTCACAGGTTTCTGCAGCAGGGATACCCAGCTTAGACCAGTTAGGACTTGTGGATGTGCATTAATCACAGGCACAGCCCACAGAAGGCCGCCATTGCTTGGAGACAGCAAGCAACATAGGAAGCAAAGGTAGGTTAGAGCAACCTTCCCCAATCTAGAGCTAAGCATTTTTTCCAGCAGAGAGATATGGGTGCATGAAGGTGCACGAGTCACGTTCCCCAAGGACAAAAGCACATTCAGCAGGAAGTTACACACACGCACAATGCAAGCTTATCAGACACATTCCATACAAGGCAATAAACTGGATGGATCATTAATAGGGTGAACTAATCAGCAGTCTCCTTAAAGAAGTACAGGTAAAATTAAACAGAACTATAATCAAGCTGTCATCATCTTTGCCAGTCACCAGTACCTAGGATGAGAGTGCAGCAAAAATCTTCTCTTGTGGGAGTTCTCTTGAGATGACGTCCTGTCAGTAGGGCAAAAACAAGGAGACCCTCCAGGAAACTCAGACTGTGGCATTCACGTGAGGAAAAGTGCAGGTGATAAGAAAAATGCACAGGACTCTGAGCCACAGTTTTTCCAAGACACGCAGAGGATTTACATCCCGGTAGTACTTCCCAGATCAAAGTGTCAGACTCTAGGTAGTCTGGCATCTACTTTAGAAAAACACCTGAAAAGGCTGCCTACGTGCTCATTAAATGTGCTCCACAGTCATAAGCCCTTGTGATGCCAACAGTCAATCAGAGCTTTAAGTTTGGTCACAAACAGGACCTGAAACATCTTAAGCCCCAAATAAAGACATAGCATACCTCCTCAATTACACTGTACTGCTGCTTTCTGGGCTGTAACTAGTGACTGCTGAATGTTTCTTGACCCTCTTGAGTTGACACCAACTTCCTTGTAGGAATTGGTAGTCTGTACAATAAAGAGCTGATAGTAGTAGTTTTAAAAACCGGTGTCTGGCAAATCCTTCCAGGATGTTCATACATTCTAACACTCAGCATTTCAGATAACCTCTAAGGGGACTATACAGTTTTGCTAAATCCTATCTGTAGCTTAAACAGCTTCCACTTGGGGCAGGATTGTGGGAACCCCACAGTCTAGCCCTTACTGGGCTTTTTCTTCCAGGATCCCATCTTTCTGCTATTCATCTTTTTCCCCAAGACCGAGACAGAGGGCGTCCCCCTGCAACACAGCCATTACCTTGTACTGGTGCATAAAGGCATTTTACCAGCTGTGTATGCAACACATACCTACCCTAGACCAGCTACCAAATGGTGAAACAGCCTCTAAAATGTGGCTAAGGAATTCTTTCTTTCAAAGGGTATAACCCCGAAGAACAAGTTACTTACCTTCGGTAAAGCCTTATCTGGTAGAAACTCTACCTAGCCACATATTTCTTACCTTAGAATATTCCCCAGGCATCAGACTGGATACGGAAAATCTTGAGCAATACTTCTGCACACAAGTAGGCGGCGTTGCTCAGCTCTATGTCAGATTGTAAGTGTGAGGTGCCTATATAGGCACTACCCCAGTGCGGCGGACATCAGTTTCTTTTCATTACTCTTTCTGCACAAGAAGCATGGAGCCACATCAGAAGGTCGATTTCAAAAGTGTGCTGAAAGCAGGAACTTTTTATGTGGAAAAAACAGTTCACAGAAATGGGGAGGTGGGGAGGTTGGGAGGGTCAGTAAGGAATCTGCAGCTAGAGTCTCTACCAAATAAGCAGTACTGAAGGTCAGAGACTTGCTCATCTGACAGAGACTTGTATTCGCAAATGTCTTACCGAAGAATAGATAAAGCAATACCTCCTCAGAGGAAGGTCTGCAAAATGAAAAACAAAAAGTCCTGGAGGACCAAAATGGCAAAGTGCCCATCACAATGGACCTGACTGTCAAAACAGTAGTGTTTGGTGAATGTGTGCCATAGTGGCTACAACATAGCTTGACAGATGTCCAGGATCAAAACTCTGCAAGCTAACACAGTGGTTGCAGCTTTGACTCCGGGGAATGAGCCAGTCAGCCCTCAGGAGATTTGCTTCTTGGCTAATGGGTGGCAAATACCATATTGTTCTGTCCCCCTCCTCACTTGGCTGACTGCTGACATTACGCCTTCTGTCCCACTATATTTGTTGTTCAGTAATTTGCTGAAAATATATATATATATGTAAAATGTCACTTACCCAGTGTACATCTGTTCGTGGCATTAGTCGCTGCAGATTCACATGCTGTGCACATCCCGCCATCTGGTGTTGGGCTCGGAGTGTTACAAGTTGTTTTTCTTCGAAGAAGTCTTTTTTCGAGTCACGAGACCGAGGGACTCCTCCCATTTCGACTCCATTGCGCATGGGCGTCGACTCCATCTTAGATTGTTTTCCCCGCAGAGGGTGAGGTAGGAGTTGTGTATGCTAGTAATAGTGCCCATGCAATGGAGTGAATACGTATGTACATAATGAAGTTTAAAGTAATATATTTACAAATTTACAAATGTTCAAGATCAACTTCTAAACGGCTACAGGCTCCCGGGGAGACGGGTGGGCGCATGTGAATCTGCAGCGACTAATGCCACGAACAGATGTACACTGGGTAAGTGACATTTTCCGTTCGATGGCATGTGTAGCTGCATATACACATGCTGTGCATAGACTAGTAAGCAGATATCTCCCCAAAAGCGGTGGTTCAGCCTGTAGGAGTTGAAGTTGTTTGAAATAATGTTCGTAGTACAGCTTGTCCTACTGTGGCTTGTTGTGCCGTTAACACATCTACACAGTAGTGTTTGGTAAATGTATGAGGCGTAGACCATGTTGCTGCCTTACATATTTCGTTCATTGGAATATTTCCTAGAAAGGCCATGGTAGCACCTTTTTTCTGGTTGAGTGTGCCTTTGGTGTAATAGGCAGCTCTCTCTTTGCTTTAAGATAGCAGGTTTGAATACACTTAACCATCCATCTAGCAATGCCTTGTTTAGAAATTGGATTCCCTGTATGAGGTTTTTGGAAAGCAATAAATAGTTGTTTTGTTTTTCGAATTAGTTTTGTTCTGTCAATGTAGTACATTAGTGCTCTTTTGATGTCTAATGTATGCAGTGCTCTTTCAGTTACAGAATCTGGCTGTGGGAAGAACACTGGTAATTCTACCATTTGATTCAAGTGGAACGGTGAGATCACTTTTGGTAAAAATTTTGGATTTGTCCGTAGAACTACTTTATGCTTGTGTATTTGAATAAATGGTTCTTGTATGGTAAATGCTTTAATTTCACTCACTCTTCTTAGAGATGTGATGGCAATCAAAAATGCAACTTTCCATGTTAAATATTGCATTTCACAAGAGCTCAAAAGGTGGACCCATGAGTCGTGTTAAGACAATGTTGAGGTTCCATGAAGGAACTGGTGGTGTTCGTGGTGGTATAATTCTCTTTAGGCCTTCCATAAATGCTATTATGACTGGTATCCTAAATAATGAAGTTGAGTGCGTAATTTGCAGGTAGGCTGAAATTGCGGTCAGATGTATCTTTATTGAAGAGAAAGCTAGCTTTGACTTTTGCAATTGTAGTAGGTATCCTACTATATCTTTGGCAGATGCGTGTAAGGGTTGAATTTGATTATTATGGCAGTAATAAACAAATCTTTTCCCCTTATTTGCATAGCAGTGTCTAGTGGTAGGTTTCCTAGCTTGTCTTATGACCTCCATACATTCTTGTGTGAGGTCTAAGTGTCCGAATTCTAGGATTTCAGGAGCCAAATTGCTAGATTCAGCGATGCTGGATTTGGATGTCTGATCTGTTGTTTGTGTTGTGTTAACAGATCTGGTCTGTTTGGTAGTTTGACATGAGGTACTACTGAGAGGTCTAGTAATGTTGTGTACCAAGGTTGTCTTGCCCATGTCGGTGCTATTAGTATGAGTTTGAGTTTGTTTTGACTCAATTTGTTTACTAGATATGGAAGGAGTGGGAGAGGGGGAAAAGCGTAAGCAAATATCCCTGACCAGCTCATCCATAACGCATTGCCCCGAGACTTATCTTGTGGGTACCTGGATGCGAAGTTTTGGCATTTTGAGTTTTGTTTTGTTGCAAATAGATCTATTTGTGGTGTTCCCCACATCTGGAAGTAAGTGTTTAGTATTTGGGGGTGAATCTCCCATTCGTGGATCTGTTGGTGATCCCGAGAGAGATTGTCTGCTAACTGGTTCTGAATTCCTGGAATAAATTGTGCTATTAGGCGAATGTGGTTGTGAATTGCCCAATGCCATATTTTCTGTGTTAGGAGACACAACTGTGTCGAGTGTGTGCCTCCCTGTTTGTTTAGGTAATACATTGTTGTCATGTTGTCTGTTTTGACAAGAATGTGTTTGTGTCTTATTATGGGTTGAAATGCTTTGAGCGCTAGAAATACCGCTAACAGTTCTAAGTGATTTATGTGAAACTGTTTTTGCTGTATGTCCCATTGTCCTTGGATGCTGTGTTGATTGAGGTGTGCTCCCCACCCTATCATGGAAGCATCTGTTGTTATTACGTATTGTGGCACTGGGTCTTGGAAAGGCCGCCCTTGGTTTAAATTTATACTGTTCCACCATTGAAGCGAGATGTATGTTTGGCGGTCTATCAACACCAGATCTAGAAGCTGACCCTGTGCTTGTGACCATTGTGATGCTAGGCACTGTTGTAAGGGCCGCATGTGCAACCTTGCGTTTGGGACAATGGCTATGCATGAAGACATCATGCCTAGTAGTTTCATCACCAGTTTGACTTGTATCTTTTGATTTGGATACATGGTCTGTATCACATTGTGAAATGTGTGAACTCTTTGTGGACTTGGAGTGGCAATCCCTTTTGCTGTGTTGATTGTTGCTCCTAAGTATTGCTGTGTTTGACACAGCAGAAGGTGTGACTTTGTGTAATTGATTGAGAAACCTAGTTTGTGGAGGATTTCTATGACATATTTTGTGTGTTGTGAACACCGTCTTAGCGTGTTGGTTTTGATTAACCAATCGTCTAGGTACGGGAACACATGTATTTGCTGCCTTCTGATATGTGCAGCTACTACTGCTAGGCATTTTGTAAAAACTCTTGGTGCAGTTGTTATTCCGAATGGCAACACTTTGAATTGGTAATGTATCCCTTGGAATACAAACCTTAGGTACTTTCTGTGTGAAGGATGTATTGGTATATGGAAATATGCATCCTTTAGGTCTAGTGTTGTCATGTAGTCTTGTTGTTTGAGCAGTGGGATTACGTCTTGTAATGTAACCAGGTGAAAGTGATCTGATTTGATGTAGGTATTTAATGTCTCCTTATTATTACAGCTGTGTTGACAGTTCTAGCAGCTGTGACTGCAGCATCCATTGCTGACCGTATCTGATTATTGGAGATACCCTGTCCTTCTTCTACTACTTGCTGCGTTCTTTTTTGGAACTCCTTGGGTAAATGTTCAATAAGGTGTTGCATCTCATCCCAATGGGCCCTATCATATCTGGCTAGCAAAGCTTGCGAATTTGCAATACGCCACTGGTTTGCTGCCTGTGCCGCCACCCTTTTGCCTGCAGCATCGAATTTTCGACTTTCTTTATCTGGAGGTGGTGCATCTCCTGAAGTATGAGAGTTGGCTCTTTTGCGCGCTGCTCCCACTACAACAGTCTGGTGTTGGCTGTTGTGTAATGTACACTGGGTCTGTTGGTGGCGGTTTAGATTTTTTATCTACTCTTGGAGTAACGGCTCTCCCTTTAACAGGCTCCTCAAACACTTGTTTGGAGTGTTTTAGCATTCCGGGTAGCATAGGAAGACTCTGATATTGGCCGTGTGTGGACGACAGTTTATTAAAAAGAAAGTCGTCTTCAATGGGCTCTGAATGAAGGCTGACATTATGAAATGCAGCTGCTCTTGACACCACCTGTGCGTAGCCTGTACTATCCTCTGGTGGCGATGGTTTAGCTGGATAGCATTCTGGACTATTATCTGACACTGGTGCGTCATAAAGGTCCCATGCGTCAGGGTCATCTTGACTCATTCCTGTATGAGTTGGGGATTGCATCATTGGTGGAGTGGCTACCGGTGATGGTTGCGGAGAGTGATGTGGGGATGGTGGCGGTGTTACTTGTTTAGCCACCTTTGCGTGTGGCTGTTTGTCTTTGTCTTGGAAGGCAAGCTTGCGTTTCATTTTGACTGGAGGAAGAGTGCTGATCTTCCCTGTATCTTTTTGAATAAAGAGCCGTCTTTGTGTGTGATCTGGCTCTATTGCCTGTAATTCCTGTCCAAATCTATGTGTCTTAATTTGTGTAGACAGTCCTTGTTCCTCAGTGTAGGAACTTGTTTTCGGTTCCGAGGCCGGATATTTCGGTACGAAACCTTTTCGGCTGCTTTTTTCAGCTCCGACGAAACCTTTTTTACTTTCGGCGTCGTGCTCTCTCGGTGCCGACCCGTTTAGGTGCCGCTGTCTCGTGCCAAATCTTCTCTGAGCCACTATCTCGGGCCCGAGATTGCTGTGTGCCGGTATCTCGACCGGAGTCGGATGACTTCGACACCAGCTCGCCCTTTTTCGGTGCCGATGAACGGTCACCTACTTTTCGGGTTAAGCCATGGCCTGTTGGGGGTGGCGTCCCCTGGGCTTTAGCGCTTTTCTCGTGAGTTCTTGGTTTCGACGTCTTACTCACGGTTTTCGGCGTTTCCTCGGGATCAACCTCCTCAGAGTCCGACTCCTGGGTGGAGAATGTTTCTTCCTCCTCCTCGAAACGCTCTTGTCCTGTCGGCGCCGACGCCATTTGCAGTCTTCTTGCTCTTCGGTCCCGGAGTCTTCCTGGACCGAAACGCTCGACAGGCCTCACAAGTATCCTCCTTGTGTTCTGGTGACAAACACAAGTTACAGACCAGATGTTGATCTGTATATGGATACTTGTTATGGCATTTTGGACAGAAGCGAAATGGGGTCCGTTCCATCAGCCTTGAAGAGACACGTGGCCGGGCCGACCAGTCCCCGACGGGGATGGAAGAAAACCCCGAAGGGCCACCGGAGTTCTTCTTAATTCGGTGTCGATCTGTTGTAACTAACCCGATACCGAACGCAAACAATACCGACGATTTTTCCGAGATTCTAACTAACTTTCCGACCCGAAACACGGAGCGAAAAGGAACACGTCCGAACCCGATGGCGGAAAAAAAACAATCTAAGATGGAGTCGACGCCCATGCGCAATGGAGTCGAAATGGGAGGAGTCCCTCGGTCTCGTGACTCGAAAAAAGACTTCTTCGAAGAAAAACAACTTGTAACACTCTGAGCCTAACACCAGATGGCGGGATGTGCACAGCATGTGTATCTGCAGCTACACATGCCATCGAACATATATATATATGGAAAATGTCACTTACCCAGTGTACATCTGTTTGTGGCATGAGACGCTGCAGATTCACATGCTGTGCATTATCCTGCCATCTAGTGTTGGGCTCGTAGTGTTACAAGTTGTTTTTCTTCGAAGAAGTCTTTTTGAGTCACGAGATTGAGTGACTCCTCCCTTTCGGCTCCATTGTGCATGGGCGTCGACTCCATCTTAGATAGTTTTTCCCGCAGAGGGTGAGGTAGGAGTTGTGTATATAGTAAAGGTGCCCATGCAATGGAGTAAGTATGTATGTACATAATGTGTATAAAAGTGATATATATTTACAAATGTATAAATGTACAAGTTTCATCAATTTATAATGTACAATTTTCATCAACTTATAACGGCTACAGGCTCCCGGGGAGGCGGGAGAGCGCATGTGAATCTGCAGCGTCTCATGCCACGAACAGATGTACACTGGGTAAGTGACATTTTCCGTTCAATGGCATGTGTAGCTGCAGATACACATGCTGTGCATAGACTAGTAAGCAGTTATCTCCCCAAAAGCGGTGGCTTAGCCTGTAGGAGTTGAAGTTGTCTGAAATAATGTTCGTAATACAGCCTGTCCTACTGTGGCTTGTTGTGTTGTTAACACATCTACACAGTAATGTTTTGTGAATGTATGAGGCGTAGACCATGTGGCTGCCTTACAGATTTCTGTCATAGGTATATTTCCTAGAAAGGCCATTGTGGCACCTTTCTTCCTAGAGGAGTGTGCCTTTGGCGTAATAGGTAGATCTCTTTTTGCCTTAATATTGCAGGTCTGAATACATTTCACTATCCATCTGGCAATGCTTTGTTTGGACATAGGATTTCCTGTATGCGGTTTTTGGAAGGCTACAAACAATTGTTTTGTTTTGCGAAATTGTTTTGTTCTATCAATATAGTACATTATTGCTCTTTTAATGTTTAACGTATGTAATGCTCTTTCAGCTATTGAGTCTGGTTGTGGAAAAAAAGACTGGGAGTTCCACTGTTTGGTTTAGGTGGAACAGTGATATAACATTTGGTAAGAATTTGGGATTTGTACGGAGAACCACTTTATGTTTATGTATTTGTATAAAGGGTTCTTGTATAGTGAATGCTTGTATTTCACTTACTCTTCTAAGAGATGTGATAGCTATTAGGAAGGCTAAGAGTGCATGTGTTCAAATGGTGGACCCATGAGTCGTGTTAATACAATATTGAGGTTCCACGAGGGAACTGGTGGTGTTCTCGGGGGTATGATTCTTTTTAAACCCTCCATAAATGCTTTGATGACTGGGATTCTAAAGAGTGATGTTGAATGTGTAATCTGCAGATAGGCAGATATTGCTGTGAGATGTATTTTAATGGAAGAAAAAGCTAGTTTAGATTTTTGTAAGTGTAGTAAGTAGCTTACAATGTTTTTTGCGGAAGCATGTAGCGGTTAAATTTGATTATTATGGCAGTAATAAACAAATCTTTTCCATTTGTTTGCGTAACAATGTCATGTAGTAGGTTTTCTAGCTTGTTTAATGACCTCCATACATTCTTGTGTAAGGTCTAAATGTCCAAATTCTAAGACTTCAGGAGCCAGATTGCTAGATCGAGCAATGCTGGATGTGGGTGTCTGATCTGTCGTTTGTGTTGAGTTAACAGATCTGGTCTGTTTGGTAGTTTGATATGAGGTACTACTGATAGGTCTAGTAGTGTTGTGTACCACGGGTGGCGAGCCCAGGTTGGTGCTATTAGTATTAGTTTGAGTTTGAGTTTGTTTTGACTCAATTTGTTTACCAGATACGGAAGGAGTGGGAGAGGGGGAAAAGCGTAAGCAAATATCCCTGACCAGCTCATCCATAACGCATTGCCCCTGGAGTATGGGTGTGGATACCTGGACACGAAGTTTTGGCATTTTGCGTTTTCTTTTGTTGCAAATAGGTCTATTTCTGGAATTCCCCAGCGTAGAAATTAAGTTTTTAGTATCTGGGGATGAATTTCCCATTCGTGTGTTTGTTGGTGATCTCGACTGAGATTGTCGGCTAACTGGTTTTGAATCCCTGGGATATACTGTGCTATTAGGCGAATGGGATTGTGAATTGCCCAATGCCAAATTTGTTGTGCTAAAAGACACAGTTGTGATGAGTGTGTCCCTCCCTGTTTGATTAGGTAATACATTGTTGTCATGTTGTCTGTTTTGACAAGAATGTGTTTGTGGGCTATTAGCGGTTGAAATGCTTTCAATGCCAGAAACACTGCTAACAGCTCTAGATGATTTATATGCAGTTGCCTTTGTTGAGCGTTCCATTGTCCCTGTATACTGTGCTGGTTGAGGTGTGCCCCCCACCCTATCATGGAAGCATCTGTTGTGATAACGTATTGAGGCACAGGGTCTTGGAATGGCCGCCCTTGGTTTAAATTTATAGGGTTCCACCATTGAAGCGAGGAGTGTGTTTGGCGGTCTATCAACACTAGATCTTGAGGTTGACCCTGTGCTTGTGTCCATTGTGTTGCTAGGCACCGTTGTAAGGGCTGCATGTGAAGTCTTGCGTTTGGGACAATGGCTATGCATGAAGACATCAGGCCTAGAAGTTTCATTACAAACCTCACTTGATAGTGTTGGTTTGGGTGCATGTTTAGTATAACATTTTGGAAGGCTTGTACCTTTTGTGGACTTGGAGTGTCAATCCCTTTTTGTGTGTTGATTGTTGCTCCTAAATATTGTTGTATTTGACAAGGTTGTAGATGTGATTTTTGGTAGTTTATAGAGAACCCTAGTTTGTGAAGGGTTTCTATTACGTATTTGGTGTGTAGAAGACACTGTTGCTGAGTGCTGGTTTTTATTAACCAATCGTCTAAGTAAGGGAATACATGCATGTACTGTCTCCTGATATGAGCAGCTACTACTGCAAGGCATTTTGTGAATACCCTTGGTGCTGTTGTTATCCCGAACTTTAACACTTTGAATTGGTAATGCACGCCTTGGATTACAAACCTCAAGTATTTCCTGTGGGAAGGATGTATGGGTATGTGGAAGTAAGCATCCTTGAGATCTAATGTTGACATGTAGTCCTGTTGTTTGAGCAAGGGAATCACGTATTGAAGTGTCACCATGTGAAAATGATCTGATTTGATGTAAAGATTTAGGAGGTGATTCTACCGCCAAAGTTCCGCCGGCAGAATACCGCTACGTGGTCAGAAGACCGCCGCGGTAATTCTGAGTTTCCCGCTGGGCTGGCGGGCGACCGCCAGAAGGCCGCCCGCCAGCCCAGCGGGAAACCCCTTCCCACAAGGATGCCGGCTCCGAATGGAGCCGGCGGAGTGGGAAGGGTGCGACGGGTGCAGTTGCACCCGTCGCGATTTTCAGTGTCTGCTATGCAGACACTGAAAATCTTAGTGGGGCCCTGTTAGGGGGCCCCACAACACCCGTTACCGCCAGCCAGGTTCTGGCGGTCAAAACCCCCAGAACCAGGCTGGCGGTAAGGGGGTCGGAATCCCCATGGCGGCGCTGCCTGCAGCGCCGCCATGGAGGATTCCTCAGGGCAGCGGGAAACCGGCGGGACACCGCCGGTTTTCCGTTTCTGACGGCGGCTGTACCGCCGCGGTCAGAATGCCCTGGGATGCACCGCCAGCCTGTTGGCGGTGCATCCGCGGTCGTTGGGTCAGAATGACCCCCTTAGTGTTCTGAGGTCTAATATGGGTCTCCGTGTTTTGTCCTTTTTTGGAATTAGGAAATACAGGGAGTAAACACCTGTTCCTTTTTGATGGTTGGGTACCAGTTCTATTGCTTCTTTTTGTAACAAAGCTTGGACTTCTAGTTGTAACAGATCTAAGTGTTGTTTGGAAATATTGTGTGCTCTTGAAGGCACATTTGGTGGCAAATGTAGGTATTCTATGCCATAACCATGTTGGATAATGGCTAGGACCCACGCGTCTGTAGTTATGTGTTCCCAATTTTTGTAATAATCTGTGAGTCTCCCCCCCACTGGTGTTGTGTGGTGGGGGTTTGGGACGTTTAGTTTTTGGGGTTTTTGGGCTTTGGAATTTCCCTCTTGTTTTAGGGAACTGTCCACCTCTATATTGTCCCCGAAAACCTCCTCTTTGATATTGACCCTGGTATGTGGGTCTGGCTTGTGAGGTGGAAGGCTCTGTAGTCTGGGCACGAAACCCCCCTCTAAAGTGCGGCTTCCTAAAAGTGCCTCTGCTCTGTGGGGAGTAGAGCGCGCCCATGGCTTTGGCCGTATCAGTGTCTTTCTTCAGTTTGTCTATTGCTGTGTCCACCTCCGGCCCAAACAATTGTTGTCCGTTGAAAGGCATATTCAGCACAGCCTGCTGAATTTCTGGCTTAAATCCGGAGGTTCGTACCCACGCGTGTCTCCGAATGGTTACCGCCATGTTTACTGTTCTGGCTGCCGTGTCTGCTGAGTCCACAGCCGACCTTATTTGGTTGTTGGAGATAGTTTGGCCCTCCTCGACAACCTGTTGAGCACGTTTCTGGAACTCTTTGGGAAGGTGTTGAATGAAATGTTGCATTTCGTCCCAATGTGCCCTGTCGTATCTTGCCAGTAGAGCTTGCGCATTGGCAATTCGCCATTGATTGGCTGCCTGTGCTGCCACCCTTTTGCCTGCCGCATCGAATTTCCGACTTTGTCGGGTGGTGGTGCGTCTCCAGAAGTTTGTGAGTTTGCCCTTTTCCGGGCTGCTCCTACTACCACTGAATCAGGAGTTAACTGTTGTGTAATGTACACCGGGTCCGTAGGGGGAGGTTTATATTTCTTCTCCACCCTAGGTGTGATGGCTCTGCTCTTGACTGGGTCTTGAAACACCTGTTTGGCGTGTTTTAATATGCCTGGTAGCATTGGCAAACTTTGGTATTGGCTGTGCGTAGATGACAGGGTATTGAACAAGAAGTCATCTTCTATGGGCTCTGCATGCAATGCTACGTTATTAAAAGTAGCTGCCCTGGAAACCACCTGCATGTAAGCAGTACTGTCCTCAGGTGGTGATGGTCTTGCCGGGTAGCAATCCGGACTATTATCTGAGACCGGTGCATCGTACAGATCCGATGCATCCGGGTCATCTTGGCTCATCCCTGCGTGCGTTGGTGACTGCATCATTGGGGGTGTTGCTACTGGGGACAGATGTGGCGAGTGTGGCGGCGATGGCTGTGGAGAACACTGTGGTGGTGTTTTTTCCTTAGCCACTTTAGCTTTTGGCTGCATTTCCGCCTCATGGAATGCGAGCTTCCACTTCATCTTAATTGGAGGAGAGTTCGGATTTTCCCAGTGTCTTTTTGTATATGGAGCCTCCTCTGGGTATGGTCTGGCTCTCCCATGCCCAGTTCTTGTTCAAACCTGTGGCCTTGTAATTGTGAGGAAAGGCCCTGTTCTTCTGTATAGGAGCTGTGTTTCGGCTCCGAGGCTGCGTGTTTCGGCACCGAAACCTTTTCGGCAGTCATTTTCGGCACCGAAGAAACCTTTTTGGTTTCGGGGTTCCGACCTCTCAGTGCCGAGTCTGTTCGGGGCCGGTATCTCGACCGGAGTCAGATGTCTTCTGCTGGTGGGAGAGGCCTTTTTCGGTGCCGATGTTTGGTCACCGTGCTTTCGGGTAAAGCTATGGCCTGTTGGCGGTGGCGTGCCCTGGGCCTTCATGATTTTCAAGTGAGTTTTTGCCGGGGCTGGTTTTCTCACGGTTTGTTGCCTCGTCGGCTGCTCACTCTCGGGCTCGTCCAAGTCCGAATCTGGAATGGAGAATGTCTCCTCTTCTTCGACGTCGGGATGTCCAGCCAGTGTTGACGCCATTTGAAGTCTTCGAGCTCTACGATCCCGCAGTATCTTCTTGGATCGAAATGCCCGACAGGCCTCGCACGTATCCTCTTTGTTTTCGGGGGACAAAAACAGAATACAGACCAAGTGTTGGTCTGTATAAGGATACTTAGCGTGGCATTTGGGGCAGAAGCGGAATGGGGTCCGTTCCATGAGCCTTGAAGATGCACGCGGTCGGGCCGACCAGGCCCCGCCGCGGAGTGGAAGTCCCGAAGGGCTGCCGGAGCTCTTCTTTCTTCGGTGTCGATGTGCTAGCACTAACCCGGTACCGAGCGCAAACAATACAGTTGAATTTTCTGATGAATAACTATCTTTCCCGAACCGAAACACGGAGCGAAGAGGAACACGTCCGAACCCGGTGGCGGAAAAAAAACAATCTAAGATGGAGTCGACGCCCATGCGCAATGGAGCCGAAAGGGAGGAGTCCCTCGGTCTCGTGACTCAAAAAGACTTCTTCGAAGAAAAACAACTTGTAACACTCCGAGCCCAACACTAGATGGCAGGATAATGCATAGCATGTGTATCTGCAGCTACACATGCCATCGAACATATATATATATTTTATTTTTTACTAATGGCTTGAGTTAGATCCTCCCCGCTTATTAAAAAAGATTTCATAATCTCAAACTGCACTCGTCTCATGGTCAGTCTACTCCCGGACGGGGTATTTACCATTGGGAAAAGACAGCCTAGTGGAGCTAGGGAGCAAGCAAAGGGATTCATGGCCTATAGAAACTTTCCTATAGGATTCACTTTGTCATACTGCAAGATTACTCAAATATTGCCAGCCATAAAGGTTTCCCCGCTGTGATGATGTAGGTGGCCTGTAGGAAATTAGATTGTTACAGCATGGAGTGAGAGGCCTCAGTCTTCATATGAACTGTGGCTGAGCACCAACATAGTCAATCAATCTAAATCTGAAATAAAATGAAGGTTTCCGAGAGGAATCCATCTCAATGGCAGAACCACAAATGGCTTCCTCAAAGATAAACACAAATGACACATGAACAGCAGCACAAAAACAAAGCATTAAAAAAAAAAATAGAAGAAAGATCCTGAAACACATACGTCAAAAGGAAAACACTTTAAGGATGAAATGACACCAACATGAAGCAAAGCTGAGGTAGTTATCAGGAAACACAGCAAATTTGGATTTGGTCTTTAATGTAGTCTATTCAGTTGAAAGATTGAGCACCCCAGTACTCGCAGTTTGCTTCCTAAACTATTGGGCAACAGTGAATTAATTTTTTGTCGCAGAAAGCAAAACCATCAGTAATGGTTTAAAACTGAAGCTCTGAAGTAGATACACAACTGAAACAAGCACAGTTCCACTCACTTGAAACCTCAAAAGTCATTCTGAGAACTCTGATGAGAGCAAATATCTAGATTTTCACAACTTGTATCAAACATTTATAATTTTGTTTTGGACAAGATGCTCCAAATTCCCTACAAACTGCTTCTTAGAAACCAGCCCACTGGTTAAAAATTATTCTCCCTACTCCCATCCGGGAAAAGACTTGTCAACAAAATGTTTAACGCAGACACAGCTAGCCCTTTACCTTCGAACACCCACATTTTCCACCCACAGTGGATGCTTCACAGCAGGCTGTCCCCCACTAGATAATGCTTGGCTCCCTTTTCTCCTTGTGGGATCAGTAATGGACTTGCTTCCCTGGTCCTCAAGGTGTAGTTTCAGGTGCAGAAATGCAGGGGAAAGTTTGAACCAATCACTCTACAGAAGTTTCCCAAGAGGCCAGAATTATTCTATAAAGGTAGTCTTTTCACAGACATTATGCAGCTCTCAGTTGCGAGTGACAAGAGCAGTATTTTATAGTACAAACTATTTGTGATTGAATTCACGTGCAATCTCCAGCTCTTTTTCCTCAAAAGGGACTGTTCCCAGAACACCCATATTTCCCAGCTTGTCACAACAGCTAAGTTAAAGGGCCACTGTCTAGGATTCCCTAGCCCTTCATCCCCTCTCTACCCAAAATACACCACTTCCAGCCAATTTAATGTAAAGAAAATGAACCACCTCCTTTCTAAGGAACTATCCGTCTTTCCCTTGTCATCTTTCTAATGGAGTGGGGCTCCTGGCTATCTGAGGCTTTCTCACTTCAAATGATCCAATATGCAGTTCCCCTTTCAGATCTCTTTTTGAAAAAAAAGTTTGATATGTTTGGTTGTCAATGGCCGCTCTGAAGTGTCAGGTTTTTCCTTGCAGCATGTTCCATCATCAGAGGGAAAGGCAAGCCAACACATCTTTGTCTGAGCAGGCTTCATTAGTGACATTCTGTTTTGACAGGTAGTTGCCAAAAAGGAAGGGAATTGAAATAAACAAGTCTTTATTCCAACAAGAGCCTCCGATCAGTGTCTCATTCACATGTTTCCTGAACTTGACAGATGTAGATAAGAAAACAGTTACAGGTAAGGTACAGGAAGCAAGGCCCATCAACAGATGCAGATCAGCAAGCTTAAAACGAATGATTAAACGGTAGACTGTTAAAAAACTTTTAGGAAATTAATTATTGTTGATATATACATTAAAATGTGCACTACACTAGCAGCCCTCAGTTAAAGTATTAATTAGACTAACAGCTGTCAGGGAGGGGGAAACAACTGATGTGGGATCTTGAGCTCAGGCTACTGTGTAACCATTAGGCTCCACCTATGAGTGGTCTATATTGTTCC
This sequence comes from Pleurodeles waltl, assembly GCF_031143425.1. Classification (NCBI taxonomy): domain Eukaryota; kingdom Metazoa; phylum Chordata; class Amphibia; order Caudata; family Salamandridae; genus Pleurodeles; species Pleurodeles waltl. Next base: position 1,441,403,631 of record NC_090447.1, read on the forward strand.
TAGCCCCTGGCACTGAGATGCACTCCCCACTTCACTGCAAGACTAAAGTATGTGCAATAAAAAAAGGCCTTGACATGACACTGGGTTCAATTATTTTCTCTGTGTGGGTTTCCTCAGCCCTTCTAAAATAATGGATCTAGAGACCAACTGATCTCATATACTAATAGCAACCACCTTAACAGGCCTCTTAATATACATTTGATGGACTTCTTCAAATGGTGAAGTCTAAAATCTAATCAGCCCACCACTTGCTGAACAATGTGATGACTTTTCTGAAGGCTCTTAGGCAGTCCAATGGTTACTGACCCAATATCAGGCAGTAACCTGTCTGTTTGTGATCACCAGTGCCGCTAGCACTTCTGCACTTTAACTAAATAACCAAATTACTTGCAGTTTGTACTCAACTTTGCAGAAGTAGCCAAGTTGAGGATTACGCTAGAAAATTGTAGGGATCAAGAATGAAGATACAGTATCTCACATCAAATAATAATGAGTAAACCCATTACCCAGCCAGAGTTCTACACTCAAATAATGATTTTTAAATAGGTAAATGATTTATAAATAAATAATACAAATTAATATAATATACAATATACATAAAAAATATAAAAATATATAATATAAATAAAAGTGATACATTTATTCATTTATTTTAAATAGATACAACATAACGCACAAAGAAATCCAAAAGAAGGTATGCATTCTGGGACCAATTTATATCATACATATTTATAGTACTTTCATGTTTGGCACTAAATTTTCTAGAACACTAGCCTGTTGGCTACTGTTAATGTATGTGACTGTACACCAGTTGATTGATGACTAAGGGCCTGATTCTAACTTTGGAGGACGGTGTTAAACCGTCCCAAAAGTGGCGGATATACCACCTACCGTATTACGAGTTCCATAGGATATAATGGACTCGTAATACGGTAGGTGGTATATCCGCCACTTTTGGGACGGTTTAACACCGTCCTCCAAAGTTAGAATCAGGCCCTTAGTCTATTAGATTTAGTGAACAAATAATGTACTAAAATCAATCAATTTGGCAGATGTGCCAGACAAACAGAACACAATGGATCAATCTCAATTTATATTTGCCCTGTGCAAATGGTCTCTAATTGCAGATTCATCATTGGACAACTTAGCATAACTAATGAGTTTCCTTTAAAAAGTTGTTAAAATCCCTGTACCCAAAGACCCTCCTCTAAAACAAAAAGGTGAATCCTCAGTAGAGCAAACAGTTAATATTTAGAAAGCAAAAGTCTCAGTACTCTGGTCAAAAGATACCAGCTGTCTGGTCATTGGTGTCCAGGAGGGGCACCGTTCAAATTTTAAAACCAGTTAAGAATTTTGATTTTTTTTCCCCAGTAAGGTAGAATCCATAAAGTAACCAGAGCCACAGAAGACTGAACAATAAAGACGACCTTCTCCAGAATAAAGTGCCTTGCTTGTTACCTCTCAGGAAAGAATATATATTAGTTCCCTTCAGCTGCATTTTCAAGATTGTTTGAACACAGAGAAGCATTGCATGCCAGTGTAGGAGATGCCATTTTGCCAGGAGCGGGCCCCTTAGGAGTTGCTGCTACTCTCAATCTACATTAGGCGTCAGTGAAGAAAGTCTGTTCCTGTGATTGAAGGAGAGGAAGGGAGCTTAGTCACCTACACAAGGAACTGGGCTGAACCTGCCACCTTAGGAAGATCTGGTGACAGGTGGAACTGAATGCAGGACAACTCAACAATTCAAGGCCATCCAGGAATGATACCATCTCCACAGCTCAGCTGCACAGTAGGAGGAATAAAAAAGAAATGCATCCTCTGGGTTTCTTTTTCACGGCCATCTTTCCTGGATCTGGGTCTCACCAAAGGAACAGGATGATTCTGGAGATGTTGCAGCATTATCCTAGTGCCTTGTTCAAGGTGAAGTTGTAAAAATGGGTTTCTGTGTAACAGCTATACATAGGACTCATGATGGTGTATCTCAAAAACAGTTGTTATCAAGCGCCCCGGGCAGTCTGACAGCAATATAATATTGAAGATACGGTAGCTAAACAGGTAACATTGACGTCTGGGGGTCTGGAAAGAAGCTTTGCAACTCCTGCTGTCACTCCCTAATCCCATGTACCACCCTCTCCTAAATGTGCTAATACAGAAAAAACATCCAAAAGGAGTCCACCTCTTGGGAAGGCACATCTAATAATATTTTGTTTAACTGATGTTTTTTGAGGATTCATGGCTGGCATCAATGTTGTGGTGTGTTTTCCGCCCACCAACCCAGCAGGAAACGTAAAAGATACCGCGGAGGGACGGCACACACCAAAGTCATAATGAGGGCCTTATTGTGGTTTAGTGCTTTAATATGTTTTTAAGATACAAAGGTCATTGACATTGGATGCCATCACAGAAAATTAGAAGCATAAAGTTGAAGAGAAGATATGGAATGGGCATTAATACCTAGTATATCATAGAGCTCCTTTATATGGTTTAATTGTTATTATTAACATTTTAGAAATTCAAACTCCCCCAAACCCAAATGGGCCATCAGGGACCTAAAAACACAAACAAAGGAACCACTTTCAGGGTAAACTATTAAATCCGCATAGAGCACTAACCAGTGGACAAAATGGAAAAATGGAAACTGAGACCGAGGAAAACAAAAGAAAACACAAACATAAGTCCACCAAATTCTTCCCAACTCCAGCTCACTCCCACACACAGGTAAAGAATCAGTTTGAACCGATCTCCCTGTACAAACAGTCTTCTATGCCTAGGTTTTCCCCACAATTGCTCCAACCCCTTTGAGGAAACCCCTGGAAGAGTATACTTGTGTGTAGGCACATAACTTACCCTGGTACCCTGGCATTCTATATGTTCATCCTTACCTATTGGGTGAGGGAGGCATGCACAGTGAGGCTTTTAGGATCTGTAATTACACTGAATGGGCTCATCCCCAGGAATAAAATGCAGAAGAAGGAGTGCTTTATGAAGTACTTTCCTACTGGATTTTCACCTCCTGAAGTTCAGCAGTCCACAGTGCCACAAACCTATGCTCCACATTTATGGGTTTTCCCATGGAGCCGGTACACTGTTCTTAGCAGGTGGAATAAACTTTACATTGAGCAGCTCTGTACAACGCCCACAGTATGGTGTAACATTCAGTGTGTAAGACATTGGATGGGTCCATGATATGCCCATGATCGGTAATCCCCAAGATCCACGTCATCATTCCTCAAACTGTCAGCCAAGCAACTACTCGCTCTTTCAGAGACCATTTCTAAGATATTCTCTGGCAGGCAAGTCTCATTTGTTTTTCTCACTTAAGAATTAAAATGAGCAAATCATCCAGGCTACAACCTTAGATTCAGTCTACACAATGACAGTTACCAGAGTAACGCCGGCACCACCAAACACTCAAATGCAGAGGAAGGAGGTATCCAGCCTGCCACTGCCACTTTTGTGCTCCATAATCAGTGTTTAGGTCCCTAGAGGAAAAGGAGAAATCCAGCAGCTCATGCAAGACCTCAGGATATGTACCTGTAGGATAAGGTACAGAACCCAGTTTTGGGTGCAGAGCACTTCCCACTGCAGCTGCCTCCAACTCCTGGGATTCACAGGCTGCAAGACCAAAGTGGCAGTGAAAGAATGGAGGCTCTAGCAAGAGCTTCTATAGAGTGGGGTCATCTGGAGTCCCGGCTGGCACTGGCCAGACCTGCTTAATGTCCTCTGTGCGCTGAACAGGTTGCAGGCATAATAAGGCCAGTGTTTTAGCAAATAAGTATCCGGAACAGAAAAAAAAAAAAAAAAACACAAGCTTACCTTCTAAAGGGAAACTTAATTTATTTAAATACTATGCAAAGATGGTCTCCTAGAAGACGGTTGTATTAAATGTTTCCACTACACGTCAGAGTTGTGTGCACAGCAGGAACATTTGTTACTTAGAACACCAGATTTCTGCTAGCCTAGTAGTGAAGAAATATTATTCACAGGCAGAGCATTTTCACTTTATGATTGGGCTGCAGTCGGAGGTCCAGAGGAGAAGCTTGAGATCCTCCATCTCCCCAGGTCAGAAGGACACAAGAGTAGATTTTCTCTTGAATTGTATTACAAGTGTAAATCAACCCCTTGGAATTTTCGGAATAAATGACAATGCATTGCGGGACATGTTTTGATGGCATGGTACTTTTTAACTGGAAGTTTATGTGAACTGTGATTTATCCTTTTTTCATTTACAATTGCAAGTGTAGCACTTTTCTCTTCTGTTTAGCAAACAAGTTCTCAATGAATCCTCTTCACAGGCCAGGGGTGGTAAATGAGAAGCAGCAATAGGACAGACGTCCGGCTGCGGTGATGCCTGCCTCGGCTTCCAGGTACTACTCTATGCAATAGACATCTGCTAGCAGCTGGTCAACTATAGCATTTTGGTGCTGCGCCGCTGCTCAAGATTGACATGTGTTGCATCTGGAAGAGCAGATGACAGAACTAAGAGGAAACAGACACTGAAATCACCCATAAACTGTTGGCCCGTCTACCAACCATAAATATTATTTATTCCCTTGCCTGGACATTACTACGTAGAAATTGTCAGCAGCAGGGTGAACACTTAGGAACAGGATGGATTTCACAGGCAACAAAATGAAGTGTCAAAGACCAAAGAAGAGTCTCTTGCAATCACCTGTTCTGCAGTTGTGGAACTGAAGTGCACTCTCAATGCGAAAGGCTTTTTCACAGTTCGGACACATGTAGATGTAGTCATTGTCCACCTGAGGGTTAAGATAGGTAAACCGGGTTAGAAGGAAAACAAAGCACCTCTCCTCCACAATGTATTCAGTTTACTACTACATCAAGCTTTAAATCAGTCTACCTGTAATCTAAATGTAATGCAATCAAATTTATTTCCAAAAAAAGCTGTTCAAAGTGTATCCCTTACACCTGCTGATTACTATTCACTTAGTAACTTGTATCCTTTCACTAGCAAGGCCTAGCAATGAGAAAGGACTGCCTTTGGGGTTTATTAAACATACACCAGAAACCATGTGAATGAAATATGATCCACTTTTAGTAATGTGGTTTACTTCTTACAAGAGAGAACATATTGAAGTTGTAAACTAACAAATGAAACAATTATTTACCACTAAAACTTGGACAAGTGGGAGCGTATGAAAAACTCGCTTGAAACATTCTCAGTATTGCAGCCGGCTCCCCCACTGACTCCCATGAGACTAGCAATATAAGGAGTAGCTTTTATTTTCACTGCAGCCCATGGTGTTTGAGATATTTGGTAGCTCAAAATGCCTCTAGGTACTATTTTAAGTAGTTTTGTAGTCTGAAGAGACTCATCTTCTTCCATGTTGGAGGTCTCGGTTTTGAAGTCAGTGGGTTTAACCTTTTATGCAGTTTAACGCCCGAATACAACCTTGCCCAAATGCCATCCCATAAAACACCCATCATCTTCAGTTCTCTATGTTGGCAGAATCTTAGAGATTAAACACGCACAAGCCTGACCTAGAGTTACCCGGGTGCAAGCAAGATGCAAATTATAAAACTTAGTGTTTAGTAGTTTATGGGTGCAGATAGTGACACTTTGAACAACGTTCCACACTCAGGTGAAAGGCATTTTGGGGAAACATTTCCGTCACAACAACAGACATCTTTATAATTTCACGGGCGCAGCTTCAGCCAGAATGAAGGGGGCATTATCACTGCCACAACCACTGTTTGCCTGCCGGGTTGCTAAACTTAAATTGCCCCTAAAAGTCTGAACGTTATGTTGCCCACCACCATGAAAGTTAAGAAGTGGGCCTAAAGGCTGAAAAGTCACACAAATCTAAAGTGGGCTTCTTGTAAAGTAGTTTTGCTATAATATTCATTGCAGTCTTGGCCCTCTGCCACTTTGAAAGAATGCATTTAAAATGTTACTTAATTAGTCATGGGACAATAACTGCATCTAAAGAACACAATATGACCACAAGTAGGAATCAACTGAAGACCTGGATTTGGTCCCACCCGGATGCATCTTAAATGAGCTGTGAGAATTCAATTAGCATATTTTTCACGCTGTTGGGGAAACGTTTGACATTTTCTCAGGCAATACAATATCCAGAAAGGTTAATACAATTTACATTTTAATTAGTTTTAACAATATTATTGGTCAGAATTACAACACATTTGTTTTCAACATTCTTGAGCTTGCTGCGGAACAGAGGACATAAATGATGATGGAGTAAGTTCTGTTGTTACAGAAAGGAGCTCTCTAGTCCAATTTGATGCACAACTGATGTACCTGCTAAGACAACCTTCTGCTTGTACAATTGAATTCTTATGTGCATATCTGATGTTTGTGAACAGGGTGCGCAACCTTAGGTGTAGACAATAGCTGTTGCCAGGAACACAGCTTTTGGAAGAGGAATGAAACTTCACTGCATTCTGTTTCTGAATCATTCATCAATGTTTTACCAGACGCAAAATGTTCTAAAGACTAGAATGTATTTTATTGATTTTCAAAAGAATAAAGAAAAAAGATAAAGAAAATGTATACTGTGGCATGGGTTCATTAGTATTCCTTTACAGTGAGTTAACAATACACTATCATCCAATAACATTTGTAGGAAGACTGTTGCTTGTTTTTCCTGTATAGTTCTCTTCCTTCTACATGCTGTTTCTTGGTTCCTTGAAATGATTGGATAGTTACTCATAAAAGTCCATATTTCTTTCTCAGGTTTGCTCACAACCTTTACAGTACTTCTTTAGCCTCACAAACAGTAAAGCAGCTGAAAGGATGGGTGTGGGATGGAAGAACGGACGTTTGAGGGATAGTAGGAGTTAATGAGCGAGGGGCCTAGATCTAGACAGAATTCTTCAAGATGTGGCTTTTTAAGTCCTATTCAGTGTCTAGAGCTCTTGAGTCCCAGAGGTAGGAGGCCTGTGCGTGTCAGAGGGGATCTCCCACCAGACCTATTGCACTCGGCTATGGGGGTGTCAAGAAGGTTGCGAGATGCCAAACTCCGGAGTTTGTTGAACTCCTAGAATGAAGGAGCTTGGTGCTTAAACAGTTGCAAGCTGTAGCCTGTGGATACTGCAGTGTGGAACTAAGCTATTCTACCTGTAAGCCACTGCAGGGTCTTCGGCTCAATGGTGATGCGATCACTGAGATAAAGCCAAAGGTGAATTGTACAGCGGGGTTATCACCAACGAACTTTGACCAAGACAGATCAAAATGTAGATGACAACGCAATAGCTTAGACGTAAAAATTACAACTGAAAGAGTATGTTGTGGCGTAGGTCTGGGAGAAATGGAATGGATTAGAGGGGTGCATGTTATTTTTGTGGCACAGTTGGGTTGGGGGGAGGGAGGAGAAGGTGAAAAGCTTCAGAGATATGAGCTCAATCCATTCCAGAGTCAAGCACGCACATCAAACCTCGCTGCAAGTCTTGCAATCGATTCTGACCTGCACAGTTTTGTTTGACTTGCTATATCTCAGGTCCTGTATGGTTATAAACAGCAAGAAATGCACCTGCAACGAATGGGCCTTGTCCTTCACATGCACTTAAAATGGCAGAACGAATACTGAACGTTAATCTATGCACCATTGTCAGCCGATGAAGGACTTTGAGGGCAGGTGAGATGTGGTCTGACTTATTCAGAGGCTACGATTATGCAGATTGTAAAGCTTTGCAATGTTTCTTCCAATTGCAATATTAAAATAGTAAAGACTTGATTAACACCTTATCCCAGATCACTGCAGGGATAAGGTGCAGGCGGAGGTCTTTCTCAAAGCATGGTGTAGCAAGGAGTGTTTCTGACTGCAAACGATTTATGTTAAACCTTCAGTGCATCACAAATGCATTCGTTGAATTGCACTGTGTCCAGCTAAAAAAAAGTTTCCATAGAAAGTCATCAACTAATACACCGTTGCTGTATCATTATAGAAACATGAATTTTAGTAAACAGTACCCCCAGGTCCCTCAAGTTCTCGTCCCACTCATCACTAATTGGAGATAACTATCTCCACGACAGAAAAAAAAGTACATGAGGAATGCTAGGATATCCCCTCTCCAGCCCCTCCCTCTGATAGTACATAAGCTGTACTCACCCAGCATTCTGCCTGTTCTTTTTTTTCTGTCTTCTGACAGGACGAGGACTTGGGGACGTTGTCCCTGCCGGTCTTGGACGACTGCTGTTCTTGCGCATTACCCTGCAGTCTGCTGGGCTTACTGTGGGGGCGCTGCCATTTTTGCCTCTGGCTGTTGATTCTTTGGCAGTGGCCGCTGGGTGGGCCCTTTTTTGCCAGGGTGTTGTCCCCTGAGACTCCACGGTTGGATGGCAGGTTGCCGGTGGCTGCTTGAGTCCTGCCCTTCCCCTGGGACGCTGTGGGTTTCGGTCCCTTGTCTTTTTCCGGCGCTTGCCTGACTTCCTCCTTGGGACGCTGTTGTTGCCTAGCATGCGCAAGGGGCGTGCTTTTGGGTCAGCTGCTGGTGTGTTCCGGGGGTGAGCATCGTTTGGTGGTTTCTTCATTTTCTATGGGCCGTGCTGATGTTTGGTGACTGATACGGCCCCCGCCATGCTGCTGCAATGGAGGCCCATTCTCCGGTGCCAGGGGGGCCGATGTTGACACTTGCTATTTTGTGCCCTCTTTCTCCATGGCGAGACAGCTCTGGTGGAGTCACATTTTTTTAATGATATTTAACATATAATATTGCATTATGTTAGACAACAGATTGTGATTCGGGCTGGACGGCAGCAGTGGCTTCCCCGCAGCTGCGCCCCTCCCCCCCACGGTGCACGGCGGTTGGTCTGGGTCGGGCACGTTCTCAAGGTGTTTACTTTTGTGGACATGGACACCATCAACAGACAAAAATAGAACAATATACAGTTACCCCCGTTATGTGGCTGTGGCACCTCTGCGCACCATTGGCAGGTTCTTCTGCCATGCCTGTCGGGTCTGTTGTGGTGCCTCCCTGTTCTTTGTTTTGGCGGGGTTGCACTGCGTGTTGCGCTGGCCTTGTGAAGTCCCCCTTGTGTGCGTTCTGTTACCGTGCCCCTCCTTTTTTTTTTTTTTTTCCGGGCTGTTGGTTCTTTGAGGTGGTTTTGGCTGGCTATTCCGGTTGGCGCCTGCTGTACTAAGCTCTTGCCAGTTTTTGGGGGTCAGGTAGGATGGATTCGGGTTTGGGCCTCTGCTTGTGCATGCCTTGGGCTCTTGGCTTGCCTCTGCATTTTTGGGCCTGTGCCCTGGTGTCTCAGCTGCTTCTGTCCTGGTTTGGGAGCACTGGTTTGGTTCGCAATGGCTTTTTGTGTGGCTGGTGTGCCTGTTGTGGTGCCCCTCTTTTTTTCTTTCTTTTCCAGCCTTCCTCCCATCCCACCGGGGTCGTGTGACACCTGGCCTGACACTGGCACTCTGTGTGGCGATGGTCCTAGAAATTTCTGTCTGTGTCCCCTCCTTTACCTCCTGTTCCTTCAGATGCTGAGTCTCCTTCCTGGTCCCCGTTATCTGCTGTTGGAGTGGCAGGGTATTGCTTCCTTGTCTTTCTGACGTTGCCCCAGGGGTGGTTCCCTTTTCGGGTCCTTGCACGGAGGACTGTGGCTTTTGTTTTGGGGGTGTTTGTCTCCTTCCCCTCTTGTCGGGCCTTCGCCGGCCAGTACCTTTTCTTTTCTTCGCATAGGTAGCACTGCCTCTTTTTTGTCCCGTGGCCGGTGTTGTGGCCCTGGTTCTGCTGTGTGTCTTCTGTCCTGGTCTGTTCCAGTTTTGCTCCCTCATGGTGTGAGGTAGGGGTTCTGGTTGGCCTGTGTCTGTTCTTGGTTGCAGTTCCTTGCACATTGGGCTGTTTGTTCTTTTTTTGTATACAGCCTTGTTGTCCTGGTTCCTGCCTCTTGGGCCGTGCCCTGGGGTTCTCTTCCGGTGATTCCGTCTCTTTCTTGGGCCCGTCCTTTCCCATGGCCGGATGTGTTCTGTGGAACACTTGTGCTCCCACTTGGTGTTTGTTTATTGGCTGGTTCTGTCGTGGTGGTGTGGTGGGAATGCTTCTGGGTCTTCTTGGGGGTGGCGGACCCTTTTCTGTGGTGTCTCTCCTCACTGTCTACATTCCGGGCGGCACTTCCTGCATGCTCCTGGTCCTTCTCCTGTTCATTTTTTTATCCTGTTTGGGGGTGGTGGGGTTGTCCTGAGGGGTTCCCCTGCCTGACTGGTTGCCTTCCCCAGCATGGTATGCTCCTTGCCTATGCTTCAGGTTTGGCTTGTTGGCCTTTTCGCATGGTGGTCCTCCCTTCAGTGGCCTCCTGCGGCTTGGTTGTTGTCCGATTTGGTGTGGTGTGGGGTGTTCGGTTACATTCTTATGGCCTCACAGGCTTTTCTGTACCTGTTTCTGAGTGGTGTCCCTTTTCGGTCTGGGACTCTTCAGTGTGTTTCTTCTTCATGTGCTGTGGAGCTCTTCCTTGGGGTGCTGTTTGACAGGGTACATGTTCTTGGGTTTCCCTGTCTCGTTCTCCAGTCTCCGCAGTTGGAGTTCAGGGGTGGTGGTTCCCCTGGTGATGCGCTTTCCTGCCCCAACTTGAGTGGTCCTTTGACAGCTCCTTTGGGTTGTGTGGGGCTCCTTGGCCTGGTTCCTGTTGCTCCATGTTTCTGGCTGTGTCTTTTGTTTGGAGCCGGCTGTTGCAGCAGTCCCCTTCCCGGGTTGGTGCCTCTGTTTTCGGACCCTGGCTCTGCGGTTTCATGGCAGGTGTCCTGCCCTCACCGCTCTTTTTTTCAGCTGTTGGCTTGTTTCTTTCTTGTCCCCTCTGGGTTCTTCTATTGCTTCTGCTTCGTTGTTTTTTTTCCCTTCTTGTTCACGGTGTGTCCTGCAGTTTTGAGGGTGTTCTTAGGCCTGTTCGGGCTGTTTTTGTTGCAGGGTTTCCTTGCTTCGGGCCCTGCCCTGGCTCCTCCCAGGTTCTTTGTCTTGGGTGGTAGCCTTTGGGGTACTGGTTCCTATTAGGTGGGCCTTCTCTTGGATGCCATTGCTGCCGCTAGTTGTGGTCTCGGGCAGTTGGTTTTCTGCTGTGTTGGATGGCCTCTGGTCATGCGCTCTGCCTACCACATGCCAGTGGTTTTTGGTACTTTCAGGGGCTGACTTTTCCTGGTCCCTCACTCCTCTTTTTTCTTGGGGGTACAGTTGCCAGGAGTCGACTGGAGGTTGCCCGATGTCTGGGGTTTCCTTCTTTCGTGTGAAGTTTCATATCTGCCAGGCCTCTGCTGCGGTTTGCTTGCTGTGGTCTTCCCTTCTTTGCTCTGCTTGCTTCCTGTCTCCAGGGTCTTATTCCCCTCTTGTACCTGTTGTTCGCAGGCCTTCAGGGGGCGTGGGGTGCTTGTCGGTGCCTTGGCCATGGTATCTGTTGCTTCTTTACCCAGAGGGCATTGTTGCCCTGTTTCTACTTTGCTTCCGGGACGTCCTCCAGGTGGTGTCTGCTGGTTCGTGGTTTCCTGCGGAGGTCGGGGTTTTGCATTCCCATGGGGTTGCTTTTGTTTTGGCCTTCTTGGCTTCCCTTTTCTTCCACTTTGTTCCTGCAGCAGCTTTCTGTCTGGTCGTTGTCTGGCCTGGGCTGATACGGTTGGGCTTCCCAGTTTCTGGCTGTCACTGTGCGGTATTTTGGGCTCTGAGCCTTTGGTTTGGCTCCTGTGTGTCTCTGGAGGTGGCTGCTGTTCCACTTTGCTTGTTTTCAGTGGTCTCTTAGTGGGCCCCATCTTCGGTTGGGGGCTACGGGGCCTGTGCACTCATGGGTCTGGGGTACCCGTCTTGTCTTTTCTGCTTCTGGGGTGCTTTTTGTGTCTTGGCTCCTCCTTGTTCCTACGGATCCTTTTTTGGTTCCGTTGCTTGCGTGACATTTTCCTGCCTTGGGTTCTCAGGGTTTGGATGTCTCCAGTTGGCCTCTTCGTTCCTGGCTTTGCCTTGGCCTTTGTGGTTGTTGCTGAGTCCTGCCAGGGAAGGTTTCTTTGGTGGGTGTCTTTTTTTGGGGTCCATCTCCCGTGCTGTCTGTTGCATTGGCTGTTGTGGTTTCTGGTCTTCCTCCTCTGGGGGTCTAGTGATAGCCTTCACGATTGGTTTTGGTCTTCTGGGCTCAGTCTTCGTCTGTTCCCCTTGTATGCTGCCGTACTGCTGGCGGCAGTTCCTTTGCTTCTTGGGTTTGCCCAGTTGCTTCCTTTCTGCTTTGCGCTCGGCCTCTGTCTTGGCCTTGGGCTCTCTGTTTGTTGGGGTGCCTCAATGTCTGGTGTTTTGTTTGGTTCCCCTTCTTGGGGTGTTGTGTTGGCTCTGTCCGTTTTTCAGAAGGCCGTTTTTGCCTGCTTGGGTATTCTCCAATTAGTGATGAATGGGACGATGAGTAGAAGGACCTGGGAGTAATGTTCTATTACTTACCGGTAATCTTCATTACTCCTGGTCGTGTTGTACTCGTCCCATTCATCACGCCCCTCCCACCTTCCCATGCCGCCGGCCTTCTGTTGGGGGCTTGGTAGTGCAGGCAGAATGCTGGGTGAGTACAGTTTATGTACTACCAGAGGGAGGGGCTGGGGATGGGATATCCCAGCATTCCTCATGTTCTTTTTTTCTGTCGTGGAGATAATTATCTCCAATTAGTGATGAATGGGATGAGGACAACAGGACCAGGAGTAATGCCGATTACCGGTAAGTAATAGAACATTACTACAACTTCAGGAGTTGGCATGGGTTTGAATATCTCCCTCCCCCATTCCTCAATTTACCAAGCTTCTGGAAATAAACAACTCACCTCATTCCTGCTGTGTTTGTAGGAAACATGCTGCTTCAGACTTTCTTTCCGACTGAAAAGTTTGCCACATTCTTCACATTTATACAGCTTGTCACCTGAGGGAGATACAAAATGCGAAGAAAACTTTGAAGTGTTGAATATCATGATATGTCATGTCAGAATAAATACTGAAAAGAGAGAAAAAGAGAAATAAAGGATATAGGATTAGGTGAGGGTGATTCATAAGGGAAAATGAATTGGTAGTTTTTAGCAAAATGAAGAATGTAGGAAAAAGGGGTACCAAATGGAAGAGCTTTGTGCTCAAAGTCTGGATACTAAACAGTTTATACCTAGCTTAAAGTTTGGATAGAAGTTTATATGATGCCAATATTAATCCTACTGGTTAGAAGGAAGGCTTAGAAAAGTAACAATGCAAAGGGTTTATAACTGTGCCTGTTTGACTAGAGTCAACGTGTTATATATATATATATATATATATATATACACATATATATATATATATATAAAAAGATTTCAAAACAAGTACTCCAGAAGTTTTGGGGTGATTCATCAAGTGGGGGCCCAGAAAAAAAAAGGGGGGGGGGGAGGGGGGCAAAACAGGTTTTCCCCATGGGGATTTTCAACACGACTACAGCCTGAACCACTAGATGGACTTGCACCAAAATTTGGCAGAAAGCTAGCTCTTGGTCCAGCAAGAGCCCTTTTTCTTGTTTCACCTGCACAGTGCTTGCAAAGTCTCTTGAATTTGGAAAAAGTCTTAAAAGGGGCTTAGAACCCATCCCTTACTTACCTGAACTTACCACTGGCTGATTCCAACGTTGCTCCAATGTGCATGCTTCTGACTGGCCAGCACGTTGCCTGCTTTCACTTCCTGCTTTGCTTTGCTTTGCTGCCTGTGAGAAAGTATCCTCTTTCTAGCCTTGTTACCCCCACTTTTGGCCTGTTTGTGAGTGTATGTCAAGGTGTTTTCACTGTCTCACTGGTATCCTGCTAGCCAGGGCCCAGTGCTCATAGTGAAAACCCTATGTTTTCAGTATGTTTGTTATGTGTCACTGGGACCCTGCTAGTCAGGACCCCAGTGCTCATAAGTTTGTGACCTATAGGTATGTGTTCCCTGTGTGATGCCTAACTGTCTCACTGAGGCTCTGCTAACCAGAACCTCAGTGGTTATGCGCTCTCATTTCTTTCAAATTGTCACTAACGGGCAAGTGACCAATTTTACCAATTTACATTGGCTTACTGGAACACCCTTATAATTCCCTAGTATATGGTACTGAGGTACCCAGGGTATTGGGGTTCCAAGAGATCCCTATGGGCTGCAGCATTTCTTTTGCCACCCATAGGGAGCTCTGACAATTCTTACACAGGCCTGCCACTGCAGCCTGAGTGAAATAACGTCCACGTTATTTCACAGCCATTTTACACTGCACTTAAGTAACTTATAAGTCACCTATATGTCTAACCTTTACCTGGTAAAGGTTAGGTGCAAAGTTACTTAGTGTGAGGGCACCCTGGCACTAGCCAAGGTGCCCCCACATTGTTCAGGGCCAATTCCCCGGACTTTGTGAGTGCGGGGACACCATTACACGCGTGCACTACATATAGGTCACTACCTATATGTAGCTTCACAATGGTAACTCCGAATATGGCCATGTAACATGTCTATGATCATGGAATTGCCCCCTCTATGCCATCCTGGCATAGTTGGCACAATCCCATGATCCCAGTGGTCTGTAGCACAGACCCTGGTACTGCCAAACTGCCTTTTCAGGGGTTTCACTGCAGCTGCTGCCAACCCCTCAGACAGGTTTCTGCCCTCCTGGGGTCCAGCCAGGCTTGTCCCAGGATGGCAGAACAAAGGACTTCCTCTGAGAGAGGGTGTTGCACCCTCTCCCTTTGGAAAATGGTGTGAAGGCAGGGGAGGAGTAGCCTCCCCCAGCCTCTGGAAATGCTTTCATGGGCACATTTGGTGCCCATTTCTGCATAAGCCAGTCTACACCGGTTCAGGGACCCCTTAGCCCTGCTCTGGCACGAACTGGACAAAGGAAAGGGGAGTTACCACTCCCCTGACCTGCACCTCCCCTGGGAGGTGTCCAGAGGTCCTCCAGTGTGCTCCAGACCTCTGCCATCTTGGAAACAGAGGTGCTGCTGGCACACTGGACTGCTCTGAGTGGCCAGTGCCACCAGGTGACGTCAGAGACTCCTTCTGATAGGCTCCTTCAGGTGTTGCTAGCCTATCCTCTCTCCTAGGTAGCCAAACCCTCTTTTCTGGCTATTTAGGGTCTCTGTCTCTTAGGGTTTCCTTAGATAACGAATGCAAGAGCTCATCCGAGTTCCCCTGCATCTCTCTCTTCACCTTCTGCCAAGGAATCGACTGCTGACCGCGCTGGAAGCCTGCAAAACTGCAACATAGTAGCAAAGACGACTACTGCAACTCTGTAACACTGATCCAGCCGCCTTCTCGACTGCTTTCCTGGTGGTGCATGCTGTGGGGGTAGTCTGCCTCCTCTCTGCACTAGAAGCTCAGAAGAAATCTCCCGTGGGTCGATGGAATCGTCCCCCTGCAACCGCAGGCACCAAAGAACTGCATCACCGGTACCTTGGGTCTCCTCTCAGCACGACGAGCGAGGTCCCTTGAATCCAGCAACTCTGTCCAAGTGACTCCCACAGTCCAGTGACTCTTCAGTCCAAGTTTAGTGGAGGTAAGTCCTTGCCTCCCCACGCCAGACTGCATTGCTGGGAACCGCGACTTTTGCAGCTACTCCAGCCTCCGTGCACTTCCGGCGGAAATCCTTTGTGCACAGTCCAGCCTGGGTCCACGGCACTCTAGCCTGCATTGCACGACGTCCTAAGTTGTTCTCCGGCGTCGTGGGACTCCTTTGTGCGACTTCGGGTGAGCACCGTTTCACGCATCCTCGTAGTGCCTGTTTCTGGCACTTCTCCGGGTGCTGCCTGCTGCTGAGAGGGCTCCTTGTCTTGCTCGATGCCCCCCTCTGTCCCCTGACGCAATTGGTGACATCCTGGTCTCTCCTGGGCCACAGCAGCATGCAAAAACACTAACCGCACGATTTGCAGCTAGCAAGGCTTGTTGGCGGTCTTTCGGCGAGAAAACACTTCTGCACGACTCTCCACGGCGTGAGGGATCCGTCCTCCAAAGGGGAAGTCTCTAGCCCTTGTCGTTCCTGCAGAAACCTAAGCTTCTACTGTCCAGTAGCAGCTTCTTTGCACCCACAGCTGGCATTTCCTGGGCATCTGCCCATCTCCGACTTGCTTGTGACTTTTGGACTTGGTCCCCTTGTTCCACAGGTACCCTCGACTGGAAATCCATGGTTTGTGTCTTTCCTGCAGAATTCCCCTATCACGACTTCTATGTCCTTTGGGGAACTTTAGTGCACTTTGCACTCACTTTTTAGGGTCTTGGGGTGGGTTATTTTTCTAACCCTTACTATTTTCTAATAGTCCCAGCGACCCTCTACAAGGTCACATAGGTTTGGGGTCCATTCGTGGTTCGCATTCCACTTTTGGAGTACATGGTTTGTGTTGCCCCTATCCCTATGTGTCTCCATTGCATCCTATTGTAACTATACATTGTTTGAACTGTTTTCTAATACTATTACTGCATATTTTGGTACATATTTCTTGTGTATATTTGCTATCCTCATACCGAGGGTACTCACTGAGATACTTTTGGCATATTGTCATAAAAATAAAGTACCTTTATTTTTAGTATAACTGTATAATGTGTTTTCTTATGATATTGTGCATATGACACTTGTGGTACTGTAGGAGCTTCACTCGTCTCCTAGTTCAGCCTAAGCTGCTCTGCTAAGCTACCATTATCTATCAGCCTATGCTGCTAGACACCCTATACACTAATAAGGGATAACTGGGCCTGGTGCAAGGTGTAAGTACCCCTTGGTACTCACTACAAGCCAGTCCAGCCTCCTACACTGCCCATGCGTGGAACTTGGACAAAGTAAAGCTTCCGGTCACTGGCCAATCTCCTTTGTTTGGCTACCACAATGAAAGGACTTCTTTTTCTTAAATTTCTTATCAAGCACCCTAAACTAGTGCATCTGCATGTCATCTCCTGTACTCGCTGCATGCCGTCTTCTGTCCTCTTTCCTCTGTAGCACACACTGCAGTGCTTTTTATTTAATTATTTATGTTTAACCCATCATTCCTGCTCCTTGTTGGTTTACCCTCCACCCCCTGCTTCAGCCACCTCCCACCTACTCCTTCAAGTGACAGAATGGTAGTTTCCATTTGAGCAATGATTGTGAGTATCCTCCACTAAGACTTCTCCTGCACATGACATTACATGCACAATGAGAGAACCTTGTTTATGAGAACAGAGCCACCGAGCTTCTACTTGATGAACTCACTTGCAAGCCCAGGCTAAACTTCACTAAAGTTCTGCCACCGCACTACGCGCAGTTTGTGATGACTTGTTCCACTGTCGGTTTGGAAAAATTAATCATGACCCAGTATAGTGGTGGGCGGGACTGGTGACAGTGCACCTGTGGTATGCCAGCTTATTAGCATTGTTTATATAAACTCGGTTTCAAGGAAACTGTCATGTAAATGAGGGTAGTTGGCTTTAAACAGGTAGAGTTCAAAGTACAAGTTACTTACCTTTGTTAACAAAATATCTGGTAGACATATATTTTAGTTGCAGATTCCTTACCTTCGAATTTCCCCCAGGTGTCAGACTGGATCCGGAGATTTTTCTTCCAGCAACAATACCCTTGCGCGTCAGCAGGTAGCTTCAGTCGACTCCGCGGGCGTCGTGGTCACCGTGATGACGTCAGGGTCTAGTATACAGACGCCACCCTTGCGCAGCGGCGTCAGTTTCTTTTAACGACTTTCCACGCCAAAGTGCAGAGCTGTGAAGAACACCGAAATTGGTGCACCAGAGCTAAGGACCTGAAAGAGGGGATCCCTGTCCCTAGAAATCAGTTTGCAAGCTGGGAGGATGGGTGGGCGGTAAGGAATCTGCAACTAGAATATGTCTTTACCAGATATTTCGTTACCAAAGGTAAGTAACTTTTCTATCTGATAGAGACTTCTAGTTGCAGATTCCTTACCTTAGAATAGATGCCCAAGCAATGCCATCCTCGGTGGTGGGCTGTGAACCAAGATCATACTAGGAAGTCCTGCAGGACCGAACGACCAAAAGAGCCGTCCCGCTGGACCGGACTGTCCAGGCAGTAATGCTTAGCAAATGTGTGCAGGGACGCCCACGTAGCTGCCTGGCAGATATCCAGGCCAGGAACTCCGCGTGCTAACGCAGTGGAAGCAGCAGTTGCTCTGGTGGAATAAGCACGCAAGCCCTAAGGGGGTTGCTTCTAGGCCAAGGCGTAGCACATTTTGAAGCAAGGAAGCACGCATCGAGAGATGGTACGCTTTTGCGCCGCCTTCCCTTTTTTCACACCCACATTTCCAACGAAGAGTTGATCGTCCACCCGGAAATCTTTAGTACGATTGAGGTAGAATACCTATGCTCTTTGTGTCCAGACAGTGGAGTCTCTCCTCCTCATGGGAAAGATGTGGGGGTGCGTAGAAAGTAGGCAGAGTGATGGACTGCCCTACATGAAAGGGTGTAATCACCTTAGGAAGGAAGGAAGGAAGGAAGCCTTAGTGTGCAACACTACTTTGTCAGGGTGCACAGATAAGTATGGAGGTTTTGAGGAAAGGGCCTGAAGCTCACTCACCCTGTGAGCAGAGGTATTAGCGACCAGAAAGGCAGTTTTGAAGGTGAGGAGCCGCAAGGGACAATTATGCATTGGCTCAAAGGGTGTACACATCAAATAAGTATGTACAAGATTAAGGTCCCACTGAGGCATGATAAATGAAGTGGAAGGAAATAAATGGGTGAACCCTTTTAGGCATCTACTCACAATAGGAGATTTAAAGAGTGAGGGCTGATCAGGTAGCCTAAGAAAGGCCGAAATGGCAGACAAATACACTTTAAGGGTGCCCAAAGCAGAGCCCTGCTGGGCCAAAGAAAGAACGAACAGAAGAACCTCGGATAGAGGGGCGGAAAGGGGTTCAACAGATTTGTTGGAACACCATGCCACAAGTTTATTCCAACAACAGGCGTATACAGTTTTGGTTGATGGATGCTTGCCTGCCCAGATAACATTGCAGACTTCGGGTGGAAGGGCAAAAGCTGTCAACTGGCGCCGCTCAATCTCCACGCATGAAGGTGGAGGTTGGACAGATTCGGGAGAAGAACCGTTCCCTGTGACTGCGATGGAAGA
This sequence comes from Pleurodeles waltl, assembly GCF_031143425.1. NCBI lineage: Eukaryota > Metazoa > Chordata > Amphibia > Caudata > Salamandridae > Pleurodeles > Pleurodeles waltl. Next base: position 1,441,422,642 of record NC_090447.1, read on the forward strand.
TCTGCCCGAAGAGAGTGAGTGGAAGATCGATGGACATGCTCAATAGCTCTGGATACCATACTCTCCGTGCCCAGTCCGGAGCCACCAAGATGACTTGGGCCCAGTCGTTCCTGATTTTCTTGAGAACTCTAGGCAGAAGAGGTATAGGCGGAAAAGAGGCCGGAGTTCCACTTGAGACGAAAAGCATCTCCGAGCAAGTGCCGCCTTGGAAACTCCAATGAGCAAACAGCTGACATTGCGCGTTCTCTGTGGAGGCGAACAGATCTAACCAAGGCTCTCCCCACTGTTGAAAGAGACCTTGTGCTACCTTTGGATGGAGACGCCTTTGTGATCAACTGTGCACCGACGGCTGAGTTTGTCCGCTCTGGCACTGAAGGAGCCCGTCTGATGTTGAACCATCAGGGTAATGCCCTGATGTTCCAGCCATGTCCAGAGGCATAGTGCCTCCTGACAAAGGGTCCAGGACCCTACTCTGACCTGATTGTTGGAGTATCACATGGCGGTAGTATTGTCCGTGAACACCTGCACCACTTTCCCTTTGAGAGAGGGAAGGAATGCTTTTAACGCAAGCCTGATCGCCCAGAGCTCCAGCAGATTGATATGGAGCCAAGACTCCGCTGGAGACCAGAGTTCTCTGATCTCCGCCTCTTCCATGTGGCCGCCCCAACCCAGAAGTGATGCATCTGTCACTATAGATAGATCTGGTTGGGGGAAAGGAAAAGGGATCTGCCGTGGACCCAATGTGGATTTGAAAGCCACCACTGCAGGTCTTTCGCAGTCCCCTCCGAGATCTGGACCAGGTCAGAGAGATTCCCCTGATGCTGCGCCCACTGAAACTTCAGGTCCCACTGCAGAGCCCGCATATGTCATCTGGCATGTGTCACTAGCAGGAGGCCATGAGGCCCAGCAGCCGCAGAGTCAGTCTGACCGAAACCCAAGACCGAGGCCGAAAGATCGGAATCATAGCCTGAATGTCTTGGACTCGTTTTTGGGAGGATAAGCCCAAAACTGCACTGTGTCCAGAACCGCTCTGATGAAAGAGAGCGACTGAGAGGGAGTCAGGTGTGACTTTGTCATGTTTATAGTGAACCCCGGCGTGTGCAGGAGGTTTGCTGAAACTGAAAGTGCTTGTGACTTACCACGAATTGTAGGTAACGTCTGTGGGCAGGCAGGATGGGGATGGGAAAATAAGCATCCTGCAAGTCCAACGCTACCATCCAGTCTCCTGGGTCTAAGGCAGACAGAACCTGAGCCAGGGTGAGCATTTTTAATTTCTCCTTCTTGAGGAAACAGTTTAGGTCCTGAAGGTCTAGGATAGGACATAAGCCCTTGTCCTTTTTGGTATCAGAAAGTAGCGGGAATAAAAACCGCAACCTACTTCTGGCACAGGGACATTTTCTATAGCTCCCTTGGCCAAGAGAGCTGCGACTTCCTGGTGGAGAAGCGCCAAATGATCTTCTGGAAGGTGATTGAAGGATGGTGGCATGGGTGGTGGAGCAGATTCAAAAGGGAGGAGGTAGCCCTTTCGAATGATCTGCAAAACCCACCTGTCCGTGGTGATGTTTTCCCAGTGGGGCAGGTGATAGCGAATCCTGCCCCTAACTGGACTGGAGTGTGGGGATGGACTAGGAGGGTTTGGAGGCTGCGGCAGAGGTGGACTGGGCAGACCTCTGGTTCCCTGTCCCACGGCCACATGGGATTCCGCGTCCCGGCCACGCAGAGGCTGAACAGTGTGTGTGGCACAGTGGCTGGGTTGAGAATGCGACAGAGAGCTTCTTCCATGGTCACGAAAGGGGCGAAAAGCGGACTGTGGTGGACGAGGGGCAGAGGAAAGACGAGGGACCGAGCCATAGCCCGGGAATCCTTGAATCTCCAAAGGTCGAGTCCGCTTTGTCTCCAAAGAGATGGGAGCCATCAAAGGGCATGTCCATGAGTGACTGTTGGACATCCCCAGAAAAAACAGAAGTACGTAACCAGGCGTGGCATCGTAAGGCCACCGTCATAGCAACCGATCTGCCCAGAGAGTCGGTCGTATCCAGCCCACAACGGATAGTGAACTTTGCTGCATCTCTCCCGTCGTTCACAGCTTGGGAGACGATAGCACGTGTCTCCTCCGGTATCTGCGGCAGAACTTGTGCAACTGTATCCCACAAAGGGTGGGTATAGCGGATCAAAAAGCCCCCTCCCCCCACCTCCCTGGGCCAAAAACATATTTTCAATTTTGCCACAAAATTGCTGAGAATCAGTGCATCCGCAGCAAATTAGTCCCAAAAAAAAAAAATGTTCTCCGGCTCTTCTTTTGTATTTGTCCCCGGGTGTGCCGGGGCCCGCAGCAATAATGAATATTATAATCAGGGATGTTGATATTGTCTAAGGGAATACGACATAGCCATGCTTCTGCCCTCTGTACAACTAGCTTCTTCACAGAAATGTGACTCAGCTGCGGGCTTACTTTGCCGCTAAAATTATTGATAAACGGAGAACACAACATGCTGTTGTTTTCTGACAGCCAGAAGGCTCCAGAAAAGCAAACATTGCAGAGGCTCCTGTCTCACATCTGTGCCCGCCTTGTTTGAACTATTTCACACACCGAAAAACACAAACATTCTTCAAAAGGCCAACTTTACACAGGAACAAAGTAAAACTGAGATATTCTATCTGAGCTGCCGGTACGGGACTTTAGTGTTCTTGCTTTTTGTTTTTTTGAGTACTTACTAAAGAAGAGGCAGTAGGCCCGGCAGACTGAGAAGTGCCGGTCGCACTAACAGACAGACATATTCTGACAGGTCGCACATGCATGCGCTCACACACTCACAAACCCGGAAACACCAACGGTTTTACACTTACACATGCAGGCGCTCACACACTCACAAACCCACAGCCAGCCACGGTGTCACACATTTGCTCACAAACAGGTCCGGCGTTAGCGCTGGGGGTGCCTAGTGTGATATTTTTTTGGCACCGTCCCATGACCTCCTCCTTGGAATCCTTCACTACCACAGGACAAAGGTACCCCTCATCTCTCCCTAGCCCCTCTCACAAAAATTTAATTTGATTCAAATGGCTGGTAAAGGTTGGCTTTAGTAATCCACTCACCTACCCACATAAAATACAGATCTGTTTTTTGCAGCAGGCGTATTAACCCTCTGTACTACTTTTTGACAGGTCAAAGATGCCACTAGACAAAACTCTGATCTCTCGCTCTAGCAGGAATAATCACAAGTTATCTTGATATTTTTATTGCTGCCTGAAAGCTAGACGCACAAGGAGAAAGTGCTTTAAAATCGTATGTTATTGCTAAATACAGCGCCCCCTTGAGGTCAGCTCCCTGTGCGGCCGTGCCAGTTGCATCCCCCTAAAGCTGGCCCTGCTCACAAACAAGCAAGCAACAGGAGTTAGGCGATCTCACGATCGTTCATGTGCTCACACATACTCACAAACCGCACACACTAATCAACACACGAAACCTTTAAGGTGTCTACCCTAAAAAGGTCAGATGGCTGAAAGCCAACAGAGAAAGACGATGCGGGCGCCCACCTCGTGCTCGAAGCAGGGAAGGGGTCTTCCAGGCCTGAGCACACGACCCTCAGCACCTAACTGCCCGCACAGGGAGCATCAGCTAAGTAATAACATGGATATAGCGCTTGCTACTCAGCCTTAAAGCTTCCTAGTGTTGAATACAACAGATCTTAACCAGGTCTTACCCACTCAGCTGTGGGCATTTTATTCGCTTTAGAGTAGTGAAAAGCCAAGTCCGAATCCACACCTTTCACCTGCAATATTGTCCTGCTGATAGCGTGTTATATCAATTGATGCTTGCACAGTGGTCGTTAATGATTGGTATGCGCTGCAGTGCTTCACGACAAGTTGGTGCCCTACCATGGGTCTAGTGTTTGCCCAATAAGAGTCTTGCCATTGTATTGCTGGCATCTTGTGTACCAACACCACACAATTTCATCGCCCCGCAGACTGTCACTTTGGAGAAAGCCAAGAGGCCTACCCATGTCCCCTCCCAGCAGTCTGGGGTTTTTACAACTTCGCCAATGAGTTAACCGCCTCCCATTCACCCTGGTCAGGATCTTTGTTTGTCTTCCGCTGATGATTAATAACGCTCACTCCACGTGCTTCCCTGTAGTTTTGTTTTTCTGTCTGCGCCCATATCTCGTGAAAAACACAGACTTTCTAAACTCCCCCCCTTCCCTATTTTCAAGGGAGATTTTATTATTTTTTTGGATATTTTTCCAATGAAATAGTAGAGAAGCCCTTTACAAAAGTAAAATGTCCACAGGTCTTCCCGTGAAAAATATCTACAAGGCCCTCAAAACCTGCTGAGCTACCCACACCAGTGAGGAGGACAGCCTGACTAAGCAGAGATCAGACAAGAGACGGACCTCAAGGCCCCATCTCACGGTCTTCTCCTCACACCTCCGTATCTCCTCCTGGAAGGGGTCTGAAATACAAATTGTCCTGCATTAAACCTCCCAACCAAAGCTCAAGCCCCCCCCCACTAAAAGCGCCCCACTACCTCTTGAAACGTGCCAAGAAACAACAAAAGCAATTCTCTGTGGAACTCTCAGATAAACAAGTAGGTAAGAGGAGAGATGTGACAAACATAAATATTAAATATTAACACTTGTAATCACTGCAAAGTCTGAGGAGTCCATTTAGGGACAGGAATAGGAATATATATCCTAATCTCCTACTGGCTATTGCCAGTAAGTAGTTATTGTTAAGACCTAGTTTCCGTGGACAAAGCTTTTTTTGTGTTAAAAGTCTTGCGCAGTTAGTGTAATCTTCACAAAATTTTCAAAATTAGTTTGTCACTCACCTCAGCTGCTGTCTTTAAAGTTCTGGGTTGACTATTAAGCAGGGGACCGAAAAAAAGGGGGGCCCAAAATGAGTTTTCCCCACATGGGTCTTGAAAACTACTACAGCCCGAATCGCTGAATGGAATGACACCACATTTGACAGAAAGCTAGATCTTGGTCCAGAAAGAGTGCTTTTTAGGTTGAGCATAGCAGCACGCATGTGCTGCTTTTACGATGTGTTGGTATGTATCTGGGCTTTTAACAACGCCCATCACAATCACTCGTTTATAGGCTTGCCCTTCAAAAATCCTTTGATGACATTGGTAAATGGTTTACGTTTGTCCTCCTTGGGGAGGGTTTGTTACCGCCTTGGCTATTGCCCCAGTTACGTGGCTAATTGCACTTTTTCCTTTTGTGTCTCTCCTTAATGCTGATGCTCTTGGCGGCCGTGGCGCTGTGAATCGGCTCACTTATGTAAAACTGTTTACTTTAGATTTTCAAGTTATGTAGCAAGAAAAGTCCGGTTAGGAGTTTACATTGCTAATAGCTCTAACTCGAGCAAATGCGAAACCCGTTGCATTGCAAATGCTTGTTGTAATATGTTGTAAATCCGTTCAGTAGTTCTGGAGTTTTTTTATTACCAAAAAAAAAAAGTTATGGATATCGAAGGATGCAAATCCTTCATGGATCCAACAGATCTCATGCTGAGATGTGGCTGGCTGCTAACAGTTTAACCAGGAAGTATTGGCAGCCATGTAGGGACTCAGGTTCATCTTAGTCCAAAGAAAAAAGGCAAAAAAAAAAAAAAAAAAAAGAAAGAAAGAGAGAAAGCAAGGAAGAAAGAAAGAAAGGGGGGCACAGTAGGAATACCATACCTCCTAGGGACCAAAGGGACCCCGCACCGGGGGACAAATGTTTTTCTTTTTCAATTCTGCTGTGATTTCACGGAGGATCCACAAATCTGTGACAAAACTGAAGGGAAAAAAAACAACTGTGCAGACTCCCCGGCTTGTTTTGTGTATGCCCACCAGGTAGGCCATATCCCGGGGGGGTGGATTCATAGTTATAGGTGGGCAGGGAAACAGATGAAAAAATTACTCCTGCCCACAGGGCGCAGCATTTTAAGCTGCTTCCCACAGGTGGGAACAATGCCAGCTCCCACTGGAGGCGGGGAACCGGCAGGGGTTTTAAGGGGCATTGAGGCTTCCCCACGGCCTCCAACAAAGGGGCAGGGGATACCTTGGGTGGACTCAAGGGCACCCATCATTTAATGGCCGGCCTCAGGGGATTGGGTCCTGTAAGCCAAAATCATCTAGGGAAGGGGGGGGGGGGCGCTCAGCCCCACTCCCATATATCTAAAAGATTTAGTGTAGAGGCCCCAGGGGCCAGTATTGGCCAGGGGAGCGAACTGCATATTACCTCTTTACATAATGGCCATTCCCAGGTGATGGGGTCCCAAGGGCCAATATTGACCTGGGGAGGGGGGGAATGCCCCCTCCCCTTCAAGGATAAGTCCAGGCCCCAGGAGATGGGGTTCCTGGGGCCAAAATCTGCCCAGGGAAGAGGGCAGCGTGATCCCTGTCCCCCGTTTATATATGAAGTGTGTACCCTGGGTGTGCTCCAGGACACACAACATTTACTGAGCAGGGATAGGGGCTGCATGCTCCCCCCATTATAATAAGGCCAAGCCCAGGGAGGTGGGGTCCCCGGGGCCGAAATCAGTCTGGGAAGGGGGCTGCGTGCTCCCCTTCCCCAACTTAAGTAATGGGCTCCCACACACCAGACCCATGCAGCCACTTACACACCCAACCACAGATCCTTGCATTCACTCTCACACCCACTCAGAGACATACAGGCAACTAACACACACATTCACAGACACCTACTGCCACTCACAAAACCACTCACACACCTGTTCACAGACCCATACAGTGACATACCCATTCACCAACCCAAACAGCCACTCAGACCCACTCACTCACACACCCATACAGCCACCCACACACGCTCTCGCTCCCTGACCCATACAGCAACGCTGACACCCACTCACCAACTCATACAGCCACTCACACACTAGTGTGTCAGTGACACATCCACTCAGACACAGAGAACGACTGACATACTCTCACAGCCACTCATAACCCACTCATACACCCATCCATCAATCAATCCATCCAATCATTTAGGGTTAAACATGTTATAGTTTTGTGTTTTTTATCAATATATATATATATTTTTTTTTTCAAACAAAACGTACAAATTCAGTCCAAAAACAAAAGACATATAATAGAGTTAAGAAATGTGATTTAAAAAAAAACCTGTACAAATTCACTGGAAAAAAATGTTATATTTACAAATACCACTACAAATCTATAGAAATTCATTAGAAAAACTCAAAGATTACAGGGATGTTATAGTTAGGAAATAGAATTAAAAAAATTTAAAACCCTTAAAAATTCACTGAAAAAAAACAACAAAAGAAACACAAAGGTTATGGACAAGTTACCTTTTTCAACGCCTCATCTGGCAGAGACAATGGCCCTCATTACGACCCGGTTTCGCTGCCGACGGGCTGGCGGTGAGGACTGCCAAATTAGGAGTTCAGCGGTTTGGCTAAAGCCAAACCGCCGATACTTTGCTCGTCCCACCTCTTTGCCGCGGTCCTCCGGGCTGGAGGTGAGCACCTTCAGCATGACAGATGCCATAATACAGCTAGTGGTATTACGACGCAGAAGACCGCCAGTATTTTCTGGCAGTTGCACAGCCAGAAAAAGCTAGCGGTCTTGCATCCTGGCGACAGGAATAGTTATTCCTGTCACCAGGATACACTTGCACACATTTACACATACCTGCACGCATGAACGCACACACTTCTACACACAAACGCGACATACACACCAATTCACACTAACATACATACACAAACACCGCACTCACTCCCCCTCCCCATAACCCTCCACCGCATACATACATTAACACCCCCTCCCTGCGCATACATACATTCATGCCCACACCTCCTCGCCCCAGCGCATATACATTCACACCCTCTTCCCCCAGTGCACATATACATTCACACCCCCATCCTCACTGCACCGCATACACGCACTCATCTGCTCTCCCTGTTCACTCACACAAACTCATCCCCGTCCACTTACATGCATGCATGCACTCACCCCTTCCACCCACTCAGTCGCACTCAATCGCTCACACCCGCACTCATGCCCTCCCCATCCCCACTCACTCACTCACTCACCCCATCCACAAACACTCACACACCCCGTCCACAATCACTCACACAGACGCGTGCACACACACACACACCCGTCAGACGATCCACTTACCTAGTCTGTCGAGGAGGTCATCTGGCAGGGGACAGGTGCCCTTTCTTTCACCGCTGGCAGTGCCCCACCATCAGGACACTGCCACGCCATATTATGGGTTGTAATACAGCATTTATCGCCCTTTTGGCATGGCGGTGCCGGACGTGGACCTGCCTCTTCACCTCTGACCGCCTGCACAATGGGTGTTGGAATTCCGCCTGATTTCGGGTGGAATTCAGAAATCAGTCATAATAGGGCCATTTTAGGATCGCCAGCACTAGCGGTCTTTCGGGTGCCCATGGCTTCAGCGGTCTTACGAAAAGACTGCCGAAGTCGTAATGAGGGCCAATGTCTAGTTGCAGATTCCTGAACTTAAAATTTCCCCCAAGCATCAGTTTGGATCTAAAGATTTTTCTTGTGAAGTACCGCTGCATGCAGTTATGTGGGGGACACGGAGCCCAACGATGTCTTGGACGCCGTCCACACCGGATATAACATCACAGGTCCTATATAGGTATCACCCCGGTGGGCAGACGTCAGTTTCTTTTCATGACTTTCTATGCCAGAAGCGCAGAGCCATGAAGAACAAGGACCACTGGTGCATCAAAACTAGGGCCCTGAAAGGGAGTCCCTGTCCAGAGAAATCAGTTCGCAGAGCAGGGAGGATGGGTGGGTCGGTAAGGAATCAGCAACTAGATATTGTCTCTACCAGTATGTAACTTGTCAATCTTAGAGACATTTAGTTGCAGATTCCGAACCTTATAATGGATACCCAAGCAATACCAAACCCCGCGGAGGTGGGTCTCTGAACTAAGATCAAATTAGAAAGTCCTACATGACCGAACGTTTTTGGTAAATGTGTGCAGAGATGCCCACGTTGCCTCCTGACAGATGTCAAGGACTGGAACTTTGAGTGCTAATGCAATAGTTTGGGCATTAGTAGGGACAGTTGAGATGAATGAGTCCCGCCCTGTTTGTTGAGCTAATACATGGTCGTCATGTTGTCTGTTTTTATTAGAACAGTCTTCTGTTTGAGAAGAGGTTGAAACACTTTGAATGCAAGAAATACAGCTAATAATTCTAGATGGTTTATGTGAAGCTGTTTCTGTTTGGGATCCCATTTCCCTTGAATGGTATGATTGTTGAGATGAGCTCCCCAACCTATCATTGACTCGTCTGTTGTGATTATGGTATGAGGCACAGGGTCTTGAAATGACTGCCCCTTCATTAGATTGCTGAGATTCCACCATTGAAGGGACATATGTGTTTGGCGGTCTATCAACACTAGATCTTGAAGATGACCGTGCGCCTAAGACCACTGTTGTGAGAGGGAATTTTGTAAGGGCCTCATGTTTAGTCTTGCCTGTGGAACTATGGCTATGCAAGATTTCATCATCCCTAGAATTTTCATGATAAATCTTACAGTATATTGTTGATTTGGCTGTATGTGTGGAATGAGATTTTGGAAAGCTTGTATCCTTTGTGTATTTGGATATGCTAGGGCTTTTTGAGTATTTGAAATAGCACCTAGGTAAGGTTGTACTTGTGCTGGTTGAAAGTGTGATTTTTGGTAATTGACCGTGAACCCTAGTGTATGCACGGTTTGTATCACATACTGAGTGTGTACAATTGCTTGATTTTTTTAGCCAATCATCTAGATATGGAAAGACGTGAATGTGTTGTCTTCTTAAGTAGGCTGCTACTACTGCTAGACATTTTGTGAACACCCTTGGAGCTGTTATGCTGAATGGCAAAACCTTGAACTGGTAATGTTTTCCTGCTTTGACGAACCTTAGTTATTTTCTGTGAGCTGGTAGGATGGGTATATGGAAATACGCATGTTTGAGGTCCAAAGCAGTCATGTAATCTTGTTTTTGAAGTAGTGGAATGACATCCTGCAGAGTTACCAGGTGAAAATGTTCTGACAGGATGTATAGATTGAGAGGTCTGAGGTCCAAGATGGGCCGGAGGGTGCCGTCTTTTTTGGGAATGAGAAAATATAGTGAGTATACTCCTGTTCCTTGGTGAGAATGTGGGACTAATTCTTTTGTTTGTTTTAATGGCAGAGATTGTACCTCTTGTTGTAACAGAACATTGTTTTCTGGGGACAATTTGTGGTAACGCAGTGGAATGTTTGGAGGGGTGGGGATCAATTCTAGGCAATAGCCATTGTGGATAATAGATAGTACCTAATTGTCTGTGGTGATATTTTGCCAAAGAGAGTGGAATTGCTGTAGTCTTCCCCCCACAGGAGATGTGTGGGGTGGAGGGGTAGGAAGGAAGTCACTGCTTGGATGGAGTATTGGCTTGCTTTGAGGCTTGGAACTTGCCTCGGTTTCTAAAATATTGTCCTCTGTAGGATCCTCTAAATCCCCCTCTTTGATATAGTGTTTGTTGTCCCCGCTTTGCCTGGGAGGTGGAAGCTTCAGAGGATTGTGGCTTAAATCCTCCTCTAAACTGTGGCCTGCGAAAGGAGCCTCTATATGGTGTGGTATATAGTGCCCCCATTGCCTTTGCAGCATCTGAGTCTTTTCTCAGTTTTTCTATAGTGGTGTCCACTTCAGGCCCAAATAAATGTTTTTTTTTTAATCAAAAGGCATGTTAAGTACTGCCTGTTGAATTTCTGGTTTAAAACCAGAGGAGCGTAGCCATGCATGCCTTCTAATTGTAATGGCAGTATTAACACTCCTTGCAGCTGTACCAGCAGCATCGAGGGCAGTTCTTATTTGATTATTACTTATAGCATGTCCCTCTTCCACAACCGGTTGTGCCATTTTTTGATGCTCTTTTGGGAGGTGCTGTAGGAGTTCTCATCTCATCCTGGCAAGAAGTGTTGCGAATTCGCCATTGGATGGCTGCCTGTGTGGCTACTCTCTTGTCAGCAGCATCAAACTTTCAACTTTCTTTATCAGGAGGAGGAGCGTCTCCTGATGACTGGCTGTTAGCTCTTTTTCTAGCCTCACTGACTACTACTGAATCGGGAGGGGCCTGATGTGTGATGTAGTCTGGATCTGTAGGGCAGGCTTGTATTTTTTGTCAATTCTAGGGGTAATCACTCTAGCTTTGACAGGCTCATTAAAAATGTGCTCCGCATGTTTGACCATTCCAATCAATATTGTCTTCCACTCATTCTAGATACCAGTGTCTCCCAAAGTGTTGAATAAAAAAATCTTCTTCTAGGGGTTCAGAGTGCATAAGCACCCCATGGTAAGCAGCTGCTCTAGAAACTACTTGAGTGTAGGCAGTAGTGTCTTCTTGTGGAGAAGGCTTGGATGGGTATAGATCAGGATCATTGTCTGGAATGGGATCAGGATCATACAGATCAAGGGTCTACTGTATCTCCATGCAAGTATAGTGGGTGTGTTGGAGAAGGCAATGGTGGTGGACTATTTTGAGGAAGTGAAAAAGAAAGCTGTGGAGAGTGAGGAGGAGAGACAGGGAGAGGTGGTGGTTTTTCCTTCAGTTTCTGAACCTTTGCTGGTGTTTGAACAGTCTAGTTCCTCTTGAAAGGCCAGCTTTCTTTTAGTCTTTAAAGGAGAGGCTGTTAGAATTCTGCCAGTCTCCTTATGTATATGGATTCTTGATTGTCTTTGATCCATAACCTCCAATATTGGCTCAATATCAGTCTCTTCTTCAGAAGGTTTGTGATGTTCTTGCATGGGCTTCGAGATTTGCTTAAGTTTTCTCGAAAGTCCTTGTTCCTCTGGGTACGAGGATTATTTTGGTTTCGAAGTCTGAATCTTTTTCAGTCCCGAAAAAGAAGTCGTCTGTTTCGGCTCCGAAGCAGGACGTCGAATTTACGACTCCAAAGAGTGAGGATGCTTACTGGAGTCTGAGGTGGAAGTTTGCTCGACTCCGAAGTGGACAGAGGAGTGGCCTTTTTCGGCGCGTATCCTGAAGGTCGGTCACCGACAGTCTTTTTTCAGGCTGAAACATGGCCTTCCAGCAGTAGTGTACCCAAGGCCTTTAATTGCTGTTTTTTATATATGGGCGTAGGAGCAGACGTACTCATGTGCTGGGTCTATCATCTTCCGATTCTTGCTCGAAGTCAGTGTCTCGGATGGAGACTGCCGTCTGCGCCTGCTCTTCCTCCATGACGTTGAGATGTTCAATGCTTTGACGCCATTTATAGTTTTCGGGACCTGCGATCTCTTAAGGTTTTCTTCCATCTAAATGATCGACAGTTTTTGCAATCTTCTTCTCGATGGTCCGGAGAAAGGCACAAATTACAAACCAGATGTTGGTCTGTATATGGGAACTTTGCGTGGCACTGAGGGCAAAATCGAAATGGAGTCCATCAGGCTTCCACGCGGTAGGCCCGAACAGACCAGAGTCGGGCGCACGCGCTCTGAACAGCAAAAAGAAGATTCCGACGGTACTACTGGTTCGATGCTAGATGGAAAACGCGATCAAAACAATACCAACGATTAAGTAGGTTTTCCGATTTGAAATCTTGGAGCGAGTTTGGTAGTTGGACTCACAAGAGTTTCCGAGACACTTGCAGGAGTGCCAATTTAAAAACAGAGCATTCGGACTGTCCAAGGGAGCTTTATTTCCCTTGGGCCATGTCGCTCCAGTGGGAGTCAGACTCCTGTGAGAGTGAGAGATCTGACTGGCTGCCAGCAATATGAGAAAAATGCTCCTGGTAGCAATTACAGGACTCGGGGACTTAGTCCATTGTCCTGACAGACACACACACACACACAGACACACACACACAGACACACACACGCACGCAGACACACACACACACATGGACCCTTCCAGGGGAAAAAAAAAAAGAAAGCAAAAAATGTTGCAAGACTCAGAAGAAAAATGGCACTTGGGACGCATTTTTATATGCCCCGGGGACCCTATATAAAGGAGAGTGGGGCTGTGTGCCCCCATCCCCTTCCTGAGCCTCCAGAGGCCTGGGGAGAATTTTTCATTTTTTTTATTGTGGGGAGATGGGGCGTGGGGGAGATGGGCAGTGGGGTTGGAAGGTGGGGCACACGTGGCCCCCTCCCCAAGCCATTAGAGGCCCCAGGCAGCCCACCCCTGGGCTGATCTTATTTACTGGGAGGAAGGCCCCAGGGAGCCCACACCCAGCGCCAACATACATTTTTATGGGTGGGGGCAGAGTGTCTTGATTATCATCAAAGGATGTAAATGTCCTCTTCTATGTAGAGGCCTTTTGGGGTAATAGCTGTATTGGCATGTAACTTTATTCTAATTCGATCAGGCTCTTTCCCAGGGCCCCCTCTCGGATCTCTAGAACAGAGTCAACCACCAAATGCCTCACATTGTCAAGACTCTTATGCCCTACGTGCAATGGGTTTTACTCGCCAGGCTCATGTCGCTCTTCCCTTGTGGCGCCTCCCTGCCTTGAATACTCCCAGTCATCCTTCCCCTGCAGTGCCTTCCAGTCTTGAGCACTCCATAATTTCCCTACCAGGAAACCTGAACCATTGGCTCTCCTGTTCTGTTGCTATGCAAGTTTGGTCCATTGTGCAGCTGCAGATATCACATCTCCATTTAGGACAGTTAAATTTCCATTGTGAACCACTGAATTATAACATCATGCACTTGGGGTTCCATTGTACTTGTTTGTTGTTGTCAATTACTTTTTGCACCTGCAAGGCCTCATATCCGTTGTATGTAACATGTGATCTTTCCCAGGTCCAATGGAATATTCCATGCTTCCATGTGGTACAAAGTACCTTCATGGAATACATTTCTTCCTGTATAAATACCCCCTCCAAACCTGCATTGGGGCTTGGCCTCGTTCCTGTCTTGTGCAAGCAATTTCCCTACACTCACCTCCTGAGTCACCCAGAACTTTCAGAGCTCAAGACTTCCAAGCCTTCCTGATGATCCCGTGATTCAAGAGTCTGCGACACTTCCAGGGTCCTCCTTCATGAGCTCGATTAAGCCTCTTCTTGAGCTTGTTCCAACGAGTGTCTGGATGTTTTCGGATACCAGTTCAAGTACTATCATGGCTAAGTAAGTTCCCCTCAGGTTAGAATGCACTAATCCATAGGTTAGCAAATAATCCAAAGACTGATTCCTTCAATTGCGTGAGCATGTTTTTAGACATTGAGAATTCAGTCCCAAGAGGCCCAGTAGTCTGGACTCTTTCGTTGCAGTGGTCTGAACTCTATTGTACCATAACTGAAAGTTTGCCACTGAGTTTACTGACAAGTTGTATCTAGTATTGTGTCATGACAACACAAACTTGCCATGCTGAATCAGTGAAACGTCTAAGAAAAGCAATAAAAATGCAGGCAAAAAGGTACCCACAGTGGAGACAGTGAAATCCTAGCTGGAAGAAGGTTTGCCAAGCAGTATTAAGTTTAATACAAGGAAAGAGTCAAAGAGAGAAATCCAAGATGGCCAACGTGAGTCCAGAAAGTTAAGTTGCGTTACTAGTGTTGCATTCAGTTTAGTTGCTAGGATACGTGCGCGCCGCTTGGAAGCTTCGCACTTCAATTGAGGTTTGACAAAAATCAGCTGTGTGGAGAGAGCGCGCTTTCGAGGTAAACGTCTTTTGTGGAAAATGAAATGGTGAATGCAATTTTACAGATAACAGTTAACCACTATAGGTATAGCCCGAGGAGAACAAGTATTGCAGCTATCGGGAGGGTTGGCAATTCTACAGAGTTTTTGGCAGGAAAGTACAGTAGCGAATAAGCATTTACAGGCTCCAAAGTACTTGACAGCTCTATCGAGCTTATTGAGAAACGAACAATAACGAATAAACATTTACCAATACCAAAGTCCTAGACAGGTCCATCGAGCTCATTGAAGAAACAAACTATAACAAGTAAGCATCTGCAAATACAAAAGTTCTTGACAGCGCTATCGAGCTTATTGAAGAAACAAACTATAACAAGTAAGCATTTACAAATACAGCACTTATAAGACAGTCTGCAAGTTTATAAATAGAGTAAACAAACGATACACCATTTTGATCTGGCAACCTATGGGTAACATTGCCTCTTGTTGTTTCTAGTGTATCACACCTGCACAGAGGATAATGAGGTCGAGGGAGTACCAATCCTATTAGGCAGTGCACATGACAGCTGAGCAGTTTTCTCAGTGACACAAGATCATATTTTCTTGTTTTATTCCATCCCCCTTTCTTCTCTGGGGGCAGTTTTTGGAACCAGAAAATTTTAACTTATTTCATTAAGCTGTCCCAGCTGGTACTGGAGGCCCAGTATTGTCTCAGTAGTTGGAACCAAGTGAGTGTGTGACACAAGTAGCATGGTAAATATAGCACTGAAGAACTAGTTACTTACCTTCGGTATTGCCGTATCTGAAAGGGACTCTATCTAGCTGCACAGCCCTTACCTTTGAATATTCCCAGGCGTCATAATGGATCTGGAAGATTTTTCGAGCAGTACCCCTGCAAGCCATTAGGTGGAGACATTTGGCACCATGCGTGGTATATAGGTGCCACCTCAGCATACTGACATCAGCTACTTTCATGACTTTCCACACCAGGAGCACAGAGCCAGGATGAGAACTGATTACTAGTGTGGAAAAGACTAATGGTGTCCTTACACCTGAACTGGTTCACAGAACAGGGAGGATTGGAGAGTTGGTAAGGAAGCTGCAATTAGATAGAGTTTAACGGATAAGTCATTACCAAAGGTACGTAACTGGTTTATCTAGCAAAGACTTCTTTCCACAGATTCCTTACCTTTGAATAGATACCAAATCTATATCTCCCTGTAAGTGGGTCTGCAAACTCTATTAAACCCAAAATGTCCTTCAGAACCTAACATGCAAAGTGCCTGTCACAATGGACCTGAATGTCCTGGTGGTAAGGTTTTGTGAACATGTGCAGTGATGCCCACGTCTCTGCCTGACAGATGTCCAGGAAAGGAACACTGCATCCCCAACGCAGTGATTGCAGCCTTGGCTCAGGTAGAGTGTGCCTGCAAGCCCTCAGGGGTCTGTCTTTTGGCCAATGCATAGCAAATCTTAATCCACAAGACAATCCATTGTTAGATGGCTCTCTTCTGTACAGCTTGCCCTGTTTTCTGCTCCCACATAGTCCACGAAGAGTTAATTATCCACCTGGAACTCTTGTGCGGTCAAGGTGATCAAAGAGGGTGATCCTGCAAGCATGGTCCCAGCAGGGCCCCTCCCACGTCCCTGGTGTTGAAAGACATTCCAGAGAGGCCAGGCTGCCCAAAGAAGAGGTGCATGGCCTTCAGCCTTGGTTGCTCTGGCTACGGGAAAGGTCAGGGAAGTATGGAGCAGACCCAGGGTCAGGCCCTTCCAACTTGCAGGGCCTGGAGTGCCTTCGCTCCCTCATCTCGTCGGACGACTGATGGAAGCAGAGAAATCGCTGATTGATTGTACTTCTTTGACTTCTTGTGCGTGTGGCACTTCCCTGACTTCCCCAATGACTGAGAGTGATGAAGAACGTTAGGAAGGGCTCTTTGAACAGTCCCAGGACCTCCCACATGAACGGGACCTCGAGTGCTGCGGAGTCCACTGACATCGGGTCGTTAGGAGCTTGAGGGATTGTTCCCTCAGAGCCTTTGGGTGCATGGCTTGGCAGTCCTCACACGCCTTGCAACCACTTTCTTGGGTGACCTCCTCACAACAGGAGATAAAATCCCCCCAAAAAAATAATAATAAAAAAGACCAATCAAAAAGCGACGGAGGGGTAGCACAATCAGGATCAGCGCTATCTGGTGTGGAAAGGAAAAAAAACTCATCATCGCGCCTAGGAAGGTCCTTGAAATGAGCGAACCTGGTTGGTTCCGCAGTGAGCATCAAATTGCAATCACTGACATTTTATGATTCTTGTCGCTATGGCTGCTTAAAACTGCAGCTCTCCTGTTCCCCTTATTGGATTTTTGTTATTTTAGTGCCATTTTGTTTACTAAATTTTTACTCTAATTTTCTAATTTGGTAGGATATTTTTATTGTTTTGCATTTTGACTTTGTTACTGTTTTGGTACTGCATAAATACTTTGCAGATTGCTTTAAGTTAAGCCTGTTTAGTCTGCCGTAGCTACCTGGGGGTTAAGCTCAGGTTTATTTAGTGACTTTAAGCATTCATCCTAACCAGATTTGCAACTATTCCTTGAGGTGTGTAGTCACCCACCCCAATTAATAATCCAGTTACTTATACTGCCCATTTGTGTGCGATCCGAATTTGTGGTAAATATCTCTTCTAGGATCAGAAATAATCATAGGTCGAAAGTGCGCATCTGAAATTGTAGTGGTACACCTCAGACAGCTGGCAATATGTTGCCAAGCCCGATCATTTCTGTCACTTTACAAAGAAGGTAAGGAGCAGCCAATAGTTTTTGTTAGACCAAACTACTGCCAACCTTGAAGGGGCCAGGATATTTGTGACAAGAGCTAAGTACATATTCAATAGTAACTGAGATATGGCCAATCGTTGTGAAACTCAGCAATTTGTTCATGTCTGCGGAAAGTTTGAAGCATAAAAATGTGTGCATTTAACCATTTTCCTCAAGGTTTTAGCTACTTCTCCTATATTTAAGAGCAATGTTTAAGTAACACATTAGAGTTTGAACATAGTATCCTCCCGGGAGCTGTTAAAGCAGTGTGCTCTTCCATGAGATCAAATGTGTTAGCAATGAGAAGGAAACTTGATAGGAGTGCTTTCATTTTTTTCAATAAATGGTCCTGCTTGCTTGGTGATGCAGACGGGGCAGAGTACACATAATACGAGTCACAAGAAGAGTCAGAGAGTAGGCTGAAGTTAAAGGCCATTGTGTTTCATGTATCAGTACAGGGTAATATTTCCATAAGGAAATACAGCATTTCTGCAGCTTCAGGTTAATGAACTCTGGCCATCTCTTAACGGATAAAGGGCAAGGGTAATCCTTCAAAAAAAGGGAGCTAAACAGTTAAGATCCTTGATGCCCCCAAAAGCCCTCTCCCCCTGCTTCGTACTGGAGCGCACCTGTGCCTTGGCGCCCAGAACTCTGCCTGGTGCCCCTCCTCACCCTATGTTAATACACCTTCTCAACTACAGACAGAGGCTCTATTCTGTGAGAGACCTGGGAGAAGAAAGAGGTTTTCTATAACACCACCAAAATCCTACTATTTCCAGACTACACCGTCATGGCACAACACCGGCATTTTCTGGATGCAAAGCAAAAGATAAGGGCCATTAAACTACAGTACTCACTACTACATCCAGCCATACTGAAAGTCATATTTCAGGGGAAAACATACTGTTTTGAGTCACCTAAAGGGGCATCGGAATGGGTGGAAGAGAGGGAAGACTTACGAATGGATTGCCCCACTACAAAGCACAACCTTGTTCTAAACTAGTGAGACCTCCCTAAAACCTGGCTCTAACCCTCACTAATCTACTGCCAGATAGCTCTTGGGTTTGTTAAGCACACTCATTCTCACCTAGCGCCCGGTAAGCCTTCGGGTAGCCAGGCGCTTTATAAGCTCACAATACAATTCCATGCCCCAATGAGGACTGATTTTAAAATCGTTTCTTGGAATGTCAATGGACTAAATAAGATTAGAAGAGATGCTGTGCTGCAATACCCCAAAAAGCTCTATTCCCACTGGATACTGCTTTCGGAAACCTAATTGTACTAAAAGTGAGTTCTTGGGACGATACAGCTTCTCCCAGGTGTACCAAGTAGGATTTACCTCAAGCGCTAGAGGTGTACCCATCCTACTACACCAGGCATCTCATCTAACAAATAAACTACCTTAACTAGACGTCTGTTTCTAGCACATAGCAAGCAGTGGCAAAGCCAATAGGTTTTGCCTTTTAGATCTATTAGCTTTACCTATGCATTTTGGAAAAAAACATGGAAGATTACATGGCTGCAGCTAACAGCTCTGTCATTCCCTAGGCACACGAGTGGTGATCTGCATGCACGAGACACCACGCGCCAGTTGGCCTATGGAATGCCGCAGGTGTCTAAAGTTTTTTTTATTTATTCGATTTCAGATCGTGGATTATATTTCAGAAATAAAAATATTAACTTTAATTGTGGGCAAGCACCTTCTAAACGGCAGAGCTGCGAGGCAGCAAATTGTAGTTGCCAGATCCTCCAAAAAAATAATAAATGAAAACTAATGTTAAGGAACATGAGGGGTTCGGGGACCAACAGAGGAGTGGGCACAGGCGAAGCAGCAGGAATTGAGAGGCGGTGAGGGAGCCAAGGAGGCATGTGATGCTGGGCCTGAGAGAGGCCAAAAAATATAAAATAAAAAAATAAAGAAAACATGGAAGATAGAGGAGGGAGAAACACAAGGAGCAGTAGGGTGTGGTGTGTCTGGTGGAGCAGAACACAGGAGCTAGAAAGCACATGCACTCATGCTGAAAGAAATACACTCCCTGAATGGGAGCAGTGGAACAATACAAGTCAGCCAATCAAAAGGATGGTAAAGAGGCCATGCTCCAGGTAGGGACAAACAAGAAAAAAAAGGCAAGTTATCAAATTAAGAATCAAGCAAATGAGGGAGACAAGAAAGCCAAGCAATGATAAGTAATGAGTGGAATCAAAGCCAACTGTACGCTTTTGGTATGGTCCACAACAGGCGGTCACTTACGGACAAGCTACAAGCTGTCTGATAGGCAAGATATAAAAATTTCAACAGCCCTGATACGCAGAGGAGTTTTGTCTTGTTACATGCGGTGGAATTGCAAGAGGGGCTTCTTTATTTTCCTTGCCTGGGCCTGTCCATGACTGGGCCTTACAGAAGTTATGTCTCCCAAACGCATCACCTGTTGTTACCACGTGGTAACTGGGTCGCAGGCAATGACTGATCATGGAGCTCCACTGGCAGCCAATGGGCAGTCTCCCTCACTCCGAGTCCAAAGTCTTAAATGGCAAGGGGAAGAGTGAATTCCGGGTTCTGAAGCTCTGCTGAATAGAAACTAGAGCTCCCACACCACCAAATTCTAAATGATTACCCAGTCTATTGTACAGCTGGGCAATGCTAAATGAGTCTGAAATAGAGAAAACTAACAGCCACGTGACATCGATCCATCACAGAACTACATAAGAAAAATTAATAAAAGGATTAAACATTTCAGTGTTCCTTCATCTGTTCCTGATAAATTAATGACAGCTGATGGCCAAATTATATGATAAAGTGCAGAGCATACTTAGTAAAAGCATAACAATTATGCAATTCTGGACCCATTTATTATCTTGTAGCATGATAGTTACAGAATCAAAATGATGAACCAAGGTGGTAGTGATTGCATGTTTCATAAACAAGTGTGGGCAATACAACAGAAGGACTACGGGATGCATTTGAATCAGCAATAACAACACTTAACATTTGAAGAACTACAGGAGGATATTTTCCAACTCATCAAAACAAATTATACATTACGTGTCTGCTTTCTTGTTTACTAAGAATTTAAACGGTTGCATGACTGCAATAATGTCTTTGAAGCAAACATGACAGAGCATGGCGGACAGTCATTTTAAATAGTGCCACACAGTGACCGATATCTAACTGTAGTTAATTATGATTAATTGACTATTGAAATAACTTCACAGCAATGAGTGAGGACGTGATTGGCATTTGAACTGTGAAATTCATGACCGTTGTAGTTATAACTAGTAAATATCCAAGAAAGCACAGAAATGCAGAAGGTGTAGTCCATACATTTAGCAAAACCACGAAGAAATAATTAAAAACTGTTTTTTTAAAAACATATTTATGTTGGCTTCTATTTCCTGGTTGCATTTCCTAAAGGAGGCGCACACAGCTTAAGGCAGTGGCATTTTAATAATCAAATATTCCTCAAAGGTAGTAATGAAATCAGTTACACAGCCCAGAGAAAACGCAAACCATAGAGCAAACATTCATTGCAGATGGTAAAGTAACAAAGTCCACAGCAATGCAGCTGCCGTATTGCTGTGGACTTTGTTACTTTATCATCTGTGGCATAAATCTACATTATGACCAGCCTTGGTTGAATATACGAATTGGACTTCATTTGTCAATCATTCAGTGTGCTCTGGTGTTTAGTTCTTATAATCTCCATCAACATACCGTGAGAGCGGATGTGCCTGCTGAGGTTGCTGCTGTTTTGAAAGACTTTGCTGCAGAGGTTGCACATGTACATTCGTTTGTGGTCGCCATGCTGGCCCATTAGTCGCCTTCGGATCCCATGCCTCCCAGATAGCAGCATACTTCTTTTAAGGGAGCTGGAACTTTGACTGAAACCATACCTGCAAAAGACAGAGGCCAAAAACATTGAAAAGCACAGCCCTAAAAAGTATCCATTAACCTACAGCTTCGTTTTCATTTTGTGAAGTACAAAAAATACACGCTCAAGCTAGGATACTTTCTCTAAGGTGGATTTATGAGTAGAGTACAAGATGACTAACATCACAAAAAGATCAAAGATTACAGAATAATGACATGCAAATCTATTTGTGATTTAATACTATATTTTCAAGGCTAGAGCTTATGAAGACCAAAAAAGTACTGATGGCAATACATAGCCCAAAATGCATCCTTTAAGGTACCTCAGCAATAGCATCAGCGTTTTAGAAAGGAGCAGTCGAGATAGGCTGCTTTTACAGCTCATGCGTAAGGTCTATACAAGAAAGGAAATCATTTTACATATATAACGTATGTGAAGTAAACTATTACGTGTAAGACTCTTTACCAGTAAACAGAATGGAAAGCATTAAAATAAAACAAAAAACAACGAGGACAGGTACCAATGCCATAAAATCACCTTTAAAGGTCTGGGAGATCATCCTCAACACTAACTCATTGTACTGTGTAAGAACAGTGAACATGTCATTAGACATCTGAGGGTGCGCGGGACTCTGGTACGCCGCAACCAAAACAGTGTCAGGGCACACTAGCACATCACTCTGCCCGAGCGTTCCCGATGCTGTGCAGCATGGTAGAGAAAAAACACCCTATGATGCAGACATACACGGCATTTTGTAGGCATGAGCCACAGGCATGCGCGCGCCTGCAAAAATAATGCAAGCACTTTCCTCTTCCTTTACCCATCCGAGTTGGATTGGTAAACAAAACAAAAAAAGGAACATGAGTGGGTTGAGGAAAGCAGCGGGGGAAAAGGACCAACAGAGGGCAGGGTGGCAAGCAACAGGGGAGTAGGATGGAAGCAACAGGGGAGTAGGATGGAAGCAACATGGTGAGTAGGTGGAAGCAACACAAGGAACAGGTTGGGGGGAGCAAAGCAAATGGAGAGAAAGCAACTTGGAGCAGGGATGGGGAAAGCAAATGGGCAAGAGTAATGTAGAACTGGGTTGGGGGTGGAAGAAGCACATGGGTGAGAAAGCAATGTGTGGCAGGGAGAAACATACAGGCAGAGAAAGAGCAATATGAGCATGGTGGAGAGGGAGAGGTACATGAGAGAGCTAGCTGGAAGGAGAACTTCATTTAAAAAAAAAAAAAAAAAAAATCCTGAAAAGTTAGCAGTGGAAGGATACAAGCAATGCACCAATGCTTCAGGAGAGAGAAACTCAAGGAGAGCAAGAACAGTCCACACAAGCTAACAAGTAAGTAGTAAGGAAATAAGGATATCAATAAAGGCAACCAATGGTAAGCAACGGGAGGGCACTAAGCCAACTTTATGCAGACAATGGGTCTCACAACAGACAGCGTGCACCGTCTAGTAGGGGAGACCTAAAACGTGTTGGAAAAACACCATCTTTCCAATTTTATTTAAAAATTTCTTGGGGGGTGGGGGGGGGGGGGGGGAGAATCCCCCGATCCCACTTTGTAGTGGTCACGGGAGCTCATTGCATGCAGTGTGAGGGCAAGTCTGACAAAATTGCCAGGGCTGCTTTTTGTTCCCAGTCCAGCACTGATCAGATATCTGTCATGTTCGTGACAGAGTACTCATCCTCCTAACTCTAAATCAGGCCACAAGGGTTCAAACTGATCTGAAATATGATAGGGGAAGAAAGTGACAAAGGAAAAACTTACAAATAAAATACAGAGCAAGAATGTAGGCACAAGAAGAAAAGTGTAATGTTTGTAATTGAAAATAAATTAGTTCCTTTGCATTTACCTTGTTCCTGAGTTTATGCTGTGCGGCATCTTCCCTAACACCAGCTCTATAATCTGATCATCATTTTCATCAGGAGGCTGGGGGTCATCTGGTGGCACTTCAGTGACAATTTCAGCGACTTGGTCCTCTAGAAAAAAACAGTATGTCAAATAAAAGGAATAAAATGGAACATCTTTACAGGTTAATTTAGACAAATGTTCACCCATTACTACATGTGTGCATCTTGAAATCTATCAAGCAAGGAACCAAACTCTGAAAGGTGAAAATTACAATAGTTAATGAGGCGATGCTTAGTTAGCCTGTAGATTTGGTAAGAGGAGCAGAAAAAAATACTTGTATTATTTAATGCAGTACTCCTTTGCCATAGACTGGCTAATTGACAATGCTTGGCTTTGTGATACTGGGGGGCAAAAGAAACGGTTTGTGGCTTTAAAATTTACGAGAGTCAGAGGACTTGCCACAAAGTGTTGCTCTCTTGCAGCTCAGGCTCAGTACCATCTGATCTTACCATTCAACAGAACAGCCAGGACTTCAGAGGGGAAAACATGCCAGCTTTCAACTACTGGTCTCAACGTGACTCACATCCATAGCGTTGCATGCTTAGATGTTCCCTAGGAACAAGGGGTGGGGGTAAGATCTGATATATGAGCTCTTTTTATGTATACACCCTTAGAATATCAAAGGAACTGAAAAGAAACATTGTGTGTGATTATCTTCAAGTGAGTAATGGGTTCTTTAAAGTGCCACCTTACAGTATACTTGGTAGAAACAGGAACATATTGATATGTCACTAAATTCTAAATGGGCTTGATAGGTGGATATCATTAGAACATATATGCACCATTCATATTTAAGCTTAAATGCATTTATTATCATTTTCAGGTACACACAACATGGTCAATATTGTTCAATGAACTTCAATCCCTCTCCCACACCCATGACTCCCAATCCCAGATGCACACAGACTCCATTTTCCAGACATCAAATACATAACCATAATTGCTTAAAACAGTTGTGCATCATTGCTCAGTTGATTAACGGGTCAGTGACATCTGGAGTCCTTGTCTCGGGCTATAATAATAATCTAGATCAGATTGTTGTAAAATGTTAAGGCTTTCATTCTTTTGTGGCATTGTAATTCTCTGAAATGGGAGGTTAAATTCCCTACGAGCTGTCCCCTTTGCTTTCAGAATTCTTGTCTTGGACAGTTTTAGATGTTTTCCATGTCCACGATCCACCACAACCTCACCAACCACATGTTCTCTGAGGATATGATGGGAGTTTCCCCACTCCTCACCCACGCTCACAAGGCACTGCACAACACCAGACCAGATTACCTCAACAGACAGCTCTCCTTCTACACCCCCACCCGACAGCTTTGCTCCACCGACTTTGCCCTTGCCACCGTCCCACGCACCCACAGAACAACCGCGGGTGGCAGATAGTTCTCCCACCTCGTCGCCAAGACGTGGAACACTCTTCCCACCCACCTGCGACAGACACAGGACCTACTTATCTTCAGGAGACACCTCAAGACATAGCTGTGCTAGCAGTAGCAGCCCCCCTCCTCACCTCGGCGCTTTGAGACCCTTACGGGTGAGTAGTGCGTTTTACAAATACTCTGATTGAATTACTGAGTTCCCCAGTGGGCCAGAAAGAGAAACCCATTTCACTCATACTGTTGGCAGCTAAACAAACCATCCTAATTATTATGTAAAGAGTAAGTTGTTCCTGCAAGCGCCCCATGCACAATCACTTCAGGACTTCCTGTCCTCTTTAATAGTCTGTAGTATGTAGTACATTTTGCCAAAATGTTTTTGCTTTGGTTCAGGACCATAGGATATGCGTCAGGGAGACTGTCCCTTCAGTGCCTCTTCAGCATGGTGCTCTCTCTACAAGGCCCATTAAAGCCAGTTTAGTGGAGTGTAGTACCAACTGTACAGGACTTTTTAGCAGAATTTACTTGCCACCCACATGAATTGTGACCATGCCATTTCTAATCAAAATATAAGCGATCGCTCCTAGTCATCTTGAGATGAAAACAATTGAAATGGCCCT
This sequence comes from Pleurodeles waltl, assembly GCF_031143425.1. Lineage (NCBI taxonomy): Eukaryota > Metazoa > Chordata > Amphibia > Caudata > Salamandridae > Pleurodeles > Pleurodeles waltl. The sequence continues at coordinate 1,441,447,856 of NC_090447.1, forward strand.
CAGTTGAGAAGCCTGCACAGTCTGGATAGTACTGATCCCCCACAGGAGACAATACATTTTCAAAGGGAGTTTTCATCTCTCGTAGCTGCAACCCTTTTATGCAGCTCTAGCTCCCAGTGGTGGACTTTGTAGAAAAGAAGTGCACTCCTTACTGTAAGCCACATTATCCTCAGTTGTTTGGAAGGATTAATCTCTCTTGCCTCAAATATTTCTCTCAGGGTGCGGCAATCCACTCCACACCACTGCAGAACATTCTGATGACCTAGGCTAGGGGAAAAGTGAGTGTCCCCAAAGTGAGGTAAAAATTGAGGGTAAAGAAGTCAGCCCCCCACGCAAGTCTTTGTTATCACAGGTGTGAGGGCTACCCCTGTGACAGGGGAAATTACAAGTTAGAGTTACTTTAAGATTTGCATAGCCAGAGAATCTCCATGAGATGACCCCCCGCCCACTCAGCAAATGTTCAAGGATACACTATTGGTAATCAGTTTCTCTCCTGTTCTAATCCACAAAGTATTGGAGATGTGCTGCACATTAATATACGAGGAGATTTGGAATCCCGAACCATTCTTGCTTGATTGGCAAGAAGCACTGACGACAACTGATTCTTTTTTTATTTCACCAGATAAAAGCCATACAATGTCGCTGCAGCTCCTCTGAATTCCTTTGTAGGAAACTGGATTTCTTTTCAGATGTCCCCCCACCTTTTGCCTCCTTTAGAACTACTAGATGCTAGTTTTCATCTCGGACAATGCACTGAGGCCTGCTAATCAAACCTCAGTAACAGGGTTATTCTACTAAAATAAGTAAAGTCTAATTGTAACCCAGCTGGCATGGACTTTAGCCCAGTGTAAATCCCTAGTAAATGGCACCCTTGGTAACTAGGGCATGGGTACTAAACAGGGTCCCTAAGGGCAGAGACATGTCTTATGCCACCCTACGGGACCCACACACAAGATTACACAGACTGCCATCACAGGCTGCCCGACATGGTAAAAACAATATTTGGAAACATGACATGCCACACTCCAGTATGCAACGCCAAAGACACTGCATGGGCTATATGTAAGTCACACCAACTGCAGGCCTTGGAGATCTAAACCAGGGTGCATTGTAGCATATGTGAAGACATATCTGCATGAGCAGATATACCCCTGTAATGTCTAGTGCCATTGCTAGATATCCCAAGTAAGCAGAGAAGCCATCTTAAGGTATATACTGGGTCCTGCTACATAATGGCTTCACCGAAACCTATGGTGTTTGGTATCAAACACGTCGTCTTAATAAACCCATACTAATGGCCTTATTGGATTTACTATGACTAGCGCTCCTGGTTTTATGGTATTTACTTTTTTTTTTCTTCCCAACATTTCCATCTATATTTACCCACATTTATTTTTTGGTCATCTTATTGCTATTTTGCCATATCTGTTTTGTGCTCAGACTAAATAGAGCCATTACATGGTATATTTCCACATCTATTTAACTAAAAAACATAAAAGCACACTTTGCTGCCTCTCGCGTTTTAGCAAATTATAGGGAAACTTTACACTCACTGGTAAATATCACCATTATAATAAAAACATATGTTAATATATGTATGTATTTCAGAAATCTCAACCTGTTTTTTTACTTCCCATGCTGTCTATCAGGTCATCTGTTGTTCTGGAAATCACAAAAGACAGCATGGAGATTCACCCATAAGAAGCACAATTTTCCATATTTTTCCACTTTTAAAAATAAACAGAGTCAGGAAACACAATGTTTTCTGTTTGTATATATCTGTAAAGTCAGTAAAAATGGATAACTGGGAGCCTTACTTATGAAAGCACCAAGAGGGCACCTTAGAGGTGCCCCCTGAAGCCCTCCTAGCCCTGTAGTGTGCTGTCTGACTGGTCTTGACCAGCCTGCCACCACAGACGAGTATCTGACCCCCTGGAAGTGGGAGCCCATGCTGTGAGGTCAGAAACAATGCCTGCTATGGCAGGAGGTGTTATCACCTCCTCCAGCTGGATGGCTAGTAAATCTGCATACCAAAGCCAGGGACTTCAAAGTCCCTACTGCCTTTGATATGCGACCCCAGCTTCCCCCAGACCTGGAAGAGGCAGCCCCCTGCCCTGAAGCCCATTTGCCACAAGGACAGGTGAGAAATTAGATAGTTAGGAGGTGGGTCATAATGTTAAGCTGGTCACGTCCACAGGGTGGGCTACCTGAAGTGCACACGAAAAGGGCAATTCCAACATCTTGTGTGTATGAAAACAGGAACTCTGGGGCAGGGTTCTGCCTGCTCCCCACAGGAAGTGGTCATACATGGGGTGTAGTGACCCCAATGGTAAGTAGCCCATTGGCTACGACCTTTCAGTCCCCTTAGCGCCCCAAAATTCAGTATTTAGATAGCCCCCTGACACCAGGAAGGCAGATTCTAAAGACCCAAGTAGAAGGAACAGAAGAGCAGCGAAAAGCAAAAACTGAGGAGCAACAGCTGACTTGGCCCCAACCCTGCCAGACGGCCTGCTGTTCTTGACAATTGTGTCAAAGTTGACTTGTCCTGCTCTGCCTCCAGAAGCCTTGGAGGACTGCCAGCACTTCAAGGAACAACCAGCATCTTGTGTGCAGCATCAGAGCTACTCCCTTGCATCCTATAGGCACCCAAGAAGAACCGTGAGAGCCCCGGACCATGGAAACACCAACACCAAAAAGCACCACTGCACCAGAGTACCCCAGCCACAGTCAAAGTGGGCCAGCAGTGCCAACGAGATCATGAGACCCTCCAGAGCTAAACCCCCACCTGGGTTTGGCCTGATTAGTCTCCCCGAGACAGAGACATAGCATGCAGCCTCTCTGTGCAAGCTGCAAGAATTATTCAGGAAGTGACCCCTGCCAGACAAAACACCACTGCACACCCCCTACACCCCTCCAATCCCCCCAGCCCGAGTTCCTGGGGACGGATGGTGGCCCTGTGTGCCCAAGACCCTTGAGACCTGAGCCCTCCTTTGGTTTCAGTCGGACTGGTCACCAAGTCCTCACTTGCCGCCTCTTTTCCCCAGAAGCGCTTCCCATTTAAGTGAATGGGACACCCGGCGCTGTAAAGCACCTCTGCACCAGGACAAAATGACCGGTTTGTGCTGCCTTGGACCTTGACCCATACCTAACTTAACGCCCTAAGAACAGTCCTGTAAGTCGTTTCCATGTCACCCTTGCAGTATATCCTTCTTTTCTCATAGGATAACATTAATGCATTAAAGACAATGTAAGTGTATTTGGTGTATACTTAAAAACTGCTAACTTAAAAAGTACTTACCCAATAACGAAGTTCTTGGTGTTAAAAAAAAATATATATAAAAATGTGTTATTTTTCAAAATTGGTGTGGATCGCCGCTTTATTAGCCTAAGCAACTCGACCACCCTACCACAAATAGAGCACTTGTGATTTTTAAAGAAAGCCCTGTCCACTTCTAAGGGAATACCCATACTCTTTACACAGCGTAACACTTTTTGGTATACTATATAAAGAGACAGTTTCCTACACCATTTTATATGTAATGGTACTGTCTAAAATAAAATTTTAGGTCGCATTGTCATACTAAACAAGGTAGGATATCATTGTTGAATATGGTGAGCTTGAAATTTGTCACCTGCCAGTCTAAGCCCTTTGGCTATTGGTTGGATCCGATTCTTTGAGCTAATGGTTCTAGTGTTAGGGCAAAGAGGAGTGGTGAGAGAGAACAGCCCTGTCTTCTGCCTCTTTTAATGTGGAGCCACTTGGAAAGCCTGCCATTAACTCTGATCTTAGTGTGTGGTACCGCTATCCTGCCGTTATCCATACCTGCATAAAGTCCCCTGTGCCAAACTCTCTCAGGGTGTCATACGTGAAGTCCCAATCTACCCTGCCAAGCTCTTTTCTAGGGAGATTAGGACTGCATCTCTATGGGCCCTGCTGCCCAGGTCTACAAGGTGTAGGACTTTTAGTGCTGTTGCTGGCTTGACTGCCTACTATGAAGCCTGAATGTTCTGGGTATATGAATTTTGTAAGTATCATTTGCAACCTCGTTGCCGCTACTTTGGAAAGTATTTTAGCATAAACGTTGAGCAGAGAAATCAGCCAAGAAGAAGCAGAACTATCTGGGGGTTTTCCAGGGTTTCAAAATCAGGGAATTTGTATATGCAGACATTCAGGGGGTTTCTCTGTAATGAATGCCGTGTAGACTTTCTTCAATAGCAGGAGCAGCTAAGTGGTAAATTTCTTGTACAATATGATAATTTAGCCATCTGAGCCCAAGGCTTTTGAGAGATGCAGGCTAGCTATTGCTGCCAGTATTTCCTCTCACAATGGGCCTATTCAGTTTGTCTTTATCAGCTGCAGGGATCTTGGGTAGGTTAGTATTCTCCAGGTACAAGTGGCCTTGGGCCATGCAGCAAGGTCTTTATTGTATAGATGCCCGTTAAAAAAAAAATTTACCTTGTCAGTAACACTTATTACTCCGTATCGGCATCAGTCATAGTTAGCACTCCCTCTCCATCTCTGACCTCTCCTATGTGGCTTTTTACCCACTTGGCTCGAAGGAGGGTGGCCAACAGCTTGCTGGGCTTGTCCAGAGAGCAAAATTGGTTATCAAGATTTGCTAGGAGAAGACATCGTTTTCAAGTAGTTTAATATATCCCCTCAACTTAATCAATTTTCTCCAAGTCTTGCGTGATTGAGTGCACTTATGTGCCTCCTTCAGCTCAAGCTTTAACTGAAGCTGGAGGTGCGCTCTAGCGTTTTCCAAATTATTTGCTTAAGAGATAAAGGTTTCATGCAGCCTTGCCGTCAGAGCGTCCCAGAGCGTGCTTGTGCTCACTTCAACTTGTTACTGTTGTAATTTGTAGATGTTAATGACTATGGATCCTTTAACAGGCCTCATTAAGATGCCATGAGCTACTTTCTGTATCTGGGGCTACAGGCCATTGTCATACATTAGGACAGTGGTCCATGGTCCGACAGGGCCATAGGTTCCTGGATCATGTTGCAGACCATTAAGCTTAATCCTATTTCCAGAAGGATATTGTCTATCCTAGTATAACTTTTGTGGGCAGCTCACTGGTGGGAATATTCCACTCTAAAGGGGTGCCTGTATCTCCAACTATCTACCAAGCCCATGACTGAGTTGAGATTTGCCAGCCACAGAGATCCCCTAACAATCTCCCAAACGTATTGTGTGACCTGGCGTAGTCCCCATTCGTGAGCATATTAAGATTGACTCCCACCACCATGGGTTCCTCCCTCCATCTATGTAATGTTTGCAGTAGAAAAACTACTCCTGCCCAGTTTGGGGAGTATAGCAAGGCAACTGTGAGCAAGTTTCTTCTGTGGATCCCCTTCCCTGCTTTCCATCATCCTTCCTTATCTATTAAGTAGTACTGACTCTTGAAGGCACATGGATGCCTACTTCTGCAATGCTCTTCCTAGCAAAAGAGAAGAAATGATACACGACCCCTGTCAAGCCCAATCAGCTTTGATGAGAAGTTTCCTGAAGAAGCCCCACTTCGGTGTTTAAGAGTGGCAATTCATGAATGATATTATGTTGTTTCATTGGATTTGTTTTAGGCTGCCTATATTAGGATATTAATGTTAAGCCCAACACCTGCAGGTTATTAGCTGGTGGAGAACCTGCTTATGTACTGCTAGAAGCAACTGTCGTCCATTGGGCTATATGTGTAGGTGCTGTCCCCGCTCCAGTGAAATTCTCTTCAACAGTTACTAAACTTAACTATAACTTTCTACAACAACTAACAAGTGATATCTTGAAATGCACTAAGCCAGAAAATAGGTGGCCATTTCGGGCTAAAGCTGCTCTCAGTATTTGGGACTAAATCTGAACTTGTCCCCAAAGTGAGAAACGTGGGGTATGGTTCTGTTTGAAACAACACATGGATCTGCACCCCACAAGCATACATGAACTAGCAAGGACTGTTGGACTGCAGTGGTAGCCTCCTGCTCCTTTCAGACTGGGAAGATATGCAGAGTGTCACTCCAATGGGAGAAACCTCTTGTACCACCAGTCTGGCATGTCACTGCAGACACAAACTCAGTTTGGCAGAAGGTGCACACAAGGGACAAAGCAGAATCCACTGCATCCCCAAAGCTCTCAAAGACTACTGCCCTATCTGGGTTTCTCCTTTCCACTAGGTGGAGACTCGCCTGTGGGGTGCTATGTCCACAGCATCAAATTGGTCAAACTGGTCATAGAAGATGATTATGGCCCTGTCAGCTGCAGGCAAAAACAGGGCAGGGATGGTGGACACCCTACTCCCGGAGGTACTGCTGAACCCTGCAGGAGGTCAACATTCGTTGACTTTCACATGTCTTGTAGCACAGGTCGGCTTGTGAGGCCTGCCACTCCAAGCTACCCCACCTGCTCAGTTCCTACTGCAATTTTTATACAGGCACTTGCAAGCAGACATCCATTTGGGGGCACCGATTCAGAAGATGGTCGACCCCAGCAGCCATGTTCCACAGAATGGCTGGTTTTCAGTCCACATCACCTTTTGTTGGGGCTGTCAAAACTTGCATCTGGGGCAGTCCACAATCACAGCCCTGGGCTAATTCAGGAGATTGAACAAGCTGCCAATGGAGGACCAGCTGCTCTTGTGGATAAGACAGACCTCCCAATCGGACGTTTGCCACCATCTTGCTACAAGTTCCAACCTGAATTAATTTTTTTAAGTGGTTTAGTAAGCTAGCAACTAGATGCACAAATGCCGGAGTAACCCAAGGAACATGTAGGTGAGAAACTACTCTTCACTGTGGCAGACAATAAGGGATTGCACTATGGAACATCAGATGCAATAGTGCTGTTTAAGCCGTGAAAAACAAACATAATTAATGGTCACTATCCAAAACTGAAGGCTGCACGAGGGCAGTAGGTGACTTAAACCTTCAGTCAGTAAGTTAAGTTTCCCCCTCCTAAACGCAATTGTCTCTAAATATGAAGTACATTTGAATCCTAAAGAAAAGTTTATAGTACTAGATGTTTGTCTAGTGTACACTTTCTCAGTTTCCCTCCTCCCCTCTTACCTGCAGATTCACCTTCTTCTATAATCACAAGAGGCACTTCCACTTTGGGGGCCTTTGGTTTCCTGTTCTTACGGGCCTTCCTCCTGGGTTCCTTGTTCCCTTTGGCATCATGGCAGTTCACCTGTGGATCCCCGCTTGGAGGAGTTCCTTCCATTTGCATGACTGGGCTTTCATTTGAGCTGGCCTGTGAGAATCCCTTGGCTTGTTCCAAATGACTCAGTAAGTGCTCTGATAATAAGAAACAGACACCCAGGTTTTAAAATCTAAAAACAGCTGTTCATTCTAGACATGCCAAGGCTTCATGATCCTTGAAGGAAGAGGTACTAAAATATACATTTTGAGTTAACACACTGCAGCTTCCATTTTTCAGTAACTAAACAAATATGAATAAAACACATAAGTATGATACTGCTCAAATTGCGCAATCTTCTGTCGTGGCTTTCCTTTAGGGATTCATTATTTCACTACTAGTCATGATCTATCATGGCCCTTATTTATACTGCCTATGTTCATGAAATGTACAGATGAGCATGGGTCACAGCGAGGAGCTAGCAACACCATCCAAGTGCTTTGTTTTAAGACTGCCACCTATTTTGTCAATCTCATAGGTACATCAATTCCATGAACAATCGTCTCTCACTCAGATAGGTCGGAAAAAAGGAGAGAACAGGATTTTACACATACGACTTTGAAAAGGAGTGCTGGCTGACAGAGGAGGTGTGGAGTAGTTTGGAAAACCAGAGATGGAGAGATCTGTCAGACAGAAAAAAGATAATGCTGAAGAATAAATATAACAAAAAACAAAACATCCAGATTTAAGCATAGAAAGTATTGCAGCGGATAAGTCATAGAAATAGAAAATAGAAATAGTTCCATCTGAGAACTTCTCATCTGAAGAAAGGTAGCTATAGAGGGAGGGATTGGGGATGGACATAGCGAGAAAGTTCAAGCGCAATGTCTGCACCAGGCACCTTATGGCCTCCCAACACATCAATTAGTATGCATCTTTTTTTTTCTTTTTTAACCAAACTTTGCCCTTGCATCATCATACTTTTTCACTCCATTTACTGGCTCCAACAGACAGACCCCCTGATAATATCAATCCCTTGACGGGAACCAGAGTTCCAGTTCCAGAGAATCGAGGCAGAACTCAGCTTTTTGAATGGTGCAATCACAGAGTACAGCGGTCAGAAAATTCCCACTTAGTGGAGGGCATCAAAGCATTTTGGAGATCTGTATGTTAATCTTCAAATCACAAAATTTCACAGCAACAATTCTATCATCTTTTTGTATGGAGAGAGAACTGTAGGACACCCGATTCACACAAGAGCAATGTGAGGGTTCTTTGGGTGGATTACAGGAACTTGCAATCCTAGATTTCGGTTATAGAAGAGGCTGAAGAATTTAGTGGTTACCTCCAGCTGTAGGATTTTATGTTGCTGCAGAAGTCTGTGGACATGTTTGTCTAGTTTGGGTTTTGGTGTAAAATAATTTCTTTTGGTATTGCTTGTTTGATTGTCATTTCTCTTGAACCTTGAAGTTTTGTTTGTGAAACTTTTCCGATTTTACAGTATTCACTCTTTAGGCTTTTGATATGGGTTCCAAAGCATGATGTTCCAGGAAAATTAAGATTTATAATATTTACTATAGCTCAGCACTAGATATTAAAGGTGGAACCAAACAGACCATCTTAATGCCAACCGATGGCAGTATCCATGGGCAGTAAAGGTCAGTGAATCAGCTGCCGCCCTGATGATTTGCTTAGAGGAGGCATCCATTCTCCCTCTTGTGCCCAAGGATGTCTTCAGAGAACCTATGCTCTGGATCCCAAAAGTACTAGTCATAAGGGTTCAATAAAGATCTTGTGATGGCAGTTTTGAAAGACGTGAGCAATATACTTTCCACCAAAAAGAAATTCGATCTTTGTTTTTCTTAATAGGGGGACAATCAATAAGGAAGCAGTGTCATTACTTTTTCTAACTGCAGCTATAATCAGTGAACTCGTTCAAGGACCACCCCTCTGGAAAAGGGATCTTTTTTCAATAGAAGACCTGGTGTTGTTGCCGTAGATGACGCAAGGTGTAGAAAACAATTAAAATGCTGGTTCTATCAGTCCCAAGACTAAAGATAAAAAGGTTTTGCTGTTGTTTAAAATAATACCGATGTTCTGGATCGAGGGGAATGTGAGTTTTCTCTCACGTACTACTCCATTAGGAGAAGCACTAGTCAGAGTCAAGGAGTATGTCCCCACTTTTGTACACTCCTTAACAATTGTGCCATGAGTGCAGTTCCAAAAAGAAAAATATGAGCCTCTGTCTGAAAATGAAAATGTCACTTACCCAGTGTACATCTGTTCGTGGCATTAGTCGCTGCAGATTCACATGTTGAGCACAGTCCGCTGCCTGGTGTTGGGCTCGGAGTATTACAAGTTGTTTTTCTTCGAAGAAGTCTTTTTTGGTCACTGGACCGAAGGACTCCTCCCTCTTCGGCTCCATTGCGCATGGGCGTCGACTCCATCTTAGATTGTTTTCCCCGCAGAGGGTGAGGCTGGAGTTGTTTGCTATAAATAGTGCCCATGCAATGGAGTGAATACGTATGTACATAAAAAGTTTATAATAATTATTTACAAATGTACAAATGTTTAAGATTTAAGATTTACTTCTAAACGGCTACAGGCTTCCCGGGGAGGCGGGAGGGCACATGTGAATCTGCAGCGACTAATGCCACGAACAGATGTACACTGGGTAAGTGACATTTTCAGTTCGATGGCATATGTTGCTGCAGATACACATGTTGAGCATAGACTATAAAGCAGTTACCTCCCCTAAAAGCGGTGGTTTAGCCTGTAGGAGTTGAAGTAGTTTGGAATAATGTTCTTAGTACAGCTTGGCCCACTGTAGCTTGTTGTGCATTTAGTACATCTACACAGTAGTGTTTAGTAAATGTATGAGGTGTAGACCAGGTTGCAGCCTTACATATTTCGCTCATAGGAATGTTTCCTAGAAAGGCCATTGTAGCACCTTTCTTTCTGGTTGAGTGTGCCTTTGGTGTAATAGGCAATTCTCTCTTGGCTTTAAGATAGCATGTTTGAATACATCTGACTATCCATCTAGCAATGCCTTGTTTAGAGATTGGAGTTCCTATGTGTGGTTTTTGAAAAGCTATGAACAGTTGTTTTGTTTTCCTGATTAACTTTGTTCTGTCAATGTAGTACATTAGTGCTCTTTTGATGTCTAATGTATGTAGTGCCCTTTCAGCCACGGAATCTGGCTGTGGGAAGAACACTGGTAATTCTACTGTTTGATTTAAATGGAATGGTGAGATTACTTTTGGTAGAAATTTTGGATTTGTTCTTAGAACTATTTTATTTTTGTGTATTTGAATAAATGGTTCTTGTATGGTAAATGCCTGTATTTCACTTACTCTTCTGAGGGATGTGATTGCAATGAGAAATGCGACTTTCCACGTTAAATATTGCATTTCACAGGAATGCATGGGTTCAAAAGGTGGACCCATGAGTCTTGTTAAGACGATGTTAAGGTTCCATGAAGGAACTGGTGGTGTTCTTGGTGGTATAATTCTTTTTAGCCCTTCCATGAATGCTTTAATAACTGGTATTCTAAATAGAGACGATGAATGAGTAGTTTGTAGGTAAGCAGATATTGCTGCGAGGTGTATTTTTATAGATGAAAAAGCGAGGGTTGCTTTTTGCAAATGTAGTAAGTATCCCACTATGTCCTTTGTAGAGGCATGCAATGGTTGGATTTGATTGGTATGGCAGTAGCAAACAAATCTTTTCCACTTAGATGCATAGCAGTGTCTAGTGGAAGCTTTTCTAGCTTGTTTTATGACCTCCATACATTCTTGTGTGAGGTCTAAGTGTCCGAATTCTAGGATTTCAGGAGCCAAATTGCTAGATTCAGTGATGCTGGGTTTGGATGCCTGATCTGTTGTTTGTGTTGTGTTAACAGATCTGGTCTGTTGGGTAGTTTGACATGCGGTACTAGTGAAAGGTCTAGTAGAGTTGTATACCAAGGTTATCTTGCCCATGTGGGTGCTATCAGTATGAGTTTGAGTTGGTTTTGACTCAATTTGTTTACTAGATATGGAAGGAGAGGGAGAGGGGGGGAAAAGCGTATGCAAATATCCCTGACCAACTCATCCATAGAGCATTGCCTTGTGATTCGCGGTGTGGGTACCTGGATGCGAAGTTTTGGCATTTTGCGTTTTCTTTTGTTGCGAACAAATCTATCTGGGGTGTTCCCCAAATTTGAAAGTAATTGTTCAGAACTTGGGGGTGAATTTCCCATTCGTGGACTTGTTGGTGATCTCGCGAAAGGTTGTCTGCTAGTTGGTTTTGGATCCCTGGAATAAATTGTGCTATTAGGCCAATGTGGTTGTGAATCGCCCACTGCCATATTTTTTGTGTTAGGAGACACAATTGTGTTGAGTGTGTTCCTCCTTGTTTGTTTAAACAATACATTGTTGTCATGTTGTCTGTTTTGACAAGAATGTATTTGTGTGTTATTATGGGTTGAAAGGCTTTTAACGCTAGAAATACTGCTAACAGTTCTAGGTAATTTATATGAAATTTTGTTTGGTGTACGTCCCATTGTCCTTGAATGCTGTGGTGATTGAGGTGTGCTCCCCACCCTGTCATGGAAGCATCTGTTGTTATAACGTATTGAGGCACTGGGTCCTGAAATGTCCGCCCTTTGTTTAAATTGTTGCTGTTCCACCATAGAAGCGAGAGGTATGTTTGGCGGTCTACCAACACCAGATCTAGAAGTTGACCCTGTGCTTGTGACCATTGTGATGCTAGGCACTGTTGTAAGGGTCGCATGTGTAGTCTTGCGTTTGGGACAATGGCTATGCATGATGACATCATGCCTAGAAGTTTTAGCACAAATTTTGCTTGTATCTTTTGGTTTGGAAACATAGCACTTATTACCTTGTGGAATGCTTGAACTCTTTGTGGACTTGGAGTGGCAATTCCTTTTGATGTGTTGATGGTTGCCCCTAGATATTGTTGTGTCTGACACGGTTCGAGGTGTGACTTTGTATAGTTGATGGAGAAACCCAGTTTGTGAAGGGTTTGTATGACATATGTGGTGTTGTTTGTGCACTTTCTTACTGTATTGGTCTTGATTAGCCAATCGTCTAGGTAAGGAAACACATGTATTTGTTGTCTCCTGATATGTGCTGCTACTACTGCTAGACATTTTGTGAATACTCTTGGTGCAGTTGTTATTCCGAATGGCAACACCTTGAATTGGTAATGTATTCCTTTGAATACGAACCTTAGGTACTTTCTGTGAGAAGGGTGTATCGGTATATGAAAGTACGCATCTTTTAGGTCTAATGTGGTCATGTAATCTTGCTGTTTGAGCAGTGGAATGATGTCTTGTAGTGTGACCATGTGAAAGTGGTCCGATATGATGTAGGTATTTAGTGTCCTGAGATCTAATATTGGTCTTAATGTTTTGTCTTTTTTTGGAATTAGAAAGTACAGGGAGTAAACTCCTGTGTTTTTTTGTTGTACTGGTACTAATTCTATTGCATCCTTTTGCAGTAGTGCTTGAACTTCTAGTCCTAAAAGTTCTAAATGTTGTAGTGACATTTTGCGTGTTTTTGGAGGGATGTTTGGTCGGAATTTGTGGAATTCTATGCAATAGCCATGTTGGATTATTTCTAGTACCCAATTGTCTGTAGTAATCTGCTGCCAAGATTGGTAGAATTGGCTTAGTCTTCCCCCCACTGGTGTTGAGTGAAGGGGTTGTGTGACTTGAAAGTCACTGTTTAGGTGGAGGTGTTTTTGGAGTTTGGAATTTTCCCCTACTCCTTGGGAATTGACCCCCTCTATATCCCCTGAAACCTCCCCTTTGGAATGAACCCTGATAGGGTGTGGTTCTTGTTTGTTGGCTGGTGGTGTCTGTGGGTTGGCCACGAAACCCCCCTCTAAATGGAGTTTTTCTAAAAGAGCCTCTGCTCTGCGGGGAGTAGAGTGCGCCCATGGCTTTGGCCGTGTCTGTGTCCTTTTTAAGTTTTTCAATGGCTGTGTCCACTTCAAGGCCAAAAAGTTGTTTTTCGTTGAAGGGCATATTAAGGACAGCCTGCTGGATTTCAGGTTTGAACCCTGAAGTGCGGAGCCATGCGTGTCTCCTTATGGTGACAGCAGTGTTGACTGTTCTTGCTGCAGTATCGGCTGCGTCCATTGAAGAGCGGATTTGATTGTTCGAGATCGTTTGTCCCTCTTCAACTATTTGCTGCGCCCTTTTTTGGTATTCCTGGGGAAGATGGTCTATGAGAAGTTGCATCTCATCCCAGTGTGCGCGGTCATATCGGGCTAGCAGCGCTTGAGAATTTGCGATGCGCCATTGGTTGGCTGCCTGTGATGCGACTCTTTTTCCTGCCGCATCAAATTTTCGGCTTTCTTTGTCCGGAGGTGGGGCGTCGCCAGATGTATGGGAATTTGCTCTTTTGCGAGCTGCCCCTACTACTACGGAGTCAGGTGGTAACTGCAAAGTAATAAACACTGGGTCTGTGGGTGGTGGTTTATATTTCTTATCCGCCCTTGGGGTGATGGCTCTTGATTTTACGGGCTCTTCAAAAATTTGTTTTGCGTGCCGTAACATCCCTGGTAGCATTGGGAGACATTGATATTGGCTATGTGTAGCCGAGAGGGTGTTAAATAAAAAATCATCCTCTATAGGATCGGAATACAGTTGGACATTGTGGAATTCTGCTGCCCTAGCCACCAGTTGCGAGTATGAGGTACTGTCCTCTGGCGGCGACGGCTTTGTGGGGTATGAATCGGGATCATTGTCCGGCACTGGGGTGACGTATAAGTCCCAAGCGTCTTGATCCTGATTATCTTGACTTATAGTAGTTTGCGCTGGTGAGTGCATTTGTGGCGGAGTTTGTGCCGGCGATGCCTGTTGTGGTGGAGAGGGCGGAGGCGTGACTTTTTTAACCACTTTGGCTTGTGGTTGTGCGTCATCCTTGAGAAATCCGATCCTTCTTTTTCTCATTATTGGGGGAAGGGTTGATATCTTCCCTGTGTCTTGTTAGATGTACAGTCTCTTTTGTGTGTAGTCTGATTCTACACTTTGGAGCTCTTGTCCAAATCTGTGCATCTGGCCACTTATTCCTTGTTCCTCTGTGTAGGAAGGAGGTGTGGAACTTTTCGGCGCCGAGAGAGAATCTTTTTTCGGCTTCGGTACCGACTGAATTTTTGTGGCTTTCGGCAGTGTGTCTCGGTGCCGATGTTTTTCGGTGCCGGCATCTTGTTTTTGCTTCTCGGAGCCGCTATCTCGGCTCCGAGGTTGCTCCATGGCGGTCCCTCGACCGGAGTCGGGTGTCTTCGCTATGGGCGTGCCCTTTTTCGGCGCCTTCGACGGGTCGCCGGTTTTATGGGTCGAGCCATGGCCTGTTGGCAGTGGCGTCCCCTGGGCTTTTGTTTTTTCGATGTTCTTTATTTTCGACGTCTTACTCACTGTTTGTTGTTGTTGTTAGACGTCGGAGTCTCCGGATTCTGAGTCCGAAACCGAGAATGTTTCCTCTTTGTCGTCGAAACGTTGTTTTGTCGGCGTGGACGCCATTTGTAGACGCCTGGCTCTTCGGTCCCGGAGTGTTTTTCTGGACCGGAATGCTCGACAGGCCTCACAGGTATCCTCCTTGTGCTCGGGGGACAAGCACAAGTTACAGACCAAGTGCTGATCTGTATAAGGATACTTACTGTGACATTTTGGGCAGAAACGGAACGGGGTCCGTTCCATCGGCTTCGGCGTCACACGCGGTCGGGCCGACCAGGCCCCGATGGGGGATCGAAGCTACCCCAAAGTCTTCCGATGATCGGTGTCGATGTACCTAACTATCCCGATACCGAACGGAACAATACTGACGCTTTCTTCCGAGATTCTGACTAACTTTCCGAACCGAAACACGGAGCGAAAAGGAACACGTCCGAACCCGACAGCGGAAAAAAACAATCTAAGATGGAGTCGACGCCCATGCGCAATGGAGCCGAAGAGGGAGGAGTCCTTCGGTCCCGTGACCAAAAAAGACTTCTTCGAAGAAAAACAACTTGTAATACTCTGAGCCCAACACCAGGCAGCGGACTGTGCTCAACATGTGTATCTGCAGCAACATATGCCATCGAACATGACATTTCAGCTATGTTATCAGTTAGTTCAAACTATTTATTTAAATTTTCACAAATATATTGGTGCACTTTGCACAGAATAGTGGAAATCAGAAGGCGCAATGTCCTGGATGTACTTTTAATTGTAAGCAGGTTGTACCAGGTGTAACCTTTAAAACATCATTCATCACCTGAATGTCTGTGCTGCCAAGAATGTTCAGGTCTTGAAATATGCTGTCAAGTCTTTTTCTTTTGGGTAGTAGATGGTGGCTTCATTTGCAATTCAAACTTCAAGGGAGGCATTATAATGTCAAACATATCTTGGGAGATTTTCTAAAGTGTCATTGATGAAGACAATGGAATAACTATAGATCTGGTATTGTCTTTTGATGTGAAGTTCCTCTAGGAGTACTCTGAATCATATCTAGAAAGTTGGTGCCTTTAAAAGTTCTTTGCTGATTATAAGTACTTTGATAGAAACAGTTCTAAGTCAATGTACATTAATTTTGTTTTACGTTAAGGAAAACCATCACAATATTGCTGCACACATGATACAACATAAAATGTAAAAAATAAAACTCATAGATAAAAACTT
This sequence comes from Pleurodeles waltl, assembly GCF_031143425.1. Classification (NCBI taxonomy): domain Eukaryota; kingdom Metazoa; phylum Chordata; class Amphibia; order Caudata; family Salamandridae; genus Pleurodeles; species Pleurodeles waltl. The sequence continues at coordinate 1,441,463,648 of NC_090447.1, forward strand.
ATAATGCATCGCACCAACTTGCTAAAGCCTTTCATGAGGTCACACTGCATTGTACCAACCTTCCTGCACAACTGTGATTAAGTTGGCAGAGCATGCGACTATCATTTTGTAAACTGACAGGTGCACCATCATCACATAATACATAACAATAAGATCTTATTAAAAGGGTGGTACTTAGTATAAAATACTTAATTTAAATAATTTTTCATAAAAATACAAGAGTTTCATCTAGTTACAATTAATCTGGGGGTCCAGAGTGTTAAGCCCCTTTGTAATGGCTATTCTGCAGGTTCTGATACCCCTGCTATCACAGATTTCTTTCAGCATCAGAATACGAACAAAGGAAATATGCAAACCACATGAATGGCACCGCATAACTTACATAATGGGGCGCTATATTTGCAAGGTGGTTGATCGGAAAGGGATGGCAGGACACCATATCAAATAGCCATCAACTTTCTTTTTAAATAAACCGAATAGGTCGTGTCTAGATACGCTGATGGCTCAATTTTGCGTTATGACTGAATTACCATTCAGGCATTTATGCGATTCGACAGCGGGTGTTTGTAATTTGTAAATGAGTGCATTTTTGCTACTTTATTTATTGTTTTGCAAAAAAGCAGGGTAGGGTAAGTTCAGGCTACAAAGGTCTGCTGTATTCGTTTCTTTCAGTGCGGACCAGAGAAATTTCCGATAGGTAGAGTAAGGGTCCTTGTCTATTGAGTACCATAAAGCATTATGGAGTGGAATGATTTAACCATACTTTGTGCCACGTTTCAACAGTGGCATATCTTCTTCCATTGGATTGTTGCAAAAATCCAAACTCAAGGACGACTTGCGCAGGTGATGCGCTCGGAGGCAGTCGAAATACTCGCTTATACATGTTTGCTTGGAGTCTGTCCAAGGTTATAGCATCAGCTCCATACATGGTGACACTCGCGTAGGCAACCATTGGTAATAATTTTGCAGCAATAACTGCCAATAGTGGTTTAAAGAAGGGCCCATCTAGGTTTTTGGAGAGAACGGAGAAGGTGTGGGTCAAAGCATTTCCCTTCCTCAGGAGATGCTGCCTGTGAGCTTGGATATTCAACTTTCTATCTAGACATAGCCCCAGGCATTAGTAGCTGCTGACTTCAAGTGTCTTGTCCCCCAATGTGATTTTGAGTGAAGGCCCGGGTCGATTCAATATGGACATTATTTTTGTTGTTTTTATTTCTAAAATAAGTACCGCATATGCTGCTTATTCTAAGAGTGATCGCTACAGCCCCACTCTTGTGTGGCTGAGTAAGGCAATATCATCCACATACGAAAGATGTGACAACATTAATGGGCCCAGTCACGATGGATGAGAATTTATCCGGGCATGCCTTGGGTACAGATCTGCCATAAACAGATTCAATAAATGTGGGGCTAAAATGCAGCCTTGCTCAAGGCCCACTTCTGCTGGGATTCTCCTCCAAAGTCTTGAACCATCCGCCAATTTGACTTGGATCCAGGCATGTGTATATAACTGCTCAATAGTGCACAGTATTCTATAAGGAAGCCCCCACTATCTGTTTTCGCCATAAAAGACCTCGACCCACTCAATAGAACGCTGCTTTAAAATCTATGAAGCAGAGATGGAGTTTTTTTTTTTTAAACATTTGGATTTGTCCGCTATTGCTGTCAAGGCCAGAACATTCGTTATGGTACTAAATCCTTTCCGGAACCCTGTCTGATTGATTGGCACAAGGTTGTTATTGGTTGACGAATCACCAAAATTCTCCAGAATATGTGTTGCATAGTACTTGGCCTCTGAGTCTATGAGGGCAATCAGCCTACAGTTGGCAGTGTTGGACCGATCGCCACCTTTGAAGATCAGATTTATTATTGACCCTCTCCAGCTGCTTGCGTTCCACCTCGCTGTACAGCACCAGTAACAGGTTTGCCCAGTATTCAGGGTCAAGCTTATAGATTGCCTGCGGAATACACAATTTGGAACTGGAGCCCTATTGGTTTGTCCTGCCCTTATCACTTTCACCACCTTCTCTGCTGTGTAACATGGTTTGACTGCAACAGGTGGGCAGTCTGGGGTATAGGGATGGCTTGGTACGTCTGGCAGTCTAGGGTATGGCAATGGTTTTATGGGGTTTGATACTTTTGACAGGCTGCTTCTGCATTCAAGATCTGGGTTTCGAGTATGTGAGCCATCACTGAATGTCTTGCTCTGATGGACTACCCAAGGTTCTCTTCGGAACACTTGAGCAATTTATTATGTTATTTTGATTTATAAAGCGCATGGCTACCTATAGGCCTCCCAGTGCTGATATCGAGACAACCTAGACCACCCTGAGAATTATGCTTTGAACAACCATGTTCTTAGAGCCTTTCCGAAGGCTAATTCATTGTTGGTAAGGTGGATGCTGAGCGGAAGAGAGCTCCGTAGCTTAGCTCCCTGATACCTTTAGCGATCTTCCGCCCCATTTAGTCTTTCTAGTCCTAAGCAAGGATGGACCTCTATTATACAGAGCTCGGTGGAAGTGACAAAGATTTTAAAGTTCTATTTATCGTGCAACGGGGAGCCAGTGAAGGAAAGAAATAGCTGACTTAACAGATTCGTACCTTGGGATGTCTAAAAGCAGCTGAGCCGAGGCGCTCTGTACCACCTGCAGCTTCTGGATCACATACCTGGGCGATCCAACGTATAGAGCATTCCCATGCGTTTTTTAGGGGGCGGAAGATTGCTCAATTCTTCCTGGAAGGTGTAATTCAGTTTCGCCTGTGCATTGTGTCCAAGTATCATAACCTCAGTCTTGGTATCATTAAGTTTGAGCCTACTTTGGGACATCCAAACTGCGACTGCATGTAGACAAGGGGCAAGTACTGAGACATTTGCGCTTGAATTTGTAGATAGTGATACAATCAGCTGTGTGTCATCAGCGTATGACACTAGGGACAACCCAAAAGGCTTAACAACTTCAGCTAAGGCTAACATATAAATGTTAAATAGAGTGGGACTTAGAGAGGACCCCTGGGGTACTCAGCAACTATTCTTCACTGGTAATGAGAAGTATGACCTACCCATGGATTTCTGTTGATACCATTTACTGTTTACCAGAATACTCTGGTGTTGGTTTGTTTGGAATCACGAAGTAGTTTGATCTAGAACTTGTCGCTGGGTGCTTTCCTATCCTTCCACAGCTGATTTTTATATTTACTCCCAAGTGACTTTATCCTATCCCAAGCAAAATTTGCTGTATTAGAATTTTTAGCATTCCTTACTGTCTGCCTGAACTGATTTCCCCGATTTAGGGACTTGCCAGTTAGGCAATCTATTCGTTTGACGTCCTACGTTCTGGCAGAGATTAGAACAGGGCCACGTAGTAGCAACCTTCTTAAAAAGGATGTCCAAGTGTTAGTAAAGGCAGTGTTAGATACTCAGATGGTCTTCAAAATGGCCTTTGCTTTATTGGCTAGCCTGAGTAGTGAATGATGTGTCCGTCTTTAACGCTTCAAGTTGGTAGTATTAAAGTTTCCTTTTTCTCTTGGCGCTGACACGTGCCATGACAGGTTCAAATTCAGCTCCAGGTATTGATACGAGTGGTTGCTTTACGTTGTGTATTTAACCGTATATTTCCTTAGATGTTGAAATTGCGGTAAAGAAAGAATTGTGTAGTCAAATATAGATCATGAATTCGCCCCAAAATGCCCGAACGTTTGGGGGTTATCATCCTGGGTTCTGCCATTAATTACTCTCAAGCCTAGGTGTCCAAGGGCAGTGACTAATGTTTTTCTTTTAGGGTTAGGGCGTAGCACAAGTTCGGACAGACTGTTTTGGGGCAGCCCAGATTGCATTCTCAGCTACCAAGAGCTCATTTTTGTCTGGGGTACATATTAAGTTTGTGTTAAAGTCGTCTGTCACGAGGACTTCCCAAGTCGGGTTTGTAAACCTTAATTCTATTATCTCGGAAATTAGAGTTTTAGAAAGTGCAGCCTTTTTGTGCATTAGGATGAAAATAGACATTGAATAAGATTATAGTGCTTGTATTCTTTTTAAATCGCATGGTAAGCTTGACAACTTGTAAACTGGGACTTGAGTTGGTAGTTGCTCAGTGGCAACATTTAGTCCTGTGAACACAAAACACAAGGCCCCCTTTTCGTCTCCCAAATGAGTGGCTTCCTGGCTTCAACGTGGTGGAGGATGTAGCCAGCCATTTGGACTAGATCGATTAGCCAGGTCTCTTGAAGTGCAATGATCTAAATTTTTTCCCAGTTTAGCAGGGGCACTATCACGGAGCTCGCACCTTGCACATGCAATGTTCCACGAGAGGATACATAGTATGTTTTCCTGGGATTTGCTTGTAGTTTCCATTGGGTGATTGACCTGGAGTGTTAGTTGTGTTGAAAGTCACCCGCCTTTTGATGCATTTATAGTTGAAGCCAGCCAGTGCCATTGATAATGATTCCCATCCAGATGCGGTCTCATTTTAGTCTGTGTACTTGTTCCTGTTGGACTGCGAGCACTTTGTAGAACTGAGTGCACAGTGGTAAGTTTCAGGATGTTGCTTGGTCTTGGAACCAATTTTAGTAGAGGAAAGGGGTAATGTGGCTTTATGGGCTTGGAAAGAACTATACCCCATGATTCAAATTGTTGAGCTCTACTATTAAGAGCGCTGTATCTTCAGACCTCCACGTGGTTAGGGTTTCCTTCGGCTGCCTGTGGTCCTCACTGGCTAGAAATTCGGCGGATAACAAATCTAATGATTTAATTTGTTTCAAAGCGGGTATTCCGGCTAGCAACCTTATGGGGTTGCCTCTATTCGGTGCATCCTGGTAGCGTTGTGAGGCATGTTAAAGAATTAGAAGAACCTGGTGACTGTCACTTTCCAATTCCCTGGGGAGACGATGTGGCTGGGGAATATGCTAAATTGCCCTCATCCTTGCTTTGTAAGCACGTAACTTTGTATGTTCCCTCTGTTCTTGTGGCATTTTTTTTTGGATACGATCTTGTCACTTTAGGGGGAGATTTTAGGAAGGCCTTCCTTTTGAGGGATGTCATGGAGATTGGCCTCCAGTGAGTTGCTGGAGAGTGTAACAATGCTTCCTGAGGATATTATGCCTTCATTGCATTTGTGCCTATTCGAAGTGCCTTTGTTGATTTTTGGAAGAGCATTTTCAGTGACTTAATTTGACTTGTGCTAAGATTTTATTTTTGGGAGAAGGTAATCGTCCTGGCTTGCACAAGGGTTTGTGTGTGTGTTTTTAAAATGCACACTGTAAGGAAATGGCTCCCTTTTGCAGTTACCCCCCACTTTTCGGCCTGATACCGATGCTGACCGGACTCAGAAGTGTGCTGGGACCCTGCTAACCTGGCCCCAGCACCAGTGTTCTTTCCCTTAAAATGTACCATTGTTTCCACAATTGGCACACCCCTGGCACACAGATAAGCCTTTTTGCACTGTGTCCACTTTTAAAATAGCTTATTGCCATTTTTGTCAAAACTGTACATGCTATTGTGATTATTCAAAGTTCCTAGAATACCTGAGTGAAATACCTTTCATTTTAAGTATTAATTGTAAATCTTGAACCTGTGGTTCTTAAACATAAACTAAGAAAATATATTTTTCTATATAAAAACCTATTGGCCTGGAGTAAGTCTTTGAGTGTGTGTTCCTCATTTACTGCCTGTGAGTGTACAACAAATGCTTTACACTACCCTCTGATAAGCCTACTGCTCGACCACACTACCACAAAATAGAGCATTAGAATTATCTCTTTTTGCCACTATCTTACCTCTAAGGGGAACCCTTGGACTCTGTGCATGCTATTTCTTACTTTGAAATAGTATATACAGAGCCAACTTCCTACACACACTCTTCGTCCCTTCCAGCAGTCCTGCGCTGTGTTATTTAGCAGAAGTTTCACATCCCTTCTGCATTGTCAATCCCATCTGCTGTTACTTGCAATACAGGCTGTAGGATCAAATAAGCCCACTATCCCTCCTTCCCACTCTGTTCCGAGCCAGGTTATCTTATTATCATCATATCGCCTTCCTTCTGCGGCATGTCTATCCTACCCACTGATGCATGTGAAGAATCTAATGAATCAGGATATGTCTGATTTATTACTGCTGCTTCCAGATCTCGATATTTGTCACTGCTAAGTGAGGTTGTAGCTGTTTTAGCAGTTGCTGAATCCAGATATCTCTGCCTAGTTTCGAAGATGGGATATAGTTTGTTGTTGCACCCATCCTTCTTGCCTTTCTGGCACATTTCTTCTGTCTTTTTGTTTGTACTAGAGTCATTGGTTCGCACTGATCGGTAGGCCTAGGAATAGGTGACTCTGAAGGTTGGGCTGCCTGTGCCAGTCATTGCGTCTACCAGTTTTTTACCTAATGGGCAATCAGCGTAGTTTTGTTCCACAACCTGCTGTAGATCTAGTGTTTGCGCTTTAGGGCAGGTGTTCTGGCCTATTGTGATGCTATTAATTGTGTTTGACCAATGACTGTGTTTCACCACTGCGCATATTAGTTGCTCAATGTTAACCAGTAGCACATTACATGTTGTGTTCAGTTTAGCTGCCTATTTGCTTTAACGTGGCATTAGACATTCACACCAGACCCTAACTGATAAGAGCGTGTAGATTTTGTGTTTACCTCTCAATCCCGTCTGGGAACGAGTGGATTCTGGAGAATTGGCCACTTTCCAAGTTTATTTGGTTCTCATACTGAGTTTGCTTTTAAGGATGGCTCTGGACAACAGGGGAAAGGGAATATATTATTCTTGACTTCAGACAGGAACGGACGTCATTTGCCTGTCCCCGTTTGGGTAGAAAATCTCTTTCTTGCAGTTGAACCGGAGTCATCAACTTGAAGCCCCAGAAAGATGAAGCTGAGTAATAGGCCCTACAGGCCTGCGGTGATGCAATTTTGACTTTTATGATTTGCTTTGAAGTTATGCTATAATATAATCACATGTATTTACTGTGTGCATTGCAACTGAGAAGTACTTTGATATATTTTGCTTTCATTGCTGCAACTACTTTTGAACTTGTCCTTCCAACCTACTAATTTCGTGGTGAAGTAATAATAATAAATGTCTTCTTTAAACTAAGAAGTGCATTCCAGAGAGGTTTTGTAAGCTCAGTCATGAGATAAGAGAAGGAAAGCAGAACATTTTGTTGTGAGGGCAGTCTTGAGAGTCGAAGTTGGAGATTGGAAGTGCATTATTTAAAAGTGTAATTGTTTTTTTGTTGTTTAGAGAATTAAAGAAGCACGGCAGACCATGTTTGAAAATGCATGTGAAGTTAAACTGCCTTATGGTGCTGTGAGAAACATGTTTTATTTTTTATCAGGACTGTGTGAGTCTTGGGATGAGTGTCGTGATAAAGCATATTTAGAAAATGTGCCTTTTGAAAGAAATAATGTTCCTTTTGTTCTTGACAAAAGGGTTTGGATACTTTTGTCTGCTTACAGAAAAATGCAGGAGAGATGTAGGCAGTTAGAACATGATAATAAGAATTTACGTGAGCAAATTAGCCAGAACACAATAATGCAAGATAATGCTGAAATCAATAAAACTGCTGTTTTAGAAGAATCTGGCTTTTCCCATTCCAGTAATGAGAAGGTTAAAAAAAATGAGCCTCAGTGTGAGCAGAGCGCAGATCTGCAGAACACACCACAGTTTTTGGCAGTTGAAGTGCATTCCTTAACAGATAACACTGAGAACAGAGCTCGGAATGTGATTTACAGACCACTTTTGCAAAGTAAAATTAATTCTGACAAGGCAGAAGTACTGTCGCAAAATGTGCAGTTACTGAGAATTCAGTGGAACCCAGAAAATAGACAGATGTTGTCACAAGTAAAACAAAAGATTTTAGAGTTTCTTACTATTTGCACTAAGCAAGAGACACCGAGTTTCATAAGCTTGTTTGATTTTTGGAAACAGAATAGCCCTCATTTGAGTGAAATCTTAACACTTTGGTACAAAGTAACTAGGAAAAAACATGAGCAGCTGCGCGCTTTTGATTTGGCAAATGAAATAATTCAGACTTTAGGTTTCTGCGCAGTGCAAGAGGGAAACACTGATTTACATGTAAATCAGGAACAGGGGAAGACAAGAGTGCCCCTGGAACTTTGGCAATTAAATGATAATGTAATTCTGAAACCTGAAATATCAAGCATGCAGTGGGTGATGAGTTCACCTAATTCTCACAGCTTAGGACAGGCACAGGAGGCTAGTATCATACACTGAATCTGGTACATGCAAGACAGGGCTAGAGTCACTGCAGCCCTACATGAACAGGTGTCACAAGCCCCTTTTCAGGATGAGGAGAGGGTGCAGGGAGTACCACAGGTAAAAGAGTCACCAATGAAATTGGGTGCACCATTTGAATTTGTGTCCCCTGAGGATAAAAACATGTTTGTTTGACTATTGATTCAGATTTGTACAATGTGTGTCAGACTTTAAAGCAAGAGCTGATTGAGATGTGTCATTTTTACACTGATTCTTGGTTCACTGCCAATGGTTTAGCCGTTTGGTTTTCCACATGGCTTGTACATAACTGGTTCAATTCCCTTGCAGATGTTAAAGAGAAAAATTCAGAGACAGAAGTGTCCACCCAGAATTCTGACTTAGTGGGGATGGCTAAGTGGGTGCACCAGAAATGTGGACATCTGGGAGAAAAAGCCACTTACAGGTGGGCAGAGATAAGAGAGATGCACATTCCCCTAGATTTGGTAAAAACTGTGATTTTGCAATGTTCTATTTGTCAGCACACACAACAGCAATCTGTCCCACAAAGAGTAAAAGATCAGTTGGAGAGAAGAAAGTTACCAGGACAGATATGGCAAATTGATCAGGTTTTAGGGGGAGTGATTAATCCAGATTACCAAGGAGAAATCAAAATTATGCTGATAACTATAAGAGAATCTGATTTATTCATACAGATTGGACACAGAATTGCCCAACTTGTCAAAAGTGCAGTGAATGGAGGTTTGGTAAAGAAGGAGTCTTCACCAGCCCTTCTCACAGTGCAAGAAAAGGGAAGCTGTGGTGCAGCAGATAAAAACCTCAGTGCTGAGGTGTGGGTTGAAACCCCAAATGACCCTCCAGAACCTGCAGAAATCATAACAAAGGGACCCAAGATTATAAAACAAGGAAAGGAAGAGGAAGGGCACATTTCAGATGACAAATGTTATGTGCAAGAAAAGTCATACTTTTTTCTTTTGCAGATCCTACCACGACTCGCCACTGACCATGAGTGTGCTATGTGGTCTCCCTTCGGCTGTGTGCGTGTGGGGTCGGGGGAGAGACCGAACCCCCAACCTGAACCTGATTGATTAAAGTATGAACCCCATGGATCCATTTTGCGCAACTGGCGCCTTCAGTTCAAGTTCAACTTGTTTGAATACATTCTTCCACTGGAACTAAGCAATCTTACCAGTTAACTGTCTGTGTTTTTTTTTTCTTGTGTGGAATTCTGAGTTTCGCTTACATTCCAGCAAACCTTTCAGGTGGACCGTGCACCTTTACATGAGTAGAACTCATGCTACATCCACTCGCTGTTTTAGAGACACTATTCAATCAGTTATTATCCCAATCAGAGTATATAAGCTTCAGTCTTTTCATTGTAGATGTATCTGATTAAAAGGTTATGAGATCAATATGTTAATCCACTTCCATTGCTTTACAGTGATTGCTTTTATCATTCAAATCTGATTTGCTTATAATGGTTTTTGTTGGGTTGATGTTTTTGTTTTGTTTGAAATAAGAGGTAGGTAAACAAAAATTCATTGGTCATAGGGTTGAGTGTGATGCTATTAATTGTGTTTGACCAATGACTTTGTGTTTCACCACTGCGCATATTAGTTGCTCAATGTTCACCAGCAGCACATTACATGTTGTGTTCAGTTTAGCTGCCTATTGGCTTTAACGTGGCATTAGACATTACATTTGGTATTTGGGTTAGCTGCCTATTGGCTTTAACATGGCATTAGCCATTACATTCTGTATTCAGTTTAGCTGCCTATTGGTTTTGACATGGCATTAGATATTACATTTGGTATTCAGTTTAGCTGCCTATTGGCTTTAACGTGGAGTTAGACATTGCAGTTGAGACATTGCAGATGAGCTGTGTTTTTCCAAGCTGTGTTTTTCCACATGATAGACCAAGCTGTGTTTTTCACACCAGACCCTAACTGATAAGAGCGTGTAGATTTTGTGTTTACCTCTCAATCCAGTCTGGGAACGAGTGGATTCTGGAGAATTGGCCACTTTCCAAGTTTATTCGGTTCTCACACTGGGTTTGCTTTTAAGGATGGCTCTGGACAACAGGGGAAAGGGGATATATTCTTCTTGACTTCAGACAGGAACGGACGTCAGTTGCCTGTCCCCGTTTGGGTAGGAAATCTCTTTATTGAAGTTGAACCAGAGTCATCAACTTGAAGCCTCAGAAAGATGAAGCTGAGTTATAGGCCCTACAGCCCTGCCCTACGGTGATGCAATTTTGACTTTTATGCTTTGCTTTGAAGTTATGCTATAATATAATCACATGTATTTGCTGTGTGCATTGCAACTGAGAAGTACTTTGATATATTTTGCTTTCATTGCTACGACTACTTTTAAACGTGTGCTTCCAACCTACTAATTTCGTCTTTAAGGAACCTCGTGGTGAAGTACCAATAACAATAAATGTCTTCTTTAAACTAAGAAGTGCATTCCAGAGAGGTTTTGTAAGCTCGGTCATGAGATAAGAGAAGGAAAGCAGAACACCTATGGTGCCGAGATCGTGATGCTTGTGCTCATTTATAACATACTATATTATATAGTTAGAATGGCTGGAATGGAGCTTAACTTATCAATGATTGGGCACCAACTGCCGATTTCTTGCCAAACTGGGGACATTCTTTCTTGAACGCTGATCTTTTCTGTCAATTTTTCCAGCTTGCTGTTAATGCCGGAGATATGTTGTTCATAAGCTCTATCTGAAGGTAGAGTTTGTCTGATTGCATATTGAGAGCCGAGATAGTGGTTTGTAGGATGTTTAGTAGTAAGGAGTGTAGGTGCGAAATACTCTCCACCTCCATATTGCACTGGTTGCCCACCTCCACGTCATTCTTGTCACTGGTTGTCTGCAATGCTGAATCATCTACCTGGTCCTGCGCTAGGAGTGGTGTAGCATGTCTAGGCGACTTGACATCTGTACTTGGGTGTGATTGTGCGGCAGGGTCGGGAGGACTCGACACTTCAATAACTGAGTGAGTGCATTCTTCATGGTGACTGGCCATGTTGATGGTCTTCACTTCCATTGCTTGTACAAGTTCCGGGTTGCTCATTAATGGGATTATGTGTAGCCAGGAGTTATCAGCACCTTTATCTGCATCACTTGCTTCCTTGCTTTTGTTATTCACCTGTGGAGGCGACCTGGTTGGTGACCTGATTGGGTCCAGTTTTGCTCGGGCCATGGCGTGGAGTGGTACCGATCTGAGACATGGACCTGTGACATAATAATGCCCCCCCACCTCCAACATTACACTCATATCTGTAGGATGTCTTTTAAATGTGAGTTGATCGTTGGTCAGGCACGTGGGAACCGAATTATGGGGCATCTTTGGGGGTGGCAGGCCCTTGACATTTTCTGATGTTGCATTTTATGACTGCACTAGGGTCCTTTAAAAACGTGAATTTGTCGACACTGGCATGGCTTGTCATCCCGAAAAGTGTTTGAATGGGCGATATCACTGGGCTGACGTGGCCTGCATTTGCTTTTGTCAGATTCGCTAACACGGCATTAGTCTTGATCATCCTCGGTCTTTTTTTTATTTTTTATTCTGGATTTTGTGAGGAGCTTGCTATCCAATCTTGCCAGATCTCCTGGTTCCTGCTGATTGGAACAATATTGGTCTCTGTACCACGGACCACAGGGACCATCCCAGAGTATTTTGGTAAGCTGCTGGACGCCACCTCACCTCCCCCGTGTGCGTGTTTGCAACGGCTTTTACCAGCAACTGGAAGGTGGGGGAGGGGCACGAGTGCACCTTAACTTGTTTGCACTTGCTGCCTCCTCTTGGTTAAACAGTGGTCCTCTCCCCACCACCTGACTGAGGGGAGCAGAACACAAACTCATTTTTTGCGAGTTGACCACTGGACACTGTCTCAACTTCCCACAGATGTATTTTCTACAGCTGAAGGGTGGGGGAGGGGCACAAGCATGTCTGCTGATACTTCAGCCCATTGTGTGTTGGCGCTAGCTCGCACCTCCTAACTGAAGGGAAGAAGCACAGACTTCTTCTCCTTGCTGGTAGGGGAGGTGAGGCAGCGCCCAACTGCCAAGATGTAGAGTCAGAGAGTAGGGTAGGGACACGAGCGCGTCTTAGTCTACAGATGTGCAGCAAGGCTGGGGAGGAAGATCACTACTAAAAGGAGGGCTGTTTCTGAAAGCAAGCCCTCTGATTCCTTGTGGGCTGGTAGCTGGAGAAAGAGTGTTCCCTGGCTGCAAGCTGCACCTGCGCTTAGGCCCGGGGGTTCAGCCTGAGTTGTGGGGACTACCCCACAAACTGCAGCTAAGACACCTAATGCTTCTAGTCCTGCGGCTGCTGCTCCTGCAGCACTGCACCGGGCCTACTGTGACTGGCAGGCTTGGGCTCCTGTCGCCCTCCCTCAGCCATTGGCCCTCTTCCTCAACCACCCCCCCCTGCCCTCCACCCACCTCTCTCCACCTTTATCAGGCTTGCACTCCGCTGCCCTCCTTCTTCCTCAGAGCAGGCCAACCAGCTCTGAAAAAATAAACCTGGGGCACCACGGAGGGCCAAGTGCATGCAGCGCAATGCAGCACGACATTCAGTATTTTGCAGGGGAAATGCAAGGAAAATGCGGGGAGACAGAGAGCTGCAGGGTCACAGAGGCCACTAAAGGGGTGAGGGCAGAGTAGCAGTATCGGTAAGTTAAAAACCTGCATCCGCTTCTGGCTCCGACGGCCCTCGCCGTGACCTTAACGCATCCCCACGTCGCATCACGATCGGGCAGAAAGTGATACAGACCAACCAGCAGTGTGACAAGAAGACTACAGACAACTCTTCCTCAATGAAGGTCATGACTTTGAAAGCCTTACCCATATCCGTCAGCTCTGAATGGGTTGACGGTTGAATGTTAATTCAATTCTTGATGATACTTTTCTTCCGCAAATAGGAGCTTTTGAGCCTTTCTGTGCATGTGTCTATAGAGGCTGAGTGAATCCTGGTGGAAGAAGTCTCTGCCTATGGCACTCCTGAGTCTTGAGACTGCTCCTATTTAATCTCGTGAAATTTCCTGGCTTTTTCATTCCTGCCACAATGAGTCTTCGCTCAGTCCTTTTAAGTCTTCCACATTATTTTTGGTCAAAAATGCCATTCTATCACAATTTGTGAAGCTACAAGACAGGCTATACACAAAGTATGTGGAACTTTTTCATATTTTTGCATCCTAAAGTAGGGGATTTTCATACACATCTTGGGAAAAAGGAAGCTAAAAAGTCATGTTGAGTAACGTAAAAAATAAAGATAAGCAGTACATTGATTTATCCTCTGGTAGAGCCCAGTGCACAGGAATTTTGACCACAGGAGCCAGAAAGGAGAAATGTGTTAAAGGTTAGCCCTCAGCGTCAAGGAATAGTGATTCTGCTTGCTCCCTTCATGGAGCAGTGCCATTTTAAGCCCAATAAGGCGACTACTACCTATCTAGTGCTATTAGCCTAAACTAGTCTGTCTAGCTTTGTTACCCACAATAAAGCCACAGAGATAAGGCAGATTGATGGACTGTACCACATCTCTCCCTAACTTGCACAGAATCCCCATGCGCAAAAAATGTTCACTAGACTCATTGTTTAAAAATACCAGAATATTTAATTTTCTATTACAAAAGTACTACTGCAGTATATGAAGTGATGAAATTGTGGAGGCTATTGACAACACAAACTATCAAGGTTTCCTCCACACCTAGTTTCTCCTAGTTTACCTGTCCAGGTAGGCAACCCTACTATTCTTTATTATTTACTCTAAGAGAAAGTTTACAAATATACATCTCAAACGTCAAATTGTTAAGTTTAATTAGCTTAATTTTAATGTACAAATGCATGTAATTTAGTCAATGTAGCCTGTAGGTAGGCTACAAACTATGTTTTAACCCAAAATAGAGCACTGTTTTTAAAGAAAAGGAGATTATAAAGTGTTCCATGATCCTGCTCAGGAGTAGGACTACTCAGTGTTCAAAATCATTAAATGAGCATACATAACAGACAACCAGAACTAAGAGAGGAAATACACCAAAAAGTGATGCCAAGGTGGGTGAGTTTTCACTAATGAACAGTTGTGGCTATGACATATGAAAATAATTGTTTTTCTAAATCCAATAAAATGCAATGGAGGGTTATAACAAGGGTATAGTGGTATTTGGAACAAAGTCTTTGGTCAAACACACACACAGACTGAAAGAATATTGTCAATGCTTGATTTGAAATAAATCTACGTTAGGCTTACTAAAAGACACCTCATGTCGCAAAAATATGTCAAGATTGAAAGGACACTAAGATGCTCTCCATCAGTTTACAATATAAATAAAAAACAATCTGTTGAACTGTTGGACTTTGCATTAATAGCTAGGGTGGAGTTTTGGGGAGTGAAAAGACATTGCACAGCAGATTCACAATGGACTCTATAAAACTTGAACAGCAATTACCTACAAGAATGTCACCGAACTTCCTCAGTGCATACCATCCAAACCCAAAGCTCTGCTCCCATCAGAAATCATCAATAGTTGAACTACATCTACTTATGTCCACTTCACTGGGCATGTTTCTATTGCATCCATTTTTACCTGTGAGTCGGTGTGGTTCTATAAAGGTAGCTGAGCACACTTTACATGTCCACTTGCTGATGTCCGCATCCAGAGGGGTGCTGCGCTCTGTGAAACTGGTTTGCGAAGTACTTTGAAGTCCTAACAAACACACAAGGCATCATGCCAATAAATACTGTTCTTTTTAATTGATAAAATATGGATTATAATTTTAAGAATCATACATAAAGAGTCTACATTGAACTCTCCAAATCTAAGTACAGTTTTCATCAATGGTCGACAATATACTCCACATTTACACGTCCAAGACAATGATCAATAAAGTACATGACAATCGACTGGTGAAGTGCACTGCAAAGTTAATGTGTCTTCACAATGTAAGCCACTTGGTGCTAATGTTGGAATGTATTAAAAAAAAAAACTAACTCTAAAACATTGCCAAAAATATGTACCTATGGTATCACGTGCAGTGGTGCACAGGCTGCACTATCTTTGAGAATCTCTCCAGCTTATTAATTAATGGCAAAACATTTTGGCTGTATGCATGTGCTGCACATATAACCTACAGGTGACAGCTTCAGCTTTTCATCCTTCAGAGGTAAATTAAACAAGCACAATTGTGAGATAGTCAAACATGCTTTCACCTCTATCAAACACAAATTAGCAAAAACTAGCTTAACAACCAAAAGGTCTCTTCTGGGGACCCTGGAAAGTCAGTGGCTACTAAACAGTGCTCAGAGTGGGTACTGTTTACCATTGTAGCCACTGGGTCACAATACTATTGTACTCCAACTGGATAGCCCAGTTTATTTGGGCTCTCAACTGCCTCCATGTAGCAAAGGTAAATGGTCAAGGTCTGCTTTAGGAGGTGGCAGAGATTAGAACTGCGATCCAACGACAACAGATAGCACTCAATTACTTAACGGTCTAGGCAGCATTCGGTCTTAAAGAAAAATGATTTTATTTTATTAAGAGATAGGTAAAGAAAACTATTATAAGTAACATTTGCACAAAAAAGGAGTGGTCACCTTTTGGGGCTCAGGCACCAACCCATTTTTATTTCTCCTATAGGCTAGACTTGCATGAACACTGGCACTATGGCCAATGTTAACCAGAAGGACTGCACTCTGGTCAACTCTAGGATCTTAGCGACCCGATGGAGCGTTCTCAGTCCATGAAATTCAGATCTATGAACGGTACATTCATGTGAAGACGCTAGACTGAATTCTGGTACGGGACCATCTTGGGCTGTGTATGGGAAGCCTTAGCACACTGAAACTAACTGCTGAACTTCCATTTATGATTTTTGCCCAAAAGCCAACCACCTAAACAAAAAAAGACTCCAACCCAGTGAAGGCAATGGTGTTATCCTGAATATCTGTTTCTTTACATCAGTGGTGATCACAAGTCCTTTCATCAATCTCTCACTCTAAAGTCACTTGAGTTTCAAGACAAATTAGGGACCAAGGGCCATATGTACCAAAGCATTTCCCCATTGATACAGAATGGGTAAAACCCTTTGATACATCTGGCCCTAAATTTACTGTGATGTATATGTAGTGGTGGGTAAGCACCCCCTATGGAGTCCCAAGAGTATTTAATCTTTTGGGATCTATATTCTGGAGAAGTTCCAGTCAAGATATCCCAGTGACATATGCACCCACTGGAACCACGGCACCCTCACTAGTTTAAGCAATTTTTACTGGAAACTAGATTTAAGGGTCACCCTCTGGACATGCAACAATCCAGGCCCATGACCAGGATAATGATTTTTGATGGCTTTAATTCTCCTATCCACCTGATCTGTGGGGCTCTTTGAGCTCACAGGCAAACTCAGTCAGCCAAATCTCCACCAAGAGAAAACTACAACTAGGTGGCCTTATGCAAGTCTTCTGGGGAAGAGGGTTGGTTCTCTTGGCAGATGACTACCAGCTCCTCAAACATGTAAGCTCTTTATCTCTCCACAGGTTACAGCAGGAAGGCTTACAGCAGACAGAGGAGTCTTATACCTAGTCTTGAAAGAAAGTAGCAATCTAGAAGAAAATTCACTGCTTGTCAGATGTTCTTCTGTATCCAGAAACAGGCCTCCTCAGTGTCCATATGATCTACCTGGCAGAGGTGAAGTGGGCTTGTACTTCTGTTCCTGTGGCTAAAGTCAATCATAGTTCTGCTTTATTCAAAGATTAAAAGATTAAAGCACTCATCCAATGCTAAGGAACTGATAGACCAATTTCTGTCCAATTTCAAGGCTCTGACCCAAGAGTCAGATTGAAGTAGTTTATACTGGTCCAGACGACTCCCAGGTTGCCCTCAGACAGAGCTCTTCATCAGTTTCTGATGCTCTAAATCCAAAACCACCACTGGGGGATGGGGGGGAGGGGGTTGGGGAGGGGGTATTGGCAGAGTTCACACAGTAACCCATTCTCAACAACAGAACCGCTGGTGATCTAACCACACAAGAGGTTTTGGAGAAAAAACATGGCAAAGAGTATGTGACGTCTAGCACATCCAGCATGGACAAAGTCAGCATTCCCAAAGGAAAAACCACCATCTTCTGCAATAATCACAAGGGGTCTAATTGGACCCCACAAATCGCCAGGTATGGGTAAACCACAAACAAACATCAGCATCCTTGTGTGCTTGCGCTCACCCTCCCCAAAAAAACAAAGAAAAACTAAAGGGGAGGGATTAGGGAGGAAGCGCAGGGGCATCGAAGAAGTGGTCACTTTGGCTCATCTTTCCTGATCCAGACATTTAACTAAATAAATTTAAAGCAATTTCTTCTCTTAAGATTCACCAGTAACTTTAATACTCTACTACATTTATCAGACTAATGTTTGCCTATTGAGTCAAAGGCCTTGCTCTGTAGCTAATGGCTGCTCATCTCCTCAGTGAGCAGTACTGATACTTCCTTCAGGAAACGTGCTCCAGAGTCCAGGGCTTGTTCATAACCCACATAGAAGATATTTACCTTCAAATGCCCTGCTTTCTAAACTTTGGTATACAAACCCCTCAAAATCCAAAGAAGTGGAAAACAGAGATAATATTTATTACTCGTTGGTGTCACATGTAGCTAAGCCAGTGTCAACAAAAGTGGTGTTTTTAAAAAAAAAACATACATCGTCCCTCAGTCAGAAGAAAGTAGATCTTGCTTGTCATCTGCTTTCAAAGAGGGAGGCAGAAGATAGTCCGGTCACAGGTGGTAAAATTAATGTGAGCAAACGTAATACAGAGGATTGGTGGTCAAACCCTCGAGGCGTGGCGCACCTGATCCTTTTTGGGATACAGGAAGAGAAAAAGTAACCCCACTGAACTTACAGATTACCAGAAAGGACAACAGCTGAGGTTTCATTGCATAGCACTGAAACATACTCTATTACAGTCGCTTCACTTCAAACAACACATTGCTTGGCAGATATCACAATCTTAATTGGTGTAGAGTACTGAAGGTATGTCATGCACATTATAGTTGTCTTTGTTAGATATTTTCCCCACCATTACACCTTTTGTAAAAAGAGCTCATACCTTAGAAAAAGCTAAGGTGATGAGTAAAAGAAAAAAAAAAAAATAATTAAAACTGAATTTTTCAGACAAAATAAAAAAAGCTTCTTAAAAAAAAAAAAAAAGCAGCCTAATGGTGTTTAGTGAACAGAAAATATAAATGACTGACCGACTCACCCCTGTGCAGAGCAGCAACTGGAAGCCTTAAAGTGACCATGTAAGTTGTCTCCTATTCAAAGTTTACATATGGCAACACATTTGAATGTGGCTCATGTGTGGGGATTTACAGATGCTTATTTCTTTGATGGAATATGTAGCTCATCTTCCAAGTAAGTCTCATTCAAGAAACTCCAAACACTTTGAACCTTACAGGGAAGTGCAAAGCTGATTGCAGGCATTAAGCAGGAACCTTTGGCTACCTTTCACTTATTTCCCATATTTAAAGCCATCTCCACCTCACACTTTCAGAAAAATCAGAAAGGTGAACATTCAAGGCAATTATTTTACCTATGTTGTTGTTGTTGTTGTTAGTGGTGGTGGTCGTCTCGCGGCATTTGGACTTCTTACTTGTTTTAAGGACATTATCTGGACGAGACTTAGAATTGCCTTCCACTTGTATTTCCTGGTTAACGATAACACCAAAACCTGAAAGAGAATTTTCAGACTCTTCAGTATCAGTTCTGTTCTATAATTCATACTTTATTCAAAGTGAAGTCTAATATGCAATTGTAGCTGAGGGTGTTCAGTCTCATCCAACAAAATGCTCCAGGCATGTGGACCCATGTCAACCCTGGTCAAGCCTTTGGCATATTGGGCAACAGACTGCTTCTTCCATGTTCACCAGCACAGCTGGTCACAAATAAGTGAAGGATCAGCCAGGGTAGATGGGTTAACAGCAGAGTAAGTTAGAGAAAATAAAAACCACAAAGAAAACACATGTTGGAAGAGAAGATGGGAATAAGAGATAAGCATCTGGGATAACCATGTAGGAAAAGAAAGAAGAGCAAGAGGCATGATTATGGAAGGAGAGGGTTAAGCGGAGGAAAAACATTCCTTGCAACATGCAGAAAGCTGTGTGATTGTGCTCACTCTTGATTTTCTGACTGACCTTGTGTTTTTGCTGCAACAGATGTAATAGACTCTACATCTGTGAGCCCAGTGGTGGTGCTCCATGCGTTATTGGTCTGCTGACCAGGAGAGCACAACGGTCTACAGAACTTTGGTTGCACCAAACCACATCCATGGAAAGAGGCTACTGCCACTACTGAGAGAGAGAACTCTACAACTACCCCCAGAATAATCAGCTCAGTTTCTCGTAACAGGGGTCCACATCAGTCAGTATTGTGAGTGGGTAGGTGCGGAATGAGTAGAATGGTGTATACATTACAGAAAGCACAATGATTTGATTATGAATGGTGTATACACTGAAGGAAGCACAAGATAGTAAAGATCCCTTGTCAATTTATAGATTGTCCGCTCTTTGGGCAAGAGACTCAACAACAGCGTCTTTCTCCTATCTAATTTCTGGACTGGAATATGCACTCCACTATAAACCAGTGAATAAGATAAGAGAAATAGGACTGTTTCTGTAAGTGGTGAGGCTTAAAGAGTGACAGGGAGACGAATATAGAAAATGAAGAGTAGCAACACCACCAGCAATCATATCTAAAACAGAAACGTATACAAAAGGCAACAGAACAGTGCATAGCTCAGAACATGTATGGTTCAGTGGTGGTTGATATCAACTAGCGTTTTTAACTGTGTATGTGATAATAGATGTCACTGAATGCTCATTAAAGGCATGAACAGATATCAGCAGAACAAGCATACATCTACTGCTTCACAGGATTTGTGTGCCAAGTGGTGCAATAATTATTCTTTGCTTTCCACCAGGAGAAGTCACCATTGTAAACTCAAATGGCTGGTGGTAGTGAGCTCCAGTGGATGGGATTCACAGAGGTTGAGTGGCTTTGTCAGAAACTGGATTTTTTAAATTTCAGAGGATGTCTATCAATGGTTAGGTTAAAATAGAAATTAATTTTCGATTGACAATTGAGAGATATGGCACAAGCAACAGGTAGTATCTCAGCAATGTGTGCAAAAAGTCAAGCAGTGACAGGCAACATAAAAGTCAAGGACACAACACTAATAATTCTCAAACCAATTAAGATGCAAATGAGGCAGCAATGTGCATGGTGTATACATGTCCCCTGCCCTGTGTGACCAACTGAACAGTGTCTGGTATCCTGAGTTTTGGATTTCGGCCACACCCTCATATGAATGTAGCATGTGTATGAAGGCCTAGGCTTATCATTTGAAATGAGTCTATTCCTAAACTGGCCATGAACCTAGAGGGGTGCTTCAAGTGTGCTCTCCAAGTCTCTGTCACTGGTTCGTTCACACGGGTAGTGCGGTGGTGACTGCATACTGGATCTTTGAAAATTGTAGTGTGATTAGACCTTTTACCTCGATCATGGCAGCTGAGGCCTACTGGCCCATCAGTATTCAGTTATGCTGCCACATATTAGCCTGGACCCTAAGATCCCAAGTACATGGGTGTATGTATTGTGTGTGTGGTCTGCATTTTACACACATAAGTGAGCATCAGAGTGAAACAGAGTGCACAGGCCCGCAGGTTCCATTTTTCAAACCTCTGTCCTGTTCATGTGCACAAAATGTAGACAAGATTCCTTTCCCAGAGAGCAGAAGCATGCTGCGGATACTCCCGAAACTGAAGGGAGAGAACCTAGACATTGAATTGAAGAATCAGGAGACCTGCTTGCCCTTGCAAATTCAAATAGGTTCTTTTGATTAAAAGGGCTGCTGATTAGTCTTCCTGAAAATGCCACATGGTAGATTTGGGTAGTCCAGTGCAGAATGTTCACACCGCATTGTGCCTCTGTTACGAGTGTCCCAGACTGGAGACAACCATGCCATGAGAAGCATCACTTTTTATAGAGTCAGAGTCTGTAAGACAGTCTAGGAAGGACACATGACAGGAAAACTGACCCAAACCGGTCATAAAAGACCAGAAAGAGAATACACATCCCCTGTGTGCCATCCATCCAACAGAGTCTTGTGAAGAGTGGGACTAGAGTGTTGCTGGCTCCAAAGCTGGTCACTCCCGCCCAAGAGAAATATTTGTGCTACTGGTGAAGTGTTCCCAAGAGGATCTAAACCATCACAGCTGTGCACTTACCAGAGTGTGCTTGAGGGGAAGGTACTGTTGAAAAAGAAACTGGGAAAGTTGTGGCATTTGACACCAGACATTTACCTGGAGAACAATGGCATTACCATCTCAACCCAGGAAGGCCTAAACAGACCAAATATTTACTCATTCCCGCAGGATGGCTGCAACTGCAACTCAGTGGCTGTCTGGTCATCGGCACTGGCCACTCAGAAGAGGGTTGCCACCTTAGGCTAGTCACCTGTTGCTACCCCTTCAGAACACTGTCATGCAGCTCACATCTGCCCAACAGGAGTAAAGAAGCCACCTAGCCCAGCCACAGCCTGTGCACCATTTCTCCCACTGAGGAACATTGACAGAAGTGTAAGAGGACACAGAAACAACCCAATTGTGAGAGACTAAGCAGTTACTATTACCGCATAATACAATTAACCCATAGGGGACAAAACGCTGCAACTACACTGAGACCCACACCAGAACAACTTCAGAGTAAGGGAGATGGAAGAGGAAAGAAAGAGACAAGGGCATTCTTGCCCGAAAGTAATAGCCCAGCACCCGTACCTTGATTACCTGATAAGTTTTGTGAGTGTGGCTCAGTGTAGTCAATATAGTAAATAAAAAAATAAATGAAAAAAAAAATAAAACATCACTACAGTCCAAAGTCTAACAACTTCTAAAGCATAACAAATCAACAGGAAATCACAGAGGAACTTCCTTCATTATCAGGATTCTGTATACGCTCATTAACAACTCTTATCTCACAAAACACTGCTGCAGTGAAGTGCACAAGGGAAAGAAAGTAGTAAAGCAACAGCAGCAGAACCCCATGTATAGCTAGGACCAATCTATCCCAGTCTCACTTTCCCTCTCCCTACGAAGTATCCCCCATATTAGCACCCTAAAACTCAAAAATTAATGTTTATTGTAGACCGTGACCTAGATAGGACTTCAGCCCAACCCCAAAGGAGAGGTGTGAAGTAACACTAGGAAGATTCACTGGTCAAAGCTTTTACCATATGATTTGGTTACGTTTCTGGTTCTCTAAATCAATAAGAGGTACATCAGGGTCACTGAAAGTCAAATATATGATAAAAAAGCACAAGCACCAATATTTCAGCATAATATACACAAGATTGCCATTTTACATTCAGTTAAGCTGTTTGGGCCAAATCTGGCACAATGTATTAGCATCTAGGAATGCAAAATAGTCACACGTTTGAGAAGTGCAACATACTGGATGCCTCACTCCATAACTTCAAGACGTCATCTAGCTACCTATGCAAAGCTGTCTGTTCCAAGAAGCGGCTATGCGGGGGCGTAGTTTACATAGAGGTGGTGTGTCGAACAGGGCTGCTGGGAACTGAAAGTCCCTCAAGAATGTGAAAAAGCCACAGCAACTATTTGATCCATCAGTTGTGCCGCAATCACACTTCATCCGAGGAGGTCCTCTGAGAATTATTTAACACTTCATAGCCAAAGGTTCAGATTTCTCCTTTAGGGACTCCTTAGGCACCCCTGGAGCCCTAGATTTCAGGCCACCATCATCCAAGACGTTTATTGATAGTCATGCAATGTCCATACATTTTTCTATTCAAACCATTGTATAAAGACATGGCTCAGATTCAAGTGAGCCCCAAATTTAATCTCCAGTGGTTTTGTCGGGTATCAACCAAAGTCCTGGTGCCAGTTATAGTTCTTTACTTTCCAAGCGATCAATCTAAGGTAGCTTTAAACTTTTCCAACTCCAACGGAATGCAGATCCATGGTTTCTCTTCCCGTTGACCAGGCATAATATATGTTGTATTGATTTGTCAAATTAAAAAACAAAATGCACATGATATCTGTAGAATTTAATAAACCAGTCCGTTGATTAAAAAGTTTGATATAAATCAGAGCCATCACAACATAATGTAATGTTTTATTCAATTTTACCTGTCACCAATTTCAAAATGATAGACCCTGCAGCTAAACTACTGTTCTAAAAAGACACACAAGAACATGTGCTCAAGCATAAAAAGAAATAAAAAAAACACATGGAGGTATAGGGAAAGGTCAACTGTTTTAACCCCAGTGCATTTAATTATTCAAGCCACCTGTCCAAGGTTAGATTAGATAAAGAAAATGCTAAAATGTGCTCCTCTGTTCCTAATAATTTGAGGACTTTGTTTAAGAAAGTTGCATGTCTGTCTCCACGTGTTTTTATCCTTGATCATATATGTTCTTGTGTGCCTTTTTCAAATGGCATTTTAACTTCTGGGCCTATCTGTTCGGTAAATGTGACCAGCTGATCAAATACCTTTACCAAGAGGTCTTTCAATGCCTTACCAAGCTCACGCTTATGGTTTCTATTTGGGTGATAAAAGCTTCAGGCAGAACAAAGTTTGATTGCATAGCTGCTGAGGTTGCTTCAATGATGAGGATGCATTGCACTCCTCATCCTAGTCCAAAGTCCTCTGTTTGACGTGGCCACTTTTTTGTTTTTACTCAGCAGACCAAGGCAGGACACTGTAGCCACTGAGGGTTCTCTGAGGTCAGATGCACTATTGTGGTGCTCCTGGGGTAATTTCAAAAATAGGCTGAAAAAGGTCACTCTTGAGCCAGGGCTATACAAAAGGTCCACTGCAGGCCACTCACACTGTGCAAGATGAATCATCTCACAGGATGGAAACTTTATGCTTTTTGTGTCAGTATAATAGTGAATGGGGGCAAGCTAAATGACCATTGGACAGCCGTCCCAGTCCATGAGTGCCAATGAAGATCAGGCGTCCTTCAGTATTCTTTCCCCAAAAGTCAGACAATCTTCTTGCTTTCTTCTGATGTTCTTCCAGGTCCATAAATGTTCTGAGGTGGTCGTGGTGTGGTGTGGTGCTGTTCTAATCCTCTAGACTAGCCATAGATTGGAGAATTGTCCATGCTCAATAGTGGCATCTAATTCAACCTTCTTTAGCACTACTTCCTCTTTCTCCCTACAGTAAATCTTTCCAGAGTCCCACATTCGAAATGGCCCTAGCCTCCTTCCACCCTGCAAAAATCTGGTTTCTTTTTACTGAAATGAGGAAACACCCTCTCCCTTTCATGGTAACAGATATTCCTCCTGTTGTGAGAAGAGACAAATGTCTGCAAGTGCTGAACTGGTTTCAGTCACTAT
Organism: Pleurodeles waltl; assembly: GCF_031143425.1. Lineage (NCBI taxonomy): Eukaryota > Metazoa > Chordata > Amphibia > Caudata > Salamandridae > Pleurodeles > Pleurodeles waltl. Next base: position 1,441,488,291 of record NC_090447.1, read on the forward strand.
GATCCTATTTGAGAATCCTAACTGAAACAAGACGTTGTCTTGGCAGTCTTTTGTGTTGCTATATTTTCCTGTATCTACCCAGCTGACTTGTCCTTGCTAAGTGATCAACCTCTGAGTTCCTGCTCCTAGAGGTGGCTGCATTAAGCACCCAACCCTGTGCGATTACAAGGCACAATGATTAGCTCATTAAATGTATACAAATATATTTCTAACAAGGTAAAGCATTTATACTGGCCAAATGTCACTGCAGTGGTTTTAAAACTGCAACCGAGGCAGGGCACAGTGTTATCTGGAGCCATACACATGAATCATACATGTGGGTGGTGTAAATATACACTGCAGTTCAAGCCACTGGTAACTTACAACTCCTACATCCTCATGCATTCTGTGCAACAACAAATGCCTCATTAGGAAAGTCAACTAAGCAATTGTTGTAACCTGCAGTACATGCTTAGCCCTGCGGCACACCGAATAGCACTGAATGTCTTGGTAACAGTACATTTAGCCATAATATCACCAAAACGATTAGTCTGTAAACAATCTATGAAGACCTCACAGAAAAAGGCAAATTGCTATAGACTGGACCACTAAACACTGTGATTTGGTAGTATAATAAAGTTCCATGTGCATAGAGGGACTGACAGAACAGTGAAGTTTCTGGCATAGAATGTGACGTTATGGGTTTTGGGAGAGGGCAGGAATGGATAGAGATAGTTAACAAATGGGTGAAGTGGAATAAGGAAAATACAGGATCTCAGTCTCGTAGGAGTTCAACATAAGGGACCGTACGGCCAGCCAGTGACGAATGAAAGAAACACAGTGTAAGAAAAAAGGGGATTAGATAGGGCCAGGCTTTGTGTGGTAGTGCTGAGTGGAAATGTGAGGAAAGTAGAGTGGGCAAAGTAGTGAAATGCAGGGATGTGAATGGCAGTAGAGAGATTTGATTGGAGACAAAGAAGGTGACAACGAGGAGGAAAGGAATCAAGAGTGTCTTATCAAAGAAGGAGGAAGGTATTAAGAGGGATAACAAAAAGACTGAATAACGTGTGTGTGTGTATATATATATATATATATATATATATATATAGAGAGAGAGAGAGAGAGAGAAAGAGTTAGAAAGAGAGAGAGAAAAGAGGGATTGAGGTACAGAACGGAGTTAGAGAGAAAGAAGTTAGTTGAGGAAGTTCGTAGAGAACAAATAGGGCAGAGAGGAATGAGAGGAGACTGGAATGAGAGAAGTCAGACAGGATTGAGGAGGCAGAGAGAGGGATGAGTAGAGGGATCAGAGTAACAAGAGAGGAAATAGAAGAATTACAAGAATCAGCTAAAGGGAAGAGAAGAATCAGATAAAGGGAAGAGAAGAATCACAAAAAAGGAAAGACAGGAAAGAGAATGCTGGAAGGAAGAAGAGAAAGGGATAGGAGGCAGTAGACAGAATGATTTCAGTTCTTTCACAAGTTGCATCTAATGTCTAAATTAAAATTGACAAACAATATCCTAAGGTGCCAAATTGAAGACTGGTACGTTGTTTGTTTTTGAATCCCACCACAACTCTCCCAAAGGCCTCAGACAACATCAAACATACAGGTAGCCATACAAAATTAGAACTCTGCCTAAAGATCTAGTAAAGGGGGAGTTTAAGCTACTAGAAAGAGTACAAGTTAGTCAATATAGTAACCATTGTATTACTTGCACCAATGCATCTTCTTCTAAAATCTATAAACATTACCACCAGTACAGGAGGAGATGAGGACATGGTGGCACATCTTTAGTAAGATTTTAAGTGCATTGTTTTTAACTGTTTTTCATGGTTTTCATATGTTTGATTTATTTCACAGATGGTTGCACTTTTGGTGAGACACTGAAGGACTTACACGATGAATTGTAGTTGGAATTCTATTTAAAAGAAGAAAAGCAAAAGAGCTATTGTATCCTTTTGATAGTCCACTGGGGCTTGAATGATTTGCATATTCCTACAATAGGGGTATTTGTGTAAAGTGTACTAAGTGAATTTTCAATTTGTTTTGAGGAGGTATGTAATATATGATGAAATTTGATCTTAAGCATTATTTGAGAATATTTTTTTTTAGCAAAAGGATGTGTAACATTATGATCTCATTATCTTGTGAATTCTGAATTTTGAACTAGTGTGCCATTCTGTGTAAATTGCCCACTTGGACTTGACTGATATGAGTGACTAGAACATCCAGACACTCACATTCTTTTTCTTTTGGATATTCTATTCAGAATTAGATAGTATTTTTATGTGAATAGACTTAATGAATGATATATATTTTAGGGCTTCCATGTTTGTGAATCAAACCAAAATACTGGTCTTTTAATAGAGTCGCTCTTGATAGCCATTTAAAGATGGCAGACATGGTTTTGATAAATTTGGTACTTTCTGTTACACAGTCCTTTGTCAATGTTTTGCTTGCACTTAGTAATAAAAATGGAAAGTGTCAAAGGGTCCGTCACACGTGAACAAGGAAAATTTGTTTCCAAAACGCATTGTGTTTTCTGGATGCCAATAAAGTTCACTTCAGTAAAGATTTAGTGACTGAGACTTGTCTGTCTGTGCCCTCGGCGAGGATTCCCCGGAGAAATCATATATATATATATATATATTTGTACTGATGTCCAGCATGTCATGCGCAAGGGCATCACGGTTTGTGAAACTAAAACAAACCAGACTAACTTCTTTCAATATGATAAGTTCTCAGAAGCACAGCTGAGCCCTCTAATCACCAATCTGAGTGGAAGAGATACTATTGTAAGGGCATACTCTCCTCTTTGCAGTAGTACCTCACCCTCACTGCTTAGTGATCACCAGAGGGCAGTCCCTCAAGCATGCATCCACCGCACAGGAGAGGTTTTAATTGTGTGATTTTAGTCAAAATTTGATGTTTGCACAGCACTGAGTAAGAAAATCTAGTGTGTTCCACACAAACCACACCACTACTCACTCAACAACTCGCCATGGACTGACACATGGTGGTCCACAGAGCTCAGCACACACCCTGCCCCAACAGAGCAAGCCCGCAACCTCAGCATCATCCTGGATAGCAAGCTATCCATGAAGTTGATGCAGTCTCATCCGCCTGTGTCCACACCCTTTGCATGCTCCACAAGATCTTCAGATGGATCTTAGCAGACACTAGAAGGACCATCATGCAGGCCCTCATTACCAGCAGACTGAACTACAAAACACGCTCTACGAAGGAATCACAGCACAACTCTAAAGTGACCTCAGACAATACAAACCTCAGCGGGTAGACTCATACTCAACCTCCCCAGAAGGACCCGCATCACACCATCTCAAACAACTATACCAACTCCCGATCCAGAAGAGATGCCAGTTCAAGATGCTGACCCACACCTACAAGGCCCTACGCAACAAAGGACCAGCTTACATCAACAAACGTCGGACATTCCACCAACCGACCAGAAACCTACTGTTAGACCTGTCAGCTCTGAATGTGGTTTCCCCAGTCTTTTTGGCTTCTAACCTCTTGTTTTGATCTTTTGCTGAATTTTGTTTTTGCTGGCTCTAGGACTATAGGCACTTCACCACTGCTGACCAGTGCTAAAGTGCAAGTGCCCTCTTTCTAAATTGTATTGGTAATTGGTTTACTCATGACTGGCATATCTGTTGTACTAGTAAGTCCCTAGTAAAGTGCACTGTGTGTGCCTAGGGCCTGTAAATCAAATGCTACTAGTGGGCCTGCAGCATTGTGCCACCCACATGAGTAACTCTGCAACTTCAGTGTCTGTGTGTGTAATTTTAAACTGCTGGTTCGATCTGGCAACGACACACCCTTACCAGGCCCAAACATACCCTTTCTTTTTTTTTTTTATAGCCAATTGTATTTCTTTTAATAAAAGAACAAGACAGTGAGCACATATCAGTTCAATCAGTAAAAACATAAATACATTTGACAATAGCCCCCTACCCCTACAATAACAAAAGAATTCCACCCAGGAGGACAAGCCTGTCATTTCCCCCAGAGCTTCTCATATTTCCGAGGGCAACCTCGTGCTTCATATATTTCAAACCTTACCTTTCACTACATGTAAGTCACCCCTACGGTAGGCCCAAGGCAGCCCCATGGGCAGGGTGAAGTGTTTGTAAAAGGTAGGACATGTACTGGTGTGTTTTAAATGCCCTGATAGTTAAATAATAATGCTATGTGTGGTTTATCACTATTGCAAGGTCTATCTCTCCCATAGATTTACATGGGAATAGCCTTGAAAAATCTTTCAAATGTGATTTCCCATTGTGAGCAGATCGAGATATCGAGTCTGGGATCTCTGAACTCACAACATAAAAAATACATCTTTTGGTGAAGTTAGTTTTAAAATTTTAAGTTTGAAAATGCCACTTTTAGAGAGTGGGAATTTTCTTGCGTAACCATTCTGTGCCTCTTCCTGTCTGTGGAATACACGTCTGGGTCAGGATGACAGTTGGGCGGTTTGTGAATTCACTCTAGACAGTCACACAAAGGGAGCGGAGGTGTGCCCTGCATATCCTGATGGGTCTTCCTGGGCTAGAGTGGTGGGAGGAGCTGACACTTGCACCCGAATAAGGCTGTACCTGTCCTTACACAAAGCAGTCTCCAACCCCCTGGAGTGTGTCTGGGGCAGGGCAGGAAAGGCAGGGCACTACAAAGACTTTCCTTTGAAGTTTGCCTACTTCAAAAGGCAGAATTGGGTTTAAGTACAGGATCCTCTGACCCCACAAAGTTAGAATCCTTCTGGACAGAGAACATTCTGCCAGGAAGAAGAGTTGGATGCTGTATGAGGGACTTCCACTTTGTCCGTTGCTTTGCTGTACTGGCTTGCTGCTTCTGTCCAGAGAGTGAAAGGACTGGACTTTTCTTTCTACATCCTGCTTTCCAAGGTTCTCCAAGAGCTTGAACTGAGCTTGCCTTTTGTTAAGAAGTCTCAGGAACATCAAAGACTTCACCTGCCAGTGCCTGGGCTCTTTTTCCTGAGAGTCCTGACTTGCCAAGTGGTGACAACTCAAGTCCCTGGGCCCTTGGAAGTGTAAACTGGTAACCTGAAGGAGGAAATCCATGCACCGACCCACCAAGGCAGGAGTAAAGGGGGGGAGGGGGGGGGACAGCACCTGTTTTATAGCTGCAGATTTGATGCAGCGCCCATTTCACGATGCTCCATCAACACAGCGTGTCTGGAATTCCCACGCATCATCCCCAAGACGTCAATTTCTCATTGACCCCGCAGCACAATAAGAAACAGAGGTTGCATGTTCGGAAATCAAAGCATCGCATTTCCTGTGAGGAAAGAATCAACGCATCACATCCCCTGCCATTAAGGAACCAACGCATCACCTCCTCTGCACAATAAGGAACCGACCCATCGCTTTTCGGCACCTCCGCTTCTCTGCGCCCCATCTCCCCTTCTCTGCGCCCCGCATCATGTTTGTTTTTGGTGCATCCCAGGTACTTTGTGCTAAAAAAATACAACCATTGATTCCTATGGATTAAGATTAATTGAAACCTTTAAACAGTGATATCGTCACTGGTGCATGTTGTATTTTTGTGGTTTTGGTCTGAATTCAGATAAATATTGGCTATTTTCCTAAAAGTTCTTTTGTGGTGTTTTCACTGTATTACTGTGTGCGTGTACTAATACTTCACACATTCCCTCTGAGATCGGCTAGACTGCTCATGCCAAGCTAGCAAGAATGTGAGCAGGGGCTATTTTAGCTGTGTGGCTCCCTTACCCTGACTAGAGTGAGGGTCCCTACTTGGGCAGGGTGCAAACCAGTGCCAACTAGAGACCCTATTTCTAACACCTATGATCAGCTTCTCTCTCCCTGACAGACACCTCATAGATACATCGAGTCAATAGGGGTGGACGCTCCTTCTCACACCTGCCAGCCAAGGCCTGGAACAGCCTTCCCCTGCACCTCAGGACCGCACCGTAACTCCAGAGATTCAGAAGAGAACTAAAGACCTGGATGATCAAATGATTATTTCTCCACGCAGCAGCATACATCTATAGCACCTCCAGACCCTTATAAGTGATGTGGCACGCTCTATAAATATTTGATTGATAGTCAAATTTTCATAAATGTCTGGATTTGGCAAGTTTCCCTGGGTGCTCGCTGACCCCTGGCCCCAGTACTGCAGTTATCAACATCCCTAGTATCTTGATGTTTTCAGGTTGTATTTTGGGATATTTCCTGCTGCAGATGATCGGGCCAGCCACAACACGTGGGTACAGTTTATTTAGGAGACGTTTGTTAATGCACAGTACTAAGAAAACGTCATCATCTACTGAATTCACATTTATTATTATCGTTGGCATGGAATCCTGTTCACAGTTATCAAGCACTCCGTGATCGTATTCCCAACCTTTCATGCTAAGAGCTATATTCACTGTAGCAGGACTGGCTGTTTTCATAGAAAAACACTGGATTACATTACACCTTTAAAGGACAATTTCAGGATGGAAGCAGCTAAAAATATAAGTCAAGGACTTATTTTATAGTTATTCAATATCCAATTTAATGGTAAAATTGGATTTTGTCTAGTTACTGTGCAAAAGGCACTTTTAGATAGTTACCACTTTGCTGCCTAAACCCTCTAAAGGACTTTCTGTATGTATTAAAACAGTCAACTGGCAAATGATGGATCCTCTGTAGGGAGGTGTGACCTGTAACCAGGACAGGCACAAATGGCCTTGGGTGTGGGAGAGTGCTGTCCTTCCCTTGACAGAATGGCATAGGAGCTGTGCCCAGTAACTTGAATAACTTCAAAGGGGCTTATCTTGTCTAAGACGGATATCTGCCTCCTTCCTTTGTCCCCATAGCCAGACAGGCACCAGGCCCATTGTGAGAGGGGCTACACCCAGAAACAGGGTTGGGTGACCACAGAGGAGGGATTGCTCATTTCCCTAGCCACATATCTAGGCTGGGCACAGGAGCTCAGCACAGCGGGTTTGGGCAGAGAAAGGCACTGTAGGATTATCTGCAGCAAAACTCACAGAAGTGCAGCAAGTGTGGGTAGGGTCATCCCTGGAAACTTTTACCCCAGTAGCTAGGGAGTACCATCCACCCACAGGCTGGAGCTAGGCATAAAATGTGATCCCAAGTACCCTCCTAAAACAATGCTGGACCTGAAGAAGAGAGGACTGCCCTGCTGTTTGAAGACGTGAGAAGACTGGTCTACTTCACATGTACCCAGACCCCAGAAGTGACTCCAAGTATCAGAAGGCGGACCTCCTGTATGAGCTACAGGGACACCACAAACTTCATGAGCTCCTTTTCTGCTTCCCAGCTGATCTGACCCAACTGCACCTGACCTGACCTGACCCCCCCTCCGCTGTGCTGCCCTCTGTAGGAGTGAGCACTAAAAACCACCCCAAACTCCCAAGTACTATCACCAAGGTCCTGGACCCTTGCTTGTGGTCAGAGTGTACTCCTCCCTGCCTAACAGAAAACTTCAATGGACTCAACACAGACCAACTTCGCCACCAGCTTCACTAGATTTTATGGTGGACAACACCAAATTGTCTGCTTCATCTGACAACGCAGAGACCTTGCTCAGTGGCTCCCCTTCATCGTCGAGCTCTCCCTCAGATCCAGGCAGTTGTCTGGCACGGCTGAAGACTTTCTACCTCCATAAAAGTTTCTAAGTGAGAATGTAACTTTGCATTTGGAACAAACCAGGCCCTCGTACCCACTCCACAATTGGGGAATGAAACTGATTAAAAATAATAATAATAATAATAATAATTCAAAATGGCGTGGTCGGCCCTCCTTACACGGGCCGACCCCCTAGGGGCCATTATATAGTAAAAATAAAAAATTAAAAGGACGGTTCCCAGGGGTGGGGTGGGGGGGTGGTTGTAAATGATCACCCACCCCCCAGGGATATTTAAAAAATAATAATAATAATAATAATTAAAACGCCCTACTGACACAGGGCATATTTATATATTTATTTTATACATCTGTGGTTTGCCTTGGGGTCGCGATCAGCCCCAGGGAAAGTACACAAGTATAAATAAAAGTGATGTAGAGAGAGACTCTCTCCATATGTAGATAGATAGATAGATAGATAGATATCACTTTTCTTTTTTTTAAACATGTGTTGTTTTCCGGGAGCCACAATCGGCCCTCAGGGAAACGACACATATACAGAAGGGCTAAAAAATAAATAAAATATATATAAATAAAATATATATATATATATATATATATTTCTAGAGATAGTAAAGCCAGGCGTTACCTGCGCTTTAAAACAAATGAGATGTATGTGCAAGGGGGCTATGGAGAGATGAGGGGCACTTTTGCTGGGTGGCAGTGAGGGAATTTGAGGAGGTGGTCATGGGAGGGGGAGCACCAAAAATGATTGCCGCACTGGGTGCCACCACTGAGAAAGGCTGTGATGGTGGGTATGTGGGGTTATGGCGGACAGCTCTGAGGCCGGATCAGAGAGTGAGACAGCATCTGAGGGAGAGGACAGCGGGGCAGAATCTGGGAGTGATTTTTCAGTCAGTGGAGTCCCATCTGATGACACCACTTCAGTGATTCTGAGGGAAGACGATGAGGATAGTTGTGCTGTCCCTTCGCAAGCACAGTCTGTGCAGCGGGACAACAGCGGGCTAGCCCAACCCAGAAAACAGGTGCGTGCAGCGGCAAACAGAGAGTGCGCTCTCTTGCCAGCCCCCCAATTGAGTTCAGCCCCAAAATCCACCTTTTAACTGGTGACGCTGGATGTAAATCGATACGCCCAACTTTTTGCCAGTCTACTAGATCCATCTCTTTTTGGATGCCGACTTCCTTCAGCAAATTGTGTAGCAAACTAATTTGCGTGCAGAACAATTTCTAAGGGAGAATGAAGGCCATCTAGGGCCCCGTTCAAGGGCACGTCAGTGGACTCCCACTTCGCTGGCGGAGTTGAAGATATTTTTGGGCCTTATGCTCAAAATGGGGTTAGTGCAAAAACCCACCTTGCAGTCCTACAGGACAACTCGCATGGTTTGGGTAACCTCCATCTTCGCACTGTACACGAGCAGAGAGCGTACATGAGTGCATGCTGCATTTCAATGACAATTCTGCTGCATTGCCCTGGGACCATCCAGACCATGACAGGTTGTTCAAAATTCAGCCTGTTGTGGAACACTTGTCTGCCAGGTTTCCAGAGATCTACACTCCTGGAAAGAATATAGCAGTTGAGGAGTCCTTGATCCTGTACAAAGGGCGGCTGCTGTCCAGACAGTACATTGCGAGCAAAAGAGCTTGCTATGGCATCAAGCTGAACATGCTGTGTGAGAGCTCTTCTGGCTGTGTACAGCTTGAGAGTGTAAACATTGAAGGACTCCACCCTTAACTCAGTAGGTTGCCTTCCCGTATTAGGGGTCACAGGTAGGATTGTATGGGAAATTGTCCAGCCACTCCTTCACAAAAGTTATAACCTTTATGTGGACAATTTCTATACAGGAGGAGAGCTGTTGAGTGAGCTCTACAAAGCTGGCACTGTGGCCTGCGGTACAGTTTCTTTGTAAACACAAAGGATTCCCACAGGAGCTTGCTTGCAATAAGCTCCAGAAATCCCAGACTACTGCGCTGCGTTCCTGCTCGCAGTCAAGTTCTCCAACAGGCGTGATGTATACGTGCTCACAACAATTCATGATGAGAGCACTTCCCCCCAATCACGGTTTGAGGTCAGATGGCCGATGTCCACAAGCCCACCTGTATACTTGTTACAGTAAGTCCATGGGGGGAGTGGACAAGAACGGCCAGGGTCTTCAACCATATTATGTGTGTAATAAAACTCGAACTTGGTACAGGAAACTGTTTACCCACCTGATCCAGTTGGCAACATACAATTTGTATGTTATTTATCGTCAGACAACCACAGGAAGACTTATGACTTTCCTCAACTTCCAGTTGTCTGCAACTGAAAGCTTCACTGCTGTTATATAAGCAGCAGCCTCCACCTCATATGCTCTGGAGGATGTGGCAAGGCTGCGAAGCAACACTTTGCTGATCGCATTCCTAAAATCCAAAAAGGATCGTCCATGTTGTCGCTATAAAGTGTACTTGAAGCATGAAAATTGGCAGGAATGTCGGTATTACTATCCCCAGGGCCCATCTTAGCCAGGGCTTTGTGTCCCTACTTGCTTTACGTTGTATCATCCCTAATAACTTTAGGTTGTATCATCCCTAATAACTTTAGGTTGTATCATCCCTAATAACTTTAGGTTGTATCATACTAAAGCAAAGTTCTGGGAAATCGACTGAGATGGAGCTGCCATTGGGTAAACCTTTCAGTTGTTGTGCATGGATACTGAACGCCCATGGGCCACTGCTTCGTTAGGCAAGCAGCCACAGAACTTTACTTCATCTACTTCCGGAAATCATAGACTTCCTTATGGCCTGCTCAACACCTATATCCACTGTCAGAACGTGGTAGGTATTCTGTTCGATTAACGTGCATTATAGTCCCCACACTGCACATACTGGTGGACAGAACATATGCCACATTAAGATGTTAAAGGCATGACTGAATTTTGAAGTGCTTGTTAGGGAACATATGCATGCTACACAAGGACAACCATGATTACCAACGAGAACCAGAGTAAGTGTAATAAGGCAAACAAATGTCCTGTCGGACATATTCACCAATATTACTACTTGTTTGAAATGTTCAAACTCAATTTGTAGCTTCACTTTCAAAGCAAAAGTAGAAGTGTTGGTGAATGAGTTCCACAGGATATTTGTTTGACTTTTTACTTTAGAGATCTTAGGATGTATTCACCATCATGTCTGCCTTAGTTTCAACTGTAGATATGCTCGCTCAGTTTGAAGAATAGGCCTCCCAAGACAAACTTGGACAACCCCAACTTGCATCCACAAACTGGAAGGAGTTGGATTTAGCACAGTAAGTGTGCTAATGGCGCAGAAAGACATGTTTTCCTGAGCTTTAAGTAGCTAATGGCGGAAGGCATTAGTATAGGTTCATTTGGCAATTATACAGGAATAGTCAGCACTTTGATGAGGACAGAGACATGAACGGGTAAGAAAAGCTCATGTTAGGTGTACTTTCACAGGGATATTGCACAGGTAGAAGGCAGACAGTAAAGGTAGTACAGATGCACATCATCTACACCTATGGATTCAAACCCATTGGTGCCACCCCGGCACTGAAGGATAATGACACATATGGTCTGCTTGCCATGTTCATCTTCCATGAGAACTTAGTAGATGTTCAATTTGCTGTATGAAAAGTGCATTAGGCACAGTACTGCACATAATAGTGGCTGGGACATATGCAACATTCTCACGGACTACGCTGTGTGATAAACACTACCCTTTTTCATAGTTTATGACCGTCTCTTTAGGGAGCTTCATGAAAATTCCCCAGCACGTCTGCTTTAGTTTCAAAGGTAGATATGCTCGCTCAGTTCGAGGAATAAGCCATCCAAGGCATACTCTGACACCCCCAACTTGCATCCACAAACTGGAAGGAGTTGGATTTAGCACAGTAAGTGCGCTAGAGGCGCATGAAAAATATGCCTTCCTGAGCCTCAGGTAGCTGTCATGGGAGTCATTAGTAAAGATTCCTTATGCATGCCTTCGGTAAAGTTCAGGAAGGAGGCAGTTACTTGACAGGTGGTAAAATGTAGTCAAACGTATTCCGTCCTGTGGCGTATGAATGTGATGGGCCCTTGTCTGGCATGGTAAGTTGATGCGAGTGCAGTGATTGGTTGGGTTGGGCCCGTGGCTGGCGGTTTGAAAAAGTGTTGTTTGTTGTGCGCAAATGTCGTGTGAATGGACCATAAAGCAGCTGGTGCCTTGAAGTGTATTTAAGGCTCATCTTCAGAAGGCTTGGTTTCAATATTCAGATACTCTGATAAGTATTCATACTTTGAAACCAGAATTTCTGGGGGTGCTGAAACCAATCAGTGTGAGTGGTGGATTAACTTTAACATACTAATACCAAGGGTGCAGGAATTGCCTGGCTCTCGCCAGTTTTCCTTCGCCCAGATTCCCCTTGAAATCACAAACTTTGCTTAAAAAACACATTTGCCTTGCATTTCAGTGAGGGAAAGCCCTGCAATCTGCAGGCAGCCACGAATTTTCTACCACTCAGCGTTCCACTAAGCCGCCAGAGAAACATTTTGCCTCACTTGTGTGGGTGGGCAAGTGACAGGGAAGTGCCCTAAACGGATTGTGGAGACATCAAAAGTACCTACCACAGAACAGCCTGGTTTTGTAAGACAGTCACAAGTTTGTTTGGTTCTAGGGCTTGATGGCCATCTGGGGAACCTACCAAACCCAGACATTTCTGAGAACTATACACTCAGGGCAGTCCAGGGAAGTGTGGTGTGTTTGGATTCCACAAAGTTTTCTTACCCAGAATACTCTGCAAAGGTGGAATGTTGATTAAAAACACTATTTTTCCATCACGTAAACTACAGGAATGTGTAGGGATCCACTAAATTCCTACCACCCAGTGTTTCCCCATTTGTCCCAATAAAAACACAGCCCCACTTGTGTGCCTATGCCTCATGTCTGCATCAGGAATGGATCACTCCAGGTTCAACAGTAGCCCTCATGCAAGCACTACCATTGACCCTTGAGTGATCCGTTCCTGTCATGGGCACTAGGCCCAGGCACACCAGTGAGGTAGCATTTTTATCAGGACAAGTTGGGGAATACTAGGTGGTAAGATGTTTGTGCATCCATAAATACTCCTATAATTTATTTCACGTAAATGCAAGAACAAAATACTGTTTTTATTCAACGTTTCACCTTTGCAGGGTTTTCTGGGGAAAAAAATAACTTTGGGGAATTCACCCAAGTCACACCTTGGGTGTCTTTTTTTTTTTTTTTTTTTTTTTTTAGAAATGTCTGGGTTTGGTAGTTGTCTCTAAATGGTTCCAGGTCCTAGGACTAGTTATTACACTCACCTCAGTTATTATTATCACAGTAAGTTTTGAGAATTTCCTGTCACAGGCACTAGGCCTACCCACACAAGTGAGGTACCATTTTTAATCGGGAGACTTGGGTGAAAGGAAGTTTGTGACTCCCTTCAGATCTCACCAAAATATAAGGAAAGTGTTTTCATGTCAGCAAAGGATTCTGGGAGACCGAACCCAGTGAGAGCCCTATCCTGGATTCCCCTAGATGTCTAATTTTCAAAAATGTACAGGCTTGGTAGGTTTCAATAGGTGCCGGCTGTGCTACAGCACAAAATTCACAGCTAGGCACTTTGCAAAAACTATGTGAGTTTTCAATGGAAAAATTTGATGTGTTCATGTTGCGTTTTGGTGTGTTTCCTTTCATGGGCACTGGGCCTACCCACACAAGTGAGATACCATTTTTTAATCGGGAGGCCTTGGGCGGGGGGGGGGGGGGACAGAATGGAAGAACAAGTGCTATTGTCAATTGTCTTTCTCTTCATTAAAGACCGTGTTTAAGAAAGGAGTCATTTTGAGAAATGCCCTGTAATTCACATGCTAGTATGGAGACCCCAGATCCAGAGATGTGCAAATAACCACTGCTTCTAAACTCTTTATCTAGTGCCCATTTCCTGAAATACATATGTTTCCTTGATACCTATTTTTCACTACTGTATAGCCAGTATACAATGAAAACCCATTGCAAGCTGTAGCTCATTTATTGGCTCTGGGTACCTTGGGTTCTTGATGAGCCTACAAAACCTATGTATCCCCGCAACCGGAAGGGTCCTGCAGACGTAACGGTATATTGCTTTTAGAAATCTACCATAGTTGGAAAAAAAAGTTATGGGAGAAAATGGAGACAGACATGGCTGTTTTCTTTCCAGCTCAATTTCAATATTTTTTAATTTCAACTGTTACTTTCTGTAGTAAAATCTTGAAGGATCTACACAAATGGTCCCTTGCTGAATTCAGAATGCTGTGTGCTTTTCAGAAATATTTAGCTGTCCCGGATTCACCACTGGTTTCACACCCATTTCTGTCACTAACTGGAAGGAGGCTGAAAGCATTTTTTTAAAAAAAAGTAAAAATGGGGTATGTCCAAGTAAATGACAACACCATGTTGAAAAAATTGGTTTTCTGATACAAATCTGCCTGTTCCTGAAAATTGGGAAGATGGCGAATATAGCACTGCAAACCCTTTTTTGATGCCATTTGCAGAGGGAAAGAAACAGGAGCTTTCTTCTGTGCAGCACTTTTTCCCCATTTAAAAAATAATAATAAAAAAAAAACACAAATTGTAGCTGTATTTCAGCTAATTTCTTGATCTCCTCCAGTAGAACCCACAAACACTAGATACTTTTACAATCCCCAGAATGTTGGAAAAATACAAACTTTAAAAGTTCATAACTGCGGTTCAATTTACTGCATTTTTGGCATTTTATTTATTACAATTCACACTATTTTTTGAAATTAGAGTGAGGGTTTCATTGTGTTGTGCTTGAACTTTATTACTCTAAGTACTACATAAACACCTTCCACACTGCCTCTCAGTTAAGCCTGTCTGGTCTGTGCCAAAGCTACATTGGGGGGAGTTGAGCCCAAGTTAATTTAGTGATTTTAGTGACTCACCTGACAAGGCTTGTGAAGATTGTTTGAGGTGGGTTCTTGCCTGCCTCAACCAATAATCCAATTTCTTACATTGATGTTCAGCAGTGGGATCCAGGACTTGTGTTTTACAGTACTACTCAGCGTAACAACAAAAAAATCCTTTTTCATCATCAAAAATTATTTTTATATTCTCTTATTTTTAATTGGGCATTTTTTTCTCCTAACTTTCACTCATATCCTCATATTTTGCACTTATGATTTTTGCAAAAATGGATGTGGATCTCAGCAACATGGAGTATTTCAATATGGCAGAGTTGGGCAGGTTGTGCAAGGAAACGGGGATGCAGCTGGCCAAAGGCAACAAGAAGCTGGAGTACCATAAAAACCTTTGAACATGGGAGGAGGTCCACATGCTGCAGTCTACAACACAGAGACAAGATGAGGACAGAGTAGAAGATGAGGAGAAGCTTGAAGGAGAAGGTGAGCTTGCAGTGGACCAAAAAGCTGGAGGGAGAGGAGGATATTCCTGCAGTAATACCAGAGCCAGAACCCCTACCTGCCCCTCCCCCCCATGAAAACTGGAAGGCAGAGAGGGTCCCAAGTTAAAATGGACTACCCTAGTTTTATAGGAAAAGAAGCTAGCCCTGGCTGCTGAAGAGAGAAGGGCTAAAGCAGCAGCTGCAGAGCTAGCTTTGGAGAAGAAAGAATTGTAACATTGGCCGTGGAAAAAATAGGTTCCTAGTGGCCCATGAGAAGTGCCAGAAAAAATTTGGCTTGAAGGCAAGTAAGGTCAGGGTCTGGTGAATATGGTGGTGGCAACAATGAAGCAGCTAGAGGAAGTGAAAGGGTCCACATTGACAAACCCCTGGTGCCTTGCTTTATGATGGGGAATGACAAGTAGTTTGAGGCCTATAAGGTGGCCTTAGGTATGCAATGATTCCCAGAGGAAGACAGCGAGTAGGGGTTGGTGAGGTTAGCCTGTGGAAGCATATACACCTACGGGGATACCTTATTGACCCTTGAAAAAGCAGACTGGATGAAATAAGTCCTCATGAAGTAAATCCTTGTTGTGAAGTTTAGTTTGACACCAGAAAATTATCACCTGAAGTTCAGGGATAGCAGAAGCATCCCTACCAGTCATGGATTGATTTTGTGGATTACTAAAGTACGGCACTGGATGGTCGCACGAAAGGCAGTCAAGTAAAGAATTATGATAGGCTTTACAGTTTCATAAAGAGGGAGCAAATATTCAGCAATGGTTTTGCAGAGTTGCACCAATGCCTTATTGATTCTAAGTTCACTGTCCCTAGAGAGCTGATTTTGGATCAGTACCAGAGTGTCAAAGAAGGGATTGGGGGTGACCCCCCCCTCTCCCCCAACCAGAAGGGTGGATGGGGTTACACCCACAGAAGGATGGCGGGGGCAATAGGGAAAAACAGGAGGAGTTCTCTAAAGGTCCTCAAAAGAGTTTTCATGGGAAGGCATCTCAATGTAATCCTGATCATAAGAGGGTTTAGTAGGAGAACATCCACAGGCTTTTTCTAACCCAAGTCCCATGAGGGTTACCGGTCCTGGCACAAGAAAGGAGATGCTATCTGTCCCTGCAGGAAAAAGCCTCATCCCCAGTGGGCCTACCTGGGTATTATCAGTGTAGTGCTGAGAGAAGAGGTTGCCCCAGTTCTTTTTTTGTTTGTTTGGGGGGTGGTGGGGGATGTTGGTTGGGCAGACGTTACCATAGTGTTCCTGGGTTTATAGGGATGGGGCCTAAACCGCACATGCCTGATACTAAAAAGTACAGACCATGGCTCATCATCAATGGGCAGAGGGTGGAGGTTCAGAGATACAGAAGCCTCTATGACTAGGTGTTTTCTGGTGTCCTCAGGCCTGGTTATCTGTGATGTAGTCCACCAGGTTGTGACAGCTCACAACCAGGTAAGCCACTACCCTGTGGGTTTGGTTGCCTTAGAGTGAGGCAGGGGTCTAGGGCTCTGTAAGAGTAGCCGCGAGTCCAGCAGTGCCTGCTGAATGTCTGCTGGAAAATGACCTTGAGCACACCATCACAATCACACTGAAAGGCAGTGGAGCTCAGGTCCCATGTGGAGATGTTGGGCTTGCCCGAGTGAGTGCTCATGACTGCCCAGTCCATGGCAGCCCAGAAGGGGAGTCAGAAGAACCTGGAGCCTGAAACAGTGGCCTAGAACCAAGTCAGAAAGATTAGTGGCAAGGGGCACAGCAAACCTACCCCTGAAGATTCCATGGTACAGGAAGAGCTGAGCCAGATGGTGACGCCATGGAACCTACAGAGGAAGGTATTGCTACCCCGAGACCTGCATGAGCTGGTTTGGTGGCAAGCTGCAGAAAGAAAAAGCACAGAGAGGTACCCCACTCTTGAGAGCCTAAGCAACAGGCTGTGGCCAGGCAAATGACAAAACCTCTGGTGATCATCACATTTACTGCGTTTGCTGAAGAATGGTGGCCTGTATAGGGAGCCCAAGGTCAGTGAGACTGTGTCCCTCCAAGGAAACTGGGAACGCAGAGCCCCTTTAGAGCCCTCAGGATGTGAGGAAAGAAGGATGCCAATTTGCCCTGCATAATTTTGTGGAAAACAAAGTTATGAAAGCTTAAGAGTAAACTGCCACAAATAAACATTGGTAAAGTCAACAGGTTAGGCATTGGCTGCCCACCCTCAAATTTAGCAATGCTTTTGTTTTTCCATGATTTTTGTAATTTTAAAATTGCTGAGTGCTCACCAATGTTAAACAAACATTGTCTACGCCAATAGTTTTGATTATGTGAAATCTATTGCTTTGTCATTTTTTATTATATTACATTTTGCACAGTGCTCACATACTGGAGAGCAGGGGAAGGCTGGGGGTGAAAAACAAATGGTTCTTAAGTGCAGTATGACTTACAAGTACAGCATTACTTAAAGAGATTCCGAAACTCAATACATAAAACGAGGATGGTGGTAAAGGCAAGGGGTGGGTTGGATGAAGACACAGGGAGGGTGGGGTGAAGCGCCTCATAGCACTTTGTTTTTGTTTACTTTAAGACATATTGCACAGCAGTCCATGCTGCAGTGCAATGTTCCTCTAATCCGCCCATGTGGATCAGGAAGTGGCACGCTGTGCAAGCGAAAACTAAAAATGGGAGCATAATTCAAGAAAAGAACGACCTGGTGCACTAGTTCTGATGGGTGGGTGGAATGTGTAGCCTTTGTATGCTGTGAAATTTGTTAGCCACAACATACACACTGTACTGGCACGATTCAACACTTACTATGGAGGCCATGAAGCTGGTATTGCATGCCCAGAAACATTGAGGAGCAGCAAATGCACTCGCAAAGGCATCAAGCGGCAGTCTGACACTAAAGAAAGGAAAGACGGACTTTGACGCCGCAGGAATTAGATGGCTGTATTGATTTGGAGCACAGCACAGGGGAACACAGACATTTGTTTATATAAGACATTATTTTGAAAGTATGGCAGAGAATTAGGTAATAATAGAAACAGAGGTTGAACTGGTTTCCAGTAAGGACAAAGCTCATTTCGAAAGAGAAAAAAAACAGTAATTTGATAATTTAGGGCACTGTACATGACCTTCTAACTAATTTACATTAAGAATGTGAAACAAATGAGTGAGAGATCAGCAGTGCCTAAGATTTAGGATGAAAAGAAGATCAAACTGAAGGGCCATTGAATCCAAACAATGAATGTGCAACATGAATAGAGAAGGGACGCTGCTTGAAATACATACAGAAGTTATAAAGCATTACTCTGCGTGTTTCAATCAAACATGGGCCTAAAATAACTGAGTTCATTTGAGATTACATTCAAATAAGGACCAGTGTATTTCTCACTTGGAGACTGGCCTGGCATCAATTAAACACGTGAGAAAAGCTTCAGCAGCCCAATCATGGGAGAGATTAATTGCAGCATTGCTTACTTCTGTCTGTACAGTGGAATTTATTATTCCAATCGAAAAATCTGCCTTTCTTTATAAGTGCTTTAAAATGCAGATTTTATTTAGTGGCTAAATGCAGCGGAGACTGCCTGTAAGCTTGCTAAATAGAAGGTAATTTGCAAGACAACAAAGAGTTGTTTCTCTAATGCTTAATGTGTAATTTCTCATTTTATTGTAGCCGGGCACCATACTCCTTTGATTCTGCGTACGTTTGTCTAGCATTTATTGGCAGTCAATACGGCATGCTCTCTCATGCATCATGGCGATTGTCTAGGAGCAGTATAAAAAATAAAAAAATAAAGTGTTGTGTTAAATGTGGTGCATTTACATAACAGTATTGGGATCTATAGTAAACCTCGATTGGGAAGGTATTTACCTGCGGCATCGTAGCCTTCAGTTTTTCAATGCTTTACCCCCTGTCTCTTCTGCAGCTCATCCTCTTGGATTATCTATTCATGGGAAGGCACCTCCAAAGCAAAGGCGTAACTTTTAATGATATTCTGACCTGGGAATGGGGTTAAAGGGCCAAGGTAATAGTTGATTTATTTATCGATTGCTAAACCTGTGTGTAATACGACAATTGTTTTTGCAACTTAGTAAACAATAACCACGACGAGGCTGATTGCATTCTGTTATGTCATCTTCCATTAAGCAATGAAAAACTGAACATACACACTTCAAAGCTCCATGCTCTGGGAGCACTGCTATAAATGTTGATACAGTGTCATAAGCATGGGGATGCTGCAGCCAGCAAGACTAATTTACAGCACCTTCAAAGAAAGATTGAACATGCTGCCCACACACCAGTGGCAGGGATCACTGTTTGTCAATGCATTTAATTTGCAGCAGTCAGTTTTAAGGCACTGGATCATACTGGGTGCCAAGCTATGAAACTAAGTTAACTCATAACATCAACTATAAACTGGATGCCATATACAGATTAGTTTATTTCAAACCGCATGTTTGTTCACTTGCACATAAGCTCTGCACCACTTGCACTAACCTTGTACCTTTGTTTTTCTGTGTCATCATTTAGCTATTTGAATGCATATAGGTGAGCCACGGGTTTGATTAGACATATTCCAATCGCAAACGTCAGAGTACAGAGATATTTTTTTATTTTGTAAAAGGTGGAGCTAAAGCCCGTCCCCAGGTCAAGCCAAACGCTCTGCGAGAAACTGGCTTTGTCCTATTGCAGTGTATTTCAGCAGTTTCATTGCCATCTCCATAACAAAAGAAGGGAGCAGCGCGTGTTCATGTGATGTGAATCATGTTCACTTTGTAAATAAAGAGCCGGGTACATGCATGCTTCTTGATACCTTCTGTCCACGCTCCTCGAAGAGAGGAGAATTTTTGCCCTTCAGTACAGACACAACAAAACTATAAAATGTTAAAGTTGTTTCAAGGAACCAAACTCTGCAGGTACCATTGCCGGGTCAGCGTTGGCAGCCCTGTGGTTTGCGTGGGAGGTCACCGAAGTTTGGCTTGGTGGTCACTCTTGCCCATGGACATTTGCCACCCAGCAGTGACGGCGAATGCCCTAGAGAACGACCATAGAAGTGGTTGCCGTGAGCCAATAATGAACTCTCCTCTCTGCTGCACGCTTTCCCCCAGTGCGGCTCCCGGCAAAAAGTGTGTTCTTTCTTTTACATCATCTTTGCTTGCAGCCCGCTGGAGTTAGGGTTGCTGACAGCAGCGTGCGAACAGTAGATGGCCAACATACAGAAAATGCAAGTTGCCACAAGGAGATTGGGTAAAGGGCAGAGGACAAAAATAACATCATATGCAGCAGAGAACGTTCAAACATATACTTTGAACAGGAAAAGCACTGCAAAATAGTGCAAAACCACTTTAACATGAAATGTGTTAAAGAAATACCTGTTCTATGAGTTAATGCTATAAATGCAGTGCTGAAAGCAGTGAAGGGCGGGATGTGAACAGCCAGCAAACACCAAATGCAGGTAGCCTTTGGGAGATTAGGTGATGCGAGGAGGATAAAAGTAAAATCTCATGCAGCCACTAAACACAGTTCCTCACAAATAGCAAAGGAGTTCGACAAAAGCAGAAGAAGTTAACAGAATGGAGGAGTACTTGGACAAACCTCCACTGACAAGATAAGCTCAGAAAGGATCACAGGAAATAGCATGCTTAAACCAACAGAAACAGAGGAAATATAATTGGCAAGCACACAAACAAATGAAAAGTGAGGGTGGGATTTAAGTCCTTTTTAGATTTATATTATTTACAATAGATTTCACAAGCACAGCGCAATAACTGTGGAGGCAAAACCTAAAAATTGGTTAAAACTAAAATTATTCTTTGGTCTAAAAAAACATACATAGCTGTAATTGTCCCTGGCATTGAAGGGGACCACTTTGAGAGCAGATGTGATGTGCTTCTTGTGAAAGAGTAAAATGCAATTGAACAGAATAACTAAAAATTGCAAGAATAAAAATCAAAATACTGCAAAAAAGCAAACATCTTAGGGTAGCTGAGAACTGCATATTGAATGCAGTGTATTCAATCTTTACACAAAAAAATATATATATACTTTTTGAAATGCTTTTCACACAGGAAGTTCTGACCAGAATTTAACAATAATAAGGACGTCTCAGAGTTTAAAGTAACACTACCTATAACCCAATTTACTTTCAACAGGGGTCAGAATTGAAACACTTGTCAGAGACATTTGAACCTCTGCAGTAGCCCAAAGAGCAGATTTATGTGCTTCCAGAAGAGGCATCTCTTTTTCAGAGAGAAGTATAGCTTCTGCCTCAAACCCCAGCTGTGAGTGAAGCAGCCGGCCCTTCTCCAGCTCCATAAAAGCCTTTGTGCATCAAGGCAGGTTTTTTCAAGCAATATGAGGAGAAGATAAAACAAAAACAATCCTTAAAGTATTCACACTTTATTTAGAACCTCACAGAAATATGAACTGAACGTCAACAAAACCAAATTTATGGTGCTTAACCCTTTCAAATCTACCAGGAACAAGATTGGGGTGCAGGGTGTTCCTCTTGAACAAGCTCAGGAGTTTGTCTACCTGGAGGTATATCTAATTTGCAGAATGAGCTGGTCCATGCATATTAGTAAGAGTGATTTGAAACTCCAACACGAAGCTGGGGTTGTGTCTAAAATGCATAGGAAGGCCCATGCTCTCTTGCACCAGTGGTGGAGATTTAAATTCTTAAAGTGAAAAGCTCGGCCATCCATGGAGCAGAACTTTGGGGACATGAGGGGTCTGTCGAGCGTTGCAAAATAGAAAATAGGTTTGTGAGCATTGTTCCCAATCTGAATCTCATGCAGAATGCTCCTCACCTTCCACAGTATTAGACTTGGGTCTCTAACCAATCAACCTCACTACCATGTCCAGACCCATTTTGCACTGCACAGACTTTGGTTCTTCTGCCCTCCCCAGCTCCTCTGGCTGCTGCTGCTACCTCTGCCTCTTGCTTGGGACAAACTGAGTCTCCTGACACTCAGTTCGAGGCCCTCCTCCACCTGCAGGCTCGTTCCTGCGCCTCATCCCTGGTGGTCTAGTTGCCATCACAAGTATTTTCCTTTTCTTTTCTCTGTCGCACTTTCACTCTTGCATTTCCTGCCCTTTTTCTTTCATCAGCTCTCTTTTTTTCCCTAGTGCTTTTTCCTTTCTCCCCTGATCCTCTGCCCCCCTCGTGAAGCACCTTTCCCACCCTCCAGCCTCTCAGCTGACTGCTCCATTGCTCCATGTACCCCTAACCCCTTCCCCTTCTTGTTGGCGGCAGCAGTGCGGTCGCACCGCTGGTGCACCAAAGGCAAGCCCATCTGTGCCCGGTCCACGCCCAGCGCCAGGCACCCTGAATCTCTGTTAGACCACCACCTGGACTGCCTCAGTCACGACTCCGAGACCCTCCTCCGCTTCAACACCAGACGTCTCAACAACTGCTGCACTATCTCCCTCAAGGACACCCACAGACCTTTTACCTGCAGGAACTGCAACTTCAGCGCTAACCTCAACAAACCGAAGGTACTCTCCACCCACAAAGATACCAACAACCTCCACAACTCCCTGCTCCTGAACATCCACTCCCTCCACAAACACGCCACCGAGCTCTGGGACTTGATCGACGAGAATATCACTGCAGCACCATGGAACAGATTCACTTCTTGGTCCACTCCAACCACAACTCCTCCATCCGTGACACCCTGGTGTACAGGCCTCCCGGCCCCCGCCCAGCTTTCACAGATGACGCCGTAGACATTGCTACCACCCACCCCCCCTCAGGCCGTGGCATCAGTTGACTACCTCCTCCTCGGCGACCTGAACTTCCACCTCGAGGACCACACTGACCCAAATACCACTGCTCTTCTCGATAACCTCGCCACCCTCGGCATCAGACAGCTGGTCTCCAAACACACACACACACATCACAGGACACACACTGGACCCCATCTTTACCTCAGCGCCAGATTACCATCAAGACCATCTCCACCCCAGAATGAACCAACCACCGCTGCATACACTTCACAATCACCGCACCCAGCAGCCGCACCTCCAGGACCCCCCCCCCCCCACAGGAAATGGAACGAAATCACAAATGAACAACTCACCTCATCAGTTGCCAAATCCCTCCCTCCCCCCTCTGATGGCGCTAGCACAGCAGCACACAACGTCAACACATGGATCACCAAATGTGCAGACTCTGGCCAAACGCGTACCTAAGAATGCCAGCTGGTTCACCACCGAACTCCAAGAATCAAAGCTTACCCACAGAGGTTTAGAGGAAAAAAAAGGAACTGGCAATCCAGCGAAGACCTTGCCTCATTCAGAGCCGCAACGGCAGCCTACCAATGAAAAAACAAGAACGCAAGGAAAGATGCACTCCGGGAGCACATCAACTCCTCCGCACACAACTCGAAAGAACTCTTCTCAGTTATCAACGAGGTCACAGATCCCCCTCCTCCGAATCCCCCGTCACATGACCTCTGCATCAAACTTGCCTCCTTTTACCGCCACAAGATCCAGTACATTGACAATAGCGTTCTGTCACCTGAACCTGCGACTGACCAGTCCAAAGGATGGCAAACAGCCTATGCTCCAGATGAGGGACAAATACATGAAGAGGAAGGGAAGTCATTGAATAATAAGAAAACAAAGGAGTGTGGAAATAAAACAATAAGTGGATTGTAAGTGTACTGTAAGGTTTTGTATGGTCCACAAGAGATCTTTTACATAAGGCCTGTGAAGGGTTCAGTAATCAGGGATGGAAAGACCAACACTTAAGCGATCAAAAAAGATTTCATGAATGAAAAGGTTACATCTTGACCTGTCACAGAAATTATTCCCAGTAATACATATATTAAAATACAATGTTTTAGTGAATATGTACACATTTGTAAACATTTCTTTGGTGATGGATATACTAAAAAGAGTGTCAAAATACTCATACAAAATGACAGCTTTTAACAGTGAGACAAGATAAAAACTAACCCACCAGGTTGTGAATTCCCCAGCTGCTTCAAAAGTGGTTTTTCCATTTTTTTGGCATAAAACGCTGCGTACCAAACACGGAGCTCAGTGCCTGGAGGAATGTCACGTGATGTAGTAAAGTAGATGTCATCATCATGCTGGAAGGCAGTCAGATTCTGGTGCTTGTAATCCGTGGCTGACCGCACCATCATCATCCAGTTGCAGTCATCCTCATTGGTGGTATCCAAAGAAACCACAAGCCCATCTTTCTTGAAGATCTGCATAACGGAAGACGTAAACAAGTTACAATTTACTGGACGTCTTCAGAACAAAATCGTGCTAATTTTGAGCAACCCAAAAAGGACTTTCACACAGTGCTTCATGTGCCCTACATTTACCCTCAACCTGTACTTTGGTGACATACCTTGAAGCCTTTTGTACTCAAATAGTTTTCGGATTGACACAGATTTATTTATGGGATGCATAAGTACCAATCCTATATTTTGGCTAGCAGTTGGACTCTCTCTTACAGACTCTAAAGAAGCACAGGATGCTGCCTGTCTCCTTCACATTTCATGATGTTGGAGCCTTACATGGAGCTCCATCTGGATCACCATTCAGGGAACTGAGGAGCTCAGGACAGCATTACTATGCCAGGAATCCCAGCTAAATATTGTATTCCAAATTCACACTCTTTGGCTCACGCCTGTCTTTCCAAAATTGTGCCCAGGACCACCCGACTGTGCCTTCCTCCTCCTGCCGCTTGATGCAGCTGAATAATCAAGCTCAGACTTCAAGGACCTTAGCAACATTTGTGCATTTTTCTTGATGTGTCACCTTCTTTATTAAACTGTATATTATTAAACTGTACCACCAGAACCCCACTTTGGATGTGGGTTATGGACAGGCTATTCTTTTACCATTTATTGCCACCTGTATGCAAACATACCCAGTGGCTTGTTTTAAAGTGCTATACTTCCACTCACTGGATGTTGTGGTCCCAACAACATTTAGATTACAACTCAATAAAGGCACTAATATAATAGCTACTACAAAATTATAAAAGTATTTTCTATTGCCTGGACCTAAAAACCTTAACATTCATTGTAGCTCAATCATATAGTATGTGAAAATCTTCCATCTTCCAATTTCGTCTATAGTACTGGTTTTCTCCCATGCACGAGTGTGAAGATATAGACAGTGTTGGGTAGAGTCAAATTGGGTATTGTTGAATTGTGTCCAACATGCTGATCAAGAAACAGATGCTAATCTTCATGAACTCAGGAGCATTACGAGAGATGTTGTGCGGTATAGGAATGTACTGCTATGGGATCAGGGTAAAAGAATGAGTGGCCCAGGGCAAAAAACATGGTTTATTTGTTCCTAAATTTACAGTGGGTAAAAAGGGTACACTTACTTTTTTATGTGAGCCAAGTTTAAAAACTATTCAACGCAACCATAATACTTGCTTTAAGTTCTTTGTTAGATACATTGTTGACTAAATCCACATAAAACAGCTGTGATAAGTCAAACATGAAGGATATAATAAGCCAAATAAGCATAACTGATAGTTAAATGGTAAAGAGTTTCACAAGTTATAAATAAACCTAAATTAGGGAACGAAAAGATCTAATAATATGTTGCAACTCCTACTTAAACCTCATGAGCCAGATCTGGGAGGGAACTTTGAAAGATATCTTATATATATATATATATATATATATATATATATTAAAAAAAATGGGGAAAAAAAACACACACACACACACACACACACACACACACACCCCCCACCTCAAACATTGGTAATACCATTTTGGTAATTAATTTTGACATCAGAACCAAATGCTATTTTGTTTCATGACTCTAATCTCAACCTCAGAGATGGCCTGAATTTGTACAACCTTTTACCAAAGTACATGTATAAGACAGATTTGTCACAGCACAGACTTAAATATTTAATTGACTCGTTTAGATTGCTCATTTACAAAAGGAGGGCAACAAAAATGATATTGAGGCAGATTTCCACCATTTCCCGAAATAACAGTGAAGAATGCCAATAAAATACATTAATAATAGCAATTCAACAAGCAAAAGTTTGGTAATTTAAAAAGATGGAAAAGCACACAGAAATTCTGCATAGAAAGAAAATAGGGTAATGGCAGGTCCTGTATAACATCCACACACATTTTATTTGTATAGTTAATTAAAACCAGTACAAAGTAAATCAATGTATATAAAATGATGAAAATATAGAAAATTCATATTTGATCATCTATAAACACTTCTGACCTCGAAGAGACTCGCTGAATATAGATTTATTGTGAATATGCATAATTTGTATAAATCACAACTGATTCTATGTAGAACAAGGCCCCCATGGACCACTTAATTTTAAAAAGTACATTTGGGTAATCACAGTGGGCAAGGAAAAATATAAAAACTAGTAATTAAACAGAAATGGAACCGGAGCCCAAAATACACAGGCACTTAAGCAACAAGAATACAATAACCTGCCAACTGAGGCAGCCCGGGCGGCACACAGATCTATTACTAGCCACTTTTACTAAGTTGGGAACAGAGCTGGTAAGCTCCTGGCCTAGTTAGATAACAGGGATCAGTAGCAGGAGTGGGTCCAAGAGGGGAAAAGCAAGAGAAGGGACCTAGTTATAAGGGGAGAACGCATAGCAGAGGCTACTACACCCAGATGTGTCTAAAAATTGACATAGCGGGGGGCGGAAACATCGGCTCTTGCAGATATGCCCTCACATGAATAATAATGCACCCAGCTGTAGACTGGAAGGCCTGCTGTAGGGGTGACTTACATATACTGCAGGTATATACAGGCTGTGTGCCATGTCGTGTTTTCACTTTTAGCTGCACCAAGACAAATAGCCTGCAATGGCAGTCTGCATGTGGTAGGTGAGGGGCCCTTTAAGGTGGCACAATATGTGCTGCAGCCCTTGGGGCCACATCTTTGGTACCCATTTCTTATGGACTTACAGGGGTGCCAAAATTATGGCCAGTTGGGGAACAATAGCACAGTTTTAGGGAAAGCGATCTGGCACTGGGAACCTGATTAGCAGGAACCCAGTGCACTTTCAGTCAAAATTGCACCAATTACCAGGCAAAATGCAGGGGTGACCATGTCAAAAAGGGGCACTTTCCTACACCAAGGACTCATAACATCCACAAAAGATGACAGTTGAGTTGAAGATGCTAAACCAAACTGCAGTCATGGGAAGTACTTCTACCACCCCACGACTTCTTAGGTCATAGCTTGCTTCTAAAGGCCAAATGGTCTGGAAGGTGTTCATGGTTCCTGTTCTGCTAAATCCTGAGGACTCTTGTGCACAGTCTTGAAATAGCAGGAATATACACCTTCTCCTCTTTGTAAATCCCTTCTTTTTGCACATCACTGGGTGAATTAGCTTCTTTCTTCTTCCAAAGAACATGCAGCGAACCTAGCACACAGTCCTAAGGTAGGAAGCAGTGCCTGTCCCTGATAAAACGCCTCTGTGCAGATATAAGCAGAGTCTCCTTCTAGAGATTGAGATAAATACTAATTAATAGGTCAATGGGGGCCAGCATTTATCCTACTATGGACACCTGGAGGAGGCAAGAGCTAACAAAAGTAACACACAGTTCTTTAAAATCGTCTTCTGATCAGGAGAAAGTGTGTGTTTTTGCTGAGTCCTGGTCTTTTCTACAAACCAGTCTACAGACCAGCAAACGATGAGAGGAGTCTGGCCCCAATCGAAGGTGTTTGCACACCGGATGTAGTACGCCTTGGCCACAGTCTTAGGTTGCTTATTTACCCTCAGCACAACACAACACGGGAAATACAGCGGGTCTGGTTACATAATCGGGAAAAAAAATTCAGAAGGCAAAGATTTCGTATTCTCATCGAGACAACTGTACATCCGGTCCCCTCTGGGGGTGTAAAGGACAAAAAGCATGGGACCCAGCAACTGTCTGCTGCCACCAGCTGCCTCACTGCCTGGTTCAAGATGACAAGAGCACCCACAGAGTATAAGTAACCATACATTTTGATGGCTAACCTACATAAGTAGTCCACAGGGTCTACTGTTGAATAGAAGGCAAAATCGTGGATTACCTAGACTCACAGGACTGTAGAGACCACAGTGTGGATACAATGAGGCATGCAAAAAGATGAAGGTGATAGGGGTAACAGTTATTCTAAGCCATGTGAGGACTTCTCTTGCCACAGCATCCCTTTATAAACAGCCCTTCTACCCACTTATAAGAGTGAAGAGTCCTCCAACATAATCAGAAAGGCCAGATTGGTCTGGCTTGTCAGAACCGTCAATACAGTTTCTCTTCCACCCCTCCTCCCCGCACTCCCTCAGCAACCAACCATAATGAAGAGATGTGGAAGGCTCAGCCTGGTGCTGTAAAGGTAGCTAGCTTTGGAGGTAGCAATGAGCCCCCACACATGGGTAAGCAATTACCCTTTGTTTAAGAGATCTTTTATTTAGAAAGCCACCTTTCAAAAGGTTCAGGCACGGACGTCTCTAGAAGAAGGAATCATGGCAGCCAAGTTGTTCCCCACCCCCGTGGTTGAATTTGCCAGGAGCCAGCAGAAACAAAACAGACACTGCATCTTGTAACACACTGTAGGAAAGTACCCTCGGTTTGCCATGGTTACCCAGTTTTCTTTCTGATGTCAGTGTGCTTGACTGTGTTCACTAGTATCCTGCTAAATAGGACCCCAGTGATTATGCTCTCTCTCCTCTAAATTTTGTTGTTGCATACTGGTAACCCAATATTTCACCCACAATTGGCATACTGGTGCCCCCTTGTAAGTCCCTAGTATATGGTACGTAGGTACCCAGGGCATTGGGGTTACAGGGAATCCCACAGGGAGCCCATGCAAAGGCTTCTGCAGGACTGCCATTGCAGCCGGAGTGAAAAGGTGCATGCACCCTTTCACTGCCATTTGCGTGAGCTTTGCGTGTGCCAAGGATTGTTGGTGGAATCCAGCAATGCAAACTAGACTGCAATCTTCCATCTGGCATGGGACATCATCTGCACCAACCAGGAACCCCCATCAGTCTTCTTGGGTGTGGTACTGACTGTTGTTCTTCACCAGTGGTTCTTCTTTTACACCTTCATCCAGGTTAGCAGGGGCTCCTGTTCTCCCTGGACTCTTCTGTGCTTCTTGGCCTTGGTCCCCTTCTTCCACAGGTCTTCGGGTCCAGGAATCCACTGTGTGTTTTGCAGTCTCTTCTGGTTCTTGCATTATCTTCTTTCTTGTGTTCTAGGAAAGTTACTGTGATTTATTCCTGCTTTCCTGGGCTCTGGGGTTGACTCTACCCCTTACCTTTGGTGTTTTCTAATACTTCCAGCGCCCCTCTACACACTACACTTGCCTAGGTGGGAAACCAACATTCACATTCCACTTTCTTAATATATGGTTTGTGTTCCCCCTAGGCCCATTTCTAACTATTGTGATTTTCACTAATTGCACTGTTTCCCATCTGTTTGTATGCCTATCTCTGCATACTAGTGTATATAATTTGTGTATTACTTACCTCCTAAGGGAGTATAGGCTCTATGGTATTTTTGGCACTGTGTCACTAAAATAAAGTACCTTTATTTCTGTAACTGTTGTGGGTTATAAGGTAATAAGGAAGGTACATTTACCGATGATCAGTCTTTATTTAACTTGTCTGAGGTAGGGAATAGAAAGTTCATAAACTGTTTTCCGTCCTTCTGTCCCTTTTAGGTGGTATCCTGTTTCTTTGCCCTTCCTGATAGGTTTTTGTGACAAGGGATATTTTGCTCCTAGTCAAGATCTTGTCTGGTCTCCCTCAGAAGAAAGAAACATGGACTTGTCTCAGGTAAGTTGTTCTAATTGCTTATGTAGGGGGTTTAGGTCACCGGGGAGGTGCTCGTGGAGTATGAACTTAAATAGTGTTTATAGTTCAGGGGTGAATTATCATGCAAACACAAAAGTGCTCTTTATAGTTACTCTGCCACCAACAGTTCTAATAATTCTATGTTGCTTTTCCCCCTGACTGACCCCTTATCCTCGATGTCCCTCCCCTACTACGCATAAACAATGGCCTCTTTCTCTCCCAATACAGCCGTACCTGGTTTAGCCACGTTCTTCCAGGAACGTGGCCTGGCTGTAGCGTGGTGTCTCTCTTGTTGTTGGTTTGCGTTGCTGTCTGGCTTCGTCTCTCTTCTTTGCTCTGCCCACGGCCGTTGTGGTGGCTCCGGGTTCTCCTCAGTAAATTCCGCACTTCCTGCCCCAGTGTTCTCCTCTTTTTGTCCTGGTTTTCCCTTTCGTCGCTATTGCGGCTCCGTGCCGTCTTCCGCGTCCTTCTCCTCTCTTTTACCCTCTTCTGGGGTCAAGTCCCGGAACCACTTTTCTTGGTGCGGGTTTCTCTGTGTTGTGCCCCCGGGGTGCGGGTTTCTCTCTGCCGTGCCCATGGGGGACCATACAGAGGGTTCCTTTTCGGTCGCCTCCTGGCTTCTTTCTAGATTCGTAACGGGGCTTCTGTTACAGTAACACAGAATATTTTCTTTCATGTGTATGAATACTGTGTGATGTCTCCTAGATAAGCCTTGGCTGCTCAGCTACACCTACCCCGAGACAGCTTGGCTTCTAGACACTGCCTATATTTCACTAATAAGGGATAACTGCACCTGGTATAAGGTGTTTTTTTTTTTTTTATCAGATGACCGCTCAAAACAATATATTACACCTATTAATGATTTCTGCATGTAATGTATATCGGGCAAATACATGTACAATCTATGGAAGAGGTCTTATGTAGCCGAGGGACAAAGTTCGAGCAACAGAACTAGGTTTTTTTTTTTTTACGCTACAGTCCGATTATTTCCCCATTCTTCATAGCCATTTAAAGAACTGAGTGCACGTTTAGGAAAGAAAGCTAGCTACAGGACTTTAGGGGATGCTCAAAACAAATAATACCATACCTTCAATGGGAAAGGTACCTCCATCTCTAGCTTTGAGACTTTTTTGGATTCAAATGGCCCAAACTGGGTGCGCTTAATGAGCTGAGTCACTGCAAATACACCTTCAGTTCCATCATCCAAGAATTTGATCTCCAGATTCGTGGGGAGGGATGACCTAGGGTTGAAAAGTGCTAATGGTTAAATGGACATTTCATAGGACTGAAACAAAATATGTATTTTTTATGGCAAAGTGCCCACAGTGTATCAGCATTACAGCAGGAATTACACGAACAGGAACATTACTTTGATACTGAAACTGAAGGAACAGCATTGTGACACCAAAGAGCACACAAAATTTAAAGTAACTTCCTCAATAAAATGTGGAACAAAAACGATGCAAAGTGCTTTATTAAACAGAGATGTATTAATTGTTTCAAGAGAGTAGGGACCTCTATTAAACGGAAGCTAAGACTACAAACTATTTTCTCCCAAAACAAGCAAAAGTGCAATGGCCAATCACTTGTGAGATCAAAAGGTCATAGGACCATGAATCCATTTCACAAAGCAAGCAAATGAAGTTCAGTGGGGAACAGCTTTGAGGGACTACCAGTTAGGCAGAATTTCATATGTAGTACTTGACTTGCACTTACCTTGCTCGGCTCTGCACAAAGGAGTCCTGTACAGTCACCACTGGGCCCAGGTCAGGACACTCTGAATCGTGATACTGCCCACAATCGTCACACCCTGGGAGTACAAAGAGAAACCACAGTAGAGACAGAAAGGGTCATTTATGCTCACTGATTCAATTCACCTCCCATCCTTATCCAGCCACCATTCCCTACCAATATGACTTGCAGGTGGAAGGGCACTTTCTATTCTTGCCATCCGCTCCACAAACTAAAGTTCTGAGGGCCATTCTAGGAGTGCTGCAGGCCCAACTCCATGGATCTGCTCTGCTCACCACCATAGTGGTTACATCATGTTAACACTAAATACATCTTTACCATGCATGCTTGGACACACTGAGGGAATGTCACAGACCTGGGTTCTAGGTTTTGTTTTGCTAACTACCGTGTTTGAATGGCTGTTTGCACCTCTTGGTAGGCCACTACATACTTTCTGCAATGGTGGCTCGTTCATATGTCTCCAATGTCATCAGTAGGAATAGCTATCACTAAGCCACCCATTCCCTCCAAGAGGCTCTTGGTCAAACAAAGAGAACCCATAATCATATCAAGAGTTTCCTCACACACCGAGCAGCTCAAACTAATACTTCCACAGATACAGTACACTATATGCAAGGGCAGAGGATTAAGAGAATCGCCGTAGGCATAACATTCACTTCAGGGGCCTAACCAGCAATGCTCAGAGCTTTGACACACACAGGTGTCCTTAAATTGTTATTTTTTAGATTTTGTAATTGTGTCATTATGCATGTGAGGGCATTGTACGCATACTACAGATTCTTCACAATAGAACACTGACTGACAATGAATAAATAATATAAGCATCATACAGTGCACGACAAGCTTAAAAACGCTAACACAATATTTGTTTAGTTGTAAAGTTTAAATAACTCTCCACTTCCTTACACCAGAATTCCTCCCCATGCCCCTGAATAAGAATACTTACAAATAAACACAGATTGATCACAGCCATGCTGTTCCATTTCTTGACCCTAAATAAAGGGTGGAAAATGTAATAAAGATGATTTTATCACATTTCAGTATATATAAAAATGTTAAGGACTATGCTTTGACAAACATGTATGCACAGACATTATGTGGTTCTGCATCACTGGCAGATTAAGTGCCAACACCAGTAATAAATAGCAAAACAAATAGACCAATGTGCCTTCTAACCCAGTCTTCTCTCGTCCTCAAAATCTTCTAGTTACCCCTCCCCGGGTTGGAACCTAATCGCACACAGTCAATAAACAACTTTATATATCCTAATGTTCTTCAGCACAGTGTGAGAATACTTCAGTGAGAGTGTAGAGCAGAGAAATAGAAGAGACTGGGACAATTTGCATTATATTCTGCCTGCTGTGCTGGCTGAGAGTACGATGATGGGTCTGAATTGCTTTATCGTTCACAATCTGTTGTGATATACAGTTGTTAACGGGCCTTCCCTCATTATACATTATTGTATTTGGCCAATAACTGTGCAGAGGGCATTAACCAGTGTTCATTGCCTTATACAAAGTGTTAATTGAGGTGAATGCTTCCAGAGGTGGGTATCAAGAGCTTACTTTGTCCCTGGTTTTAAGTGCAATGGCCCAAGCTAATTTTTAGAATATACTGTTACTGCATTCCCGACAGACACATGAAAGTCAATGATTGAAGGGGACTGACCCAATGCCACTCTTAGTCTGTCCATCTCATTGTAATTGAGGAATTGATAATAGGAAATTTTACAGACCACTAAAGCAGCAAGCTCTCTGTAGCGAAGGACAGCACAGACAATAAAACTATAAAGTAAACAGCTTCACAAAGCTTTTCCTTCTCCTGTGTCAAGGGGTCTTTACTGATAATGGTATACTGAGAAGGTTAGCAAGCCCATCTCCAGAAACGTGGCAAATGAAAAAGCTCTCTGGTGTACTAACTCATTTTGCAATATCTTGCAAATGTATGTATAGATCTTCTGGTAGCAATCTTGCAAATTTCTGAAGCCAGTACATTTTAAAAAGGATGTAGTACCCTATTCCAGAACGTACTTCTTGAACCATCGAAATTCGAGAAAGAGAGCATCATCTCCAGATCTTTCGCTGGAATTGCACCCAAAATATAGAATTCCATCCCTCGAGAGATGCACATAGATCATTTGTTCGGCACCTTCATCAAAACTTCAAAATACTTCTGGTCAGTAAATACCTATTTAAAGTCTTTTGATTTTAAATGAATGTCTTTTAGTTCTATATCACTTTACATTTACAATTCAATTTCCCTCCCATATGGTAAACATGCAGCCAAACTCGGTCTTCATTGATGTAACACTCCTAGCAATGTATTGTGAAGCACTCTGGTATCAGAGTCCAATACACTCTCTATAACACTGTTAAATTACATTATTTACACCTACAGAAGTAAATTGTATTTTTTAAACGAGGGACGTTATATTAAATATATGTGGCAATCTTTTCAATTATAATTTTAGTATTGATGAATTAAAAGGAAACCCATTGCACTGAGTAACAAAATAAAGCTACAGGAATAGCTCAGGAGGTTTGTGCCCATTATCAAGGGTTTACCTCAGATAAGAATAACAGCAAATAATTGACTAAAGGAAGGTCAAAAAACAGAAACGAAATGTAGCACTACTACTGATAATAAACAGGACAGAAGGCAAACTGAATAGAGGAATCAGTTTTATCCACCGAGGCTGAGCGGCATCCATATGCGCGACATAACATTCAGAGTAATTACATGACAATGCTATGGTAAATGACTGTATAACTTCCAGTGGTCATCATGACTGTCTCTGGAATAGGTTTACTCCCACTTTTCCTCATGGGTGAGTATGAATTAGAACAATTGAAGGGTTACTAGTGGAGAGTGATAGTAACAAAAATGCAAACAAGATGAAGTATAATTTGTTATTTCCATTATATATTAAGGACACTGCACAATCTACATAGTAGAAACCTTCTTGGGTGGAAACAGAACCATCAGCAAGTACCTATTGTGGAGGGATCATTATTTAACAAGTGCACAGTATGACCAGATTCCTCCATATGCATTTCAGAATGAGAAATAACATGGCAACTAATATAACATGGCACTGCCCATTCGAGGGATGCATGCGGATTATATGCGTCAGTTATTCCAATTTTGACCTGGGGAATATTGGGCAGACAAATATAACTGCCATTTGCCCGACTTAGCAGCATGACAACAGTCAGAACTGCGGCCTCATGAGTTGTAGCTTAGTGTCACATTTGAACTTAAATCCTGAGATGAGAAATCTGCACAGGAAGAAAGGTACTTCACAACCACTGAAAACACATGTGTATGCATTTAGACCACCGAGCTAGCTGTTTATAAAACCAGGAATAAAAATAAAAAAGGAACAAGCATACCTCCTGCTTTTACTTCTTACTGAGAGGAATAGTCTCTGTTTACTAGCAGATTGGAAGGAGAAGTGTGGCAGGAGCTCTTGAAAGAGTTCAGCACATAACTGTGCTCGCTGTTTTGGCTGGTTCATTGATTATATCTTTTTATATAAATGGATCCCTTATCTCCTTCTTTATCCTGTAATAGAAAATCACATAATGGTGAAAGAATAAAGGATATTTTTTTTTAAAGCAATGGTTTATAGTGAAAATATCAATCTGAGGCCTAAATTGAAGCTCAGGGAGCCTATGTTCACAATCAATGTACGAGTCCCAGCCGTGAACCAAAAATTTAAACTGATTTCCCTGTTCCATAATCCTTCCCTGTGAACACAAACTGGTGATTCCACTTTGTGATTAGTTATACCATTTATTGGATATATCTTTTATATTCAACGTAGTCTTATATATTCGTGATCAGTTACTAAGCATAGAGTTTTAACGGCTACTGTTTTTAGCTGGAGAACTGGAATATTTGGAGCTCTCTTATTTACGGTCATGCCAGCATTTAAAGTCAATTACTGATATTAAAAAAACTATTTTGCATTTAAATTGTGCTCCCAGCATTGGTACTCCACTTCACTGCTTTTTCTGTTTTGTTATTCAATTGGTGTTATTGACTTTGTATGGTTATTTGGTTTTGAATAATAATACCTTACATATGTAAATAGAAAATAAAGTGTTGTTCTTGTATAGGAAATAACAATTGCGGTTCCACATTCAGGCTTTATTGCAACTCTAACAATTGGGTTCTTCTCTATATAGCATCACTCTCCACAATGCCTTATTTGAGATAGGCCAGGACTATTTGACTAAGCTACCTCAGATTGTGAAAGAGGGCAACCTTCTGTCACATACTGACGACCGACTGCCCACTTGAGCGAACCAGTAATCTTATCTTAGAAATGTGATAAGCTGCCCATAAGGCTTCAAGGAGAGCAGAAAAACACCAACACTCATTAAATGCACTTTATACTGTTCTACCTCATTAGTATTTAACAAGGGAAGCTTGACTGAGGTTTGAGTGAAGCCTACTCTTTATACATCTGTACACATGGGCTTGCATAATTAAGGGGTGCTACCTGGGAAACAGTTTTTAAGAAGGAAAAAGAACAAAAGTAAGTTTGTTCTCCCACAGTGCTTTCTGGTACTCCTTTTTAGGTCTTGTTTGCGTGAGAACGCACTAGCACATGTGCTTTAGCTTGTGAGAGATATTGTGTTGAATAAAGCGCTTGGAGCCCCCCTGCTGCTTACCACTGGTAGGCGGCATTGTCTTATATGCTGCCTTCTAATTGAAGAGCGAGCCTCCCTGCATTTTGACATCAAATTAAGTGGATAACTTTATTTTCCATTACAGAGACAGTCTCATTCACTCTCCACTGCCAGGTTGTCTTGTTTTTATTTTCTTCTTTTGTCTCCCACCAGCTCCTCCTCTGTCCATGTTGCTTCTTTACCATCCCCATCCATGTTGCTTCTTTTTCCTTTACACTGTGTTGCTTCTCCCCCCCCCATCCTCTCTGTTCCTGTTTCTTCTGTCACCCACCCACCTGTAACTGTTTAACCATCCCATCCCATCTGCCCCGTCCCCAGATCTTATCCTCTTTCCCAACAGACAGAAGGAAAACAAGCATTGATTTGCATGAAGTGGAGTAAAGTGGCATAGAGAGAGAGTGGCATAGAGTTGCGTAGTGTCGTACAGTGGAGGGGCATGGTGTGTCAGCAGAGTGGAGTAGAAGAGAGTAAAGTGGCGTGAAGTGGCATAGAAGGAGTTGCCAAGAGTGAAGTAGAGTGGAGTGGCAGGGCACAGAGGGGCATAGAGTGGATAGGCGTAGAATGGAGGGGCATAGCGTATAGTGGAGTAAAGTGCCAGAGTGGGGAGGCATACAGTCGAGTGTTGTGGACTGGATTGAAGTAGAAGGGAGTAGCTTAAAATAGCACAGAATGGCATAGGGTGGACTAGATTAGAGCAGAGTGGCTGAGAGTGAAGCAGCATAGAATGTCGTAGAGTTGAGTGGCATATAGCGTAGAGTGGCACAGAGTAGAGGGGTGTTCACACACTCAGATGGTCACATAAATCCTCTCACTTTGAAGTCAGAGAAAGAATAGTAAACACCAAGCTTCCTCAGAAGACAGAACCTACCATTTGACCTTTGTCTTGAAATTTTGTTATGGTCTGTAAATTCAAAGGCCCGTTTAAAGAAAGTGAGCACTCGTGGAAGAATACAGTAAACAGAATATGCTCTTAAGAGGGACAAAGACATGCAGGACAGTAAATCAAATAATACAAACCACAAAGCCAATATTAAGCCATGGCAAGATTACATTCTTAGGCCAGCTTTCAGAATGTCCCCAAGAAGTCCTTAGCAACCAGACTGCTCTGCTGTCTAGTAGGCTTCGACCTAAAAAAGCGATAAGACATGGCTAGCACTGGATGCTTCATACTACTTTTTTGGCCGTCCTGCTCTCCACTACTGCCCTCCGGTTCACCATCCTCATCTGACTCAAACAGGCAATAGCTCATTTATCGGCAAGACAAACTGGCTTTGCCAATACTTGTTATTGCTTTGTATCTGTAAATAACTAGGCATTATTATTCATTTCCATTTATGGAACTCAGGTGGAGGAAATTCAAATCAACCTAATCAGGATTTCATCTTGTGGCTTGCGGGCTGCACACTGATTGCGAAAGCACAATTAAGTCAATGTGCTATCTTACTGCAATTTGTTTTCCTTCGGACAAGATTTCTTTCACATTTCCACACCTCTGCAAGTGAAGGTGTGCCTGGGCATGATACATTTAATCGAAAGGTTTGCAGTTCTATTATTGCACGTTGGGTGGGTCAATCTTAGCTGTCAAAGATGGCACAATATTTGCTGTCAGAGAGAATGGTAACAAAAGTTCCTTGTCAGCCCCCACTACTCAACCCCTCAATTTGGAGCCCTTTCTTTTGAAGCTGGCATGACCACATACAAGCCTTTATTTTATAATGAAGTAAATAGATCATTTTCCAACAAAATCCTGATTCAATAACCAGCATGTATTGACTTTTTTCTAGCATAGTGAAAATAAACCACATTGTGGTTCCCCTAATACCTTAAAAACAATATCCAGTAACATCACTACACAGATCAATGAGAAACCCTGCTTTACTGTTGGCAGCTGTGACAAGCAGAAGGCAGTTCCTCAGACTAATGGGTGTTGATTTCAATCAGTACCACACAAAATTAAAAGAACACAGCTCAATAAAATTCCCAAAACAATTCATACAAATCATGAAACACAGCTGAAATGACACAAGAATGGTTAAAAACAGATCAGAGGAACATGAGATATGGATTTTTAATGTTTTAAAGCAGAGTGCCAAGAAACAGCAAAGGCCCAGTCAAAGTTCACAGTAGAAAAGGCACTATCCAACATTTCATGCCAACCGTGATAGGGTTCTTTAAACCTTGTGGGTCACACCAGTCAAACGTTTTACCTTCGGATGAAAACTTCACCCACTCATAAACTGCAAACATTTTTGAAAATTATACTATGGAATCCAGCAATGTGTGCCTTGTGTGGACTGATATGGTGCATTTGCCCACGATGCTTGGCTTTCTGCAGTTACTGCATTAAAATAAGCATTGACATGGTCAATTAGTATGGGTTTAATGTGCTTGCACACAGGAGGAAACTAGCAGGATATTACAGAGCAGGAATATCGAAAGATAAGTGCACAAAGGAGATACAGATTTGGGGCAGTTAAAAAGGGGAGGGGTGAAAAAAGTTGTGTTTCCCATGTTAATTCCCATAGGACCTTTAGATACGTCTACAGCCCGAACTGCTGGATGGAATTACACCAAATTAGGCAGACAGCTAGCTTTGGGTATGCTTTTGCTTATTTGATCTAAATCCGTTCAGTAGTTTGAGATATTAAAGGGAAAATACATTTGTATACTTCTGTCTGTGATGACTTTGCAAATACCCATGCAAAAAGAAGCGTTGCCATTGGCTGACGCAACCTGACGAGAAAGTTGCAGCCACCATTTTATTTCACGGGACACACTCCCTGGGGATGAAAATACAAACTGAAAGGTGAAGGTACCCTGACCCCCCAGGGATGTGATATAGGTGTGTTTTAGGGTCAAATTATGGGTTTAAAATAATTGTGTGTCACCATGCACAATAATTGCGAAAATTCGCACATTTTGGCAAATTATTCACAAATATGGAAAAATATAAAAGAAAACCAAAGACTCATTCATTCACTAATTCATTCAATTACACATGCACTCAGAGACTCATGCGCCCACTCACACACCCACTCAGATACTCATGCACAAACTCAGATTCAAACACCCACTTTCAGAACCACTCTAACACTCACACACCCACTCACAGATCCACTGAGAGACAGGCTCTGTGGCCAACCTGCGCCACCCACGGCCAAAGGACGTGCATGGCACGGGGTTGGGTGGTTATAAGGGCTTGGTTGCAAGGGCTGGCTGCAGGCCAAGGTTTGCAACTAACACCCGCAGCACACGGCCAAAGGCCGTGCACATCAGGGGTTGGAATAACTTCTCAAAATTAAAATTGCTTTACGTTAACAAAACATAGAAATTCACTGAAAAAAGGGACATCCTAGTTAGGTTCTGAATTTACTCGTAAAAAAAATAATAATAATAATAATAATAATAATTTAGCAGTTATAGTTAGAGTTATTTTAAGTAACCATAACTTGCATCCTAAGGTAACTAACTCGTGCCTTAACCATGCTCAGCTAATTACTCCACATAGATCACGGATGAGATCTTGTACAGCATCTTTGATATTATCAGTGCAACATTTGCAATAAAATTATTGATAAGAAAACTGCATGGCAAGGGCACGAGTTATAGTTACTTAAAAGAACTCTAACTGTAACTTCTGAATGTCTATGATTTTGTACGAGGAAATTCAGAACCTAACTATAACGTCCCTTTAACCTTTGTTTTCTTGCTATTTAGGATTTGATATTTATAGCCTACACCTCTCCATTGTGCACATCAATGCAAGCACTCAAATGGAGGCAGAAGATAATAATCAAACAGCCATTAGCATTGGGTGAGAGAGACCTAATCCACAAGGTTGAGTTAAGATGTGATTGATAACGTCTTAATTCAATGGGTACAAGTGGCTGATTGAAACCAACTGTTGCAAGGAGAGGATCTAAACCCCACTCCAAGTATAACCTGTGCTGTCAAAAAACATACCTAAAAACAAAGCTTCTCATATTTAGATATAACATGGAGAGGATCTAAAGCCCACTATAAGTAAAGGCTGAGCTGTCAAAAACCATACCTAAAAGAAATGTTTCTCACATTTAGATCCAACATCTAGGAAATTCCATGGATAATGGTGACTGCTAGCAAGCAAAGAAACAGACTCATCCCACCCACAATTACTTTTCCCATCAGCAAAACTTAACAGCTTGCTTATCAAATACAGAAAATGCCCACGCAAAATGATTGCACATAGATTAAACAAGAACTGGCAAAGCCAAAAGGTCTCGCCCATACAATAGCTATTGGCTTTGGCAATGTGTTTTGCCATGTTGCACACCAGTGTGGCTAATGTCCAGCATGGCTAAACGTTAGTGGCATGGAGTGTCAGAGTGGAGTTGGGAGTAGAGTGTCGTAGAGTGAATTTGTTGGAGTACTGTGGAGTGAAGTAGGGGGAGTAGAGTGTAGCAGAGTTGAGTAGAGTAGAGTTCCATGGCAGAGAGGTCTGTAGAGTGGGGTGGGGTGGAATGAGTTTTAGTGGATTGAGGTAGTGGGGTGGATTGGTTTGAGTGGGGTGGATTGAAGTAGAGGGGGGTGGATTGGACTGAAGTGAATGAGTTGGAGAGAGTGGGCTGAATTGGACTGGAGTTAAGTGGGGTAGTTTCAAATGTGGTGGGGTGGACTGGACTGGAATGTGGTGAGGTGGACTGGATTGGAGTGGGGTGTGCTGCTGAATTGGAGGAGGGTGGATTGCACTGAGGTGGGGTGGATTGGAGTGGGTGGGGTGGACTGAACTGGAGTGGGATCAGCTGGATGGATTGGATTTCAGTGGACTGAACTGGAGGAGAGTGGGTGGATTGGAAAGAGGTGGATTGGGGTGGAGCGGACTGAAATGGGGTGGGGCGGATTAGGTTTAGAATGGAGTGGGATGGGGCTGAGCGGATTAGAGTGGGGTGGACTGCAGTGGGGTGGGTCGGTTGGGGTGGACTGATTGAGTGGGGTGGCCTGAGTATGGTGGATTGGATTGGGTGGGGTGGAGTGAGGTAGACTGGAGTGGTTTGGAAAGGGTGGGTTGGGTGGATTGGAGTGGGGGCCATTAAGGTTTGGAGTGAGGTAGATTGGACTGGAGTAAGGTTAGACTGGACTGGAGCAGGGCGATTAATGTGGACTGGATTTGATTGGAGTGCAGTGGAATAAAGTGGATTGTACTGGAGTAGGATGGCTTGGGGTGGATTGGACTGGAGAGAGGTGGACTGAACTGGGATAGGTGGGGTGGATTGGAATAGAGTACGATTGGAGTGAAGTGGGGTAGTTTGAAAGGGGTTGGGGCGGGCTGCAGTGGGATCTATTTGATAGCAGTGTGGTGGGGTGGATTGGAGTGGGGTGGACTGGGGTGAGGTGGAGTGGGATAGGCTGGATGGACTGGAGCGGATCGCAGTGACCTGAACTGGCATGGGGTGGACTGGACTGGGGTAGAGTCGGGTGGATTGGAGTAGAGTGGGATGGATTGGAATGGGGTGGAGTGGGTTGAAATGGGGTGGGGTGGATTGGACTGGGTTGGCATGGGGTGAATTAGATTAGAATGAGGTGGAGTGGGGTGGACTGCAGTGGGATGGGTTGGATTGGGGTGAATCAGTTTGCATTGGACTGAGTGGGGTGGATCGGAGTGAAGTGGGGTGGCCTGAATTATATAGAAGTGGGGTGGGCTAAGGTTTGGTGAGGGGTGGATGTGACTGGGGTAGGGTAAATTAATGTGGACTGGAGTGGGGTGGGTTAAAGTAGATTGTACTGGAGTGGGATGGCTTCAGGTGGTGTAGGTGGATTGGACTGAACGGCAGTGACTTGATTGGAGTGGGAGTTTGGAGTGGTGTGGGTTGATGTGGATTGAAGTAAGGTGGGTAGGACTCGAGTGGGTTGGACTAGAGTGGGGTGAGTTGGATTGTATTGGGGTCAGGAGTATTGGATTGTGGTGTGGTAGACTGGACTTGTGGGGGTGTGGTGGACAGATAGTGAGGTGGATTGGACTGGAGTACAGCGCTGTGGATTGGAGTGAAGTTGGATAGTTTAAACTGGGGTGGGGTGGATTGGGTGTGGTGGACTGCAGTTGGATGGACTGAATTGCGGTGGGGTAGATTTGATTGAGTGGGGTGTGGTGGACTAGAGAGGGTGGAGTGGATGGACTGGATTGGACTGAACTGGGATGGGGCATGGATTGGATTGGGATAGAGTGTAGTGGACTGGAGTGGATAGGGGTGAAGTGGGATAGTTTGAAATGGGGTTTGGTGGGATGGACTGAATTGCAGTGGGCATGTTGGATTGGATTCAGGTAGATTGGAGCTGGTGGATTTTAGTGGGGTGGGGTGGACTGAACTGGGATGAGGTGGACAGGATTGGGGTGGGTAGGGAGGACAGGATTAGGAGGGATGAACTGGGATGCGATGGGGTGGATTGAGTGGGGTGGACTGGAGTAGTGTGGAGCGAGCTGGTGTCAGGCAGATTAGATTGGGGTGGTTTAGGAGGGGAGTGGACTGGATTGGGGGTGGATAGTAGTGGGGCGTACTGCACGATCATGCGTTTAAGCATCATTTCAGAAATTACACAAAGAAACAACTACCTCCCTGGTGCAGGTCACGACCAGTGGCCAACACCAGGGAGAGGGTTAAAAAAAATCTTCAGGTGCGTCGCACCAGAGGATTTGCTTTCATTTAAAAATACTCCGGGATACACGGAAGATCTTTCGTGTCTTCCCCCGCCCCTTTGTGACGTCATTACCTATTTTCTCCATCGGAGCAGGAAGCGGCCATGCT
The DNA here is from genome assembly GCF_031143425.1 of Pleurodeles waltl. Lineage (NCBI taxonomy): Eukaryota > Metazoa > Chordata > Amphibia > Caudata > Salamandridae > Pleurodeles > Pleurodeles waltl. Next base: position 1,441,531,360 of record NC_090447.1, read on the forward strand.
CCAGTGGGGATAAACAGCCCCAAGCGGCCTTCCCGACATTCGGGATGGCCTCTTTTGAAAGGGGAGACTCTCCCCTTTCAAAAGAGGCCTTCCTGAACCAGTTTCCTGGCCATGGGCCAGAAAACCCTCACTAGACACCAGGGATTTTACTTGGGGGGTGGGGGGTGCTCCCTTGTGTCTGGACAAAGCTAAACCCCTCTGAAGAGCTCTAATGAGAGCAGAACACGTGTCAAGGGTTGCTTTACTCATTCCAGGTTGGCTTGGACGGTATTTGACTAGTCCAAAGCTGTAATACTGTGCCTGGAGTAGTAAAGGGCTTATGTCATTTTACAGCTCGGTGAGGATGACACTGTGTCAATCCTATGCTTAAAGATTTGCGTACAAATAGCAAAAGACTTTGTTACTATCCAGCTCGGCGTGGATAGCACTGTGCTGATCCTATGCTTAAAAACTTTGCTAGATAAGCAGACATTTGAGGTGAGCAAATCAGAGTGTCGCTGGAGTTGCAGGGTGCTCATTGCTGGAGCTGCTCTCCACCTAAATTGGAACTTCCTATAGTTCTCTCATTATATATATATTATATATCGCAATTACTTTTGTCGACGTGTGTGTGGTTTCCCTTGGGGCTGTGATCGGCCCCCAGGAAACAGGAAAACCACACCCACATATAAAAGTGATCAATATTTACATACACATATATATACATACATACATATATATACATACACACACACACACCACCAAGTGTCTTGCAGTTGCAGCTTGTGTCTTCAAAGCAATGCACATACTTCAACTGACGCGTTTCAACTGTAGCTTTTAGGCAGCAATAAAAAAGTCAAGTAAGTCTTGTGATTATATTTCTGCTACAAAAGGATCTGACTTTTGTCTAGTGGCAGTTTTGATGCCATAAAGTAGCGCAGAAGGTTTCTACACCTACTGCAAAGATCAAATCTGTATTTTATGCAAATAGGTGAGTACATTAGTAAAGTCAGCCATTACCTGTGCTATTATACAAATGAAATATATATATGCGGGGGGCTATGGAGAGATGAAGGGCACTTTTGTTGGGTGGTAGTGAGGGAATCGGAGGTGGGGGTAATGGGAGTGGGAGCACCAATAATGATTGTTGGATTGGGCACTAGAGGCGCTAAAGACTATGACGATTGGTATGTGACAAGGTGAAGTAATAGTGTTTCTTTTTTTTGAGTGTCTTGAAAGAACGTGCTGATTGAGGGAAGAAGCGAAGGTAAGGTGACCTCTACTGTTGCACGTATCACACACACACCCACCAGCAATTCTGTGACTGTATACGTAGGCTAGTGTTTTAGAGCAACAATTTAGTCAGTAGCAGAGATGGCATCTTGTTGGATAAATGCTGCTCAAGCCCTCACTCAGGTTATAGAGGACAGCTCTGACGTAGGATCAGAGACTATGACAGCAGATACTGAGACAGCTTCTGAGGGATAGGACAATGGCGCAGACTCTGGCAGTGATTTTTCAGTCAGAGGAGTCCCATTCGATAGCTCCTCTTTCGTTGATTATGAGGGAGGTGATAAGGACAGTCCTGCTGTCCCTTCACAAGAACAGACTGTGCAGTGGGACAATAGCGGGTTAGCCAAACCCAGAGAGCAGGTGCATGCGGAGGCAAGCACAGAGAGAGTGCTCTCATTGGAGCTCCCCAATTTAGTTCAGCCCCAAATTCTACCGCTCAAATCGTATTGTGGAGGCATCAAAATTATCTATCACAAAACAAACTGGTTTTGTAAGGCAGGCACCTGTGTTTTTGGTCCTGGGCATCGCGGCCTTATAGGGAAACCTACCAAATCCAGTCATTTCTGGAAACTAGACATCCGGTGTGGGATTTATTGTAAAAAATACACCCAGAGGGCATCTTAGAGATGCCCCCTGAATACCAGTCTGACTTCCAGTGCTAGGCTGACCAGTTTCTGCCAGCCTGCCACAACCAGACGAGTTTCTGGCCACATGGGGTGAGTGCCTTTGTCACTCTGTGGCCAGGAACAAAGCCTGTAATGGGTGGAGGTGCTTCTCACCTCCCCCTGCAGGAACTGTTACACCTGGTGGTGAGCCTCAAAGGCTCATGCCTTTTGTTACAGCACCCTGGGGCAACCCAGCTAGTGGAGATGCCCACCCCTCCGGCCACTTCACCCACTTTTGGCGGCAAGGCTGGAGGAGATAATGAGGAAAACAAGGAGGAGCCACCCACCAGTCAGGACAGCCCCTAAGGTGCCCTGAGCTGAGGTGACTCCTGCCTTTAGAAATCCTCCATCTTGAGATTGGAGGATTCCCCCAATAGGAATAGGGATGTGCACCCTCCCCTCAGGGAGGAGGCACAAAGAGGGTGTAGCCACCCTCCAGGACAGTAGCCATTTGCTACTGCCCCCCAGACCTAAAAAGACCCCTACATTTAGTATTTCGGGGCTACCCTGAACCCAGGAAATCAGATTTCTGCAACAAAGAAGAAGAAGGACTGCTGACCAGAAAGTCATGCAGAGATGACAGAGACACCAAATCACTTGGCCCCAGCCCTACCGGCCTGTCTCCAGACAGAAAGAACCTGCACAGCGACGCATCCAAAAGGGACCAGCGACTTCTGAGGACTAAGAGGACTGCCCTGAACCCCAAGGACCAAGAAACTCCGAGAATAGCGGCACTGTTCAAAAACAGCAACAACTTTGCAACTTTTAACAACTTCCAAAGAACTCTTTCTACCCACCGGAAGCGTGAGACTTCACACTTTGCACCAGTTGCCCCGGCTCGAGCTCCAGAGAACTAACACCGCAGAGAGGATCCACAGGCTCCCCCTGACCGAGACTGCCTGGTAACAAGGAACCCAACGCCTGGACCAAGCACTGCACCCGCAGCCCCCAGAACCAAGAGGAACCACCTTCCAGTGCAGGAGTGACCAGCAGGCGGCCCTCTTCCTAGCCCAGTCGGTGGCTGGCCCGAGAATCCCCTGTGCCTTGCCTGCATTGCCTAAGTGACCCCCGGGTCCCTCCATTGCTTTCTACAGCAAACCCAACGCCTACTTAGTACACTGCACCCGGCCGCCCCTCTGCCGCTGTGGGGGTGTTTTGTGTGCGTGTGTCCCCCAGTGCTCTACAAAAACCCCCAGGTCTGCTCCCTGAGGACGCAGGTACTTACCTGCCAGCAGACCGGAACTGGAGCACCCCTGTTCTTCATAGGAGTCTATGTGTTTTGGGCCCTCCTTTGACCTCTGCACCTGACCGGCCCTGTGTTGCTGGTGCGGTGACTTTGGGGTTGCCTTGAACCCCCAACGGTGGGATGCCTATGCCAAGGAGACTGACTGTGTAAGTGCTTTACTTACCTGAGAAACCTAACCAAACTTACCTCTCCCAAGAACAGTTGATTTTTGCACTGTGTCCACTTTTAAAATAGCTTATTGCCATTTTAACCTAAACTGTGTGTACTACTGTTTTAAATCAAAGTTCTCTACTTACCTGTGTGAAGTACCTTGCATTTTATGTACTTACCTCAAATCTTGAATCTTGTGGTTCTAAAATAAATTAAGAAAATATATTTTTCTTTATAAAAACTATTGGCCAGGAGTAAAATCTTTGAGTGTGTGTACAACAAATGCTTAACACTACCCTCTGATAAGCCTACTGCTCGACCACACTACCACAAACTAGAGAATTAGAATTATCTAATTTTGACACTATCAACCTCTAAGGGAAACCCTTGAACTCTGTGCACACTATCTCTCACTTTGAGATAGTAGATACAGAACCAACTTCCTACACACGGTCAATGGGCTGGGTCTCGAAGTTGCTGTAGATGTTGGAGATTTTGTGGCAGAAGTAGTCTGACAGCTTGGGCTTGGGAGAGGTGGACAGTGTTTGTTGTGGCGGAGGGGCAGAAGAATTCTCCGACGATGTTGAAGCATTCTCTGGCATGGTTGGTGCTAGCTTTGATGAGTGTGGTGAGTGCTTCTTTCTTGGTTTCCTCAAGTCGGAGGTGGTATGCCTTGAGGGTGGCCGAAAGAAGTTGAGATTGGTGGATGTCTTGTTGGAGTGTGTTAGACCGGACAGCCTTGGGGTGGTCACCCCTAACTTTCTGCCTGCCTCCCTCCACTTTTTAGATACCGTTTTAAGACTCTGCACACTTTACCACTGCTAACCAGTGCTAAAGTGCATATGCTCTCTCCCTTTAAACATGGTAACATTGGATCATACCCAACTGGACTATTTAATTTACTCATAAGCCCCTAGTAGAGTGCACTATATGTGCCCAGGGCCTGTAGATTAAGTGCTACTAGTATGGGCCTGCAGCACTGACTGTGCCAGCCACTTAAGTAGCCCCTTAACCTTGTCTTGGGCCTGCCATTGCAAGGCCTGTGTGTGCAGTTTCACTGCCACCTCGGCTTGGCATTTGAAAATACTTACCAAGCCTAAAACTCCCCTTTTTCTACATATAAGACACCACTAAGTTATTCCCTAGGTAACCCACAGGGCAGGGTGATGTGTAGGCAAAAGGCAGGACATGTACTTATGTAGTTTGCATGTCCTGGTAGTGTAAAACTCCTAAATCTGTTTTTACACTGCTGTGAGGCCTGCTCCCTTCATAGGCTAGCATTGGGGCTGCCCTCAAACATTGTTTGAGTGGTAGCTGCTGATCTGAAAGGAGTAGGAAGGTCATATTTAGTATGGCCAGAATGGTGATATAAAATCCTGCTGACTGGTGAAGTTGGATTTAATATTACTATTTTAGAAATGCCACTTTTAGAAGGTGAGCATTTCTCTGCACTTAAATCCTTCTGTGCCTTACAATCCACGTCTGGCTGGGTTTAGTTGACAGCTTCTTGTGCATTCACTCAGACACACCCCAAACACAGGATACTCAGCCTCGCTTGCATACATCTGCATTTTGAATGGGTCTTCCTCGGAGAGGAGCGTGGAGGGCCTGCTCTCAAACAAAGGACTGCCATACTCCCTACTGGGACCCTGGCAGACAGGATTGAACTGAAAGGGGACCTGGTGTACTTCTAAGCCACTCTTTGAAATCTCCCCCAGTTCAAAGGCACATTTGGGTATATAAACAGGGCCTCTGCCCCTTCCAACTGAGACACTTCCTGGAGAAGAAACCTGTAACCAGAACCTGCATCCTGCGAAGAAGAACTGCCTGGCTGCCTAAAAGACTCATCTGACTGCTTTCTGTGAAAGACTGCTGCCTTGCTGTTGCCCTGCTGCTCTCTTGCTGAGGTGAAGAAGTGCTCTCCAAGGGCTTGGATAGAGCTTGCCTCCTGTTCCCTGAAGTCTCAGGACCAAAAAGACTTAGGGCCTGATTCTAACTTTGGAGGACGGTGTTAAACCGTCCCAAAAGTGGCGGATATACCACCTACCGTATTACGAGTTCCATAGGATATAATGGACTCGTAATACGGTAGGTGGTATATCCGCCACTTTTGGGACGGTTTAACACCGTCCTCCAAAGTTAGAATCAGGCCCTTAATCTCTACAGCGTGCCAGAAACGACGCACAGCTTGCACCGCAGTGAAAATTTCACTGCACGTCGAACCGGAACGACGCAGCCTGACTTCACAATGAGAAGATCGACGCAGCGCCAGTGTAGCAACCGGAACTTCGACACACGGCCCACTGGATCGACACCCAGCCGACCCGGAACGACGCAGCCCGACTTCCAGAGAGGAATCGACGCATCGCCTGCTGTGTAGTAGAAAATTTGACGCCATGCCCACCGGATCGACGCAGCTCCTGTGACTTCGTCCTGCCAGCGCAGGAAATCCACCTACCGTCGCTGGGGCATTTGAAAACCCCGCAACCCAAAGAGGATCTACAACCGAGAGCCGGAAATAGACGCCCAGCCGTCCCTGCGTGATAACTAAAATGACGCATCGCGTGTGCGGCATGAGAAATCGACGCACATCCCGTTTGTTTCCACGCTTCTCCTCCTCTGCGGTTCTTTGCGGAGATTTTTCACGCAAACCAGGTACTTTGTGCTTGAAAGAGACTGTTTGCTTTTAAAAAAGACTTAATACACTTTATATCACTTTCCAGTGATATCTCAACATTTACTTACTGCCTTTTCATAGTTTTGACCTGCATTTATCCAGATAAATATTATATATTTCTCTAAACACTGTGTGGTGTATTTTTATGGTGCTATATAATGTTATTGTATGATTTATTGCACAAATACTTTACACATTGCCTTCTAAGTTAAGCCTGACTGCTCAGTGCCAAGCTACCAGAGGGTGGGCACAGGATAATTTGGATTGTGTGCGACTTACCCGGACTAGAGTGAAGGTCATTGCTTGGACAGGGGGTAACCTGACTGCCAACCAAAGACCCCATTTCTAACAGAGTGCCAGTGTCTCTTTGCAATGTTGTTTGAGAGTCCGGAGCTCTGGGGTGAACCATGTGGCTTGCTTTGAGGCCCGGTATGGCACTGCAGAACTTGGGGCAATGGCCCAGAGGTATATAGGCGAGGGTTCCTCTTATGGTGGTGTTGGCGTCCGGTTTGACCTGGAAGTTGAGGTGTTCCATGATCAGTGTGGTGTCGTCATCCAAAGCGGTGCAGTGGAGTGAGTCCTTATGTATAATAGTGATGCCTATGCAGTGTCTGTTGGGGGAGTTCCGGTGGCGGTGTCTGGAGTAGATGCAGGGGTGAGCCAGGTTTCTGTGGTAAACATTAGGTCAGGAGAGAGGGTGGTGATGGTGTCCCAGAGCTCTATGGGGAGTTTGCAGAACGATCGGACATTGAGTGGGCACAGTGGAGTTGCAATTTGTGGCTAGGGGTCCTCTGTGTGGGGGTAGTGGTGGTTCCTATGTTGCAGGACAAGCAGCAGTTGTGGCAGACGAAGGGGCCTTTTGTGGACAGAGGTGAGGAGAGGCTGCAGTCTGTGTTTGGGGTCTTCGGTCTTCAGTGATGGATCTCATCGGGGTGTAGTGGCAGCGGGCTGTAGGTCCAGAGGTTGTGGCGCTGGGTGCGGTCCAGGCGCAGACGGGCTTGCCTTTGGCGCACCCGCTGCGCAAGCACACATCGCCCACCATTAAGCAGGTCCTGGGGAGAACAGGGTGCGGTGGGAGGTGGAGAGGGAAACAGCAGGAAAAAGGCAGCAGGGGCCAGCAACACTTCAAGGGGCAGACGTTGAAAACACAGAGCAGCAATGAAACTGGGCAAAACGAGGAAGACAGGGACTACAGTACCAGACAAACAAGGACAGTGCTACAACAAGATAGGGCAAGACAAGCACTATAAAACCCGAAAAACATGGACAGTGCAATGAGGGAATAAACAGGACAAAACAAGGAAGACACGTAATACACGACCAGAGAGACAAGCAATACAGGAGAAAGGACGACAGTGCTACAGCAGAAAGGGATACCAACAGGATGCAGCACTAGCAGAAGAGCTAAGAAGGTGTAAGAGCAGCAGGGGGAGCAGGGGTAGGGGTTAGGTGGATTGTATTTAATTGGAGAGGGGTGGATTGGACTGTAGTGGGGTAGATTAAGGTGGTGAGGGGTGGACTGGACTGGAGTGGGATAGATTAAGGTGTATTGGATTGGAGTAGGGTGGACTAATGTGAACTGGATTGGAGTGGGGTGTATTAAAGTGGATTGTATTGGAGTGGGATGGATTGGGGTGGTGTGAGCAAAATGCATGCACTCGCAGGCTCGACCCTAAAAACCAGTGTGCATAAAATTTTATCAAATAGAGTAAAAAAGACTTAAGAACCTTTTTCTGTACACCAATCACTCAAACAGTGACACATACAAAAAAGTGTTCCTTTTCGGTCTGTTTTCTAGAACTTTGCTGATTGAAGAACTAGAGGTCATGAATAAGAGATTGTCATTAGTAATGTCTGAGACTAAATAAATTTGAATTATACTGGGACATCACTCTGTCTCTACACATTACGTTAGAATGTGGCTACTTTTGAGAGAGTGAGATTCATAAGGCCAGGCATTTTGATAAAATATGGACCCTGATCACCCATACCTTGACCTATCAGGAGAAAGACAATGTGCAAATTCTCAAGAAGGATAGTGCTATAACCATTAAGTCCTATGAAAAGGGGTGCGATAGTGATAATGGACACTATGGGCTACAGCTGCAAGATTAAGGAATTGCCAAGTTTAGAGAACACAATGGATAGCTATTTTTGACTGCCAAAAACGTTCATATAAAACTGAGATGATAACATCTGGAACCCTATTTAGCGGCAATGCGTACAACCTACGATAACATTTTCTAAACAAAAGCTACGCACAGGTATCTACTTTTATGGCCTCAAGAAAACATATTGATGAACGCAATCATCCACTAAGACCTGCATCCTCAAGCATCAACACAAATACAGAACAGCTGTCTAAATTTGAGTGTGTATTTTTAACACTTATAGTTAATTCAACTAGTTGATATGGCACTTTCTGGTATGCTCAAGAAAGTAGAACATTCAAAGCTAACCTGGAAACAATTGTTATCATTGGATTAAAAGTATTATATAGAAATGCCTTCAGAGCTGTGGAGGTGATAACAGCTGTGCTGTCTGAGTATCACCCCAGTTTCTTTTTTAGAGTGTCATGAGATTATATGGATAAGCAGCTATTTTTTAACAGAGAACTGCATAAAGAACTGAAAGATATTACTATGGAAGTTTCCTCTGCCTCCAGTGAACACACACACACATATATATGTATATATAATTCTTATGAAGAGAAGATGATTTACACAGAAATTGCTTCTTTCTCTGAGAAAAAAATACTGGTCACAATATATTAAAAATATGTTTTTCCATATGGAAAGGGAAGGATTAACAACATAAGAATTCCTTTTTGTGCCTGTAAAGTTAAAGTGGAATGTCTATATTTTTGGATTATCGACAGCATTCAGAGTCTTCAGGTCGAATAGTAATAGCTTGTAATACCTTGCTACATTTGCAAGCTTCCATCCAAGAAGTCAGAGAGGTCTTCCTTCTTACAAGCTTCCCTTTCTCCAAAGGAACTGCTTTAATGTAACTGACTAGTTTGAACACACAGCATTGTTAAAAGAAAAGCTTTTTGGGTGTTTTTTTACGCAAGCACCTCGTCAGACATTCTTATAACACAGAAAGATTATATGATAACGACTTGATGATTACTTCTTATAAAAATATTGTATTCAGGGGATTGACCAGATAGTATCACATGCTTTTCAAACATCAATAATAAGAGAAAGAAACCCATACGGACATTGGGGTATACATAGTTTCATTCCTTGTCTTCTATCCCATTAGTGTTGAGATATTGGTCCAATACAAGAGAAGTAAATTGTACCCCCTTGCCCTTGGCTATATAATTTGGGAAGTACTCCTTCCTGCTAAAATAATTGAGCGCAGCATTTCTGATGTACAAAATAACTTGTTTGATTAAAGAGACTAAACGTTTGCTCCATGTAGAAAAAGAATCTAGCACACCCATAGAGGGAACATGACTTGATTCTTAGTTTACTAATAGCATTGCTATCAGGGCAGGAGTGTTTCTCAGTTTATGTTTAATCACTCACTTTTAATAAATATATTACTAAAGCATGCTGTGGTCTCACACTGTCATTTACAGACAGTAAATTTCCAAGAAATGTCCAAAATCCTTCCCACTAACTTGCAGTTTTACTGATAAAACTATATAATGTATTAACAGTCTATGAAAATTGGGTTTCAGAAAACATTTATTCTTTGCACATCACCAAGTAAAGTGTTGTGATTTGTTTTCGTCCTATTAAAAAATGTTTCAATCACACAGAAGTACAAACAATGGGCTTTCACAAGAACTGAAATATATTTTGAAATGTTTATACAGTTGACTTAGTTATTTAAATGTTGTGTGTTAGGAAAAACCTGACACCTTATAGCCTTTCATTTCACACTCTTTCCACATGCAGGTCAGACAGTTCACTGTACAAATTCCTGCAACTCTGCAGTCAGAAGGAAACGTAATTGTAAGACAAACTGACGTTTGACCTCTATCTCTCAACACAGAGCAAATGGGATGAGAACAAGATTTAAAGGCATCTTTTTTGCTCCTTCACTTTCTGACTGAACAAAAACACATGTTCTTTGTCGGCAATGCAGGAAAAAGGTAAAGTCCCACTCAACAAATTCTTGGGGTTGTCAAATTCAAGGTTTATTGCATTGCTATTCAAACATTTTACTTCCAAGAGTTCAAAGAAAGTCACTTAATTTCCTTTAGCGAAGGCAACATCCAAAGTACTGACACGAGAAAAAAGAAACAGCCAACACGTGTTTCGCCCCCTCTGGCATTATAAGCCGGGGCTTTCTCAAGGCTTAAGGTTGCATAAAAGTCGGAGACGCCGATTATCAAACGCAAGGAGCCATAAGAAGCGGAACGGGCACATGTTCTTTGTCAACTTGCCTAAAGGGGCAAGTAGGGTGTAAAAATATCTCGACCTAATAAAATATGACTCGCCATAGCGAGTGGGTTAGTAGATTTTGCAACACAAAATGGACAGGGTGCTGAACAATGCAAATACTCACCCCCAGTTACAGATCTGGGTTTAATCCATTGTTCTTTTGCTCACCATGCCACTCCAGTTTGGACCCAGCCATATGCAAATCAGTCTTGACCCTGTTCCTCATGGGAACAGTCCAGCCCAAAGTGCCAAGCCAGGTCCTCCCTGGGCCGGAAACAAGCATCCTTGGAAAGGTTTTAGGGTTTCACCCTTCATCAGACAGGCTAGCTTGAATGCAGTGGCACAGTGAGCATGGGACCCATGTCTGGTCATACCCTTCCCACTTAGGGCAACTATAGCAACACAAAAAGATGATGGACGGAGTGCTGAACAATGCAAACACTCACCCCCACTCACAGATCTGGGTTTAATCCATTGTTCTTTTGCTCACCACGTCACTCCAGTTTGGACCCAGCTATATGCAACTTAGTTTTGATCCTGTTCCTCATGGGAACAGTCGAGCCCAAACTGCCAAGCCAGGTCCTCCCTGGACCAGAAACAAGCATCCTAGGACCGGTTTCAGGGTATCACCCTTCATCAGCCAGGCTAGCTTGAACCCAGTGGGACAGTGAGCACAGGACCCACGTCTGGCCATACCCTTCCAACTTAGGGCAACTTTAGCAACACAAAAGGATGATGGACGGAGTGCTGAACAATGCAACAAACTGATTTGCATGTGGCTGGGTCTAAACTGGAATGGCATGGCAAGCAAAAAAACAGATGGATTAAACCCAGATCTGTGACTCGGGGTGAATGTTTGGTTTGTTCTGCATTCCGTCCATCATCTGTTTTTGCATTAGTAGATTTTTCAAGGCCTGACTCACCCATACCTTGTAAACAGTCCATTCATTAGCCTACTGAGCCGCCAGAACCGATTCTGCTACAATATTGTTGTAACTATACAAATGTAGATAGAGGACTTATGGAAACAATAGGTTATAGTGCTGGGAACCTAACACGGATAAGTCACCACACTCATGAACCACGTGAGCCCTTGTAGTCCAAGTTCTGATCACTTGGGCTCCACCAGGTTCTTTAGTGATACAACCAATTAAATTTGACTGCATAATAGTATGCATAGCTAGGACAGTATAGAGGTACATCCCTATGTCCCTAATACACTGTCTTCTGTCACAGAGGACCTAACCTTACGCAACACTTGGAAAGAGAAGCAACTCAGATGCTTAAAACTCAGTACACACAGGATTAAAACATTCTACCTTGGGCACCTTACTGATGCCCATCCTTAATCAACTGAACTCATACTTGTGCCTCTTGTGCCGCTTAAACACTGCAGTTAAAATGAAGATCAAATGATCCTCAGGGCTAGAAAACCCCACATGACCACTCGCATTGGCAAGTCTTATTTGATCAGGTCGAGCTATTTCTAATACTTACTCGTCCCTTCTGGCGAGTGGACACTGAACAGGTGTTCTGTTCAGCTAAAAAGTGGAGGGGCAATAAAAGATGCCTTTAAATCTTGTTCTTATGTCACATTTGCTCTCTGTTCACAGACAGAGGTCAGTTTTTCTTACAATTCATTTTCCTTCTGACTGTAGAGTTCCAGGACTTTGTAAGGGGAAGTGTGACCTGCTGCTTAGGATGTAAAATAAAAAGGTATAGGGTGTCAAGCTTTTTTCTAACACACAACATTTCAATGACTAAGTCAACTGTGCAAACATTTAGAAATATATTTCAGTAGTTGTGAAAGCCCTTTTTTATATTTCTATGTGATGACAAAAATATTTTAATAGGATGAAAACAAAAACACTTTATGTGTTGATGTGCAAAGGATAGGTTTTCTGAAAATCGATTTTCAAAGATTGTTAATACACTATATAGCTTTATCAGTAAAGCTGCAAGTTAGTGGAGAGGTTTTTAGACATTTCTTGGAAAGTTACTGTGTGTAGATGACAATATGTTACCACATCATTTAGTAAAATATTTATTAAAATAGAGTGTTTAAACGAACTGAGAATCATGCTTGCCCTGATGGCAATGTTGTTAGTAAACTAAAAGAAGTCCTAGGTTATGTGGGCTAAACGTCATGGGTATGTGGCTAGATTCTTGTGATGCATGCAGCAAACTTTAGTCTACTTAATCAAACAAAAGAGGTTTTTGTACTGCTAAAATGCTGAGCTCACATATTTGATGGTGCAATCATATGTGATAAGGTAGAAAAAGGAAACTCTAAACTATTTGCTAGGATCACACAATTTGAGACCCGTTCACTAGTCCAGTACATTACAGTTAGGATGAGTAGATGATTTAAGTCACTCAACCTGCAGGTCTAGTAACATTTTTATGATTTTTCGATCCCTGATCCTTGTTCACTGATTGGCCTCAATCCCATGAAACAAATCTTCCTTGGGTCAGACCCTTTCACTACTAACCGATTGTTCCAGATGCTCAATACCACGTATGTTTCCCTTGTTTAAAAGTAGGATTTCTTTCCAGCAAAATCACGAAATGAATTGACCTCTTAAACACTAATCCCAAACATAAAATCATATTTGAAAGAATAGCCGCTATGAGTAATTACTACGCACTGGAAAACAGCAGATATCAATATAAGGATGCCATGTGGTAACAGACTGACACCACACATGAAAGGGTCATTTAATCTGACAATTGGGTCTAATAACTACTAGCACAGTGGCCACACATCAGGAGGCTTAACCTTTCTTCACACAATCAATGACTCCTTGGAAACTTCCTTCTTAGTGCTATGGGTATATCCCCTCAGCTTTATAGCTAAACGTGGATTCCTAGACAGCACTTTAATAATGAGAACATTACTCTTCAGGAAGCCTAGACTCTCCATAAAAATCTCTGAAAATAGCTGTAACGACCTTTCACTCGTTGATATGATCTTGCATGAGTGAATTAGGAGAAACTGCACTTGAAGGTCTCTTATGAATATAATTAATGCTCATCCTTTTAAAAACAGAGATGGAAAAAATTTTTCACCACAGATTTGGTTGTCGGTTTTCATCAAAATGGGGCTTAAGGACTTAGGGCCTGATTCTAACTTTGGAGGACGGTGTTAAACCGTCCCAAAAGTGGCGGATATACCACCTACCGTATTACGAGTTCCATAGGATATAATGGACTCGTAATACGGTAGGTGGTATATCCGCCACTTTTGGGACGGTTTAACACCGTCCTCCAAAGTTAGAATCAGGCCCTTAGTCTGAGGTACAATGCGCCCTCTTCAGTTATCACTTCCACTGCGAATGAGCTGGGAATTACACAGTTGATTACCTAGTTTGGTACTTGGATGTTTAGAGTTTTAGGGTTCTGGCTTTCGGGTTGGAAACTTGCCATCTGTCAGTGTATGTAGCCATATGTAAAGTTTGTCTCTTTTCATTGTGAGCTATAGTGGCAGTTCCATCACCAAGACGCCCATTATAGGTATTAGACTATAAACTAAGGACCCTTCTAATCCAACTATATGCAAATTAAACTGAATCACATTAACTATTTTTGGTATAATAAAATGCCTGTTTATTCCTTTTCCAAAACACAGCAAGGCATCACTAATAATGTAGCTGTTCCGGGAACTTTATAACAATAAAGATTTCCCACATCACCAAGATAGGACTTAATAAACTAGACCAGCATCTCCACTTCACGAGAGAAGCCCAAGAGTCCCCACATCAAAGCCATGTTCTTTAGAACCATTCAATGAACATTCTGAGGCAGCAGACAGCAGTGTGTTGTGCTATACAATTTGAAAAATAAACATTTGAAACACATAAATATGCAGAACAACTGAACACAACAAATAATGCTTACAGCTTAACACATTATAGGTATTTGCAACGCATTTTCACTCTGACGGGCATCTTGGAGCTCAATAACTGATGTTTATTGTTACATACCTCAATGGTACTCATTTTTATCAATCTTGAAAAGATGAAAGGATTAGTGGACAAATGGGGATTTGAGCCAGTGACAATGAGGTCACACATAGGTCCCTGCAGTGCATGCATTAGCCTACTGACCCCCAGAACCGATTCTGCTACAATATTGTTGTAACTATACAAATGTAGATAGAGGGCTTATGGAAACAATAGATTATAGTGCTGGGAACCTAACACGGAGAAGTCACCACACTCATGAACCACGTGAGCCCTTGTAGTCCAAGTTCTGATCACTTGGGCTCCACCAGGTTCTTTAGTGATGCAACCAATTAAATTTGACTGCATAATAGTATGCATAGCTAGGACAATATAGAGGTACATCCCTATGTCCCTAATACACTGTCTTCTGTCACAGAGGACCTAACCTTAAGCAACACTTGGAGAGAGAAGCAACTCAGATGCTTAAAACTCAGTAGTGCACTGCATCTCAAGAATTAAGCATTTATTGGTGTGTGTGTCAAAATACTCACGAGCATTATCTATATTCACTCTCTTTCCTAGTGGCAAATATAAAAAGGGCAAAATTAAAATGATATGGAGACCGAGTTTTCCTCAACTGTATCACCCTAGCGTGCAACATTGTTTCAACCAGATGACAGAAGCTGACACTGACTTGACCCCAGTTCTCCTGCCTCTTCGCAGGCCTCTGTCAAACCCTCACTTTAACCCAGGACGTCTAGCCTCCTAAATCAACTAGGAGGTTGTCGGAACGCAGACCTTACCTCCCGAAAGAAGATCCCAACCAATGACTGTCTCTACCTCCGAGTCTACCCAACTTCTATAGACGAAGGCGAGGGGAGGTAATCAGAAAGCAGGTTTTTAAACTGATTGACATGTTAAGGGGCGGTTCCAGCAGGGTCTTTGTGGCTGTGCTCCCCAGTAACTCCTACCATTGGTTAAAAAATGTCCCGCCTCGAAAGAAGATGGCCCGCCCATCCCCATTAAAACCATTACTTCTGTTACACCGGAAGTCGTTGATTCTCTGCTCCGGAACAAGACTGTCCGGCAGTGCCCCGGAAATGATCTCCTTGGTAGCGGAATCTACGGACCCGTTGTGCGTGGGCCGGCGGCTGTCAGTGTACATTTCTGTAAAGTAGCACCTTCTGTTACCTGTGTGTGCCCGTGGCTAATGGAGTGCCTATAGAAATGCTCCCACGAGGAGCTCTGCTTGCCGACAAAGGCTAAACCAGCAAGGCAGGGTAGCACCACGTGAACGAGGCAGTGTCCGAGAGTTAACCTCCCTTTTCCAGCTGATAGGAGTTGGGGCACTTTACTTTCCGGCAGCAGGCTTTGATCATGACTGACAGGGCCAGCGGAGACGTTAGGATTAGAGGAGTGAGACACTGAAGGGACCAGGCTGTTGCACACTGCGGTGGCATCCAGCCAGTGTGGGGTTTAAGGCGGTGCACACCGTTAGGAGCAGAGTGGGAGCTAACAGGGAAAGGGTTTTGTGAGAGCCTGAAGTAGATGGCTGTTTGGTATAGATTAACCGTCACACCCTACCCCTCTCTAATTTACAGAACAGGCTGCTTAGCTATAACTACAACCAGTGCTTTAAATGGGGCGGTACAGAGTACCGGCACTTTTTCATTTCGAGAGGGGAAAGTATCCACGCTTCTCATGAAAAACATAATACTTTTCATGGGAGAGTACCTGCACTTCTATTTTTCCATTTCAAACACTGACTACAACTTTAATTTGTACGCGACTCGGGACATAGGACTGTAATGCACAGATAACATACTAGCGAACCTTCGTGCTGTTATGTGCGCATAATATGTGCTGCCGTCCACTAGTGGCATTTAACTTCCAGGCCCTGGGTACTCTTTGTAACATATTCATATTCTAGGGACGTACAGGTAAGTTAAATATACTAATTAGGAGTATAGTCCATTTCATCTTGTTTTAGGTGTTGGATCACGTGCACTGGGGCCTGATTAGCATAGTCCCAGTGCACAAAGTAAAAAACAAAACAGCAGCCTCAGTTCAATAAACCCGGATGATCATGCAAAAGGTCATTTTCTTACAGCCCCCCCCCCGCTGATGAAAAGTGAGGAGCTATTCCCTTGGGAGTTCTCATCATCTAAGCAGAAGAACCTGGAAAGGCCACCTGCATTGGCATGGTCCGTCCCATGTCTGTGCTCCTTTGTAAAGTCCATACCTTGTAGGGAGATGGACCGCCTCCTGAGTTTGGGGGTTCCCACTGTCATCTGCCTATGCCATTTTAGCGACCTGTGGCCAGTTTGAACACTGAAGTGAATCCCAAACAAGTAGGGTTTCCATTTCTTCAGTGGCCAAACCACAGCAAAGACGTCTTTGTGGAATTCCAATGTTTCTCTCTGGGGAGTAGTTACCTGCTGATGAGGGAAAATGGTTGATCCTGACCCTCACCATTTACTGTGATAAGACTGCCACAATCCCATGTTTCTGAAGCATTTGTTTTTTACCACAAACTCCATGTTGAAATCAGGTGCCTTGAGTACAGGTGCTGTGCACAGCAACTCTTTCAGGGTGTCAAAGGCTTTCTGACTCTCCTCAGTTATAGCTTTTGACAAACCTTCTGTAGTAACCTGTAAGACCAAGGAAGCCTCTGACTTGGGTCTGGGTTTTTGGGAGGTTTTTAAGCTTCTATTTCTGGATGTCATTTGAGCATCTTGGAGACTGAAAATCAGGCACGCCTTTTACGGAACTCTCCTTTGTCCTACTATCTTATCTTCGCATATCTTAAGGGACATGTTTCTCCATTTGTCTGGACTTTTCAGACTTTTCTACATTCTATGGCTCCCTGGGTTATAAAATTGCTCACCGACCTTCGGGTGTCTCTTCTATACATGGGCTGCTTGCGGGACTGGTCACTTGCCCGTTTCCACATCTGTGCATCCTCATTACACGGTATTAGGTTTCTTGGTTTTGGAGCGCAACTGCACCTTCTTTTGGTCTCACGTACTGTACACGATGCTTGTGTACTTTGCTGTTCACATACGGTGCACATCCCGTGTACTATTATTTGTTCATGCCGGGTGTACAGTCACACCTGGGTATATGTTCTAGTCTCTAGTTTCACTAGAGATTGTGTGTCAGATTTTCAATATGTCTATGTCCAATTATACCAATATGTATACATTATCTATCTATTCCACAGCCTTGGCAAAGTCTATGAGACAAAACACGTGACGGCTGCTGGCTGTATTTTGGATTGTTTGTGACACATGTGGTCTTGGACCTGAATATCGACCACACCTTCTCATCCGTTAATAAATGTGCAGTTTCGTTTGTTCTTTGGACTCCAACTCTGATTGAATGACCACTTGGATCAACCACCCAGAACTTTCTTCGGTGTGCCCTGGCCTTTTCTTCATATAATTCTTTTTTAAGTTAGTCAGATTTAATGCAGAGGTTTGTGTGCCACTTTTGGAACAAATGTGTGGCAGAAATCTGCAGGGCAGCCAACCTCTTCTGGTGTTTTCACTGACTGTAGAGAGGTAATTGGCGACAATATGCGTTTCTTAGTCAAGAGGGCCTCCAGTTTATGGTATTGCTTCCCCGTCGGCATCGCTGTGTCTCAAAGCATATCATTCAGTCTTTCAATTTGTAGAAGTCAGCTAATTACCTATGCAAGATGTGTGTTTCACTGCACCATTCTGTTCTTTGAGTCCTTGTATCAGCGTCAGCACCTGCTCCCTCTTGAGCAGCCAACTAAGCATCTCCCTTTCTGGATATAGTCTTTGTGTATGTGCTATGCTGGTTTATCTAATATATCTCAGGTGTCACCCAATTTCTTTCTTACTGCTACCAGGTCCATTCGTTTTCTTTAGTTATGTCATGCTCCAGCCCTTTTGAGATCATCCTCCAGCCCTCTTCATTTTCATGCTGGTGATATATATTCTGTCCATGCTTTTACCCACACTATTGCCTTAACTTGCCCCTATTTACTTGCCTTGGTGTTCAGTGTGCCCCATTTGTTTTCAAATTACTACTCAACAGAGTCCCTAATGTGCCCTTTAGATGGTCATCCTGTAGTGCCTCTGCACAGAGAAAACTGTGACAAACCGCCTATGGTTTTACTAGGAAAGCAGACTCATTGGCGCAACCAGGATATACTAAGGCAAAATTAGACAAAACAAATTAATGAAGGCACATGATATACACCAACATATATGGCAGATTAACTCCTCATACACTATGGAACGGATAGTCCTTTATCCATCTAGATTATACATAATAGTTATGCAAAGAGTGATCCGTCTGTCTCCACGTTGCGCTGACGTGTTTCGGTGGGTCCGCAAAGCTGGAGCCACCTTTGGAGCGCACTAATGGAACATTATGAAATATCTGATGGAAGCTGTGGCTCAGCAACCTATGACTATCAGTATACTGACAGGAAACACACTCAAGAAAGTTTAATGGGGAAGCTTCAGTCCACCCAGACCTCCCTGATAGGTTCTGAAAAGCCAAAAACAACCTTTGATGGATCCACTGATGGAAGAGACTGGCCCAGTGTATGAGAAGTTAATCTGCCATATATATTGGTGTATATCATCTGCCTTCATTCAGTATTATGAAGTATGTGCTTAATTATATTAACCTTATTTTTTATGTGACTTCAGCATTGTGTTCTCCTTTTGGATTTTTTGGTTTTAATGGTGTGAGATTTGTGAGTAAGGTCAGGTATGATGGTGAGGTATGTGTGTTTGTATGATTAATTACTTTTTTAGTAATTGTGTCTGTAGTCTGCTTCTACATATGTTTCATTTTAAATGCATTTTCTTGAACGTATTATAAGCATTTGTAGCAAATGAATATAGGAGAAAGAAGTAGCTTTGTATTAAGTTGATTATTTATGGTGATTTTGATCTAAATAAAAATAACTTTCGTTTTGTCTGATTTTGCCTTAGGGTATCCTGTTTGCTCCAATGAGTATCTATATATATTTATTAGTTAGAGTGAGTCTTATTTCCTATTAAACCCATGGGCAGTTTGTTCAGTTTTCACTGTGTTTCCCCTGGTTGCTGCTTATGTTGCATTTGCTTTTCAGGGTCCCTCTTGTTTTGTTCAGTGCTTCTGCATAGAGCCACCAGGTACTAGGCACAACTTCTCCCATCAACCAATGTGGCCTGTAATAGGGAATGATCAGAAAGGCACCTATTCAAATACACCCCATTCCTCCACATACCTGTGTAGGTCTGCTCCTGTGACCAGCATATAATCCAAATGTTAAAATACATACTGATTCTTTTGGGGTCATTTATGCCACACTTAATTATTTAGGGACACTTAAGTTGTAACCCAGCAAAATGCAATATCCAAATATTCACTCATAAATCACTCAAAATGGACTTGACAGTAAGGTGCTACGAAAGTGAATGAGTGACAACACAGTGCTCACATAGCAAATGTGCAGGAAGGAAAGTGGACAGAGAAAGCACATAGAAAAATAGTGGCTCCCAGTATCTCCAAAGACCAGCAAAGGTGTGTTGAAAGTACAAGATGCCTACATGCTAGGCAGTCCAAAACTGGGAAAAAAAAAGTAAGCATTTCGACCCATCAGGTCCTATAAAAAGTAGAGCATAGTATGTAATTTACCTGTGTTTGCTTGTAAACAGGTGAAGTATCAACTTAAGGTAGTTAAGAAATTAGCTCCAGACAGTCTTCTAGGATACTAGCAAAAATATTTTGGGAAAAGAGTATGGAAAAAAATTACTATCAGCCCAAAGGGAGGACATGCCCTAAATTAGGAGCCAACAAATTATAGTTTACCTAAATAGCTTAAATACAGGACCACTAGTAATCCCACTGAAAACAAACTAAAGGATTCATAGTGTGAATTCATTTGTGAAATCAAATAAGGGATTAGTTAGCACTGAGATTAATGCATTTTGTGCATCTTTGAAAGTACAGCCCAGTTTTTATAAACCCTAGACCCTCTGAAGGATAGTGCATCCGGGCAACAATCAGTCCTGTGAGAGAGAGACTTCTGAAACTCCTTTGACCACACACAAGACTCTGCAAGGTAATATGTCTTTAAATATCATATGTTAACCTATGCTACAGTGGGTAGTGTCATTGTGTGAAGATGTGTCTCCAGCAGGTATAAAGGCCATACGTGACTATGACCATCAAAGAAAGGCCAGCTGGCACCCCCTCCATATTTATCACTTTTGACCCTGTAGTTTTACTACTTCTCTGAATGCCAACTGCTGTAATAGCAAATTCACATGATGTGCCTTGCAGAAGCCCCAGTTCAAACAAATGTGTTCTTGGTTTTCTGTTTACTGCAAGAGTCACCAGTTCAAGTGTTAACTGGGATCCCATCCTGCAAAGCAAAACCCTTCTTTAACCTAGAGCAGTAAATGAGAAAAGGAAACAGTCTGCTGAACTACATACTCTCTTGCTTGACAGACAGCAAAGCAGGACTACTTTCAGCAACTAAATGAGAAAACTGATACAATTATGGAACTCTTGCATGATTAATCAACATAATTTAGACTTTAAAGTACACCATTCTCAAACAAATTTGGCATATGATCGATGACCTGGCCTCTAGAGACACTTATAAAAAGATTATTAAAGAATACTACAAATCCATCAGGTCAGCGACCTGGCCTGTAGAGACAGTTATAAAAAGATTATTAAAGAATACTACAAATCCATCAGGTCAGCAAAACGCGCCTATTTTGCTGAGAAAATTGACAATTCCAATGAGTAAATTAAGGAAATCTTACTCATTGTGAAATCCCTGATGCATCCAACATGTCACTCTGTCTCTCTCTGGACAAATGTATTCAGCTACATGATCTATTTTCTAAGACAAAATCCAATACATTTTAAAGGCAAGTCTAGATATGAATTCCCCAGGTTTGTATGAGTGGAAGTTCTCATACAGGAGCCTACCACGTCAACCCTCACTCTTCTGGACAAAGCTAAACTAGAATCTCTAGCTTATGTCTGGTTTCCCATGTGACCCTGAATCTCTGTGGACAACAAAGAAGTCGAGCTATCTTTGTTTTCCTGCTTTTCTGGAGCCTCTGAAGTTATCACCAAGGCAACGATCCCTGTGGCTAGTACCATTAGTATTCGAGTTTAATAATTGTTTGCATGCATGCTTCCCAATTGGGTTTTTGCCTTAGGCACACCACTTCCTTGCGGTGACTGGAGAAGGGCATCTTGGACCAGGGTATGACAGCAGCCTTGATTCTTCAGCATCCTAGATCCTTCTGAATTTTAATCCTGCTTTTGAATCTGTGTCCCACCCAGCACTACTCAAGAGATTGTGGGATAATAGGTATGGCTCGGAGTTGTTTGCCTCTTTCCTGGAAGACTTTGCCTAATCTATGCGGATGATCCGTCATAGCATACCACAGGTCTCGTCTTTGAGCCCTGCACTTTTTAATGTGTATGTACGCCCTCTGACAGATAGAGTGGAAGCTTTTGGCTTCTCTATACTTTCATAGGCGGGTGATACACAGCTCGTAATCAGCTTGTCCCCAGATTCTGGCAGGGGCACCTCTCTAGGTGAGAATTGCATATAATCCGTGCCCAAGTGGTAGCACAACAATTGTCTGAAACTAAATGCCACCAAAACTGAGATTCTGATGGATGGCAATCTTCTTACCCTTTGGGGGCCTAAATGATGGCAAGCTGATCGAGGCTTGGTTCCTTAGACGCGTAAGGAAGTTTCTGTGGTTGCTCCCAGTCACCACGCTGAAGACCGTTGTCCAGGCTGTAACCATATCCTGCTTGGCCTACAGCAACATGCTGTACCTGGGAAGGAATAAAGCACTTCTTCACAGATTTCAGATCATTCAGAAGAATTCGACAACTAACCTTCTTGGGCATTTGCCAAAGCACTCACATATTTTGTTCCAACCAAGGGAACTCCAGTGCCTCTAGGTGGGAAAGGACATTCGTTTTAAGGCACTCTGTTTTGCTTACAAAGCCCTCTCTGACTCTGGCCCTGTGTATCTCTGTAGTTTGCTCTCTCATTACTACCCGAAGTGATCTCTCTGCTCCTCCCATATCAGCCTAGCTCAGGATCTGCATTTTAACCAGGCCAGGTTAGCCCTCTCCCAGGCAGCTCTTTTTCCATAAGCAACTTAAAACATGGCTTTTTAAAGCTTTCTTCCTGAGGATTTTGCATGGTCCACAAAGCACTGGGACGCCCTGCTTGAGTATCCGTGCATTTTATAAATTTATGAATAAATAACAAATAAGTCAAGATCAAGCACCGGGAATGTTCCCTGCAGCTTTTGAAAAAGAGAGTTGGTTTTCTTCTAAGGGATTGCACTCCACATGTATATGTTGGACAGAGCGCCGCATGACCTGGATATGAGGGGTTCACACCTGGGTCATGTCCTCCCATCTAGATTTGTAAAGTTAATTTCACCTCTTTGGCATGGATATCTGGAGAAGATGAGTAATGGACTCTTGAGCTTGTATTGTGTTCAGTTTATTGTGTTGAGTTTTCTACTCAATACCAAGGAGTTCATGCACCAATGTAGGAGGCAGAACATAGAAGAGCTAGGAGCAGGTTTGATGCAGCTTCACCATTCTTCCTTCAGACTGGACCTAAATCTAAGAAGTCTACGGATCAACCTGCTGCTTGTCTGTGAAGAGAAGGAAACCTACTTGCCTTGAAGAGTAGCTGAACTATGCCTACCAGGAGTGACTTCACTTACAAATGTAAGAGCAAGGCCAAGCTGACTATAAGAACCTCCATTCAGAAGAGTAACAGACCAGCACTGCCCATGACCTACTTGGTCACCTTGGCCACCTGTCAAGGTGAAACAACACTAACAGTTAACTATCGGGGTTCAGGAGATGCTCAAGCATGTTTATTGAGCGACTAGAGTGAGCTTTCTCTGTCCCATCTCTTCCAGTGCAACAGGGGACTTTTACCTGCCTATGTTCTTAGACGTCCTCTAGGAGTTCTGAGAAACCCCACCTTTCTCTCTTGGCCTGAGGGCTTGTGACATCAGCTGAAGTTCTCCTTGATTCTGCAACCGTTGGAATCATCCTTATGATAAAACAGTTCCATGTATTTTGAGATCTGAACTCCAGACACTTCTCCAAGTCCAGACCAGTAGTCTACTAACCGATTAAGAGTATTCTCAGACATGTGGATGACCTCATTTGAAATTTCTACGGCAACAGGTGGGTTCTGAGATTCAGGCACCTCTACGACCATTGACCTGCTATAAATATTCAGAATGGTGTGGTACCCTGAACCGTGACTGACCCTTAGTGATCCAGAAGCTACTGGCCTTCGACTGTAGTCTCTACCTTCTGCCCCCCCAAACATGCAGACACTGGATAACCAACTCCCCACTACTTTGGCCCTGAAAGAAAACAATGTACGTTTTAAAAATGTGGGCGTTTAATGCTTTGTCTGGTAAGGTATTAAGCATGGTTGCATTTCGTTTAATGGCGAGTGCATCAGTCAAATTTCAGGACCTGAAACTGTCATTGTTGGACTCTTGCTCTAGGCAAGACTGCTGGTTTAAGGAGGACAGTACTTATGTTTGTAGGCAACTATGCCAGTCCTACAACAAACCGCAACTGTCATCCCAACCCTTTCGTCTCACAAGCAGTACCTCACCAAAAACCCAAAACAGTAAAAGGTGATTTGTGGCAGCCTTTACGCATGGACTCAAGAGTGTGACATCTCAGGGAGTGTTGTGGTTAAACGGATATTACCCCTTTCTCACATTAACAACATGTCTCAATCAAACACAGGCAATGAAGAAGATGCAGTAAGGTTTCAATAGGTTTTATTTAGCAAAACTGCATTCTGAAATAAGCTGCATGGGCTGCAATGATTAGGATAATGAACAGTGCAAGAAACAGAATGGTAAAGACAAGAGACATTAATACAAAGACCCCCACCATCTTCCAATAACATGAGTAGACATGGTGTGAAATATGACCTAATACCCTAGCATGATAAGCCTAACTTCTAACCTAAAGGAGAGCTAGGTATGTTAAACCTAATCTGCCAATGCTATGTCCATGAGAAGAGCCCCCAACCCTTGTTACCTTGTAATGAGGTCTCTAGCTCAGACTCCGTAGGGACACGAAGACTGGGTCAGTGTCAAGGCGACGTGCAGCAGCGATGGCATCCGGTCAGAATCCCTCTGACTATCTGTTTAAGTGAGGAATATTTACACAGATCTACTTGGACCCCTGACGTAGGTTTGTTCCCAAACAATAGATAACAAGGCGTACTTGGGACGGTAATTAATATAAACAATTCCCTCAAAAGCGTGAAGAGGGAAAGTACCTAAAGTGAACACCTACAGTTTGTTTATCTTTGTCACTTGATATTGATGCCTTAGTGCGGTGGCACTGAACGCGAACTAAAATATGGGCCTAACTAAAAGGCAGCCATTTTAAAAGATTTAAATAAATGGGCTAAAACAGAGCAAGCTAAGTAGGGTAAAAGTCACTGGGTGACTAGGGCCTGAGTCTGCAAGGCAAAGGCTAAGCTAACTCCTGTATCCCATTAAAACAAACCAGGATTCACTACACCCTCCCCATTGCCGTAACAAGTAGGATGCCACAGAAGGTGAATGAATCCAAATGCTAAAATGCTGTGGACTAAAAGCTAAAGGAATAAAAACGAGCTAAAAAAAACACATTCAAAACGTGTTAAAATCAATAGCTAAAAACATACCAAGAGATATAATGTTGACCATGACAAGCACAGCAGGCCAAAGTAAGGGCAATAAATGTATACTTTGTATTTGGTGTAAAAAGCGAATCATCAAATTGTTTAACAGTAGTCATGATCTTGAAGAGCATCTCCGAAGTCATCGAATGGAAAGGACCTCAAGAAAGAGGCCACATCGTCAGATGTTAGATCGATCACAGGATGGGCAGACGGATCCACAGAGCAGTAGTGCGTAGTAGTCTCTTGTGCAGGTCCACCTGCAGTATTGCCATCCTCCATATTGCAAAGAGCCAACTCGTTCAGCAAGGAAGGCTCATAAGTGGCCTCGCGGATCAGCCTTAGTCTCAAGGGGCATGACCGTGAATGAACCCTCATCGGCGACACCAGCAGTTCTTGGTCCTCAGGAGGCACTGGTGTAACAGCAAGGCACACTGTAGGCAGGTGTTCGAAGAGGCACCATATGCAGCGGAAGACTGGTGCACGCACCATAGGAGTGGTCGGAATGACAATGACCAATCATGTTCCAGTTCCACCAGCAAGAAAGTATCGGAGATCTAAACCATGCGTTCAAGGCACAATTGAGCTGGTGGCAGCGGCTCCATTGCTTTGCGTAGCTGGAAAGACACAACCACTGCGAATCAGAAGAAATAGAAGCAGGATTCCGCCAATCAATGTCAAAATAATAGGAAAGCCGCCAAACACACTTGAAAAGAGTGAATGGATGGCTGATGGGATGACTCCAAAGACAGTCTGGAAGATGGACACAAATCCAGACCCGATAGCCTTAAAGAAATGGACAATCCCAGTAGTGCGCGAGGCGTTGAATATTCTGGATACCAGCTCTCCAGAGTGCTTGGAGAAGTTGGTATTTAATAGGGATTGTATCTCAGCTGATGATCTCACTATCTAGAGAGCATACGTCTCTCTAACTGATGTCAACACGACTTGTTTTTGAAACAGTAGCACCTTTAGTGTGCTCAGCTTGTCATAATTTACATTAACAGTATCAATGTGAGGGCACATTTCTCATTCTTTTCTCTCCCGTGTGGGGGGGAATAAAACTTGTCCACAACACATAACGACCTTAGAGACTGAAATTGCGTAGGCAATTCCTGGTCGCATACCAGAACAGCTTTGGTCGCTCAGCACCACATAACTTCCATTCGAAAGTACATGAAATGCTGGTCGAATCAAAGGGACGGGAGTACCCTTCAGAAAACAGGCCAAGTTTGCGACCCCGCATTGCAAAGGCCATGAAGGGACACCTTCTTGCAGATCTTTGAATGACTAACAGTAGTCTCACATTCGCTTCCGCTAAGAAAGACCTCTGTTTTGCCATTCAGACATTTATAATCAAAGAGCAACTCCCATTCTTCTTTAATATAGCTATCGCCTTGTCGCTCGTACCTGCCCACGGCGAGATGTTTCAGGCATTTCGAAAAACGAAAAGTGGAAATGGACAGATTAATAATGCCATGTCGGGGTCATACTGTTGGAAGGACTATCTGCTACTGCGAAGGGCAACTTTTCTAACTTCTCTATGTGAAGCATGGTGAAACTCGCTTCCCTTTTAGTCATTGCCTGCTGTTCCCTGGATAAATGAAAAGTAGTGAATAATTCACTACCGTCAATGTATTTCCATGGAATTTGTCAGTGTTTGTAACGTCCATCCTAACGGCATGATGAAACACAGCTGACTTTGTCCATGGTATAATCGGGACATGTCTGTCTGAATTATATCTATCGCATACGACACTGTGTTTGTCAGTGAATAAATTCTGTTGGCCAGAGTGTTTATGCCATTATCGACAACAGCTAAAGCCTTTTCTAATTTTTCCTTATCTATTTGCCTTAAACGCGCAGCCGCTTCTATCTGAGAAAGCTTCCAGGTCTCATTATACATAGCATAGATGAATCTTTTAGAACGCTGTTTCCTAGGACCTAACAAAAAGTCCTGCAAGTCTACATCCTCAGAAAAAGTGTTAAGATGATCTTTAACTGCGGCTAGCGTGTTAGACTGTACCCATTGTTGGCACAGTTTACCTACACTGTAAGTTGTAACTATACCTGTGTGTTGGCCCGAGACAAAGCGAGGCTCTGGCCGACTAATCTTGAAACTCCCTGGGGAATTCAAAAAATATGCCTGACATCCATTGGTGTCTATTGGCCAAATCAACCACCCGCCGGGACTGGAAAGTGAAGAATTATAACCTTTGCATCTAGCTCTTCCTCTGTGATATTCAGGAAGAATTGCCAATCATTAAATTTTGCCGGTGTGGGGATACTGGGCATGTTCATTTCTTTTATTTTTGCTAACCCCATGCAGGATGTCTGTTGAATAGTGTCATTCAAAAAGATCATTTGTACAGGAATCGGGCATGCTCTAAACAAAGCTTCCTTACCCTGTATTTGCCAATCTTATGTTCCCCATACACTCTTTAAATCAACAGTGTTCCTCCAGTATTCGTAACCTTCAACTGCAAGACGGGAAACAAAGGAATCTGAATAAATCAGCTTTGTGTCAGCAAAATATTCCTAACTTGGGAAGGAGGTAACTTGAAATAATATGACTCGGGATATTTTGTGTCATGCCCAGAAAAATATGTGAATTTATCTGTATAACGTTTTGGGCTCCCCACAGGTGGTGTTGAACAGTGTTCCCACTGTGTGTAGTTAAATACCGGTCTATGTCGAGTGGCAGGTAGTAATATCCCCAGTTATTCTAACAGAACATTTCCCCATAATTCATTGTATGTCTATATACATCTTCACTTTCAAATACTGAATATTCCTTCATTTCAGTTGACATGGAATCAACTGTCTGGACACCCCAATCATCAGATACAATACCAGGTATAATTACATCTGTCATAGAAATTTTGAATACATATGAAATTTGAATGACCTCAGAAGGCCCGTGCATATCAAATGGAACGTTGTCCCACACAATCCCATCAGGAATTGGTGCAGCTGAAATGTTCACACGGGACAAGTCTCTTCGGATCTTATGTGAGGAATGAGGAGCGTTCAAGAAGGTAATAACCATTTATAAGCAAGAAAAAACTAGTCACAAACCCAGGCCATAGAAACAATGCAAAACATGTCAAGCAGAACCATAAATAGTTCCATGGGTGGATTAAATAGTTCTTTTTAAACCATAGATAC
Organism: Pleurodeles waltl; assembly: GCF_031143425.1. NCBI lineage: Eukaryota > Metazoa > Chordata > Amphibia > Caudata > Salamandridae > Pleurodeles > Pleurodeles waltl. The sequence continues at coordinate 1,441,559,626 of NC_090447.1, forward strand.
AGCTTATGTGTCTTTGATACATTGTCAATTACTGGTGTGGACGAGTCTGAAGAAAAGTCATCAATGTCGATGAAGTAACCAGAAGCAGTCTTTGCAAACGCAGGAGCAGGTACATTACTGGTGGATGGATCCACTTTGCGTGGAGGCTCATAGTAGACGGTGTCATCAGTCTGTAGTGTTGGTGTAAGAAACAGCCAAATCTTGGACAGGTGCTGTCATTTGAGTGGTAACTGGAATCAGCAAGAGATCATTTTCTGCCCTCCCCACGGTCGTGGAGGTATTTGTAGCATAGTTGGAAATTGTTGTGGAGTCTGAAGTAGTGTTGTAAATTCTACTTTGAAGAGGTATGTCCTGTTGGGTAGTGAGAGGGGATCGGGAACTACCCAGGGGACCTCTGGGTCTACTGTGCAGGATCGGCCATATGGTGAACTTTGATGGAAATGAATCTGTTTGGTCTGGAACCAGGCAGTGGTGGTAAGATGACAGTTCTGGTACCTTGTACTCCCAGGCCTGGGGCTGTATACCGAATTCCTTCTTCACAACGATCTTCTCACAAACCAGTTCCCCACCTTTAGGAATCTTGCCAGTGGAAGTTGTTGGTAAATCCCTTATTTCTAAGATGGCAGCACTGGCGGATGATTTATAATCACAAAATTGCTGAAGTTCCTGTAGAACAGTGAGAAGTTCATTTATGTCAAATGTGTCTGCTGCCACCAAACCAGGGCCATCAAGATCTGGGATATACATAGGTATCCCAAAGAGAATCTCATAAGTAGTGCATCCCCCCAAGGATCGTCTTGGCAGATTGTTCAGTGCTCTCTGGATCCCATATAGGTGATGAAGCGAACTGCGACCAGAACCTAATACTCTAGCTGTTAAGGACTGCTTTAGATCACGGTTCCGCCTCTCCATGACCGAATTTCCCTCGGGATGGGGTTGGTGAGGAGTAACAGCGTTCAACACCCATCGTCCCCGAATGCCCTAGAGGCAAATACAGGGCTCTGGTCTGAATGGAATGATGCAACCGCATATGTACCAATAAAGATGTTGAGCGTCAGCCGACCGCTGAGGCCATACCCACGGGGATCTAGAACAAGAATCTCCAGCGACTAAGATGTATTTGTATGCACCATCAGTTTGGAGTTGACCACAATGGTCCAGGTACACACATTATAGTGGCCTGCTGGACAGTAAGAGGGATGTCTGCGGTTGGTGTTTGATATTAGAGCTCTTTGTTGGCAAATGTCACAACAAAGGACGTATTGTTTTATCTAGACTTGACCACCAGAATTGTTTCTGTAAGATTGTTACTGTAGCCGAGATACCAGCATGTGCAGAAGCGACACCCTCATGCGCTGCTTTTGTTACATGTAATCTCTGGTCTCCGTTGGAGATCGTTCAGTCTCTAACCTCAGGAATTGTTGCTTAGGCAACATTCTGTGCACTGATGTGGTAAGAATATTTTGTAGGGTATGCTTTTGGGAGAGACTTTCCTTCAGCCGAAGCTTTCACGGCAGTCAGAATTTGATTATCCGATTTCGTCTGGGAACAAGTCACTGCAGCCACAGAAGCCGTAGCTACTGCGGATTTGGCTGCGTCGTCAGCTAAAGTATTGCCAATAACGTACTCCTACACGTTGGTGGCCCAATGTATGTACTACATGGACACATGGTCGCTTATCCTTGAGATCAGCCACCCTCCCCCACAAAGTTTTGTGTTTTATGGTGTTCCCCTTGGAATCTCTAAACCTGTTCAGCTTCCAATGATTGAGGTAATCATTATAGGACTGGATGCAGTAATAGGAGTCACAGACAAATGAGAGTCACCAAGCCTGGCTCTGTGTTCTAGCGCTAAAAGAAGGGCTTTAAGTTCAGCCTCCTGAGCTGTGCAGTCCCCGAGGGTCTACGTGTAGGTATTATGACGGTGGAAAACTCTGTCCTTCATTACTCCACTCACGGCTGCGCAAGCGGCTGAATATTGATGTTTGGTACCTACATCTGGTTGTGCTGAACTATCAGTTTGGTTGACAGTATGGTATTTGTCAGGTGGCAAAATATCTAGAGGAGCGGGTTACTCCTGTTCGTATTGGAGAAATTCTTGTGTCTGACGTTTTGGATCAAAGATGTAGTCAACATCAGTGGCGGTCAGGGAGGTTGCCCACTGAATCCAACAAACCGCAACTGTCGTCCCAACCCTTCCGGCTCACAAGCAGTACCTCACCAAAAACCCAAAACAGTAAAAGGTGATTTGTGGCAGCCTTTACGCATGGACTCAAGAGTGTGACATCTCAGGGAGTGTCGTAGTGAAATGGAGATTACCCCTTTCTCACATTAACAACATGTCTCAATCAAACAGACAATGAAGAAGATGCAGTAAGGTTTCAATAGTTTTTATTTAGCAAAACTGCACTCTGCGATAAGTTGCCTGGGCTGCAATTATTAGGATAACGACAGTGCAAGAACAGAATGGTAAAGACAAGAGTCATTAATACAAAGACCCCCACCATCTTGCAATAACATGAGAAGACATGAAGTGTGAAATATGTCCTAATACCCTAGCATGAAAAGCCTAACCTCTAATCTAAAGGAGAGCTAGGTATGGTAAACCTAATCTGCCAATGCCATGTCCATGAGAAGAGCCCCCAACCCTTCTTACCTTGGAATGAGGTCCCTAGCTCAGACTCCGCAGGGACATGAAGACTGGGGCAGTGCCAAGGAGATGTGCAGCATCCATAGCAGTGATGGCATCTGGTTGGAATCCCTCTGACTATCTGTTTAAGTGAGAAATATTTATACAGATCTACTTGGACCCCTGACGTAGGTTTGTTCCCAAACAATAGATAACAAGGCATGCTTCTTGACTGCTCTGCCCCACTACCCGGAGAAAGTCAAGTGCAATAATACTCTGCGATTTGAATTTGATTACAACAGTATTGTCGCTTCAGGACAATGGTAAACAAAACTGTTACAATTAATACCCGATAACATCTGAGTCACCACATGAAAATACATTAGAGTGAGGTCGATCAAACACTTAGCAAATACCTTTACAGCCATTCTGTAACTTTATGGCAGCAATCCACATTCAAGATGGCCAGCACAGTTAATTTCATGTAACGCCAAACTCTCAGCAACAGGTGTCTAAAGCCAGGAGAATGGGAAATAAGTGAGAACTGATATAATAAGCTCTTCGAAGGAAATATGTTGATCTAACTTTTTGACCTAAATGCAGTTATTGATTATAATCCCTGGGGACTATTGCAGGCCTTTAAAATATTTAATTCATTTCCCTGCATTTGAGTGGCACAGGCAGTTCAATGCTGAAATTTGGGTTAAATTTGGGTGGGTACTGGGCTCCTCGAGGACCGGCTGCTACTTGGAGTTATCTCCCCAAAAAGGTTAGTCTTGATAAGAACAGTTGATTGATATATAGTTTAGATGGGTAGGGTGTTTTTCCCTGTCCTGGGTGTGGGAGTTGGGTCAAATTTTTCTCAGTTGTTGGGAACCATTAGTTTCACCCGCTGGGTTGGAGACTAAGTCAACTTATATTTGGATGTTGAGTGGAGTAATGGATGATCATTTATTGGTGGTATGGAGGAATAGCCTGCTAAACAAACAAATAATGGCTTATTTATGGTTCAAAAACAAGGTTATAAGACAATATCCTGGAAGTTTAGGGGCATTCATTCTTTAACTAAGTGGGTATTGCATTTTTGCAGGAAATGCATATGACTTCCAAAAAAGGCGAAACACTGCAGCAGCGTTGGGGAGTGCACCTTTACTATAAAACGTTCTCTGGCAGGATTGCCCTTCTCATTAGTTCGCACTGAAGGGAACCCTGGGGGGGAGGTATGTGGCAGTAGTAGGCAAATTAAATGGGCAGGATATATCACTGGTCAACATATATGGCCCCAGTGCTAACCAGCATGCCTTTTTTGACCAGCTGACAACTCGGTTATCTCTCATATTGATGGGGAAGTTAGTTGTGCGGCAGACCCTGAATCAGACCGATCCCACCCTCTCTTGCCGGACTCACCCATACATCGGGCGGCGAAGGCACTTTGTGATTGGCGCGAACACTGGGGGTCTGGGACAGCTAGCGCATCCTTCACCCTCTGGAGAGGGAGTATTAATTTTTCTTGTTGATGCATGAACTGTATGTCCGTCTTGATTTTTTTCTGTGCTCCCAAGATGCTCATATTATGGCTAAGGGAACTGAGTACCTCGCCCATACTTTATCAGACCACAATCCAGTGCTACTTCACCTGGCTTGGGGAAAACCGTCTGCACTGATTCCAACGTGGAGGCTGAGACTGGAAGCTCTAGAAGATCCTCCGTTTCGGGGGCTGCTTGTTAACAGATAGTGAATTATTTGGCTGTCAACGAGGGCTCGGCCTGAGACCCTCACATGGAGTGGGAAGCGTTTAAGGTAGTGATCCAGGGGCATTGTATATCAGACTGTGGTAGGTTGCTCCACATTGCTGAGAGACATTAGTTTTGCAGAATCTAAACTCCGATCTTTGGAATTGGACAGGCCCGGCCACCCAGACCAGGAGCTGAGGTTACAAGAAGCCTGGGAGGAAGTGGCAGAGCACACAGAGCGGCTTTTATCTTTCGACTACAAGGCATACACTGGAAAAACAGGAGATCCAGCGGGTGGCTGCTGGCCTGACTCACTAACCCGGCCCGTCGAGGCTCCCTGATTGTGAAATTAAACGCTAATAATGGGGAGCTCCTGGGAGGTCACAGGAGGAGATAAATGCCTGCTTTGTCTCTTTTTATCAGACCATTTATTGTAGTAGACCACCACTTTATACACTTTAACAAAGTAGGTTCCTGCATGATATCGCCATTCCGTGGCTAGGTCCTATGGAAGCGGATGTCATGGGGAGGAAATTACCTTGTCGGAGGTTTTGGGGGTAATTGAAAGAATGGCCCATGGCAAGGTGCTAGGTTCAGACGGCTTGCAGATTGAATTTTATAATAGCTATGCGACTGAGCTAGCCCCAAGGTTAATGGAGCTGTTTAATGAGGCGCGAGTGCTTGGCTGGCTGCCTGCCTCCAACTAGTAGAGAGGTGGTCATTATTCCTCTGCTCAATCCTGGGAAACCAGCCCCTGAAGTAGGAGCGTACTGTCCACTTTCTATGTTAAATGTCAGTTATAAGATCCTGACTGGTATTTTGGCCTCTCGGCTCCTTCCCTTTATGGCCACAATGATACATTCTGACCGGGCAGGTTTTATTCCTAAATGCAACAATGTGTTATTAATATGAGGCAGCTTCTGGCTATACTTGAAGACACTTCTTATGCCAGGGGGCAGCTGCTATATTAGCTGTAGATGTCGAACAGGTGTTCAGCAGCCTTGAATGGCACTATCTATATGAGAATATGGGTCTCCTGGGGTTAGGTCAGGGCTTTGTGGACTGGACACTGCTATTGTATACTAGGCCTGTGGCCAGAGTGCGGTTGGGTCAAACCATTTCAGAGAGTTTTGCGGTGGAGAGAGGCACGCAGCAAGGGTGTCCATTGTCCCCTTTGCTGTTGCCATGGAGCCCCTGGCAGTGTTGGCCAGATCGGAGACCTTCTTTGAGGGCCTCAGAACGGGAGGTGTTGTGCAACGGATTGCACTATACGCTAATGACCTCCTACTGTTTCTACGTGACACAGGGAGAGACTTGCAGGGGGCTAAATTCCTGTTGGAGAGCTTTGCAGAGGTATCTGGACTAAGAGTGAAGTGGTCCAAAACTAAACTCTTCCCGGTTGAAGAAACTAGGTTCCCGGATGACCTACCCGAAGACTTGGAGTTAGAACTCCATTGTTTGCCATACCTAGGTGTAAAAAGTTACTGTACCGCTCGGGATACGTTTGAAGGCAACTACGGGTTGGCTCTCAGAAATTTGAAGATGACTATTGCCTTTTGGCAGGTGCTCCCTCTCTCAGTGGCGGGGTGAGTTGTCCTTCTAAAAATGGTAACCCTAACATGCCTGCTGTATTTGTTCGGGGCACTACCATTGTGGGTGCACCAGTTCTTTTTCACAGATGAAGCTGTAATTTGCGCAGCATTTTTATGGGAAACTGGGCGGCGATGGGTGGCGCTTGCTACGCTTCGAAGCCCAGTGCATCACAGAGGATTGGTGGTCCCGGATTTCGAGTTGTATTATTTGGCAGCCCAACTCAAATGACTGGCCAGATGGTTTGCAAGTAGGCGCCACCCTGATGGGCTCACTCAACACTCATTGCTCAGGATGATCCTACGAATTGATAGCCCCGCCAGATTGCACTTGCAAGCCCATAAAACCATGCAGAAATGCTAGAGGAAAGTAATGAGGAAATCAGATGTTCAAATGCCATACTGCCCTAAGCTGTAACTCCAGGTACAACTCTCCCATGTCACCATGTTCCTCACTTACTGGTTCTGGGAGAGATCCTGGGGCCAGAACCTGTTCCCCAGTCAAAATATACATTTACTTCAATTTGGTCCTGCAATAGGAATAAGTTTAAAGTTGTTCAAGAAGCGGCACGGACAGAAATGCAGTGAATGGAAACATGAACCTCATTTGAAACTATTTACACAAACCAGCAGCCTGCTGGTCCAAGACTGATAGCCTGCCAAGGGGGAAGCAGGTCCAGGCAACATCCATTCTGCTTCCCAAGCAATGTGCCCCACATCTTTGCTACTTCAACAGAAATGTTGCCTTCCATGCATAACAACACTATAACCAGGAAGACTGGCCTGAGTGTGAGTGTTATGTACGGTCCAATCGGTGTAGGTTTTGAGAAAACACAAAACATTCATTTACTGCTACATCTGAACCAACCGATAGGTCTTTAAGTGATAAAACAATTGTTTAGCTTTGCGGAAAGGAAAAAGAAATTTTCAGCTGCCTCATAAAACATGGCAAAGATAGCTGATGACATAAAATGCATTAGGTTCAGCCCAGGCAGCCATTGTCCATCTAGACCCATTTTGTAGAGTGTTGAGACCAGTTTTGTAATTTCGGGGACATCTGGGATCACTTGAGTAATTTCAGGAAGATTTGGGACCGTCTGCTGATTTTAGAGAGAGCCCTCTTTACCACTAAATTGCTTGCCTGCAAAATAAAACAGATTCCCTTGAGTTCAGGGAGAATGTGGGAGAGTTTAGGGAACGTGTAATGAAAGGGAACTGTAGCTGATGAGTGAAAAGGAATACTACAAGTGACTTTATCATAGTATTTTTCCCTGCTTTTCGTTTTTTGTTTCCAAAACTGAGCTCCTTAGTCAGTGATGATGAGATCAGTGAGTCAATGGAGCTTGACGATGTTGCCCCAGAATATTTGAGCTAGTTCCACTTCTGTTGGCAAACCTCTCAGAGGCACAATATCATCGACAGCGATTCACCAAAATGGTAAGAGTAGTGGAAGTATCATTGCGTGCCCTTTGACATCACAGGTTTTGACATCACATGATCTTTAGCTCTGAACACTGTAGAAATTGGCATCATGTGACGCTTGACCCTGGGTATTCTACAGGAAGTAGATGTAAACTTGTACACCTAGGCCAGGAAAGACTACTGATACAAGTCCTTGTGATACCTTCCTTCTTTGATGCAATTTAAGGCTGCCACACTGTGTGTATTTTACCGCTGCGGCCATTAGTATATTGCCAAGGAAGAATCATCTGGTTGTTTTTTTACTTTGAATATTCTGTTCATTCTATGAGAAAGGTGTCAACTCTATCTTCTGAGCAGACCGGTCAAACATATAGAACCCAGAGCCTGCAAGACAAGCAAAGTTTTGCTTGGTGGAGTGAAGGGCATAAGAGGCTTCAAAGGGAGTGCTGCTAAGCAACACCTGACGCTATGGGACAAACAAACAATTTGATGTTTCAACCATGCACAGTCCAGAGGAGCCTGGAGCAGCTGGTGTTTTACGGACAGAAAAATACCAACATTCATTTTTTTGATGGGCCTATATCTATTTAAGTTATGTTTACATAAGCTCCTCTGTTTTGTTGCATACATCTATATATCTGTGAGACAATCATTCATTTATACATGGTAATGTGGTACTTGATTTTTTTTTCTTCTTTTGTTCCTTCCCTGTTACTGTTTTGCTTATACTTTTTTGTATTATCACTACTTTATAAGCAGCCTCCCAAATGCCATTTTTAAAGGAGATCCAGAGTACAGGGCACATTACTTCGCACCCCTCTTTAACACCATCACACGCGCCCAATGGATGCCAGAAACCTTGCAAGGCATCCTAATGCACACAATCTATAAGAGTGGAAATCCAGCTCTGACTGGGGGGATGAAAATAACCTAATCCTGAGATTTCAAACACGGCTTAGGGCAGGCATGGGAACCTCAACTAACTTAATAGCGCTCTCCCTCATGGTAGTGAAGGCTATTTACGAGAAAACAAGCCTCTATACCTGCTTTATAGACCGCAAGACTGCCTTTGATTGGGTCCCCAGGGGAGCTCTTTGGTCCATCTGGCCAAATTGAGAAATCCCAAAAAACCTAGCCTGCTTTATAGACCTCAAGTCTGCCTCTGCTCGGGTCCCTAGGGGTGATTTATATACCAACACCTGGGTCCAGGTAAAAATAAGAGATGGCACCAAATTAACAAAAATAATACCCACAAAGACCGGTTTAAAGCCAGGGTGCGTTTTGGCCCCAAGCCTGTTTAATCTATATTTGGCAGATTTAACCGATGTGCTCGCACAGGTGAATAGCCATCTTCCGGTTCTAGGATCAGAGAAAGTTGGGTGCCTACAATACGCTGATGACAACTTGTTGTTGAGACAGACACCAATGGGCCTAGAACAGAATATGACAGTCCTAAAAAGCTTTCTGGATCAGCTAGGTCTAGAAGAATATCTGTCCAAAACAAAATTGATGCGACTGGATGGTGTTAAACATAAATCCTTTGCTTTGTTCCTGGGAGGAAAAAAAGTGGAGGCTGTGCAGTCATACAAATACTTAGGAGTTTATCTGGAACCTCGACTAATATGAACCCATCAGTTGCTTGTAATCCAGGCAAAGGTCCACTCACTAACAAATAGCTTTAAACTGCTCAAGAAGAAATTTGTCCCACCTTCTCAAAGTCATGTCAGGTCAGTTGCTTGCAGCCTTTTTTTACGGCACTGAAGTCTTGCGGGCCGGGAGATCTTTCCAATAAAAGAAAGCCAAATCAAAGTATATAAGGCAGTCTTTAACATTCCGAAAAGCGCATACCTGGCCCAGGTTAGACTGGAGTTCGGCCCAAAAAAAAAAATCTGGTTTTTCAGTGTAAGGGAGCGTTTCTGAAAGTTTCTTGGAGGCTTCGGGCTGTAGAGATCTCTCCCATAAACAACTCCTGCTGGCAAGGAGTTAAGGCTGAACAAATTAGTTATAGAAAAGGAACCTGTGGAAACTACTTAAATCAGGTAGTCACTGGCATGGAAGACACCCGGAATTCCAGTATGGGGAAGGCTTCTGTCAACAATTTCCGGCCGCACTTTTTCACTCATAACAGACAAGGACTCCTTGGCTAAAAGGTGGAATGCCTGGGCTGTTCTGGGGTCCTACTTGACATTGTCTCCCAAAGTATACCTATCAGGACATTTTCCTGCTCATATAAAACATCAGTTTTTGCTATGGAAAAAACAGTTTCCTGATCAAAATTGCAGATTATGTGGTTATAACTGAGAAACCGATATAGCACGTTTTCTGCACCTCTCCGGCCTTGGGCGCAGAAAGAAGAAAGTTATTAAAAGCTGGCTAAATGGCAAGTCGATTCCATACTTCTGCAGGGAAGTAAAGTATTTACAGCTGTTTTATAACAGGCTGGCTAGGGCCGAGTCTGGGTAATTGACTGTGCAGAAGCATTCAGGAAGGACACAGATTTTAGTACTTTCTCTTTGTATCCCGAGACTAACAGGCCTTCACCTTTGCCACGATTGATGCAGCAAAGGATTTTAAGTATCTATGTTTTCTATTTTCTTGTGCCTTTATTTTTATGCTATGTGTATCCACATCCAGGCCCCAAATTCTCGGACCCAAACGCATCTTAATTTTCGTTTGCACTACCTCAGCTCTTCTAAAGATCGCTTGGCCAAGACACCAACAAAAGCAACTACTTAGCATTTTTTATAAAACTAGATTTAAAAAATCATTACTGTATTTTAAATGATATTTATGGTACTATTTCAGAATGTGAATGAGTATCGTTTTCGCAACTTAGGTAAGTATTACTGGTCGTATTGTACTTGGGTCTTTAACTCTTCCTGACTTAATTTTCGCACCTATCTTTTTTAGTGAGTTTAACGTCATTTTCTTATGAACTATGTTGTCTGTTTTATCAGCCTAGCATGGGCGATTTATCATGTATTATATTGCAAAGGTTTTTAAATAATCAGGCAATAAAGATTACTACTACATTACTTTATGTTTATATGATGGTATTTGACTGATGATCCTTACTTGATTCACTTTTAAACAAAAATAATATAGAATTGAAATTCAAAAAAGAAATGGTGCTGCCTTTGCAACCTGAGGTTAGGGGTCATAAGGGCAGTGTCAGAGGTAGCAAGGACTTACCCAGTGGCCGCAGCTGTGACCCGCGGTGACCTCTAAATGATGTACATGCACAAAATGCCCAATTTTAGTAAAATAATCCATCATCACTAACAATTTATTAAACCTTTGCAGTGATGGCAATGACACAACAAAATCCATGAAGCTCATGGACCACAGCTGGGCGGGTGCAGGAAGAACTTGCCTTACTCCTGTAGGTTTAGCTCTACCTGGTTTTGCCTGAGTTCAAGCAGAACGCTGTTTGATATAATTCTTGACAGACCTGGACTTATTGTTCCAAAATTGTAACTCTTGGACCTCTTTTTTCCCCCCTAAGATGTCCTACAATGGGAGAATCGTGGCACCACTCCATGACCTGAAATCGCACCTCCTGGTGAGGCACATAAAAGGCATTTTACCTATATATCAATCAATCAAATAATTTCTTAAGCACACTACTCTTAAGCGCACTACTCACCCGGTAGGGTCTCAAGGCGTTGGGAGGAGGGGGGGGGGGTTGTTACTGCTCGAAACACCATGTTTTTAGGTGCTTTCTGAACGTTAGGGGGTCCTGGGTCTTACGTAGGTTGGTGGGGAGGGAGTTCCAGGTCTTGGCGGCGAGGTGGGAGAAGGATCTGCCGCCGGAGGTGGTGCGTTGGATGCAGGGGACTGTAGCGAAGGCGAGGTCGGCGGAGCAGAGCTGTCGAGTTGGTATGTGGAAGTTTACTCGTTCGTTGAAGTAGGCCGGTCCAGTGTTGTGGAGGGCTTTGTGAGCATGGACGAGGACTCCAACATTCTTTAATCTTGCAAATTGTTTTGTACCATTGTTCACTCTTGATCTGCCCTTGTTTGAATTAGACCTGATTCATAAATTGAGCTAAAATGTCTCTTTCTTGAGTCGTAGCCGTTAAGATGTTAGGAGCAGGCACATGTTCCTCTCGTTTCCCCATTTCTATATGTGTTAGCCTTACCATGTTGATCTCTTGGTCTATAGGTGACTTTGTAATAGAATGGGAAGAACAAGGCCCATTTCATATGTCTTGCAGTATGTCCCAGATGTATCAAAACATTTCATAAATCCCAAGTATTACATGTTTTTGTGGTCTGTCTACACAGTGATCTCCCTTCCACATAGTTTCTCCATTGTATGACAGCCTTTCTAATCGCCAGAAAGTCTCTGTCATAAATTGGATAATTGCATTCAAAGCATTCGAGTAATAGGCCGCCAAATGCACAGCTTCTCTCACATGATCTCTGCAAAACAACAGCTCTAATTGTTTCAAAGGCAGTTGCATATTTGCAGGTCTGAGAATGGGCACAGAATTCCATCTTCAAAGTCTCAATAATAGGTTGTTTTTCAGTAGATAATGTGATTGGCATACTGGTGAAAACGTCTTAATAAATTGTCTATGGAAATTTGCAAAATCCAAGAATCTCTGTATTTCATTGACAGTGATGCGGGCTACCCATTCTAGAATGACTTTGGCTTTTACCACGACCATACGTTTGTGCCATCATCGGATACTTAAGAACCCATGAAGGTAATCTGATTAGTTTCAAGAACACATTTTTCTGCTGCTGCCTACAATTAATGTTTCCTTAACCCAGGCAATACATCTCAGCAGAAATACAATGCTCTTGGATCTGTTCGGAGATCAGTACATAATCCAAGTAACCGCTCATGAAAGTATCTAACAGATCTCCAAAATGACATTCACAAAATGCTGGAACACTGCTGGGGCATTAAATACACCATGCAGCAGCCCTAAATAATCATAGTGGCTATTTAGAGTGTAGAACACTGTTCACTAGCGCCATCTCTCAACGGAGTCTAACCAAATTATGGGCTACTCTAAGATCTAACATAGAAAACATCTTGCTCGCCTTTCTCTCTTAGATTTGAGTCAGACAGTGCCAATAGGAGGAGGAGAGGTGGTAATTCCTGATGACATTGAACCATTGGTACCTGCATGGCAGATAGTTCCCGTTTGGCTTTGGTATTAAAAAAAATATCAGGGCCCCTACAGGCGAATAAATCCCTTTTCCAAGTTTTCTTGCAGATATTGTCTAGCACTTTCATCTTCTTTCATTCTTAAAGGATGTATTCTCCCATAAGGAATGAGTGTGTCTAGTATTAATTAAATCAATAGCAAAGGCATGTGGATGATAAGGTGGTAGAGAGTCAACTCCTTTATGAGTATATATATATATACATATATATACATATATATATATATATATATATATATCGGAATTCTTTATAGACCTCAGGATTTGTTTAGAACTTGCTTGCAGCTGGAGCATTGATTGCCTTTTTCACAAGTGCATACTTGAGATTCTGAGTTTTATTCACTTCTTCCCTTGTGCCCTTAGTAGCAGTCTAGCTTCACTGAATTCTTCCCTGATACTCTTGACAATAGCAGAGCTGCTCAACAAATACATCCAACCTTGTAGAGCCTTGCATGGCTACAGCTTCTAGGCTTGCAAAGTTAAACATTTTTTTGAACTCCAGAATATTTTCTAACTTTGTACATAAAAACTTGCAGTGGAACCATCCCCGCTGTCTTCACTCGTGGCACAATCACAAAGGATGAAGTCAGATGATGAAGCCGTCAGCTGATGAAGACTCCATCTGGTGTGTCAGCTAATTTTCTTCTTTCATGAAGTTACTATTTATTCACTTTCTCACCGTGACAAATTACTCATTCTAGGAAATTTAAATTTCTGGGTAGACATGAGCCTGACTCTATGAAGTTTCCTCTAGTAACAGGAACTCCCTTACCTTGTGTACTAACCACAGGGCTGACCATACATTAAAATTAATCTTTAGTCAACCCAACAGGATGGTAAACAAATCCCCCATCCTCCTTGTATGGTCGAAACAATGTTTAATGTGTTGGTCAGTTCAGGCCTTTGCCAATACGTTTAGGCCTAACCAGCTTGCAAGAACTGTCTTATGAAGTCCAATCACTAAATACTCTTCGTAATCTGACCTATTAACGCTTGTGGCTGACAACTATTCCCTATGCCTCGCTGCCATGAATGACACTTTAGTATCGTCTCTGGACAAAGTAGTCAATTGCAGTGCATTCAGGTGAAGCCCAGATTCTTTCACTATCAGTGATTTTTGTCCACACCTTATTATGAAGGAGTCATGTTGTCTAAGTTTGAAAAAGTGTATCAAAACATAGGGAAACAATTTGGGGGCGATGAAAAAAATATTTATCAACCTCAGATGAGAAAGTATAATTATCTAATTAGACAGTCTAAAACATATTTAATCTGTATAAGCTTCTGTGAGGAGAATTCCCTTCAGTAACTTAGTAAAATATTGAGCGTTTGATGCAGCTTATAATAGTGGGCCACTGACTGAATTATCACTATTGCTTCTGGAATCACTCACAATTTATTTCTTTAGTAATGCCCAGAGCATCAGAGTCCTCTTTGGTGCCTATAGGGACATTCTTTCTATTTCGTCTTGAGAACTTTCTACTCCTTTCATCTGAAGTTTTGACACATTAATTTCTTTCACCAAGTTTAGTTATTATCTGTCTGACCCATTTCTTTGTAAAATCATTAGGTAAGAGATGGCCAGTCTCTTACTTTGATGTCTATTAGCAACAGTTTAGCTACAGATTTTAGATCTACAGTGCTATATCTCATATTGAAGAAACCTTCACTACAGGTTAATGACCCTTTACGTGTATGCCCCATCTCTCTTTGCCAGACAAAGTTGTTATATAGCAAAAGCTATTGTGTGTCAACTGAAATCATCTGTGGAAAGTAATTTGCTACTCCCTTTCAGGCTAAAAGGCTTTTGTCAGATCCTGGTTCCTAGGTAGAAGTTGCTTCATGGGCAATGAACATTGCATGATTGTGTCAAGGACTGAACGCTGAGAATGTCTGCAGAGTTCGCTTCCTGATTGCCTATGGAAAGGGCGACTCCAGCCAGTGCCACCCTGCACAGAAATGTATACGCAAAATTTGTCAGGTATCTTCTAGTTAGAAAGAAAAAACCAAAGGGTAAATCTCCTAGGCAATCGTGACTGGAGATGAAAAACACAGAAGTGGTCAGCAAGGCACCACCACACCCCTCGACACAAAGGAAGAGAAAAGGAAGAAAAAAGGCAGGTAAAACATAAAGTAGTATCCAGTAGAAGTTTCAACTGCTAGAACCCAAATTATCAAGGACAAACATTGTAGCAAAAAATGCAATAAAAGATCATGGAGCAAATACATTGCAACGCATCTTCCTCTTGTGAGGACCACATTTATGTAGGCTTCCACAGGAACTGATGTTATGAGAAAAAGGCTGTACTACGTCTAGATTGGGAACCACAGATAACATCCTATTGATACCGCACCATCTTGGGAAGGCACCTCTTTTTTGTAACGCGTGTTAGTTTGGCAAATAAAGACGAATCCCACTTTTTATATCTTTTGTGGTGCACTGCATTCAGCTTCTGCCCTTCATTTGCTGCTCATGAAACACCTGTCTGGGTGCCCGAAAGCGTGGGGACACCAGAACAATGCAGAAAGCAAGGATGCCCAGCCATCAGCTCAGAGCAGAGCTTGGTGTGCTCCATCCTTCTCTGAACACATGAAGATGACCATAGGTTCTAAGTACTGCTCTTGGCACAGATGTAACAGAACAACTGACAGGAGTTGATTTATTTAGATCTATCATCCACCACATCTTACTGCAGAGTTTGCTGGATATAAAAGCTGTTGATACCATACGCTAGTGGATTAAATCCTTTTATGCACGAAGGACCGTTCAACTGGGTATGTTTATGTATGCACTGAAGCCAGCCACAGAGTGTGGTTACCACAGGGCTCTGCACTTTCTTCCGTACCTTTTATTTCGCATTTCTACCTGCTTACTCTTACTCATTTGTTGGATGAACAACGTATTTTGCTGATCATGCCATCCAAAGCGGAGAATTTCCCAACTAAAAGTCTAATTAACTGGTGGGATACTTTTTCCTGGCCCACAATTTGGTAACTCTTCCCTATGGTCAGAAAATGGAATCTAGAGGGATGCAGAGGCGACTCACTGCATAGAAATGCTTGCTAAATCCTAGCTCTACCATTTTAGACTACCTATGCAGCTCTTTCCTTTTTTAATCTGCCAAAGTGATGATGGTGTACGCCTTTATTAATTTCTACTTGGACAGTAACAATATGCTCTTTGCGGTCTTCCAGAACGAGCTAGTTGCTATAGCTCATTCACTATACAGTTTATTGAATTAAGGTACAATGGCCAACATCAGCAGGTGCTATAAAAATATCCAGTCCCCAGTCTAACAATGCCTTAACAATAAAATAACCAGGTCATTAGACATTTGCAATAGCCCAAGACTCTTAATTCCCATTTTATACATGCGGATAGAGCATTCCAAATGTTTGAACCAACATGAGAAAGGCTACCTATGTTCACCAAATCTCATCACACATTTACAATCAAATAGTGTCAAATGAAAAGCAGATAGCATCAGTTGGAGTCAAGGCTAATGCTAGGACACCCAAGTAATACATCGAATAGGTTAAAACTTCAATAATAAGAGCTACACAGACAAAATTAAAAACATCTATCCATAAACATTAAGCAAAACAGGATGCCAGGTATGCAAAATACAAAGCATGGATCAGATTAAAACATCAGAGATCTCCTGTGCTGTAAAGCGTGTTTGAGGAATGAGAACTCCTAGGCAGATTAAGATTTGGAAGGCCTGTAAATACAGACGAGCCGGGATGTCCTGAGACATTGAAGACTCTCAGCAGGGAAAACATCCTAGCTTAACAATTGTAAAACACCCAAACAACAAATGGGCAAGGGTTTGCAGAGATCGCTCCTCACAGAGGCAGGTCAGAATTTCCTTCGGATTAAACTGATTTAAAGGAAAAGAAAGCTGACATCTAATCAGACCCGACCTGAATCTAGTGAGGAGGGCCCTATCCCTGGCACTTGGTACCATCACAAATATGGTTCCATACCCAAAGTTGTTTGTACCAACATATACACTTTATTATCAGATTTCTGCAATTCATTGGCCTCCCTTTCCTTGGCTAGCAGTTCCTTGAAAGCATTTTAAAGCTGCATCTTGTCCATTACCGTAAGATGGCCAGATGAGTTGAATATATCTGGTCTGCCCAGTTTAAAACATGTTTCCCTCACATATCTTAACCACTGGATGGGGGGGGGGCCTGTCACAGCCAAGGCAGTCCAAAATGATGCTTCTATTCAGCGAGGCCTCCTGATTTCATTGAATAGAGCATCATAACATCAGGGAAGCCAGTTTAATGACAGCCTCCGCATATGGCAATCCCAGTTCTTCATGAATTGCGAAACTAGAAGACCCTGGTGACACGCCAAGTAAGTGTAGGAAGCTGGTCTGGTGTGCGGTGAGCACCTATGGTATTATCACCTTCTACTAAGTCCTCCTGTCTCCTATTAGTGAAGTGTAGGCAGTGTCTAGGAAGGCAGGGCTCTCTGGAGGTAGCTTTGGATGAGCAGCCAAGACTTATCTAGGAGGCATGCAAAGCCTACGCAATACCACTATAGTGACACAGCACTATCGCACATGAAAGAACAACAGGGTTACATAAATAAAGGTACTTTATTATGGTAACACAAATACTAGAATACTACTAAGCATTCCCCCCAACTGAGGATAAGTAAACACACTAAATACGTACACAATAGCAATCAGTAATGAGCATAAAAACAACTAGCATTGGCAAACGTGTTAGAAAATAGTGTAGGCCTTAGAGGAGGACCTAACCATATAGTAAATAAGTGAAATGTGAGATACAGTCCCCCACCCAAGAGTGTGGAATCATTAGAGGGGAGCTGGAGGGACTAGGAACCCTAAGAGTTGAGTACCAAAGTGACCCCCAGCGACCAGGAGAGCAGAGGTGAGTTGGTTTTCCCCCAAACCAACAGGAGGACTTAGGAAAAGGATTGTGCAAGACCCAGACCAGACTGGAAGAACCAAACAGTGGATTCCTGCAGAAAAGGACCTGCAAAGGAAGGGGACCAAGTCCAGTTCATGATGGAATGTCTGGTTGTGGCAGAAGCCACTATCCACTCTTCTGTGGTTGCAGGACCAGGTCGACAGGGGGGGAAGAAAAAGATCAGCTGTGCAGCGCTGAAGATGAAGAGGAGTTACTGAAGTGATGCAGATGGTGTCCTACATTGGTTGTCGGGTTGCAGAGGGTCAGTGGTGCTGAAGAACCACCAACAAGCCTTGGCAAATGCAAAAGAAAAGGACGAGTTGCAAGGCTGAAGAGGACCAGCAATGCCCAGGGGACTCCACCCAAGGAGGGGAGTCCAGAGTGACCCTCAGCAGTTGGGAGAGTCACCAGAAGCAGTCACAGCACTCACAGGCAATGCACTGGCAACAGGCACAGCAAGTCGCAGTGAGGTCCAGTCAGCACACCTAGGGAGGAGTCCCACATCGCTGGAGCAGCAAAGAGGGGATTGTGCTTGGCAGGAAGAAGTGCTGGGGGTTGGGGAGACACAGAGCCTAAAAATCCCTTGCAGCAGGAACAAACAAGCCTTGGTAGCTGCAAGAGTTGCAGTGCAGTGTAGTGTCCTGCAAGGAGAGCAAAGAGCTTACAGTCTCCCAAGTTGGACAGCTGGCAGAGGGGACCACTCCAGACCTTCACCTGTGATGCAGGATCCACGCAGTTCTGGAGGAGAGCAGATCCACGCAGCCGGTCGTCATTGCAGTTGGTGCCTGCTGATGCAGGGGAGTGACTCCTTCACTCCAAGGGAGATTCCTTCTTAGTTCTTGGTGCAGGCTGGAGTTTCGCCATCCTCAGAGGATGCACAGCCGGGGAAATGTTGCAGTTGTTGGAAAGAGCCAGAGCAGCAATGTTGCAAAGCAGAGTTGTCGCTGAAGTTGCAGATTGTTGGTTCCTGAAGAGCCCAGTTGTGATTCCAGTGGCCAGAAGATGAAGTAAACAATGCAGAGGAGTCCTGCTGGAATCTTGCACGTCAAATCCGAGGACCCACCCAAGAAGGATACGGTAAATAGCCCTAAAAGGGGGCTTGGTCACCAGCAAGGTGACCATCTTTCAGGAGGGGGCTGTGATGTCACTTGCTGGAGTCGGCAACCCAGATGCATCCAGGGGCCTGTGCCCATCTTGGATTCAAGATGGCAGAATCGAGTGGCCAACTGAAGGAGCTCTGGGTACTACCCCTGTGGTAGTGATGGACAGGTGGGTGGTCACTCCCCTTTCCTTTGTCCAGTTTCATAGCAGAGCAAGGACCGGGGGTTCCTGGGTGGTGCAAACCAGTTTGTGCGAGAAGGGCACCAAATGGGCCCTTCAAAGCAAACCGGTGACTTGGGGAGGCTACCTCTCTGTTTTGCTTTCCTTCTCTTATCTTATGACCGAGCTGACAAAACTTCTCTGGAATGCACTTTTTAGTTTAAAGAAGACATTTATTATTATTATTACTTCACCACGAGGTTCCTGAAAGACGAGATTAGTAGGTTTGAAGCACACGTTTAAAAGTAGTCGCAGCAATGAAAGCAAAATATATCAAAGTACTTCTCAGTTGCAATATACACAGGAAATACATGTGATTATATTATGGCATGACTTCAAAGCAAAGTATAAAAGTCAAAATTGCATCACCGTAGGGCCTATCACTCCGCTTCATCTTTCTTATGCCTGCAAGTTGATGACTCCGGTTCAACTGCGAGAAAGAGACTTTCCACCCAAACGGGAGACAGGCAGCTGACGTCCGCTCCTGCCTGAAATCCTGAAAGATCTCCTAGACCCCTCCTCTTCCCAAGGCTGAGCAGAAAGGAAAACATCAAATGTATGCTCTCTTATCAGCTGGGGTTTGGTGTGAATTCAATTTGAAAAACACAGCTTGGTCTATCATGTGGAAAAACACAGCTCATCTGCAATGTCTCAACTGCAATGTCTAACTCCACATTAAAGCCAATAGGCAGCTAACCTAAATACAGAATGTAATGTATAATGCCATGTTAAAGCCAATAGGCAGCTAACCTGCATATCAAATGTAATGTATAATGCCATGTTAAAGCCAACAGGCAGCTAAACTGAATACAAACATGTAATGTGCTACTGGTGAACATTGAACTAATATGAGCAGTGGTGAAACACAAAGTCATTAGTCAAACACAATTAATAGCATAACTCTCTCCCAAACCTTGCACTTCCTATTTCCAAGGGAGCGGGTGATGCCTCCCTCTCCCACAGGAAATCCTTTGTTCTGCCTGAGCTGGTCAGGCAGCAGGAGGGCTGAAATCTTTTTGAGGGGTAGCAGCAATGCAGGCTGCCAGGAAAACCCTAGAAGACTGGTAGGAGCAATATTGGGGATCCTCTAAGGAGCCCCCAAAGTGCATGTAATCATACAACCAATACTGGGAACAGCAGGGGGGTATGATTCTGACATGTTTGATACAAAACATGCCCAGGTCTGGAGTTACCAATATAAAGCTGGACACAGGTAGTGATCTGATGATCAGAGCATTGGACTCCGTGTTACTCCCCAAAACCAAAGAAAAATGACTGGAGATGGAATTATTGTTGTCCAAAGGTATAGACTGCTGAGAAGAGAGAAGGGCCATAGATCTAGATTGTTTGCCTTTCTGTATACGCTTCACCAAGGGGAGCTGTATCTCTTTGTCAATGACTCCAACAGGCCTTGCAAGAAAGTCATCCATAGTAGTTTTTCTGGCTGAGTGTCTAACCGCCACTGTATTTGAAACTCTCTTTACGCTTCTCCAACACGAGACAAAGCCTAAAGATCCACATTGTCAGGCAGCCCCCGAGACTGAAAAACTCGCCACCCCAGGTTTGCCAGGAGATTTTGATGAAGCAGAAGAAAACACCTTGTGCTGGGAAGACCAAACAAACGTGCCAAAAAATAGGGAGGTTCAACTGCTGGGCCCCACGGCAGACCCTAATCTGCAGTAACTGGTCCTTGAAAGGTGGTATCTGCTGCCAATCTGAACCC
The DNA here is from genome assembly GCF_031143425.1 of Pleurodeles waltl. NCBI lineage: Eukaryota > Metazoa > Chordata > Amphibia > Caudata > Salamandridae > Pleurodeles > Pleurodeles waltl. The sequence continues at coordinate 1,441,580,166 of NC_090447.1, forward strand.
TCCTCTCCCCACCAACTTGCAGCAATCACCTCAGGTCCTCTTAAAAAACTCCAAGTATCTGCAGACAAGTACATTGTTGATGTTAGCAAGGTGTAAGTGGCCACAAGGTAAGGCCCATTAGGAAAAAAGGGAGGGCTGGCTAGCGTTGCACACAGCCCAATCTGGCTTTCCTGGTCTCCCCACCATCCAAATGCTACCAACACTTAATGTAGTCACAGGGTGAGGTAAATCTGGCATCCTCTCAGCAGTAGCAGCACTTATATCACATTAGTTGACAGGTTAGCATTCAGGCCATACCCTGCCTTTCCAGCTCAGTTCCAGCACCGGGAGGCACATGCACATCACAAGCTTCTTAATATGGTGTTGGGTGGGACCCCTGCATCACCTACAGCGCTAGTGAGTCTCTATGATTTTACATGTCAGTTAGCTATCCGCGTGTTCCTGGCCACAGTCACTTTGTAGCGCAGGCCGACCCCGCCCTATTCCCTTGGCAGGCAAGAGGGGCCGGTCTATGCATGCGTAGAGTCCCCTCCCCCCCCCCCGGTGAATATAATGTGACCCAGGCAGAGCCACAGTCCGGTGCAAGACCCACCCCGGATCCGTAGGCGCCACTACCGAAGCCTGCCACCAGTCATTTATGAATTAAAGACGCGCTGCTACTGTCAATGCGCTACCTAAATCTTTTTTAGGCTACAAATTCCTCTGACTGCTGTATTGTGAATGAGCTGCGATATGACAACCAACTTTGCCGGAAGGCAGTGAAAAAGAGGTTTGGGGAGGGAGTGTGATATGGAGAAAAGCATGGGAGAAAGAGGAACAGATGGAGGAAAACATTATGGGAAAGGGATGAGAGAGGTGGGAAGTGGAAAGAAGTGATGAGAATTAAAGGGGGGGAGCGACAGGAAGGGGCTGGACAGGAGAGAAGAGGAGATAGTATGAAAAGGAGAAAGGATAGGAGCTAACAGAAGAGGATGCAAGGAGTAGAACAGCAGAAGACAAAGGAGTGAAGAAAAGGAAATAAGATACAGAGCTTGAGTTTTGGAAAAGGCTTTCCTCAGCCACTGGTCCTGACCCAATGGGGTTAAAAGTAAAACAATGCACGGTCCTTCACTGACAGACACATCTAAACAGCATGGGTCAGTGTTATTGCAGCTAAGCAGGGGTAGACAATATGGACCAAGTTACTTACGTTTGATAACACCCTTTCTGGTGAACACTATTTAATTGCAGATTCCTCACCTTTGGAATGTTCCCCAAGCACCAGACTGAATCCTGAAAGTTTTCAAAGTTCTCCCGGGCATGAATAGATGGTGCTATGCAGTTCCACACTGACATCAGTGCTTCAAATAAGCCCTGGCACACGGTCATCAATTTCTTCCCTAACTCTTTTCGCGTCTTCAGGCGTGCAGCACAAAACAATTGTTATGAACCATTGTGAATCTCTCTAATCTGGGACCTTTTAAGATGGTAAAAGAAAGCACTGCACAGAATGGGTATGCGGAAAGGCAGTGAGGACTCTGCAGTTAGAGTATTCACAAGAAAGTGCGTAACTTGTTCTTCTCATGGATACTTTTAACTGCAGATTTATTACCTTTATAATAGATACCAAAGCAGTACCTCCACTGAAGGTGAATGGTCTGTGGAGTGGACTCAGGCCAGAAACTCCTGCAGAACCAAATTGGTGAAGTGCACTTCCCATCAGTCCTGCGTGTCAAGGCAGTAGTGCTTGGTGAATGTGTGATCAATGCCCATGTTGCGGCCTGGCAGATGCCAATGATTGCCACTACACGTGCAAACGCAGTGATTAAGAAATGGGCCCTAGTACTTCCAGTGACTAATTGTTTGGCCAATGTGTAGCGGATCTTAATGTAAATGCTAGTCCACCTCCTTGAGAGAGTCTCTTTCTGCACAGCCTTTCCTTTCTTTGCCCCAGAGAACTCCACTGATGGTCTTTTTTGGGTTCTTCTGGAGACCAGATTCTCCATCTCTCTAAGATTAACTCCCTAACCCAACAGTGATGCATCCCTCACCACTGTCCACTTTTTTGCGGGGAAGTGAGCATGGTCTGCCGCTGGTCAAGTTGGGGTTGAGCAGCCAGATCTGGCATGATCTGCTCTGAAACTTGGATGACATCAGATCTCTTTCTTTGGTGCTGGGCCCACCGACAATACAGGATGCATGAGGGAAACAGACCAAGAAGCCTCAGAGCTGCTGCCACTGAGATCCAGGCCCATGGCTGAAACATTGCGATCATGACCCAAATGTCCTGGACTGATGGAGATGGAGGAAAGGTCCTGAACTGAATTTGATCCAAGACACAACCTATAAAAGCAGTCTCTGAAGTAGTCATGTCTGACTAGGGCTCGTTGATCGAGAACCCTCCCAATGTCAAGAATTTCACTGTCATCTGGAAGAGGTTTATGAACGACTCCCTTCAAAAGCTATTCATTGAGGTAGAGGAAAGCTGGTATCCCCAACCTCCGATGAGGACCAGCAACCAACACAGTTATGTGAACACCAGAGGAGCACTGGTATGGTGAAAGGGGAGCACAGTAAACTGGAAATGCTCTTGGGTAATTTTGAGCTGCATGCAATGCCTGTAGGACTGCAGGATTATAGTGCGCGTCCTACAGGTCCAAGGCCACCAACCAGTCGCCTGGATCCATGGCAGATGGAACCTTGGCCAGTGTGAGCATTCTGAATTAGGCCTTCAACAGGAAGACATTCAGAGGGCAAACATCTAAAATAGTACTAATGCCTCTAACCTTCTTTGGCACATGGAAATAGCGTGAGTAATAACCTGTTCTTATTTCAAAGTCTGGGAACCCTCTCGATGGCCTCTTTGGTATTGGAGTTCGCACCTCTTGCAGTAAAATGGATGTAGGAGGAAGCTGCAGCGTGTCAGAAAGGAACAAAAATGAACCCTGCTGTACAATCTAGTGGGCCCATTGGTTGCATGTGATGGGTTGCCACCGTGAGCGAAAGCGTTGGATCCTCCCTCTCGCAGGAGGGTTGTGAACCACTAAGGACAAACTACAGAGGCCTGGAGGCTGATGCTGCAAAGGAGAGGGAATAGGATCATTGATGCTCCTGGAGACCTATGTGGTGCCTGCCTGACCACCGTCTCTGGCCATGAAAGGACTAGGGCGACTGAAGTAAGGGCAGGTGTCCTGGCACTGCCTGTTCACCAACCCCCTGGAGTAATCTTGGAATGGCAGAAACTGAAGGATAAACTGTCTGGCAGGGGTAAAAAGGCCCCAAAGTGTGCCATAGACTAGCTTTTCACAAAGCATTCCAAGGCTGGTTCTGCTTTTAAATCACAAAAGTGAAACCCATTGAAGGGCATATCCATAAGAGATGCCTGCACATCTCCTGAAAAACCTGTGACCCACATCCACGCATGAAAACCATGCAATCAGTAGTATACCGGCCTGCACAAGTGATTTATTTGGCTGCATCCTGATCATCTTAAATGGGTTGAGGCATGAAGGCCCTCCATCCTTTCGGGACTGCTGTCAAGATCTCGCTGGCCATGTCCCAGATGGTGTGCATACATTGGTCTAGTAGGCAAATTGGGTTGACAGACCTTAAACCTAGGCTGGCCAAAGAAAACAGTTTACTAAACACATCAGTTATTTTGGACTTCCTATCCAGTGAAAGCTTGGTCCACCAAACTCTCAAGAGTAAGGTTCTACATAGAAAAATCAGTGTACCAGTCTGTGGAATCTTGACAACCTTCTTATTCACCTGTGGGCAACGGTAATGCTTAGACTAATTGCAGAAGGCAGTTGTAGCAGCAGGTCTTCATCAGCATGTTGAATTACCACAGCAAAGGATTTTTTCTGTTGTTGGCCCAAAGGGGGGAGTGGGTGTAGGGGCAAACTGGACAGCATTGATTAAGTGAGGATCTAGCACAAGTCTTGAAGCAGGAATGGAAGTCAGCACCAGAGTCCGTGCACAACCTGAAACAGGTTCTTGGGGCTCAGACAGTGCTGTGGACAGATCAACTAGTGGTACCCTGAATGGAGGCTCCTACAGGGGCGGCTCTGTCGCGTATGTTCTCATTATGCTAATAAGGCTACTGGATTTGGGAGACAGGATCACATGGATTGTGTCTACTAAGTACGATTCCATACCACATGATGCCTACCAGCCTAATCCGGGTTCTCTGGCTAACTAGCAGTGCCTTATCTCTGGCTGAGATAATTGTGGTAGCCAGGCACATGAGAAGGAAGACTCCTCAGGGGAATCGTGGTCGATCAGATCCCATCCCTTTCTCTTAGTGACCGAAAGTCTCATACAGGCAAAGACAACAGAGGCAGAATATAGTTCAATAAGAATTTATTGAAGTAACTGCATCTTAGATAAAAAAAGCATGTATTGTAATAACTAGGATGATAAAACAAAATAAAAACATGTAGGTGACTAACAGAGTAAAACATAAGAACAGTCCTACCATACTGTCACTAGGAGCGATATATATTTCTCCTACCTACACTATGTTTGAGCACAGCATAATAAAACTAATCTGCCCTTCTGAATTCCCCCTGGGGGCACATCATCCCTCATACCTGGAGGAAGAAGCCTGTAGTCTAGAGAGACACCATCCCTATGTAGATCAGAAGTCTGGCAGTCTAAGCAAGTAGCTGCAATGAAGCAGTCAGCATACAGTAATGGTCATCTGGCTGCAATCTCCCTCTAACGTGTCCAGGACAAGGGGGTGTTTTATAATAAAACAACTGACATTCTAAGAAATGGTCCCCACGTATGAGTGTGTGTTTTCCCTGAATGTTGGAGACACAGCATACCACGTTTGACGGCGACCCTATCTGACTGTAGCCTTGGAGAAAGCACAAAGTGAAATAAATGTCCCACTAAGAACGTGATGCTTTCCTAGCCGAAAGTACAATGAGATAAAGAAAATAAAACAGTACTGCAAATGTAGCTATTGCTAAAAAAAAAAGCAATGCTGAATAAAATGTAACAGGGTTAAAGTGCATATCGGCAGGCCTAGTAAGCTAAAATGATGTGTCTAAAATATGGCTAAAATACAACACCCTCCCCTTGCCGGTCAAAGGTGGTTTAAAAGCTCAAGCAAAAGAAATCTAATAAAACTCCTATACTAAAAAATATATATAGGTCAATAGTGACAAGCTAAGAGACACAGAGGCAGGAAAAGGACAATCTGAACAAGTAAGGAAAAAAATTAAATAGTCAGTGTCATTTTGGAAATCGCCAATTACATCTTGGACAATTGAAGCCAGAAGATGTTCTACTTCGGAAGGTGGAAAAATATCCAGATCATATCCAAGGAAAGCCAAAGAGCACTTGTGTTTCAAAGCCTGAGTTCCATGTTCTCTACCGAGTTAAGAGCTGCGGAATCCACAAAAGGCAACTTATAAACGGCTTCCCGTAGTAAAAGCACCCTCAACGTGCATTTCTGATAATGAGCCTTCATCGGGAACATCAGCAGATCAGCGTCCAATGAAAGTAAGCACGCACAGAAAGACAGACTTTCAGTGCACATTCAAAGAGGCACCAGAGGCATCGAAACACGGGCTGGACACAATCCAAAACGGTTGGAATGACAAAGACCAGCCACACTCCAGTTGTTCCAGGAGTGGTGCTCCGAAATACTGCATCATGCGTTCATGACACAGTTGTGCTGGCGGTAGCACTTTCAGTACTCCTTGCTGTGACGGGACAGCCATTGCTCATAAAAAGTAGCAACATCAAAATGCCACCTATTATAGCCAACGTAATCGGAAAGCCCCCTATTTAATGTATGGCTGATAGTATTAAACCGAATATAGAGGAGAAGGTGTGAACAAAACCAGAACCAACAGCCTTAAAAAAAAGTGGGTGATTCCAGTAGTAATGGACACATTGAATATTCGTCCCACAAGTTCACCAAAGTGTTTCGTAAAGTTTGTAGTTAGAAGGGACTGAATCTCCACCGATGACCTCGAAGCCTGAAGCGCATAAGCCTCGTGTGCAGATGTAAGCGCCATATGTTTTTGAAACAATAAAGCTTTTAGTCTGCTCAACTGGTCAAAATTCACATAAGTAGCAATATGAGGCCAAACGTCTGCTACTCCTTGAAACTGCTTTGGGGGAAAAAGGACATTCCCATTGCACGTAACAATTTGGGAGACCGAAACGACATAAGCCATTCTGGCTCGCATTCCACAAGAGCTCTTACTGTTAAGCAGCACATAGCTGCCATTTGAGAGCACATGGAACGCAGGTCTAATCAAGGGAAATGGGACTCCCTTCAGATAACAAGCCAAGTTTGCCGCAGAGGCATTACATGTCCCGTGCAAGGACTGCTGTTTACAAACCTTTGAATGGCTCACAGAAGTCTCGCATTCACTACGGTTAAGAAAGACCTCTTTCATGCCATTGAAACATTTGTACGAGAAAGGAAGCTCCTACACTTCTTGTATGTAACTATTTCCCAGCCTTTCATATCTGCCCACTGGAATGTGTTTCAAACAGGATGTAAATTGAAGTGTTGAAGTGGGCAGATTTATAACCCCATGTATTAGCCATTCGTTGTCTTCTGGGGCTTAACAGTAAACTGTAAATCTGAGTTATTGGACAGGAGACTAAGATGTTCTTTGACAGCATCCAGCCAGGAACCCTTCAACCATTGCTGGCATAGTTTCCCTATGCTATATGTTGTCCCTATGCCCGAATGTTCTGAGGACACACAGAGAGGGGCCGCCCTATTCATTCTAAAACCCCCTGAGGAGTTAACAAAACACGTATGGCACCCATTGGTGTCTACCGGCCACAATAACCCCCCCACCAGTACGCAAAAACAATATGTTAAATGTACCATTCTGGACCCATTCATTGAGCTGATCTTCAGACGCATTTATATACTTTTGCCATTTGTAAAATTTAGCAGGGGTGGGACTACTGGGAACATTCAGCTCCTTAATGTTTGCTAAGCCTAAACAGCTTGTTTGTTGTACTTTGTCATTTAGAAATATCACTTGAACAGTAATCATACATGCTCTAAATAAAGCTTCTTTCCTCTTAATTGCCAATTTTTTGTTTCCCACACACTTTTTAAGTCAATTGACTTCCACCAGTACTCATAGCCTTCTATAGCCAATCGTAAACAAAGGAATCAGAATAAATCAATTTTTGTATCTGTCAATAAAACATATTCACTTTCCATTTCTGGCAATTTAAAATAATATGACTCAGCATTTTTAACATTATGCCCAGAAAAATATGCACATTTTTCAGTATACGTTTTAGAACTGCCTACTGGTGGATTTGGGCAGTGTTCCCATTGTGTATATTTAAAACTAGTCTTCGGCGTACTTGCACCTTGAATAAAATAATGACCATAATTATTATAACAGAACATATCACCATAATTTCCTTTAAACTGGTACACATCTTCATTTTCAAATACTGTACAATACTGTTGATCAGATATCATAGCATCAACAGTTTTCACAAACCAATCATCAGAAACCACTCCGGTGTGATTACATCAGTCATTGAAAGTTTGAATACATATGGTATTTGAATGACCTCAGTAGGCCCATATATATCGAATAATACTTTGTCCCAAACAATCCAATCAGGAATTGGTATGGCTATAATGTTCACTAGGGACAAGTCTCTGCAGATTTTTGAGATGAAAAATGTGGTTTTAGGACCTCATCCACCAGTTCAACTGTAAAGCGTTCAGGAAGCAAATGACCATGGATAAGGAGAAAGAAAATAATAACAAACCCAATCCATAGGAGGAAATCAAGTACAGTCAATAAGAGCCATAGATAAATCCATGGACGAATGAAATAGTTACTTTTAAGCCAATGTATCAGCTTATGTGCTCTTGACATTTCTGTTGCAGTGGAGGCAGATGAGTCACTAGAAGTGTCGTTAATGTCGACAAAATAAACAGAATCTGTTTGTGCAAAACCTGGGACTGTGTTTTGAAGAGGAGAACTTGTTGAAGACTCCATTGGTGGTTCATAGTAGATTACAACACCAGTTTGTCTAACATTTTAAAGAAATTGCTAATTATTTTCCCTACTGATTGTAGAAGTAGTTGTAAGTGGAACCTTGAAAGCTCATTTTCTACCCTCCCCAAGCTCGGAGAGGTATCAATGCTGCAGTTGAAGACTTGTAGCGGAACATCCTGGTCTGTAGTGGGAGGGATTCGGGCACTACCCAGGAGTCCTCTAGGTCTGCTGTGCAGGATCGGACACATGGTGTAACTTGGCATTGTCGATGGAGACAAAGCGATTTTCTTTAGAGCCAGACAACAGCGGTAGAATCACAGTTCTGGTACTGTGTATTCCCAGGCCTGAAACTGGTGCACGATAAGGTGGACCAAACTCTTTTCACAGCAATCTTTTCACGCAATAGATCCCCCAAGTTTAGGAACCTAGCCATGAGATGTTACTGGTACATCCCTAATTCCAGAGGAGGCAGCATTGCCAGGTGCGTTGTCATCACAGAACTGTTTTAAGTCCTGCAAGACAGTGACACCTTCATTTATGTCAAAAGTTGTATCTGCCGCCTCCATGCCAGGACCGTCAAGATCTGGAACATACATTTGAGTTCCAAAGAGGCATTCGTATGATGTACACCCCCCCCCCCCCCCCATCGACCTTCTAGGCAGATTGTTAAGTGCTCTCTAGACTCCGTATAGGTGTGTAAGTCACCAACGACCCGTTCCTAATACTCTAGCTGTTAAGGATTGCTTTAAATCTTGGTTTCGTGACTCCACAACAATATTTCCCTAGGGATGAAATGGAGACAAGTATACAGTTGGACCTCTAATGAAGCCATGGTGTAAGCCCTTGAGGCAAAAGCAGGGCCCCGGTCCGAGTGGAAGGCCACAACAGCATTTGTGCCGATAAAGGCTTGCAAATCTTTAATAACAGTTTGAGCGTCAGCAGAGCATCATGGCCAAACCTACAGATCTCTGGAGCATGAGTCAACAGCTACTAGAATGTATTTGTATGCACTGGGGTCAGTGGACTACAATGGTACAAGTACATACATTGTAAAGGTTTGTTGGAAATTAGGAGGGGTGTCTGCGGTGGGCGTTTCACGGTGGACCCTTTTATCTGCTGGCAGATATCACAACAAAGGGCATACTGCTTGGTCTGTTTGTAGAGACCTGGCCTGGCCTCTTCCCCCCCCCCCACCCTTACAGCCCTCCCCTCTTTCCTCCCTCACTACCCCCCCTTCTTACCACCCGAACCTCCTTCATCCAGACAGAACAGATAGGGCCTTGGGTGCCCCCTGGCCCTGGATCATTGTCATTGTACCCCCCTTTCACCCCTATCCCTCCCCCACTATGTACTCGCCACTCTTCAAATTATGCCCCCTCTCCCTTTTCTGTCTTCCTTCTTTTTCCTTCTTTCTTTCATCTCCTCCATCCACACCAAGCACCCTCTATCAGCTCCAATGCAGGTCACTTGTCCTACAAACCAGAAGTAATGGCCCGATGGTACACCCTGACAACGGTTGTTATTCCCTGCATTCTTCCCTGCCTCAATTTTGCCAAAACATATGCTCACCTACATGCCTCTCCAGTCCTCTGAAGTCCTGTCCCATTATGGCTCACGGCCCTCAGTATTTAGCATTTGTCCAGAAAGACAGATAGTCGAGCCCACACGTTGACTATAGGATCGCAGACACACTGCATGGTTGTCATAAAGGGGAACAATTCATCAGGACTCTCCAGAACCCCCCAGCAAGATAATATCTAGGATGCTACCCACTGGCTGAGACGCGCAATTTCCTCATCTCAAGGTTATTAAACATCTGCTCCCCCACCCTTTTCCCCTCTTTTTTTTCTTTTTTTCCCCTTTCCTAATCATCGCCTCTCCACAACGGTTTAAAAAGTCACTGACTCCATTTATCATTCACTAAAAACATTATGGTGTATTCTAATCTATTCTAAATCTGTACAGCTTTTGTACTATTACAATTCTCCAATAAAAAAAAAGTCCCCCCCCCCCCCCAAAAAAAAGCCCAACACTGATGGGAGCTTTTTTTATTGTGTTTGGAGGTTGCAGTTGTGCACATTTTTCTAAAAACTGGGGCACCAGGCTCCTGTCTTCATCTGACAATTTGTATCCCAGAAACAGGACACTGAGGAAGGCTATTGTTTTTTTTTTTTAAGTTGAATTTATAGCCGATTTTGGCAAATCCTACAGTATTGCGGGCTACCTATCTTAAATGTTGCATGAGGGCATAGTCTGAGATAAATGTCATCCACATGAGACAACGCCTCAGGGTCAATGTCATGTAGAATAGATGTTCTTGTACCCCTGTGGGAGTCGGCAGAGTTTTTTCTGAGAGCCAACGGCGCTAAAACTTGTTAAGTCCCTACTTTCAGGCACTATATTTTGGCAGAAGAACCCATTGGATATATCCAGAGTCGTCTTGTATTTTTTGAGCTCTATATTGTTCATAAGTGCTGTGTGCATTTTGTGTGGCAAATGTTTTTGTTTGAGAGTTTAAATCTCTGTAGTCTAAGACTATTCTATATGAATGGCTGGGTTTAGCAACCGGAAATAATGGATTATTCATAGTCTGAGGGTTCAATGAAACCCTGGTACTCCAATTGGTTGAGGATTTCCCTCACAGGTGTTTTTGCATCATATTTTATTGCGTATTGAGGTTGGGATTTTATTGGTATTACATGGTAGAGTGAATCTTTGTCCCATCCTACATGATTTCGATAAAATGCAGGTGCCTGTGCCACTGCCCAATCAATGGCATGCATTTAAACAAGCTTTTAGGGAACAAGGGGCGAGAATGATTTTTCAATTATCTCCTCTCTATAAGGGAGATTGCAGATGAATTCTGGCGGCCAATCTTTCTCAGCCAGCAAGATATCAAATAGAAACGACAGGTTCCCAAAAGATGGCGTCTATCGTAAGTTCAATGTTGTCTTTTAACTGAATAGTTACTCTGTACACCCTATTGGGTGTGGAGACACTCATGCCCGCAGTCTCAACTTTTACGAAGTCATCAGTTGCTTTCACCTCCAGATGCTCTTGAAGATACTGGTAAACTATTGTGACCTCTGCTGCACTGTCAAGCAGTGCCAGTGCCCACTTCCTGTTCTTCAGTAAAGCCCTGTTCTTGAGTGGCATGTCGGATTGTGACTGCTGCCACTTTTTTCTTTTTAAATTGGGGTTTTTGTTGGGGAAGTTTCTCTCCTGTTTTAACTGAAACTTCAGACGAGCGTTGAGTCCTTTCTCGGTTTCACAAACTCAGTTTGCTGCTCTTACCGCCCACGTCTCTCACTGTGTTTTTCCGGTGAGTCCTGAAAGGAACTAGATTGACGGGAATCAGTATATTGATATTTGTCAGACATTTTTATACTGTCCCTATTTCTAAGGTTATACCTATTTTGTGAGGTCTCCGAATGCGGAGATTCTCCCCTGTCTTTTTTAGGTGTTTGTTGTTTTTTGTCCCAGCGTTTCTTTGGAGCCTTCAGGCACTTGCTTGGTAGTATCTTTATTAGATCTGTCTTGAAATTGTGGTTTAATCAGTCTGGCCCCCAGACTATCTTGACCAATACTAAAATAGGTCTCTGTGATAATCTTTAGCAGCTCGTGTTCTTGATCCTGTACAGGAACGTCCCGGAGCCGCATGCGCAATCCTAATGCAACTCCTTCCCCTTTAAGGTTACTTACTATGATTGCAGATACTGTGGTGAAATTGCCCATTAATTACATCTCCAAAGCTAGGGCTGGGGCAGCCCCGTATTCATCTTAAATTTGTTTTAACACCTCTGGAAGATTGGCAAGTGTTGGTGTACTGTGTGCGGTAGTATAGATCGTGGCAAATACTGTGCCCCAAGTATTGCAGTTATCAACAGTGGGAACCGGTTAGAAATGGGGTCTTTGGTTGACAGTCAGGTTACCGCTGTTCAAGCAAGGACCCTCACTCTAGTCAGGGTAAAAGAGAATCACCCTCAGCTAACCCGTGCTTACCCCCTTGGTAGCTTGGCAGAGCAGTAGGCTTAACTTCAGAGTGCTAGGTGTAAAGTATTCGTACCAACACACACAGTAATTTAATGAAAACACTACAAAATGACAACACAGGTTTAGAAAAATAGGGAATATTTATCTTAACAAAACAATACAAAAACGAGAAAAATCCACCATACACAAGTCAAGTTATTAATAAAAATGCAAAAAGAGTCTTTATGTAGTTTTAAATCTTGGGTGCGTCCAAAATAACCCCGCACAGGCGAGTGCGCGTCTAAAAGGTCTTGCGATGCGTTGATTCCACTCACAAGCGGGACCTTGCGTCGCTTCTCCTTTCGCCGGGTCGGGTGCGTCGTTTCTTCTCTCCGCAGGAGAGCGATGCGGCGATCCTGTCAGCACTCTCATGTCCGGGCAGGCCTTGCGTTGTTTTTCCACGCCCAGCAGTACTTGAGTCGGAAATCCAGCCGCACGATGATCCGAAAACCTCACAGCGCGGGTTGTGATCTCAGCCTCCGTCAGCGATGCTGCACGTCGTTTCTCCTGCTCCGTGCATCGATTCTTCAGTCGCGTTTCCTGCGAGCATCGAGTCTCCGCTGCGGAGCCGGCGGCGTGTCGTTTCTTCTGCCACAGATCGGAGTCACGTCGATCTTTTCCCCACATGGCGCTCTGTGCGTGGATTTCCTTGTCTTTAGGCTGCCAACTTCTCCTTTCAGGGTCCCAGGAACTGGATGGGCACCACAGGGCAGAGTAGGAGTCTCTCCAGAGACTCCAGGGGCTGGCAGAGAGAAGTCTTTTCTGTCCCTGAGACTTCAAACAACAGGAGGCAAACTCTAAATCAAGCCCTTGGAGATTTCTTCTCAAGCGGGAAGGCACACAAAGTCCAGTCTTTGCCCTCTTACTCTGGCAGAAAGCAGCAACTGCAGGATAACTCCACAAAGCACAGTCACAAGCAGGGCAGCTCTTCTTCCTCAGCTCTTCACCAGGCAGAGGTTCCTCTTGTTTCCAGAAGTGTTTCTAAAGTCTGTAGTTTTGGGTGCCCTTCTTATACGCAATTTCTTCTTTGAAGTAGGCCTACTTTAAAGTAAAGTCTCTTTTGAATGTGCAATCCTGCCGTGCCCAGGCCAGGCCCCAGACACTCACCAGGGGGTTGGAGATTGCATTGTGTGAGGGCAGGCACAGCCCTTTCAGGTGTGAGTGACCACTCCTCCCCTCCCTCCTAGCACAGATGGCTCATCAGGATATGCAGGCTACACCCCAGCTCCCTTGGTGTCACTGTCTAGTGTGAGGTGCAACCAGTCCAACTGTCAAACTGACCCAGACAGGGAATCCACAAACAGGCAGAGTCACAGAAATGGTATAGGCAAGAAAATGCTCACTTTCTAAAAGTGGCATTTTCAAACACACAATCTTAAAATCAACTTTACTAAAAAGATGTATTTTTAAATTGTGAGCTCAGAGACCCCAAACTCCACATGCCCATCTGCTCCCAAAGGGAATCTACAATTTAATCAGATTTAAAGGTAGCCCCCATGTTAACCTATGAGAGGGACAGGCCTTGCAACAGTGAAAAACGAATTTAGCAATATTTCACTGTCAGGACATATAAAACGCATTACTATATGTCCTACCTTAACCATACACTGCACCCTGCCCTTGGGGCTACCTAGGGCCTACCTTAGGGGTGTCTGACATGTAAGAAAAGGGAAGGTTTAGGCCTGGCAAGTGGGTACACTTGCCAAGTCGAATTTACAGTTAAAACTGCACACACAGACACTGCAGTGGCAGGTCTGAGACATGATTACAGAGCTACTTATGGGTGGCACAACCAGTGCTGCAGGCCCACTAGTAGCATTTGATATACAGGCCCTGGGCACCTCTAGAGCACTTTACTAGGGACTTACTAGTAAATCAAATATGCCAATCATGGATAAACCAATTACATACACATTTTGTAAAGGAGCACTTGCACTTTAGCACTGGTTAGCAGTGGTAAAGTGCCCAGAGTAACAAAAACAGTAAAATCAGAGTCAAGCACACATCAGCAACCTGGGGAACAGAGGCAAAAAGTTAAGGGAGACCACGCCAAGGATGAAAAGTCTAACAGAACCATCCTCAATGGCAAGCACATAGTGAGCATTCTATGTTTATCCTAAGATCCTGTCTGGGGAAAAACTGCTTCCGGTGCATTTATTTTTTGAGCTAACCAAAACAGAATTTCCTCCCGCTTGGTGGGTACCTGACCCATAATCAAATGTACAGTTGCAGGGTTAACGCCTGGCGTGACTGCATGTTGTTGCACTGGGGCGCCACGTGCTGGGTTAGTATTTAATGTTTATATAACAAACTGTACTAATAGTCTATATATTATTGTGCGCTCTATATACAGGCAGCAAACCTCAGCTACCGCTAAGGTTGCTGCATCAGGGTGTGGTGTATATGTGGCCAATAAAGGCCAGGTCGGGCCTAACCTAACATGTAATATAGTATGTGGGAGGGTGCCATCCAGCCATTTATTTTGGTCTTGGTAAGATAAAGGTATTTATAAATATGCATAACCTCTGTATTGTGCAGGTATGTAGTTGTGAACTGTATTTCTGTTCCCATCTACTGCTGGAAAAGTGACCCAAAAGTAAAAGAAAAAAAGACAATTAAAAAAAAAAAACATCTGTTCTATAGGCTGGATGAGCCTCACCAACAAATGTGACTGGACCCCCCTGGGCCGTTAGGCTGTTAGCCAATAAATGTGCAGTGAGCGATGGTCGCATATTTACTGCAATTGCTACCTGTTGTGGGTTCGCCATTTTAATGGTGGATTTATGTTCAGAGATAAGGACACCAAGTGGGGATTAGTCCTTTTAAGGTTCAAGCTTTGATAACCTACAGCTCAAGATAGATACTACCTATCTAGATGAGGAGGAAGTCCTCAATATAACAGACGTCTCTGTACATAGTATTGAGGTGCTTTTAGCCTTAAATGAGACCGAGATACACAGGAGGATCCGAATATTAGTGCCTGACCAAACAGGTTCTCATTATGTTAATGAGGCTACTGGATTTGGGAGATGGGATCATTCAAACAATCAGCAATTTGCAAAGCGCACTACTCACCTGTGAGGGTCTCAAGGCACGGAGGAGGGGTGAGGGGAGAAGGCAGAGGGGTGGGGGGTGAGATGCTGCTACTGCTCGAACAGCCACGTCTTGGAAAGTTTCTTGAAGGTAAGGAGGTCTTTGGTCTGGTGCAGGTGGGTTGGAAGAGTGTTCCACGGATCACATGGATTAAGGCTACAAAGTATGATTCCACACCACATGACGCCTGTAGGTCTAATCCGGGTTCTCTGGCTAACTAGTAGTGCTTAATCTCTGGCCAAGTTGATTGTGGCAACCGGACGCATGACAAGTAAGACTCCTCAGGGGAATCGTGGTCAATTAGATCCCATCCTTTTCTCTCAGTGACTGAAAGTCTCATACAGGCAAAGACAACAGAGTCAGAATATAGTTCAATAAGGATTTATTGAAGTAACTGCATCTTAGATAAAAAGGCATGTATTGCAATAACTAGGATGATAAAACAAAATAAAAACAAGCCAGTGACTAACAGTAAAACATAAGAACAGTCCTACCATACTGTCACTAGGAGTGATATATATTTCTCCTACCTACACTATGTTTGAGCACAGCATAATAAACCTAATCTGCCCCCCCTCCCTGGTACATCATACCTCATACCTGGAGGAAGAAGCCTGTATTCTAGAGAGACACTGTCCCTGTGTGGATCTGGAGTCTGGCAGTCTAAGCAAGTAGCTGCAGCGAAGCAGACAGCAATCAGCATACAGTTGTGGGTGTCTAGCTGGAATCTCCCTCTAATGAGTTTCGGCCAAAGGGGTGTTTTATAATAAAACAACTGACATTCTAAGAAATGTTACCCACATATGAGTGTGTGTTTTCCGTGAATGTTGGAGACACAGCATACCACGTTTGTCAGCAACCCTATGTGACTGTAGCCTTGGAGAAAGCACAAAGTGAAATAAATGTCCCACTAAAAACGTGATGCTATCTTAGGCGAAAGTACAATGAGATAAAGAAAATAAAACGGCACTGCAAATGTAGCTATTGCTAGAAAAAAAATCAATTCTGAATAAAAGGTAACAGGGTTAAAGTGCTTATTGGCAGGCCTAGTAAGCTAAAATGATGTGTCTAAAATATGGCTAAAATACAACACCCTTCCCTTGCCGGTCAAAGGTGCTTTAAAAGCTCAAGCAAAACATATCTAATAAAACTCCTTTACTAAAAAAAAATATATAGGTCAATAGTGACAAGCTAAGAGAGACAGAGGCAATCTGAACAAGTAAGGAAAAAATTCAAAAATGTAACAGGCTTAAAGTGCACATCAGCAGGCCTAGTAAGCTAAAATGATGTGTCTAAAATATGACTAAAATAACTATACAACAGCTCCTTCGCAATGGCAAAGGAGTTTCACCCCACTGGCTGAGCCAACAGCTGAAAAATAAAACAATATTTTAGTGTCTATGGAGGGGTGCGGCTGTTCCATGGGAGGAAGAGGGAGTGGTGGAGGCGGGGGTTGGAGCCAGTGCACTAAGTGCATATGTGAGGTTGGCCGGCCGTCTTGCGCTGGCCAAACGGACATGTTCACTTAGGCCTCTCCAACCAGGCTGTGAAACACAGTCGGGTTGGAGAAACTGCACAGATCCCAGTGCACTGCAGACCAAACCGCAGACCAAACCGCTAAGACCAATCCTGACGGTGCGCGCCAAAATTGCATGGGGAGCTTGTGCTGGTGTCCCCTGGGACTGCTGGGTCACCAACACAGCTGAGGGAAGAGGATTGAGGCAGTCAGCAGTGGTGGCAGCAGCAGAAACAGGTAAGTTTTTCTTTTTGTTTTTTTAAAAATAATTTTATTTCACCCTGTAACTCACCCCGCCCCTCCCCTTGAGATTTGCGGGACGCTGTGGGCTCCTATTAACCTCCAAGTCATTAAGGCCTGCCAAAGGAAGCCGGAAAATTGCCAAAAATATGCAGCATGAGCTCTTTAAAGGCCTCAACCTGCTTTGGCGTCACTGATGGCCTGGAGAACTAGTGGCACATTTGAACCAATTTCGGAATCTGCTTCTCAGTTGGGGATTGGGAGGGAGATTGAGTGACACTTTGACACCCTTGCAACTTCACATTTGACAGAAGGTGAGTTGAGTTGACTACTCCTTATATTTTCTCTTCAATTTGGACGTTGGCCTACCAAATGACTTTGACTGCGAAGAGGTCACAGGATAGACCTTGAGAGCAGGAGCTGGTCTGCACCCTCAACTTGGTGTGTAACTTACACAAGGTCCTTCTTTTTATAGCTGGCATCATACGACTTTACTTCATGGTCCAGATTGCCTTCAGGTGCATTAGGAGACTCTCACTGCATGACCTGGAATCGTACCCTAAGCTCAAACACCAAAGGCAAACTTCATGCGGGTCTGTTACAGATATCTGTTTTTGATAAGTCACTACATGGCTTGATTCCCTGTTGTAGGTGGGAACATCGTTTCCTTGCACACCGGACTTAGATTTGAGAATCGTTTGAACTGACGAATGAGGAAGTAGAGTTCCAGATCTGCGCTCAAAGGCATGGAAAGAAACAAAATTACATTAGCATGCAGGGTGGTGCCTATATACAGTTCTTCTCCATCACTTCTGGAGCGGAACAAAGTCAAAGTGAAGCCACGCAGCACCACCTAGCAGGGCACAGGAGCAATGTTATGAAAACTTTTTAGATTCAGTCTGGTACCTGGTGCATTTTCAGTATTTGATGAATCTGTAGTTAGAAGTATTCATCAGAATATGTGCAGCAGTGAACCGTTTTTAAATAGTTTGTAGCATTAGGTAATAATATATATTTCAAGAATATATTAGTTGGATCTAATACAATGCAATGGACACAGATTTTTTTTAATGACAACGTTTTGTAGTCAGAAGAAGACAAGAAAAGGAGCTTAAGGCAATAGAGGTTGATTAGACTGTTGTGGTAGATCACTGCTTGTGAATCTTAGGAGACTGCCTGTTACATCTGCAGTTATAGAGCATCACTTGTGTGCAATGGTGATGTTTTTTGGTTGTAATAAAGGTGCAGCTCTCATTGTAGCAAGCAAATCAATGCAAAACACGGTAAATTAATTTCTAGTTCATTCATAAAACATATTTTCATTATTAGAGATTGAAATACAAAAGGGAACTGAATCCAATTTATGCAAGTGGAATAGCCCTAAATTTACAGTTAGCCTTTGAAGATTGCAGTTTGTTGGGAGGCGGATATTTGGATCCAGTGTTTATGGGAAGTGTAGCATCAACACATCAACTTATTTTCCCTGTTAAAACAAAAAGACATTTCATGTTTCATTTTAATTTTTGAAAATTTCATGGAACCCCCCTGCCAACATAACCATCTAGCAACCTATTATGTAATACACTCCCGTAGAGCACACAGATTCTGTTGATCAATTCAATGCCTTTCTCAGAACAAACAATGAATGAATACATTCTTTATCTTGGGAGACTTTAATGTCACATGAACAAACTTACTGGCAAAACATTCCACCACACAACTGCAGTTTATAAATAGGAAGACTCTCTACCAACGCTGTATAACAGGCTCATCTAAGTGTATTCCTTTTTATGAAGAACACATCAACCTCATTAAGCATAAAAGCCATTTTCTAACATGAAGACATCATACCAGCTTACATTATAAAATAACCTTCAACTCGGAACCCAGACGGAAGGGCCGCCACACTGATACACCGGCAGTACACTTCCTATGCAGGCGATAGTGGGGGACGAGCGGTAACCCACTGAACCACACCACTTCCCGGTATGATGGTAACTCCTGGAGGAGCTGGACACTTCCCCTGCTGGAGAGACGTGGCGGCTCTTCGACCTGTGCAGTAGACACCCTAGACCGACGTGATACCCTCCTCCCACACCAACTAACCTTCCCCCCCCAACCCCATCATAACGATTCATACATTCTCCTGAAATGATGGGACACACAGATGCTTTTTTTCTGCGTTTATTTAGTTTAAAATGAATAATATGGTACCTAAGATGTTTGGCAAATTCTCCACTGAATGGTATGTAGGTGCATATGAACAAGTTATTTACCTTCGGTAACGCATTATGTGGTAGAGACTATCTAGCTGCAGATTCCTTGCATTTGAATTCCCGTCAGCTTAGAATCCAGAATCATTCTGCTGAGCAATATCCTGCAAGCGCCGTTGGGTGTGTCATTCAGATCCACGTGCATCATCCGGATCTGCGTGGCTTCGTCAGTGTCGTTGCAGCCGTCTGTGATGTCACAGTCACCTATAAAGATACCACCCCAGCACGCGTACGTCAATTCTTTTATCCACAAAACTTCCATGCCAGAAGTGCAGAGTCATGGATAGAACCAAAAATTGTCTGAGCAAAACTAGGGTCCTGAAAAGGGATAAACCCTAACCCTACTAGACTACAGAGCGGGGAGGCATGGGTGGGTGTAAGGAATCGGCAGCTAGAGTCTCTACCAGATAATGTGTTACCAAACGTAAGTAACTTGCTCATCTGATAGAGACTTCTAGCTGCAGATTCCTTACCTTTGAATAGATACCCAAGCCATAACCTCCTAGCAGTGGGCCGCAGATACTTCTCCTTACACTAAGAAGTCCTGTAGAACTGAACTGGCAAAGTGCCAGTCTCTTTGTACTAGAATGTCCAGGCAGTAATGTTTTGGAAATGTGTGCAAAGATGCCCACGTTGCTGCCTGACAGATCTTCAGGACTGGTATGCCCAGAGCTAGTGCAGTGGAAGCAGCTTTGCCCCTGGCAGAATGAGCCCTCAGGAGGCTGCTTCTTGGCCAATGCCTAGCAGATCTTGATGCAGAGAATGACCCAATGGTTCACTTCTGCACTGCCTGACCCTTCTTTGCTCCAACGTATCTCACAAAGAGTTGGTCATCCACCCGAAACTCTTCTGTCCGGTCAAGATAGAATGACAGCGCTCTTTTTGGGTCCAGATGGTGGAGTCACTCCTCTTCCTTAGAGGGATGCAGTGGATCAAATAAGGTGGGCAGGGTGATGTTCTGACCCAGATAAAATGGGGTCACCACCTTGGGGAGTAAAGAGGCATGTGTTCTAAGAACCACCTTGTCTGTGAACATGGTGAGATACGGGGGCTTGATTGAAAGAGCCTGCATCTCACTCACCCTCCTGGCAGATGTTATCGCCACTAAGAAGGCAGTTTCATGGTAAGCAGCCAGAGGGGACAGTTGTGCAAAGGCTCAAAGGTAGCACACATCAGAAATGTGAGGACCAGATTTAAGTCCAATTGGGGCATAACAAAGGGTGTAGGGGGAAACATACGTACAAGCCCTTTGAGGAATCTATGTACAATGGGGGATTTAAACAGAGAAGGCTGATCAGGCAGCTGAAGAAATGCTGATAAGGCAGAAAGATAGCCCTTGAGAGTCCACAAGACACAAGAACCCTGCTGGGAAAGAGAAAGTATGAAGAGATGGATATCAGAAAGAAGCAAAAAGAGGATCAATAGACCTTTTCTGTACAATAATATACAAAGTGTTTCCAACAACAGGCGTATACCGTTTTAATGGAGGGATGCATGGCTGCCAAAATAACTTTACAGACTTCAGGAGGAAAGTCAAAAGCCATCAACTGCAGCCACTCAACCTCCACGCATGAAGGTGCAGAGTTGACAGGTTTGGTTGGAGAACCCTCCCCTGCTGCTGAGACAGAAGATCTTCCCAAAGGGGCAACCTGATAAGAGGATTGATGCTCATTTTGAGAAACACAGGATACTAGACTCTCCATGCCCAATCCAGAGCCACTAGGATGACTTGGGCCTGGTCGTTCTTGATCTTCTTGGGAACTCTGGGCAGGAGTGGTATGGGCGAAAAAGCGTAGAGGAGGCCTGAACTCCACTCACAGTGATTAGCATCAGCAAACAATTGCAGCCTTGGAAACTCCAACGCGCAATACTGTTGACATTGTGCATTCTCTGTGGAGGTGAACAGATCTAACCAAGGCTCTCTCCACTGCTGAAAGAGTCCTTGCTCCACCTCCAGATAGCGATACCATTCGTGATCCACTAGGTCTCGATAGCTGAGTTTGTCTGCCCTGGCATTCCGAAAACCTGCCAGGTGTTGAACTATGACTATAAAGAGAACGGAGCACTCTGCTACATAGTTTCCTAATATCAATAAATTGTATGCATGGATCCCTAGATTGTGTAAGAGAAGAGTAAAGGTTAACCTAATTGTTCAATTGTGATATCAGTGGTGTTGGAAAGTTCCCAGACTATGGTAATAAATTTACAAAAAAGTTTTAATACTAATGATACCAATGTAATCTCAGAACATATATACAAATAATTGAAAACAAGACAATAGAATAAACCAAAAACAAACCAAAATACACATACATAACAGAAAGCATGTTTAAATCACACACTATAAAAAATTCAAACCCAAAACAGTCTGTCTCAAAAAGTGACTATAGTCAGTACACCCAACTCCAAATATTCCATGGAACGGGTGTATAATGTCCAAATTGTTGACTTGGGACAGTAGAAGTTCTTGCCATCCAATGTGAAAAGTGATTGTACAGTCCAGACCAAATTCAGCCTGTCATCCAATACGTAAAAATGATTACACACTCCAAACCGGATTCAGCCGACACGTGTTTCGTCCTACAAAGGATTTTATCAAGGCTGATAAAACAAATCATATAGTCCCTTATTATGACTTATCTTTCTTGTCATTAGTCAAAAACCCAAAAACAATTCACATAGTGTGTCTTCATGCAAATCACTAAATAAAATGTGTGATATCACAAGTGGAAATTATGTAATTAGTAAGCCAATTCACCAAAATACCACAATCATCGCATAAAGTCTAAACAGACAGTGAACAAACAGAAACCAATCTACTAGACGTTCCCAAATGCATGTCGTTTAGTAACAAAAAACTACATGTTAGGATCCAATTAACCCAAGGAGAGAAGCAGCAAGCACATAGTGTCCATGCATGTTGTTATTCGTAAGTTTGTAAAAGACACAGAGTCCCAATAAGGCCGGAATTTAGACGGTGGTTAGTAATTGAATGTGTATAATATATACTAGTTAGCACCTAAATTGTGACAGCGAAATGTATAATATAATACCTTGTCTTTCTATGTTGGAAGAGAGACTGTTCAAACTATGGTGAACCGATTAAGTACAGCATCCAATATGTCTGAAAAATAACATAGTGATGGTACCGTGTCCAAATAGAAGCAGCCAAAAATAGTATAAGCTAATCATTCCAAAAATTCAACCGACCTGTACTAAATTAACTCCAATGGAAACCTTGTAAAATAAATGTACCTTGGATTCGCAATGCGAAACGTTTCTCCCAGAAATATTTTGAAAATCCAAACACTTGTTTTATCTGAAACAAATCGGAAGAGAAAAAGGACGACAAAGTTTATTAATAAGGGAAACGCTTCAATAGTTCCCCCTCTGTGATAGGAATATCGTGTGTGCCGCTGATTAGCCAATAGTTATAAAGCTCATCCGATGTTGTGTGGATGAATATATATTTAAGAATATCACGTCCCTTAAACTATAGTAGGTATGCTGCCTACCTTGTGTGTAATGACCGCACCGCGATAACCAACCTCCTCAGTCAACATCGGCAAAACGGACTCAATCAGAGGTTCCTCTTTTTAAAGTGCATAGACATAAAAGTAGGACATGTTTTGTTGATTCCTTACTTCCTTGCAAACCGCTTCACACTCCTAGATGTGAAGCGTCCGCCATCTTTGTATGTTTGCGCAGCCTCATACTAAAAAGTGTTGTTAACGAGAAACAACACCTACTAAACCAGGTCAAATGTTAATATATAAACGTCCACTTTGAAATAAGTGGCCCCATGGGTACCGTACTTGGAATCCTTAATTGGCTCAAAAAAATAATAAATATACAGAACCAATGGGTATCCATGGTCATAAGTAAAATTCATGTGCCATACTCAGGCGCCATCTTAGGGGAACCCATAATGTACTAAATGCTACACCGAACTACAAGATACGGTGAGTAGCCTATATATATCCCAAAAAATCAACTAATCCGTTTCTAATAAAAATAAGTTGCTAATGGACAAAGTGTATTATCAGAATCACACACTTATCAAAGTACCATTGTGAGAGGAAAATTGAAAATATTGTAAAAGCGTGTCCACAGCAAATAAGAAAATGTCCTTCACGGTGGTATCAATGATGTATTCACTCTATGCCTGTTATAGCAAATGGTGTCAAATTCGACCAAATGCGACCTGGCGCATGTAGGTAATATCCTACCAATGTGAATATCCAATAATGTCTACTAGTACCTCATTAAAAGTTCTTATGCAAGCATATCTCGAGTCATAATTTGCTGTGCTTAGAGAAAGTTGAATTAATTAAGAATGTTTAGGTACAGGGTGTTGTTAGTATGTAGGGAATTCTGGTTATGAATATAGACGTTAGTAGATGTGTCTGTATGCCATGCAGGGTGTCCATGAACATATTATGAAAACATAGATAATATTTTCCAATATTAGTTGAGATAATATGATGACAACATTGCATATTCATAGCAAACATGGACATTGTTGTGATGGTAAACAGTTTCATCAATTAATATGAACTCATAGAAAGTAGTGCATTTCGTGATCTAAATTCATGCCAAACTGTATGCTTTTCAACTTGATTATCCATTTAGATTCATTCCTTCTAAGTTCCAATTCGCGCTTCCCCCCTCTCGGATGTGCTGGTATATGGCTGATGCCCATGTATTTGAACATCGGAATCTCCAATGTAGCATGTTCGTGATTCATATGACGTACTAGCGGCGATAAGGCATTGTTGTTCCTCAAAGCCAGTACATGTTCTTGAATCCTCTCTTTGAGAGGTCGGATAGTGCTCCCTACATAGATCTTTGTACATTCACATATCATAATGTAAACTACATATTTAGTATTACAGTTAATAAAGTCTTGAATCCTAAATGTTTTGCTGCCATTGAAGTTGAATGCGGAGGTCTTATGTAAAGCCAAATGACATATGTTACATCGACTGCAGCAGAAAAAACGCCTAGGTTTTTCAGGTAACCAGGTTATTGTTTTTTTGAGTGGTGGTAAAAAACTCTTACATATCAGATCCCTGATAGTGGTACCCTTTTTGTGAATCATACGGGGTTTGGTGGATAGTAAATGTTTCAGATTATTGTCAGTATGTAAAACGTTCCAATGTTTGAACAAAATTTTATAGATGTCCTGGCTATTTTGACTATATGCAGTGCAAAACGAAATCAAACTCTTTGATGTACTGTTCTTTTTTACCCTATTTAATAAAAGTGACGATCTTGTCACTTTGCTTAGTTTTAGTCTACCACTATTCATGATTTGTCTAGAATAGCCTCTCTGAATAAATCTGTTCTCTAACTTGTTCAGTTCTTCTTCACATAGCCTTTCATTGCTGCAATTTCGTTTAACCCGAATCATTTCACCAAATGGGATGGCATTGATTTGTGTAGTCGGGTGAGAACTTTTAGCATGTAACACTGCGTTGCAGGCAGTCGATTTGCGATATAGGTTTGAATGTACACAATTGTTTTCCACAAATATTTCCAGATCTAAGAAATTAATTCGATTCTTACTTAATTCATAAGTCATTTTGATATTAAAATAATTGTTGTTAATATGATGAATGAATTTAGTCAACTGTGGTTCATCGCCAGTCCAGATCATAAGTACATCATCGATGTACCTCCCCCAAAAGAAAATATTGTCCGTTAATTCAGAGGGACCATTCAACCACAAATGAATCTTTTAAAAAAGACCCATATATATATTTGCATACGAGGGCGAAAAGCGTGAGCCCATGGCCACCCCATGTGCCTGCCTATACCATCTGCCTTCATGTATAAACACATTATTATCAAGTATGAATTCAATCATGTCAACTAACATATTAGTATGTTCCAATTGTGAAGCCGATCTATTTGCCAAAAAATGTCGAATCACTTCAAGGCCTTTGTTCTTCGGTATACAAGTATAAAGGGAGCTGATATCTAGGGTCACCCAAGTCATGTCAGGAGACCATGTAATGTCTTCTAACTTAGTCAGAACATCACGTGTGTCCTGAAGATATGACGGAAGGTTACTGACAAACGGCTGCACAAAGCTGTCAATGTATTTAGATAATGTTTCCATAGGTGAGTTTAGTCCCGATATGATAGGTCTCCCAGGTGATGCGGTCTTGTGTTTGTGAATTTTAGGGAGTATATATATGCATGGTGCCTTGGGACATGCATTGAATATATACTTATACTCATCATCCGAGATTAGGCATTGTCCTAACCAGTTAAGTAATAATGTCTCCAAATCATGGACAATTTTGGACATTGGATTGTCTTTCAATTCTATATATGACGTACTGTCTGCCAATTGTCGATCAATTTCTTTGATATAGTCAGATCTATTTAAAATGACTATATTCCCTCCCTTGTCTGCTTCCTTTATAACTATAGCCCGGTTTTCACTCAGATCTTTCAGTGCCAATCTTTCGTTCTTACTTATGTTAAATGAAATATATGATCTGCCCTCATCGATCTTTTTTTCAAGTTTATTGAGATCGTCTTCAACTAACCTGTGAAAGGTATCTATGGCATTGTCCCTAATCAGCACTGATGTGAAAATGGATTTGGGCTTAAGACCGCTATTCAGCGATAAGTCCTGTGTGATATTTAAATCGTTAAGGACTTGTTGAGTGTTGCTAGTTTCAATGTCCGTGTTGCTAAGTGAAAGTAATGCCCTGCTGTTCTAGCCATGTCCAGAGACGCAGAGCCTCTTGACAAAGGGTCCACAACCCCAAACCGCCCTGCTTGTTGCAGTACCACATTGCGGTTGTGTTGTCAGTGAACACCTGCATTATCTTCCCTTTCACAACAGGAAGAAACGCTTTCAATGCTAGTCGGATCGCCCAGAGCTCCAGCAAGTTGATATGGAGTCTGGATTCTGCTGGAGACCAGAGACCTCTGCCTCTCCCAGATGGACGTCCCATCCAGGAAGTGGCACATCCATCACTACTTTAACATCTGTTTGGGGAAGGGAGAGGAGTCTGCCCCTGACCCAATCGCAGGTCACTAACCACCACTGGTCTTTTGCAGTTCCCTCCGAGATCTGACCCATGTCAGCAAGATTTCTCTGATGCTGTGCCCAGTGGAACTTCAGGTCCCACTGCAGAGCCCTCAAATGCCATCTGGCATGTTTGACTAACAGGATGCAGGAAGCCATGAATCTCAACAGTCTCAGAGTCTGTCTTACCGAAATCCAGGATAGAGGCTGAAACATCGGTATCATACCCCGAATATCTTGGATTCGCTGTTCGGGATGATATCCAGAACAGCTCAGATGAAAGGGAGCTTCTGAGAGGGAGTCAGGTGTGACTTTGGCACGTTTTATAGTGAACCCCAGCGAATGCAGGAGGTGGGCTGTGGTCTGAAGGTGAGAGACGAGAGCCTGCGGCGCAAGAGCCTTCAACAGCCAGTTGTCGGTAAGGGAAAGACTGAAATCCCTAACCTGCACAGATGAGCTGCTACCACCGCCATCACCTTGGTGGACACCTGAGGGGCACTGGTGAGACTGAAGGGAGGCACAGTAAACTGAAAGTGCTCGCTCGTGGCCCACCTTGAACCGCAAGTAACACCTGTGGGCGGGCAGGATGGGAATATGAAAATACGCATCCTGCAAGTCCAAAACTACCATCCAGTCTCCTTGGTCTATGGCAGACAAGACCTCAGCAAGAACTTGAATTTCTCCTTTCTGAGGAAGAGATTGACGTCCCTTAAATCCAAGATATGGCGAAGACCCTTGTTTTTCTTTGGAATCAGAAAGTAGCGGGAATAACAACCACTGCCTACTTCTGACATTAGGACCCTTTCTATGGCTCCCTTGGCAAAGAGCCGTAACTTCCTCGCGGAGCAAGATTAAATGATCCTCTATCAACCATTCTTTCAAAGGAGGGATGGAAAAACTGGAAGGGGAGAGATCAGCCCTCCTGCATGATCTGCAAAACCCATGTGTATGATGTTATGGACCGCCAGTGAGGGAGATGAAATTGAACCCTCCTTCCAACTGGATGAGCATGGTCTTGCAGAACCATACTAGGACAGCGTGGGTGTTGCGGAAGAGGGGGCCTTGGTGGTGGCTGACCTCTGGCTAGACCCACTGGGTCTGAGGGTACCACAACCTCGTTCTCGCACTGGATGATGTGAAGCTGGAGGACGGTGGCTAACCTGTGGTTGGCGTGGTACCCTGCCCCCCCGAAGCCTCGAAATAGGCAATTGGCAGACTGCTGGTGAACAGGTGCCGAGAGGCCCATGGATCTGGCCATGGCTTAAGAGTTCTTGAACTGAAAAGGAGAGAGACATCGAAGGGCATATCCAACAGATTTGCCTGGACATCCCCTGAAAAGCTAGTGGTACGAAGCCAGGCAGGGCTATAAAGGGGCGCTGACAAGAAAATCGCCCTGCCCAGCGAGTCGGTCATCTCCAAGCCACACCGAATTGTAAACTTGCCCGCATCTCTCCTATCTTTGACATTGTGGGTGAGAGTGTCCCGTACACCCTACAGGACCTGGGCCAGCACCTGTGCCACCATATCCCATAAAGTAAGAGAAAATGGCCGAATAGGCATGAGGTGTTTACGGACCTCAATGCCAGGCTGGAGGAAGAAAGCATCTTCTTCCCAAGTTGGTCCAGCCTCTTGGATTCCCTATCCGGGGGAGCGAAAGGGAAGGTACCATGGGAAGTTGAGGCCTGGACCACCAAGCTCTCTGGGGTGGGGTGTTGGGTGAGAAAACTAGGGTCTGTAGTAGCTGGTCGATGGCGGCGGCCAATTGGCCTATTTACAGGAGCACCTGTGCTGGGTTTGGAACACGTCCCCAGCAGGGCATCAGTAAGGGTTTCATTAAAGGGTAATGTCGGCTGTGACGTAGCAACCCCCAGCTGAAGCAACTCTGTCAGGATCTTAGTCCTGACTGGCACTGTAGGCAACCCGAGGTCCAAGACCTCAGCCGCTCTACGCACCACCATGGCGTATGATGCTCCCTCCTCCGTAGCCACAGAAGGAGGTGAGAGCATACCACTATCTGGAGAAGTATCCAGTTCACTGGCTTCCTCTAGTTCCTCATCCCAGTCCTGCTCCTCTAATACATATTCCAATGGGTCCTCAGACCCCTCCCATTCCTCACCTGTGCCTGGATGATCAAAATAAGCCTCAGGCACTGATCTGGGCCTAGTCGTCACCGTTGAAGTCTTAATTGGTGTTGTGCGACATCGTTCCGGCTCATTTGAAATGAGGATGGGGCTCCCACCACCAATGGGTGCCGGTGGTGGTGGGGGGAGCATTGACGTCGGGCCCGGCGCCGGAAGAGGCTGACTGAGTGGAACCGTAGTTGGTCTGGATCCAAAATAATCCTGGGGCCCCCACTGGCACCGGGGCTGAAGCTGCCGCACCCAGTGGGGCCTCTGCTGTCCGCGCGGGGCTCGAGAAACCATAGGGCAGCCTGCTCAAAAACAAGGTGCATGGCTTTGTAGAAGTCTTTAATTTGAGCGGGGTCACTCCGACTCCCGGTAAAGGGGGGGGGAGACGCGAAGTCTGCCCCAGCAACCGTTCAGCAGAACGTGCTCGGAACGTAGACGTTCCCGTGGCACCTTGTTGGCTGACGGGCGGGGCAAAGTCAAAGTCCCCTAGGACTTCTTGTGCCTCATCCCAAAGTGCCCGAGGACCTCGAGTGGGAGGAAGAGGACTTGGGGCTCCTGGAGCAGTCCTGCGACCTCCTCCTTGAGTGGGACTGTGACCTCCGAGGAGTTGCGCCGACCAAAGTCGACTGCCAAGCCGCCATGAGTTTTAGAGATTGTTCTCTCAAAGCCTTTGCCATTGCCCGGCAGTTGGAGCACGACTGAGTCGTGGTCCCTGTCGAGGCACCAGAAGCATACCTGCTGGGGGGCTGTCACCGACATGAACCCAGTCTTCCTGGATGACATGAACCCGGTCTTCCTGGATGACATCTTCCTCACACAGATGAAAAAAGGTCGAAAAAAGCCTTGCCAAAAAAGGCGAAGGGTAGCTCGATCCCAGAACTGCGCTTAACCGGCACAGAAGGAAAATAACTGACGTGCATGCGCCTTTATAATGACCATGACATTACAGGCGGCTCCAACGACGCTGACGAAGCACGTGGATCCGAATGACACCACCCGACAGCACGCGCAAGGTATTACTCAGCAAAAACATTCCAGATTGAAAGCTGACACCAGGGAATTTAAGGTAAGGAATATGCAGCTAGAGGTCTCTATCAGATACAATATGCAAGTAGTACCTAAGTACTCCGATCATGACACTCTTAAGATGTGGACCTAGCAACCTACCAAGAGCACCATGGGCTAACAATCCTTCTCAGAATGTAAAACTACGGTTATATTACAAGAAGATAAGTTGTATGATGTACTACGTCTGAGAATGCCAATAGAGTTTAAAAATAAATAAATAACGTTCAACTCTTCAGCGAACTATGGCTCCAACTAAAACACCTTATTAAAAGATGATACCTTTGCTGACCATCTCGTAACAAGTCATATCATCCCTTGTTAAAGAATGTCTGGCTCTACCCCAACCAAATTTGTAACTTTCGGAGAGTAACCCATCTGCCTTTGTTGGGAAACATGATTGTGATTTATATGTCTAACAAACTCTCAACAAACATTGAACACAACAAGTTTTCACTAACTTATCAACAGTAAGTCCTTTTGAAAGCATAGAAAGCATACCACGACCTGTGGGGTACATTCGCCTGTGGGAGATGTGCTTTTTGTTTTACCCTGCCCTTGGTTTTTATTTTGCACTGCGTTTCTATTTCATGACTCACCTGTTCGAGTGAGCAGGGTGGGTTGGCTGGAGGTTGGCAGGCTAGTTTTTAAAAAAACATCCTGTCACCTGTGGAGCACACTCACCTTTGAGAGAGTTCCTATTTTTATTTTAACCTGCTCTTATTTTTAATTTTGCGCCATGTTTCCATTTCATTTCACGACTCGTCTGTCAGAGGGAGTGTGGTGGTTGGGCTGACTACCATTGGCTGGCGGTTGGCAGGCTAGTTGTTGGAAATGTCGTTTACTGGGGCTATGGCATGTCAGCGCAGCAGGCGCACCCTAGGCAAGCCCGCCTGTGCCTGGATGGTGCAGTCCGTCTAAAGACAGTCCCCTTATGCTACACAATGGGTGAACTTAAGCTCCTAGCCCCTACCATTGCTGCAGACTGCCGACACACTCTGGATGTTTCTGGAGGCATTAGGGGCCGTGGTAGGTGTAATTTTCGTTGTTTCATGCCAAAAGGGGGACCTCTGGGGAGGACTCGCAAGCCACTGTAATTCAGTTATGGCACGCTGTTACCTATTAAACTGTTGCACCCTGGTGAAACAAGCTGCTGAGATCTTTGACCTCCTTATACACAATGGTCCTGATGTACTCTTTGTGTCTGAGATTTGGCTTACTGAATTTATTGGCACCTGATATCTTAGCAGCAGTCACACAGGAGTATGCAATTGTGAGTCTGGACAGACAGATTTTAAAGAAAAGGGGATGGATTGCTATCATTTTCAAGCAAAATTTTAAGTGTGCTTTTTCAGCAATTGATATTGCAGGCAGTGAAGCAGCTTATTTTTCCTTGACTCTATCAGATAATTTTTCTCTAGCTGGCTTTGTGGTCTATCGCCATCCAGCCCGGCCCCAAATTATGTCACTATGCTGGCAGATACTTTGCCTTCTTTCTCAATATGCCATTTCCTTTTATTAGTTTTATGGGATTTTAATCTCCATATGGGAGATCCAGAGTGTAAAGCTGCAAACATATTGGTAGAAGATTTGGAAGCTCTCCAATGTGTTCAATTGGTACACCTTCCCACACATAAAATGAGTCGCACATTAGATCTGATTTTTGTCAATTTCGCTGGGGTGGTAGTAGATATTCCCACCCCCCTCACTTGGTCGGACAACTTCCAGTTTCCAATACCTAGGCCTTTAATGAGTGTGTATATATATATAGTAGGTAATGTAGGTAAGCTGATGAAATCACGTAACTGGAGGATCATCACATCCGCAGCTTTTTTGGAAAGTCTTGCGTTAAATAGCCCTGTTTTATCTACAAATTTGGACAAGGAGAGTTCACAGCTGGTTAACTGGATCATGGGAATGTTGGGCCTTATTGCACCAGTAATTTGCCACTCAGGTAAGCGACTTAAAACCTCAGCCGAACGGTTTAATGAAGAACTCTGGACTCCGATAAAGTCTTGAAAACATCTTGGGCTGCTTTGGTGTCAATTATAAACTGCAGGAGGAAGTTATCTCTCGCACAGCCTTAAATGACTAGCATAAGCAGGTTAGGAAAACACATTGCCTCTTATGCCAACAAAATTCAACAAGCACAGAACTCTTCAAGAGAACTATTCTCCATTGTAACGGCACCATGTTCCCTTGAACGGGTTGCCCCCAACTAGCATCCCAAACGAGGAAGAGTGTAACAAGACTGCCCATTTCTTTTGCAATAAGATACTTCGCATCTACTACTCCTTTCCTAAGGAGGTGACCGGGCTCCCTGCCTTCATGTATGGTTCAAACCTACGAAGATTAAAACAGGACTATTGGAGTTTAGCACTCTTGATCCTGATCACTTACAGGTCCTATGGGGGAGGGTGATACCCTGCCGCTATGATTCTGGAGAGAGGCAAGAAGGAAATTATTCCAGGATTGTATGCCCTCCCTAATATGTCTTTTGCAACAGGTCAGGTTTCTGCAAGTTGAAAACAGGCTATTATGGTGCCACTGCTAATAAATACCTTCCCTCGATGCTG
The DNA here is from genome assembly GCF_031143425.1 of Pleurodeles waltl. Taxonomy (NCBI): domain Eukaryota; kingdom Metazoa; phylum Chordata; class Amphibia; order Caudata; family Salamandridae; genus Pleurodeles; species Pleurodeles waltl. The sequence goes on from NC_090447.1 coordinate 1,441,612,129, forward strand.
GAAAACCTGAGGCCAATCTCTTTGCTTCCGTTTTTCACCAAAGTGGCCAAAATACATTTGAATGACCAGCAATTGGATTTCATCAAAGCAAAGGAGTTACTACATGAGACAGAATCCGGTTTTAGCCCTCATTTCATCACAGAATCTGCCCTATTAGCATCTGAATCTTTGAGACAGATTGCAGAAAGGGGGAAAACTGCGGCTCTGATTATGTTGGACTTTTTTTGTACCGTCTCCCATATTACACTGCTGGAACGTTTGTGGAAGAACAGAGTGAGGGAGCTGGCCCTGCGGTGGTTAGCTTCCTTTCTTCAGAATCGTACCTTTCAGGTGGTTCAACATCAGTTTTCTTCAGAGGTGGTGTCGCTGCAGCAGGGGAAACCACAAGACTCAGTACTGAGTCCTACTCTGTTCAGTCTTTCTATGTGACCCTTTCTGACGCCATTGAGGGTCATGGATTTACAGCTTATTATACGCTGATGGCGGACACCTTATTATTACTCTCTCTCAGGATGGAGGAGTATCTGCCTCGCGTCTTAAATCTTGCCTGGCTGACCTTGTAGAATGGATGCCCCAAAGCTGCCTCAAAATTAATAGGGGTGTGGTAGGCCGGATTAAAGGACAACACGAAGCCCTGGAGTAAAGTAGGAAGGTGATTTATTGAAGAATATAGTGGAGTATGAACAGGTTTTTCTCTGTGTTTCTTGTCGTGTTCTCGGATAGCTTTGGACTCGTTTCCCTGGATCTTTACTTCTTCTTTGTTCTTTTCTTCTCTTTTAGGGCTCCCAGGAAGCATATGCGTGTAGAAGAAGAAAAAAAGTATTGATAAGTGGTTGAATTCTCTAACTGTCTTTTCTCCTTTTCTACCTCTTCTTTTCTTTCCTCCTCTGTCTTTCACACTTCTTACTTTCTTTCTTCCTCTTGTCTCTTTTCTAGGAGTCTGTACCGCTGTTATTCTTGTACTGTTTCCTATTATCTTTCTCTTCCTGAATGTAGCTTTCCTTATTTTCTTACTTTCTTTCTATCTTTCAGGCGTTCCTTTCTCTCATAGCACCTTTCTTGGTCTTTTACGGAGCTTTCCGTGGTTTCAATGTTGAGGCCCTTCCTTCCGGTGTTGTCACTACGTTTTAACTTGGTGGGTGTATGTCGATGTGCCTTCATTTAGTGGATTGGTCCGCTAAAGTGCCAGTTTCCCTTCTCTTTGTGTTTCATTCCCACCGCCCACTCCCCCTTGTTTACTATTCCTGCTCCTCCCGTCCCCTGATTATCCCTATTGCGGTGTGGACACGCACCTGCTTGTACCACGCTTCTCCAGAAGCGTGGCAGGGTTCTTTGTTTTCCCTCCCGGGGTCACCGCGGTGTTCAGACCTCAATCTGCCGCCTCTTCGTTTTCTTCTCCCCTGCTGGGGAGAAACCACTCTCCAATTCCTTTGCTCTCCTCCTCGCCGCTCTCCTCCTCGCCACTCTTGGACGGCAGCGTTTTCTCCCCTCCTTCTTCCGGGTTTCCGTCTCGCATACCCGACGTCATGGCCGATGAGGTCCTCTCATTGGTTCCTGCCCCAGGCTGTTCCCGAGCACCTGGGGCAGTGTCAGCACCAGTTGGGTTTGTGCACGGGCTGTCTCCAACCGGCCCGTCACATACACTCCCCCTAGAGAGCGGCTGATAGAGACGCTCCGACGAAGGATACCACAATAGTAAGTTAGCATTTGCCATGTGGGCACCCGGGGAGTGTCGTAACTGAAAGGAGAAAGGCTGAAGTGAGAGGAACCATCGCAGAACACTGGAGTTAGTATCTTTGTTGTGGGCGAGCCAGGTAAGGGGAGCATGATCAGTCACTAAGGTAAAAGTCCTGCCCGCTAGATAATATAGCAGGGACTCCACTGCCCATTTAATATCCAAACATTCCTTCTCTAATGTGGGGTAGTGTTGTTCCCGGGGGAGGAGTTTCCGACTTATGTAGACAATGGGGTGAAAAGTCCCATCGTCTTGTTCTTGGGAAAGGACGGCCCCAAGACCCACATCTGAGGCGTCTGTTTGTACAATAAAGGGTTTCTGGAAATCTGGACAACACAACGCCGGTCTGGACATCAACGCTGTTTTTAACGTTTCAAAGCTCTGTCGTTCTGTATCAGAGAGAGGAGGTAGGGTGTTTGGACATGATTTCCGTAGGAGGTCGGTAAGTGGTCCGGCTAATGTGGAGAATTGAGGTATGAATCGTCTATGGTAACCTACGAGTCCCAGGAAGGCCCTTATATCTTTCTTTGTACGTGGGAGGGAGATCTTAGTGATGGCCTCTATTTTCTCCACCTGTGGTCTGACCTGTCCTTCTCCCAATATATAGCCCAAATATTTGATTCTTGTGTGTCCCAACCTGCATTTCTCAGGATTTGCTGTCAGATTGGCCTTTCTCAAGGCCTGTAAGATGTTGTCTAAGTGTTTTAGGTGGTCGTCCCAGTTCATGCTGTATACTACAATATCATCGAGATACGTTGCTACATACTGATGATATGGTTGTAGGATCCTGTCTATAAGTCTCTGAAAGGTGGCTGGAGCCCCATGAAGACCAAACGGAAGGACCCTGAAGTGATAGAGTCCGGACGGGGTTGCGAAGACGGTCTTTTCCTTATCCTCTGGCCATAAGGGTATTTGCCAGTAACCTTTAGTCAGATCTAATGTGGACATATACCGAGCCTGACCTAATCTATCAAGAAGTTCATCGATGCGTGGCATGGGGTATGCGTCAAACTGTGACAGGTCGTTGACGCGCCTGTAATCAACACAGAAGCGAGTCCTTCCATCACACTTTGGTACGAGTACCACAGGGGAACACCAGGGGCTTGTAGATGGTTCAATAATGTCAGCTTCTAACATGGATTACACTTCTTGTTCTATGATTTTCTTTTTTGCTTACGGGATACAATAGGTTTGCTGTCGTGATATATTATCTGCTTTAATACGAATCGCATGCTGTACTAATGATGTTCGACCTGGGGACTTTGAGAATACGTCTCGGTTGTTATCGATCAGATGGTTGAGTTGCCTGCGATAGGGGTCTGTGAGTGTGGGGTTTATTTGAGGGGGAGGGTCCTTGTAAGGGGAGGTCGTGGAAAGTGAAGGATAGGGAATCTCATAGTTAGTGTCCCGTGTGATATACATGACGGACTGCTCACACGTGGATTCCTGCCATTTTTAAAGTAAATTAATGGGATATATTTGCTCTCTTCCTGAGCCTTGGGGTATGGCAAGTCTATATGTGGTGGGATTGATCTGTTCGTCAACATCATACGGTCCCTGACACCTGGCTAATAGCTTATTTTCACAGCTAGGTAACAGGACTAACGCCTTGCCTCCTACCTTCAGAGTACGATAAAAACTTTTAGCATCATATAGTTGTTTTTGTTTAGTTTGGGCCTCTCGTAGGGTGGTATATGGGCCTCTTCCCATACCGTATGGAGATTTTCTCGTAATTCTCGGGTATAGGTCAAGAGGTCTTTCACCTCTTCTTCACTTTCTTCCCACTGCTCAGCCAGCATTTCTAAAAGGGTACGGGGTTGTCTCCCGAATAACAACTCAAAGGGGCTATGTCCGGTGGAAGTCTGAACATGGGTGAGTATGGCGTACAGCACTAGAGGTAGTTTCTTCTCCTAATTTTTTCCGGCTTCGGAAATACTTTTTCTAAGTAGGGATTTAATTGTCTTATTATATCTCTCTACCAATCCGTCTGTTTGGGGATGGTAAACAGATGTTCTGATTTGTTTAACCCCTAGGGAACGGCTCACCTCTGTCATGAGTCTTGACATAAATGGAGTCCCTTGATCTGTGAGTATTTCTTTCGGAAACCCATCCTGGAAAATAATTCTATCATTGCCTGTGCTATGGCTTGTGTGTGCATGCTGGGGATTGGTATAGCCTCAGGGTAACGTGTTGCGTAATAGACTAATACCAAAACATATTGTCGTCCTCTCACCGAAGGTGTTATGGGTCCTATAATGTCCATCCCGACTCTGGAAAACGGGGTTTCTATAATGGGAAGGGGTTGAAGGGGAACTGGTCGGTGTGGAGAGGGATTAAAGATTTGGTATTTTGGGCATTAGGAACAATGTTTCCGTATATCTCCAAACACTCCAGGCCAATAGAAGCGCCGTAGTACTGCTTCTTCCGTTTTCTCTCTTCCCATGTGACCTTCCCCATTAAACCCATGGGCGAAGTGCAAGACCTGCTGTCTATGACTTTTGGGGACTACCAGTTGTAAGTCTTTCCCCCCTGCTGCAGTGGAGCTTCTATACAGTAGGTTGTTTTTTTTACCAGGAATTTGGGACCTACCACATGGTCCTCCGAATTTAAGGCTTGATGCCATGCATGTTTCAGAGTGAGATCATCGTGTTGGCTCTGCCGGAAATCACCCGTGATGGTAAATGACGGCGGGGGGGTTCTTGGATGTCAGTCTTTCGGGGATCCTGAGACAGTGTATATTTTCGCAGTTGCTCTCTCTTTTGTTTTCTACTTAGTTTGATTTGTTGTCTTCCGTTCTCTTCCTCACCTGCCCCCAGAGGTACCTCTTCCCACCATGTCTTAAGGATATGTTCCTGTCCTGCTTTGGTTAGGAGGGAGGGAAAATCCACATAATCAGTCCCGAGGATGAGATCCTCTCCCAAATGTGGAAGCACTCCCACCCTTATTGTCTCATCTTTTCCTCTCCAATTCAGGCGTACTGTAGCCACTGGATAATATTGTTGATCCCCATGTACGCAGGCTATTAATACCTCACTCTGCGGATCCCCTTGACTTGGCAGGACTAAATTCCGTCTGATCACGCTTTGACTGCATCCCAAATCTACTAGAGCCGTTCTTTCGATATCGTTGAGGAGGACGGTTAGGGTATGTATCGGTCTTTTCCCTCCGGACCATAATACACGCCCTCTCATCAGCCCGATTGGTTCTTCAGGATCTTTTTTTAACGGGCAGTGTCTAGCAATATGGCCCCATTCGGAACAATGTTAACATTGTGGTCCTGTAGTTGGATAACTCTGGGATGCCGAAGTTGCGGGGAGAAAACGTTCAGGGCCATGCACAGCCATCGGTCGCTGGGTGGTACTTTTGGCTATGGCTGGGTGTACAGAAGAAGGAAGGGGGATGTCTACTGGATGTAGCACGAAAATCTGGGGCCCGGTGGTAAGCACACCCTAGGTCAACGGCAGTCTGGTTCATCAACCCCGGATGTTGTCTAACCCAGTTCCGTGTGCTAGATGGTAGGGCATCCAGATATTGCTCAAGGACAAAAATATTGAACATCTCTTCCCTAGTAATCTCTGTAGGGTGTAGCCATTTTCCTGCGGCATGATGTACCCTATAATATAAGGTGCAGGGGTTTTCTTGTTGCTGCCATTTTGTCTGACAGAACTTGGTTCGATAGCTTTCACTATCCAGTCCAATGCCTTCTAAAATGGTTTTCTTTATCTCCTTATATGGAAGAGTGCCACCAGAGTTAATAGCTTGGTAGGTGGCTTGCAACTGTCCCGTAAGTAACGGGGCTATATATTGACCCCACTTGTCTTCAGGCCAGTTTGCCGTACTGGCTACCCTTTCGAAATTAGTAAAGAATGAATCCGGATCCTCCTGTTCTTGATATCTTTGCAGCACACTACTCGGCACGTTAGAATGGACCTTTGTGTGTGCAATAGTGTCCGTTAGTTTTCCCAGGGCTGTTTCATGAACCAGCTGGTTGTTTGCTATTATGGTTGCCTGACTTTTTAGAGCCATTTGTAAGGCCTCACGTTCGACCTTAGCCTCCTTCAGCTGTTGTTCCCAAACGATTTGTAGATGTCATTGCCCCTAGGCCAACTGGGCAATCATGTCTGCCAAGGTTGATTTATCTTCCATGTTGGTGATGGTTCTTTTGGATCCCACTTCTGACACCACTTGGGGTAAGCCGGGTTAAAGGACAACACGAAGCCCTGGAGTAAGGTAGGATTGTGATTTATTGAAGAATATAGTGGAGTATGAACAGGTTTTTCTCTGTGTTTCTTGTCGTGTTCTCGGATAGCTTTGGACTCGTTTCCCTGGATCTTTACTTCTTCTTTGTTCTTTTCTTCTCTTTTTGGGCTCCCAGGAAGCACATGTGTGTAGAAGAAGAAGAAAAGTATTGGTAAGTGGTTGTACTCTCTGTCTTTTCTCCTTTTTTACCTCTTCTTTTCTTTCCTCCTCTGCCTTTCACACTTCTTACTTTCTTCCTCTGGTCTCTTTCTTTTCTAGGAGTCTGTACCACTGTTCTTCTTGTACTTTTGTTTCCTATTATCTTTCTGTTCCTGAACGTAGCTTTCCTTATTTTCTTACCGTCTATCTTTCAGGCGTTCCTGTCTCTTAAAGCACCTTTCTCTGTCTTTTACTGAGCTTTCCGTGGTTTCAATGTTGAGGCCCTTCCTTCCGGTGTTGTCACTACGTTTTAACTTAGTTCCTTGGTGGGTGTATGTCGATATGCCTTCATTTACTGAATTGGTGCTCTAAAGTGCCCGTTTCCCTTCTCTTTTGTTTCGTTCCCAGCGCCCACTCCCCCTTGTTTACTATTCCCGCTCCTCCCGTCCCGATTATCCCTATTGCGGTGTGGACACACACCTGCTTGTGCCACGCTTCTCCAGAAGCGTGGCGCGGTTCTTTGTATTGCCTCCCGGGGCCACCGCGGTGTTCAGACCCCTGTTTGCCGCCTCTTTGTCTTCTTCTCCCATGCTGGGGAGAAACCGCTCTCCAATTCCTTAGCTCTCCTCCTCGCCACTCTCGGACGCCGGCGTTTTCTCCCCTCCTTTTTCCAGGTTTCCGTCTCGCATACCCGACGTCATGGCCGATGAGGACCTCTCATTGGTTCCTGCCCCAGGCTGTTCCCGAGCACCTGGGGCAGTGTCAGCACCAGTTGGTTTTGTGCACGGGCTGTCTCCAACCGGCCCGTCACAAGGGGTAAAACCGAGGTACTGCTAGTTGGGAAACAGTCTTCAATGTGGTCGTCTGCTTGGTGGCCTGGGGCTTTAGGGCCCATACTGGTACCCCAGTTGAAAGCGAAACATCTTGGTTTCTGGTTCGATGTCAGTCTATCTTTTGAAAACCAGATCTCCTGTTTGGCAGGAAAGTGCTTTGACATCATAAAAAATGTAAGCAAAATTATAGGTATTATCTCTGTGGAGTCCAGGAAATCAGTAATCCAGTCCTTAGTAATCTCAAGATTGGACTATTCTAATGTGTTGTATCTTGAGCTATCACAAGGTAGGTTAGCTAAACTCCAGAAAGTGCAAATGCGGCCACACGTCCTCTGCTTAATATCCCCAGATGCGTGCTTACTGGGTCTGCTCTCAGCAGGTTACACTGGGTTCCTATTAGTAAGACAGTTCCATTTAAGGCTTTGTGCTTTTGTCAAAAGGCCCCCCGATATCTTCACAACCCGGTAAAAAGGTATGTTCTGAACAGAGACCTCAGATCTGCTGGGGCTTCCCGAGTAGTAATCCTAAGAACAACAAGAGTGTGTATGGAGGGAAGCTCCTTTAGCTTCCGGGCTCTAAACTCTGGAACTCCCTGCCCATTGACCTAAGATTGAAAAGCTCTGAAGTAGTAGGCAGCTACTGATTGATTTTGGGTAAGTGGTGATACTGTTCCCGTCTTAGCACTGGGACACTCCATTTGGAGTAACTGTGCGCTCTACAAATCACTTTATTATTATTAATAAGGCTTTTGCAATGTGTAGCACAGCGAAGGCCACTATTAATATTCTGGAGCCCATTCACTGAATCTTGGATCTTCTTGATTTATATGATGGCATTCAATAGTATTGATCGTCATAGGCTCATCAATGTTCGAGTCCAGAATATTCTTCAAAGGAGAAGTTTTCCTTACTTGCGTCATAGTCAATTACAAGGTTTGGTTGGGTGACTACTCCTCTGAACATATCCCAATACGAATTACACTAAGAATTTTGTTGCAGGAGTTATGGGTTATCTATACTAATACCCAGATTACATTCATATTATATAAGTGTAGTCTCATTCCAAATCTGTACTCTAAAAGCCTCCCTCTCAAATCTGAGTAAATCAGTATCTATTAACTTTCTCTGATTTAACTAGTACAAAAGGAATTAATTGACCAATTCACGAAACACTGGATCTCAGAACTACACATGAAACCTTCCCTCAAACTCCGATAAGTACACCCCATTTTTGCTATCCCACTCAGGAACTTTTATGCTACACTACTATCCCTCAGTGAAATCATGCTTCCGACCCAGCTCTCCATTCATGTCCTCTTATTCCCTACCTTGCTTTCTTTTCCTTTTGTTCAGCCTGGTTAGTCTTACTTTTATAGTTCTGTACCTAGTCCCTCTATGTGCTAATGTAACCTATTTTCACTTTTTTTAAGTCCTAAACTGTGTTTGAAATTTTCTGCATGGCCTGGGTGTTTCTAGGTAGAATAGTAATGTACATTCTTCCGATTAAAAATATGAATGGAGTTTCTAGTAAATATTGTTCTTATAAATTGTTCCTTACCTTTCAAATTATTTTTGTTTAATACCTACTATGCACAGATTGAGATCATAAATTCTCCAAACGATATTTTGTTTGTAATCTTTGATCTTTTACGTGGTTGTTCTTCATACTATATGGATTATAAAATGTTTTAACTATTATTCGATTTCTATGAATTAATGTTTTATGAAGCGTTAGGTTAAAGATCATACATGTTCACTTATTCCATATTATGACATGGTGAGAAGTGTGCCAAATCGGACCTCTGTAACTCATTTTCATATAGAAATTTTGTAAAGCACCATTTACAATGCAAACCAGGTTAAACGTCATGATATTCCATGTCCAGATTAGAGACAATGCCCTGCACCTGAATCGTCCACATACAAGCCAAAATAATTATAAGTACACAGAGACACATACCATGTTGTTGTGTATGGTCCTTAAACAGGATATGTATATTTTATTCACATATTAAAAATTTGTATACCTTTATTCACATGTTTTGTTTACATTTGCATATATCAATTCACATCTTTTTTTCCCCAGTGCTAATATCATCCACTACACACTCTTCGAGGGCTGTGCTAAAAAAGAAGTGTCCACATGCCAAAAATAAATAAAGGAAATCATTCACAGTACCCCCGCATGCCACCAGCACTGAGGTGTCGCTTGCTCTCCTAAATACATTCCATTTAAATGAGCATGGGCTCTCAGTTAAGGGGGCTGTGGGGGGAGGATCTTCTAGGTCACATTTAAGAAGGGGTGAAACATCCTTCTTGCACATGAGGGGCAATGACCATATTTCTGATATGGAATTAAGATGCAATATCTAGACAAACCTATAAGAGGCACTACCAATCCACCCACTCTCTATGTAGTCACTTTAGAAGGAACACTTTTATGAAGTTACATGCTCATATCTTATTAGTACTGTCTGCATACTGGGTGAAACAAACCTCAAGTAAAATGCTATAAAATAAAAAAAATGTAAGACTGCAAATTACATTTTTTTACATTCTAAAAATGGAACGTATGTCTAGAATAGAAATATAACTACTGCAAGTCAACTGCTAGCCCATTCAATGATAAAGTTTATCAGAAATAGTTTTGCATGAATGGTTATAGCTGATTTTTTTTTTTTTTTACAGTAGCGTTTATTTATGTAGGTTGATGATCATGGTTGTTTAAAATGGATAATGTTAAAGCATTCCCCAGAAATGTAATATGTTGCCTAATGTGAGAATGATATTGAATAACTGATCAGAGAGGAATGTAGAGTCACTAGAAGATATGTTAAGCCTGATAAAATGGGACTATCTCTTGTCGCTGGCAGTATACTGCAACATCACATACACCACCTATGCTTTGTCATTTCTGTATAACTTGCCCTTCCTGACAATAAATCACATTAGTAATGAGGGATCGGGGTGAAGGTGGTTGTCAATCAACTGTCTGAAACAAACCGGTCCGAGTACGACCCACCACTGTGTTGTGTAGCACAGATTATTAGATTTCTGCTTTAAGGCTGTAGCACTGAGAAGCCAAACTTATGTACCGTCAACCTAACACAGTGTTAAAGACAGAGTTGGACTATGACACACTATTGAGGACGGCACAGCGACAGACACACCTACATGGAGCAGAGCAGGGTATTAGAAAAATGTCAGGAAGGTGGCTCAGACACAACAGGATGATCACAACAGATTATATATGTGGCGTGGAGAGAGAGCGAGCATATTATTCATACTAAAATGTTTAAGTTAATATAAAATACCTGCAAGTTAAGGAAGAAAATGGAATGCGGCAACCGGACGTGAGGGCAATTGTCGGGGCACACCAAACTGGTAACTTGCAGTGTATCATCCAAATAAGGCACACTGCAGGTTAAATGAATGGCTTCTTGGAGTCAACTTGATGGACATTTCAAGTTTGAGGGCTCGGGTACAAATTTGTATTCTGTGTGGACCTATCCAGCACTACTAGAAAAAGCCCTCCTGGTATTCCTGAATTATTAAAGCAACAGAGCACCTGCTCTCTAAGCCAACTTCAGAACTTCCTATTCAAAGGACAGGAGAACTTTCTCTTTAGTGACTGCCACTGTTGGATTGTGGGTCCAGTTCCCATGACACATAAAGCAGGTATGTTTACACCACCACTTATAGCTCTACCCTAAAGTGCAACAAAACATCATATTAAGAATGGAAAAAAATATTTCTACCACCTGCAAGGCTTTACCTTCCCCAAAAGACTAACACACACCCACACCAATTGACCTAAAAAAAAACAAAAAAAACAACTCCAATGACCAAGTATTTCAAGATGCGAACCAATAACACAGAATGTAAACTGATGGACAATTATTTATTTAATTCCAACCGTTCTACAACACAGAAGTGTATTTACCACGGTTCACTCAAAATGATTCTACAAAGAGAAGAAAAGTACTTCAAGATGCTTTAACCTCAACAATAATAGTTGTGTGGACACCCCAAGTGACCGGGCTCTCATCAATAGCCTTCATGGGAGCACACAGAGTAACGCACTGGCCTTCTGCATTCATATATTTATGCAGATTCAATTGGATTTTTAGGGACTCTCATTCACGTCGTAATGAAATTAGAATATAACTAATCATTTAGAATAACTGTAAATCATGGCAAGGTCTCCATCTATGACTATTCTGTGAACAGCACTTGCCTTTTCTCCCTCACTATTGGTCCCTTATATGAATCCATTAATTTGGGGAACGAGTTCGCACTGATCTTGCTTGAAAAGGAGTAGCAGCCAACCAATAAAAAAGGTCAAAGATATTAACTCAAATATTGGCTTTAGGTAACTACCATTATTACAAAACATCAAATCAGTGAGACTTTAAAGTACCCTTAATCCTCCCAGAAAACTATGGAAAAACAGACGAGTTGTCTTATTCCATCAAAACGCACACACTACTGAAAAATGGGTGTTTAACTGCCAGATGTTTACTTAAAGTAGGCTTGGGGAGAAGGTGTTGTTTCAGTTTGGTGAAGATTCAAGAACAGGTATAAGTTGTAATTTATTCCAAAATCGAAATGAATTTTATTGGAATTATGAAAAATTATTATTTTACGCATACTCAAAGGAAGCTGGTAAAGAATGTTTGAACGTTCTTGGGGTTACTGAGTAATGTTGCTCAAGAAAGATGAAATAAAGATAGGTGGTGAGGAATGTAACTTTTTTTTAACTTTGTCTGTTTTAGTAACACTGCAGTTATACTCTGGAAAGAGCAGTAGAGAATCCTCGAAAGCGGATTTAAGGAGCAATGGAGGGGATGTGAGATGCAGGCCTAGCCATGTCTGTGTTGAGGGTTGTTTGTACAGCAGCCAAATTGTTGGACTGGTTAATGCGATCCTCATAGCTTCTATGGCAATGCGACTCGTGGAGGTATGTGTGCACTAATTCTTCCCAACACAAAAAACACCCATTCAAGAATATATTTTGAAATTCTTCACTCTTAAAGAATGTATTGAATCCAGCTTAGAGAACAGACTTCTCCTAATTGAAGACTGTGCTATAACTGACTTGGAAAAATATCTGCTGGTTGACTGTATAACGCTTTGGTAAAGGTAAACTAGTTTTCCTTTATGTTCTAGCATGTAAATCAAGAACGTACTGTTTTAATTGAAATGGTGAAATATCTATATGTCAAGTAACAAACCTCTCTGTAACACAATGATGTCCAAGCTAGGCTCTTCAATTGAGTAATAGTTGGTGGCAATGCTTGTGAGAATGTATGCATATCACCACTTCATCCCCTCCCTTCAAAACCATTGTTTTCATTTCAGAACATATCATAAATTAACAAGGCAAATTCTTAGCTCGTAACCCAACATTTGACTTCATCAGTTTCAAGACACAAAAAACTACAAATGAAACAATGTTCTTGCCTTCTCCCCAGTTCTCCATTCTAGCACAATTTCAAAAAGCTATTAAACGTTTAAGCATGAAGAAATATTACTTCATCCAAGGTTTATAGACACAATCAACTAGGAACACTCCGAGAATGGACCGATATACAAATGATGCGCAGTTTTTAATCTCAGCAATGAAAAGATTACTTGCTGCGGCTGCGAATAGTGGAAAGCGAATAGCTGGCTGTACCATAACCAATTTCATTGCTATCAAAGATGAATATCCCAGCAACCATTCGGAAATGTGTCTGCGTTTTTGTGCTTGCCTGACAGTAAAAAGTAAACTTATTGACATGGCTTTAGCATTATAATACATGTATGGCGCTGAATAGATCTTGGGCTATTTACTTGCATATGTACTCTGATGCAGACATGGAAGGCATGTTCCCTTTGCATACACAGCTTGCCTTTAGTACAGCCAGATAATTAATCTGTGACTGTTTCGGAAAATACTAATTCCCTCTAGTTTAATAAATAAGCAAACTCTGATAGTTTTGTCTGTTTTTCCCATTCGTGCTAGGGAAAATGGAGCAAACAACTATACAAAAGCATAACCACAGCCCCGTGACACAATCCAAAATGTGATCACACTCTCTGGACGCTGCTTGCTTGGCTGAACCCTCATCATTAGGGTTCGGTACTCGTGTACAAGTGCTTGGGGAATGCTGTTTATCAATATTTAGTGCAGTGTATTTTGAGTTTTTATTCGAGCAGATGCATAGTTAGAGTAGGGATCCCCAGACTTCTGAATCACAGCGTCGGAGGTCACCATAAAGCAGTGCAACAGTGCTGGGTGGTTTTGGGTGCGGGGGAGTTTGGGTGCAAGCGATATCTTGGAACTCAGTTGAGCAGAATACCCATTTTGTCTTTGGGCAAATAATGAGACTTGTTAAATTATAGGACTAAGTCCTGAGTCCATGATTGGAAGATTTCTTCTATAAAGGGATAAATGCTGCATGCAAGGATATGCATTAGGCCACATTTCCTACAACTCGGTGTAGCACATTTGCCGTGATTCAGGCAGGGTTCTACAGAATAAGACAGGGAGTACTCTCAAGTCCACTGTTCAAATAAATAGTTATTTACTGAAGTTGGCATAAAGCAAGGTAAATATAGTCTTAAGATCCATAATTTAAGAGCAACATATAATGGGTATGATTCACAAGTCACAATTTATCAGGGTTAATGTCACACGGAAATGACTGAAATGGTGGTAGACTGCTTATAGATTTAATAGTTCAGTCCTAAAAAAATAATCTTGAAGAACAGTGAAGAGTTTTTTCAATACAATACAAAGATCATTTCGTAACTGGTTTGGGCAGTTACCATTCCCCTAATCGACACCTTATTATGCTACAGTCCTGTCCACCCTTGTGAACCGAGGCTGGGAGGTGATGACTGCCACCTGCATCATCTTCCAGTGATCGACAAGTGTCTTGTGTTATGCATCAGTACACTGTAAAAGTGGCATAACAAGGTTCTCACCTTCTCATTTTTAACCTCAGAGTCTATCAAAGCTCTGGAAAATACACTAGGGGATTCAGTATCCTGTTCAAATTCATATATTCTGCAATCAGAAGTGTGGCAGCTCCTATGAAGTGCTTATCGTTAGACTAACAGTTTTGTGATCTGATGGCTAGTAAACTATAGGTTGTGTGCCAATTTTCCAAATCTGCACCCACATTTGGTTTTGGTACCCATTAATGTTACCATTAATGTACCTGTCAACTGACACCTGCCTCTAAGAAACCTGCTACTGGTGCGAATGATGTGTCACCTGCACCTCCTTTAAAGAAGCTACTAAAGACCCATGACTTTATTGATTCACCCATTGCTGGGAAGGACATCTCTAGATCTTTGGGGGGAGTGTCCAGCCACTTAACAGCAGTGATACAGCTTTGTAACTTGCATCACAGTAGTAAACCTGAATCTGAAGGATTATTTTAAGGGAACACAAACAAAGTAAAAGTTTTTAGTGAACTTTAAAAGTCACGTCACTTCTGGCTGCCAAGCAAGAACGACTGCCCTACCCTGTAACCAAGATTAGTTGTAGACCTAAGGATTATTAACGCCACACAAAAAATCTAAAACTTGAAACCTGAGAAGAACATTAATTTTAGAGCGAGCAGGAGCCTGCATGCTGTGTCAGTACATGATTATTAAATTAATGCAAATCTATCACTCCGACTGCACACTAAAGATCTAGTTCTACTGGTGAGAATTCAATAATTAGCTCTGTCAATCAGGAGTAATTTCTCATGTTTATACACTGAACCAGATGCCACCACCTTGCAGCATAATCAGATGTATCACAGTTCTGTATTTAGAAATAAAAAGCCTTTTGCTTATAAAATCTCACAGTGTTGTGTGGATAGTTATACTGAAAAGGGTTGCTATGGCTTCACCGAACAGTGCATTTGTGGCTGACGGTCTCAATTGTTTGATAGCTTCATGGTAGGATTGACACCAACAAGTAGAACATCCATGATCCTTGTGTTCTTGCTAATGTCTAGGTAATGCAGACTGGCCTATGGTGCCTTTTCGTGTCCTTAAGTGCTCTGGCAGTGGCTGGCCCTTCCGTGGATTATAAAAGTCGTGTGTTACGACAGTGGGGGTCGTTAAGTGTATGGCTGCTCCAGGGTCGGTACATTCAGCTTGTTTTTGCTCTTGCTCTTTGGGTTGAGCTTCTTGTGGAACATGCGTGTTAGTGTTGATCCTTTTTTGCGTGTTTCCTCCGGTGTAGGCTGCTGCAGGTAAACCAGGTCATTATGTGACTGACTCATGCCAGGCTCTTTCTGATGATGCCTTCGACGGAAGAAAAGTTTGGCGCCTTTTCGTAAAAATCCTCCTGCAACAGGTAAAAGAGGCAAAATATTATAGCAGAGTAATAGCAAGTGGAACATTGATCTTGAAGACCTCTAAATACCATCTCAAGACTTTTGATAGCATGTAATGGACACAGCCTATTTCTCCTTGCACACTTGACGCACCCAACTTTAGTAAGCAATGTTATTTTCTTGTGACAGTCTACATTTACTTCATTAAATTTCTAGTTCTCTTCTCAAAGCCTGTGCTTGCTTGGATGTTAATGTATTTACTACTCTTTAATTGTGATAGTGAATTTGTTCTACACGTTCCACCTTTCAGCTGTGTCTGTAGATTAACCCAAGAACTTGAAGTTCCTTTCTGTCCATAGCCTCCTGACCCATTAGTTATAGTATACATATTTCTACTATTGACTGCTGTACTTCTCTTGTGAGTGGCAAAGGCGGAAACTGTTTCTAAGAGCTGGTAATTAGTAGATTTCACTATGCGTACATGAGAACAAAAAGGGCTGCACTTCCTCCCCTTTGCAGATACGCCCATAGCCAATTTCCAAATTTAAGGGTATTAAGGCAATGACCAATGGCAAAAAGGGAAGTAGTACAGTGTTGGAATTAGCAGCAAGCACATTAAATTGGAATAAACATTTCAGAACGGGAATGTCACCTTATTTCTAAATGCTGGCTCTCTAATTCCCTATCCGTCGGTAGGTTCAACACAATGAATAAAGGAAAGAGCAGAAGCTAAAAGCAGCTTTGTGTAGCTAAAACTTAAGCAAATAAGTTTCTACCTTTCACCCTGAGCATTATCTCAGGCTGAATCACTGATAACGCAGCATAGATGGAATGGATCTTTCAGGTGGCCAATGTTGCCACTTTGCCCATCTCATACTTGGACAAGGCTACAGGTGAGGCGGCTCTGGTGAGGTGTGCAGTGATGTCTTTTGTAAGAAATCATAACAGGATATTGTGATGCAGCTTTGTCCAAGTCTAAGGCACTATCTGAGGTTGCTGGAAAACAGCGGGCTAAAAAATCTTCCATTTAAGTGAAATTCAGCCATCAACTTTGGGATGAAGAAGGGTTGTGTCCGAGTATCACCTTGAATTAATAAATGATTCAATTTATAGAGTGAAGATGAAGATATAAAGTTTGTCAAAAACAAAAAAATCACGTTAAATGAAAAGAAAATGTAAATGTATTATTTTTGGGTCACTCTACATGGGATTAAGTCCACTGACAAATGTATATAGGTTAAGCGGGAACTTAACTTGGATTGCAGTTGTTCTTCCCCCATTCCTGAACCTTAAATTATATGTTTTGAGGTACCCTTTTGTTAAAAAGTGCACCAATGAAGCACATACTCTTCGTTGGTTGCCACACCCATGCCTAGAAACATTGTATGTCGTGTGGCTTACTGCTGACCAGCGCCTTCAATGGCTCACACCACAGCACTTAATTCATTTTTCCCCCCTTTGGTCCCATACCATAGCTTAGACACTTTGTGGAACACTTGCCTCTCTCCCTCTTTGTGCAGAGATTAGGAGATTAGTTATAGTTTCTCCATGTTCAATGCAAAATCTCTGGTCAATTCTGAGCTCCTTAAACCACTCTTTTCAACTGGCTTACTGCTGGGTTCAACTTGCACATTCTGCTGACTTCAGAGAAATCCTGAGGAAGGAATATTGCAGGTTCCCCACTCCCCTTACTACAAACGTTTGTTAGAATAGGATTCATTTTATGGAATCCCACATCAGTCATCAGTACGAACACCTAATGACCCACGCCACTGTTCTGCCACCAGGAGTCTATTCGCAAGTGTGAGCCAGTGTAAGCTCCAGACTCCATGAGAAGATTCAGGCGACCAACTGTGTTTTATGTTTCTCACAATTCCTTCCCTATCCCTGTGTTGCTGGTCCTGTGTTCCCCTCTTCCCTACTGCAGGTGCAGGGGCTAGTGACTCGAGACCTGGGGATATCATTCTTAGGGCTCAGCCAGCTACTAGTTTCAAGGTCCCAACAGCAAGTATTTGCTTCTTTTGTGGACACAAATTAGTAGCTACTTGGCCTTGCTGGATAAACTGGAAATGGATCAGGGACTGAAGAGTGGTTCTCTGTTGACTCACTGGTACTGGGCCAGAAAGTGCTGGCAAGAATGCTAGAAGCATTTGTTGAGGCGGTTATCGGTGTGGGGAGTGGGGGGGGGGGGGGGGGGGCGTGGATAACCTTGAGGATAACCAAAGTCATTCATTTAGCAGAAGGTAATGAAACTGAATCCAGGCTTCTCATCTTACTAATTAAAAAGTCCAAGAAAAAAACACATCTATGAGCAAGCTGAAGTTTGCAAACACTCCCTCACCTGGCTAAATTCTAGACCTCCTAGCCTCATTTTCAGTGGGAGCTTTCTCTATGGTGCAGGTAATCCCTCTAAGTATGTAGTGAAGATCCAAAATTACAGTCCTTGTTTTCAGTGGACTCGCATGAAAGATAAACCGGTCACAAGCTCTTCAATGTATTTAGGTGGAAGAAGATACTGCAGCCATCTCTCAGTCTGGTTATAACAAGGGTCAGACAGCAGGGTAACATTGGTGTAGGTCTGCAGCTTTTCCCCTTTGTGAGCTTATTTCGATAGCAAATTTGTTGTGTGTGAGCTGCAAAGCGTTGCTATAAACTGGGAAGAATGTAGAGTAATTTGTTATGGAAGGAAACCCAACACTAGACAACTTGGTGGCTGCCTATCAACTTGGCTTGATCCCTGGGAAGCAGGAGTCTTGATCAGGACTGTTGTTCTCACGCTAGAAATGTGAAGAGCATATATACATGGAAACTGTTCACCGCCCCAGTTAACCTTTCAGAATACATTGTACATTGACAATTTTAGCTGGAAAAAGTCATTTTCTAATGGCGAAGAGATAGCTGTGCAACCTAGAGTCTTCGTTCTACTAAAGTACACTTGATTATTGTGGGTGACCTCCGTGTGGGAGAAATAAATTCTTGGAAACTGGCTAAACAGCTGCTTAGCACACAAAGGAATGTTTGGGCTTCCATGATTTACCCTCGACTCCCATTAATAAAACTTAAATAAAAAACATCTGCTGTAGACACCGGATGGTTGTCCTTCAGGCAAGATGTGGTGGAATGCAGGTTAGCTCTGCAAATTGGGTTTGGCACAATCACAAACCTGGAACCCTAGGCATTGGGGCACAGTAGGTCTATTAAGAAGGCAATATGAGATAAGGAAGGAACACATTTCAAGAGACTGCATCCAGAGTCAGTGGTCCTGTGGTGTGGAATCGCAAAGTATGAGAAATGTGGGTTTCAATTCAAATCAATCAGAGGGAAAACAGATGAGGGTCCTTGTGAGTGCATTAGCACAGCAATGTAATGCTTGTTATTAATTACTTAGAGAAGCTGTTTGGATCATTATAACTATCGGCATGACGCACACACACAGGGTGGGATTCGGAGACAGCAGGGATGTTGGAGTACTAAATACATAGCCATAAATGAAGAGTAGTCGTGTTATTTTAATCAACTGGGTCTTCAGTTTTGTAACATTTATGTTCATGGTTGGCAGACTGGGGGTCGTTGTGTTTTCCTATTATTGCAAAAGAAACAATATTGTCGTACGAACATCATCAAATAGAGTAAACAACTACTGCAGATAAGTAATGACGTAAGAGTTAAAGATAAGAGGCAAAACAGATTAGCTGTTAGAACTAAATAAAAAAATTTAACCAAAAACTCTTAAAACAAGCAATCAAGGTTTTTGAATCAGAAGTACGGTCTGAGTAAGAAACATGGAGGGAAATTATAGCTAAAAATGACACGATATGGTAATATTTTTTTCAATGCAATTTTTAAAAATGTTGTATAGTTTTCTCTCTAAAATTAGAACAAGGAGAATACTCACACTCGTGGAACTTTTTCCCCTCGGCTTTCCAGAACAGATACTATAAAACTATTTTGGTAACAATGTGTCAGTTTGTGATTGTGAGGATATGCTTGTACTTGTTTATGAAAAAGATTATGTTGTAATTAAAATGTCTAAGGTGACAGTCGTAAATACGAGGCAGCTCTGAATATGGGATTACTATTTATTCTAAAAAGAAAAAAAGAAATCATTTGCTCAGTCTTCACTGAAAATACAACATTTTTTAAAACATTGAAAAATGCACTAATAGTAAAATGTCTAGAACTATAATGTTACCACACCAATGTCTGAAAGTAACACACACCCCATTGATGTAGCTTGTCTGTGGAACACACTACTGAAAGTTTACAAAGTTTATTCTATTAATTTGTTTCAGTATTTTTCATTAATGGTCACTTTCACAAAGAATTATGGTTAACGTCGGTTTACTGGCTCAAGCAAAAGAACTACCGTAATTTCCGGAGTATAGGATGACTTTTTAACCCCTGAAAATCTCCTCAAAAGTCGGGGGTCGTCTTATACGCCGGTATACGGCGTGCTGAAACTTCAGGGCCAGGCGCCCTGTAGCTGAGCCACCGTGCGCTGCATTTGGAAATCGATTCCAAGCATACGATGGGTTCCGCATCCCACAAGATTCAGTAACTTGTGGACACGGAGCTGATCGGTCGCGCGTGAGTTGAGCTGTTCTTACCGTGTGCTGCAATCCTCGCTGGCAGTTGTCTGGGCAGGCGTGTGTTCCCGCGCGAGCCCCAGGCTATTCCAAGCGCGCGATTACCATAACAACAACATTTCTTTTCTGTTTCTTTCTTCTCGTATTAGGAGATTAGCATATAGTAATGGCCATTTTGGATTGGGATATAACAATATTATAAAAAAATATATATTTTGACGCATTTAACTTTGGTTGTACTGCAGTTTCTACAATCTTACATGTAATATTAATTCTCCGTGATTGGCTGGTTGTTGTATACTGGGATTGGTGATTCTGAGGGAAGGCAGTCTATCTGCTGAGCAGATACATGTGGTGGTGAATACAGTACAGTACAGCACAGCACCAGTATCTGTACCGGTTCATACAGTACAGCACCAGTACATACAGTACAGTATACAATGGCGAACCGTCAAGACCCCATCATGGCTCCACCAGCAAGAAGTAAGAAATATGAAGCCGGTTTCAAACTTAAAGTTGTAAACTTTGCCATGGAACAAAATAACTGTGCTGCTGCAAGACAATATGGAGTAACAGAAAAGATGGTCCGGGACTGGAAAGCAAATGAAAAAGCATTAAATAGTATGCCAAGGGGTAGGTGTGCATTAAAAAGAGGCACCCCACATTGGCGAGAACTCGAAAAACATGTAGCAGACATGGTGAATGAGCATCGCCAAAGCGGTTGTATAGTGACACAAAATCAAATACGTTTGTTTGCATTTTAGTTGGCCAAATCTAACCCAGATCACAGCAACAGATTTAAGGCCACTGTATCCTGGTGTACTAGATTCTTCGAAAGGCATAATCTGGTACCGAGGCAAAAGACAAAAATTGCACAAAAATTACCTGCAGATCTTGATGCCAAAGTAAATAGTTTCCATCGATCCGTAATACAACAGCGCAATAAACATGGCTATGCGTTAAGTAGTAGCCGAAATATGGATATAACTCCAATGAATTATGATATGGTTGGAAATAAAACTGTCCATCCAAAAGGTGAAAAAACAATTTTTATTAAACAACAGGACATGAGAAGTCCAGTTTTACAGTGGTACTAGCATGCACAGTTGATGGTGCCAAACTGAGACCAATAATTATTTTTAAAAGAAAAACAATGCCGAAACTCAAGTTTCCTGTTGGTTGTCTTGTACATGTACATGAAAAAGGCTGGATGGATGAAGAAGGGGTAAAGCTATGGCTTGATAATGTATGGAGCAGGTGACCAGGTGGACTTATTCAAAAACTTAGTCTACTGGTGTGGGCTATGTTCAGGGCTCATTTAACTCCCAGTACCAAGCATAGGCTGGCAAGAATAAACACAGATGCAGCACTTATTCCTGCAGGATTGACATAGTTGGTACAGCCACTGGATGTGTGCCTAAACAAGCCATTTAAAGATCGCATTCGAGAACAGTGGAATGAGTGGATGGTTAGCGGCGAAAAGTCATTCACAAAAGGAGGAAACATGCGTGCTCCACAGTTGGATGTTTTGTGCAAGTTTGTCATAAAAGCCTGGAATGATATTGATGCAGAAACAGTAATCAAGTCTTTCAAGAAGTGTGGCATATCAAATTCATTAGATGGTATGGAGGACGACTACTTATGGCAAGATGAAGAGAAAGCCGAAGCTGAGACCACACCATCTGATACGGAATTAGATCCATACGATGACTGCCTTACAAATGTACCACAAGATGTCATTGATTTACTGATGATATCAAATGACGAAAAGGAGGATTTTGAAGGCTTTTAAAGGGAAACTGTCACGCCAGCAAATCCTGTAAAAATAGCTTGGATTTATGATGGGCGTTGCTGACTCACCAGGGCCTTGCCCGGCACTTGCTCTCTCTCTCTGTTGTTTATCTTCCTCCTATCATCATCAGTTCGAGTTTGGTTGACAGCTTAGAAAACAAACAGCATGGCAGTTCCCATGGGTTTATTGTCTTATCCTTCCTTTCAGCTTTAGAGTGAATTAGGAAAAGTTTAATCCACTTGCACTTTTTTATGTTTACATGTTTGATGACAAACAGCCTTATGTTTATAAATTTTCCTACTAAGTACCTGCATGTCATAAGCATTTGAATTAAAATTACCATATTAAAGTCAAATCTGATGTTTTTTAATTTTTATTTGTTGTGCGTTGAAAGAGGGGTAGTCTTATACGGCGAGTATAGCCCAAACCCTATATTTTAACAGGAAAAGTAGGGGGTCGTCTTATATGCCCAGTCGTCTTATAAGCCGGAAAATACAGTAGTGATGTTTGTATTTTTCAATACAATTCTTGTCAGTTCAGGGATGAGCTTCCAATAAGGTGAAAGAGCGTGCAGGGGAAGACTAGATATCCATCCAGCCCTGACAGGAAACTATGTTCACAGGGAACACTTTTTAGGTGTATGCACCCACTGACGGATATTCAAATTCCTAAACAGAATCCAAGAAGCATGCACTATGTAGAAAAGAAAAGTGCAAGTTTATTTCAAAGTTATGATATATAAATGGAAGATGAAAGCGGTGGAGAAACAGGACGTCTTTTTATACAAAAATATTTGAAGAATGTGTGAAACCACTTCTGAACATAGTTGGGAGGGATAATAGTAAAAAAAATAAAAAAAAAGCACTGGCATCTGCTCATGCCAAAATTGAAGTGAATGTATCACGACAAACAAGCGGCTATCTTGGAACAAAACAAATGCATGTTTTTACACACAAATAAGAGAGTATGCAGAATACAGACGTCAGACATGCATGCTCACTCCCACAAAGAACAAGTTACTTTCCTTTGGTAACGCCTTATCTGGTAGGAACATATTCTAGTTGTAAATTCCTTACCTTTGAATTTTCCAAGGCGTCAGATGACATCCAGAGAATTTTCTGAGCATTGCTCCTATGTGCCGTTAGGTGGCGCCCATAGGCATCGTCGTCTACGCCAGATAGGGCATTGCGGGTCCTATATAGGCGCCACCCCATGCGCTGATAACAGTTTCTTGTCACAACTTTCCACGCAAGAGGCGCAGAGCCATAAAGAAATTTACCACTGACGCCTCAAAAAAAAGGTCCTCAAAGGGGAGTCCCTGTCCCTAGAAATCAGTTCACAGAGTGGGGAGGATGGGTGAGTCTCCTCAACTATGCAACTATAACATGTGTCTACCAGACAAGGAATTACTGAAGGTAAGTAACTTGTTCATCTGATTGAGACTTCTATTTGCAGATTCCTTCCCATTGAATGGATGCCCACGCAATACCATTCTCGGAGGTGTGTCTGCAAACCAATTTCATACTAGAAAGCCCTACAGGACCAAATGAGCCAAGTGCCCATCCCTCCGGACCTGACTATTCAGGCAGTAGTGTTTGGTAAACGTGTGCAGGGATGCCATGTAGCCGTCAGCACCTGACAGATAACAAGAACTGGAACTCAGCGTGCTAACGCAGTGGTTGCTGCTTTAGCTCTGGTAGAGAGAGCATGCAAACCTTCAGTGGGTTGCTGCTTGGCCACTGGGAGCAGATCTTAATTCGGAGTATGACCCATCTGGATATGGTCCACTTCTGCACTGCCGGACCTTTCTTCGCATCCACATAACTGATAAAGAGTTGATCGTCCACCTGGAATTTTTTTGTTCGATCAAGGTAGAACGCCAACGCTCTTTTTGGGTCAAGGCGGTGGAGTCTCTCCTCTTCCTTAGAGGGATGTGGGGGTGCGTAGACTGGCCTACATGAAAGGGCATAAGCACCTTTGGCAGAAAAGAGGCCCAAGTGAAAAGCAGCACTTTGTCAGGATGGACCGAAATGTATAGAGGCTTGAATGACAAAGCCTGCAGCTCACTTACTTTGCGGGCAGATATAAGGCACTCTTCTAAGTAAGATGCCTGAGAGGACAATTGTGGAACGGCTCGAAAGCAGCGCACATCAAAAATGTCAAAACCAAATTCAAATACCATTGTTGGCACGTTCACTGCACTTACTCTCCTGTACATCCCCAGTGTCTCTAGCGACCTGAGGAGGAGCCCATAACAGGAGCACCTTTCAAGCAGACTCTGGAGATGGGTGCTTTTCTTGCTGTACACGGTAGCGGAAGTCAGGGCAAGCAGGTGGAGAGGGACATCAGGAGGAGGAGGAGGAGGCAGTGGCGGCAACCAAGGGCTGCAACTGCGGCTTCAGCCCGAATTAACAGGGGGAGCAGGAATTGAGAGCAGGATCAGCATGGGAAGACGGAGGACAGAGACTGCCATTCACTGCCCTTGCGCACTCCACTGCTGAGAGAGGGGTTGGAGTTTGCAGGAGGGTCGGCGCAGCTCCTCAGCCCTCACTCACTGAGCACCTAGCCCTTGGTGTGCTAACCGCTTGTTCAGGTGAGCAGAGCTCTAAGGGCCCAGGGGGGCAGTGGGAAGGGTGTTTTTCTCGACCTTCACGGCAGTCCACACCCACTGAGCCTTTCACCTCTCTCTTCTGCCCATCTGTGCTCAACATCCTATCTGTGCCCTTTTAAGCCATCTTGTGCCCTCCTGTGACTGTGCTGGTGCCTGTACTGTGGACCTTCGTACCTGTCATTAGGCACTAGTTCCATCACAGAGCAGAAAGTTTCCTACCAAGGCTCGGGTCCGCCTTCTCAGCTCCCGTCATCAAAAGTCACTAAAGGTCATTGAAGTGTCTGGACACCGTGTTTTCTTTCTGTTCCCAATTTGTGAGAAAACAGGGCTGTTTGCAGAGGCCCCCTAACCGTTTGCACCAATTTTTCACTTTTTGCTGGTGTTTTCCTGACTCT
Organism: Pleurodeles waltl; assembly: GCF_031143425.1. Lineage (NCBI taxonomy): Eukaryota > Metazoa > Chordata > Amphibia > Caudata > Salamandridae > Pleurodeles > Pleurodeles waltl. The sequence continues at coordinate 1,441,636,802 of NC_090447.1, forward strand.
GATAGTTCCCTGGGTACTGCTAACCAGTCCCAGGGCCTGTTCTCTGTGTAAAATGAGTATGAAAATTAGGCTAATTATAATTTGCTATGTCAACCTACCTATAAGTCCCTAGTATATGGTAGGGCACGTAGGTTTATGGACCCCAGCATAGGCAGTACACCCTTAAGTGCACTGCTGAAATGCCCAGGGTCATTTTAAAGGCAGGCCTGCCTTGCTGGCTGCTTTTAAATTGAAGTTATATGCAAATTCAACTTTGGAATTAAAAGTACTAGCAAAGTCCTAAATACCCTATTTTTACATATATGTCACCTCTAAGGTGTGTCCCATGTGCCGTTAGCGCTGGGCGCCATGTAACTATAAGCAGGGACCTTATAAAAATTGTTTTATAAGCCCTGGTGAGGTAAAACAGCCAAAGTTGCTTTACCTCACTTTAGTGAATGGCCCCTATAGGCTTAAATGGGGAGACTTTACTTTAATTAATAAAGTTCCCTTAGATTGGACTACGGAAATGCCCCATATGCAGGAACAACAACCAAACTCCAAACAAAGCTGCAAAGAATCCAGAACGCATCCGCCCACCTCATTTTTGACGTCCACACCGCAACCACATCTCCCCCCACCTCAGAGACCTACACTGGCTACCAGTATCAAAGAGGATCACCTTCAAACTCCTCATCCACGTACACAAAGCCCTCCACAACACAGGTCGAGCCTACCTCAACGACAGACTCACCTTCCACACCCCCACTCGCAATCTTCGCTCCGCCAGCCTCACCCTCGCCTCCGTTCCCCGCATCCGCCACACCACCGCCGGAGGAAGATCCTTCTCTCACCTAGCTTCCAAGACCTGGAACTCCCTACCGCTCCACCTTCACCAGACCCAAGACTTCTTGGCATTCAGGAAACGCCTCAAGACATGGCTTTACGACTAGTAGCTCCCCCGCGCCTTGAGACCCTAACGGGTGAGTAGTGTGCTTTATAAATCCATTGATTAAGTGCCAGACATTAAGTTTGGTATCAAATTGATTGTTGTAATAAATCCCACAACTTCCAATTGTTGGATTTAATATAACTAGTTCAGGTAAAGAGTTTTAAAACTGTACCTGTAAGTTGCCAACTTCAGCTCCGTAGTGCCTTTCTCTGACTGGCCAGGCTCTGGAAGCCTGGCAAGCCTGCCTTGATGAGGTGTGTAGTGGCCTGGGCTGGATACAAAGGATGTGCCTGGGGGATGAGATCTGCCTCAGCAGACGGTGAAGCAGGATAGTGGGGAGAGAAGCCAAACCGGTCTTCAAAGGCAGGGAAGGACATTTGGAGCAGCTCAGGAGCAGGGAAGGACATTTGGAGCAGGGAAGGACCTCCCTCACATCCTGCAACCCCAGACAATTAGGTGCCCTCTTTATTAGATTAGGAGAAGGGTGTGTATGTGTATAGTGTTTTTAGCCACACCAGTGGGTGGGCTCAGCCAGATCTAACCTCAAAAAATCACTTTCAGCCATGTTGGATTTTTGAAGAATGTTGCTCCCTGGGATTGATTTTTGCCACAAAATGGTCATCACAGGGGGAAAGAGCCTGCCTCTGATTGGACAACCAGGACCCCCCTGATTGTTTTTACCCAGGAGCAAGAATAAATGTGATAGAGCTGCACCCACACCTCAGATCCCTACAAGGAAGAACATCAGAAGGACTGCCCTGCTGGACCCCTGACCTGCACCTGGACACTGCACTCTGAAGGACTGCACCAGCTGCACCGCTGGGCTTCACCACAAAAAGGACTTTGCCTGGCTTCTACTGGTTTAAGGAGGGACTCCCTGTTTGCTACAGGTGGAAAATAGCTAACCAGAGTCCCCTGCATCAAATCCTGAAGAAACTGACCAACAGACTATTGTCCACTGGCCATTTTGGAGTCTGAGCATGGTGCATTCTGGAAGTTGTAGTCCGCACCCCTCAAGGAGCAACTCAGACCTTCTGGAACCTTGGTGTGAGCTGTGGACTCCTAAAGGACCTTCAAAGACCTTCTGGAAGAAGATCCATAAGTTTGAAGAAGACTGGCGAACTTTTCAGGATGCTCTATACCTAGACTCTTCACAATTTGCAACCCTATGGCCCTCATTCCGACCCTGGCGGTTTGAAACCGCCAGGGTGGAGGACCGCGGGAGCACCGCCGACAGGCCGGCGGTGCTCCAATGGGCATTCCGACCGCGGCGGTAAAGCCGCGGTCGGACCGGCAACACTGGCGGGCTCCCGCCAGTGTACCGCCGCCCATAGGAATCCTCCAAGGCGGCGCAGCTAGCTGCGCCGCCGAGGGGATTCCGACCCCCCCTACCGCCATCCAGTTCCCGGCGGTTCTCCCGCCGGGAACCGGATGGCGGTAGGGGGGGTCGCGGGGCCCCTGGGGGCCCCTGCAGTGCCCATGCCACTGGCATGGGCACTGCAGGGGCCCCCGTAAGAGGGCCCCTAAATGTATTTCACTGTCTGCTTTGCAGACAGTGAAATACGCGACGGGTGCAACTGCACCCGTCGCACAGCTTCCACTCCGCCGGCTCGATTCCGAGCCGGCTTCATCGTGGAAGCCTCTTTCCCGCTGGGCTGGCGGGCGGCCTGAAGGCGGCCGCCCGCCAGTCCAGCGGGAAAGTCAGAATCACCGCCGCGGTCTTTCGACCGCGGAACGGTATTCTGGCGGCCCCCGACAGGCCGGCGGCGACCGCCGCCGGCCAATGTCAGAATGAGGGCCTATGTCTCTAGCCCTGGAGGACACACCGTCCCAGAGGGCGTCCAAGAAACTAAACAAAAATAAAAACAAAAACAAATGCAAAACAACTTGGATTCCAAAGAAGAAAAGGCCAGAACAAAACAAAACATACCCTTGACGATGCTGACGTCTACACTCTCTATCAGCTGGCTTAAGGAAGAGTGCAAGCATTTCTCTGGCCACTCAGCTAACTGACCTACCAACTGAACCCACATAGTCCCGCAACATGAAACTGATCGCTGGCACCCTTCAGCAGCAAGGCACCGCAGCAGGGCCCAAATGGGGACCCATTATGCTCTCTATACCGTGGGCAGGTGCACCTGTGGTGGCCCAAGGGGCAAAATTCACTGAAGACTTTGCTCAGCAGAGGGACACAGAGAGGACTCCTCCAATGTATCCGGGGGGCACCAGCCAATATCTACGAAAGGTTGCCTCCCTTGCTCAGCAGAGGGACAAAGAGAGGACTCCTCCAATGTATCTGGGGGGCACCAGCCAATATCTACGAAAGGTTGCCTAGTCTTCCTACTGGGCTGCCGATGGATAGTACCACACAACAAGTTGAGAGCCCTACAACTATGGTCTTGAGATGGGGGCAGATTTGATCAATGGGGGCCCCGTAAGGATGACACTGTGCAAAAAAAGTCAAGGATCTGACATTTATAGTCTTGGGCCAGGGGACTGATCAGGTCTACGGAAATTCAACATTATCCACTAGCACCTGGCTCATCAACTCAGGCCATTACGCAGCCATCATCCTTCCCAGTGGAATGGGGTCTACAGATAGGGGACAGGATCTTGGAACCCATACAAACTCTGGAGGAGGCTGCGGCCCGCCTACTAAATGGGAACTATTCAGCAGGTACAACACTGGCACTGGCCGAGGAGCACCTTAGGAGACCAAAGGCCATCTGCCTGTATAGGCTGCGCAGCCTATGGTCGCCCCAATTCAGCAGTATTGTGTCCCCTCTAACTTCAACCTCACCCCCAGGACCACATTAGCAATAAAAATCACCCAGGAGCAATCTCAAGGGGACACCAGCTCGCATATTAACACAGACATCCTAATCTTCCAGCTCAATTACAAATCCTGAGGTAACTCGGATGTATTAAATAGAGGCACATTCTACCATTCTACTGCCGCTATCACATACTCCATTAACGGATCTTGAATCCATAGAGTTCACTCGAGCTGAGCCACCGCTGTCGGGTGAAGTGACCAAAACAACCTGGCGTACACCAAAAATCACACAGAAAACCGGAATGCTTCACCATTTATTTTTTTAAGAGGTGGGTGATACATATTATACCCTTCTAGGAGTCACGCTATCCTGCCCTATCCTGCCCCTCTGTTATCACACCAGCACATAGGGTGGAGATTCTCGAATAATGTGACCACCAGCTCTGTCCTGAGAGGTGATTTAGGGCACTCACCAAGGAATGAAAGGCTAATGGGGCTTGCACCTGCAACTATATCACATGTGTCTGGGCAGATTTCAAGAACTATCAACAATTCATCTGGTGGTCAATGACAAGGCAAGAAATACGGGCCTGACCTTAATCTACATAATAAGCATCTTCGATTGTGCTCCTGGAACGTCAATGCCATTGCTGGCGCAGTCTCTGATCGTGCCTTTCTTAGCTCCATCACAAGCTTTGACCTTATTCTGATGCAGGAAACTTGGCTAGCTGAACCCTACCATCTACAGGGCTATCTATCTTTTTTCATACCTGCAGTTGAGTTGGGGAAATATGGTCAAATGCAGAGTGAACAAGTAACTCATGTTTCAATAGCCTGCGCAGCTGCAGCGAGCTTTACATTTTCTGACTCTCCAGATATTGACACAATCTAAATACTAACTCTCATCGAAACAGCATGACGGTGTGTTATGTTTTAATGTCCTACGTGATTTGTGGTGTCGTTACAGCGCGTGCTGTGAATTGTTATCCTCAAAGCCGGCCACACGCTGTCTGAGGAGAAGGATTCGAGTGCAGACACTGGCGTTTGTGTGTATCTCCCTCCCGGTCTGATCAGCAATAAACTTAGCAAAATACTCAGAGTGCAGAGGATCATTTCACAGATATAATCAAACACCTACAGCCGCCCAAAACGTAAAGTTAATGCTGTCCGTAAGCTGGACGACCAGCTTACAGAATTCCTATGTGATGAAGAAAACCCAAACTTTGTCCTCATGGGGGACTTCAATTTATACCTGCTTGGTTCCTCCTAAGATGACAGAGTGGCTGCTCAAACTTCGACCTGGGACATACTGTTGCAAGGACAAAACACATGGGTTTGCCCGACAAAGACTTGGACAGATCACCTAATGAATGATTTAGAGCACCTTAATTTCAGGGCACATAATGGCAGGTTTGCAAACGATCACCCACAAGCAGCATCCTTTTACTACTCATTCTTTACGTTATCCATACGGAAAGGCGTTCGACTTGACTTTAATGAAACCCTGAAAAGGTTGGGCACTACGTGAATTGTGTCACTTTTGGAAATGATACAATTGAAGAAAAAAGTCAAATGAGTACAGTGTTGGTGCATACGTTTTGGCTATTATAAACTTGGAAACGGGATCGTAATTCGTATTAGTACAGATAAATAAGCCTTGATAAAGTCCCCTTTGGGGACGAAACACGTGTCGGCTGTATTGGATCACTAATCTACAAATTGACCTTTTACATCGGATTCAATCGGATTATTAATTTATACACTGATCCTCAACATTGGATGATAAGAAATTTCAGTGCTACAAGCTAATGATTTGGACATTATCTGTTTTTACTATGGACTTATTGGAACATGATGATTTGACAGTGAGACTGTCAAACATTGTGAGGCTCTGATTAGATCAGAGGTTCTGAGATAAATGTGGGGTATTTATGTTTGTTTCTAACTTGGTCACACATATATGATTTGTACTTGTGTTGTTTTGTCTTGTACATTCTCATTGCTATATATGTTTAACATATCTGTAATTTTCTTTTTCTGTATTAAAAATATAATTGTAATAGTATAGTCTCTGAGATATTGCACACCTACACCATTGCCATATATTTACGCTGTTGTTTCTTCTTGGATTATATTATGAGTTTGTATCAAATTTTACAATAGAACTCAGAACACATGGACTTGAATAGACAATGTAACTTCTTTTACTTTCTAAGTGTGCTCCATTCTTAGTCTAAGCTATAATTCGTTGGTACAAGATTTCTTGTTCCTTAATACATGTTCGACAACAGGCATGTTTAGAATGTGTTGAGCACCATTACTATACTCTATACAAATGGGAATGTGAGGCGTTCTAGTAAAATTTTCTGTTGTTGTTGAGTTAATAGATCCTTTTACTACTCCACTGCCCAAACAACAATAAGCTATACCTTTGTCTCTCGCCCTCTTTTCCACCAAGTGGTTTCCTTTCGATTGGGTGTCAAAGGAGATAGCAATCATCAGCCTCAAGAAACAACATCACTAACAACATGTCCCCATTTGCCAGGATGCCTTTGGCCCCGGATACCACCTACACAGTTAATTACAAAAGGATCAAATTTGCCCAGGAGAAAAGAGCAGTTATCTCAGTCCGCAGTGACGCTCCTGTAAGCCCAAGGGAACCTGGCTGTTAGTAATCTAAGAAGGTGGGTGTACTTTACTAACAGCCTGGTGGAAACCTGTAAAACAGCTCCTAAAACCAAACCATGCAACACATCCAGCATAGTAGGGCACACCACAACAGCACATCGGACGGAGATGAGGTACCTTAGAAGATTCATAAACAGTATTCTAAGATCCTTGCGACTACACCCAGAGGATACTCTTCTGTGAACCACCTTACATCAGTATAAAACAACACTAAAGAAGCTGAAGTGGACCACCAAAAGAGCACACGAGTATGATGTCTGGGCAAAACTGTTTGCCAACATTAAGCACACTGATGGGGCTCGCTTTTAGAAAAGAATAAACAACCTGGCACACCTATCGCATGGGGGTGTAACATTGCATATACCAGAAGAGGACTGGGTGAGGTTCTTGGGGGAACACTTTAATTGAGGTGGCACTGTCCCCAATATATATCGGAAAACCTGCAGGAAGGTAACCAACACTCCAGGGTTGATTATGACTTAGGCAGACGGAAAAGGTTGTCCCCAGAAATCCCGGCGGTCAGCCTGCCGCCAGTGCAGCTGCCTTTCTGTGGACCCAGTAAGAGTTTCCCACTGGGTCAGCAGGCGGAACATAGTTTCCACCCGGTGCCCCAGTGGTAAACAGCCTACAACATTGACGATGGCTCATAATAGAGCCAGCGGCAGTCTTTGTGCGTACGATGCACCAGCAACCGTTGCAATGTTCACTGTCTAACATTGTGACGGGGCTGACCAGGAGGGCTCCTGCACTGCTCATGCCAAGTGCTACCGCCAGGTAACCGCCGGCGAAGGGACTCATAATTCCCAGGGCAGCGCTGCCCTGGCAGATAAGTACCACCAACACCTCCAGTCTCTGGCAGTGCTGGCAGTCAGAACATGGCACTACCGCCCATTGTCGTAATGTGGCTGTCGAACCGCCAAATTGGCAGCAGTCCGACTGCCACAGCGACCATGGCGGACCGCCAGGATCATAATGACCCCCTCCATCTTCATGGAATTTCCCAGTGCATTTACTATGGCCAACAATGGGCCCCAGATTCGCTCATCTGAACCTAATCAGATGACAAATAGGCAAAGGCAGGAAGGAATAAAGGAAGGGGCACAGAGTCCAAACGGTATTCCTCTGGCGATTTTCAAACATAATGCAGGCTTCTGGGCAGAGACCTTTTTTTCAGAAAAAAGGCTCACAGGCACAATCCCGGATTCCTGGAGAGGATCGTTAATATCCCCAAGATACAAAAGTGGGGATAAGTTGCTGCCAAAAAACTATCGACCAAATGCCCTAATTGATAACGAGGCTAAATATTTTGCGGGGACTCTACACGAACAATTGCTGGCGTGGGCAATGGAAAATGCAATAATTCCACTTAATCAAACTGTTTTTTCAAAACCTCCGGGACGATCACCAACATCATGGCCATTGCATTACTTGTAGACAGGGCAAAAGTTTAAAACAATCTCTCCATCTTTGTTTTATTGAGTTCAGTGCAGCCTTTAACCATGTGGACCAGGCTAGGCTCTGGAGTAAGATAGCAAGCTGGGCGGATCTCTTTTGGATATGCTAGGCGAATACCTACAACCAAAGGGTTAAAGAAGGGGTGTTTTCTGGCTTCCACACTCTTCAACCTATTCCTGGACAATCTGGCTTGAGCACTTGACAACTGCAGTTCCCATGCCCTGAGTTGGGGGTGGGGGGCTGGGCTGCCGCTGTCGAGCCTCCTATATGCAGACAATATAGTTTTAGTTGGTCACACCCCAGTGGGCCTGCAGCACCTTCTCCACACAGTACAGAAATAATCCAATGAAAATGGTCTAAGACTCATCTTTGACAAGACGAGGACCTTGCCTATAAATTGTATTCGGAAAATGTTGCCGACTTGGCACTGGAGCAATACAGCTATCATGTCAACAACAGAATATAAATATCTAGGGGTATTAGTCAACAAGGAAGGCAACTTTACACACCAAAGGGAAGCAATAAAACGGAAAGGGCTGTCACTGGCAGAGTCACTAAAGAACCTGAAAGCAAAGATGAATGGGCCAATGCTTCTCCAGGTATTGGAAGCCAGATTCCTACCGACATAAACATATGGTAGCGAACTCTAAAGAGGCAAGGACGCAAAAATCCTGGACAGCACATTAATGAGACATATAGAATAATCTTTAGCCTCCAAAGCACACCTTTCCGACACATATCAGGCTGGAGTTTGGTCTGTTGAAATAATCTCTGGAAAGGCAAGGAGCCTTCATTAGCTTCTGGGACAAAATAAGGAAGGCCATACGGGCTAACTTAACCACTACTTATGGCAGGAGTACAACAAAGAGAAACATCACCAGACGGAATCTATCTCAGACTCCCTGCTTAAGACCGGGCTAACTGAGCTGTGGGAAGCCCCGACCACTCACATCATGTTCAAAAAAGTAGTGCGGAAATATTTCAAGTTCCAGTCATTAGTGGTAGAGCCCATGCTTGGATGGGCTTGCACACGTACACCAAGTCAACACCTCAGAAACACCTAAGTTTAAGGTTCTCCAGAGTTATGAAGAGAAATTTCTGAAACATCTGGGTCTGCTACCCTGCACCGAGCACCTGCCACAATGGCAGAGAGTTAATAGTACAAAGGTCTGCAGACTATATAGCACTTGTGGGGGTCTACTGGGGGGGGGGGAGAAGACTCTTGCGAAAGAACCTTCAACCAAAGGAGAGTTCGACCTCAGCGGCACCTCACCTGATCTGCTGATTTGTAAAAGTTTGCAGCACTGGCTTCCAAGAAAATGCCAAAGATGGAAGTCTTTAGCTGCACACAGTCGTAAACAAAACTGGTTTGTCTCTTCACTGTCACTGTTACACCACTTTGGACTGAATGGTTGAACCTTTCTCCATTAAGGAATGCACAAGTTCCTTTTTGTCCTTATATACTCTTTGTACTGGTACTTTGGCTCATGTACGTGGGCCCCCCAGGATGTGTCTTGACCCATAACCATGAACAAGGCAGCTCTACAAGGTGCAGAGCTGCCCCCTGGGTTTTCTTGCACTGAACAGCCCAGAGAAATGAATGAGTCTCTTTGTGTTAAACTGCTTAAGCCTCTTCTGTTAAATGTATAAGACACATTCGGCCTTTATCCATTTTTGTCCTGGGACATTGGCTCTCTGGCATCTGGTATTTAGGTGGGCCCCCAGGGATGAGCCCTTGTATTCTAACTAAGTAGACTGCAAAGTAGCCCCACGTGGCGGCTTTCATCTATTTTTCCACTGCCACTTTGGCCCTTGGGCTTCTTGTTTTTAGTTGGGTCCCAGGGATGGGCCCTAACCTGCAATATGTCCAAGGCAGCTCTACAAGGTGCCGTAATTACTCAATAGCGTTCTCGATCCCGAAAGGTAGCTTGAGCCCAGCCGTGGGCGCTAGCTTTAAGAAACACTGCTGGGTTATATTTGTTCAGCCCCTTAAGGCTTTCTATGAAATCTGTTTTTACCTTTTTAGTTAGTATTACATTTATGGATTTTTTTGTTGTGCAATGGTTTTAAGTAACTATGCAATACAAATGTACACACAAAATCCCATTGGGGCATAATGAATGGGGATGAAGGAAACCTATGTTTACGCCCCCTAAGGAACCTATGTACAATAGGGGAAGTAAACAAAGAAGGTTGAGCAGGCAACCTCAAAACAATACAGAAATGGAAGACAAATAATCGTTAAAAGTGCCTGTAGAAGAGCACTGCTGGGCCAAAGAAAGTATAAACAACAGAGCCTCAGATGACAGGGGCCGAGGTCAACAGAATTGTCTATGCACCATGCCACAAATTTCTTCCAAAGAAGGGTGTATACCGGTTTGGTGGAGGGAGTCCTGGTTGCCAAGATATTGTTACAGACTTCGGACGGAAGGTCAAAAGCTATCAACTGTTACCTCTCAATCTCCACCCAAGAAGGCAGAGCGCGGACAGGTCTGGTGCAGAACCCTCCCCTGCTGCTGTGACAGAAGATCCTCCACGAAGGGTCAGTCTGATCAGAGGATTGATGGACATGCTCAACAGCTCAGAATACTAGACTCTCTGTGCCCAGGCCGGGCCACAAGACTACTTGGGCCCAGTTGTTCTTGATCTTCTTGAGGACGCTGGGTAAAACTGGTATGGGTGGAAAGGCGTCCGGAGGCCCGAGTTCCACTCAAGATGAAAAGTGCCTCAGCGCGATTGCCATCTTGGAAACTCCAACGCACAATACTGCTGATAGTGTCTTCTCTGCCAAGGCGAACAGATCTAACCAAGGCTCTCCCCACTGCTGAAAGACCTGGCACCACTTCCAGATGGAGATGCCACTTGTGATCCGGTAGACATTTTTGGCTAAGTTTGTCTGCTCTGGCATTCAGAGAGCCCGCCAGATGTTGAACAATCAGGGCTATGCCCTATTGTTCCAGCCACGTCTACAGGAGCAGAGCCTCTTGATATGCGGTCCACGACCCTACACCCATCCTGTTTGTTGCAGTAGCGAATAGTGGTGTTCTTGTCTGTGAACACCTGCACTGTCTTTCCGTTGACTGAGGAAATAAATGCTTTCAATTCCAGCCGGATCACATGGAGCTCCAACAGGTTGATTGGAGCCTGAATTCCATGGGAGACCAGATGCCTCTGATCTTAACCTCTCCCAGATGGCCGACCCATCCCAGGAGAGACGCATCTGTCACTACTGACCGATCTGATTGGGGAGGGGAGAGGGGGTCTGCTTCTGACCCAATAGCAGTTTGTGAACCACCACTGCAGATCCTGCACAGTTCCCTTCGAGATCTGGACCCTGTCAGATGATTCCCCTGACACTGCACCCACTGGAACTTCAGGTCCCACTACAGAGCCTGCATCAGCCATCTGGCAGACATCACCAGCAGGATATGAAAGAGGCCATGAGGCCCAGCTGCCTCAGAGTCATTCTCACCGAAATCCAAGATAGAGGCTGAAACATCAGTATTATGGCCTGAATATCCTGGACCCTTGGGAGGATAAGCCCGTTACTAGGCAGTGTCCAGAACAGCTCAGATGAAAGAGAGCATCTTAGCGGGAGTCAGGTGTGACTTCAGCACGTTTATAGTGAACCCCCCACAAAGGCAGGAAGTCCACTGTAGTCTGGAAGTGGGAGACTACAGCCTGGGGCGGACCCGCCTTCAACAGGCAGTCTTAGAGATAGGGAAGACTGAAATCCTTGTTCTGCGCAGATGAGCTGTGACCACAGCTATCACCTTGGTGAACATCCGAGGGGCGCTAGGAGGGCCAAAGGGGAGCAAGGTTAACTGAAAATGCTTGTGGCCTACAGTGAACTACAAGTAACGTCTGCAGGCACGGAATATAGAAATAAGTGTCCTGCAAATCTAACACTACCATCCAGTCTCCAGGGCAGATAAGAACTGAGCCAGAGTGAGCTTTTTGAACTTCTTCTTTGATACGAGGTTGAGGTACCAAAGGTCTAGGATAGGGCAGAGGGCCTTGTCCTTTCTGGGTACCAAAAAGTAGGAATAGCAATAACAACCTACTTCTGGCACGGGAAATCTCTTTGGCTCCCTTGGCCAAGAAAGCCATAACTTCCTAATGGAGAAGTGCCCAGTGATCCTCCATCATCCGATCGTAGGATGGTGGCATGGATTGAGAGGTAGTCTGGAAGGGGAAGGAGTAGTCACTTTGTACTAGCTGCAAAACCCACCTGTCGGAAGTGATGGATTGCCAGAGGAGCAGGTGATGGTGAATCCTGCCTCCGACTGGCCCTTGGTGGGGAGTCAGACTAGGAAAGCTTGGAGGCTGCCGCATAAAGGAGTGCGGTAGACTAGCCAGCCCACTGGCTGATCCACGAGGGTGCTGGATCCCACATCCTCAGTCACGTAGAGGCTGGGCAGCATGTGCGGCAGGGTGGCTGGAAGGGAACGGTCGCAGTTGGGCACCCTTTCTGTAGCCATGAAAGGGGGTGGAAAAGAAGACTGGAGGGACAAAGGGCCACCGCAAGGCTCAAGGACCTGCCGTAGCATGAGAGTCCTTGAGGCGCTCGAGCGCCAAGTCTGCTTTCTCTCCGAAGTGACGGGTGTCATCAAAGGGCATGTCCATAAGATTATCTTGGATATCCGCAGGGATGGCGGTCTCAAGGCCACTGTTTTGGAAATTGCTCTGCCTAGTGAGCCAGCTGTATCGAGTCCACATCGGATCGTGAACTTTGCTGCATCTCTCCCATCAGCAACTGCTTGGGAAAGTATGGGCCGCAGGTCTGAGCCTCCTCCAGGACCTGTGGCAGCACTTTTGCAACTGTAACCCACAGCTTGCGGAAATAATGACCCAAAAGGCATGCAGTATTCATGGACCGCAAAGCCTGGCTGGCGGAAGAAAACATCTTCTTCCCAAGATTCCTTATCTGGGGTTGAGAAAGGAAAGGCACCCTTGGAGGTGGAGGCATGAATAACCAAGCTCTCAGAGGTGGGGTGTTGCATCAATAAACTTGGGTCGCCCCGGAGCAGGACGATGGCGGCGGGCAATCGTCCTGTTCACAGGTGCCCCTGTGCTGGATTTGGACCATGCACCCAGGAGGACATCCATAAGGGCTTCACTGAATGGAAGCAAGATTTCGGAGGAAGAAGCTCTACAGGGAGTGCAGAATTATTAGGCAAATGAGTATTTTGACCACATCATCCTCTTTATGCATGTTGTCTTACTCCAAGCTGTATAGGCTCGAAAGCCTACTACCAATTAAGCATATTAGGTGATGTGCATCTCTGTAATGAGAAGGGGTGTGGTCTAATGACATCAACACCCTATATCAGGTGTGCATAATTATTAGGCAACTTCCTTTCCTTTGGCAAAATGGGTCAAAAGAAGGACTTGACAGGCTCAGAACAGTACAAAATAGTGAGATATCTTGCAGAGGGATGCAGCACTCTTAAAATTGCAAAGCTTCTGAAGCGTGATCATCGAACAATCAAGCGTTTCATTCAAAATAGTCAACAGGGTCGCAAGAAGCGTGTGGAAAAACCAAGGCGCAAAATAACTGCCCATGAACTGAGAAAAGTCAAGCGTGCAGCTGCCACGATGCCACTTGCCACCAGTTTGGCCATATTTCAGAGCTGCAACATCACTGGAGTGCCCAAAAGCACAAGGTGTGCAATACTCAGAGACATGTCCAAGGTAAGAAAGGCTGAAAGACGACCACCACTGAACAAGACACACAAGCTGAAATGTCAAGACTGGGCCAAGAAATATCTCAAGACTGATTTTTCTAAGGTTTTATGGACTGATGAAATGAGAGTGAGTCTTGATGGGCCAGATGGATGGGCCCGAGGCTGGATTGGTAAAGGGCAGAGAGCTCCAGTCCGACTCAGACGCCAGCAAGGTGGAGGTGGAGTACTGGTTTGGGCTGGTATCATCAAAGATGAGCTTGTGGGGCCTTTTCGGGTTGAGGATGGAGTCAAGCTCAACTCCCAGTCCTATTGCCAGTTCCTGGAAGACACCTTCTTCAAGCAGTGGTACAGGAAGAAGTCTGCATCCTTCAAGAAAAACATGATTCTCATGCAGGACAATGCTCCATCACACGCGTCCAAGTACTCCACAGCGTGGCTGGCAAGAAAGGGTATAAAAGAAGGAGATCTAATGACATGGCCTCCTTGTTCACCTGATCTGAACCCCATTGAGAACCTGTGGTCCATCATCAAATGTGAGATTTACAAGGAGGGAAAACAGTACACCTCTCTGAACAGTGTCTGGGAGGCTGTGGTTGCTGCTGCACGCAATGTTGATGGTGAACAGATCAAAACACTGACAGAATCCATGGATGGCAGGCTTTTGAGTGTCCTTGCAAAGAAAGGTGGCTATATTGGTCACTGATTTGTTTTTGTTTTGTTTTTCAATGTCAGAAATGTATATTTGTGAATGTTGAGATGTTATATTGGTTTCACTGGTAATAATAAATAATTGAAATGGGTATATATTTGTTTTTTGTTAAGTTGCCTAATAATTATGCACAGTAATAGTCACCTGCACACACAGATATCCCCCTAACATAGCTAAAACTAAAAACAAACTAAAAACCACTTCCAAAAATATTCAGCTTTGATATTAATGAGTTTTTTGGGTTCATTGAGAACATGGTTGTTGTTCAATGATAAAATTAATCCTCAAAAATACAACTTGCCTAATAATTCTGCACTCCCTGTATGTTGACTGCCACCAAAGGCAGCTCAATGTTCAGGATCTCAGTTGCTCTTCTCACCATCATAGTGTATGATGCTCCCTCCTCCGTAACCACAGTAGGGGGAGAAAGAAAGCCAGCGTCTTGGGAGGTGTACAGTCCGCTGGCTTCACCAAAGTCTGAACACCAGTCCATAGGGTCTTGGAGCTGGTATTCCATAGGGTCCAGCGACCCCTCGCATTCCTCATCATAACCTAGAAGAAGGCTCAGGATTCAACATAGGAAGCAAGGTTCCTACCAGTCGTACGACGCCCATCCGGCTCCATGTACGAGTCGGCAATTAGCATGGGGACAGCGCCACCTGAGGGCGCAGGTGGCACTGGGAGCATTGCTGTCAGGACCAGTGACGGGGAAGGTTGAGGTGTCGGGACCGGTGCTGGGGAAGGTTGAGGTGTCTCGTCCGGTGTCAGTCCAGACCTGGGATCGGATCCTTGGGTGCCGCCGCTGACCCCCTTTCACCCCCAGCATCAGGGCAGGAGCCACCAGTGTGAAACCTGAAGGGGGCCCTTCTGACCTCGCAGGGCCCTAGGGCTCTCCAGCAGGCCAGTCTGCAAAGTAAATGAGAGGCATGGCCTCGTAAAGCTCTTGGAGTTGGGCAGGGCTTGCTCTGGCTCCCGAAAACTCTGAGGCGTGGGGGCGGCCCAGGCACAGGTTCCTCAGAACAAGGCATAGAGCACTGATGCCTCCTTGTCTAGTCGGCCGACAGACGAGAAGGCAGCAAAGCATGCTTCTATTTCTTCTGCTTCTTCTTCTGCTTACCGGAGCCTCCCGATGATTTTAAATGGGACGATGAAGACTCCGGGCTTAGCGACAGATCTCTGGACCTTTCACACCAAATCGCGACCTGCGCGGAGCTGATAATAGGACTGCCAATAGCTTTAGGGACCGCTCCCTCAACCCTTAGGGTTCATGGCCTGACACTTGGAGCCCGACCTAGAGTCGTGGTCACACCCCAACACCAAAGGCACACAAGGTACGGATCCGTCACCAATATCGCCCAATGACAGGAACCTCAGGGTTTGAAGCCTGTTTTCTTAGATGACATCATAGACGCACCAGGAGTAGAACATTCGAAAAAATCTTTAATAAAGTTGAAAAAAGCCATTCAAAAATTGACTGAGGGAGTAGTGCTCTTTGGATCAGCGTTTGCTGGTGCGGAAAGAAAATAACCGGTGCTGGGGTGGTGCCTATATAGCACCTGTGGCGTTATATCCTGCACGGACAATGCCGACGATGGACACATTGCTGATCAATGCCACCTAACGGCAAGCAGAGGTACTGCTCAGAAAATTCTTCGGATCCAGTAAGACGCCTGTGGAAATTCGAATGGTAAGCAATCTGCAACTGAATCTCCATCACATTATTACTCTTCTGAATGTCATGCACTTGTTGAGCATCCAGCTCTATGTGCATTATTTTTTTTTATATACAGCAGACGTAATATAAATCCTGCCCATCCTCTCTCTCTGCCCTTCTGATCCCTTATGTCTCTAAACATGATTTTGGATGCAGGCCTCTTCATCTTTTAAAGACACTATGGGGCTGATTAATAGTTTGGCAGAGGGGATTACTTCGTCAAAAATGTGATGGATATCCCACCCGCCCTATTACAAGTTTCACTATAGCCTATGGAACTCCTAAAACGGCGGGTGGGATATCTGTCACGTTTGGGATGGAGTAATCCCCTCCTCCAAGGTCGTAATCAGGCCCTGAGATTCATAAGAGCTCAAGTGGATTTTAAGCTTTCTGCATTCTTGGTTCAAAATTGTCCATCTACGTGAAATTTCTGACTACCATATTTTGGGGAGCTCTAAAAAAGCATCTCTCCTTCTAATTACTCTTGTTTTGTTTTTTAGGTTCCTGCCACCTTATGTAGAGTGTTCAGAGTGCCAGGAAGGATAGAAAAAATAGTCTGCACTTTATAAATATTTCTGAACTTCTGCTCTTTTGACAATTCAACAAATTAGTCTGTGTGACTACATCTGGCCACCAGACTAATTAGACAGCAAATGCCATCAAATGTAGCTAACGCATATTAGAGACAGACAGTCCAACAACAGACCCACCCTTATTTGCTTGTAAGAGAAGTCACAACTTAAAAGACTACCTTGTTCACACTGGTAATTCCAATCTGGACACATCAACAATCTCAAGCTGCTGAGGATTGTCAATATATGATCTTTAGTTGCAATATACTTTTCTTGTACATTTCACAATAACACTGAATGTCCAGTTTTATTGTCAATATTACTATGCTACCCGTATGATATAGGTTTGTGGCCTTTCCTTAAGGTCAACGGAAGAAAGGCTCATTGTAAGTCCATATTTTAGGGATAATTATTTTTCCTTCCCAATGCCAGTATACTAATTTTGCTAGGTCATACGTGGATTGATCAGAGTGCTGTTCAATAAATTGGTAACCATCATACAAACAACTAAAATCATTACTTTGAAAAGGTTGGGAGACTATTTTTCACACTTGACCAGTGGAGGCACCTCCATTAAAAATGCCCCAGACACTTACTACAGATGAAAAATAAAACGGTGATAAAGTTAACTTATCACAATTTTATTTTTCATCTCCGGCCCTGAACCAAGTATCAGGACGGGTGGGGCTAGTTAAGTGCCAGCAGCAGGGAGGAGTGGTGGGCTGCCTGTGCACTTGATTAAAGTGTACATGCACTTTACACATCTCAACCCAGCTGTCTTAGACAGCTGGGTTGAGAGCAAGCACAGGCCGGCCTATAGTGCCCTCGGGAGCGCCAAGAGGCGCCGCACAGTCCAAGCCTGGTGTTGCTCTTATGCTGGTTAGTAGCATGAGAGCAGCGCCAAGATTGGTTAAGAGAGTTGGAGCCTGAACAGAAGATGGAAACTGGAGCGAGGAGGACGTCACCTTGCAAGCAAGGTAGGTTTTTTTAATGTGTTTTATTTACCCCCTCCCTGCACCCACCCGCACTCATTTGCCTGCCCTACCCCTCTCAGTAGTGGGCCGCCCCTGCACTGGACAGTCACAAACGATGATTCAGAGGGCAAGTGACTCTGTAGGTAAAAATATAGAGTCAAAATGGTTAAAGGTCGGGGTGGCTCTGGAGAGAGTACCAGACATAAACTGAATGAATAACAGTTCTAGTGCAAAGAAATATGCCCACATTGTGTGGGTGTCTTCATGGAAGAGTGAGGTTGACTAATAGCAAAAATATTCTAGGAAATAAAGGTGATTTTAGGATGGTAAGGTTGAAGATCAATCCCTTACTGGCATAGATGAGTGTGTTAGGCTGGTGGGTTTCAAAGGCACTGTGGCCATTTTGGATTATGCCGCCTCCACAAATATGAAGAACAATGTGAATCTGTGTGCGCAGATGCTGCTCTTTTTCAAATGGTACAGCAATTTACAAATCCTTATCACACTAATCCCAATTACACAGTGTGTGCTTATGGAAAATGGAATAATACTAAAAAATGCATAAGATCGTGATCTAGTCTGTATAGTGTAACTGTGCCACAATGCAATAATGTACAAGTTCCATTCTATGGATAAGTATATATATCAAAAAGAATAAATAGGCCCAATTATGTTATTAAAAAAAAAACTGTACTAACAAATACACATTCACGCACTTATTACCAAAGCGCAAAGGCAAAATTCCACATACTCAAAAAATACAGTGAAAATGAAAAGGGAAAAGCCTCACAGATCCAAAGGCTTTGGACAGGGACATAACACTGCCAACAGACACACAATCTCGTTAATACAATTTTAAAACACTGCACAAATTTAACCCCTTGAATTTTTGTATGTGTGAGAGAGAGAGGGAGAGAGAGAGAGAGATTTTCACTGAAAAAACAAAGGTTAAAGTGACGTTATAGTTTGGTGAAAATGTCTGCTATACCATAACATTTTAAAATTACAAAAAAACAATTAGGTATGGTTTACTGAGGTAACTATAACTTGTGCAACCACATAGCACTGCTTATGAGCTAACACAGTTATCACTCTTGATCTGTTCAGTGGCATCACTGATGACATATCAATTGGTTTGGTGAATGGTTCTCACTTTGATGGTGAAATGCATATTTCTCAGGGAACCATGAAATGGTTTCCATATTTTTTTGCATACAAACAAAATAATTTACAATGCCTGGACAGTGAGTATTTATCTGATAATATACTGCTGCTCATCATTCTTGGGAGATGCGATTCCCATTCACAAATAGGTACGTGCAACAAAGAAGTATATCATAGTAATGCCTAGAAAAAGCACCTTTTCAAATTTTGTGCTTTAGCTATTGACACACTCATCTTACTGCATCAGTTTCTGGTTTGTTTTTTTTCTCCTCCCCTAGGGATGCAAAGCTTAACAAGGGTGGCATTTAAAACCCTGAGCAAGGCTGTACAGCACTTACCATGAGCAAGACAACTGACCAACACATGAAAATAACAAACTAGAAATAATAGTCATATGTCCAACATGCTGATTCTGTCTGGATTTTGATTCCTGATGTTGCCAGAATATGTCTAGGAACCTCTATGATACTGACAAAAAACGTATTTATCATGTTTTCAGAGAAATAGTACATCCCATTTGTCCTGTAAACTGCAGCAGCAAACCAGTGGCAGCTCTGAAAAAAGTGATTGGCAATTTAGTAGGACACACAAAGAAAAAGCAAGAGGATGGAAAAAAGAGAGGAGCGCACAAGGGTCTATGATAGCACATGTGGTGGGCCAGGCACATGGCATGTATTAACCAACAGGACTCCATTATAACTCCATGCTTCACCACTCATGTTATTGCACACAGCCTCTCTATTTTTAGTTTGGATGGTTGTTAGCTGCCAATAACCTTTCCACTTAATATATTTGACACCTACAAGACATTTAGGTGTGGCATGTGTGGAAGGGCAAACATCAAGATGGGAGTATGTTACTGTACTGACATCTTTGTAGGCTATCTCTGGGACAAACTTGTAGAATACCGGTATTGAGAAGCCGTTTCACCCAACCGGTTTCTTCGAAATATCCACGATAAATAGCATTTACCAGATGACAGAATCTTATTCAGTGACTGCCCTTCATCTCAAAATTACATTTCACACATTTGTTATTCTTAAAGGATAACGTGAACATTTCCACTACCGCCTGCCTCCTCCAATGCACCGCTGCCCCCTTTTTCTCTTTTTCTTCAGAAGGATAGACCACACCCCCACCTCACTGCTTTTGTTTTGCTCCTCTCCTTCAAACACCTCTTCTCCCTCTCACCAAAGACCCCACCAATCCAACAAATTTTTGTTTTTGGATAAAAGTGAAACTACCAATTCATGAACGGTTTTGGCTCACTTTCACCTCCCTCTGCAACCATGTTTAACTTCCCCTTTTCAGTACGTGTTTGACCCACTGCTGTTTTCTGCCATCTGCACTCACTGTGGTTTTTAGATAACAGAATATTAAGAAAAACGACTCACTGTGGTTTTTTAGATAACAGTATATTAAGAATAACGACTACCAGGAGCCTAAACAGTTTTTGTAATTTTTCCTTACTTGCTGAATTCAATCAAACACAGTGCCTTCAAATTTTCCCTTTTCAGTAACTGCTGGAAGAACTAATTACTTATCTTCATTCTGGTAGAGACATATTCTAATTGCAGATTCCTTACATTAGAATTTCCCCAGGCGTCAGTCTGGACCCGGAGATTTCGAGCAGTAACCCTGGGTGCCGTTAAGTGGCCTTGTTCCACTCTGCAACCGTCATTGGTGTCATGGTTGCAGGATACGACATTGTGGGTCATATATGGGAGCCACCCTGGCATGCTGACATCAGTTTCTTTTCACGACTTCCCATGCCAGAAGCGAAGAGCCATGAAGAACACTGATACTGGTGCGCCAGAACCAAAGCCCTGAAAGGGAAGTCCCTGTCCCTAGAAACCAGTTCGTAGGAGGGGGGGATGGGTGGGTTGATAAGGAATTTGCAACTAGAATATGTCTCTACCTGATAAATTGTTACCCAAGGTAAGTAACTTGTTCGTCTGATAGACGTCTAGTTGCAGATTCCTTACCTTAGAATAAATACTCGAGCAATACCAGTCCTGGAGGTGGGTCTGCAAACCACAATCAATCTAGGAAGTCTCGCAGGGCCGAACGACCAAAGTAGCCTTCCCTGCAGGCCTGTCAATCCAGGCAGTAGTGTTTAGAGAATGTGTGCAAGGACACCTATGTTGCTACCTGGCAGATATCCAGGAGTGGAACTCTGCATGCTAACGCAGTGGTTGCAGCTGTTTGCATGTAAGAGTGAGCGCGCAAAGCCTCAGGGGGTTGCTTCTTAGCCAAAGTATAGCACATTTTAATGCAGAGAACAACCTATCACAATATGGTTATTTTCTGCACTGCCCAATCTTTCGTCGCACCTGCATAGCCCACAAAGAGTTGATCTTCCAACCGGAACACTTGAATATGATTGAGGTAGAACGCAAACGCTCTTTTGTGGTTCAGGTGGTGGAGTCTTTCCTCTTCCTTAGCGGGATATGGAGGCGAGTCAAAAGTAAGCAAGGTGATGGACTGGCCTACATGAAAGGGCGTGACCACTTAAGGGAGAAAAGAAGTCCTAGTATAAAGCACTACCTTGTCAGGGTGGATGAAGACGAACAGTGGCTTAAAAGAAAGAGCCTGCAACTCACTCTGCGGGCAGAGGTGATAGCCACAAGGAAGGCTGTTTTCAGAGTCAGCAGGTGAACTGGATAATTGTGAAGCGTCTCAAAGAAGGCTCACATCAGATAAGTAAGAACCAGGTTCAAATCCCACTGGGGCATTATGAACAGGGAAGGAGAAAAGAGATGGGTAAGACCCTTATGAGATCGTCCAACAAAGGGGTTGGTCAGACAATCGGAGGAAAGCAGAAGAACCTCAGAAAAAGGGAAAGACATACTTGTCCATACACCATGGCTCAAATTTGTTCCAACAACAGGCATATAGCGGTTTGGTGGAAGGACTCCCACTGCCAAGATAACGTCACAGACATCAGGAGGAAGGTCAAAAGCTGTCAACTGCTGCTGCTCAATCTCCATGCAAGAAGGCTAATACTGCACAGGTTTGGGAGGAGAATTGTCCCCTGCTGCTGCAACAGAATATCCACCCAAAGGGGCATTCTGATCGGAGGGTTGATGGCCATGCTCAAGAGCTTGCGATCTTGCCTAGTCCAGGGCCACAAGAATGGCTTGGGCCCGGTTGTTCTTGATCTTCTTGAGAACTCTTGGCAAAAGTGTTATTGGTAGAAAGTAGGACCAAGTTCCACTCGAGACAAAGTGTCGCAGAGCGAGTGCCGTCTTTGAAACTAACGTGAAACAAAAGCAAACTTTGTGCGTTCTCAGCAGAGCCGAACAGATCTAACCACGGCTGTCCCCGCTGCTGAAAGAGACCTTAAGCCACCTCTGGATGGAGCCGCCATTCGTGATCGACCAGGCATCAACAGCCATGTTCGTCTACACTGGCATTCATAGAGCCCGACAAATGTTGAACCACCAGGGATATGCCCTGCTGTTCCAGCCATGCCCAGAGGTGGCGAGCCTCCTGACAAACAGTCCACGACCCCACTCTGCCCTGCTTGTTGCAGTACCACATAGCAGTGGTGTTGTCTGCGAACAACTGCACCACTATTCTTTTGAGAGAGGGAAAAAATGCTTTCAATGTCAGTCGGATCACCCTGCGTTCCAAAAGGCTGATATGGAACTCCGATTTCGCCGGAGACCAGACTCTACTGATCTCCGCCACTCCCATGTGCCCCATCCCAGGACTGACGGATCTGTCACTACGATGAGATCTGGTTGGGAAAGAGAGAGGGATCTGCCCTTGACCCAATCGCGGTTCAGAAGCCACCACTGCAGATCTCACACAGACCCCTCCGAGATCTGGACCATGTCAGAGAGATTTTGCTGATGCTGCGCCCACTGGAACGTCAGTCCCACTGCAAAGCTCGCATATGCCATCTGGCATGAGTCACTAGCAGGATGCAGGAGGCCATGAAGCCCAGCAGCCTCAGAGTCATTCTCACCGAAATCCAGGATAGATGCTGTAACATCGGTATAATGGCTTGAATATTCTGGACGCGCCTCTCAGAAGGATAGGCCCGAAACTACACTGTGTCCAGAACAGCTCTTATGAAAGGGAGCATCTGAGGTGGAGTCAGGTGTGACTTTGGCATGTTTATAGCGAACCCCAGCAAATGCAAAGGTTCTCATTAGTCTGGAGGTGGGAGACCACAGCCTGGGCTAAGCTCGCCTTTAACAGCCAGTCGTCAAGGTAGGGTAAAGACTGAAACCCATAACCTGTGGAGATGAGCTGCCACCACTTTTATGAACACCGCAGGGGCGCTGGTAAGGCCAAAGGGGAGCACGGCGAATTAAAAATGCTTGTGACTTACCACGAACTGCAAGTAATGTTTGTGGGCGGGCAGGACGGGGAATATGATAATAAGCGTCCTGTAAGTCCAACACTTCCATCCAGTCTCTAGGGTCCAGGATAGATAGGAACTGAACCAGAGTGAGCATTTGAACTTCTCCTTCCTGAGGAAGAGATTGAGGGACCGGAGTTAAGGATGGGGCGAAAGCTCTTGTCCTTTTTGGGCACCAGAAAGTAGCGGGAATAACAACCATGACCTACTTCTGGCCCAGGAACTCTATGACTCCCTTGGCCAAGACAGCTGTAACATCCTCGCAGAGAAATGCCAGGTGATCCTACGTCCTTTGTTCGTAGAATGGTGGCTTGCAGGAAGGAGTAGTCTTGAAGGGGAGGGAGTAGCCCCTTCGGACCATTTGCAAAACCCAACTATTTGACATGATGGTGGTCCAGTAGGGCTGTGATGGTGAATCCTGCCAACGACTGGTCCCTGGTGGGGAAGTGCCAGATCAGGAAGGCTTGGAGGCTGCAGGGGGCCATTGGGGAGTGGACTGGCTAGACCGCTGGATCCCATATCCTTGGCCACGCAGAGGCTGTGCAGTATGCGCGGCACGGTGGCTGGCAGGGAATGGATGTGGCTGGGCACCCCTTAAGTAGCCACGAAAGGGGTGAAAAGCAGACTGAGGGGGCGAGGGGCAGCTGCGAGGCCAAGGGACCGCGCTGTAGCCCATGTCTCCTTAAAGTGATAGAGCGTCAAGTCTGCTTTGTCCCCGAAGAGATGTGTACAATCAAAGGGCATGTCCATCAGAGTAAATTGGACATCTCCTGAAAAGCCAGATGTACGTAACCAGGCATGGCATCTCAAAGCCACCGACAACACAACCGATCTGCCCAGAGTCGTCGTATCCAGCCACCATATGATGGTGAACTTCGCCATGTCTCTTCCATCAGCAACAGCTTAGAGAGAATGGCCTGAGCCTTCTGCGGGACCTATCACAGCACTTGGCCGACTGTGTACCATAAAGTACTGGTGTAACAACCCAAAAGGCAAGCAGTGTTCACCAACTGCAATACCAGGCTGGAAGAAGATAACTTCTTCCCAAGATGGTCCAGCCGCTTTGATTCCCTACCCGGGGGAGCAGAAGGGAACACGCTATAGGAAGCTCTTGGGGGTAGGGTGTTGGGTCAGGAGAGCTGGGTCATTAGACGCAGGCCTATGGCGGCGGGTGACTGTCCTATTAACAGGGACCCCTGTACTGGGCTTGGACCATGTGCCCAGCAGAACCTCAGTAAGGGCTTCATTAGGGGGCAAAAGGGGTTCTGATGCGGAAGCCCAGGTTGAACCACCTCAGTCAGGAGGTTAGTGATGACAGCCACCAAGGCAGCTCAAGCCCAAGACCTCGGCTGCTCTTCTCACCACCATGGAGTAAGAAGCTCCCTCCTCCTTAGCCACGGTAGGGAGAGAAAGCATACCAGCATCAGGTGAGGTATCCAAGCCAGTGGCTTCACTCAGTTCCTGAGCCCAGTCCATAGGATCTTCCAGCTGGTATTGTAAAGGGTCCAGCAACCCTCCATACTGTATCCAAATTCAGACCCATAAGAATAAGGGCTGAAATCCAAATGAGGGACCAAAGGCCCTGCTGTAGATGGAATAATCTTCAAGCAACGTGTTGAGTGAATGGTCAACGCCGTCAGTGGGCAGGGGCAGCGTCAGGAGCGCTGACACATAAACCAACGTCGGGGAAGTTTGAGGTATGACCGACGTCGGTTTGGATCTGGAAGTGGATCCTTGGGTGGCCCTCGAAACAGATGCCTAAGCCGCTGGTACAGAATCCAAAGGGGCCCCTGCAAACCCCGTGGAGCCAGATGGCCCTCCAACAGGGATGGCTTGCCCAAAAATGAGGTGTATGGTCTCATAAAACTCTGAGTCGGGCAGGGGTGGCCTAGCTCCCAGAAAGTCGGGGAGGGGCAGAGCCGACCCAGAAGTAGGCTCCGAAGACTGAGGCCTAGAGCAAGTACACTCCTTGTCCCGCATTGCATCATCCGACTGACAGGGTGAAGTTGAAGAGAACTTGTCTCTTTGACTTCTTCTTACCCGAATTTCTTGAAGATTTAGAATGGGATGAAGAGGAGTGGTGGTGGCTCCACGGGCAGTCTCTGGACCTTCCTCTAGACGGAGGCCAGGAGCGAGGCAGAGCCAGATGCTGGGCCACAAGCAGCTTCAGGTACCGCTCCCTCAAAGTATCTGAGCTGATGGCCTGGTAGTCGGAGCACAACTTCGGGTCATGGTGGTGCTCCAAGCGCCACAAACACACCAGGTTCGGATCCATCATTGACATCATGCAGTGGCAGGAGTCACAAGGCTTGAAGCTGGTCTTCTTGGACATCCCCAACGCACCACAAAAGCCCAAAAAACTTCAACAAAGTTGAAAACCCAGACAAAAAGCGGCTGACAGTGGCTCTTCTCCGGATCTGTGCATAGGCTGGCGCAGAAAGAAAAGAACTGGCATCAGCGTGCCAGGGTGTCACCTATATCCGACCCGCAATGTCATATCCGGCGACCATGATGCCAACGACGGACCCAGAGTTGACCGACACCAGCTGACGCTGCGCAAGGGTACTGCTCGAAGAAAAAAATCTTTGGATCCAGGCCTCTGTTTTGATGCTTTGTTAGTGAGGTTCTGTTAATTTATTCTAATTTTGATGACATTTCATGAATAGGATTTCACAGAAACATTTTTGGATTCCTATATGCTGATCTCTTATAAGTGGATTTTCTATTAAACCATGTGGCAATCTATATAAGCTGAATTCTATACTTACTGAACAATACTGTAATTTATAGTGAGTAGTTCCAATCCAGTAACAAACCTAGAAAATGTCCGATTAGGGAAGAGGATGATCATGAATCAAGATAATTTACCATATGACAGCACATGGCCTTTGTCGAGTGCTTGATACTTTTACAGTTTAAGAAAAGCACCCAGACAGTTTGGACAGTAAGGGCTTTCAAAATGAGTAAATAAGTCAGGTTTTGAATTATTTGTTAATTAACTAGAGATGAACACTATAACAGGGGTCCTGTGCACTATCTGAACATGATGGGCCAGCCTGTGCTGCCCTGTGCATGATATTCTAGCTTTTAGATACAAGGCGGCTTTTGATTTTAATTACTTTTTTATTCATAGCCTACACAGGCAGTACATGTGGACAATAATAATCTTCAAATTACATCAAAGATGCATATAGAAACTGTTAACTTTTCTTATGAATGGTGGGTTTTTTCTAACGTTTTGCTCCCTGCATACTGTCTCAGATCGCCCATCTCAAATAAGAATGCTTCATTATAATCCCAACTCACAGGCGTGAAAATATTAACTTGTGGTTTTACAATTTTAATTTTTAACTAAGATGTTACTGTATATTATAATATTCTTCATAATAGTACAGTATTTACTCTAGAATGTGGATAAAGCAACATGGCATATCAAACAAACAGATAAGGAACACTGGGATACCTTGTCTGTCTACATTTTATGCTCACCTTTGCCTTGTCAGTGCAGTGTAATGGGCTGAAAAATCATGGATATATAAAATAGATTGTAATGTGATGTAATATAATTACATGAAGTGCTTAATTGTGCTAATTTGCACTTTAAATGTATAGGCTCTATAAAAGATGGCACACTTTGTTTAATCTCCTAAATGCTGATATTAACATTGCAGTGAGAAATTCCGTGAACAGAGATGGAAAATGATACTTACACTATAAGCATCTGTTTGTGGCATGTTATACTGCAGATGCTAAACTGCAGATTCACATGCTGTGCATACTGTCGTCATCTAGTGTTGCACTCGGACGTTTACGAGTTGTTTTTCTTCAAAGGCGTCTTTTTGAGTCACAAGGTACTGTAACTCCACCTATTACTGGTAATGCGCATGGGCATCATCTCCATTGCTAGATTGATTTTTTCACATGAAGTGCGAGGATGTAGATGGAGCATAGACATACACAAAAGATGACCATGCGTAGGAAAGATTAAGGATGAAAGTTAAGAATGTCTGCATTACTTAAGGTGTCCAGGGAAGTGGATGGATGCGTGTGAATCCACAGCACTACATGCCATAAACAGATGCTTACAGGGTAAGTAACATTTTCCGTTTGTGGCATGTGTAGCTGTGCATGGACTGTAAAACAGTACTCCCATTAAAGGTGGCGATCCTGAGGATGTTGCAAAAGCTTGGAAAAGTGTGCGAAGGACTGCGCCTGATCAGCACTGGCTTGTTGTTGTTCTAAAACATACAGTACACAATGTTTTGTAAATGTGTGGGGGTAGACCGGTAGCTGCTTTGCAAATGCCAAAAATAGGAATATTAATCAAGAAAGCCATAGAAGCTCCATTTCTGCGATTTGAGTGGGGTCTGGGAGGGATCAGCAAAGTTTGTTTAGCTTTAGCATAACGTTTGTATACATTTGACTAGCCAGTGTGTAATACTTGCTTCAGACAATGCAAGCTGCTTATGCAGCCTGGAGATGGAGACTTGTTGCTGTGTCTTGCAGGAGTGCTTTGTTCTATCAATCAACATGAACGCTTTTTCAACAACTAATGTGTAGAGAGCTCATTCTGCTACAGATTCTGTATGTGGGAAGAACACTGGAAGCTCAATGATTTGATTGAAGTGAAAGTTAAAGACCACCTTGGGTAGGAATACAGCATTTGTTCTGAGGACCACTTTATGGTAGTTTGCCTCAAAGAACATTTCTTCCAGTATCAAGTGCCCATAACGCACTAAAAAACCG
Organism: Pleurodeles waltl; assembly: GCF_031143425.1. Classification (NCBI taxonomy): domain Eukaryota; kingdom Metazoa; phylum Chordata; class Amphibia; order Caudata; family Salamandridae; genus Pleurodeles; species Pleurodeles waltl. The sequence goes on from NC_090447.1 coordinate 1,441,664,590, forward strand.
AAGGGAAGTGATGACTACCAGAAAAGCTACTTTTCAGGAAAGGAACTGCAAAGAACAGGAATGCATCAGTTCAAAAGGAGTACCCATTAGTCTAGAAAGAATATTGTTTAGGTTCCACCAAGGAGTGGGTGTGGCAACCGTGGTGGGAATAATCCTTTTGAGATCTTCAATGAAGGCTTTGTAACAGGCACACTGAGAAGCAAAGTGTGTTGTTTTAGAGAGAAGCAGCAACAGCCAAATGAAGTCTACTAAAAGTATAAGGGAGAAGTATCTTTTGCAAATGTAGCAGGTATCAAGCAATGCCCTGGAGAGTTGCTTTCAGAGGATCCATGTTTTTAGGGAGACAGTATAGTACAATCGGTTTCCATTTGGCCGCATAGCATGGTCTGGTAGTAGGCCTTCGGGTCTTTTTAAGAATGGCCATACATTCTGCAGGCAGGTTAAGGTACCCAAATTCAAAGGCAGGTCGGAATCGTTTGGATTGGATTGGGGGCGCCCGGCGAGGCTCCATGAGTCCAGACATCTCAGAGAGGTCCCTAATGGGAATACATCTCAGGCAGGTGAGAACGGATGACAAATGGCAGGCAGTCCTGAAAGCTCAGAGAGTGCTGTACAAGAGCTTTATAGGAAATTAGGGGAATGGGTTGGATGACAGTGGCTAGCAGAGTGAGTCCGAGGGGGCTCAGTCAGATGGGGGGCGGGGGACGAGGGTAGGAGTAGGCAGTATAGTGGGAGGACAAGGCTGCTGGGGACTCCGTTTCAAGCCATGTAAGACATCACCATAATGTGCTTCAATGTATGATACATTGCATGTTTCAAGTCGCACACCTGTATATAACAGTTTACATGTTTATCTGGCTTCTTAATGACCATGCACAGTTGTTTGTTCTGCGATGGGAGAAAATGACAAAGGTCTTTTAAAAAAAAAAAAAAAAAAAGATGCACACATTCTAGGACTTCAGGAGCCAAATCGCAAGCTTGAGCTGTTGGGGATGCCTGAGAGAGCCTTGAATATGAGAGAGAAGAACCAGCCTGCTGGGCAGCTTCTTGTGAGGCGCTAGAGAGGTTGAGAAGGGTGGTGAACCAGGACTGTCTGCCCTACGTTGGGGCTACTAGAATGAGGGTGAGGGATGTTTGTCGGAGCCTCTGAACCATGAATGGATGAAGTGGGAAAGGCGGAAAAGCATAGGCAAATATTCCGGACCATTTTATTTATGGTGCATTGCCCATGGACTGTGGAAACTTGGAGGTGAAGTTTGAGTATTTCACGTTTTCGGCGGTGGCAAACAAGCCTATGTGGGTGAGCCCTAATGGCAGAAGTATAAGAGTAGCCCTGGGGAGTGGAGTTCCCACTCATGGACTTGTTGATGCATCCTGCTGAGCAGGTCTGCAAAGTCACTGTCCATCCTGGGTGTGTACTGTATGAAGAGATGGATCCTGTGATGAATCGCTCGTCCACCATATGCCATGGGCTATGATTGACAACTGAAGGAAGTGTGTTCTGCCCCGTTTCTGCAGGTAAATATGACAGTTGTGTTGTCCTTCCGGAGAAGAATTACCTTGCATTGAATGAGGGTGAGGAAGGCCCTGAGGGCTAACTTCATCACCAACAACTACAGATGATTGATGTGGATATCCCGTTGATTGGGTGTCCACACACTTTGTATGGTTAGGTCTTGTGAGCGCGCCTCCTAACCGGTCAGTGAGACGTTTGTGGTGATGGTTAGTTGGGGAATTGGGTCCAAGAAGGGCCATTCCTGAAACAAGTAGCTGAGAATCCACCACTGCAGAGAGCCATGAGTACGGCCCCTATTCAATATTAGATCCTCCCAAAGACTGTCCACAAGTAACCATTGTGCTGCTAGGTACACCTACAACAAACATGTGTAAGCTGACATGTGGGTCTAAGTCTATACTTAGGAGGTGCATGATCGTCCAGACCATTACCTCGTGATATGGCTAAAAAAGAAGTAGCGTCCTTTGGAATGTTTCCACCCTTGCTGGGATGGGCAATATTTTCCCTACTCAGAAATAGAGTATGGCCCAGCCGAAAGACTGTACCTGTGGAGCTGGAGATGGGATTTGGTTGCACTGACGGTGAAACGTAGGCTGTGAAAAAGATATATGGTAGCTTGGGAGTGCGCTAGGCATTGCCGGTGCGAGGCACTCTTCATCATCCAGTCACCCAGATAAGGGAAAAAATGAACACTGTTCCTTCTGGGGTGAGCAGCTACCACTGGGAGCTGTAGTTAGTGCACAGGGTGGCATTTTTTATTGATAATGTGGACCACTTACCACAAACCGGAGGAAACTTCGATGTGCAGGGTGGATCTGTATGTAGAAGTAAGCTTCTTTCAGGTCAAGGGCGGTAATGTAGCTTGTTGAGAACTTGAAGCCTTAGGGACCCATCCTTTTTTGGGGATTAGGAAGTACGAGGCATACACCACTTTGACGCTGTGTTGGGGCAGCACAGGTTCTATAGCCCCTTTGCAGAGTAGTGCGTGCATCTCATCTTGGAGCAGGTGCTAGTGTACTGGGGAGAGCTTGTGTGTGCAGGGAAATGTTTAGTGGTGTTTGTGTGAGTCTAGAAAGTACCTCCCTGCTATAAAATCTAGAATCCACTGATCTGAGGCAGGGCAATATGGTCAAGGGGGAAGGGTCAATTCTTAGTAAACAAAGTCCCTTTGGGGGCTGCACCCTTTTGCTTGTCTTGGTTATTGTTGCCTCTATATCCTACCATATAGTAACCTCGGGTGGGTGGATGCTGTTGCATGTGGAAGGATGTTGTGGCCTGGGGGTGGAGAATTTGGCATTCCCCAATGGTATGATGTGCAGAGAAAGGACTTGCTGCAGCTTGTGTCTACAGAGCACGCATGACTTTGGTTGTCTCAGCATCTTATCAACTTGGCTTCCAAAGAGGTGTTCATCGAAAGGCAACTTGTGGACATGCTAAGAATCATCACCCTTGTGTGTGTACCATCAATAAACCTGGTGGAAGCTGACCCCTGAGGTAAGGGGGAGGGTGTCAAAGGGGGATGCCCCTTATTTGTTATCCTCCTTGGGGTTGACAACATGGCAGTTATTGGTTCTTTAAAGAAGCCGTGTGTGGGTCGAAGCATACTCTTCAGCAAAGGTAGGTACTGGACTGACCTATGTGTGGAGAACAAGGTGTCCATAAAGAAGTCCTCTTCGGGTTGCTTGTGCACATCCACCTTGTGAAAGGTGGCTGCATGTTGGAGAACTTCATGATAGGAAGTGGTGTCTGCCGGAGGTCATGGCTTAGCCAGATAAAGATCCAGGTCTGTATCAGCTGTAGTGTCTACATCGTATTCATCCCAGGAGGTCCTTTTGTGGGTCTGTACCATACAGCAGGTCAAGTGTGTCATAGGGAGACCTTGGACCTCCCACCCACCCTCCAGAAGGATCCTATGTCTCCGGTTAGTGTGGCATAGGGTCCAAACGTGGTAGTGGAGAAGCAGACCTAGTGAGGAGTGGTGCAGGAAGCAAAGGAACAAGAGGGGGAGGAGGGAAAAGAAGGTGGGGGAGTCAGTGATGGAAGTGAAGTGCTCTTATCGTGGCACCAAACCCTTCGGGGCATTGGCTCCAAATGCACGTTTAGAGCCCCTTCAACAATTAATTTCCCATTGGGAAGAACAGGATCTTTTGGCTTGTCCAGGATCCAACTGGTGCCAAGTTGAATGCAGGTGTGATGCTGTCTGGCATCCAGTTCATCAGGGAGGCGCTGAAGGATTGGCTGTTCCAAGTCCTCGAAGGCAGTGGAAGAAGTTGCATGCACAGCATCCTCTAGGAGTAGAGAGTTTGAGGCCGCTGTTGAACTGAGCTAGTTTTCAAATCTGAATCCCTCAGCTTCGAAATAGGTCTAAAATCTGTTCTCAGGACTGGAGCCAATACAACAGTTGAAGTGGACTGCTGAGGCTTACAGGCATACTTCAGCACCGAAGTGTGTGTGTGCATCATATCTGAACCTTCTATATGGTGCCGACCATGGACCTGCGGCAGTGGGGACACCTAGGAGGCTCATATAAGTGGGTTGAGCGCTCTATGCTCTAGCCTTCCGGTGAAGGTACATGTTGTGAGGAACGGTCTGTTGGTCGGTAGTACTCACTGCGATCGATTTGGACTGGCGATGCACCAGCTTGTCCTCCTACACATATGAACTTTCGGCCGACAAAAGCTCTTCTACATTGCTGCTGGTGGCCTGCTGTTGGTTGCCCTTGACGTCTTGGTCATCAAAGATGTCAGGGGTGTCTTTCTGCTGTTGGCGGGCCGCTGAGGTGATATGATGGACTCAACGGTTCCTCGAGGTCTTTTTATTATGGAAAACGAAAGGCTCTGTGCAAGAATCCTCTCGATGGTCAGGAGACAAACAGAGGTTATAGTCTATATGAAGGTCTGCCCCCAGGTACTTCGAGTGATACAGGGAAAAAATGGAACAGAGTCCCTTTCATCACAAGAATGTTCTTGTGGGTTGGAGATGGTGTCAAATGCCTGAGGGAGCCTGGCTCAAGCGAGACGTCAAAAAAATGTCCAATCCGTGGACAAAAAGAGTCGAAAGGAGTATGCGATAGGTGAAATCAGACGCATGATTGCAGAATCCTCTGGCGAGGAATGGATCCGAGCAGCCCCAATGAGAACACAACGTGCCGTTGAACCGGTGCTCAAGGGATTTGTCTCAACTCAACAGTGGAGAAAAGACAATCTAACAATGTAGCCGATGCATTAACTAGTAGTAGGTGGAGTTACGGTACCTCTTGACATGAAAATACTTCTCCAAAGAAAAACAAATTGCATATGTCCGAGCCCAACATTAGAGGGCAGGAGCATGCTTAGCATGTGTATCTTTAGCTACATATGCCACAAACACTTTTACCCAGAAATAAATGTGTATTCTTTTAACTTGATTATTTCATTACACTACCAATCATGCTACACTCAGACTTCAAATATACGCCAACTTGTCAATTTCTAAATGAACCTGACTAAATTAAATCACATTGCAATTTCTAGCCTCCAAAAACGAAATAAAGGCAGAACTTATGATGAAAAATCCCCTGATTTATGGGAGATACAGTAAATCTGCCATAAGTGAATTATCACAGGAGTGACCACAGTTGCCATGCCACGATTTGGCGATGAGAATCTTGCTGCACTATTTTCATCAGTGATCAATTCAGCAATTGCAAATGTACTGTGTCTGCCAGGCATTGCTGGATTTTACTTTACTGTAAATCTTTAAATCAGACTCCAACTTTAAAAAAATGGTTAATCAGAATTCTACATTGCCTAAATATGCAGAATTCTCAGTTTATATAACAGGGATGTGTGCAATAACACATAGAAAGGATGACACTGCCAGTCCAATTTGCTTTGCTCAAGTCTATATTAAAATCTTGAGGAAATCCTGTTGGTGATAGCAGAAGGAGGACGAAATGCTTACATCACAATGAGACTGGGGTAGGTTAAAGAGAAAATAAGACTATTGAACTTACTGTGCAGACAATTAACTCTTGTTGGCAAAGCAGTCCTCTTTATGTTTAGAGGGAATGGATAAGAAAAATGAACAGATCGTAGAAACAAGAGGTAAAACAAATCAGACTTTGCAAACAGTACAGAGGAATTACAGACAAATGAAATCTGCTAGCACAACATACATGACATTTGATTATGAAAATTTAATTTTGACAAAGATTTTTCTTAAAAATGTTTCTGTTCAGCTTTCAAAATTAAATTTTTCTGAAATGTCAAAGTCGTCATCAATGTCATTTCTCATAGGTGGTGTATGTGCTTGCGTCTAGTTAAGCACAAGTTAGACTGAGTGGTTTCTTTCATTTTATTCCTAGTTTATTTCAGAACAAGTAAAAAAAAAAAATAAGCTTCCTTTTCAATTAACAAGGTAAACATGCAACAGCATTGGGGATTTTATACGAAGATTCCTTAATTTGCAGTGCCCAAAACAATTATCAGGTCTGCCATGTTGACAATCTCTACATGAGGATGCTGTGGGCGCTGATACAATGGTTGTTATTGAGTACCTGTAGCAAAGTACTGAAGATCACATATATATTTAAGTTATCTCCCACCTAAAGTTAGAGCTGACTGACATTGAGGAATGGATGTCCGCTCACTACTCAAAATGCAGAGCTATGATTCTTCTTTAGTTTGCGCCTTGTAACAGCCTTTTGGAGCCCTGTGTTTTCAGTCACTGATTCTCAATTCAAAATGTGGATTCAATACCAGCATTTAAAACATACCTACACGCCTCCAATTCCTCGCTGCATTCACTCTGCAAAACTTTACAGTTTATCCGTGTAATGAGTACAGCAGGCTCTAGCATGGGCTGTCTTTCAACCATTTTCAGTTGCTCTAACTGGAAGAAGCCAACTCTGCTTTACCAGCTTTCCATTTTAAATGGCACATGTGAAAAAAGATGTCCCTAGCTTGCTATATTTGACAAAAACCACACAGAAAGGTGTAAATGTAAAAAGGGTTTAGCAAATATAATCACTGTTTGTGTATTTATAAAAATAGGGTTGACCTCATTTTTTCTAAACGCAAGTCTGTTTTGTCAGTGTCTACAACAATAAGCAGATTTTAAAAAATGTAAGATTTTATGGTTTTATTTTTTATTATACATAGAATTCATCTAACCCTCAGGAGGTCCTAATAGTGGATAAATATAACCTTCTAAAGTCGATTAGACACACAAATGTCATTGTTTCTTGTTAAACTAAAAAAATAAGCCTACATTCAGACATTCTTGTATTAAAAAGTAAGCACAACCTTACTGATTCAATATCAATTAATACAGTATTTAGAACCAGGTGGTGCTTAACAAATACACTTAATTATTTGTGCATCAGAGGTACAACCAGATGTGTGTGTGTGTGTGTATTTGCTGAAAAAATGAAAGTAAAAAAACATAAGTCACATGGACGTTCTAGTTGGGAATCTGCATTAAATTAAATTTAAAAAAACATACAAATTCACTAAAAAAAACAAAAAAAAAACACAAGGGTCACAGGAACGTTATAATTCGGTTCAGAATTTACATGCACAAAACCACAGAAATTCAGCTGTTATAGTTAGATTTATTTCAAGTAACTATAACTTGTGCCCTAATGTAACTATAACTCGCATCCCTGCCATGCACAGTTTACTCATCAATAATTTTAATGCGAATGTTGCAGTTATAATATCAATGATGCCATAAAAGATGCCATGAATTATGTAATATTTGGGGTAATTAGCTGTGCATGGCGAGGGTGTGAATTATAGTTAGCCTAGGGCACCAGTTATAGTTACTTGAAGTAAATCTATCTGCAACAGCTGAATTTCCATGGTTTTGTACATGGAAAGTAATACATAATCAGAAACTTTGTCAGTCTAGACTGGAGCCTTCAGTGTTGTGGTAACACACCACGACTAAGCAAAATATATCCCTGTGAAGGCATCAGCGAAAAAAACAATTATTAGTACTTATCCATCTGGGAAGGATTACAAAACCATTTCCAAGCAATACAAAGTCGATCCTACGGTCGAATTTATGATAAACAGTGAGTTAATCTAACTACTATTACAAAAAAACAGAACAAGTACTATTTTCGTGGAAGGGTAAAACCTCTTCTCGCCTAACATTGCTGCACAGCTTAGATCTCGTTCCTTAGGTCATATGGTTCATTCAGGCTGCAAACAACACCTGAATGAACCATATGACCTGCAGACAACGTTCTCTGGATAGAAGAAGCCAAAGTGGAGTGGTTTTGCTGGAAAGGACAAGGACAAATAACCATAGTTATTAGTACAGCAACCGCATACAAACCATCAAGCACGGAGGGGAAGGGATCAGGTTTCCGGTCTACTTCACATCTCCACAACCTAGACACCTTCCAATCAAGGAGTTGACCATCAATTTCTCTCTATGCCCGTAGATTCTGGAGGAAAATGTGTGACCATCTATCCAAAAGTTAATGCTTAGCCCAATGTGGAGCTTGCAGCAGGACAGCGATCGGAAACATACTAGTTCCCTGCGACTGATTGACTGAAAGCTAAAGATTCATGATTTTAGAAGAGTCACGTCCATGTCCAGGCCTGTATCCCACTGATACTGGACCAACATAGAAATGCACATCAACAAACACCCCCAGACATCACTGATCTTGAGCAGTTTAGGAAAGCGAAGCATGTCGGAATTCCTCCCAGGTGATGAGAAAATGATTAATTTTGACAGGTAACTCACTGATGATAACCGGGGTGCACTCAACAAGGCTACTGAATGTTAATCATTATTACGGAAGAAAAAATCAGTTATGTGAAAGATATGCGCGGTATCTTTCATATGAGCATGGCTCTATCTACGAGTGAGAGAAGACTAGAGGAAAGTCAGTGATATCTATGTTGATTATGTAAAAAAACTGAATCTTAACCGGGTGACCTTTATTACATCATTACAAGTACTTTAATGCCAGAGATACTGCCCATGACGGAACCGAGAGAAGAGAAGATGTAGGTCACTAAAAAGCAAAAATAAACAGTTTCCTTTTTTTGCAATTGTGGAAACAAATAGTTTTATTGTTTCATTAGCTGTTAGGTGAGCATAAGACAACACAGCTTCTTTTGATGGTTATAATTAATCAAGTGAATATTTTATTCTCATGGGTGTGGAATTCCTGTCGCCGATATCCAAGAAACTCTTTCGGTTCAAGGGGAACACGTTTTCATGTTTCTTTTGTCCATTGGACAAGTAGGCCCAACCTCCTGCTGCACAAAACCTTTGACCGCCTGTTGAGTGGATTTGTGAAATAGTTGCCGGCAACTAAAACAAGATTTTCATCTATGTGTTCAGTTCTTTGAACTTGTACTTATGGTTCAAATGATGCAAAACGTTTACTATCAGGGTGAGTATTATCAGTAAACACAGTGAATTATCAGGTCAACCTGCATTGCTGACAGAGGTCCCAGTATAAAAATGTGAACACATTTGTTAAATTTAACAGCTACTGGCTGCTTATAATGCTTCCTGATTAGGACTATATGCAAATACATACAGAAGCCTGAAATCAAGAGTGATGATTGCTCACTCTCAAAATAAAATGTACAAAAAAAATGCAACTTTAGTTTCACTGTAATATTGTGCAACATACAATACCTATACACATTTTTCCAGAGGTATCATTTAGTAAAACACCTTTGATTCATGCAATAGGTTTAAAAAAGAAAGAAAATATTAATATGCTGCAATCAGTGTAAAACTACTATGGGCAACATTATAGGCAACATGAAAGAACAGAACTCAAGAGAATAGCTATGTACTATACTGTGAGTCAATGGGATTGACCTTGCCTCATGTTGTGATGATGTGTTCTTATTTTTTCTTAATTAACATGTATGTACCAACAGAGATGCTGCTTATTAGGGGCTGAGACTGCGGGGGAGGGGCCTAAGTGCTTCGGCCTCACACCTTCCCTGATGACCTAGTCTCTTGCGGAGCGCAAGTTGAAACAGGTGATTGGGTGGGAACGTTGTCTTTTACTGTTAGTCTAACCTGATTTAAGTTGAGGTATGGGGCAGGATTTGTTAACGCCCATCTTGTCTAGGTTTAGACCGAGTGGGTGGAACTCTCTCCCCCAAGGGAGGGGGAAGTTAGGGGGAACACGTTAGGGGTTTTGTTAAAGTACTGTTGTGGAATTTGGCACTGCCTTGATATGTTTGTGACCACTTGAGGGAATTGATGGACAGTTCTGGTAGGCTGAGTAGAGTTTTGCTGAACTAGCCAGAGCATGGCTGTTGCTGCAAATAAATTACTTTTAATGCTTTTAATGTTCGGGACTTAGCCCAATTCGAGAAAGGTAGACAAGTGTTCACCTATTTGAAATGCTATAAGATTGCCATTGCATTCCTTCAGGAGGCACATGTATTGGGGGGGGGGGGAGGGAGGACTGCATCTCCAGCCTGCGTAAGCGCTGGAGGTGACAAATCTATGCCACCTCATACTCTGGCTATTTGCGAGGGACGCTTCTCTGGATAGCCCAAAGGGGTGTAGTTTAAACATCTCACCTACTTAGTGGACCCTGAAGGGTGATATGTCATACTCCACGGGATCCTTGAGGGTCAGGAACTATGTTTTATCAATGTTTATGCTTCAATACCGATTGCTGACCTTTTTCCCCGACATCCTAGTTAAGGCAACACCCTTCATAGATGCAGAGGTGGTACTTGCGGGAGATGATAATTTTGTCTTGCATTGGGAACCTGACAAGAAAACCTCCCCCCACCTTGACAAGAAACCCAGGCACACCGTGACACTCTGAGACGTGATAGATAGCCTGAGTCTGCATGACATCTGGAGTAGGAGACACCCGACAATATAACAGTTTTCTTACTACACTTCGGTGACATGCACTTCTAGCCACCTAGAATACTGCTTTGTGTCCGCTCTTGCTGAGCTTGGGTGGAGAACCGGATTGCCTTGCATACCCTTATGGCAGCTCACAGTGGAGGCCCTTGCGCCCCACCCCCATTTGCATTGACAGTTCGAGACTCACTGTCTTACTGCCATGAAAACAGTCATGCATGGTGTCTGCATCTCCACATCCTATGGGGTTCAACGTCAATTAGAGGGGGCATCAAGTTCATGAAAAAGAGCTGGGTTGCTTAGAGTTAGCACCCCTTTGACCACCAAATAGTGATGGTGTTGCATATGGCACGCATCAACCTACTGGAAGATTGGCGCCGCCTCAAGAAACACAATTACACGGACTACAGGCAGTAGTGATGCACAGAAGGGGACAAGACAGAGCACTGCTAGATAGAATAGTCTGGAGAAAATCCCCTGACCCTATAGTGTTGTCACTCTGTGCTGATACAGGAGCACTAGTGCACACTTGGAGGGCGACTAACAAGGTGTTCTACACCCACCTATGTGAAGTATATGCTGAGCGATTGCCTCCGCTACTGGAGACTATATCTGAATTTTTGATAAACGTACTGCTCCCTCGCTTAGACTCAGACTCCAGAGAAGTGCTGGATGCCCCGTTTTCTAAAGGGCAAGAGTTATAGTTATTTGAAATGACTAACTATAACTGCTGAATTTCTAATGGTTTGTTTGAGTAAATTCAGAATCTAACTAGAACGTCCCTGTATGTATATATCTACACACACACACACACACACACACACACACATATATATATACTTGAATGTTTAGGTTGCCTTTCATGACAACGTTCTTGATGAAACAACTCAACAGTCAGGGCCCGTGAATTATGAGATTCTAGGCTGCAACAGTTACTGCATAATTATGGGTTTACTGCATCAGCTGCAAAGTTTGCAGATTATATACAAAAATTATGCACAACTTACCTTTTCTTGATGCATAACTTTGTTAAACCTGCCACATTATTTGGTCATTGATTGCTGCATATTCCTTGTGGTCCTGAATGCAGTTTAGGTCCTGTCATTAGCATAAGGAATCTTATATTTCATGGGTCCCTGTAGAGTATGTTTTTTATACGGTCTCCACTGGAACGTTACACTCAGCACAGCGTTTCTACAGGAAATTGATTTAGTGGTTTTCTTATACCTTTGGCGACTTTGACAAATCTTCATGAAAAACATCCCATCAAAAAACCTATCCACTTCAGCTTCTTCCTGGAAAGTACTGGGTTGATGTGTCAAGCTGGGGCTGAGAAAAAGTGGAGGACCAACAAAAAAAGCTATCCCCATTAAATTTACCATGGGAAAATTAGACACAGCTACAGCCAAAACAGCTGAATAAAATTACACCAAATGTGGTAGAAGGCTTGATCTCCATACAGAAAGGGTGCTTTTTGTGTTTTAGTGTAAATTTGTTCAGTACATTTTGAGAACTTAATGCTCACAATGTATGTATATATCAGACTGCCAAGGATAAGATCTGATTGGCTGCCACCACATCAAAGATTTGGTGGCAGCCATTTTAGGACTCGATCCCTGTCCTAGTAAAAGAGTAATAATACTAAAGAGCAATAACAGTAAACTTATAGGGGTGCAAGCGGAATCCCCACAGGATCAAATACTCTTAAAAAAAATATATTTTTAAACTAGATCCCCAGATGTTCCGTAGGCTGCTGCCCTTTTAAAAAAAACAAAAGCCCCCCCCAGGGCTGGCCGGCCTGGGGTTTAGCGAAAATTATTATTATTATTTTTTTTTGGAGAGAGGGCATTCCCTTGGGCGGATTCATTATTTTATTTTCACATGGTGGTAGGGGAAATGGGCCTGCCATACCATACGGTTGATTTTATTATTTTTTTTTTTATATATGAGGATGCGCAACCCCTTCTGGTTGATCCTATGGATGCAATTTGCTGTCTGAAAATGTTAAAAGAAAAAAACACACACAAAAACAAGCACTGGCAAAGCAAATAGGTTTCCCCTATGCAAAAGCTATTGGCTTCGCCAATGTGTTTTAGCCACGTACACCAGCATGGCTGCTGTTTAGCATGGGTAAATGTTAGTGGCATAGAGAAGAGTAGTGTAGAGTGTCAGAGTGGAATAGCGAAGAGTGTTTTAGAGTGGAGTGGCAGAGAGTGTCGTGTATTGTACTGGCATAGTGTGGAGTTGCATAGAGTGGCATTCACTGGAGTGGCGTAGAGTAGAGCAGTCTGGTGTAGAGTGCATTGGCGTAGAGTGTTGCAGAGTATAGTGGCGAAGAGTCCAGTGGCATTGAATTCTGAGGCATACGATGCAGCATCGCAGAATGCAGTGGCGTAGATTAGAGTGGACTATAGTAGAGTTCAGTGGTATGGAGCAGAATGGAGTGGCGCAGAGTTGAGTGATCCAGAGGGTAGTGGCACAGAGTAGAGTCTAGTGGTGTAGAGTAGAGACGAGTGGCATAGAGTGCAGCAGCGTAGAGTGGTGCAGAGCAGCACAGAGTACTGCATAGTAAAGTATATTGCCATAGTGTGCAGTGGCATAGAGTGGAGTACTGCAGAGTAGAGTGAAGAAGAGTTCAGTGTAGGAGAGTGCAGTGTTACAGGCCCTGCACCAAAACCCTTGCTGCACATGGCCAAAGTCTGAGCATGACAGAGGGGTAGGCGCCCATTGGGGGTTGGTATAAAGTATCTATAATTCGTGCCTTCGCCATGCACTGCTAATTACCTCACATATTACATCACTCATGGCAGGCACATATTACATCACTCAGGGTAGGCACTACCACACCACTGCTAACATCACTGCAACATCTGAAAATACATCATTGATAACACTCTGCATGGTGAGGGCACAAATTATACTTACTTTAAGGCACAAGTTACATTTACTTGAGATACCTGTAAATGGTGAATTTCTTTGGTTTTGTTTGTTTAAAATAGTATTTTTAACTGGCTTGTTCACCTAACTATAACATTGCTTTAACCATATATATATATATATATATATATATATATATATATATATATATATATACATACATATATATACATACATATATATATATATATACACACATATATATTTTCAATGAAAAAAGCTGACAGATATAGATATATATGTCTTTGAAAAATGTTACCCTATAAGCATCTGTTTATGGCATGTAGTGCTGTAGATTCACCTGCCCTGCATACTCCTGTCAGCTAGTGTTGGGCTCACACGTTTGAAAGTTGTTTTTCTTCAAAGTCGTCTTTCAAATCAGCAGGTATAGTGACTCCACCCATGATTGGTAGTGCACATGGGCATCGGTTCCATTGTTAGATTTTATTTTTTCCACCCAAAGGGAGAGGGCGTAGATGGAGAATAAAGATACAGGAAAGATGACCATGGCAAGGACTAGGAAATGCAAAAACCAGCAAGGCGACTTCAGCATCCAAGGGCTTCTGGGGAAGAAATTGGGCACATGTGAATATACAGCACTACAGCCACAAACAGATACTAACAGGGTAGCATTTTCATGTTCGTGGCATGTGTAGGGACAGATACACATGCTGTGCACAGATTGTAAAGCAGTCCTCCAATAAGTGGTGGCTAGCCCTAGGATGGCGCAGAAGACTGAAGAGGCATATGTCAGACAGCCCGGCCAACTCTAGCTTGTTGGCAGGCTAAAACATTCACAGAGTAATGTCTATTGAACGTGTGTGTGAGGGGGTGGGCTAGATCTTCCCAATGACCCTCCGCTTGTGACCATTATGCCGCTAGACACTCCTGCAAAAGTCATATGTGTAACCTAGCATGTTAGACGATAGCAATGCAAGAGACCATTATGCCAAAGCAGTGCATGACCTAACTGACTGTTACCTGGTGATCTGGCTTAAGAAGAGGAAGCAGCACTGGGAACAGTTGAGCTCTTGCTGGGCAGGGGAAATATTTTCCCATGTGAGAGTTGAGTATAGACCCGAGAAAGGCTGTAACCTGTAAGGGTTGGAGATGAGGGCTTGATGGCATTGATGGTAAAGCCTAGGCTGTGTAGATTATGTATGTTGGCTAGGGAGTACGTTATGTACTGCTGACCTGCGCTCTTGATCAGTCAATCATACAATCAAGGGAACACGTGGATGCCACTCCTTCTGAGGTGAGTGGCTACTACTGTAGGGCACTTTGTGAGCCTCCTGTGAGCAGTGGTCACTCTGAAGGGGAGTGCTTTCAACTGATAATGTCCACTTAGCACAAACCGGAGGGTGGAACCATCGATGTGCAGGGTGGATGGGGAAGTGGGCAGTCATGAAGATGCCTTGTTGTAGTAGAGGGATGATATCCCGAAGTGTTAGTATGTGAAAGTGCACAGACAGGATGCACTTGTTAAGGTGACTGTCGTTGAGGATGGGCCTGAGGGGGCAGTCCTTCTTTGGAATGAGAAAGTATAGGGAGTACAGCCCTTTGACACAGTGTTGTGGTGGCACTCGTTCTATGGCCCCTTTGCTGAGCAGTGCATGCATCTCCTCTTGGAGCAGATACTTTATGTCGGTGGGGGGTGTTTGGTGATGCTTGGATAAGTACTAGACAGTACACTTCTGCTAGGATATCTAGAACCCACTGATTTGTGGTGATTTCTGCCCAGTGGGTAAGAAACCCCTACAACCTTTTCCCTAAAGGTGTTGAGTGGTCAGCTGGGGATGGGTCACTGCTTGGCAGGAGCAGCTCATCCTTTCCCCCAGAACCTACCACTGTTACCTTTGTATTCTTCCCTGCAGTAACCCTGACACATTGTTTGCTGCTGTTGCAGCCAGGGGAAGGATGTGGATGCTTTAAGAGTGGTGGCTTTGGCCCTGCACTAAAATTGTGTGCAGTGAATGGAGCCACAACCTAAGGGGGTCTTGCAAGGGACCAGTGGGTTTGGCCGTTTCAGTATTCTCATTTATTTCTCCAGCATCTGTTCAACTTGCAGGTTGAACAGATGCTCGTCATCAAAAGGCAAGCTGACCGGAGGCTGTTCACCTCGGATTTAAAACCAGAAGCATGCTGAAATGAGTGCCTGTAAAGAAGGATACTGGATGCCATGAGCAGTGGTGTCTGCTGCATCCAAGGAACACCTGATGATGGTACTGGAGATATATTTCCCCTTCACTACCAATTCCCGACCTCTCTTCTTGTACTGCTCCAGGAGGTACTGCAGCTACTCCATTGTGTCTCAGTGGACACGATCGTACTGGGAGAGTAAACGGATATACCAATGCGCAGCAGAATGGGCCACTAGCCTCTTTGCCGCGGAGTCACTTTTCTTACTCTTCCTGTCTGGTGAGGGGGCATCGACTAGTTAATCAGTGAGTAGTTGTCCCCCGATGTAGGGAGGGTCAGAAGGGAAGCTTTAAACATTTTGTCAACTGTAGGCATCATGACTATTGCCTCGCGTATCTCCTTAAAGATGTTGCAGGCTGGTTTGACCATCTCTTTATATCAATGGAAGGTATTACATGGACCTCTGTGTGGTAGAGAATCTCCATGGGAAAATCCTACTCCTCGAGATGCTTGTGTACCTCAACTATGTGGTGAACAAGCTGCGTTCTGCAGCATCTCATGGTACACAGTGGTGACGCCTGGAAGGGAAGGTGTCGCCCAGAGGTTCAGCATCATAATCATCACATGGGTTGGCGGTCATAAGGTGGGTCAAAGGAAGACCCAGGACAAACCCCCCTAAACCCTGAAATAGGGGAACCCTGAGGGTACTCTGGTAAGGGTCCCACTGGTAGTTGCTGGGAGGGTGTGGACATGGTGGAGAAAAGGCAGGGGGGAGCGGGTGGACGTGGCACAGGAGGTAGTGGGGATCTGCTCCTATCTTTGCACCAAGGCTTTTTAGGTGCTGAATCCAAGGTTAGAATGATGGCCTCCTCAAAAATCAATTTTCTCTTTGTAAGGACAGAGTCTTCTACCCGGATGGCAGGCTTAACTGGAATTTGTCCAGTGAATGTGAATTTGTTGTTGCCTAGCATCGAGATGCTCTTGAAGGCACCAGTGAATGACTGGGTCCTGACTCTCTAAAGCGACAGAGGGTGCTGCTATGGATGTCTGCTTTCTCAGAGCAGAGGACGTGTGTTGGCCTGCCTGCACCAAGCCTGACTTCAGCTTCAAGGGCTTTGACGCCAAGGTGGGCTTCGAGAGTGTCTTTGATGCCGGAACCAAGGGCCTGCTAGAGTCGAAAGGCATGGCTTGGCAATGGGCTTCAATGCTGAACGGTGTACATGCATTGGCTCGGAATCTGGGCCAACCTTGGCATTGTGGCTGGCCTGTGAGCTCAATGTTTGTCCCTCTCAAGGACAACGCTCAACTTCTGAGTGGTGTTGAGGGATTGGAAGCAGGATATTAGTACTCACTGCCATCCCTTAACATCAGAGCCCAAAGCCTCTGGCCTTGGTCTCCTGTTCCTCAAACAGGTCCAGAGTATCTTCTAATCAGTGGTGCAGCATCGATGCTGATGCAATGATTTTGAATGTACTATAGAGTCTTCTTGTTTCGGAAAGCGAGTCATGCCCAGCAGAAGGCCTCCTGAATGTCTGGGGATAGACAAAGGCTGCACACCTGATGTAGATCTGCCCTTGGGTACTTCAGTTGTCACTTCTGCCAGTATTGGAATGGAGTCCTTTCCATTATGGGTGCACTCTCGTGTTGAGGAGTGGATGAAGGACCAGAGGAGCCAGGCCCTGTGCGGGGCGTAAAAGTATTTGACAGAGGAACTTAAGCAGAGGTGACTCGAGGCTTGGAACGAATGTTTAGTCAACGGACGAGTTAGAGGAAACCAAACGGGTCTGGCAAGAACACCACACAGCGCTGAAACGGAACTCGAATGAACATGCCTGAAACCTCTGGTGGAGAAAAAACAATCTAACAATAGAACCAATACCTATGCGGATTACCAGTCATGGGTGGAGTCAGTATACCTGGTGACTCGAAAGACTTCTAAGAAAAACAACTGAGACACATCCAATCCCAACACTAGATGGCAGGACTATGCACAGCATGTGTAGCTATAGCTACACATGACACAAATATAAATATATATTCTATTTTCTCTCCATTTGCCCTAATCTGTGGACAGTTCACGGAGCTCTTTGTTGTAATCCGTGGTGGTGCATTCCGACCGATAGGACCAAGTCACTTAATATTGCCACAAACTTTCGCCAGATGGCGACCAAAGAGACACATTTCGGTCTCCCTGGGCCTTGATCATGGGTATGAAAACTTCATCATCCCTCGTCCCTGACTACCTCCCCAACAATTCATGTTTGTCCCGCCAATTATCCCACTGCTTCCTGGGATATGAAGTTCATTCCATTTCATGGCAAAACCCGCATACAAAATGTCTTTGTGTTTCTGTGCAAATTAGCAACCATTTCTAAAAAAACAACAAAGTGCGAGCTGCTGATACTGTGAATGCTAAAAGATAAAATGAGCAATCCGGAGATTCTTCATAATTCAATTAAAGAGTCATTGCCAAGATCACCATAATTGAACTGACAGTTTAATTGAAACTTGTATATCTATTTTTGTTTGGTAATGCATGAACCTTCCCAGTTTCATGAAGTGCGAATATACTTTGAGTTCAGCATCTACCAATTTCAATTTGATGTAAAATTGCATTTGGTTCCGTTTAAAATGCAATTATATTTCCAACCAGTGTTGCATTTTCTACTTTAATCTTCTTGCTCCTTCTGTTGATGATTTGGAGAATTGAACCCTATGTTTTTGGGGCTTCTAGTGGTTTGACAATTAAATATCCCATACATGATGTTACCACTGTTTACACTTTTTCTGACTTTTTTTGAAGGTTGGGTTGATGCTCATTTCATTTTGTTTTACAATGTATTTTAGGCAGTGTCAGAATCATCTCTGTTTAATGAAATTAAAAACTATTTTTTAAATTCAGCATCAACCAATTCATTTTCTCCAATATAAAGTGTATTTGGGGCTTTTTAAAGTGCAATTATACTTTCGAGCTGCATTCAAATTTCTTCCCTCTTTAATAAAGAGAAAACATGCTTTTGGATTCAACATCAACCAATTTATTTTCTGTAATATAAAATGCATTTGTTGCCTTTACAGTGCAAATGTATCTTTGAACGGTGTTCTAATTTCCACTGTTCTTTCTCCGAGGGATTGAAGCAATGTAGTAGCTAAGCATAAGGAACCCCAATTTAACAGCAAATGGGAAGATCTGAGATACTATGTCATAGATCAAATACCTTTACCAGAAAGGGGCCGAAACAGAGGAAAAAATGCTCAAACAAAAAGAATTGTGATATATAATATCACTACGAACCTCGGCACCAAGAGGCTTCAACCAGGATGAAGATCTTTATGTACATCTATTGGTAGCATGGACCAAAGCTGATGGGCACAAACACCAGGACCAGAATTTTAGGAACTACAATTAAAAACTTTATGAACAACTTGAGAGGGGAAAAACAGATATTACCAAAGTAAAAATAGTTGTGGTAACACCATAATGGAATAAATGGTTGGCGAAGTACCGGTAAGTGCTATTACTAAAGAACTGAAGTGTCCCGGAAATAAGACTGAAAAATAGAAAAGGGCAGAAATTACATGGAAGCATCAACCTATCCATTAAAGAGGTGAGAATAGTGATATTATACATGGGATGCTTGGAAAAGTGAAAATGTAAATCCACCAAAGGGCTTAAAAAAAAAAAAAAAAAAGTGCGATCATCCAAAACATTAAAAGAGAGTGTGAATGACAAAAAGCAGTGAGACGACCAAGCTAACCAACAGAAAGTGTGAGCAGTGACGATATCAAATATGGTATGTTTGAAAATGCCAGCCCATTAAAGGGCAAAAACTGCATGATGCAATCGTCCAAACCATTAAAGAAAAGGTTGGAAATCTTAACTATCCAAGAGAACATTACTAGAGCATCCATCAAATATATATTGACAATGTGAAGTAAAGAGGAATAGAATGGGGACTCAATCTTGGATGGTGTAACCAGAGTTCCTTCAGAAACAGAAGAGTGGCAATACTGGCGGTCGCCAGCAGGCAGTTATAGTTAGGACCATGTTTTCATAGAAAAAGTGTTTTTGACCTGCCTATATATTTAGCAACATTTGACGAATCTCCACAACATTGTTCAGAAAAAGTGCGACGGTGATTCTTGCTGCACGTGAGAACTTTCAGGCTGATCCATCAAGCAGGGACTGAGAAAAAAAGAAGAGGGTTCTAAATACATGCATTTGCTATGTTAATTTCAATAGGAGTTTTGAACACGACTACAGCCCAAACCGCTGGACAGAAATTACACCAAATTTGGCAGAAAGGTAGGTTTCGGTACCCAGATTACACTTTTGGATAACTGGTGTAAATCCGTTCAGTAGACTTTGAGATATTAAAGGGGAAATAAATGTGTATATCTAGGGCCGCACATCCATCATGACGTTTTAGCGATTATCGTGGCAAATTTGCAAATGCACGTGCCAACCGGAATGCTGTGATTGGTTAGCCTCAACCTGGTCACAAAGTTGGGACCCCCCCATTTTAGATTACGGGACATGCTCCCCGTAACTGAAAAATAAATGAAAAGTGGCATAAGGGATCAGGGTGGCGGTACCCTGACCCCAGGGCTGTGATATAGGGGTGTTTGAGGGTGAACTTATGTCCTTAAAAGTATTTTTTTCACCACACGTGATATTCATGAATACTCCACGATGCTCACTGCGGCTACCCTGTGTAATGTTATGTTTTTTAATTCAGACTCATTCATACACCAATTCATTCACTCATAGCAGCACTCACACTCATGCAGCTACTGACAGAGCCACTCAGACACTCACCCAACCACTAATAGACCCACACACTCACGCACCCACTCAGACTCACTCAAACACTCACACACCCACCCACTCAGACACTGATGCACCCAGTTAGAGCCCCACTCGGACCCTAATGCACCAAGTCACAGCCCCACTCAGACACTCCAGCATCCACTCACAGACCCACTCAGACCCTCATGCTCCCACTCAAGACACTCACGCACCCATTCACTCACTCAGACCATTACATACCCGCTCACAGACCCACTCAGATCCTCACACAGCCATTCTCAGACTCACCCACTCACAGACCCACTCGGACCATCACACATCCACTCACAAAACCGCTCAGACCCTCTGACACCCGCTCTCATACCTATTTGCACACCCAGAGAGGCAGACCGAAGGCTGTAAGCATTGCAGGTTTGGGTGGTTACAGGGGGTTGGCTGCGGGGCCTGGCCACAGGCCAGACCTTGCGGCCAACCCATGCCACATACAGCCAAAGTCCATGCGCAGCATTGGGTGGTTATAGGGGGTTGACCGCAAGGTCTAGTTACCTAAGGGCACAAGTTATAGTTACTTGAAAAAAACTAACTACAACTGCTGAATTTCTAAGGTTTTGTATTAGTAAATTCAGAACCTAACTATAACATCCCTGTAAACGTGTCAGTTTCCATAGAAAAAGCAAAAAATAACTATGGCGCCGTTTGACAAGTTGTCACAAAACTTTCTAAAACAAAAGTTTATCCACCTCATCTCCTTCCTGGGAAGTTTCATGGTGATCTGTCAAGTGGGTATAGAGAAAATAAAACGTATCCCAAAACAATTTCCCCATGCAATTTCCATAAGGAACAGTCGAAACGTCTTCATAGAATTATACTGAATTTGTCAGCAAACTAGACCGTTACTACAAAATCTACTTTTTATGATTTTGTGTTATTCTGTTCAGTAGTGTATGAGAAATTAAGGTTCAAAATGTATAGATATCTGGACCACTTGGCTGAAATTCAAAAGCTCAAGCCTGATTAGCTGATAGGGATAATTTATTCTTCAGGAGCGCCTCACAATGCCCTTTGTGGGCAAATTTGCATATTCTATCCTGCTTTGTGGTGCCCCAAACTGGGTAGGGCATCATCAACATGCTTCAAAACGTACAAAAATTGTTTATTAAAAGTAATCCTATGGTTCCTGGGGTGTATATAATGTGACCCTAGGAAAAGCTAATGGTGTTTCTAAGCATTCAGGAGCTTTTGATTTTCAGAGGAGGATTGAAGCCCCCCTTGTGTGTGCCCTTATGCAGCTTTATGTTGTTTGAGGAGTGTAAAAGAACAACTCTTAACACTTGTTGTATATTGTTGACAAAGCCAAGAGGCTTGTCTGCATATATTGATATGGTCACCACTGGACAAAGCCAAAAGGCCTGCCTTGTATAATGATATGGTCAACTCCTGACAAAGGCAATAGGCCAGCCTTTTATTTAATAATGTGGTAACCCCTTAAGAAAACCAACAGACCTGCTTTATTTAAAATGACTCCCCTTAATATTGTGCTGAGTGCTCTCATTGACTGCCTGTGCCAAGGGGATGGCCGTGAATAGATATGGCCAACCCGGAGAGGTTGGGTGAAGGGTTTGTCTGCCACAGGCCAGTGATGGTACAGTTAAGTATGGTAGTAGGATCAAACTTTGTATTTAAAAAAAAAAATATCACCAAAAAAAGGAAGGTTAAAGTGACGTTATAGTTAAGTAGGGTAATAAGATCTTACTTTACGGTAAAAAGAAAAACATCCAAAATTCACAGAAAAAACACACAGGTTAAAGAGATGTTATTGTTACATGAAAATGTAAGCTACGAAATACAATTTTAAACTAAAAACAAATTATAGTTTACAGCCAACTGTAACTTGAGCCCCTGGAATTCACTCCATCAAAGGCTGTATTGGTTTGTGGAGTAAATTGAACAGAAGATTAGTGGATGATGACATCTCAAATGACACTGATGACATTAGTGATAACACCAATGATTACACCAAGCATGTCATGAGTAATGTAATATGTAAGGTCATAACCACTGCATGTCAGGGGGGCACAAGTTTTTGTTTGCTTAGTAAACTCGAACAGGTGAATTTCAGTGTTGTTTTGAGTTTCAAGTAGTATATATATAAATATATGTATATATACACACACACACACACACACACACAAAGTGGTCAAAGAGGCTTGGCGGCACACTCAACTTCCAGTGCTGATGACGAGGGAGACCAACCCTAGTGATATCAGCATTAAAAGGAAGAACTCACTGCACTGCAGGAATCCAAAATTATTCTTTTTATTTCATTCACAGTAACCATCAATGCATTTCAACTCTTATGAGTCTTGCGAAGCGTTTTTTGTTTTGCTAATAACTTTGGTGCCGTTTGATGAATCTTCACAAAATTTTACAAGAAAATACGATGCACACTTCAGCTTCTGTCCAGAAAGGTTTGGGGTGATTCATCAAGCGAGGACCGAGAAAAGGGGGCCGGGGGTCCCCACAACGTATTTTCCCCATTTATTCTTCCATAGGGATTTTGAACAGTGATAGCCCCTAAACTACTGGACGGAATTACACCACATTTGGCAGAAATGTAGCTCTTGGTCCAGAAATAGGTCTTTTGGTGTAAGTCAGCTCAGTAGGTTTTGAGAAATTAAAGAAAATCCAAATTTGTATATAACCTCCCCACCAACAGCTCCCACCAAGCAAAAGCAAACAAAGTCCAGTTTCTGACAGCGAGAGCAGTCAAACAGCTCCTGCTGTCAGAAAGTGGAGTTTAAATTTGTTTCCCTGCCTGCAAATGTGCATGTAGGGAAACAGATGAAAACATTGCTCCCACAAGCAGTTCCCTGCTTGTGGAAACCATGCTGGCTCCCACAGGATGTGGGGAGCTGGCTAGGACCGCGGGGACCTTGAGGATTACCCCCACCACACCCATTCCTTTCCCTCTTTTTTCCCCTCTCTCTCATCCCATCCCATCCAATCCCATCCTGGGATGGAAAAGAGGGAGGTTTCATTGCAATGGTTTCTCCATACAATGACTTCAAAGAGTAAGACTAGCAAGATGTTTGGTACGAATGGTTTAAGGGTCAAGGTCTTGTGCGGTCACTCAGTAGACTGAAGGTTCAAATCCTAGTATCGACTTGGCAGTGTGTTTGTTTTTTGACTTGTGTTTTCACTGTTAAACCTTCCTAGCAATGGAACATTCATGTTTCTTTCCTATCACCTGCGTGGGTTGAATGTCATCGGTATGTCTGGAAACAGCAGGGTAAGGAGTCACCTGTGGTGTAATGGGTAAGGTCACAGACTGTCACACTGAAAGTTGAGGGTTCTACTCCAGGTGTGACTGTGGTCTTTTCCCATCTTTTATTTAATTTAAACTTGAAAAGTTAAAGGTTCATACTGAAAGGTGATCTCACTCTTCTTAAATGACAAATACACTTTTCTTTTTAATTTGTCCTAAAATATCTCATTCTATGTATATCATTCAACTAAGCCTAAATCGCAGTCTCTCTCTGAATTACTCTTTTTCTCAGAGTTGGATGGTTATGGGGTTGGTTGCAGGGTCTGGCCAGGCCCTGCAACCAACCACTGCAGCACACAGCCAAAGGCTGTGCACAGCGATGGTTGGATTAACGTATAGTAATAAAATTACTTTATTTAAAAAAAATAAAAAAAATAAAAAAAGAGAAAAGTGAAAAACCAAAAGGTTACATACAGGGACGTTATAGTTGGGTTTTGAATTTACTCATACAAAAAGATAGAAATTCACCAGTTATAGTTATAGTGATCTCAAGTAACTAACTCGTGCCCTCGCCATGCACTGCTAATTACTCCACAAATTATGGCACTCATGACATCTTTGATAACATCCTTAATAATATCAATGTTATATCTGCAGTAAACGTTTGATGAAAAAACTGTGCATGGTAGGGGCACGAGTTATAGTTACCTTAGGGCAGGCGTTAGTTACTTGAGAGAACTATAACGGCTGAATTTCTATGTGTTTGTACAAGTAAATTGAGAACCTAGCTATAATGTTTCTGTAACTATTTTTTTTAAAGTAACAAAATATATATTTTATTCATATTCACTGGAAAAAACAAAGGTTACAGGGATGTTATAGTTAGGTTCCGAGTTTACTCACACACAACCAGAGAAATTCAGCAGTTGTAGTGATCTCAAGTAACTATAACTTGTTGCCTAAGATAACTATAACTTGCGCCCTTGCATGCTGAATGATTGAAAACCACTGACTTGCGTAGGAAAGAGCAGAACTTACGTTTATTGCATAAAAACCAAAACCTTTCAGCAGTAACTAAAATAGCTCTAAAGGAACAAGTTTGAGGGTGGGCTGGATGCCACCAACAAAACAACTGCTCTTGAACAGAATTTACACACATCAGAGTAAAATAATTAATTGATGGATGAGTGTGGGTAAGTAATGTGGGAATGGCCTAATATACAGTATGAGGATAGAGGATATACTAACTGACAAACCCACAGTCTAACTCTTTAAAGTGTTGTGATTAATATGTGTGTGAATTAATTACTGACATGTCAAACCAACCTGTAGTATGAAGTCTTCTATTGTTGTAGCTTGGGGCAGACAGCTTATAATGAATGACTGAATAAGGTTTAGTGGGAGGAGGGGGAGGGACAGTATTAAAAAATGTTCAATCTCAGTTGAAGACGTGCTCTCTTCCAAAGTGTTACTAGAAGTAAAACCACAAAAGTGCAGTCATAACAGTAAGTCAATGCATCACTTTGTGCTTTGCATCAGCCACAGATCCTTCATAAGGAAAAAATTACTTACACTGTAAACATTTGTTGGATGCATTTAGTGCTGTAGACGCACATGGTGTGCATACTCCTGGCATCTAGCGTTGGGCTCGGACATGTGCAAGCTCTTTTTCTTCAAAGAAGTCTTTTAAATCACGAGATATAGTGACCTCCTATTTTGGTAATGCGCCTGGGGATAGCCTCCAACAGTAGACTGTATTGACTGCATGGCTGGTGAGGCTGAAATGCAGCTGAAAGAAGAGAAAATGGTGACCATTCAAAGCAAATAAGAAAGACAGACAACTGCAACAACCTAAGGTGTCTAGGGAGGCTGGAAGGGCGTATGCAAATCTACAGCACCCATCAACAGATGCTTACAGGTTAAGCAACATTTTCCATTCCTGGCATGCGTAGCTGTAGATACACATGCTGTGTATAGACAGTTCTCCCATAAGCGGTGATTAGTCGAGGATGTTGCAGAGGATTGAAAAAGTTTACATAGTACAGCCTGGCCAACATTAGTTTTCTGGCAAGCTAAGACATCCACACACAGTAATGTTTTGTGAAGTGTGTGGGATGGACCAGGCAGCTGCTTTACATATATCAGCTACAATACTGTTACCAAAGAAAACCATGGATCCCCCTATATTTGCGGGTGTAGTGGTGTCTGGCTGAGGCAGGCAACTGCCACTTGGCTTTATCGTAACAAGTTTGAATGGATTTGACTAACTACGGGCTATGCCTCCTTTAGAGGCAGCATAGCTTCTGCATGGTTTTGTGAAAGAGACAAAAAGGTGTTGTGTTTACCTGTGATTGTAATACGAGGACCCTCTTAGTGTGTGAAGTACCCTTTCCGCTACATAGTCGGAATATTGGAAGAGCACCGCATATTCAACGGTTCAATTAAGGTGGGAGAAGAATACCATCTTGGGGAGGAGCTTAGGATTTGTCCTCATGAAGATCCGGTTATTGTGCACCTGAAAAAATGGTTCTTCTAGGGTGAGGGCTTGAAGCTCAGTAGCACACCTGAGAAAGGTGCTTGCCACAAGAAAGGTCGCCTTCCAAGATAAGTACTGGAGTGGACATGAATGAAGCAGTTTGAAAGGAGGGCCCATAAGGCAATATGGAGGATCCATACAGGGATGGAGGGGAAGCCGGGGTGGAATGATGCATTTGAGTTCTTCCATGAAGGCCTTAACAAAAGTACATAACAGTGAATAATGATGTGTGTTCCCTATTCTGTAAGTATACAGCAACTGCAGCTAAGTGAAGCTGGATAGGCGTGTAGGCAAGGTCTGATGTGTGCAAATGAAAAGGTAGCAGACTAAGACTTCGACTGCAGGCTTCAGAGAGTCGATATGTTTAAGGAGACAGTAATAGACAAATCTTTTCCATTTGGCTGCGTAGCTGGCTCACGGTGTAGGTCTCAGAGCCTCCTTAAAGATAGAAATCCATGTGGCAAGGGAGGATTGAGATTAGGGTCCGAACTTTAGGACTTCAGCAGCCAAATCATGAGACTAACCTGCCTGGGGTTCGAGGCTCGGACCATACCCTGGTTCTTGGTGAGAAAGTCTAGCCAGTTGGCCAGTTTCTCACAGGAAACTAGGGAGACATTGAGAAGGGTGGTGCACCATGGTTGCCTAGGCCACGTGGAGGCCACCAGGATCAGCATGAGGGATATTTGCTGAAGCTTTTGGAATGCAAATGGGAGGAGTGGGAGAGATGGTAAAGCATAGGCAAATATCCCTGATCAGTTTATCCATAGTACATTGCGGGTGTGGGTACCTGGAAGCAAAGCTTGGACATTTTGCGTTTTCGGGCAGTGGCAAATAGGACATCGGGAAGCCCCCAGCAATGGAAGTACAGGAGTAGCACTTGCTGGTTGAGTTCCCACTCGTGGACCTGTTGCTGCATCCTACTAAGCAGGTCTGTAAAGCTGCTGTCCAGTCGAGGCAGGTACTATGCTAGAACATGGACTTTGTGGTTAAGTGTGCACTGCCAAATGCTCTGGGCTCACATTAACAACTGCAGTGAGTATCGCCCAGTTTCTGAAGTTAGTACATGGTGGTTATGTTGTCTGAGTGGATAAGGACTGACTACCTAGTGCTGAATGTGGCAAAGAGAGGTTTTGGGAGCTAACTGGATGTCTAGTAGCTCCAAGTGGTTAATGTTGAGCCCCATTCGGTGTAGTGTCCACATACTCTGAACGATGAAGTCATGTAAATACACTCACCACCTGGTCAGGAACGTGTCTGTGGCGATGGTCACCTGCAGTACTAAGTCATGAGAAGGCTGGCACTGCAACTAACTGTTGCTGTTCCACTGCTGCGGAATACGATGGGAGTTGGCCCAAATCAACAGTAGATCTCCCCAGTGACCCTCTGCTTGTGACCAGTGTGTGGCTAGGCACTTCTGGAGTGGCACATGTAATCAGGCATGGCCAGCTATAACAATACAGGAGGCCATCATGCCAACGATACACATGACTTATTTGACACTCTGGCTAAAAAGGGGCAATGATGAATGGAAGGCTTGGATACTTGCTGGGCTGCGATAAGTGCTTCTGGTGACTGAGTTGAGAACTGCCCATAGAAATGGCTTAACCTGAAGGGCCTGAAGGTGGGACTTTGAGTTGATGGTAAACCCTAGATAGGGCAAGAGGTCTATGGTAACTGCATTGTCACTGGTTTGCGCTCTTGATTAGCCAGTTGTCCAAGTAAGGTAATACATGGATACCGCTAGTTAGGTGGGAAGCTACCACTGCAAGACACTTTGCAAATGTCCTAGGGGCCAGTGGTGGCTCCGAAGGGTAGCACCTTCAACTGAAAATGATGACAACGTACCTTAAGCCAGAGGTACCGACGATGTGCAGGGTGGATCGGGATGTGAAAGTAAGCGACATTTAGGTCAAGAGCAGTCAGGAAGCCGCCATGCTGTAATAGATGGATGACATCCTGGAGCGTGACCATATAGAAGTGCTGTGACACAATGTATTTGTTGAGGGGCCTGAGGTCGAGGATGGGGCAGAGGGACTCATCCTTTTTGGGAATCAGGAAGCACGCCCCTTTGCTATGTTAGTTTGGTGACATGGGTTCTATAGCGCCTTTGCAAATGAGGGCATTTACTTCTCCTGAAAGAGGCACTGATCTTCTAAGGAAAGGGTGTGCTTGCATGGTGGACTACATGGAGGCCTAGCAGTGAGTTCTAGGAATAACCCTGCAGTATGTTGGAAAGGATTTACTGATCAGAGGTGGTCTCCTACCACTCTCCCAGGAACCCCTTGGAGTCTTCCAAGACCTGCTAAGTGTGATAGAGGAAGTGGGTGGGGGGGGGGATGATCTGGGAGATGACGGAGGTGCTCCATTTTGTCCCAGTGTGCCCCGTCATACCTAGAGAGCAGGCCATACGAGCTAGTGATGCACCCTGACCGTTGGAGGAGCATTGCCGGTGCCTTGTAGTATGTACTAGAAGGGAGTCTGGAGGGAGTTGTCCACTAAAGTATGCAGGGTCTGAGGTGAGGCTTAGTATTTTTGGTCTACAATCAGGGTGACTACCCTGGTTTTACCCAGTTCCTTGAACACAGACACGTTTTTCAGCATTCCCTTTAGCATACGAAAAAATTGTATGGAGCGATCGCATCTACATAAGGAAGCTCATCTTCCTGAACTTTATGCATTTCCACTGTGTGATAAGTGGCTGCTTGCTGCAGGGCCTCGTGGTAAGAGGTGGTGTCATCCGGTGGAGATGGCTTGGCTGGATGAATGGTTCGGATCAGTATCTCCCAGGTCTGTCTATATCATAATCATCCCGCAGGTCACCATGTGGCTGTGGATCAAATGAGGCATCATAAGGATCCCGTGGCTAGCCTTGACCAACCCCTTCCCAACTGTCCCCTCTCTTTGCCCCCCCAGGAAAAATGTAAAAAAAAATATCCTCTGGTGATTCAGGCAGAGGGGCTGCGTATTGTTGAGTTGAAGCTGGGGGAGGAGGCGTGGGGGGTTGATGAGGGGCTGGTGCCCTGATCATGGTACCAGTGGCTTGGGCTGCAAGTCAAGAACTTCCTCAAAGATTAACTTTCTTTTAGGAGGAATTGGGTCTTGAGGTTTTGGTGAAAGCTAAGTGAGGATCCTGCCAGTTTGTTAGTGGATCAAGATCCAATTCTGCCTGGTGTCTACCTTTTCCTGAAGAGGTTGCAGGGTAGGTTGGTCTTGGCCCTCGGATGCACTGGAGGACGGAGCTCTGGACACTTTAGCGCTGAAGCTTGCTTTTGACTCACTGGCTTCTAGTTTGGGTGCCAATGGAGTCTTAGAAGCCGAACAAAGATGGTCTGGAGGTTGTCTTCAATGCCTACACTGAAGAAGTTTCTGCATATAGGCTTCGATATGTGCTTCGGCGCCGGATCCAAAGTGGAGCTTGGTGAGAGCATTGCCTTTGGACAGTGGCAGACTGGATGCCTGATGTTAGAATCCAGGGGCCGAGAGACTTTCAGTCTTGGATTCCTGGTGGAAACTAGCGTCCCGACTGAAAAGTAGAGGCTGAAGGCCTTGACTGGGATTCTTCTTTGACGTCCCTGATATGCCATGGGTCATCGAGTGAGTGACAAGTCTAAAATGTAGTATCTGTTTCAAGCGGAAAGCGAGGCAGGTGAAGCAGGCAGCCTCGTTATGGTCCAGGCAGACAGAGGTTGCACACCTGGTGGAGGCCTGTCCAGGGATGTTTGGCTTGACACGGTGGACAGTTCTGGATTGGAGTCTTTTCCACCATGGATTGGTTATTCTCTGTGCAGAAGAGAATGGAGTAGAGAGCTCTAAGGAACAATGCCTGGGATGAGGAACTAAAGAGATCCCAATCATCAAGATGGACCAGGTAGCGCAACAACTCCAAAAAGTAGGAGACAGGACGTTTGATTTACCAAGAGATTCTGAACATGTACGAAGACAATCATCGTGAGGCGTCAATCCAGAGCTCAGTGGAGACACAGTCAAACCCAACTGTGGAGAGAAATCAATTTACTTTTGGAGCCAATGCCCATGCACATTACCAATAGTAGGTGGGGGTCACAGTATGACTCGAAAGAGTAGTGCTTCTTGTTAAAAAAAACCCAACAAAAACGTGTGCATGTCCAAGCCCAACACTGTATGGCAGGCGTATGCACAGATACATGTGCCGCAAACTTACATTTACAGTAGTACCAACATTTATATTACAAAGACAACAAAGAAAGTTGAAAGCAGGTCCTCCTTGGCTAAATCTTGTAGATTCCCTGTTGGAAGTTGAAAGTAACTCAAACATATTAGTGACAACCTTCGCCCAGGGCCCAAGTACAGAAGATAATATTCTCTGGTTTCTAATGGTGGGTCTCATTTCTTGAAGACAAGTAACCAAGATGACATTAAAGATAACAAAATTCACAGTGAATAACACAAAGAAACAATCACCATCCCAAATATCTTTAGGGAGGAAACCTACTGCAATATTAGCCTTACTATATCTGCTGAAAGTAATCGGTGACTCCAAAAACTAAAACCAGTATGGTGTATAGACGTCATTTAAAATCATAAATATCATGCCTAAACCTAGCCACATAAAGGATGAAACACCAAATTCTCCAAAACACCACAAGGGGTGTGTGAAATTCGGTAGGATTCTACAGATCAGTAAGGTGTTTTGATGTATTACTCAATCTGGAAGAGTAGTACATTGACTTCCAGAGTCCCCAACTACTAATCTTATGTAATTGTATTGCCAGTGCAAGGAATATGGTCATAAGGAAAAAAAACTGAGGTAAAAGGCAGAGAACAAGAAACAGAAAGGCATGTCTGGAGAAGTTTACCCTCCACCAGGCCTTTGTTTACTTGATCTCATCAAAATATAATTGTTAAGTGTTTAAGTTAAAGGAAAGAAAATGCAAAAAGATATATAAATTAAAGTTAAAAAGGATACAGGGATTTACATAATTCAAAACATATCCTAGATCAGTTCACACTTTACGAATACTTGACACAAAGAAGCAGATAGAACTACACAAATCTGAAACACCATTCACCTCAGGAGCGAGAGGACTGAATTGTTGGCAAGTCAAAAAACCTCAAGTACCAAATCAACATTTACATTGTAATAATTACTGCTAATTCCTTTCATAAGCCTACATTTTCACAACTCTACAGTTTACCATGTATTTCAATAAATCTGCATTAGTGGGACATTTCAGTTTTTTTAATTTTCCCCCCAAACCTTCCTATTCTTGACTTGGCTTCTGGTTAAAGACTGTAGACTAACATCAGCTGTTTGTCCTTATTCGGAGTACCAGCTTGCCTACTACAAGGTTTTTCTTAAAACCAAATCAGAAATAAAGGATAAATCTTATAACTTCTGTGTTTCTCATTGCAAAGCGTCACATCATGATTAAAAAGAAATGCATGGTAAGCCACTAAAGTCAACTTAACTGGAAGCCTTCTTGTGAAATAAAAATACCCACACACTGATTACACATTATCAACAAGCCTTCTCCATGCTAGAATCTCCCAAGTAGGTAGTTTTCGAAGCCTTAGACAACACAGAAGGGGAAAAGTTATATTTTGGGTAGTTACTCTGTTTAGGCACAGAATTACTAGTTTTAATGCCTGTAAGATTTAGATGTTCAAAGAACTCTCCTACATATCCCAAAGACCGTCCAAACACTTTTCTATAGGTACCATATATTCACACCTGTAGGCCAAAGGCAACAGATACATCTCATTTCATTGATTAGTTAAAACATAAATGTACCCCAGCATTAAGTGCTAAAAAATATTCATCTA
Organism: Pleurodeles waltl; assembly: GCF_031143425.1. NCBI lineage: Eukaryota > Metazoa > Chordata > Amphibia > Caudata > Salamandridae > Pleurodeles > Pleurodeles waltl. Next base: position 1,441,696,451 of record NC_090447.1, read on the forward strand.
ATGTTGATTGTATTTCCTTCCCATTTTCATATCCAATGAATAAAACATTCATTTTCATACAGAAGATTCACTCAAAAGTATTGCATGTCTGTCAGTGAAGTTTTACAACACATTGGATTCCATTTTTTTAGGTCTGGCATGACAGCGCAGTGATCTTAAAGACCAACTGTTACCTATTCTTTAAAATATTCCTATGGTGTGGCTCCTCATCCTAGAGCAGCAACATTCTGTCACATAGTGCAACTGGTTGCTTGGTATATCATTCCACCTGTAAGGGAATGCCTTCCACTGGAATGCATAAGGGACTAGTTTACAGTGACAAGTAAGCTCAATCATCACTGTTTGTCACATTCTTTTATTTATCTTTTACATGCATTCTATACAGAAAACAATACAGTTTTTGCTACTTTTCCCCCCAAGCACTGGCTTTGCTCCAAAGTACTAAACTGCATTTGCGGATGCCTGTGTTTATATGTTCTAGCACATTAAATACTACCAGCTTTGCCATGTTTTTTTAAACTGTGATGCAGTTCAGACCTCTACTGAAGAGCTGGGAGATTTTCAATATGCAGAGTTAGCAGACTCTCTCATAAAACTTTCAGACAGTCAAACTTGGTCCAGGCCCATCCTAGTTTCGAAGAAGACCTGTTTGATCTAACCTTTTGATGTAAATTATAGCATTCTTGGGACGAGTCCTCCGTATCTTCTGCAACCAACTTCTTGATCAACACAATGGCAGATCTACCCAATGATCTGGACCGACCATTATTTAGTTGAATTTCATATCCTGCTAAAACTGTGTCTATACAAACTAAATCTCAAAGGACTAAGACTGTAACATGAGCCTGTGCAAAGAATAACTTGGAGAAGTTTAGGAGCTTGCTAAGATTTACTGGTTCTCCTGGGGCTGCCTCCTCTTTAGATCAGGGTTGTGAGAATGTTACCAACTGATTTGAGAGGGTAATAGACATGGTTCTGCGACAGGTTTAGCTGACAATCACAGAGCCATGTCCTCTGCTCTTTGGTATGATAACTCCCTGAAAGTAGTTAAACTATCTGGCAAAATATGTAGAAAAGAGATGGAGTAATTTTGAAGAGAAGATACTAAAGGCCTGACATGCTACTAAAGAGCTTTTTGGGGTACTTAAATCCTTAGTTTCAACTGACTGCAGAGCTTGAATTATTCACAGCTGCTCGCAGTAAGCTGTCAACTTATTTTGAAGAGAAAATCTCTAAAGCTGTAGCCTCCTGGTCATTTTGTCAAAGGAGGCTGTAGTGACGAAGACATTGGAGCCTAGCTTGGACTCTCCTAAACCAACTGAATTTACTCCAATGACATTTGTAAACATCTCTAATACCACCTTATTGGGCTCGCCTCTTGATTAGATCAATCCTAAGATTTTTAATCAGTTTTAATCAATGGTGGTAGACCCTTTACATCGGGTCTGCAATGTATCTCTATTTCAAGCAGTTGTTCTTCATGCTTGGATAAAAAGCTATCGTGGTGCCACTACTACTGAAGAAAAAAAAAAATCAGATCTCTTTACTGAATAATTATCAACAGATTTCATTATTCCCTAAGATCGTGGAAAAAAGGTAGTGAACAAGGGATTTAGAAAACAACAAAATTCTGAATAAATCAGAATCGGTCTTCGGACCAGGTCACAGCATAGACATAGCGATGGTCACTATGCTAGATGACATGCGGACTCTAGTGGCTAAGGTAATTCCTCAGCCTTGGTGGACCTCGATTTGTCATTGGCATTTGATACAACCTCCCACAAGCATTTGCTGCTCAGGCTGAAAGACTAGAGTACAAAATAGGGTTGTGGAGTGGATTAGATTATATCTTTCACAACGCCAGCAAGCAGTCTCCCTACAGCCATATGAATCTATGTCAAGTCCATGTTTATAAAACATGCTGTACCGCAGGGGCTCTTCGTTAAGCCCATGCCTTAAATCTCTACATCCACCCACTGCCATTACTTATTCCATCATTTGGTGCTCTATACGTCCACCAACTGCTCCTACTAATTCCATTATTTGGCCTTATGAGCTATGTTGATGATGCACAATTACTCTTTTCGTTAATACTGTTGGACTCAGATCCCAGTGCTCCTCCTGGAGAACTCCAAAATTGCATGCGGGGAATGGTGAACTGTCTCAAGAACAACTCCTCAAAATTTAAGCTGGAAATTGAAAGCCTATTGGGGAAGAGTATAGAGTGATTTGAACAAAATGTTTTCTACACACATCCCCCCATTTATAGTCTACATTATTTTAGGACTACACAATATACTCGCATTCACACTATGTACACCCTGGAGGAGGGCAACGGCTTTGGCCTTATGTGCAGCTTAACAAGTCATACTAGCGCAGTGGGGTATGGAGGTGCCGCAGAGTATGAAATGTGGTTGCATCTCCTATGGGCCCTTATGGGGATGGAACAAATCTCAGCAACGTTTGAGGCAAGGGAAGTAACATTTGAGAAAACCGGGATATGGGGCTCACATTTCTTGAGCAAGAGTTTAGAGAACTTACCTACCCTATCTAAATGTGAGTACTCCAACCTACGGCCCCGCCTACAAAAGAGTAAAGATACATGGCAGAGTATGGAAGCAGGACTATTGAATATCTATGCTGCACTGAGTGGGGCTCCCACTGAAGTGGGTGTGGATGTCTCGGATGAGTATGGCTATGTATAAATCGCGTATGTGGGTACCCTGGGGGGAAAAGGGGGGGGGGGGGTGTGGAGGCAGCAGTGACATCTAGTTGGGAGGTGGGGTTGTTTTTCCTGTATTTTATTCCTATTCGTAATATGCTATGGATGTAGTTGGGTTATTTTTTAAAACAACAGATTTAAACCTAAAATTTAAGCTGGATAAGGGGAAAGAGTCTTCTGATCCCCGGTGAGCCATCAGCTACTTACCCTAGTTCCAGCTTTTGGCCTGATGAACTTAGCACACAAAAGATTGTCACCCAAGTGTTTTTCTTGATGATAAAATGACTATTACTAGTCACATGAACCATCTCTCTTCCCATTGCTTCCTATTGATGAGCCTTGTATGCAAGATTTTGCCTATTACCAGCACACACTTGTCCTTTAATATTAAAAACCAGCATTTTAAGTAGACTGAACTATTATAATTCGCTATTTCTGGACATGTCTATCTTTGTACTTACCAGATTACAAAGGAGCCCACTTCTGCAGCACTGAGGAAACTGCATTAGAATCCCAACACCATCAGCCTAGGCTGTGGTGTCTGGTCTTCCATACCTTTTCACGATCTAGGCCCACAATGTTTGCACTGCACATTTTTAGCAAGCTACAATTGTGTTCCAGTTAGAGATAGAACACCCTTTTCAGTAACAATGAGCTATGCAAACTGCCATTACATTGCAAACACTGAACTCAGAGTCTTAATTACTTTGTTATTAGCAGCATTTAATGAATTATTACTAAACCAAACTTTGTATGTGCTCTATTGATGATCTAAACACAGAAACGTATTAAATTGAGCAAAATTTTACAAGTGTAAGTTGAATGTATGTTTTTGTTAAGGACTCGTCCTTCTTGTCTCCAACAAACTCTAGTCTGCGTGCTCAGACTCTTCATGTGTTTTTGTAATTCACCGTGAACAGAAGTTTATCATTAATTAAAAGAAACAAAAGTTTTGATTATCTGGGTTTTTGTAAACTTTGCTTTTGTTTAACACAGATGCAGCGGATATTTAAGTGCTCAGCATTTAATTAGGTGATTTTTTACTCAATGTACACTGTCAAAAACGTTTGCTATTAGTTTTTGTTACCTATGGTGTTTATTTTAAATTGAATAAGAGCAAACTTTATGGAAGGTTTTCAATAATGTACACATAGTTTTTTTTAGATGCACAGATTACGGACCAGGTCACGGGGGGGATTTAAAGCAATCATCAGAAGTTAATTGGTCTGCCATACTCCAATTAATATTCCCTTTACCACTGTAAACACACTTCACTCTTAATGTCACAGTCATTAAGAGTAGAGAAGTAGCATAACAGGAACAGTAGTTACAATACTCCTAAATAGATTTGTGAATTGGCCACAAAACAAATAAAATGGGAACCACCTTGGAATATTCATATACAATAATACAAACAGAAATTACATTTCCCTCTTCGCACTTACTAACAGGAAGTTAGACATTTTTGCCAACACACAAGGGCATTAATTTGTAGGGGAAGTGATACTCATAAATGAGCTTGCAAATTGGCCCCAATGTTGTGACAACAAAACAAAGCATGACTTACTTAACAAATCACACAGTGAGAATGTGTAGATACATTACCTTTGGATTTCTTAATGTTTCCCAATTCTGAGACACTCAGACTGCTAATGGAGACCTGCTCACAGTCCTTGTCCTCTGGCACCTGAAGGTTCCATTCTCCTGATGGACCATTGCTATGGCCAGATGAGAACGCCCATCTTTCCTGTAGAGGGTCCTCCTCCATGTCCAGGTCTTGGGAAGGTAGTGTCTCTGAAGATGGCAAGGTCATCTGTTCACTTACACTTGCATTAGAGGTCACACTTTCCGTGGCAGAGAAATCTTGATTATTAAGTGCACCATCCATGGCTGCTGCATAATCAAACATAAGCGAGGCTTCCTGATCCTGAGATAAAGCTGTCTGATGGAACAAGAATAAAATAATATTCATAATTGTGATTTAGTTTCTTTTTCACGTTTATCATATACACTTCTGTGGTACTGTCAGGTGCAAGGATCTCCAAGATCACTTGTCCTCAATATTGTGCAGGACTGTGCATATAATCAGACTATGACAAATTATGTGAGGTTTTTGAGAGTCAATGCTCTCACCTCCAAGACTATGCATTACCTCTTGAAATATAACTTATTTTCTGAAAGGGAAATCAATACTCCAGTATCTCATTTAAACCATTGCTTCAATACGTTATACTCACTGCCATGATACAAGACGTTTTACAGTGGCATAATAAACATGGCAAACCCATTATGCAATTCTTTTCTGCTTGCATTACGTGGAATGGAGCTAAAAAACCTTTATCCAGTTCTGGTTACAAAATGCTCTCTAAATCAAAGCCAAAACTGAGGAAATGGATTGTGGAATCACCAATGTAAAATCACCACTGCTGAACATATAAATACACAATACTCCTGTTAGTTGATACACACTGTGAAAAATACACCAAAGGTGTGTGTACATTCTCTGGCACACCTAAAAATGCAAAACACCGGCCAAACAAATGAAAGTTAGAGATTTACAAAAGGATCCCACTACTTAATAAATTGAAGCTCAGACAGGCTTTACAATTATTCTCTTCCCTGACAACTGTTTTTAGAGTACACATGTCTTCACAGCTCCTACCCAGTATATGCATCAAATGCACACAAACTGAGTTTAGGAGAAGGCTTTGTGAATCATGCCTCGTGTAAACATACCAGAGATACAAGAATGTGCCTCTCATGGATAACCCTATGTTACTTACACATCATTCTAGTTCTCCACAATAGGTATTCTCTCTGAAGCCATAAAGAGTAGAATATCTCCACCTATTACAACCAATTTTTCAACTGGACGATTTATTAAATATGCCTGCAAAAGGCAGCATTTTGCATCTTATCTGCATTTTCACTTTTAAAGTTTCCCCAGCCCAAAATTCTTGCTCTATCAGAATAACTGAGATTCATGTTATTATTCACTCAAAGTGCTTCTGGTGACCTGGATGCAAAACCTAATTCTCACGCGGAGTGGATGTATTGCCAATACTCCAGAAAAGACACTGATAACCATTTTCACAAGATCCTTCACAAAGACAGGCTTTAACTGGTTAATAGACATTTTAGACTGCATCAACAGCTTGCCAGGAGTTTATGGAGGAATCTTAGAGGTACAGCTCAGAGTAACCAGCAGTGCGCCATCGCTCCATGGCAGAGTAGAGGAGTAGTGCTCTAGGATGCAGATTAAGCTCACCTATATCCAGATTCACAAACTTTCTCAGAACTGCAGACAGGAGTTTGGCAGAAGCGGTCTTTTCTACTGATACAAGACAAGAGGTCTCAGACATCAGCGTGTGAGATTCAGATGGTTATTCAGTTCCAAAGCTGAAGAAGTAGCCTGACCCCTCCGAATCTCCTCATCTTAGATGTAGGCTGTGGAACTCCTTGCACCCCAGCATACATGTTTCACTGTCGTTTTGAGAGAGTGGAGCAATAGTTAATGCTCTTCAGAACTGTTACTCTTTCCAGCACCCTCTGGTCTGGAAGAGGAAGTCCCAGAGAAGGAATTATGTCTGTCCCTATCAGAAGAGGTGGGTAGGACAGTGATGGGGGCATGTAATGTTTCCCACTGAGCTCAAACCCAGCAGGGAAAGGGTCTCTCCTTCTTATTCCCGCATCGGGTACCTGAACCCAGCACATCTCTATGTGTGGTGGGGCTCCTCAGTGGTGAGACTATGTAGATTCATTGGGTGAGCTGGGGCATGGCATACGGTCACTGCTGTCAGTACTGCAGCGTCTCTCAGGGTACAGGATGGGTTAGCAGGACAAAAGGAAGTTACTAGTACAAGATCCAATTCTCTTGCCACCCTTGCCACATAATGACTTGGCTTGAATGGTGTTGGACTTTTTTGCTTATGCAGGGTCATCCCCAATCTTTTTGCCTCCTGCCTACTATTTTTTTCTGACCTTTTGCTGTTGGCTTTTGAACTCTGAGCATTTTACCACTGCTAACCATTGCTAAAGTGCATATGCTCTCCGTGTAAATTGTATGTAATTGGTTTATCCATGATTGGCATATTTGATTTACTAGTAAGTCCCTAGTAAGGTGCACTAGAGGTGCCAGGGCTTGTAAATCAAATGCTACTAGTGGGCCTGCAGCACTGGTTGTGCCACCCACATAAGTAGCTCTGTAATCATGTCTCAGACCTACCACTGCAGTGTCTGTAAGTGTATTTTTACACTGTAAATTCGACTTGGCAAGTGTTCCCACTTGCCAGGCCTAAACCTTCCCTTTTCTTACATGTAAGGCACCCCTAAGGTAGGCCCTAGGTAGCCCCAAGGGCAGGGTGCAGTGTATGGATAAGGTAGGACATATAGTAATGTGGTTTATATGTCCTGACAGTGAAATACTGCCAATTTCGTTTTTCACTGTTGCAAGGCCTGTCTCTCTCATAGGATAATATGGGGGCTACCTTTAAATATGATTAAAGTGTAGATTCCCCTAGAGAGTAGATGGACATGTGGAGTTTGGGGTCCCTGAACTCAAAATTTAAAAATACATCTTTTAGTAAAGTTAATTTTAAGATTGTGCGTTTGAAAATGCCACTTTTAGAAAGTGAGCATTTCCTTGCTTAAACCATTCTGTGACTCTGCCTTGTTTGTGGATTACCTGTCTGGGTCAGTTTGACAGTTGGGTTGTTTTTCACCTCACACTAGACAGTGACACAAAGGGAGCTGGGGTGTAACCTGCATTTCCTGATTAGCCATCTCTGCTAGGAGGGAGGGGTGGAGTGGTCACACTCATCTGAAAGGACTGTGCCTGCCTCTGACAATGCAGACTCCAACCCCCTGGTGTGTGTCTGAGGCCTTGCCTGGGCAAGGCAGGATTTCACAAGTAGGTGTGAGTCCCCTTTTAAGAAAGGTGACTTCAAAGACTAAAATGGGTATAAGAAGGGCACCCAAATCTACAGACTTTAGAAACACTTCTGGAACCAAGAGGAACCTCTGCCTGGAGAAGAGCTGATAGCTGAGGAAGAAGTGCTGCCCTGCCTGTGACTGTGCTCTGTGGAGCTTTCCTGCAGTGCTGCTTCTGCCTTAGTAAGAGGGCAAAGACTGGACTTTGTGTGCCTTCCATCTTGTGAAGAAATCTCCAAGGGCTTGAGTTAGAGCTTGCCTCCTGTTGTTTGAAGTCTCAGGGACAGCAAAGACTTCTCTCTGCCAGCACCTGGAGTCTCTGGAGAGACTCCTGCTTTGACAAGTGGTGCCCTATCCAGTCCCTGGGCCCTTGAAAGGAAAGCTGGTGGAAATCCAAGGAAATCGACTTCGGACGACTCCGGACCGACACCGCTGCTGAATCCGGTGACGCCACCTGCACCTGACGCCGTAACCTTCGCTGGAACGCGACGCTCTTCGCAGGCCCGACGCCGCTGCAGCCCCGCTGAAGTCCGCGACTCCGTGGAAGTCGCTGCACCACGTCGTGACCGACGCCGCTCGAAGTGCGCGGATTCAACGTTTCGCACAGACGCCGCGATCCCAGACTTCGCGCATCGGCTTGTTTTCACTCTTCACCAAAGGTACTGTACTTGGGGGTCTACACGACTCTGGCGCCGCTGGTGTCGGCTTGTTGGGAACGACTCCGTCACGACGCCGTGTTAACATCTCATCAAAGCATTTTTGTTTCTAAGCGCTATTTTTGAATTTAATCTTTAAAAATTCATAACTTGACTTGTGTATGTTGGATTTTTGTCGTTTTGGTCTTGTTTTGTTTAGATAAATATGTCCTATTTTTCTAAACTGGTGTTGTGTCATTTTGTAGTGTTTTCATTAAGTTACTGTGTGTGTTGGTACAAATACTTTACACCTAGCACTCTGAAGTTAAGCCTACTGCTCTGCCAAGCTACCAAGGGGGGTAAGCAGGGGTTAGCTGAGGGTGATTCTCTTTCACCCTGACTAGAATGAGGGCCCTTGCTTGAACAGGGGGTCACCTGACTGTCAACCAAAGACCCCATTTCTAACATTGGTGATAAGCGGTTGGGATTTGGACTTGTATTTGTACTTGACATACAGTAATTAAGTGTACACTACTGTTTTGATCTCAGACCACTACATGACCACATACTACTTGTTTGGTGATCTTTTGCTTTTTCTCTTAAGGACTCCTTTTTGTTCTACTTCCATGATTTTGCTGATCCCTTGACTGATTCTTTTCACTTCATTGGGAACTTGTTTTCTGCCGTTGGAACTTTGCACTTGTTGCCATCATGTCTCAATCTGGAGATGCAACAGCTTGGAGCTGTGTTTGATTTAGGGAAACTGAAGAGGTACTCAGTTGCTCAATTGAAACAGTTCTGTGAAGATCTTGCCTGTCATGTTAAGAGCTCTGCCAGAAAGGGGGAGCTGCAAGAGGCATTGAGGGCCTGGGTGACAGCCAAGGAAGCTGGGGGGAACACAGAAGATATGGATGGGAAAGTGCAGAGTCTACACCGTGGTGTATTAGAGGTACCTGTTACACCCGGGGGGAGGTTCTCCAGGAGTGGTAGCAGTAGGTCCTCTAAGGGTCTGACTCCTAAAGATGTGCAGGACAGACAGGCAGAAAGGGCTCGCCGGTTGGAGGCAGAAAAGTTGAGGATGCAAAGGGAGTACGACGAGTGGGAAAGGGACTTTGAGATAGAAACTATGATTTGGGCTTATAAGCTAAAACTGGAAAAGCTGGCAGTCAGGAGGGCTGAGTCCAGCTGGAATGGTGGCAGCAACAATTTTATATCCAGTGCTGCTGAAGAAGTGCACATGCCCAGAGATGTGGTGCCCTACTTGAAGGAGGGAGTTAACACACGCCAGGAGGTTCAGGGGTATGAGGTAGCTCCAGTGATGCACAGGGTCCCTGTGGTGGATTGGGGAACTGGCATGGGGAGTCATATTCCTACTGGTGGGAGGGACACTCTACTGACTCTAGGTGAGAGTGACAGGGAGAGGGGTTCCCCCCAGGTAGAAGTCCTGGTTATGGAGTGTGAAGACATCCCAGAAGAGTGTGGGTTGAGTGTCAGGGACAGTCAGTTACTGTCTCACCAGTCTCATGAGGGTGATGTGGGGTGCTTTTTCAAAGCAGAGTCACTGGATGGTTGGGTGAAGGGTACTTTGGTTAATTCATGTAAGGGGCTGAGTGATGTAATTGCTGGAGAGCATATGTCTAGTCCTTATTTTCCAGAGCTACGCCAACACCAGGTGGAGTGTGAGTTCTCTGACCCCAGGGAGCTTACAATGGAGGCAGACCTCTTGGTGAGTACCAGAGAGTCTGAAGAGGCATTTGGGGGGGCTCCTGAGAGGAGTGGTCTAGGTATTTCCCAACCAGGTGAGGTAGGGAAGGATTGTAGTGTCCCAGGTAGGTCCCAGTGTAGTGGGATGGGTGAGGAACCCCATGTCCAGTCTCTGAGTAGAGGGAATGGGGATGGGCTGAGGTCCAAGGTGCCCGAGATCCGGTCCCAGGTCCTGGAGGGTTCCATGAGGGAACACCAGGAGGGGAGCCTAGCCTGTACCATAGGGCCATCTGTTGAGGGAGATCCCACAGTGTCAGGAGAACTTGGGGGTGCGGCTGTAGCCAGCGTCCCACCAGTTCTGGTGTCTGTCAGTACCACTTCTAGTGAGGGGGTGCAGAAGTCCAGACAGAGGGTTGAGAGGGGGGTTGCGGACCCCAGTGGAGAACCTGGAGGGTCAGGGATCAGCTCTGAGAGCAGAGCCCCCCAGGAATGACCTTGGTGAGACCATTTCTGGGTTGGGGGGAATCCAGACTGTCAGATAGGCAGAGGTCAGGAGACCTGAGCCAGCCAGACTCTTGTGTGGCCCTTGGGGACAGTGTGTCCCTTGAGGGGGGGTAAGTGTGCCCCCCTGGAAGTCCTGGTGTGCCAGGCAGTGGTTCAACCGCAGGGTAGTGACTCTGGGTTGGATGACAGATTCAGAGGGTAAACTCTGACCTGATGGGGGGTAGGTATGACCCCCAGGAATTCCTGGGTTGCCAGGCAGTGGTCCAGTCTGTGGGTACAGACCCTGGACTGGAGGATCAGGTGCAGGGGATAAACCCTGACCTGAAGGGGTGGGCGGTTTTCCCAATCACCTCCCCTGGTGTGATTTTAAGGGGTACTCTCCCTGAGGGGTGGGTGCAGAACCCTGAGAGTAGGGGAAGGGGAGAGAAAGACTCACCCCTGACCCCAGTGCAATCTAAGGGTACAGACCCTGGATTGGAAGGCCAGGTTCAGGGTGTGTCCCCCCTGACCTGGAGGAAGGGGCTACTGCTAACCGTGCCCCCACCATGTTGTCTTCTGGGGGGGCCACTCCTAGTTGGGGGGGGGCAGGACCCCAGAAGAGAGGGCAGGGGAGGGAAGCCTCACCCCTGGCCCTGGTCCAACCTGAAGGTACAGACCCCAGGTTGGAGGACCAGTTGCAGGTTAACAGCCCTGCACTGGTGGAAGAATTGTGCAGGACTGCTTCTACAAGCACCCTGACCATTTTTGACTCTGGGGGTGCCGCTCCTGGATGGAGGGTACAGAGCCCCAGAGGGGAGGACCAGGGTCAGGTTGTCATCCCTGACCTTGTGGAAGGTAGAGTGGTCAAAGGGTGTCAGGCACCTGGGGCTACCGCCCCCCACTCTCCACAGTCACAGTGGTTTGAGAGGCCTGAGGTAAGGCTCTCATCCCTGACAGTTGTCAGGAGTCACTGTGGCTTGCTGTCCTGGTGGACAGAGTTGCTCCTTGGGGGGGGGGAGGGGGACGAGAGTCACACCCCAGGGGTGGAATGGGCAACACAACTGTGTTGGCCCTGGAGGTACTATCTGCCCATTGGGATAAATCTGTGAGCAAAGTAAAGTTAGGTGCTGCACAGATGGTATCTGCAGATGTGGAGAAGGGTTCCCCATGGGTTAGCTTAGTGGGCCCTGAGAGTATGGACAGAGGGATCCGACTGGAGTCAGGAAGGCGTAGAACTGGAACATGCCCCTGCTGTTGTGGGCCTGGGTCCTTGTTCTATCGCCCCAATCAGGGAAGTACATCAAGGTATTGATTGTTCTCCCCTGGCTTTAGGCTGGTAGGGGGTCGTGTTGGACTTTTTTGCTTATGCAGGGTCATCCCCAATCTTTTTGCCTCCTGCCTCCTATTTTTTTCTGACCTGTTGCTGTTGGCTTTTGAACTCTGAGCACTTTACCACTGCTAACCAGTGCTAAAGTGCATATGGTCTCCGTGTAAATTGTATGTAATTGGTTTATCCATGATTGGCATATTTGATTTACTAGTAAGTCCCTAGTAAGGTGCACTAGAGGTGCCAGGGCTGTAAATCAAATGCTATTAGTGGGCCTGCAGCACTGGTTGTGCCACCCACATAAGTAGCTCTGTAATCATGTCTCAGACCTACCACTGCAGTGTCTGTAAGTGTATTTTTACACTGTAAATTCGACTTGGCAAGTGTACCCACTTGCCAGGCCTAAACCTTCCCTTTTCTTACATGTAAGGCACCCCTAAGGTAGGCCCTAGGTAGCCCCAAGGGTAGGGTGCAGTGTATGGATAGGGTAGGACATATAGTAATGTGGTTTATATGTCCTGAGTGAAATACTGCCAATTTCGTTTTTCACTGTTGCAAGGCCTGTCTCTCTCATAGGATAATATGGGGGCTACCTTTAAATATGATTAAAGTGTAGATTCCCCTAGAGAGTAGATGGACATGTGGAGTTTGGGGTCCCTGAACTCACAATTTAAAAATACATCTTTTAGTAAAGTTGATTTTAAGATTGTGCGTTTGAAAATGCCACTTTTAGAAAGTGAGCATTTCCTTGCTTAAACCATTCTGTGACACTGCCTTGTTTGTGGATTCCCTGTCTGGGTCAGTTTGACAGTTGGGTTGTTTTTCACCTCACACTAGACAGTGACACAAAGGGAGCTGGGGTGTAACCTGCATTTCCTGATTAGCCATCTCTGCTAGGAGGGAGGGGTGGAGTGGTCACTCTCATCTGAAAGGACTGTGCCTGCCTCTGACAATGCAGACTCCATCCCCCTGGTGTGTGTCTGAGGCCTTGCCTGGGCAAGGCAGGATTTCACAAGTAGGTGCGAGTCCCCTTTGAAGAAAGGTGACTTCAAAGACTAAAATGGGTATAAGAAGGGCACCCAAATCTACAGACTTTAGAAACACTTCTGGAACCAAGAGGAACCTCTGCCTGGAGAAGAGCTGATAGCTGAGGAAGAAGTGCTGCCCTGTCTGTGACTGTGCTTTGTGGAGCTTTCCTGCAGTGCTGCTTCTGCCAGAGTAAGAGGGCAAAGACTGGACTTTGTGTGCCTTCCATCTTGTGACGAAATCTCATAGGGCTTGAGTTAGAGCTTGCCTCCTGTTGTTTGAAGTCTCAGGGACAGCAAATACTTCTCTCTGCCAGCACCTGGGGTCTCTGGAGAGACGCCTGCCCCGACGAGTGGTGCCCTATCCAGTTCCTGGGCCCTTGAAAGGAAAGCTGGTGGAAATCCAAGGAAATCGACTTCGGACGACTCCGGACTGACGCCGCTGCTGAATCCGGTGACGCCGCCTGCATCCGACGCCGTAACCTTCGCTGGAACGCGACGCTCTTCGCAGGCCCGACGCCACTGCAGCCCCGCTGAAGTCCCCGACTCAGTGGAAGTCGCCGCACCACGTCGTGACAGACGCCGCTCGAAGTGCGCGGATTCAACGTTTCGCACAGACGCCGCGATCCCCGACTTCGCGCATCGGCTTGTTTTCACTCTTCACCAAAGGTACTGTACTTGGCGGTCTACACGACTCCGTGTCCGGCGCCGCTGGTGTCGGCTTGTTGGGAACGACTCCGTCACGACACCGTGTTAACATCTCATCGAAGCATTTTTGTTTCTAAGCGCTATTTTTGAATTTAATCTTTAAAAATTCATAACTTGACATGTGTATGTTGGATTTTTTTCGTTTTGGTCTTGTTTTGTTTAGATAAATATTTCCTATTTTTCTAAGCTGGTGTTGTGTCATTTTGTAGTGTTTTCATTAAGTTACTGTGTGTGTTGGTACAAATACTTTACACCTAGCACTCTGAAGTTAAGCCTACTGCTCTGCCAAGCTACCAAGGGGGTAAGCAGGGGTTAGCTGAGGGTGATTCTCTTTTACCCCGACTAGAATGAGGGTCCTTGCTTGAACAGGGGGTAACCAGACTGTCAATCAGAGACCCCATTTCTAACAAATGGCATGTGTTTTCCAAGACCACCCAACATCACAAGTGGAGTGTCAATGCATGGAGACAGAACAATTAGTAGAGTCATCAGGTAAGAGATAATTTTTGAGATGTGATGAGTGGCCATAGTTGTTTTAAGAGCGGCACAATTTGGGCTCCCGCCAGCATATACGATTACTCAGCAAGCAGGCCAGAAATTTCTTTTTTTTTAGTGTTACTGTTCACTTGTACAGTTGTTTGAATACAGTGATCAATCCAGAGTTACAGATAAGTGCTGTGGTAACTGTAATATACAAGGAGCATTTCCAGCAAGCCTAGTCCACTGCAGGACCAATGTCACTGCTACTGCTTTTTAAATATTTCTAGATCATGGGAAACAAGTGGAGAGAGGATCCTCCGCTGGACTTAAGCAGCAACCATCCTCGCGGAAGAATAATAACCCTCATATCTTTCGGTTGTCTGTGTTCATCAACACCACCATAAGCACTGAGAACAGCAAGGAAGGGTTATAAGGCCAGAAAGATACCTTTACCTTTAATATGTTTAGGCAAAGGGATGAACTTTATTGTTCCCCAAAGTGCACTGATGAACAGGTATCTACAGCAGGACCCTCCACTGTACTCAGTTGTATATGTGGTATCTATGGCATAGGCAGGCAAAAGGTGGGTTGTAGGTTGCCCAATAAAGATCCACTTCTCCATCTCCTCAAGACACTGCGAGTTGACCTTATAAGGCACCAGGGACCTTGAGGAGGAGTGCCTGAAGAAGTTGTAGAGCACAGCTGGTGTGAACCATAAAAGGGATCCAGGAGCTAAAGTAGATTTGGGTACATTCGTGGTTGTGGATGGAAATCCCGAATCTTCTCAACCACCACTCTCACTGTCTCCAAGAGTGGCATGTATGCTGATGGTGAAGTGGCAGGAGACGGGGCTGCCATGAAGAAGGTGTACCATATCTTAGTTAAGTCATTGCCTGGTTTCACCAGATTTTGCAAATCTGGATAGGTTTTTTGATGAGGACGGTGAATGGAGCGATTAGAGAATTTGGAGGACGAGTAATTATTAACACACCATTTTCACCCACCATGAAATGAGGGAGAGGAGGTGGGCCCACTTACTGAGTCAGGGACTAGGATAATATTTCATACAGACTTCTGTGGTAGGCTGGCTGTAGGTAGAGGCAAACATAGCACCTACACTTCTTGCTGTGACTCCGGCACATTTGAGAATTATGGTGTGTTGCTTGAAACATAGATAAATTAAGGGTCTTAAACAATTTTTGGTGTAGGCCTTAACTCAAAGGAATGGCATCATTTTCCCTTTAACTGACTGGTATATTTAACAAGAGTGAGACTGCACCACTAGGGAAGGAGAAGTGCTCGTCAGGATGAAACTCAACAAGCAGGAGTTTGCAGGAATACGTAATCTGTACTTCGTGGTGCAACAGCGCCCATCAGTTACAGAGCCTTTAGAAGCTTGTTCACCAAAAACACTCTTAGGGGGAAAGCAGGACTTCCATAAGGAGCAAACACTGATTTGGTGACCTGGAGATCTCATACCTAGATGGAGCAACGAACTTTACCTTAAAGACCAACAAAATCTAAGAAGCAGTGGAAAGTGTTCCTGAAAGGCCTTCTGCTCTTCCTCTAGATGACATTAACACACAGATCTGGATGAAATCAGACACCTGAAACTGGGGAACAAATTTCTTGCTCAATCCTATTATTTCACTTAACCTGTAGTGCAGTTTGCCAGTGAGCGAGAGCTTCACATGGCAAGGTGAAAACCTGTATATAGAAAGTCTTGCTGGATACAAGAGATGCTAAGGTTATGAGAACTAGTACTTGACAGAGATTCAACTCAATATCTTGAGAGATGGGAAGAGTTTCACTTTGCATACGAGTCAAGGTCTGGCATAATCGGAATAATTTTTCACTAAAGCATCTCTGTCAAATTCCTTAGGAAACCAGTTTGCATTATTCAATGAATGTCATTATTTTCCGCATTGATTTGAGTTTAGATATGTAAAGATACATGGAAATATATTGCTAAAAGCCATAACACCTAACTGTACAATTAACATCTTACTTGGCCTGAAAGCCTTTCATACTCTATAATCTAAAACACATGCACATTGAAGTGTACAATATTCACACTCATGACGTATGAAAATAATACTCATAACTACCTTTGAGATCCCTGATATAATGATGGTGCTCTTCTTTCTTGGAGACTTGAGCGATTGCTTGGCGGATTCACGCAGCTGTCTAATGGCAGCTTCTGCAACTGGATCTGTGCCATTTAACATCAAAAGCTCTAAAAATGAAACATGCAATCTCTTACTTCAGATAAGGCACTCTAAAATTATCTGTAGTTTGCAATACGAAAACAAATATTATAGACTTGTGGGTGCTGTGAAATTATCTGGGAGTGCTATCCTCAATTTAGTTTGCATAGAAATGCTGCATCAAAGCAACAGGACAAATCGGCGCACAACATGACAGTAGACACATCAGGGATAGGAAACGGAGGAAAACGTGGGAGCCCAATATTGAGACAATGAAATCTAATGTATTGTTTTCATTTTCTTGCAGTATTTCTAAAGATTAGGGGGGTTACATAATCTATATTACATAAACCTCTACAGAGTTTAGCAAAATAAAGTAATAGCCAATAGAATGACCTAAGATACTCATCACTAGTCTAAAAGAAAATAGCTGGACATCTTTCTTAAAATGGAGTAAAGGGGGCAAGAGCAATCCTCAACTATTTAACTTTGCAGCTAAAGCATTCATTTGCCTTCCTTGTGCTGTCTTCTGCTCTTACTATAACCCAGAATGAACACATGCCTCAGATTTTCAGAAGCCTATTGAAAGAAAATTATAATAACTGAGAAGATGGCAATTATCCAGTAGCCTTTCCTATGTGACTTTCTATATTAAGGAGGAATTGGCACACAGTCTTTTGTTAAGTTCCAAGGCTCACAAGATGTAGATAGAAAACAGGAATTCAATGGAGACCAAAAGTTAGCTGAGCCAAGCATGGGTGCCAAGGCTGAAATGACAAAAAGCCTGGGAATTTCACAGTCTTTAGCCTAAACATTTCTAACATACAAATTCCATACTAATAAATCCTCTCCCAGATGAATACCCAAGCCTACACATTTTCCTTCACATAGATCTGGATAGTGTCAGTAACAAAGAGAAATAAAAAATCGAAAAAGATAATCAAGGAGACAAAAAAAATAAAATCAACCAATCATTAGGAAAGAAACAAATAGATAGAAGTAAAGAGACTGAATACAAGCAAATAATGAGCAAACGCATAAGAGGACAAAAAATTAAACTGTGAGCAAGAGAGAAGAGCATTAAGGACAAACTTGACTATTATTTTCCAAAGTCTGCATCATCCAGGAAGGACACAACTAGGACCAAATAAAGCATCAACACATCAATTCATATGGTGACATCCATGTGACAGAAAGGTGGAGATGTTCTGTACCACAGCAGTTCCCTAATGGCATTTACACAATCAACCATGGAACTGCAAGTGATTTGAATGCACTCAACAGGAACTTTATTACATTTTCAACTCTTTATATTAGTTTGAGGATGATACAGAGGAGTTAGATTTTCTATGCTCCATGTATCAAAAAATTCCTTCATGTCCAAGAAAGTGAATTGCACCACCCATCATCTGTGAGTAACTGCTCAGGCATTCCCTCCCTAGCAAAAACATCCTGAGAGAATCTAATAACATTGTCCATATGTTTGAGCAACAAGAGTAAGGGGTCCAATAAATCTACACCAATGTTTTGCCAAAACATCTGTGGAGAAACTACTAGTAGACGAAGTGACTAAATGTTGGTCACTCAGTTTGTTTTCAACACACTTACATACCAATCGTTCAGCGTCTACATCTAAACTTAGGTATCAAAAGTGTTTCTGATCTTCCTCTTTTTTAAATGTATACCAAGGTGTCCACAATGGGCCGTTTCAAATATAATTTCCTTTTATAAATCACCCTTTCCTAGCTCTATATGCCAATCATTAATATAAGCACAAACTACAGAAGCATTCACTTTGGCTGTAGAGCACTGTTCACTATCATCCTCATACTGACGAGAATCAACATCCTCCTTCACAGGAAACCTACATAGAAGTCTGCTTTCTCATTCCTCCCTTTCTTCCTTCTTTCCTCCCAAGGGATGTAAACTTTTAAATTGTACTAACACTTTAATAGAAAGTCTTGCTAGCCTCACCATTGACTTTCTTAGTTCCTGAAATATCTATTAGGGGCTGAGGATCAGCTCCAAGTGTACAAAGCCTCCACTACAGGTAGGACTCAAATTCTTCTACACCCAAAACAAATGAGAGTATTCTTTCTTTTTTTTTCACTTTCTTCACAGTTCTTGAAATAAACCCCAACGATCACCTCAGCTGCACCACCCAGCTGGAAATGCACAGCACCTAGATCATACTGATTTGCACAAACTTGAATCAACAATAAGATACATCCCCAACCTCCCAAATATGGCTGCAACAGAGGAGCTAAAGAAATCCCAATTTCAGTGAGCTCAATGTCAATTTCACAATGTCCTGATCACAGCAAACCACTTCCCTTTTTGATAAAGTCCTGAAATATTTGGTAAAGTTGATGAAATAATTGATTACAGCTCATGCAGTTCTAAAAATGAAGATAGTTGTTAAGGAGCCTTGAAAATACTGTTCATACCCTCATCAAAAGGAATATTGCCTAGGTATTTAAGCTCAACACGTTTGAAAATACACTTGTCTTTTCTCAGTGTAACAAGGATAGGACTTTACAGCACGATCATGCCCAGACTCTGTTTCTGTAACAATGAGTAAATCACCCTGAAAAGCAACAGCTTAGTCCAAACCCCTGAAGAGATTGGTCATGACAGAGGCGGCACAGGTCAGACCAAATGCCATTCTGGAGAACTGGACCGTCCTATCAAGTATAACGAACGCTTTTGGGTGGCAAGACTCAATGGCCAGTTCCACTTGGTGGAACGCTGGCCAAAGGTCTAAGATCTTTTTTTTTTTTTTTTTTTTAAATATATTTATTGGTTTTATTTTTCAAAATATGATACAAATTGTTCAATTTGCAACCACAGGATAAACCAAAACAATGGAAGGTCTAACATCTTGAACCATGGTTTTAGCCTCCATGGTAATAAGATCCTCAATGTGTGGAAAAGGAAAACTCTCAACTCAGATGTCATTATTTAAGGACTTAAGGTCAATGCAGAGGTGTAATTTGCCCGACTTTTTCCACTAGAACAATGGGCATAAACCAATATTGTGGCACCTGCTGGTTCAAATATGCTTTGAATACACATTTTGTGGAATAATTTTGACAAATCACTCCATACACTACGTGGCACACAATGTGTACCTGACAAATATACAATTTCACATTCTATTTGATGGTGCAAAAAAATCTCTGATCATACCAAACGTCTTTCAAACGCATAGCAGTATCTCTTGACCCAAATGTTATCAGCATAAGAAGAACCATTCTCAACTGAATACACGTGTAATGCTTTATTTTGTCTCATTACCATGTTAAAATCAACTTGGAGTCACCAACCCAGGACACAGATACTTTTTTGCACCATCAACTTTCCATTTCATCCTCTTACCGTAAAAGAACGATTTGTGAGTATAAATACAAAGGTCTATCTCGCATCCCTCAAATGGTTTAGCGGTGGTAGAAGAAATGTTCCATATCAATGTGCTTTGTATTTATCTATAATGCTTTGTATGGCCCCACAGTTCTCTAGGATGGGTTTAATTTGCTAATACCTTACTATCGGACTTTGTGAGCTCACATTCTCGCTCTGCATGTCAGTTAATGAGATCGGTCCTCCATCTTTCCAAACATCCTCCAGTTTGGAGATGCCTCCATTTTCCATGGCCTTCCACCTTACGCAGCCGACTCAGGAGGTAGAGTCCCACATTGGGGTCCTCCAGCGTCAGTCTCCACCACCATCCGAGCCTCTGTGTAACCCGTCTCCACATAGTCACCACTGTCCTTGTAGGGCAGGGGAGGGGATGGAGGGCAACCCTCTACTGCCATACAGTCTCCGTAAGTAATCCTCTGGGGCCATTGCCACTCTGTCCACCTGCCAAGAGGGCTTCTGCTAGGCCGAGAAGGCCCAGTCATTTATTACTAACAGATGGGTGGCCCAGTAATAGACTCTGAAGTTCAGTAGAGCAATACCTCTCTCCTCCTGATGTCTAGTCATCAATGACAACTCAATGCGGGAGATCCCACCATCCCTTAGTAAACCCCTTCTGATGCCATCAACAGTCGGGGAAAGGGGTGTTCTGCAGCACATACAAAATTATTTATTTGCTGAAGTGTTTGGAACGGGCCACCCGGCCCAGCAGGGACAGAGGGAGGTTTTAACACCTCTCTACATCACAGCGCTAAGCCTTGAGGACCTTTATCAGATTATTTCCAGAAACAAGTTGCGATCCGGAGTCACGAAAATACCCAAATATTGGAACCCTTCAGTCACCCACCGAAACGGGTAGTCCTGTGTGTCGCCCGGGCCCATCCTTCCTATGGGAAACCCTACAGATTTGTGCCAATTACTTCAAAGTCCTGAGCATGCGCCAAACATTTCTAGGATATGTAGGATTCTCGGCACGGAATGTGGTGGATCTGCCAGATAAAGTATGTCACCTGCGTACAGAGAAATGACATCATCCCAGTCCAGGGTCCAGCAGAGACCTTTGATCTGTGCATCCTTGTACATACAGGCCCCAAGGGCCTCCAAGGCTACTACAAACAATAGTAGCAACAACGGGCATCCTTGGCTGGTGCCCCAGGAAAATTTAAAGCTACTAGATCGCGCCTCTTTTGACCCAGAATCTTGTTACCAGGTATGTGTACAACACCCGCACCTAGAATAGTAGTATGCACCAAACCCCATCTTAGTAAGCACCACCAGCATATATGGCCATTTCAAAGAATTGAAGGCCTTTTTGGCATCGGGGGCCAGTCTGACCCGTGCTTCCTCAAGTCCAAACAGCCCATCAAGCGCTGCAAATTGTGCCGCATGGCCCTGTATGGCATGAACCCAGACTGGTCTGGGCTACCAGGAAGTCCACCACCTGCTTGAGATGGTTTGCCATTATTTTCACCAAAACCTTTGTCCACATTAGGGAAATCGGCCTATAGAAAGCACAGTCGTCCACAGGTTTACCCTTGTTGTGGTTTATGGCAATCATTGCCTCGCTAAGATCTGATGGTAGTGCACCTTGATCCCTCACTTTGAAGAACCTTATGAGGATTGGCTTCACCACTTTGGAATTTGCGCATTTAAAGAATTCCAGCGGAAAACGTGGGGGCCAGGGGTCTTACCACTACTAAACTGGGATATGGCTTCTGTCACCTCACCCTCAGTGATCTCTGCTTCTAGTAGATCAGTCTGGTCAGGGCTCAGGAAGGGGGAGGGTGCATTGGGAGGTCAGTGATGAAAGCATCTAGCTCCCCCCATCAGCCTTGGTTCGCACCTTGTATAGTCCCCTCCAGGTCATCAGCAAAGTCATGTGCAATTTTCGGGGGGCTCTCCCATAACTCTCCACCTCCTGACTTTACTCTCCATACCCACCTCTGTGCCTCCTCCTTTTTAGCAACACAAAAGGATGATGGACGGAGAGCTGAACAATGCAAACACTCACCCCCAGTCACAGATCTGGGTTTAATCCATCGTTCTTTTGCGGACCATGCCACCCCAGTTTGGACCCAGCCATATGCAAATCAGTCTGGGCCGCTTTTGATCTGCAGAGGCCTAGGCACTCACCAGCCTCCATGTTCATGGGAGTCCTGAGCATCTGGCCTTGTACCACCCATGCCCTCCAACCATGTCCATGCTTCAGCTGCTGTATTGCAAAAAAGGAAGCAGCACTGGTCTATAATCCAGTCTGGCCAGCTAGAGGAGCACATACTTGAAGTTCAAAGCACGTAATTGCCGTTTCACTGCTATGAAGTATTCTCACTGGCGATGGACCGCTTGGGCATAATCTGGGTGTATGTTCCCTGGTCCTGGTCTCCCACCCCTCTTGCCGGGGCCTGTGTGCACAGGGTGTTGATGAATGTCAAGCTTGTTGCAACAGTTGAGGACTCTGATCATCTTGGGTGGCCCCAGCTGCAGCATACCACCTGGCAACCTATGGGCTCTTTTCACCGTGAATACCCTGGAGGCCTTGCCTTCCATTACTATCTTCAGCAACTTGTCCTCCATGTACAGTTCTACACTGGGGCCATCAGCCCATTCTGGTAGGCTCACTACTTGCGTGTTGTTGCATCAGGAGAGACCCTATGCATCATCCACTCTCTCTCATGTAGGCATGCCACTGATTGCAGCAGGAATTATACCTGCATCTTGTGGTCCCTGGCAGTGGCCTGTAGTTGTGCTACACTGGATTCTGTCTCGCCCACTCTGTCAGCCAACTTTTTGTGGTCCACTTGGAGACGGTCCAGAGTGACAGAGTCTATTTTATTTTCCAATGCGGCCTTGGTGTCCCCATTAGCCACCAATATTGCCACCGTTTGAGCCTCAAAGCCAGAGTCCAACAGGTGCTGGTGAATAATCCAGGTGCCTACCCAGTCCTGCCTCACCCCCAGTGGGGAGCCGACGTGCTGTTTTATTGCGTACCATGGAGTCCAGTGTCACTGGGCTCAGTGCCTCCAGACCACTGTTATCTGAGCCCGGAGCTCAGGGGCTGACAGTCACTGAGGTTCGCCACCACGGTCCAGCCACATGCTGCCCTCTTCCCCCAAAGGACTGACTCCTCAGTTCCCCCCGAGGGGAGCGCCCAGACCTCAACACCAAATGGGTCCCGCAGGACTGCCACCCCCAGCTGGCACAAGCACCCCCAGCTATCTTCCGCTGTATCTGCCACCTGAAAATCATTGCTGCCATCCCACCGGGGCTTCCTGCCGCCTTCATCACACCTACAAGTATGCAGGTGCCCCTGATTCCATCCACAACTGAGCTGCCCTCTATCGCACCTTATTCCCACTGACGGGGTTGAGGCAGTATTCAGTGTCCCCCGGACGTATGGGGCCCTGCGGGGTGGGGTTGGGCGGGGGAGCATGGAGTAACTGCTTCCTGAGGGCCCTCCTGAGTCCACAGGCACCTCTTCCTCCGGCCGCAGTCTCACGTTGGCCACCGCCTCCTCACCAGCAGTCCCTTGTTTAGTAGTCCCCCAGGAGGCCCGCTCTCTGTAGGTCTCTGCCCGGGGCGGCAGCTTGACTCAGTTCTCAATCCCCAGGCTCCACTGAGAGCCAGGCAGGGCCCCGGCTCGAGCCTTGCCGGCCCTCCAGTCCTGCCTCATCTCCACTTACATTCAGCCCTCAATTGTTGGGCATGCAGTCCGCTACAGGGACGCGACCATCTTGTCAGTGTTGCAAGGATCCGGTGAATCTGAGCACAGCACCGTCCGGGCCCCCCTCACAGTCCATGGCGCCTCCTCCAGGTGGCAAGTTCAGTCTAGGGAACTGCGATTCCTGGGTAGCTTTGGGGTGTGGGGGGGTCTGTGGATTCCGGTAAAGGGGGGGGGTGGGATGTTCACCTCAGGGGTCAGGCTAAAGGAAGTCTAGAGGGCTGTCACTGCAGATCTTCAAGAGCTCGTCCAGCTCCATGAATGGCTGGCCACACCCCCTCAAATGGGTTTCCAAGCTGTTCCCTACCAGGTGGTGGACCTAAAGGAATGGTCAGGCAAGTAAACTGTGGATTGAGTGAGCATACTAGCCATTCCTCTTCACCTGTGTGTTAAAGCAATAATGCTTAGTAAGGTGTTATAGGAAGCTGTCCTCAGCAGTCACTGAGGCACCCCTTGCCAAGGTTAATGTTGAAGATTTTGGCCTTGTTAAATGGGCCTGGATTGCAACTATTGGTTCTTTCAGAGCAAGTGCTTAGCAGATAATCCAGTGAGACAAAGTTCTCTTTTTAACCGGCTTGATCTTCCTATACCTGTGTAACCTATGAAGATCTCGTTGTCAGATCAAATCACTTTGGTGTGGTATATACCCTATTTATCGGCATATAACACGCACTTTTTCTCCCTGAAAATAAGGGGCAAATGATGTGTGCGTGTTATACGCCGATATAATGTTAAGGACCCTTAGTACATTCCGAAATTTAAGTTTATGAGGTGCGTGTTATACGCCGGTGCGTGTTATACGCCGATAAATACGGTAGTTAGCAGCTGAGCAGCCACTGAATCCCCTCCTTCTTTTTGGTGAGCTATCGTAGGCGATTAAAAAGAGGAAGGGTGATGAAATTCTCCATATGGAAAGGTGCTGGAAGGGTATCAGTTACGATTTGGTGTACCAACGTGTTGAAGTAGATGCATGTAAATGGGGGAGAGGGCTCAGGTGCCAAGTGATTGCAACTTACTGACATGTCTTGCTGAGGTAACTGCTACCCCAGAAAAATAATTTCCAGTGTCAACAACTGCCAATTGTGAAGGGGCACAAAGGAAGATACCATCAAAAACGTCAAATCATGTTCAGGTCCCATTATGGCATGACAAATGGGCAAAGATAAAATAGATTCATCCAGACAATAGAAAATGTAAACAGCGACTGACTGAAGCTGCTTCTTCCTTTTCTCTTACTTGTGTCATTTCTTCATGGAAAAATTATAAAGTGTCTTCAAACTCAGCTGAAACCGATGATGGTCTCTGGCCTGGTCTTCCAGCTTGGCCTGCCTTCACTTGATAGCCTTCAGGTGCATGCGGAGGCAAGAGTTAAATGACCTAGTCCTGCTCCAACCCTAGACACCAGAAACAAATGTCATTGGGCGAGGTGGGCCATTGCAAATCCTTGCACGATTTAAACCCTGAGCACCATATGCACTGCACCAATTTCCACAAAAAAGCTTGTCCAGAAAGCTCTCAGACAAGCAAGTGAGCAACGGATACCCATCGAGCGGCATGGAGAGAAACGGATGGCAGGACAAGTGCTCTATGGCTCCATTTTTGACACGGATGTAGAGCCAGTGCCCTGTACCGGCATGGACAACCTACTGAAACTTTTCTAGATCCGGTCTAGTGCCCAGTATATTCGAAAGGAATCTGCAGGTACAAGTATCCATCATAAATTATAGTTATTCTAGCACTTGAATATACAAGTAGATCATTGCTTACCCATATCTTTTGCCACTGATAAGCGAGAATCTTCACACACCCTGCTGCTTTCCAGTGTAGTTTAATTTACAATTGTACTGATTCATTAAACTTTTGAGTACTTCACTCTGGCTATGATTTGCTACACATTGAACACTCATGCACTTCCCTCTCTGCAAACTTCCCCAATTTGACCAATCTTATCATATTTCCAACATTCCTTGCCTAACGCATAACAAGATTTACATTTAGAATTGGACACATGTGAAGGTGCAATGCATGGCTTTGGTTGATTGATTTTAGGCCACTAAGATTCGACTTTATCAGAAACAGACATTTATTTGTACCTTTCTGGCTGTCAATAGAAAACATTTAGCTACGGAGCTGTTATTTTAAAGTAGTTTCTAACAGTTTGACATCCTCTCAATATTTCCAGAAATACCTACCACTTTATCAAGGGAGTCATGTTTGCTAATCAGGATGTGTCCTTAGATCTGTTGGAAACTGAAATGGCTACAGACTGATCCTTTATGAGCTTTAAAAATCACAATCCGATGCAAATATTTTCAGTGCTGTTCCACATGAAAAAGTTGTGATGATCAACAACAAGATTATTTTCTCCTTCATAATATAACTCAAGATGCTTTGCTAAGTACTCACATTGTGGAAGGGTATAAAAAGTAAAAGTCTGTCCCTCCATTTCTAAGTAGTAGAGCAAATATTTGTTTCTTCTGTCAGCTCTACATCTGTGCCCTTGTGTGGCCCATAACCAAGCACTGAATAGTCAAACATCCTACTCTACTTACACCATTTTAACGGTGCTTCCTTTGGGTCTTGAAGGATAGGAACAGGTAGAGTAACTGATTGCATGTTTTATTTCTAAAGAACACTGAAATTCATTTTTGACAAACAGATAACATGAAACAGCAGAATAAAACTGCAAATATTAGCAAAATATTTATCAATCACTGATACAAGCAACATCGTGAAGTGTGTACAGGTTATTTGATGATTCACCCTGCTGAAACTGATGAACAGTGATATGTGCAAATAATTGAAATATTCTTATTAGCAACTAACAAGTAAAACGTTGAAGCTAACTGAAAAGGTTGCATGCAGATCTCTAAAGAATCCGCAATCTACAAATAGTCTGCAGATCGCTGAAGAATGTTGTGATCTGCATGTACCTGCCATTCGCTGCAACAATTAAACTGCAAAGTGAGCAAATCACTGAAAGGTGACTGCTGCGATAAAGAATATTCATACAAAAGCTGAGTTGCTAGGGTTGTAGTTCGATAGTAAAACAAACACATTGTGCTTGAATACGATAGCTTGAGAACCTCAGGCCATTCGATCATTTTGTCTGAACTAGAAACATGCAAACACAATGAGCCTCTACATGGAGGTCCAGCAAGAGGGCGAAGTAAAAAAGAAAAACTGGAGACAGTGCAGGCACGCAGGATGCGTGTCAGGTACGACTAAAATTGTAAACCAAATGCAGCACTGAATTTGTGGAGTATTTTTAGATTATGTCAGTATCAGTTAGCAACCTTTTGTTGGGACAATCCAATATTGTGTTGTCAAGTGGTGTATGTGTCCAGCTCCCCTGGGGGGTCTCAATTCCACCCCTAGCTGACATTAGGGGAGTCCAAATGTCTGGGCTTCCTTCTTTGTTCAGTGGGAGTGGGCTGTCTCAACCTTGCTACAGTGTAGCAGCGAATTACCAGCAAATTACCAGATGCATATTTTCCTCCCCACCCTTTCTTCCTCAGGAGCTTGGTGAAGCAATGATTATTGCTCCTTTTGTTTGGGGAGGCCTTTGTTCCTCTGTTGGAGAGCAGAGTACATAACTTGTCCCGGCAGGGTGACGAAAGGCTTGGAACTGGATTCTGAGCTGAGCCAGAGAAATAAGACAGTTCTGGGCAACCAGTAATGTATACATGTAGGTTCTTGGGACCTGCATATTCAAATGTGGTGTGGTGTACATCTGTCACCCTAGCTTGACACCTCACTGGACTATGTAGGCCCAAACTGAGAAAAACTGCAATTTAAGGCAGATTTCCCTGTATGTGTCTGTTACAGCGACACTGCAGATAATCCAATAAACCCTTCTGAACTAACGATGAGTGTCCACTAATAGTATTAAAAGGCCTACGCCAAGTCAACATTCATCCATGCAGAGTCCCTTCAGCGTCAGGCTATCTGTGTGTAATTACCAGGCTGTGCACGACAATAGACACACGAGTAGCCCACACAGGTGTGCACACATGTTCACGTGTAACTAGCCCGTTGCCCCTTACACTAGCTCTGTCACAGCAGTCTTCTCTTAAAAGGCATACACTGGCGGAAAAGACGAACAGTCCAATTACCATGTGATTACCATAGGTGAGACTCAGGGAGTGAGACCCACCTTCAATAAAGG
Organism: Pleurodeles waltl; assembly: GCF_031143425.1. Taxonomy (NCBI): domain Eukaryota; kingdom Metazoa; phylum Chordata; class Amphibia; order Caudata; family Salamandridae; genus Pleurodeles; species Pleurodeles waltl. The sequence continues at coordinate 1,441,723,974 of NC_090447.1, forward strand.
TCTAAAAACCGGGTGTACAAAAAGCGAAAAATATGGGCGGACTAAATGGGTGGAAAATCGAATTAACACTCAGGTTCTCAAAACATTCCTCAGTTAAGATACCCACAATACAATGTACAAAACGACACTTCAGAAATGACACCTACAGGCAGACCCAAAGCATTGAAAGTGTGGTGTGATAGTTAAAGGCATCAAGGTATTAGTCTGTGGCAATCAATGCAGCTTAGCTTGAAATCTATGATTTTCTGGTGGGGCAAAGGAGTTTGAAGGGTTATATTTCTATTATTAACATTTGTTTTGCTATGCTTGTTATAATCTTCTCATTGTACGTCTGAAAACCTTTAAAAATCTATTTTCCTTTCAGTCAATAATCCAAGATATAGTTGTTAGGTCATCACTGATGGTATGAAACATATATTGATGATGAGAATTAAATTTCGGCTATGAAACAAAAATCTGAAAAATATGGCAGTGGAAAAATATAGAAGTTATAGAAGAATAGAAAGAATATCCATTATGAACTTAATATATTATACATTGGTCATTCACAGACCAAGAAAAATAGTCTACATATATAAAAAATGAAGAAAGACTATTATAAGAAAGATTTTGGATTCTTGCTCTTACCTGTGTCTGAGGAAGACAATGCTTTGCTGACAGGCGCACTATGGTTAGGAATGGCCTGAACAAACAAATCCTTCTCGATCACCTTTACTTTCGGTGGAGTCTTTGCAGGTGAATCTAAGATTCCAAAAACAGACCATATGGTTAATTGTCTACATAGTTATCAACTGAACAAATTTACAAACTTTTAATACCTAATTTCCTTTCTAACTGGCTAGACCACAATTTGAGAGAACAAAAAGTGAGCTGTTGATGCACTATTAAGTCACAGGTGTTGTCTGAAAACATCAACTGGAATGCGAGAAGGTCAACCACAACTAATTCATGAATTCAGCTCTAGCAACAAGAGACATCCATTTTCATAATCATTTTACCTGCTAATGCTGGTGTAGTAAAACTGTCTGAGAACAACATTTTTCAAGCAAGAGGAGTTAACAGGAGACTGACTTTTTGTTTTCCATTTTGGAGAATCACAGCATGTCCAAGAAACCGGGCCTGCTGAAAATCTATTACTAGTAGTCACTTTACCAAAAAGATATATACACTCCCTTTGAAAAATATTGTTGCACTAAGACATGAAACAGGGTGCTACATAATGTGCATTAACAACTGGCTAGCAGAGATAATCCAGCACAGCAAATAGTATGTAGGTAAAAGCACATTCAGAGAAAGCGAAATATGAGTGTAATCTACATTATCAGAACACACAGGATGAAAATACATGTTTAAAGAGTGAGGATGACATATGAAAAGAAAGAACCAAATAATGGGAATTGGAAAGGTGATTTCTAAGCTGCTCAACCTGTAGTTTAGTACCACGTCTTTACTCCCTTCTTTGTAAGAATCTTCTTTACATTAATGCTCATCTTTACTCGTTTATTGACCTCAGAGTCATACTGCTGGAAGAAGTATCAAGTCCAAGAGCTGTAAAAATATACAATATTGCTTGTTGAAATATATCCCTTATTCTTTATCGGTCAGTTGTGACAGCAGAGCTGCACAACCTAGATGATAACAGTAGGTTTTTGAAGGCCAAGTGCTCATAAAGTCAATAACTGAGAATACTGTATTACTGAGCTCACTCAACATACACAGTAATCTTCCCATTCCACGGGTAGTACCGGGTGGATAATACTACTCAGGCATAATGTCATTTTGCTAAACAATACAACTTTGCATTTACAGTATAAACTTTGTGCGTGATCAGAACATATTAAATGTGGTATTCTGTGAAATTCCATTCATTCTTTAGCAAACCAGTTCCCAGGGGAAATCTGTGAAACTTTCATTATTCCAGGAAAATAGGAGAGATGTTCCAGAAGTAAGGTTTCAATCTTTCAAGCGCTTAGAAGGCACTTGTGAGGCGAGGAGGCTACTGACAGTAATAGCACTTTTTAGACAGGTAATATGTGGCTATACAAGCATCGTTGGGAAATGTGTAGATTTATACACAACACATCAGTGCTTTGAAAAGTATTATTATTTTTTTTTTTTTTACACATTTACTGCTAACCTAAGTTCACAGCACAGGTCCTCCCTTCTGGTCGAAGTTTGGTTTTTACAGCTGTTACAGTCGTCACGACAGTACCACAGGGCATCACCGTCCGATCCTTCTCCACTTTTGTAGCAGTAGGTGGGGCAGTAACTTGCCAGGATTTCAGCTCTGTGGGTTCTACATAGGAAAACTTCAAGGAAGAAAAGCACATTTTAATAAGGTTTTGGTCAAATAAACACTACAGTGCACTAAATATTAAAAAGCCAGTTTTCTACAAATCATAGTGAATGCCAAACATTGAGCACACAATACACACAACCCCAATTACAATTCCTGTCATTTAACGTATTTTCTGTGACTAATTAAAGTCCTGACAAAGTGATATAATGCATGTAGTGCACCCTACAGCCATGTACGTGTCTGATAATTGGGTCAATGCATTGTGCTATCAGGCCAGGTATATGTACATCTAGGCAACACATCAGACAGCTTAGCGTTTGGTTTCACTATGTAGCTATGCAACTAATCAATACCAGGAAAGTTCAACAATAGTTTCTCATCTGCTGAATATTTGTCCATGCAGGACGACAAGAAAAGGAATATCATGATACTGCATGAAAAAAAGAGCGTACTGCAATTAAGGGACATACATTAATTGGGAAACATCCTAAACAGAAGTGCCAAATACTCCTTTAAATGGCATACACAATGAATAGTCTGGTGAAGCAAATGAGTGGATGTAAACAATTTCATACTTCAAAAGTGGTAGTAGTACCATTCATACTGCAGGATGATAAAAGTCAGTAATTAATTAGCAATGGCCGCTGACTAGAAGAGGAGATATTTTGGCTTATAAAAATGAAGAGAAAGATTACAGACATGGTAATGATGCAATACCGTTTGCACTAGGGATCTTAACATTTTATTGACACCACCAGCGAGGTCATAACATTCCTGCTGCAGCATAAAGTTTAGATGATGTGGGGAATGGCCCATTATGCACATGCGCCAGCCAGTCCATACCAGCTTACTATTAAGATCATTTGTTCAGCTAGTTAATGAAACGTTCAGCCTGATTTAAAGGCGTGTTTGGGTGGGGGTGTTAGTGGGGATGTGGTGGGGGAGAGGGTTACATGGAGGGAGGGAGGGGAGGGAGAGTATCTGTTAAAAAGTGTACGACAAAATTCAGACCGTTGTACACAGTGGATGTCCTACCGCTGGAGAAAACTGTCTACGCCAGTGGGGCAGTCAAAGCACGGTGTTATTATTAAACATTGTGGCAGTTCAGCAGCTTCAGTCACAGTGACAGATCCCATTTCCACGGTCGGTGGAGTTAGCACCAGGAAAGACCACCTTGCTATTTTCATGAAACACTGAGTACCTAACATACTTAGAAACATCCTTAGCATGTGTAGGGGACGGTACGCAATGAGGCCATCTCCATTTTGATGGTACACTGCACTTGTCCACAACAGATGGTGCAGATTGTACTATTCAATATGGCTGCTGGTGGATTTCTGACAGATTTCTCTCCAAAAACGATACTTCACGTGGCAGAGACAGTCAGTTTAAAGGAGTAATCCGCTGCCACAATGGCCGACTATTCCAAATATAGCATATTTTGCACTGCCAGCAGGGAGGGCGACATAGTTAAACAACAATGAAGGAAAAGACTAACGGATTGTTCATATTATAGCATATTAAAAAAAGATGAATTGTTGCTACTTATCTGCTCTTTTCTGATATGGGATCTGTTACCAAGTAAGGTGTGATTAACATACCTCTGCTGTTACAGTACCCGAGACAGGGTTATTGCTGCTTGGTCTGCTGCTCAATGGAAAGCTTTGTTCTCCAGAAGGCTGTTTCTTGAACAGATCCAAGGGCACAGCAGCCCAGGCATTGAAGGAACCTATATGAAACAAAATGAACTGAGTTTGTTGCAACATTAAGCAGATCAAAATTTTGTCAAAAAGCAAGAAACAACAAAGAAGAAAGGAAAGCAGCGAGAAGGGGACTAGAAGACCATGCACCAGGTGCAAACCACCCAACTCACTACACTGAGTAATGTAAGGTAAATCACATACCAATGGGTGTCAGCTCTTCTTTGTGCTTTATATGCAAAGCTAAATTAAAAGGTACTCTCTTAAGGAGAAAAAATATATTTTTTTAAATCACAAACCAGGACATTTCACAAAAATAAAATGCAAGCCAATAATATTGCATCAATCTAGGGGCACAGAATGTCTTCATTGACAGCCCTCACCAACAAAAACACAATGAGGCACAAAGAGGAACTTAATATATTTTTCACACAAATATTCAAGGTTTAAAAAAAAAAAAAAAAAAAGCATTTTATTGATTTTAATGCTTTTGACATTGCTATGAACAAAACTAGAACAAATTGATCATGTACAGTACTGTTGCCTCTCACCCAGTCCTCCCTCTCCACTACCAGCCCCACCAACCCCTTCACCCACAAAACTGTAGGAGGAACTTGTAAACTAAAATGTTCAAGTCTATGGCCACTGCCGGCTGTGGTCAAGAATGATACCCATGTAATTGGCCCCTGGCCTCCAGATTTTGCTATACTTTTGTGGGCAACCCTGGCTTTGTACACTTGGATCTCCCTGCCCATGAACCAGAGAAGTCCCTCCCGCCAGGACTCTACCGAGGGTGGATCCCGATCTTTCCACCCACAGGAAATGCCCCTCTTGCCTATGGTCAGGCCCAAGCTCTGGAGTGTTGGGCAGTGCTGATGCAGATCTAGATCAGATGTAGTGGGCAAGAGAGCTGATTTAGGAATGAAAGGGATGGCTGACCACAGAACAATCACTTGCCTCCAAAATTGTTCCACTCTCTCACACAACCATGTGGTGAGTATAAAGACCCCTTCCCGGGTGGTGCAACAGAGTCAGGCTGGAGAGTCGATATCCTCCCATCTTCCAGAGTCTGCGACTCGTAAGGTAGGTCTGGTGTAGATAATGCAAACGAATTAGGTGGGATTGAGTCCTGACTGCCGCATGTCTGGGGAAGGCAGAGCCTCATTCTCCAGGTTGCCCAGAACCAGCGCTCATGCCTGTCAGACTCCTGGACACGTCGGGCACATGGTGGACCAGAGTTCTATTAACCTGTCCCACTTTGTGATCACCCAGGTCGCCCAGGTCGCCAACCAGCAGTTTGACCTCCAGGGGATTGTATTTTTGGTGCTCCTCGAGATTTCTCTGATGTAGGGGGTCGGGCATGGTGGAACTGGATAGAGCAATAAAACTGGTTGCAATGGAGACTGTATTCCATTTGTAATGTTTGGCAAGATTTGAAGGTCGTGCCCACCATTAGGTCTCCCAGAACCGAGATACCAATCAGGTCACACTTGCAGAAGCCCTCCAGCCCCACCACATGAGGCATCTGATCTCTGTACAACAAATGGTGGCTAGGCATACCCTGGAGCACCCAATTCTCTGTGGCATAGGCAGGATTATGCTGTGTCATACCACTAGTCATTAATGACTAGTAGGTGGGAGGCCACATTATACGCCTCAACATTCGCAGCCACAATCCCCCCTTTGTACTTAGATTTGAAGCATTTTGCAAAGGCTTTTCGACGAGTGCCATGGTTCCGCAGAAAGCTGCACAGTTTGGAATGTGAATAGTGTGGAAAAATGATCAGGGTAAGTCATAGGGGCAGTACTGCAACTGATAGAAGAAACATGGGGGAAACCATCTTAAAGATGGCAGACTGTCCCATGAGGTACAGTAGAAGTGTGGACCATGTTCGGAAGTCGGACTCCAGGCACTCATTAATAATTGGATAGTGTGCTTCCATGCCGTGAATGCTTGTAATGTTATGTAAACCCCCAGGTAATGGCAGGCCTGTGCCTCTATGCGGAAGCTAGAGGCCCAAATATTCAAGTTTATTCAATTGCTTTTGATTGGGGGTTCTTAAATCAGGGACATTTGCTAAATTTATTGAAATTTCCCTAGACAGATGTTGAAAAAAATCAGGACGGTTCCTGTAAATCTGTGGCCTTGCTTACCCCATACTCTCGGCAACAGTACTGTACTGATTTAGAGGAGAAAACATGTCTAAAATAAATCTTGCTTCTGTAGATATATAACGCACAGCGCTGAAGAAAATCATTACTGGCCTTGGATATGGGATATAAAAAGAAGTGATGTATTGACTATGTGAAGCTGACATATAGTTGTAAAATACTCCAATAAAACACACACACACAAAAAACAAAAACTCGGCTTGTCCTAAACACTAAATTCAAGGCACTCAATTCAGCGGATGCTATACACCACATTGAAGAAAAGTTACTTACCTGTGGTAACGATCTTTTGGTGGATCCTTTATCTACCTGCAGAATTCTTACCTGTAGAATAACCCCAGGTGTCAGACTGGATCTGAAAATGTCAAAGCTGTTAAGTCACCAATAGGGGAATGATGGCTTTGTATTAATGCCGAAGTGATGTTGGATGGCCACCAAACTCATATAGCACTGACCCCGCCGAAACAACGTCAGTTTCTAGCTATGTTCTTTCCAGCCTTTGAGTCTGCGGATGGAATGGCAACATTGAGTAACGCAGCACCAAACTTGAAGTATGGCATTATTAATCCTTCCATATAAAACACATGAATCAAATGAGGAGGTAGGCAGGATAGCTGAGTAATCTGCGGCTAGATAGAGTATCCATCGGAAAGATTGTTATTGCAGTAACGGTTTATTCTGATGGATACTACTAACTGTAGATTCCTCACTTCTACAATAAATTTACAACCAGTAGCCTTCTTTGGAGGATGGTTGACAGATGGTTAAATAAGTAAGCCATGCAAGACAGATCTGTCAAAGTGGTCATCGCTATGCACTTTGGAATCCTCCAGGCAGTAATGTTTAGAGAAAGTGTGCAGGGATGCCCATGTACCTGCCTTGCAGATCTCGGCGAGTGGAACCTCTTTGGTAAGGGATGATGATTTGACTTTGGTGAAATTGGCCCAAATTCCTTCTGTGGGTTCTTTCTTGGCCAAAGTACAGCATGTCTTGATGCACACAATAATCCATCTGGACAGCATCCACTTGTGGACCTCTTTGCCATTCTTGGAACCACAGTACCCATAGAAGAGCTGGTCTAGGTAGAAGCTGACTGTCTAGGATGCAACATGTGAAGCTGCTCTTCCTCATTTGTGTAGCGGGGCAGGGAGAAGAAGGTTGGTAAGGTGGTGGCCTGGCCTAAGTGAAAGGGAATGAGCACCTTAGGAAAGAAAGTATCTCTAGTTTGAGACACCATTTTATCAGCGAAAAAGGAAGCAAACGGGGAGAGGGGGGTGTCAGCGCAAAGTCTGCGACTCATTGACCCAACTCGCCAAGGTGATCACCACCAAAAACACTATTTTGATTGTTAACAAGTGCAACTGGCAACAGTGATGGAGCTCAAAAGGAGACCAGGTCAAAACAGGATTAAGGTCCCATCGGGGCATAACAAAAGGAATAGGGGCGTACCGATTAGTCAATCCCTTTAGGATCCACATCACAATGAGTGATCTGAACTGGGAAGGCTGATTTGGAAGACAGAGGCATGCCGGCAAAGCAACCAAGCACCCTTTTACAGAAACTATTGCACACAAGTTTGAACGGCAGGATATGGCAAAAAAAGGCCTGTAGAGGATAATGTTTGCACAGCACGAAACTAAACTGCTTCATCTCCCAGAATAGGCAGATTTCATGGAGGGGCAACACACTTACAATATTAAGTCTACTATCTCTGGTGGCAGCTGAAAGGAGCTTAAGTGTCCAAGCTCAATCTCCAGACATGCAGCTAGAGGCCTCGGAGATTGGGGTGCAGCACCATTCTCCCAGATTGGGACAGAAGGCCCGATCTGAATGGCAGCTTGACAAGGGGACATAAGGAGAAGTGCCAAAGGTCCTCACATCACACTGTCCTTGGCCAATCCAGGGCAATTAGGACGACTAGTGTCAATGGTAATATCAGTACTATGAATTTCTCTTTTCTGAGGGGAAAATTCAAGCCGCTGAGGTCCAGGATCGGAAATAAAATGTCACCCTTTTTGGGAACAAGGAAGTAACAGAAGTAACATCCTTGCCCAGTTGTGTGCTCTAGCACCAACTCCACAGTTTTTTTCAGTAGGAGAGTTGCCACCTCTTATTGCAGGATGGAAAAATGGTCTGCTGGAAGAGAAGAAGGCGTTAGAAGGATTGAGCCTGGAGGAAGGGTAGTGTGTAGCCCCTTTCTATGATCTGATGGACCCACTGGTCAACAGTAATGGCCTTCTAAGCCGGTGAAAAGGAGAACACCCACACCTCCACAGGCTTCATCTGGGATTTGAGTGTCACACTAGACATGCTTCCCTGGTGGAGGGAGGGAGGACAAGGAGGCTTGTTGGAGGGATCCACAGCTCTCACCTCTGAATCGCCTCCTGTATTGTTTCATCAGAAGAGTCTGGGGCTGCTGGGGCTGGTACTGGTGACAAGAGAATCCCTGGGTAAGCTAGGGTTGCTGGAGTCTCAAGGACTGAGGTGTGGTTTTGCTTGCTTGAATCACTCCAAAGTGGCATCAGCTTTGACCCTAAACAGGAATGCCCCATCAAAGGGGATGTCCACCAGGTTGGCATTAAGTCGGATAACAATCCTAAAATTCAAAGCCAGACATGACGTCGTAGTGAGAGGGAAGTCCCCATGGCACACGCCACAGAGTCTGCTGTGCCTTTGTCAGATTCAATAACATGATGCAAGGCATTCTGCCTGCCCAACAACCCCCCCCTGAAAATACGACATTGTGTTGGGAAATGAGTGTGTAGTGTACTAGAAGGGCAGGTGGCATTTAGAGACTTTAGCACCATACTGCCTACTGAAATCATCATCTTTCCACATGCTTTCTGCCACTTGGATTCCGATGGGACTAAAGGGAAGGTGCTTACTACTTGTCCTGAAGAGCAGGATGATTCAATGACCAAGCTCTCTGGTGACTAATGAGCTGAGGGGAATAGTGGATCCCATGGCATGAGCGGTAGCACCATGCGACTATTTTGCTGACTGCCAGAGCTGAGGTGGGCTTTTCCATGGCTGCCATGACTAGTTCCACCAAGGCTTAATTAAAAGGGCAATAAAGGTGCCAAAGTGGGGGCAGGGAGAAGGACTTCAGTGAGTACGTCATTCTTAATAGCCGGAGTTGGGAGTTGTTAGTTCAGCACCTCAGCTGTTTTCTTGACAACTAAATGGAAAGACAGCATCTTATGGGTAATGGGTCCAGAAGGAAGTTCCATATTTAGGGAAGTGTCCAAACCGGCCTGACAATTTGTGAAGTTGCTCTCCTCCTGCATCATCCCCATAAGCATAGAGGTTCTGATTGCCCGGATCCGTTCAAAAGATGCCATGGATCCTCTGCCTGTATTCGTCTAGAAGTTATTGAGCCTCCCTTCTAGACATATTTTGAGGAACAGGCTCAAAGAACTTTGGAGGCGATAGTGGCAGCTCCAGGTCTGGAGCTGGAGGAGGAAGTGGTGATGGCGCTGGTGGCTGCTATGGATACACCGGCCACAGCATATACGGCTGAGGCGTCATACATCTGTGCACTGCAGAAAAGGAGGCAGGAACCGGCACCGAATGGCGTGAAGGCCAGAAGTAAGGGCATCCCATAAGGCACCATGTGCCCTGTGAGCAGGCCGGATAACGCTGTAGCACTATTGAACATAGCATACAGAAACACAGCCATAGCCAAGCCTGGCACTGCAAAATCAGGATTGGCGGATCCAATAATTTGAGGGTGGCACTGGAGGAGATGGCGGCAGTTTTAAGGCCAGGTCCTGTTGGAATACCAGCATGGGGCTACTCTGAGGAAGATCTTCTGGCTCCACAACAACCAACTCCAGCTCCGAGGATGAAGACCCTACAGGAGACGGAGGGCATTTAGGTGACTTCACTCATCCATGCTTTTTCTGCTATTGTTGTCTCCTTCTACCAAAGGAGAGCGAAGACTGTGACCTGAAGAGTGGTCTCAAATGATGCTGGAGTCACAGGACCTGAAGTCTTGGTCTGAACCCAGGCACCATATGGATGGATTGGAGGACAGTAATTGAGATCTGTCCCTCACAGGCCCTAGATGGTTTGAAGTCCTCACTCTTCAGGGGAAGACTTAGTGATGCATTTCAAATTAATTTCTGTGACAATCTCTCTGAGTGAAAGAGAAAGCTCCGCATCAAAGGCACAGGTTAAAAAAAAAGAGAACTGAAGTTGTGTCAGGGTGCGATATGGCTTTGGTGAGGTCTTCCAACGCCTCTTCCAGCATTGATACAAATCTAGCGTCGTCCAACAGCAATTTTAGAGTTTTAAAGTTTCTGGATCCAGTCTGATGGTTGGGATTGCACTACAGGTAAATAGAAACAGAAAACTTAGGGGGTCTTTGGCGGTGCTTCCTGGCCAATTCTGACCGCAGCGGTAAAGCCGCGGTCAGAAAAGGGTCAGAAAAGGGAAACCAGCGGTTTCCCGACGGTTTTCCCCTGGCCATAGGAATCCTCCGCCATGGAGATTCCGACCCCCTTCCCGCCATCCTGTTCCTGGCGGTTCTTACCGCCAGGAACAGGATGGCGGGAACGGGTGTCGTGGGGCCCCTGGGGGCCCCTGCACTGCCCATGCCACTGGCATGGGCAGTGCAGGGGCCCCCTCACAGGGCCCCATAAAGATTTTCAGTGTCTGCTTTGCAGACACTGAAAATCGCGACGGGTGCCACTGCACCCGTCGCACCCCTTCGACTCCGCCGGCTACATTCGGAGCCGGCATCCTCGTAGAAGGGGGTTTCCCGCTGGGCCGGCGGGCGGCCTTCTGGCGCCGGCCCAGCGGGAAAGCCAGAATGGCCGCCGCGGTCTTTTGACCGCGGTGCGGTCATTCGGCGGTTCCCGCTTGGCGGGCGGCGACCGCCGCCCGCCAATGTAGGAATGACCCCCTTAGTGCTCAAAAACTCAGCACACAGGCAATATCAGTGTGTGAAAAGAAAGTGAAGTAGGGGAAGAGGATATATTTGCCCCAGTCATAAAGTGTATATTATTATTGGACTTTCTCCTTGGTTTAAATAGTTAGGGGGGAGGGCAGGGGGCAAATTACACCAGAATCATGTAATTGTGTTTGCATACAACATGTATTGTCTTTGTTTTACTCAAAGAAGGGAAACTAAACGAGGTACATAAAAATATCAACACTACACTGCAATTGTAGATTTTTAATTTAGTGAAGAAATTAGGTATCAATGCTTCATTATTGAGAAGCAAATGTCATTTTGATTTCTTCCTTCGTTGGACCCAAATATCACTTTCCCAACAAATGCTATTAAATGAAGGTACAATTCAAATATTTATTGTTCAGTGGAAACCAATGCCAACTACTACACTTCAAAAAACAGTGCATGCGAACCAGCAGTGGAGCAGCGGCAAAAATGTATTCAGGAGTGGATCAAAACAAGAATGAGCAAACAGAGAGTAGAACTGCAGACAAATGTTGCTATTTTTATTTGCAGGGAGCAGATGCTTTTTTGGCGAGCTCTCATAATTGGACTACATCCCAAGACACACCGCATTTTATGTTTCATAATCAGCTACATGTTCTGTGAAAGTTCTCATTATTTAAATCCTTGCCCGAGACATCGGAGCCTGCCTGACACATTTCAACTCTCCTATGTAACTACTACTTTCTTGGAAATATAGAATATTGCTAGCATTCCTTTACAAATACAATCCTACTGATGAACCCCGAACACATTGGAGATGTTAAAATTTCACTGGATGCCAATTCTTCTACATCCCATAAATGCACTTGAGTTTAACAGATTATTTCCTATATGCTGTAATGTTATGATGTAATACTACTATGATAAAATGATCTTCGAATTTCGGTTTTGCTCTTCCAGAATATGGTATACACATTTGGCTTTACTCTTCCAGCCTTCGACAGGAGGTTTATCAGCATTTAACTCCCAAGTAAAATATTTCCAATCCAAACACCTCATGCAATTTCCCATTTCATTCTATAATGATGATCTTGTTAAACCCAGATCACTGTTTATTTAATTGCTATACCATTTTTGGAAGCTGTATTTACAGACAATGAAGTGAGTATTTAGTAAACTCTATGCTTTCTTGGAGACCATGATTGTGAATAAATAAAATATATACTTCTACATTAAAATATTTGAAAAACTACTATAAAGTTCTATAGTGATACATTCGCCTAATGCACTCAGATCTACTTTACAAAATGTAATTTATTTTTATTCTAAATAAGAAAATGTAGTAAACACTATTGTCTCTGATCCTTTATTATTGTTCATTATTTTAGCTACAACGTCTGATAAAAGCACATTTTCCTTTCATTGTTAATTTACCTTGCTGTCACCATGGCTCTCTGTGATAATCTTATACTCTGTAACCAAATAAACCATCACTAACCCTTAACCAAGGACTCATTACCACTTCAACTGTTTTTTTAAATTAATGTATCCACCAGTGCTTCTTGTTTTTCATGTGCAATCCATGACACCCTTAATTAATCACCAGCCATTCCTTTTCACCCCTTCCCAAATTCTATACCAAATTTGGTCATCCAGCTGGACCTACACTACTCCAAGCCAAACCAGAATGGAATTCCAGAGAAAGTCTGTAAATAAGACCACCCTTTCGGTGTCCCAGATTTTTGAATGGCATCTTCTAGTTTTTTCAGTGAGACTCAAAAAACATTAGTTTACACAACTAAGGGCCTGATTTAGATCTTGCCAGATGGGGTTACTCTGTCACAAACATGACCCGTCCACCGTATTACAGTACCATTAGATCCTACAGAAATCATAATACGGCAGGCGGAATAATCGTCACGTTTGTGACAGAGTAACCCGTCCGCCAAGATCTAAATCAGGCCCTAGGTCTTACTTCACAAGGAAAGTGCCTGCCACCCTCTCTAAGTAAAACTGTTTCAACCTGGACTATTAGGTTAATGAACTCTGAATTGGACCCCATGGCATACAGTGGCCTGTTTTTCAAACGTTCCAGATATTATGAAATAAATAAGTGGTGATACAGTGCAGGATTGTAGCAGATGCATTATAGAATGAAAAATGGGGAAGGAAAAAGGTAACAATTTTATGAAAGATTCAGCAGTGGCAGGAAGCACGGGCTGAGGGCTCTGCTTATCGCTTTGCATGGCCCATGCGGTTGGAGGGGGTACTTCAAATCTGCTCACTCTGGGTGCTTTTTAGCGGATAGGCCAATTGTCATCATGGAGTGTTGGAACTGTCTGGACTAAAGCTGCGCAAAGAGGATGTGCTGTGCCAGCAGTGCGCTGGTAGAGAACTATGATTCTCAGCAGGCACAAACTCTTGTGTGTTCCCAGAAGGACGGTGGCCATCTTGGATTGTCAGGTATAACTTTCCTCGTGTTTGATGGCATCCTCTGCTAGGCAATCATGCCTGAATGTTACTACAGCCAGGACCTCGGTGGATGGATTATGGATCTCGCACATAGATACTATCGCTTTTGGATCACTGATCACACAGAAGTATCCTGACGTATTATTAATAAACACAAACTTGTATCTGTTCTTTTTAATACATTATTACTATAAACTGTTAATACTGAGGTTATATTTCACTAAAGGATTACAGGAGTATTATGAAATTGTTGATGCCAAAAATAACAAAACAAACAACAACATTAAACTATTCTCTTGAATATTCAGTGAACCATTAAAAGTGGGAGAGGGGGTAACGAGGGAGGTGCCCTGCGTAGAAATAGGGAGTACTCTCAAAGTGGATATCATGTTGAAAAGTGTTAGCGTTTTAGCAAGAGTATGGCATTGCTAGTACGGAGCAACATATTAGCAGTGCTTGTTATCGTTCTAGTTTTACAGGAGTCAAGTAGAAACTATATCTGATTTTCGATAGAAGTGTGTAGTGACAACCCTTGAGAGATCTATTCAATTCATAGGGAGAAACAGTATCACATCTGTAGATTGAATATACTTTGCATTTGTATGTTTCGTTTTCAGAATTACTTGTTCCATAGGAAGAACAGAGAATTGGTTACACAGAGAAAATGTTCATGGACATTAATTCACACTTATATTTACGTTCAGTTCTTTAATTCTACACATCTCACTGAGCAGTCAAATGACAAGTCAGACATGGTGGAGTCTTTTGTCTGTTTTAGCTGCTGGCCCCCATATTTCCATATATGGGGTCTCTGCTGACAGATGAAAAAGGAGATTGCTCCCATTGAATCCTACTCAAAAGGTTAGTGCAAGCTGGCAAGCAGTTCTTTAGTTGCTCTCTAGCGGAGAGATGTGCCACTGTTTAAGCTCACGACATGCAACGCATGAGCCCTCCATATTAACCTCGGACACTGGGCTGGCATGTTCAGTACTTACTCAAGAATTTTCAGCCTGTCTCCTGGAAAGATCAAGACTACTGCCTTAATCCAAATGCAAAAACAAAAGAACTGAGTTCACTGACACCTTGGACAAAATAGTTGCGATTATAACCAGTATTTTGGGATGGAACAGTCAGTCTGATAATTCAATTTCTCAGACATGCAGACAGTATATTCCTAAGTAACCAAGGATAATGATGAGAAAGAGTTAGAAAAACAGGAATATATTCATCTTGCCTAAGTTGGGACAACGTTGTAGTACCAGTGTTGGATTTAAGGTGCAGCGTCAACATGAGGCTGCTTGAATAGAGAATAAAGGTAGAGACAAGGAGGAGTACAGCTGAAAGCAAGTAAAGTTTGTATGGCTTCTCTAGAAACATTCTGATGGGGTTTATAGGGTAATATGTGACAGATGAAGGCTTGTATTTGTGATAATGCAGGACTGTCCGATACTACACACAGAGCCACTCGGTTTGGGCATAAGCTGAGGAACAAATGTCTACAAAAAAAAAGAGGGAAGCCTGTGAGTTAGTATTTCTACCAATGAATAAACATGCATTAAAAGAAGGGAGAGACACAAATACTGATTATGAGGGGTGTGAAGAGCAGTAAGGACAATGAGGAAATTTCATTAAACTTTAAAGTCAAAAACTGGTAAAGGCACCATTAAAAGAATAGATTCATGACCCCCAGGGCTGTCTCACAATATAATTCCTTGTCTCATATCTTTACCATCACATCAACTTGTACTTGCTGGGTTTTTGAAGCGTACATTATCAGCTACAGTTAGAATCACCAGACTGAGAAGACTGGATCATTTGGGAATTTGGCTTGCGTCTACATGTTCATTTGTTTGCGTCATACTGTTCTATCATGTTACATCTATGTCTTAGACTAACATCCACTAGATAGGTTCCCGATAAGCATATTTGCAAGTAGAACAAAGTACGCAGTGCTTAGCGTGGAGTACGTTGAATCTTAGGTGATAGTGATGTTAAAGATACAAGACACAAAATAATACTGTAAGACAATTTTGGGGTTTTGCATCTATTCTTTTAATGGTTACATCCTGAGGAAGATGGTTCCACCAAAACATGCGTCGGCACTCAAAAATGGCCTGCAAGCCACCTATAGGAACATCTATTATTATATTCATAGTAGTTATTGATTTATTGTTTACTTAATCAGACCCTTAAGTTATATTAAGGTTATTGCAACATAAAAATGGGCTATAGGATAGAGTAACTGTATAGACAGTCCTTTGTTTAGTGTATCACAAAACTTCGGTTTTATTTGGGTTGAATGTGTTGCATGATTGCATAAATGTGGATGGTTTAGGATGCGTGAGACTCCAGTGGTGGATGAGCATTGGTCTAATAAGTGTGTTTTATTTCAGTGTACTATATTGCGTTTGATAATCTGTATATCAAGTGTTTATTCATGTCTAAGTTGTACGAAAAAGTACACATTATAAAATAAAGATTCGATTTTGATATATATTTCTTCTTAGTTTGTTGGCTCCACTTCCTATGCAAAACTGGAAAATTGTATCAGGTATGAGGAATACTCAAGTATTATAATTTGTAAGAGATGCAGTGATGTTTGGTAGATGCGATCCTCCATTTTGTCCCAGTAAGCTCTGCAATACCTAGAGAGTAAGGCTTGCAAATTGGCAATATGCCAATGATTTGCGGCTTGCGCAGCCACTCTTACCTGCCGCATCAAGCTTCTTGCGCTCCTTGTCTGGTGGAGAAGGGTCTCCAGTGTCCTGGCTATTAGCTCTTTTTTCTGGCTTAAGTAGCCACTATGGAGTCTGGTGGCACTTGTGACCTAATAAACAATGGGTCTCAAGGTGCAAGATTATTTTTTGTTATCTACTCTAGGTGTTATTGTAGGAAAGTACCATCTTGCCTGGCATGTTACCCCCATTTTTCACTGTATATATGTTGTTTTAGTTGTATGTGTCACTGGGACCCTGGTAACCCAGGGCCCCAGTGCTCATAAGTGTGCCTGAATGTGTTACCTGTGTAGTGACTAACTGTCTCACTGAGGCTCTGCTAATCAGAACCTCAGTGGTTATGCTCTCTCATTTCTTTCCAAATTGTCACTAACAGGCTAGTGACCATTTTTACCAATTTACATTGGCTTACTGGAACACCCTTATAATTCCCTAGTATATGGTACTGAGGTACCCAGGGTATTGGGGTTCCAGGAGATCCCTATGGGCTGCAGCATTTCTTTTGCCACCCATAGGGAGCTCTGACAATTCTTACACAGGCCTGCCACTGCAGCCTGAGTGAAATAACGTCCACGTTATTTCACAGCCATTTTACACTGCACTTAAGTAACTTATAAGTCACCTATATGTCTAACCTTTACCTGGTAAAGGTTAGGTGCCAAGTTACTTAGTGTGAGGGCACCCTGGCACTAGCCAAGGTGCCTCCACATTGTTCAGAGCCAATTCCCTGAACTTTGTGAGTGCGGGGACACCATTACACGTGTGCACTACATATAGGTCACTACCTATATGTAGCTTCACAATGGTAACTCCGAATATGGCCATGTAACATGTCTATGATCATGGAATTGCCCCCTCTATGCCATCCTGGCATTGTTGGCACAATTCCATGATCCCAGTGGTCTGTAGCACAGACCCTGGTACTGCCAAACTGCCCTTCCTGGGGTTTCACTGCAGCTGCTGCTGCTGCCAACCCCTCAGACAGGCATCTGCCCTCCTGGGGTCCAGCCAGGCCTGGCCCAGGATGGCAGAACAAAGAACTTCCTCTGAGAGAGGGTGTGACACCCTCTCCCTTTGGAAAATGGTGTGAAGGCAGGGGAGGAGTAGCCTCCACCAGCCTCTGGAAATGCTTTCTTGGGCACAGATGTGCCCAATTCTGCATAAGCCAGTCTACACCGGTTCAGGGACCCCTTAGCCCCTGCTCTGGCGCGAAACTGGACAAAGGAAAGGGGAGTGACCACTCCCCTGACCTGCACCTCCCCTGGGAGGTGTCCAGAGCTCCTCCATTGTGCTCCAGACCTCTGCCATCTTGGAAACAGAGGTGCTGCTGGCACACTGGACTGCTCTGAGTGGCCAGTGCCACCAGGTGACGTCAGAGACTCCTGCTGATAGGCTCCTTCAGGTGTTAGTAGCCTATCCTCTCTCCTAGGTAGCCAACCCTCTTTTCTGGCTATTTAGGGTCTCTGTCTCTGGGGAAACTTCAGATAACGAATGCATGAGCTCAGCCGAGTTCCTCTGCATCTCTCTCTTCACCTTCTGATAAGGAATCGACCGCTGACCGCGCTGGAAGCCTGCAAACCTGCAACATAGTAGCAAAGACGACTACTGCAACTCTGTAACGCTGATCCTGCCGCCTTCTCGACTGTTTTCCTGCTTGTGCATGCTGTGGGGGTAGCCTGCCTCCTCTCTGCACCAGAAGCTCCAAAGAAATCTCCAGTGGGTCGACGGAATCTTCCCCCTGCAACCGCAGGCACCAAAAAGCTGCATTACCGGTCCCTTGGGTCTCCTCTCAGCACGACGAGCGAGGTCCCTCGAATCCAGCGACTCTGTCCAAGTGACCCCCACAGTCCAGTGACTCTTCAGTCCAAGTTTGGTGGAGGTAAGTCCTTGCCTCACCTCGCTGGGCTGCATTGCTGGGAACCGCGACTTTGCAGCTACTCCGGCCCCTGTGCACTTCCGGCGGAAATCCTTTGTGCACAGCCAAGCCTGGGTCCACGGCACTCTAACCTGCATTGCACGACTTTCTAAGTTGGTCTCCGGCGACGTGGGACTCCTTTGTGCAACTTCGGCGAGCACCGTTTCACGCATCCTCGTAGTGCCTGTTTCTGGCACTTCTCCGGGTGCTACCTGCTTCAGTGAGGGCTCTTTGTCTTGCTCGACGTCCCCTCTCTCTTCAGGTCCAATTTGCAACCTCCTGGTACCTCCTGGGCCCCAGCAACGTCCAAAAACGCTAACCGCACGATTTGCAGCTAGCAAGGCTTGTTAGCGTCCTTTCGGCGGGAAAACACTTCTGCACGACTCTCCAAGGCGAGAGGGATCCGTCCACCAAAGGGGAAGTCTCTAGCCCTTTTCGTTCCGGCAGAAACCTCAGCTTCTTCTGTCCAGTAGAAGCTTCTTTGCACCCGCAGCTGGCATTTCCTGGGCATCTGCCCATCTCCGACTTGCTTGTGACTTTTGGACTTGGTCCCCTTGTTCCACAGGTACCCTAGATTGGAAATCCACAGTTGTTGCATTGCTGGTTTGTGTCTTTCCTGCATTATTCCTCTAACACGACTTCTTTGTCCTTAGGGGAACTTTAGTGCACTTTGCACTCACTTTTCAGGGTCTTGGGGAGGGTTATTTTTCTAACTCTCACTATTTTCTAATAGTCCCAGCGACCCTCTACAAGGTCACATAGGTTTGGGGTCCATTCGTGGTTCGCATTCCACTTTTGGAGTATATGGTTTGTGTTGCCCCTATCCCTATGTTTCCCCATTGCATCCTATTGTAACTATACATTGTTTGCACTGTTTTCTAAGACTATACTGCATAT
Source organism: Pleurodeles waltl (assembly GCF_031143425.1). NCBI lineage: Eukaryota > Metazoa > Chordata > Amphibia > Caudata > Salamandridae > Pleurodeles > Pleurodeles waltl. Next base: position 1,441,743,067 of record NC_090447.1, read on the forward strand.
TTTTGCTATTGTGTATATATATCTTGTGTATATTTCCTATCCTCTCACTGAGGGTACACTCGAAGATACTTTGGCATATTGTCATAAAAATAAAGTACCTTTATTTTTAGTATAACTGTGTATTGTGTTTTCTTATGATATTGTGCATATGACACTAAGTGGTACTGTAGTAGCTTCACACGTCTCCTAGTTCAGCCTAAGCTGCTCTGCTAAGCTACCATTATCTATAAGCCTAAGCTGCTAGACACCCTATACACTAATAAGGGATAACTGGGCCTGGTGCAAGGTGCAAGTACCCCTTGGTACTCACTACAAGCCAGTCCAGCCTCCTACAGTTATCTTTCAAGAGCCTGTCCACTCCAGAATCATATCAGCCACATGGCGCATCATTCCTGAAAGCATATGGAGATATTGGGTGTCTAAGGGTGTTGTTAAGGGTATCAAACAAGAAATCATCTTCAATGTGTTCCTTATGTATTGGTATATTATCAGAAGCAGCTGACCTAGCAATAACTTGTTGGTAGCTGGTAATATCTTCTGGAGGGTAAGGCCAAGCAGGATACAAATCTGGGTCAGTTGTAATAGCCAAGATGGATCATTAGAATCCCAGGGGTCTGGATCTTGTTGTGTTTCCTCTAAGTAGTGTTCTTCAAGCAATGGTGAAACCTGTGGAGTGAGATCTCCCACAGTCGGGGAGGCAGGAGAATGAGAGGAGATAGGTGGAAGTGAAGAAGGGGGAGGAGGAATAAGCTCATTTGAGGAAGCAGCCTTCTCTTTACAAATCTTTTTAGGAGGCAGCAATGTATCCAATGCATCCTGAAATGTTAGCTTCCTTTCAAAAGTCATGGTAGGGGAAGCTATAATTCGCCCTGTGCCTTCTTGAATGTATAGCCTGTGCTGTCTAGTGTCCATAGTCTCAAGTATAGGCTGAATAGGTGAGGGTGTGGAGGAAGTGTGACCTGAGTCCAAAGGCTCCGAAGTAGTAAGGCCTTTATTTTCCAGAACCAAAGTTTTCCGTCGATGGACCTTTTCTGGTGCCGAAATTGTTTCCGAAGAGTTTCGTCTTGAAGCGGATATAGTCAGTGCTGAATATTTACTAATAGTAGGTCGGACCAAAGTGGATGAGGTTGATGCCGAAAACGCAGCTGAAGTCTTCATAAGTTTCGATGCCAAGCCGGCAGGCGGCGCAGCTGAACCGTACTTCCAAGACCGATCATGGCTTGCTTGCATTGGTGGTCCGGTGACCTCAGTAGGGACTTTTTTCTGAGTTTTTGTGGGTGGAGGTGGAGGTGGAGCTGTCTATGCCAACATCAGTTCTTAGCTCTGGATGTCAGACTGGATGTCAGAATCCGAATCTTGGATGGAGATGGCTTCTTGTTGTTGTGGCTCTACTTGTGCAAGTCATTCCCTAAAAATATACAGGGTGCCTTCTGGAGATCTGCATGCTGCTTGGTCTCGAGAGTTTCCTTAGATCAAAACGATCTGCATGCCTCACAGGTAGCCTCTTGATGATCTGGTGAGAGGCACAGGTTATACACCTGATGGTGATCGATGTAAGGGTACTTCGAGTGGCACCGGAGGACAGAATCTAAATGGTGTCCATTCCATGAGGATCACATTCCTTTTGACACCACAAGATAAATAGGCCAGAAGGCCGGATGGGCCAACCCCAAAGAGCATGCAGTTGAACTGGACCCAACGCAATGGAAAGATTGCTGTGCGAACAGAAACTGCGACCAAAAATACAATACTGTTGTCTACAGAAAAGAAGCAGAGAAAGTCTTGGACTGGAGCAAGTCTAAGACAGAGCGAAAGATTATATGTCCGAACCAGACGTCGGAGAGAAAATTATCTAACATAGGACTTGATGCCCATGCACACTATCACCACGAAGGAGTCACCACTCGATCCTGTGACTAGAAAAACAGCTTCTTCAATGAAAAAAAACTTGAAACACTCAAGACCCAACACTAGATGGCAGGAGAATGCAGAGCATGTGTATCTACTGCCACATATGCCATTGAATCTATTGTTACCATAGATAAGTAACTGTATCTTCTTATTGATACACCGTCCCACAGATTCTCCATTCTATGAATGTGCCCCGAAGCAATTCCTCTTTGAAATTGGAATGAATAGTGCCAGTCAACGAAAGTGCTATACTCTTTGCTGCATGCCTGAGATGTGAGGCAGTAGTGCATGACAAATGTATTTAAAAACCACCATGCATCCACCCTGCAGTTGTGAAGAACCAGGATGCCTCTAGAGAGCTGTTGAGGAAACCATGACTCTAACGGATGGGGAACGAAGGCACTCCTAAGGGTCTTTCTTGGCCTGTGTGAGGCAGATCTTGATCCAGAGGACCAAGATGTGTTCAGTCTGCGCCCAGCCCTACTTACTCAGGGAACATCCTCAAACAGCTGATCAGTTGCTCTGTTAGGAACAAGTGAGGTGGCTGATGTAAGGCATCACATGTCTAATGTTCAGTTGTGCAGATGCTCCTCCTCCCCCTCCTTTGTTGGTGGTGGAGGAGGAAAGAATGATGTAAGAGTAATCAGACTGATCCATATTAAATGCAGAAACCACCACCTTGGGTAAGAATGATAGTGCTAATCAACTTACCCAATAGAAAACAGTGAAAGGTGGACAAATGGATATGGCCAAATTTTCTCTGAACCTACACATTGAAGTTTTTGTTGCCATCAAACTGTCTTCAGGGTAAGAAGGTGTACGGGCAACTGTGCACCAACTGGAACAGGGAAGCAAGCCAGAAAGTCAAAACAAGATTCAGATCCCATTGAGGAGCAATAAAGGGAATGTGAGGAAACTAGGAAAGCAAACCTTTTACAAAATGTCCCACGATTGACAAGATAAACATGGTAGGTTGACCAGGCAGAAAGGGTGATCGGAAAGCCCTGAGCAGTAGCCACTGCCAGAACTTGCTGCACAAGAACCAATGCAAATCACAAAAAAATGTCAGAAAAGTGAGATTTGTAGCGCTGAATACCTGCAGGCTCCAAGCACTTACTAACTTACTCCAGCAACATACATAGACAGATTTGGTAAAGGACTTCATGGCTACAAAGAAGACATCTGTGCCTTCATGTGAAAAACAAAAAGAAACCTAGTCTGCGCCACCCAATTTGCATGTATGCAGCTGTAGCATTAGGAGAGACGAGGACACTGGGTGGCAACCAATAGGCATACCAGATCTGCTTGCCCTCTGTGATGGTTAGAATCATGTTCAATCCTCCTGTAGCACTTCAAGAGAAGCAGTATTGGTAGAAAAGTGTACAGCAGGCACTGAGACCAGTGGAACTAGATGGAATTTCCCCAGGGAACCATTCAGACAGAAATGTATGACACAATATTTAGGACGCTTCCGGTCCTGGGCTGTGGCAAAGAGACCCCCATCTAGGGATGTTCACCTCAGTTACTGCGGGATGCAGCTCCCACTTGTGATCTTCCAGTGAGATGACTGAGCATCCAACTTCAGGATCCTGCTAGGTGTGCTGCTACAGACAAGATTCCCTGTCTTTCCACCCACACTCAACAGGCCTCCCAGCATAGGGTGTATGACTCCATACAGCCCTGCTATTACGGACAGTAGTGGCAGAGTCCAACAGAATCTGAATGCTGTTGCGCGAGATAGAAGGGAGAAATGCTTTCATTGCAAGAGAGACTGCATTTCAAGAATGTTTATGTGCTGTCGCTGCTCTGATGTGGACTGAAGCTCCTGCATATTCAAGTCACCCCGACGGGCACCCAAGCCTAAGCCTAGCAAGGAAGCATCCATGGCAACCTAAGCCTGCAGAAGGTTTAAAGGGCAATCCCCCTCCAAATGTTAGGAGGGGTCCATTCACCACTTCAGATCCATATGAATAAAGTGGGAGATCTCTCCTGAACCTGCAGCCTATTGAAGGATCCTCATCTGCTAAAGGATGTACAATGGAATGAGGCCAAGCAAACTCAAGACCTGCAGAACTGGGATCCAAGTCAGAGTAAAAAATAAAGGCATCATCACCCAAATATCCATCATCATCATCACCTTCTGTGAAGGAAAGGCCTTCTTTTGGGCTGTGCCTAGTTCTGCATCTATAAAAGGTCATCCTTTGTGAGGTTTTTCTGCATTGATGGAATCACTCCCTGAAATTACTTCCTGACCTTGCTTTTATTAGCCTGTTATCCAAGTATGAAAATACATAGACTCCTGACCTTTGAACTGAAGCAGCCACAGTGGCTTTCCCTTTCATTAGGGCACATAAACTGGCCATCAGTCTAAAAGGAAGAAACATTAGCTTATGGTGCTCGCATCTCACCATGAACCTCAAGAAACGCTAGTGGTCAGGAAGAGACGTAAACAATCGATTCCCATGACCCTTTCTTCCAGAGGCACCATCTCTGTGGTGCCTCCTTCAACAGAGGAAGGCTTTCCACCTCCAAAAGCCTGGCAGCATGCCTGACAGAATGTCCTGGTGGAAGGGACAGAAAGGGTAAGGCTTAGCGCTTGCTAATTAGTTGGATGCCCCAGCAACCCCTCAGAATGTGAAAAATGGGAGTCTGTCTCTTCTTAACCCTCCCATGATATGAGGAGGGAGGGTCAGAGAGTTTTCTGAGGCAGCAGAGAATGGCACAGACTGGATTTAGTGCTGATGCTGTTGTTATTGTCCCCTACATACACCCTTGGCCCAAACAAAGCAATATAACTGCTGGGTTGTCTGAACAGGCTGAGAAGGTTCTGTCTCCCAGGGCTGCAATGCCCTAGAGAAGCCACAAAGCCACCTATATTGTTCATTGAACTGTCACACTGGAGATGCCGGGCCCAAGGCGAGAGCTGTAACTGTTCTGTTTTGGAAGTGCTCTCTGGAGAAGTCAGCTTCTCCATAAATACGAAAGACATATCTGAGTATGGTTTTATCTCTCTGTCTCTGTAGAATCCATTGGAAAGCAATCAAGCAGGCCGATTTAGTGAAGAGCTGTGCTCGCGGATCAAGCAACAGTGTTCACAGAGTCCAGTCCGCACTATAAGAGCTGTCTGGATAATTCCAAACTGTCACTGGCCAAGTTTGTAAACAGCATGATAGTATGTGGTCTGTTAAACGGAACAACAATGCTTTATCAAGTCCACCAAGGTCGTTCCATATCGATCAAGAGGGCAGGTAGTAGGAGAAGTGCAAGGTTAACTCACCCAGAATCAAAGACTTCACAGCCATAAAATCAATTTTGTTATGCTCCTTATCAGGAGGTGCCACACGGCAGGCATTTGGATTCTGGGATAGGTTTGACAACAAAACTTTCAGATGGAGAGTGAAAGAGCAAAATTTTGGGATCACCCAAATCAGACCTGGGACATTTGACAATCTATATGTGTATGCAGGACCAAAAAGGGTTTCTCCAATGCAGCCACGACAGGATGCAAAAGGGCATCACTGAATAGAAACAAGAGCACTACTACGCTACTGAGGAGTGTTGCAAAATTTCAATCAGAAAAAGTCAGACTTTGCCTTCAAAGAGGACACAGGCCAAAGCTTCAGGTGCTGTATGTACCTTAGTTGTAAACAAAGAAACGTCCACTGAAGCAGGGCAAAATAGGTAAATGATTCTTTGGTTAAGTGTCCCGGCCACTCACATGTTGCAAGTCATGATATAAGGCAGCATCAGCATTGTAACAGTTAAGGAGGATATCCGCCTCGGAACCATCATGCTGTGTAAAATCATAATCTTTATAAGGCATTGTGAGGCTTTCGTAGTTTGTCTGAGCTGAAAATTCCCTCGTACAAGACCCTAGGGAGGTATACTCAGCTTTATGTTTACCATGTTTCTTCCAACATGAACAACATCAAGGTCATAACGTACTCAGCTCTGTGGAGGTGATTCACCTGTGACTAAAGAGTTCACTTAGGCATCTCTTAGCGTAACTTAAGTAGAACCAACTTGGCTTCCTACTCCCTCATTGCCTTTGTGTACATGGAGCCACTAGAATTGCAGGCGGAGGCGCTGTGCTCTGGTCTAAGGCACCACAAGCAGTTGTCATGTGAACCCAAAAGGGGCATCTGTGACCAGGTTTGAAGCTTTATGACACATCTGACTTGGCCGCTGTCTAACGCAGAAGACTTTTCTCAAGGAGATACACCGAGAGCTTCCAAGCTACATCAATGAGGTGCGTAAAAACAGGAACCAATGCCACCATGTTGCTCAGTGATTAATATACTTCACTGATGTGATGTTAGGAGGTTGAGTCGTGGCTGAACTGCAGGCGTGACAGAGCAAGGCAGCAATTGCTGGAAAAAAGCTTCACTGGAGCAGCCTAAAGCCTGTAACGATAAGATTTAAGGTAAAGAATCTACGGGAAGATTTATCCAGGCCAACAATATATGGTAGGTAGAACGAAGGCTGGTGTTACTAATGAAGACCTCTTTCAGTAAAGAGGACCTAGGTGATCAGATCATGTAGGTAGTTGATAGAAAATGTTTTGCACTAAAACTGTTTTAGGGTCCTAAGTAGAACACCTCGTCAGAAGCAGCTTCCTCTCTGATCAGCTGACAGACAGTACATCCACACAGTGGAAAGATGAGATTCCATGAAAGCAAGGGATAAGCTGCATGCGTGTGTGCAGAATTCTTAAAATATGGACAAGTCAATCCACTAATTTAAAAGTTAAAGGAACTTTCAGTAAGGGTTACAGGTGGAATTACAGACCCACCTACTTCTCTCCTCACTCAATCTTGCCATCTATCCACTCAGGGAACTTCAAGAGAAGATAAACAAGCGTAACCACCGTGAATAACATTTACCTATCTGAACAAAATATATTTTACTTTCATACTGAATGCCGAAGGGTTTAAACCCACACCTCAATATGCAAACTGGCTCCATATAATTGCAAAATAGTAACTGTGGCAAAGAACGTTAACCTTCCTTGATGTGTCGCATTTTGCTGTGTGTCATTCACTAACTTTCAAAGTTATTAAACAAAACAAACGTTTCACAAGCCCTCAATTGACAAGGAAGGATAAGGACACAAATCCTACAGGCGACAGCTTTCAATGTCAAAACATTAAATATCCTCTAAAAATAAAACACACAGGTATGCACAACTGCTGTAGAAGTCCCCAAAAATAAGCAGAATACAATTGGTGGAATAAGAAGGTCTTTTTGACCATAACAACTTGGAATTCAAAGAATAATAGTCCCAGTTAAGCACTCAGTCTCATTATACAACTATCTCCCAAATTCTACAGACCAGAACACTGATGTAAAACTAGGGCACTTACTCTCAGAGGATTTACCAGCTTCTAAGATCTGCAGGTGCAACTCCTTCGATTTAGCATTCAAGTCGCTGCAGGGTGAAATAAAACATCTGATTAATTACCTGAGCAAACACACAAAAAATCTACAAATTCCTGCATTTGTTTTGCACAGATTGCATATCCAACAGCCTAATTGGGGGTTATTTTGGTCTCTTAAAACGAAGGCAGAGAACATTTAAATGTGCAGACAAATTCTCAATTAGACATGTTAAAATTTTTGCTTCTCAGGTCAAATTTTCAATAGAGAAAAATCACTTTTTTTTGCTTTTCAGGAACAGCAAAGATGGGTAAGCAGCAGCAGGCCTATCATCGCATGTGCACAGCTACACAAACAATCTCACAGAACAGAGGGGTGAGGCCTGGTCAAAAGGAGGTCACAAGGAGCTTCATCTGCTAAGAACACTTATAAATGCATGAAATGGACAAAGGACAGACAGGAACGGAGAGCGCAGACTGAGGAGGGGATGAGTAGAGAGCAAGCAGAGGAAAACAGGAGAAAAGGGAATATTGCCTACTGAAAAGCAAAATAACACAAAGAGCAGCAGCAACACCACATGAATTGGATAGTGAAACACAGGAGTAACCGACTAATTAAAGACAGAAAAAGCACACAAAAAACACTGAAGACAGAGTATGAAGTAGGGCCTGGCAGGCACAAGACCAGAATATGAGCGAGCACAATTGTGAGGGATTAAGCAGAAGCATGAATGATAGAATAAAAAGTACAATTGAGAAAATAATCACAAGTTGAACAAATCAGAAAGACGAAAAAGTAAATGGAAGAGTGCAAAAACCATTCCGATCATCAAGTTAAAAATAAAGTGATTTGATGCTTCATCTGCAGCTGTCTTCCTCGATGGCATTCTGAATGGGACCAGTAAACAACGAAAATTGCAATCACAGGTTCTACATACAATTGCAAGGTTCCCAAACCACCACTCTGCACACCGGGGTGAACGTTATAATAACCTGGCATATCAGTGCAATTTTTGCATCGTAATCCCTGAACCCATGAAAGCAGCGTGGTTTTAAATATTTGATATGCAATGTGACTTGTACTAGGAAAGGGGTGGTGTTAAAACGCACCACCGACCCTCACCACAAATCGCTTCAAAGTTTTCTGTCAAACAAGTAAATAAAGGTATTCATTTATTTGTGAAGCCCCACGTGTGACCTTCCAGTTATTTCAGATTACCGCAGGGATACAACACGTGCACAGTTTGAGGACGAGAATGTGGCTTAGACTACAATTGGATTGCTGAGTACCAGTGTCTGATGTTCTTCGGTTACGACTCCTGCTTGTGAAAAGATTGTTTAATAAGGAAGCCTGAAAAGTTACGTCTTTAGGAGCTGCACGAGTTTTACGTGGTTGGGCGCAAATTTTAAAGAGCTCAGCTGAGAGTTTTTGACAGACTTGCGTCCAGTACTCCCAGGGATCTACTAGCGCGCTTCATCCTCTTGAACGTATGTTGATGGATCAGGTCACAGGATGGATTCGAGGAGTACATTGAAGCTAGATTCTGTGAGTATTACGGACCTTAACCCAATACGGTTTGTGGACAATGCAGAGAACCTTGAATGTAATTCTGGACACTACTGCTAGCCAGTGAAACGTCTTTTGGGCGGGCTTTATGTGGTCATGTGTGCAGAGGTTTAGGAATAGGCTTGCTTTGTGCTTCTGTAGCCTGCAATTGAGTTTCTTCAGGAGATCAGTATAGATTATGCTACAGTAGGTCAGGCCTACCACGACAAGTCTCTTGACAGCTCCCTCCACTTAAGATTTGGAGAAATCGAAAGATTTTCCAAAATACAAGCATCTAGACTGATGCCTTTGAACACTTGGCTCACTTGCGAGGTAAAATTTGTTTTGAGTCAAACAGTAACCACAGGTTCATCACTTTGTGGATCCGGGACTAGCTGAAGGGTAGTGAGACAGATTGAGTTACTCCCATTAAAGGAATCTGGCTTAGTTCATACATAGGAAGCTATCCTTCGTCAAATGGAGCAAACCGTCCAACCACAAGGTGATGTTAGTGAGATTATTTGGTTTGTTATCTATCTAAAAGTCATATGCATACCTTTGAAAGTTAGCCTGGTACTGTTCGAGATGCTGTGCAAGGAAATACACATAGATAGTATACAGAAGAGGGGTGATAATTCGGGAACAGCAAAGTTCACTAGGGGCATAGATGGCTCGAATAACCCATTCAAGTCTTTCCAGCAGTGTTCAGTGGTTGACAGTGGAGCAAGCGCTTCATGGTTATTCTTTCTTTTGGTAAGCAGCTTAGCAATATTTCAATGAGAAAAGGTATGCAATATGAGGCAGTATAGTCATCTATTGTATAATTCTTATCCAAGTTTCAAGATAAGATGAGTATCTTTCTCAGATTCGTAATCAACCCTCGTTACCGCTACCTTTTTGCAAGTCGTTTAATTCCTCGGGCGTGGCTAGCCGCCAATGGTGAAGGCAGCATAGAGCGGAGCTCCCGTGGGCGAACCCTCATCTGTCTCTATCCTGTCACCCAATTCCCCAACTGCAGACGACATTCCACCACTGAGCTCACCTCCCCCTAAAAAAAAAAAATGTATATACTGGTGAGCAGTCTGACAGCCCGAGAAGCTCTGACGCGGCACAGCAGACCCTGTTCTTGGCTGGAGGGAGATATGACGGTGCAGCCCAAGATGGTGTATCTAGGCTACGTTGCCCGGCTCACAATGCAGCTGTAGCAAACTGCCAGAACCTCCCCCGACACCGCAACAGACAGCTGAGATGGGCCCAAGTGCACCTGGGGGAAGCGGGGAGAGCCCCTTCCTGAGAATGGGGTGAGAGGGGGAGGGCTGGCAGTGAGCTTGCCAGCCGCCTTCACCGCCACTACAACAGGCCTAAACGTGAGAAGAGGAGGCCGTCCCATTCAGAGGCCCGCGCCAGCAGTCTGCCAAACGGAAAAAAGGTATAGGAAGGGTGGGCGACCCTCTTCCTCTCCTCGTTGACTCTGCTGAATTAGAACACCCTTACAGGTGGGGTGAGGTTAGGGGGGAGGGGTGCTGCACCGAGGGAAGGAGACACTACATTGCCTGTGAGCCACACAGCGCTAATAATGGACACCTCGCCCAACTGTTTCCAGGCCCCATCACCGAACGGCAGGACTTGGGCGTCCAAGACACCAGCAAGCCAACAGGCCCCTAATACATCACAAAAGTGGGACAGGAGGTGGAAAAATGCTCCAGCGAAACCCCTCCCCAGTCCAGAACCTCATACTAATCAGCGTAATTGACTCAAGCATGTAGAAGCATGGCTAGATTAAGAAAGGAACCTGGGTATAACCATCCGCTCCTTCAGCTGCCTTTGCCAGGGGCATCTTGGGGAGAGACAGCAGCCTAAACCTGAATGCTCCATTATTACTACTATACCTGCCTCCAGCGATATTTGATACCCGTGGCCCAACGCCTTCTCCATGGGGGCTGTGCTCAACTATGTTCCCCTTCAACAATCACAACGCTCAGGGTACTAGGGCCCCCGACTTTTGGATCCCTTCTTCAAACCTGAACCATCGGGAAATCAGCAAGGAAAAAAAAAAATGAGGCTGGCAGAATGCACGCGCATGAATCCGAGACCACCCAACCTAGGGTGGAGGGAGGCACCTCGGAACTGAAGACCTCAGGAGGCCCCACCCTCCATGAAATCCTGCAGGCCATTACGCCTTCCAGAGAAGCACTAGAGGCCAAGATAGATGCCAGGGGTGTGGAATTAATTAAAATATCTACTTGTCCAGGGGACAGGTTGCTTCTCAAATCTACTTGTCCTGTAAAAAGATCTACTTGTCCCTTTGGTGCCATGTAGTGTGGCGACAAATTATGGCAGCAATCTCATTATGTAAGAGCTCTGATAATAGCCTCTCTGATTATGCCAGGGCTACTACCATAGTAGGGCTTGAATACTTGCAGTTTCAATCCCTACTGTAGCAATTTCCTTATTTTGCCACCTTTCTGCAGATCTGCATCCTGGGCCTGGAGGAAGCAGTAAGCAATAGTTCCAGGGGTGGAATGCCTTTGAGTCTGCAAACCTACTAACCTGAATGTTTTAAAGATTTTCACCAGCTTCTCTCTAATATTTTCCCATAATAAGAAAGGTTGGACATTTACTCCCGACAATGGCAGAATTAGAACTTCTTCCAGGGTTGGGAAGAAAGTGGCCAGAGGGAAAATGAACTTGCAAATGCTCAAAAGATTTTCACATGAGCAAATCTACACATGCGTATTTACCCATGCTAAAATACAGTTCACAAATATTTTAAAGGGGTACGACATATACCATGGGTGCACTTTTGTGACTTTCTTTAAGAATTTGGGGCCACATGTAGGTAGGTTCAGATTTGCGACTCGCAATTTGCGAGTCGCAAATCCGAATGTAGGATGGTGTCCCTGACACCATCTGTGATTCGCAAGGGCGTCACAAATGCCCACCTAGTGAATAATCATGAGGTGGGTCGCAATTTGCGACCCCCTTGCGAATAGCGGCCCTCACAGGGATGGTGGCCTGCTGGAGACAGCAGACCATCATGTCTGTGACTGCTTCCTTAAAGGAAAACGAGATGCATTACAAAAACGAAAAATGAAACGTTTTCGTTTCATTTTTTCAGAGCAGGCAGTGGTCAGCTGCTCAGAATTTTTTTTTACAGTGACATTCACAATGGGGAAGGGGTCCCAGGGGGACCCCTTCCCTTTTGCGAAAGTGTTAGCACCCATTTGAAATGGGTGCAAACTGCGATTGGTTTGCGCCCGCGGTCACAAAACAATCCTACATTGCACTGTGAGTCGCAATTAGGAATGGAACACCCCTTCCTTATTTGCGAGTCGCAAACCCGTTTTGCGATTCGGTAACCAAGTTACTGAATCGCAAAACTGGGTTTGTGCATCGCAATGTGCTTTTTGCACGTCGCAAACAGCGAAAGTCGCTGTTTGCGACATGCAAAAAGCTACCTACATGTGGGTCTTGGTCCCTAATTAGGTCTGGTTAACAAAGACATTTTGTTTTTACCAAACTTCTATTTCTCTCTCTTTCGGCTGGCTTTACTGTGAGTGATCGCATTCTGCTCTTCCACAAGGAGCATATTGGCACACAAAGTAGTTTTGTTCAGTGTCAGGAACTACAGTGGCAATCAGTGACGTAAAGAAACTGGAGGGTGCCCTTTTGCAAAGAACATAGAGGAGCCCCCTCTCCAGACTCACTCAGGGCAGGTGCTGTGCTGAAGGGGCCCCCTGGAGGGCGGCTGCGGGGCCTTTGTTATGCCACTGGTGGCAACATGTGCTTTTAGAGTTCAAAAACTTTTTGGGGGGGTTTTTGCCAGTGTTTGTTACAATGTTGAGGGCCTGGTAGCTCCCACAACAATAAAGTGTTACAAAAGCCATGTCAAAACAAGACACTCATTGATGAAACTAAAAGACTTATAAAAAATATGTCAGACCAGTTGGCTTTGTCAGTGTTTGTTTATTTTCATGCTTCCCATATTCGTTTTGAAAATGGTTACCCTGATTTTCCATTAGAAATATTTTTGGGAAATACTAGCATGCATCAACACATTTTACTAAATGACACTTCATTTGCATCTAATCAGAGAGCATTCTGGGAGCAGTATACTTGGCCTCATAGCCTAAACTTTTCAAACGTGTATACACGTTTTTTTTTTTGCACTGGAACCAACGTCATTAGTCAAGTGTGACCTTAAAACATTTATTTACAGCACTCACCCTAATAATGAAGGCTTTCAAATAATGAACCATAAATACAAGTTCGAACAGCATTATCTTTTGGAAACACATTACCTCAACTGCAGAGAGTTCCACTCTCTGTAAACAAGCAGCCAAAGGGTTTGTGCTGCAGAGGGTTGGGCCTACTTGTCCCAAGGACAAAGTAAACATAAAAACTTGTTGCCCTTGACCCCAACCACCACCGTTAGGCGGAAAGGGTCACCAACGGAGAAAAAGATTTACATGAGCTATCACCTATCACCAGAGTTGGCAACGGAACGAATGACCACCCTGACTTCAAAGTTCACCTCTTAGAAGCAAGAGCCGCAGATGCTGAAAATCGGTCGCAGCGCAATAATATACGAGTGGTGGGCCTACCTAGGCTGAAGGACCCAACATGGTGGAACACCTGAAGTGTTGGCTCTGTAAAAATGTGGCTCCAGAAGGTCTTTCTCCATATTTTGCGCTGGAACAAGTGCAAGGGTGTGCCAACGTGCCCATCAGCTCTGGAAGGATGCCCACACGTAATAGTTGCCAAACTGCTGTTCTATAAAGACTGCAACAACATTCACAATCAGATACGTAAGAAAGGAGACCTCAAGGTGGACAACAGCACTGTCAGAATCTTTGTGATTTCTCGCATGAAGTACAAAGGCAATGCTCACTTTCCAAGAGGTCAAAAAGATACTCTGCCACCAGAACATTCTGTACTCAATGATATTCCTGTTTAAACTGCGGATGATCACCACAGAAGGCACACAGTTCTTCTAGACCGATGAGGAGGCATGGGACTGGATCGATCTTTTCTCCCAGCCAGACAAAACTGAGCACCCTACGGAGACTAGCCCGAGACACCAGGGCTCACGGTGCAAACCACGCCACCATAAGATAACAGCTCCCACAGAAGCTGAAGCAAGACAAGAACGTCAAAGACTCATGATGGCAGTAGCCTCTGAGTAACTCTGGCACCAGCCCCAGATCGCCACTGCAAGATGAGTCAGATCATGCAACAGATTCTGACCAGTTCTCTACCTCCTCTAGGAACTCAAGCACCAATATACTTGGAATCACACCTGGAACATCCAATTAAATTATATAGGCTGAATGGCTGGCTAGTTATTAACATGTTGAGACCCACCATTAAAGGGGATTTAGGAGGTTTAAACAATTGCTCATCTAATATCCTGCTCTCAAACGTTTGCGCACATGCTGGCATGATCTGACAGATTGGGGGCTTAGTGGGATGCAGACACCACAGCACCTCTACTTTAGAGTTATACGAGAGCTCTCCAATGTATGTTTGTTGAAAAATTGATTGTTTGGATGGGAGGTAGTTGCCTGAATGTCCTGGGGAAGAGGAGTTGGGGAAATTGTTTTTTCTTATTTAAAGGGGTACCCATGAGTCACCATATGTCAACTCAAGGATTTATACACTACAGCGAGCTGACATCATAACCATTATCTGTCATTCTCAGAACCACACTATCCAACACCAATGACAACACAGATGACCTCCAAAATAATTTCTTAGAACATAAGGAGAATGCACATGATGACTAGAGGGTACAAAGTGTTCTCCAATCTCAACAGTCGGGGGAAACATAAATAGCCTTACTCCAAGAGAAGCATCTCACCTCCAAGGAGGGAGCGGCACTCCGCGGGTGGTGGAGGGGTCAGCTATGCTACACTACATACTCAGCATTGATTTGGATTAGATCCGGGGTCCCATTTCAGCACATGTGGAATACCATGGATCCAGAAGACAGATACGTGGTGACACAGGGGTGCCTGGGGAGGGGGTGGGGGGGGGAGACAGAATTTGGCAGCGATCAGTGTGTATGCTCCAAATGTAGATCAGGGGACCTTCCTGGCCAGCTTATCAAGAGTGCTGGCCCCGCACCTAACCCAAGCAGATCCACTGCTTCACCACTTGCACCCACCTCGGAGGGACTCCCCAGTGACTAGGACAACCAAAATCTTTACTGACTGGCAGAACCAATGGAGACTCCTGGACATATGATGCCAGACACATCCACAAGTAAAAGACTACTCCTTTTTCTCCCCCCTACACAAATTGCATACATGCCTAGATATGTTCCTCTGCTCCCCAGACATTCATCGCCAAACTCACGGGATAGAATACATAGCACACACACTCTCTGATCATAATTCGGTACTTCTGTCCTTGGGTGGGACCACACCAGATCCCGTATTCCGACTTGGAGACGGAAAAAAGGAGTCCCTAGAGGACTCCCTGTTCTGCGAAATCGATCAGAGAGTTAATTATGCAGTTCTTTGACACTAACTAGGATACTGCCTCCTCCACGTTAGTGGAGTATGACCCCTTCAAAACTGTAATAAGGGGGCGATGCATAGCAGAATCAATGGGCATTGGAGGCACCATTCTAAGGGAAATCGTGGAGGTGGAAAGATAATTGAGCATGGTGGTGAAGGACAGACCAGGGCATCCAGAGCTATACCAAACTGTACTGGAAACCAAACAAAAGGTAGTGGCCCTCACTGAACGACTGTTTCTTGGACTACAAACATTAAATGACACGGGCACATGCAGACAGGGACAAAACAGGCCTGCTGTTGGCCTGGCACGCTATTCCAGTGAGGAGGGGCTCAACTATAATAGATCTTGAAACTGAAGAGGGCCTTCATTTATACAAACAAGCAGAAATAAATAAACACTTCTTACAATATTATGCAAGATTGTATGCGAGTATCTCTGACCAGCTGGCGGGACAACAGCAAACATACATAAAACAGCTACCCCTGGCAACCCTCGTGAGTGTAGAAGCCTTAGGTTTGGGGGGGAGGGGACGATATAACTATACAGGAAATTCTAGCAGCACTAAAAATCTTAGCCCAAAGAAAAACCCCAGGGACAGACTGCCTCCTGGTGGAGTTTTACGCTACCTGTGTTGATATACTAGCTCCCAAATTGGTTGAGCTGTATAAGTAGGCAAAGTCAATAGGGTGCCTGCCTCCAACTACCCAGGAAGCCCTAGGGGTTGCTTCTACTAAAACTGGGCAAACTGGCAGAGAACTGCAAATCATATATTCCGATATCATTGTTAAACCTCGATAATAAAATCCTGACCCGGATATTAGCCTCCAGACTCCTCCCACTGATGCCAAAACTAATACAACCAGATCAAGTGTTCATCCCCGCCCGGAGTACAGCGCTCAACATCTGCCACCGATTGGCAGTAATGGATGCACAAGCCAAGGAGAAACCACAGGCTGCAGTGTTTGCAGTAGACATAGAGAAGGCGTTGGATAGACTTGAGTGGGAGTACCTATATGAAGTTATGAGGAAAACAGGCCTAGGAGCTGGGTTCCTGGTGTGGACCCGCTTACTGTATTCTGACCCCACTCAGACAGTCCACACAGGACACACTATCTCTGAGAGCTACCCAATTGGCAGGGAACCCCAGCAGGCTTGCCCTGTCCCCCACTGTTCGCTCTGGCGATGGAGTCCCTGGCTAGTTGGGCCAAGGAGGGCAGCAGCTATAGGAGAATCAGGGTCCACATTCACTGCCATCACATAGCGCTCTATGCCGATGACATCATATTGTTCCTTTAATGATACATGCATGGGCTTGACGGGGGCCAGAGCCATGCTGTAAAATTTCAGCCACCACTCAGAACTGAAAATGAACTGGCTGAAGTCTCATCTGTTCCCCCTGGGAAAGGATGGCCACCCCCCAGAAGGTCTACGAGAACTAACTTGGGAGCCCCACTGTCTTACATATTTAAGGCTTGAAATTTAGCATGAGCAAAAGGACTCCCTGGATGGAAATGTTGGATCTGCCACCCGTTCATTGGGATCCAGCGTAGACTTTATGCAGGTACTCCCATTGTCTGTCGCCGATTGAATATCAATGCTAAAAAGTATCACCCTGCCCCACACAGCATGTTTAGGGAACTAGAATCCTTAATCAAAAAATTCCTGTGGAGCTCCGGTCGGAAAAGAGTGGCTCTCACTAAGGTGAAGCGCCCAACATGAGATGGTGGGCTCACAGTACCAGACTTTGAATCCTACTAGCTTGCAGCACAGCTCCAATGGTATACAAAGTGGATGGCGTGTGGCAGATGCCGGATCAAGAAGCGAGCGTTTGTACCGGAACTAGCAAACCTTGTAGGAACACTGCTGCGCTCGAGCAGCCCAGCAGACTCCGCCTTGCTCAAATTTAAAGTCATATCCCACTGCTGGACCAGATGCCTGCAAAAAACACACACTCAAATTCCATACTCCTTTGAAGTCCCTATAAAAATGCAGAAAATTCTATGCCGTGGTGGTAACTGGGAACAACTAACCTAGAGGGAGGAAGCTGAAGTGAGGAAAGTGAGGGAACTATTTCAAACTAATAACCTTCTTATGTTTGGAAAGTTCCAGGCCGCGTACAACCTCCCGCAGGGACATTTCCTACTGCACAGGGCTGTGACCAGGACCTTCCACACGAATTAGAAGTCAGGGACAACAGAGCGACCCCTCCCCAGCCCCTTTCAATACATGGTACTCTCTGCAGGCAAGATCAAAGTGGTCACCTGCCTCTACAGGGTGATCAGGAGGGACATAATTCACCCTCTCAACAACCTGAGATGGTGTTGGGAGGAGGACCTGGGAATCCCCCTAGCAGAAAAGCATTGAGAGGAAATACTTGAACACGCACCAAAAATATCTTGAAATATCTGATTTGGATTGATTCACATCTACGTCACACACAGGGCATATCTCACTCCTCGACATATCATAGATACTTCCATAGGAACACTGCTATCTGCCCAAGGTGTAACTTAACAGAAGCTGGCCAGAAGCACATGATATGGGACTGCCCAACTGTTACTGGAAGCGCGTCACCCCAACAATATCAGACACAATAGATAAAAATATACCCTGCTCGCTTGGCCACTGCCTCCTCAATTGGTTTTCCCACACACCCAAAACAAAAGCTACGAGTCCGTTTCAGGACCTCGCTCTACTCCTCGCTAGAGAAATCACGAGGATGTGGAAAAACCCAAACCATGGCGTAATTCGAACGCTGGGCTGGGTACGAGGAAGAAGCCTGCATGGCACGGGCATGGGAGGTACTGACGACTGCCCTAAAGGGACCTGGCAGCCACTCTGCTTCCTCATCGCTGGCACACTCACCGGGGCAGCCTGCCTCTCAAAACCGCAATCAGCAGAGCCTTTGAAACGGCTACCACAACGAACATTCCCCAGCTAAGGTAAATTACAGCAATAGGGTAGTACCCTACCCGTCTAGCATACCCCACACTCGCACTTTAATAATCCACATGTCACTTAGCATTAACATTAACTTTACAATGTCACATAGGACTTGACTCACGGCAGGTGGGTGAGCGGGCCAGAAAAAAAAGGGAGGATCAGGGAATGTGTGATTTAGGACGTCACGTACCTAGACGCCTATAAGGAGGATCAAATTGAAGAAACTGAATGTAAATCTTACACATGTACCAATAGATGCAATTTTAAAAGTGATTGTATTATTTATACTACATACAACTGCAAAACATGAAATAAAATCTGTTTAAAAAACTCATGTAATTCCTTCCATATCAAAAAACAGAAATGGGTTTAAATGACTTCATTTGTGCAGAGATCACCAGATCAACTAAGCCCCACTGACCGAAGGATCAGACACTAAATTAACTGTAGGATCCTTTTCTTTGGCTGTTTTAATTTGTTATCTGTTTTAGTCTCTATTTTCTCTATTTCCACAAAATTGTTAAAATAAATGATAAAGAAAAACAGTGTTGTAAAAGTAATAGGATTTTCACATCATCGAAGGTATTTAAGTTGTAGTCCAGTGGCCGTGAATTATTCCAAGGTTATAAGTCTGAAAAGGATCCCATACTGGCGAACTAAAGAAAACCTTTTCTAGGAGCACTACCTAATCAGTCTTGCCTGCCACATCGCCAGTATTTGTGATAGACAAACTTATCAAAGACACCAAACGGGAGAAGAGCATTGCTGCAAGCCCAGTTAGAGACAAAAATACCTATGTTCACTTGCAGAAACAAATTCTAAAATTGTGGTGTTTATTACTATTACTAACAACAATATAGAAGCCAGCCACACAAGATTACACAACCCATTTGGCATTATTTTAAAAACTGGATCTACATACTGTTACTGTAATTTTAAAAATTGGATCTACATACTGTGGGTTTTGCCATTTTTTTTTAATTTAGTAGAAATATAACCATGTGTCTACGACAGGAATTTCAGTGGTGACTGACGAGGGCTTAAGCCACAATATGCTGCCAGGGCAGCCAAATGATAGATACATAGTTATATAAGGAAAATGTCACTTACCCAGTGTACATCTGTTCGTGGCATTAGTCGCTGCAGATTCACATGCTGTGCACATCCCGCCATCTGGTGTTGGGCTCGGAGTGTTACAAGTTGTTTTTCTTCGAAGAAGTCATTTTTCGAGTCACGAGACCGAGGGACTCCTCCCATTTCGACTCCATTGCGCATGGGCGTCGACTCCATCTTAGATTGTTTTCCCCGCAGAGGGTGAGGTAGGAGTTGTGTATGCTAGTAATAGTGCCCATGCAATGGAGTGAATACGTATGTACATAATGAAGTTTAAAGTAATATATTTACAAATTTACAAATGTTCAAGATCAACTTCTAAACGGCTACAGGCTCCCGGGGAGGCGGGTGGGCGCATGTGAATCTGCAGCGACTAATCCCACGAACAGATGTACACTGGGTAAGTGACATTTTCCGTTCGATGGCATGTGTAGCTGCAGATACACATGCTGTGCATAGACTAGTAAGCAGTTATCTCCCCAAAAGCGGTAGCTCAGCCTGTAGGAGTTGAAGTTGTTTGAAATAATGTTCGTAGTACAGCTTGACCTACTGTGGCTTGTTGTGCCGTTAACACATCTACACAGTAGTGTTTGGTAAATGTATGAGGCGTAGACCAAGTTGCTGCCTTACATATTTCGATCATTGGAATATTTCCTAGAAAGGCCATGGTAGCACCTTTTTTTCTGGTTGAGTGTGCCTTTGGTGTAATAGGCAGCTCTCTCTTTGCTTTAAGATAGCAGGTTTGAATACACTTAACTATCCATCTAGCAATGCCTTGTTTAGAAATTGGATTCCCTGTATGAGGTTTTTGGAAAGCAATAAATAGTTGTTTTGTTTTTCGAATTAGTTTTGTTCTGTCAATGTAGTACATTAGTGCTCTTTTGATGTCTAATGTATGCAGTGCTCTTTCAGCTACATAATCTGGCTGTGGGAAGAACACTGGTAATTCTACCATTTGATTCAAGTGGAACGGTGAGATCACTTTTGGTAAAACTTTTGGATTTGTCCGTAGAACTACTTTATGCTTGTGTATTTGAATAAATGGTTCTTGTATGGTAAATGCTTGAATTTCACTCACTCTTCTTAGAGATGTGATGGCAATCAAAAATGCAACTTTCCATGTTAAGTATTGCATTTCACAAGAGTGCATGGGCTCAAAAGGTGGACCCATGAGTCGTGTTCAGACAATGTTGAGGTTCCATGAAGGAACTGGTGGTGTTCGTGGTGGTATAATTCTCTTTAGGCCTTCCATAAATGCTTTTATGACTGGTATCCTAAATAATGAAGTTGAGTGCGTAATTTGCAGGTAGGCTAAAATTGCGGTCAGATGTATCTTTATTGAAGAGAAAGCTAGCTTTGACTTTTGCAATTGTAGTAAGTATCCTACTATATCTTTGGCAGATGCGTGTAAGGGTTGAATTTGATTATTATGGCAGTAATAAACAAATCTTTTCCACTTATTTGCATAGCAGTGTCTAGTGGTAGGTTTCCTAGCTTGTCTTATGACCTCCATACATTCTTGTGTGAGGTCTAGGTGTCCGAATTCTAGGATTTCAGGAGCCAAATTGCTAGATTCAGCGATGCTGGATTTGGATGTCTGATCTGTTGTTTGTGTTGTGTTAACAGATCTGGTCTGTTTGGTAGTTTGACATGAGGTACTACTGAGAGGTCTAGTAGTGTTGTGTACCAAGGTTGTCTTGCCCATGTCGGTGCTATTAGTATGAGTTTGAGTTTGTTTTGACTCAATTTGTTTACTAGATATGGAAGGAGTGGGAGAGGGGGAAAAGCGTAAGCAAATATCCCTGACCAGCTCATCCATAACGCATTGCCCTGAGACTGATCTTGTGGGTACCTGGATGCGAAGTTTTGGCATTTTGAGTTTTCTTTTGTTGCAAATAGATCTATTTGTGGTGTTCCCCACATTTGGAAGTAAGTGTTTAGTATTTGGGGGTGAA
The DNA here is from genome assembly GCF_031143425.1 of Pleurodeles waltl. Lineage (NCBI taxonomy): Eukaryota > Metazoa > Chordata > Amphibia > Caudata > Salamandridae > Pleurodeles > Pleurodeles waltl. The sequence goes on from NC_090447.1 coordinate 1,441,764,435, forward strand.
TCTCCCATTCGTGGATCTATTGGTGATCCCGAGAGATATTGTCTGCTAACTGGTTCTGAATTCCTGGAATAAATTGTGCTATTAGGTGAATGTGGTTGTGAATCGCCCAATGCCATATTTTCTGTGTTAGGAGACACAACTGTGTCGAGTGTGTGCCTCCCTGTTTGTTTAGGTAATACATTGTTGTCATGTTGTCTGTTTTGACAAGAATGTGTTTGTGTCTTATTATGGGTTGAAATGCTTTGAGCGCTAGAAATACCGCTAACAGTTCTAAGTGATTTATGTGAAACTGTTTTTGCTGTATGTCCCATTGTCCTTGGATGCTGTGTTGATTGAGGTGTGCTCCCCACCCTATCATGGAAGCATCTGTTGTTATTACGTATTGTGGCACTGAGTCTTGGAAAGGCCGCCCTTGGTTTAAATTTATACTGTTCCACCATTGAAGCGAGATGTATGTTTGGCGGTCTATCAACACCAGATCTAGAAGCTGACCCTGTGCTTGTGACCATTGTGATGCTAGGCACTGTTGTAAGGGCCGCATGTGCAACCTTGCGTTTGGGACAATGGCTATGCATGAAGACATCATGCCTAGTAGTTTCATCACCAGTTTGACTTGTATCTTTTGATTTGGATACATGGTCTGTATCACATTGTGAAATGTGTGAACTCTTTGTGGACTTGGAGTGGCAATCCCTTTTGCTGTGTTGATTGTTGCTCCTAAGTATTGCTGTGTTTGACACGGCAGAAGGTGTGACTGTGTAATTGATTGAGAAACCTAGTTTGTGGAGGATTTCTATGACATATTTTGTGTGTTGTGAACACCGTCTTAGCGTGTTGGTTTTTATTAACCAATCATCTAGGTACGGGAACACATGTATTTGCTGCCTTCTGATATGTGCAGCTACTACTGCTAGGCATTTTGTAAAAACTCTTAGTGCAGTTGTTATTCCGAATGGCAACACTTTGAATTGGTAATGTATCCCTTGGAATACAAACCTTAGGTACTTTGTGTGAAGGATGTATTGGTATATGGAAATATGCATCCTTTAGGTCTAGTGTTGTCATGTAGTCTTGTTGTTTGAGCAGTGGGATTACGTCTTGTAATGTAACCATGTGAAAGTGATCTGATTTGATGTAGGTATTTAATGTTCTGAGATCTAGTATAGGTCTCAGACTCTTGTCTTTTTTGGGTATCAGAAAGTACAGGGAGTAAACTCCTGTGTTTATTTGTTGTTTTGGTACTAACTCTATTTCTTCTTTTTGTAGCAATGCCTGAACTTCTAGTCCTAGAAGATCTATATGTTGTTTTGACATATTGTGTGTTTTCGGTGGGATGTTTGGAGGGAATTTGAGAAATTCTATGTAATAACCATGCTGGATAATTGCCAAGACCCAAGTGTCTGTTGTTATTTCCTCCCAATGTTTGTAAAACTTGGTTAGTCTCCCCCCCACAGGTGTTATGTGTTGGGGATTTGTGACATTGAAGTCACTGCTTGTTTGGAGGAGTTTTGGGACTTTGGAACTTTCCTCTATTCCTTTGAAATTGTCCCCCTCTATATTGTCCCCGAAAACCTCCCCGCTGATACTGGCTCTGGTAAGTGGGCTTTGTTTGTGAGGTTGTGGCTTCTGTGGTTTGCCCTCGAAACCCCCCTCGAAATTGTGTCTTTCGAAATGTGCCTCTGCTCTGTGGGGAGTAGAGTGCGCCCATGGCTTTGGCCGTGTCAGTGTCTTTCTTAAGTTTTTTGATCGCAGTGTCCACCTCCGGCCCAAACAACTGCTGTCCGTTGAATGGCATATTCAGCACAGCTTGCTGTATCTCTGGTTTAAATCCTGATGTACGCAGCCATGCATGTCTCCTTATTGTTACAGCTGTGTTGACAGTTCTAGCAGCTGTGTCTGCAGCATCCATTGCTGACCGTATCTGATTATTGGAGATACCCTGTCCTTCTTCTACTACTTGCTGCGCTCTTTTTTGGAACTCCTTGGGTAAATGTTCAATAAGGTGTTGCATCTCATCCCAATGGGCCCTATCATATCTGGCTAGCAAAGCTTGCGAATTTGCAATACGCCACTGGTTTGCTGCCTGTGCAGCCACCCTTTTGCCTGCAGCATCGAATTTTCGACTTTCTTTAGCTGGAGGTGGTGCATCTCCTGAAGTATGAGAGTTGGCTCTTTTGCGCGCTGCTCCCACTACAACAGAGTCTGGTGTTAGCTGTTGTGTAATGTACACTGGGTCTGTTGGTGGCGGTTTATATTTTTTTATCTACTCTTGGAGTAATGGCTCTCCCTTTAACAGGCTCCTCAAACACTTGTTTGGAGTGTTTTAGCATTCCGGGTAGCATAGGAAGACTCTGATATTGGCTGTGTGTGGACGACAGTGTATTAAAAAGAAAGTCGTCTTCAATGGGCTCTGAATGAAGGCTGACATTATGAAATGCAGCTGCTCTTGACACCACCTGTGCGTAGCCTGTACTATCCTCTGGTGGCGATGGTTTAGCTGGAAAGCATTCTGGACTATTATCTGACACTGGTGCGTCATAAAGGTCCCATGCGTCAGGGTCATCTTGACTCATTCCTGTATGAGTTGGGGATTGCATCATTGGTGGAGTGGCTACCGGTGATGGTTGCGGAGAGTGATGTGGGGATGGTGGCGGTGTTACTTGTTTAGCCACCTTTGCGTGTGGCTGTTTTTCTTTGTTTTGGAAGGCAAGCTTGCGTTTCATTTTGACTGGAGGAAGAGTGCTGATCTTTCCTGTATCTTTTTGAATAAAGAGCAGTCTTTGTGTGTGATCTGGCTCTATTGCCTGTAATTCCTGTCCAAATCTATGTGTCTTCATTTGTGTGGACAGTCCTTGTTCCTCAGTGTAGGAACTTGTTTTCGGTTCCGAGGCCGGATATTTCGGTACCGAAACCTTTTCGGCTGCTTTTTTCGGCTCTGACGAAACCTTTTTTACTTTCGGCGTCGTGCTCTCTCGGTGCCGACCCGTTTCGGTGCCGCTGTCTCGGTGCCGAATCTTCTCTGAGCCACTATCTCGGGCCCGAGATTGCTGTGTGCCGGTATCTCGACCGGAGTCGGATGACTTCGACACCAGCTCGCCCTTTTTCGGTGCCGATGAACGCTCACCTACTTTTTGGGTTAAGCCATGGCCTGTTGGCGGTGGCGTCCCCTGGGCTTTAGCGCTTTTCTCGTGAGTTCTTGGTTTCGACGTCTTACTCACGGTTTTCGGCGTTTCCTCTGGATCGATCTCCTCAGAGTCCGACTCCTGGGTGGAGAATGTTTCTTCCTCCTCCTCGAAACGCTCTTGTCCTGTCGGCGCCGACGCCATTTGCAGTCTTCTTGCTCTTCGGTCGCTGAGTGTCTTCCTGGACCGAAACGCTCGACAGGCCTCACAAGTGTCCTCCTTGTGTTCTGGTGACAAACACAAGTTACAGACCAGATGTTGATCTGTATATGGATACTTGTTATGGCATTTTGGACAGAAGCGGAATGGGGTCTGTTCCATCAGCCTTGAAGAGACACGTGGCCGGGCCGACCAGGCCCCGACGGGGATGGAAGAAAACCCCGAAGGGCCCCCGGAGCTCTTCTTAATTCGGTGTCGATCTGTTGTAACTAACCCGATACCGAACGCAAACAATACCGACGATTTTTCCGAGATTCTAACTAACTTTCCGACCCGAAACACGGAGCGAAAAGGAACAAGTCCGAACCCGATGGCGGAAAAAAACCAATCTAAGATGGAGTCGATGCCCATGCGCAATGGAGTCGAAATGGGAGGAGTCCCTCGGTCTTGTGACTCGAAAAAAGACTTCTTCGAAGAAAAACAACTTGTAACACTCCGAGCCCAACACCAGATGGCGGGAGGTGCACAGCATGTGTATCTGCAGCTACACATGCCATCGAACAATAATAAAAAATATATATTGTCAGTGGTTAGCCTGGAAATCTGACATGGTGTTGACCAGCTTCGAAAAACTATGTTTTAAGCCAATGGTGCCATGACAAAAATGCTAATATCACAAACAGTAGATACGTTGCTTATGGAGTTTACACAGTATTAAAGTTTGTAGAAAAAAATGATTGCTACATCACTGTCTTCCGTGAGGAAGCATTAAAAGTCATCAACTCCCAAATCATGTTTTGGGAAGAGGTAACACCATATCTTTTAGATCTGCATTTAAATGTAATCCTTTTAGTTCGTTTCTTAGGCATTACTGTACAGAATCTCAATATATATTCTATAGCCCAAAGATACTACTATTTAACATGAACTTCACAAGTAATGGATTGGATTTCATTCGTCTGGTTAAGGTTCCTTTTTGTAAGCATCTTCAAAAAGACATTTTACTTGAACAATTTTCAGCTATATTATGAATTTGATAAACATTTATTAAATGAAATTTATGTTCAACAATAAAAAATGGACACCTATACTGAGTTTGCGGTTAGACAGAAAAATCCAGTGCTATAAAATGTACTGCTAAACTACAAATTTTGCAACAAAATAATTTTATCACGGTTTTCGCACTATCTATAACTGCAGATTCCTCACCTCAGAATATCACCACCAGGTGCCAAACTGGATCAAGAGAATTTTGCAGCAGTGTTCCTCTGTGCCACTAGGTGGCATTGTGTGGCGCTGCCCTGGCTCCATAGTGCCCAAGTAAAAGAGCAGAGCCACCCGTGTGCTGATTTCAGTTTGTCTTTCTTTTCTGCTTCTCCGGATGCAGAACATGAACAGTTGGCCATTACAACTAACCTGAGCCCACTTCACAGAACAGGGAGTGGGGACAGTGTTGAGCAATCTGTGATTAGCTGGAGTATACAGTTCTTCTGATGGATACTTCTAACTGCAGAGTCCTTAGCTTACAATAAATACCAAAACAGTGCCGACCCAGGTAGATGGTCTGTGGAGCTGACCCAGACCAAAACATCTTACAGAACTGAGTAGGCGATGTGCTCTTCACACAGGACCTGGCTTGGTAATGCAGCAGTGGTTCATGAACGTATACACGGACGTACACATTGCAATATGGCAGATTTCAAGGCCTGGCAGTCCTCATACAAATGCAGTGGTAGCAGCCTTCGCCTTAGTAGTATGGGCTCTAGACTTTCTGAGGGCTTCTTCTTGGCCAGTGCGTAGCAGATCTTAATGGACTATCAAACTCAACAAGGTCCTCTTCTGCATTGCCTTCCCTTTCTTTTCTTTTTGCTCCAGAGAACCCCACAAAAAAAGTTGTGTACAAGCGATGATGGTCAGAACACTATTAAAAGTGCCACAGGAAAGCAAAAGCTACTGGGCTTAACCATGGGGGTTGAGGCCTTTTACTTCTGATGTCCTGGGATCCGATTCATGATGGATCCTGAGCAAATGAGCCAAGTACCCCTTCAGCACTTGATTCTCAGTGGTAGTGCGAGTTGAGCAGTTCAAGTCTTCCTGGGGGTGGGGAGGGGTTTGGGTAGACAACAGGGGGTGAACACAGACTCAAGTCAAAAATGTTCAGCAGCAACAATAAATATTCGTCCAGTCAAATACCTGCTTTTATGAAAAAAGGAAGTATTTATATATGAACATGAAGTACAATATGACATTCACAAATAATACACACAGTCCCTTAAGGTCAGGGCTTCAGTGTTTTATTTTGGAGCGAGGTGTGGGTTGGGAGGGAAAGGAAAGGGAAGAGGGAGGGGGGGTGAGGTAGGCATGGGGAGTCCCACTCCCCTCTCTCTAACAGTAGTGGTTATTCCCCATTCGCTGTAGGCAAGATTCATCTTATGGGCCACTAGTAGTGTCTCAGGAGTCCCACTCCAACAATTTATTAAGGCCAAATGTGTTCCAGCGCCAAAGCGTTATATGGTGGGCACGTTTCCCCAGGGCTGTTAGTTTTAACCGCACAAATAGGATCTCAGCGACCAGACTATCTGATTGCACCCCTCTGGGAGGCACTGAGGCTGCAGCAGTTGTCTCTGGTAAGTATCTCACATGCGTCTCGGGAGGGGCAGTAGTCAGGCGTCCTTGAGCTCCTCACAGGTGGACCAGCAGAGCCAAGGACCAGGGTGGGGAATGCGTGGAGGGTTGGGTGGTTTGGTCCTCGATGCTCTGCCGATGCTGGTAGGTTTCTCGAGATACTCCCAGCAGTTGGGGGGTTGAGATGCGCCTGGTCCTCAGCTGGGGCTTGGGTCACTACGGCAGTCTCCTCTTCACGACTGTCTCGACCAGACCACACGCTCCTTGCCTGGTCGTCCCCTCCGATATACGGAGTCAGTGTCTCCACTTTGTACATGAGATACAGCCCTAGCAGCTGAGCAGCAATCCTCAAAGTGGATACAGACTTACAACCTGCACCAGGGTGATGACTCAATTAGTGTTGCAATGATCACAGATCACTTAATTGTAGACATCCTCTGGCATACGGGTATTGCAGACTTTTCCCTACACACCGTCAATGATGCAATTGGTGCAGCATCTGCTTCCTCACACCTCTCTACAGGGATCCAATCGACCAGATCCCTCACTGGACCACACTCTATCAAACTCTTTCTTCTTCCTCATACGGCACACTGGTCTTGGCAAACATGCAAGCATTATTGCTCCAGGCTACAGGAAAAAGTGGTCTTGAAATCCCTGGGTGATGTCCTCTCTCCCTGCTGGGAGACCGGCAGACCTAGGTCCCCAATCCTGTCCACAGGCAGAAGTCTTGCAGAGCTTCTCCATCTTGCACAGCTCGACTGGCTGACTGACAGTTGACAATTTTGGGGGCCTCGAGCTCCCCTTCTCATAATCCATTCCCAAACATCAAAAGAGATTTCGAGTCCGAGTCTTTGAAGTTCATGTTTGGGGGTGGGAGGAGGTTTAGTTTTTTTTTTTTTTTTTTTTTTTTTTTAAAGTGCCCTCTCATCTGCCTTGCACTTTGTCCAGAAAGAAGTCTGTCACATCAGGAGTGACTCCAGAATACAAGCCACGTGAGTGATTCGCGTTTCACACTAAGATGTCAGCCACAGAGATTTGTATATCAAAAGGTTATCCCAGAATCTCAGACCTACTCTATGATCAGTCCCATCTATTTCCTGAGATGTGTCCAGGTCCCTTTCTAATGGCCTTTCTTCAAATCAAAGAGCACCCTTTGAAGTGTACCGAAGAGCCTGCCTCTCCCTTCCTCCAGTGTGTTCTATGCAGCTTCCAGGAATGTAGCAATCCATAAATCTGTCTGGGGGGGGGGGGGGGATTCCTCTACTTGCTCATTTTCCTACTGGTAACCCTGGGTCTCCCAAAATGGAACCCAGCATCTTTCATGTATTGTACCATTCACAGGCACAGTTACATCTTGCATTTGCAAATTATATAAGAGCGCTGCGCAGCACTACATCTTTCATAAAGAGTACCATTCACAAGCACACATGCACCCAGCACATGAATATCACATCCACGCACTGCGCCATCCCTGTACTGTATCATTCAAAAACACACATACCCAGGACATGTGTAACACCCACACAAGTACTGCGCAGAACTTCACCCCAAACCGATGTAGGCCAAAGGGGAGTTAAACTCGGAGCAGCGGAACTTTAAATAAGTGAGGCTGTAGGCCTCACTCCAGCTACACAGGTTGAAAAGGACCTGTTCGCTTTTACTGATTACTACACAGTATACTGCAACCAACACGTTAGTGCTGCCTAACTCATGGCAAAGGCAGTAGCCTTTCATCACAATGAGGGTAGTTGTTGGCCTCACCGCCCGGTCCAAAAAGACTGCAATCTGTGAGACAAGCCTATGCCACAGTACACACGCATGATCCATGTTCGCTTATGACAACAACAAAAATCAGCATTGGGGAGCCAGACATCATTACAGTTGACACTGAGGGCAGGGGTGCAACCCATCCCCAATGCAAGGTACTTTTCCGTCCCAGCAATGATCCTTGGAATGACCCAAGTAAAAGCTTACAGATCTATTGGGGTCCATGTAGCCTCTTCTCTTTCGAGAGGTGAAGGGAAGCAAAGAATAATGATGAAGTGATGGATTGCTCAGTGTGGAAGGGAACGTTGACTTTTGGTAAGAAACCTGCAGGAGTCTTCAGCACCAATTTCTTATGAAAAAACATGGTGTAGGTTAGTTGCACCCACAGTTCCTGCAATTCACTCATGAGATGGGCTGACGTATTCGCAGTAAGGAAGACAGCCATCAAGGTCAGGGGATGCAGTCAGCATCTATGCATAGGCAAGGAGGGTGTACATGAGGAATTTCAAGTCCCACTGTGGCATCACAAAATCCTTGAGATAGACGTGTGTGTTCAAACCTTTAATACATTTTCATTACAACAGTTTATCTAAACAAGGATGATTGGGCTGAAAGGTTAGACAAATAACCTTTAACAGTGGCCACTGCAGGGCATTATGAGGCTAATGACAAAACAAACTAAAGGACATTCAACAGCTTTGCCTTTAAGGGGTCAGTGTCCCTGGCACCACACCAGGTTACAAATTCATCCGAGCACCCAGCAAAAATGTATTCTGTAGAGGGCCATCTGGCAGGAAGGATGACATCCGCTACTCCAGGCAGCAAATAAAATGCAGTCAGTTATCCCTGCTCAGCTTACACATATGGAGGTGTAAACTGTGTATATCTGATTGTAGGGCCTGGTCCTGCTGCTGCAATAGGAGGTCCTCATGAAATGGTAGCCTAATCTAAGAACAAGTGCTCATGCTCACTCTCCTGGCTATATCCAGGTCCTATACGTAGACTTGAGGCCGATCATTCTTGATCTTCAGAACTCAGGAGTTTAATGGTCCAATCCAGCCGGAAGGCGCCCCCCAACAAGTGTTCTTGCAGAAACTCCAATGGGCACAATTGTCAATACTATGCGTTCTCAACATAGGCAAGATTTCATGTGCCAGTTTGGGATACAGACGTCACTCACGATCTGACCGATGTCATCTGCTCAGTTAGTCCCCTCTGGCATTCACTGACCAGTGCACTGGCACTTCAGTTAATCCCGTGATAAAGTCTCCTGGTACAGGACTAAGGGTCCAACTCCTCCCTGCTTGTTGCAGAACCACATGGCAATGGTGTTGTCAGTAAGAACATGCAGCAGTCTACGAGTCCAGCCTTAATGGACTGAAAGAATGCATTCAGGATCAGGCAAATAGCCTGCAGCTCCGGTAGGTTGACGTGGGGTTAGCTCTTCATTGCAGAACAAAGTCCTCTGATCTCAGCACCACCCACCAACCCCCCCAGCCTCCACAGATGTTCTCCTACCCTCCACCCCAGCAGTGATGTGGCTGTTTTTACTGTCAGGTCTGGGTGTAGGGGGGGTGAAGAGTAGCCAACTGCAGTTTAAATTGTGATCAGTCTACCATGACTGCAGATCTAGTCCAGTCTCCTCTGAGTCCTGGATGATGTCTGGAAGGTGGCCTTGATGTTGGTTCCACTGGGATTTCAGGTTACACTGCAAGGCTCGAATGTGCCTTTTGGAGTACTTGACAAGAAGGATGCAAGAGGTCAAGAACCCTCAGACCCACCCTCACCTGGATTGAGGTTTGAGCAAGAAACATTGGAATCACAGCCCAGATGGCCTGTACACAAGATACAGCCGCAGAGGGAAGGCTGTGAAATGCACTGTATCCAGGATCGCTTCTATGAATGGAAGCCCCTATTAGGAAATCACGTGAAATTTCGTCTTGTTCATGGTGAAAAGAAACAATGTAAAGCCAAAGAGGCCCAAAGATACGGGGGACTGCTTGAAAGATCTCACAGGCCCTATCCTCAAGTGCCTGCATGTATCGACTCAGACAGACTTCATTTGTCAAGCTGGCAAAGGAAAACATGAATTCTCTATCAAAAGGTTTGGCTGGAAATGAATTAATCCTCACCTTCAGCGTTAATATACTGGGGTATACCCTGCTTTGTCACAGGTTCAGAACCAGAGACAAGAAGATATGGAGACTGCTGACAGCTGCAACACGGTAAATGCACAGGGTTAAACTCAGGTTTCACATCAACAGGTTGCGCTTTTGTAATATAGTGAAATATATTTAAATTTGAGCTGAGGTCAGTTCTGATGTGGATCTGACATTGACATGAGCACTGGCTCATCCCCCAGCACCAGTAGCATTGGCACAAGTGTCAGGAACCGGCATGGATCTCGTAGCAGGTGTGGATGCCTGTACCAGAGTTACTAGGCAGATGGCAACAGGGAGACGACTGATGGTGGTAACTCAACTAGAGGCCCCACGTTTCTGTGGTGCACTAAAGGCAAACCAGAGGGAGATGGAAGCACACACAGTTTGCAGCATTGCTTCTTTGACTAGCTCTATCTGCTACATGGTCAATGATGCCCCAGAAAACTCCAGGCAGTTCAGGACCCAGTTACGTAGGTATTCTGTGGCTGGTGACCCACTGCGCAAATGACATCTTGGCGCCCTCATGCCTTCTCTTTGGAGTCAGAAGTGGTATGGGTCGAGTCTCACGCCATGTATTTATGCTTGCAGCGGGATCTGTGGTTGTATTTGGCAACATATAACTTTTTGCCAGCCACTCTCAGATTGTCTTCTGATGAGTTAGGGTGCACTTGTCACATAGAGTCATGTGCAGAGCCCAGGTACCAAACCTACACATCATACTGTAAATTACCAACATCTGCTTCCTGCAGATACAGCATGGCTTGAAGTTGTTTGTTTTGGTGGGAAAATCATTCCATAACAAATTATGAAAACATTTTTGGAGTCATCAAAATAGTCAGGATCAGTCTGAAGGCACTGAAAGAAAAAAAAAAAAAGAAATTAACGTCAGCATGCAGGGGTGATGCTTATATGAAGCTCTGCTCAGTCACTTCAGAGCCAGTATGGAGCCAACATGAAGCCGCACGATGTCACCAAATGGCACGTGGGAGCAGTGGAACAGTATTCTTCAGTTCCAGGATAGCACCTGGGGATAGTAGCCTAAGGTGAGTAATCTGCAGGTAGACGTATACATAAAAATAAACATACATTTTGTATCACCGTTTGTAAAAGATCCAAGAAAAGCACTGAATGTCACTGAAAAGAATTAAACATAACTGAAATTTTAGTATGAATATTCAGACAAATGTCGTTTATTTAAAAAAACACATCCATCTATTTTTCGTGTGCAGAAACTGCAGAGGTTTACACCAAGGAACAAAACTAAACACTCTTCCTAAAGACATACTTCCTTTTGCTGAAATGGTTGAAAGATTGCCGATTCTATTTGCATAAATCTTATCTTTCTAAAAGATATCACAGTGCATTTTAAACGAGAAGAAAACCTCTTAATTTAGCTTGCTCATAGGCCAGGTGCGAATTGTGTGTGCAAACTATCACTTCACAAAGCTCATTTCAGTAGAGAAGACCACATGCAAAACGAACTCAGGGTAGTCTTTTTGCTATTCTGATCTCACCTGCTTGCAAAACATGCCTGTGCCGGGTGACTAGCTGTTGAAAAAGCCTGCTCATGTCGTCAAAACAAGGAGACCGCACAAAGGTGGTTCCGTGCCAGGTGATTAGCTACAAAAGTACTCACAGCATCAAAAAAGAGAGAAGAGTTCTGGAAAGTGGATCTCTGTGAGGTGTGTAAACGTTAAAAATAATTAGTTGAATTGATAAATGCCAAAGGAAAAAATATTTAAAAAAAAAAAAAAAACACTAGCCACATGTGGGCCCTGTGCCTGGTGACTAGCTGAAAAACAGACCTTGCTCACAGTCACACATTCAAATATAAAGCACATGAAGCACACGGGCCCTGTGCCACATGGCTGGCTGGAAAAAAACATGCTTGTCATACGGAGAGAGAGAGAAATGGAAGCAGCTGGGTTCTGCGCCATATGACTCACAGGAACAGACCACCACTTTCTGGGACGACGGGGTGGGGAAAAATAAATCTGTGCTTACTGACCCACACATTCAGGTACAATTCTGAGTTTGGCATGAAGTGGTACATTTTCAGACTGCCTTTGCCTACCCTGCAGACGGACCAATAGCAAAATGCGGCAGTTCTTAAATATGGACCAGGAGTTATCTTGAGCAGCATGTCTCAGCTCCTGATGTCCTGTCTGGGTTCTAGGCACTGAAAAGATCAACTGCAGAAAATAAATTGTTCAGTTAAGTTAGTCTTTTGACACGCTGCAATAATGCCAAACCTGTTTTTACAGTCTAGGCAGTGGATACCTCTTGTTTGAAATAAGGTATTGTCCTCTTTATGACTGTGGTAAAAGCACAATTAGTCTGCAATACTTCTCTAGACAGAGTGGAATAACTTATTTCACAGAGGCAGGCTTTGAGAAGATCCTTGTACATGGAATGGATTTAAGAGCAAATTATGGCAGTACTTAAATTAATAATGACAGGTTCAGAAGGAAAGATGCACAAATGGAGCAATGATCTCCCATTCCAAAGTGTGTAGGAACACAGGAGTCAGAATTCCTGACCATTGTGGTTGTGTCCTCACCACTACTTTTAGGCAGACTTCTTAATCCAGTGCATGCCACAAAGTATTTCACAGGCTTATGTAGCAATGCTCCTGAGCTCATATCTTAATGAGGCAAAACGTGCGAAGCGCAAGGTGTCGCTGCACCTCAGAGAATTCTGTCCAGAATATGTTCAGAGGCAAGCTATGATCAGAAAACCACATTTCAACATGCCTGTGGTACGCCAACTTGCACATACAAAAGGGTCAAATCCATGTGGAAAGACTTGAAACCAATCAATGCCTGGGACAGGAAGAAGTTGTGCAGTTATGTCAGGATCACACAGACTCTCCGCTCAAAATAAGATTCTTTGTGCCAGCATTTAACGTTCTGGGGTCTCAGCACCAAATCCCACAGTTTGGTGCAACAACACAAGAACATTTCAACATTTCCACAACTTAACAATGTCTTCTGCCTGATGTATAGTTGTGTCCCCTGCCCTGATGAAGAGGGTGCTTAGAGGGACAGAAATGTTCACTGACTGATGTATAATTGTGTCCAGACTGTATACCTATGGTACAGACTCGGATTTTCGGTCATGCCACATACTAATCCCTTGTGTGCAGATTGACGTAGGCTTGCCCTTTGGCAATGATGGACTCTGGTCCTCGTCCGGAAGAGACAGGGGGCATAGCAACTGCACCCTCATGGTAAGAGGTGAAATACTGCCCCTGCAATACGTTTCATGAGTGATTGTGGTGGTGACACTTACATGCCCATTCATAAAAATGTCGGCTGCTCTTGATGAACTCAACATTCTGTGCACTGTACATGTATGTGTGAGCTGGTATTAATGTTGTCCATGCACACGTGATACAGGCATGCAGGTCCCATGGAGTACAAGATGGAGGACAGGTTTCTTTCTTCAGACAGCATATTTGTATTGCTAGCATCTACTATCTATATGCTTCTGGTACTCGCTTCATCTAACCTGGTAAGAAATCAGAGTAATGTGAAGAGTGATGTGATGTTTTGTTTCTTATATAATAGAGCTTGATAAAAAACAATTCCATGCTGTACATTGGGTGCTAAGGGGTGGGGGAGGAGGACATCCGGAGAACAACTTACCTTTCATTCTATACTATGATTTGGTACATATGGGCTGTGTACTTATAAACAGACTTATATGCAGACCTGAGCTACATTAGTAAATCTGGATAGTGTTTAAGTGCACCAACTATGCACAGGCCTGGGCTACATTAGTAAATGTGGGACGTGTGTTTTTGAACATCTATACCAAGACCCAAACTACATTAAAACATTTGTCACTGTGTAAGTGCACTAAATAAATAATTATAAAACTGGAAAGTGAACAGTTTACAATTATAGACAGTACTCAGTTATTTGCAAGTTTACTTCCTCTGTGTTTCAACAATAATGGGTAAAGGCATGTATGAACAGGGTACCACATCTCTTGTTAAGTTACCATCAGCACTACCTAACAAAAGAGCGGCAGCAGGCTAAATCTCATGAAAGGATAAGTGACACAGAGAAAGAATCTAAATGCTGAACGAGTGAGCCAACTCCTCTAGGGGTTGAACATACAGACTGAAAAGAATGGGCAAACAAGTGAACCAATGAGTAATCCAACAGGTGACGGGAGCATTACACTGAATACGGAGGAGACTAACTGGATGAGACACCCACTCAAAATGACCTGAATCACTCCAGAACAGCATGACCGAAGCCTGCAGTGGCGAGCATATTTATCAGAGTAGTTTGGCTAACCACAAAGCAGACCGATTCAGTAACAGGATCCCCACACCATCTAACAGCACATAGCTCGCCCAGTGTAGCCAAGTAAGGTAGATGCTATATATTATTTGGAACAAGCGCCACTTGTGAGCAATCAAGGGCTGTATGAGTGTCTAGCGAGCCGCTGAGCCATTTAGTCGTTTCTCCGTTAGCATGGAGATGGTAATGAGCCTTTGTTTTTCAAGTTGTTATGGTCCACCCTATTTTTTTATTTTTTTTTGCGGGAAGGCCATTTTCACTAATCTCCGAGACCTGGTCTAAAGAAAAAGACAGATTTATTATTTCAAATGCAGAAGTGTAAATTGTAGGGTAATTGTAAAGCATGCCTGTCAGGCAGGCACGGCTCACTTAGCGATCCAGATTTTAAACAAGAAGTAGCCAGGCTAACCTTTGTAACCATCTTAACAGGAAGGACAAAAAAGCAAACAAACCCTCAGCCTCTCTGGAACCCTGGATCTGACTGCTTGATGGGCTTCAACTTGGATACAGTAGCAGATGTTTGCTACCTTCTTGCGAAAAGAGAATGTACAAACCATCACAAAGAGCTTGAGAAGGGGGCAATACTGGGCCTGCTGTTAGCGGGGAACAAAAAAGTAAAAAAGAATATGCAGTATTTGAAGAAGCATTGAAAGGTGGTAATTGTGGCTTTGGTCACTCCCTGGAAGTTCTTACTGTGCCTGAGCTGTGCCTCGTATTAGAATTGCACCCCATGAAAACAGGCACCGTTTTCTGCCTGTGTAGGCACCAATGTTCTGTGTTAACATCCACAGTGTACCCGCGACGTAAATTCCTACCATTAGTGAAGGGGAAAGGCCTTCTAAAAGGAGGAGTATGGAGATCAATCAACTTGTTAATGCGCTTGACAGACGTTGCAGGTGTTGAGACATCACCCAATCACCATTTGGGGAGGCTAGCCTGTAGCCCCTCACCATCATAGCATCAACATTTCATGAATGCAAAGTGGACAGAAATGCCTATCTAAGTGGTCTACTTCATACTTACAATGTGAACACCTCTTCCCATGAAAGGTTTGTAGTGTTTTGTGCAACTGGCGTTGAAAACTTCTGCAAAGGGTTGTTCAGCTGTACTACGCAGACTGTACTAACGCTGCCTGTATGGAGGAAGCAAGAGGGAAAAGTAAGAAGAGTAAATCAGTGATGGCCTCCCACTGTAGAAAACAACATTCATAAGGATCAGTAACTGTTGAGTAACATAGGTTGAGTTACATTGCATCCTTTTTAAGAAGACTAGCTTGCTTAGAAACAGCTAACTTCCAGGAGAAAACTAGTTCTTAAGCAGTAAAAGAGCAAGGGTGATGCGCCCATCCACTCCACTTGGGAAGTAGCGATGACACTACATATAACTGGGCCTATAATAAAATAACTTGCTTATGTCTAATTTCTAAAACTAATCAACACCTGAATGGGCATCGGAATCTCTTATCATATAAAAAACAAAATACAACAGAATAAAATCACAAAATGCAAAGTATGTAAGTAACAGCACATCCAAAATACAAGTTGCAGACTAACAAAGTGCCACCTCCCAACGAGCTCTCAAGTTTGCAAATGTCTGAGTGTCGTAATCAATCCCTGCGTTTTACTTTGCACTCTGGGAGCCATAGTCCTGCATTTATAATAAGATAAACAGGAAGACAAGTCTAATAATGCAAAGCAAAACAAAACTATAGACAGGACGATTTCTCATGCGAGGACTTGTGCAAATTAACAGCTCTGCTCCAAGCATTTGGCAATCAACTGCAGGCAAAACTTATAAACTATTCCTGAGGGCCACATGATGTATTCTGCCTGATACAGATGTCTTCTCCTGAACCATATTCTTTAAACAGCACCAGGTTGTCCTGGGGCTAGGGTACAATTAATAAGCATCAAAAATATATATTCTTTGAAAACGTACTCTGAAAGGGCTTGAGGTGCATCTCCTTGGTTATGTTAAGCTTTGCGGTTTTTGTGCAGCCCAATATTTATCTCTTACACTGCAATTAGGAAAAGGTACAGGAAAGGAGATAACGAGGTCTGGTACTTTGTGTATGTCACTTGGTTCCTTCCTTGTTCTGGAGTCGTGTCTTACCAGGAAATGTTATCAAGGTACTGAGCTGATAACAAGAAGTTCCTGGTGGGACACTGACTCACAAAACTGACTGTCTAACTGATGTACTGACCAGTATAATAACTGGTGCAGAATGGAGATGCTGAACCCTGTGAAGAAGTACTTTGCACTGGGGAGCATTCCAGCCTGAAGAAGGCACAATGTGGAGAGATTGGGCCCATTAGAGAAGTGTTCTGTGATGTGCCAGTGTCCAGGCTGAGGAAGACAGTGTGAAGAGACTGAGTCCAACAGAGAGGGCATAAGAGTCAGGCTGACAAAGTTACAAAGAACAGGCATCATTCTGGGGCTGCTTAGTGTGTCTGACATTGTGTACTTTCTAGTTGTAATATGAAGGTGGGAAATTAGGACCTTCCACTTGTCTGCTGAGGAGCAGATACAACTTCAGGATAAGGAATCCCCTGCAACAACATCGACATGTGTGATACTCTGCACTTTGAGTAGAATCTTGGTGTTCTGGCATTGACCTGTTCTGGTTCAGAGATACAATTTATGTTTAATGATTGAAATATATTTTTGCAATAGTGACAACAACAAGATTATTCCAGGAGCTGCGCACTACTAAATGACCTTACGACAAGCACATTTGTGTAGCGATAGTTTGCTTCTGCGTGCAGGGAGTCTAGTGCCATTCTCCCTCACGTGCAAGATGACTCACCGAGAGCAGCATGGAGACCCTAGGTAGCCCTTCCTCCACTGCATGTGTCTGCATTATATTGTATATTAGCCACTCTCTGATGAGCACCATTACCTCACTTAACTTTTTAAGTATTTCTGCTCAGGGCTTTGCTTTTGGCCAGGGCAGGTCCTGTTAATGAGTGTGGAATGGTGAACTAACTTTGCATTCAAGGCTAGAAAAGCTGTCTTTAAAGAAAAAATATGGTTTGAAGAGGAGGACTGAGAACTACAAAAAATATAGCAACAGAAAAAGGACCTGTTTTAATGTAAGGAAATGTAAATGTTGGAACGCTTACAATTGATTGAATGTGAAAAAAACACTTTGATCTCTGTGTATGAGACTGAGTTTTGTAGAGAATCTGGTGGTTCCTTCACCCTGCTCATTGACAAGATGTTACGATGATGAAAAAAGGGAAATGTGAGTTTAAACTGTGCTGACATTTAGTCACTGCAATCTTAGGTATTGACCACCAACGTTGCGTAAAGTCAATGTGAGGAAATACATTGCATTTATACTGCTGTTGGAATGCCACCAATTGGTTGTATTAATCTATTAAGTCTTCATGGGATAGATTGTTTACCAGAAGTGTCATGTTTCATAAACCAGAAGAATAGTATGAAGAGTTATGCAATGTTTACTTAGAGGAGTACTGCCAATAAGTACTTTTCGATGGCTTCTTGTGCATGTTTATTGCGCAGAATGTTCCTACGTTCCTGTTTAGCTGTGATGATTACTATTAATTGGACTTCGTATCACGTGCCAGTTCTTACTTTTTGTTCGGCTGGTCGTGTGGTGGTCATCACTAGTTATGCCCATTTTCTACTACCTTACTTGGGAGTAGGTGGGGATTGGGGTAGGGAGGCAAAAGTTGTACATTAAGATGTCTTTCATCCTGATGTGCCAGTTTCTTGCAGGGTGGCAACTGGCTGGCTGAAGACAGACTGAACAGAGTTGTGCAGAGTGAGACTAGGTGGGGGGTGGGTCTTTGCTTGGGTCTAAGGCACTCCGCAGAAAAGCAATTATGCACCCATTTAAAAGTGCTATGCAGGGTAAGGCGGTCTGATGCGCAGTGTTGCTGCTTGAGAAGGTTTTGGATTGTGACAGTCTGGTGTTTGGACTACATTAGTTGAATAGTTGTTCGACTTGTCGTGAATCATGGTGTTTGAGACAGGGGTGTATTCGTTTAGTTTGGTTGTTAAAGAATAGACACGTGCTTTATCTTTTTGTCAATTGGTCTCTTCCTTGTCCTGATGACCTCGATCTGTTTTTGATGTCATTGGGTTCCTAAAGATAGTGTTGGCTGGACTGGGAGGAGCTACGCAGAAGATAACGACATCTTTCCATCGAAGAGTCACAGTAAATGTAAGGACTCTTCACCGCCAGCAATGCAACTGCCACTGTGTAGTAGACACTTGGAAAAATGGAACTCTTAGGGAGGTGACAAAAGTAAATCAAACGTTTATTTGACCGAACACACCTCGAGAGTCTAGGTCACATTGGCACATACCTAATTAGGTTTGCAAGCGGAACTACATCAACGCTACGTGCCTGTTAGGTATTTTATAGTCATTGAGCACTAATTATCCAGGGATGTTGAGCAGAAGTCAAGTCTCTGGACTTTATTTTTAAAAGTTTTAAAAACAAAAATACACAAAACGTAAATCTCCACTTTGCTCCTCATATTGGATTTTGTTCTTTTTTTTTTCTTCTAGAATTCACAAAGGTTTTCTGCATCTGGAAAACTGCTGTGAATTCCTCATAGTTTTTAATGGTAGGCGTGGGGAGCGTTGCATCCTAAACCGTGCATATCCTACAACTGTGTCCAGGTGTGGAAAAATACCTTTGCATTAGTGCAACTGCACTTTATTTCGTCAAGGGGAAAAAGTGTATCCCTGAGGAGATACCTTCCACCTCACCCTAATACTATTCCCCCACCGATTTTGAGACTGTTCTCCGTCCATCCGTTCAGGATGTGCGCTGCACAAAATCCGCTCCTGTGTTTCATGTAATAAACTTTAATTTTGTTCTCTGCATAATAACAATCTAGGGCTAGGCCACATATAGGATACACATGACAACTAATTGAGTGTCTGTTCACTAATAGCATTGTCAAAGTTTCTCAGTTTCGGTTTCACTTTTAATCAATACTTCTTGATGCAGAGATACAATCTGATGCACGAAGATGAAACACTTTTGCATGTTAAATAAGTTGTGTTTTTGTGCATTTTGCAGACACCTTACCATATTTTAAAATGATGCTTGTTGTATGGTGTAAGATGTTCTGTGCTCAGCTTGTGAAGAGGTTCTTACAGCCAGAACCAACCCTTGGCAAGGCCCTCCTTAATTTGTTGGCTCACCCACCTCTAATAATAACATGGACAGGGCCTGGCTGTGGTGGTGAGTGTCATTATCAAAAGTGTTTTCCTCCCACATTTTCTCCAGAGATTGAAAATAGAATATAATAAGGTGAATGCACATATAATAGCCCCTGTGTGATAAAGTGACAGAGTAATGTGACGAATTATGAAAAACAGGCTTGGATGGCTGCTTGCACACCTTTTCAGATCGTGGCAAGATCACTGACCTTCAATAAAGATATCTCAGTAGGTTAGGGCACCTGCAACACAGACCGGTGTTAATTTTACAGATAACCTCACAGTCATGTTGATGTATGCAGATTGGGGGACAAGAGATAGTGACCCAAAATCCACCCACACCATTAGTTTTTAACCCTGCCAAGGGGGGTACCGAAAATAAATTTCAGGAGGGTACACCCCCCCTTGGACAGTTTTAATTTTGAGGTGCAGAAATAGATCCCTTCGGACATAGGGTACAATCCCTACTACAAACATACACACTTTGCTCCACTTGGGATGTTGGTCTGCACCAGAGCGTAGTAGCGCGCCAAATGATGAAGTGTGCCACTATTCAGTGGGTGAGTCAATTTAAAAAAAAAAAAACTCACAGGGTTCCCAGGGTCATATATATTTCTAGTTAAAACTTCCAGGAAGAAGAATTTCATATTCCAATGTTCCTCTCTTTTCAGTGTGCGAGGTTAACAGTAGGAGGGGAGGTATGAGGGAAGGGGTACCTCTTGCCCCTCCCGTGTGTGAGAATCCTTCATTTTACAAGTAGAAGGATTAAATCTCAGACAACTGACACAACCCTTTAACTTTCCAAAATGAATCGATGACACCTGTTATAAATAGTATTATGATTATCAGTAATACTATGAATTTTCATCTTCGATATACTTTTTGCCACAAACTGAATTTCATCAGATTACATTAGTAGTCCATGTTTAAGTCTTTATTACTCAATTAAATGTTCTTGACTTTGAAAAGGTGAACAGCTAAGCTATCGGCATTCAAATTGGAAAACTATAAGTTATTCATCTGAGATATAATACATATCGTAACACCAAGTGTATTTTAACTATTACTTATGAAGTCAAAACGCTTCTTTTGTTCCCACTGAACAGTGCCAGACCGCTGCCTCTACCTATGCATAGATTGTGCAAGCATCTTGTGGGTGGTTAGATGCAGATAGCAGTCTTGTCACCGGTTGTTTTATTTGGCGATTAGCATCTCAATTTCTGTCACAATAAGCAAAGCCAATAGGTCTATCCCACAAGACGTACTGGCACAGCCAATAGCGCACAGGGACAAGCTGGAAAACACCTGCACTCTTGTTGTGTACTGAAATAATGAAAAAATCGCCTGAACCAGGAGCAGTGGTAGGACACAAGTAATGGGTCCATGCTCCAGGGGAAGGGCAAACCCAAGAAGAGGAAGTGAAGTTGACACGAGCTCATAAATCAGAAGCAGGCAATGAGAGACAATGAAGTCAACCAACGGTAAGCCATGGGCAGGTTCTAAGCTCACTGTAAGGTAGCAAAATATCTTGCAACACACGCACGGTCTTTGGCGAGAGTTAAAACAGGGTAACTGTAACATCAGTTATTTACAGCCCTGAGACAGGTCAAAGCAGCCTTGCCAAATTTCCCAGGCCCATCTGTGGCTCTCGTTCAGATTTCTTCTTCGCATTCTGGAAGCTTGTCATTCTGGCCTTTTAATAGAATAAGCAAAGACTACTTCCCCCAGAAATCAAAGACAAAAATCAGGACTGGACCAGCTGTCACACGTGGACCTGGTAAACTTGGCAGCTATGTTCACCAACGCTGTAACAAGGTACCCTATGCAAATATGCGCCACTGTCATGGTAACTCCCCCCACCCCTAATACTGTGTCGGAAAGAACACAAACGTGGGCGGTGCACAGTGAGCGCATACAAGCCAACCCTCCCGATTCAGGCAGGCGACTACCAATTTCAAGGCTAGCCTCCGGATTCCTGCATGTAAAAACTCGATTTCTCTGTGGGTTTCAGCTGACAGGGCCTGGTCTTGTGTAACTCGTAGTATGCACTGCCAGTAACCTGCTCCTGCAGGCCAGTGCACAGCGCTTGCATCACACTATCTGCCTGCCTTAGCACTTTCTCCTTGCTCCTGACAAGTAAGGAAAAAACACATATACACTTTCTAATAACCGATCCTGAAGCAGCAGACCTGCAATACCACAGTAACCCAATTCAGGCCCCAATAGAAGTTAATGGGGGAAATCCATTCTCTCGAATTTTTCCTAGAAATCTCCCACTTTTCTCTTCTAAAATGTTGGCATGTACGCGAGCGGCTCCTTTAGTGAGTTTCAGTGGTTTAGTCAAAAGGTTCTAAATAACCCCATGCCAATTTAAAAAGCAATTGGTAATTGCACGTTTTCAAAATGATGAAACGCTCAACGTTCGGTTCATTTCGACCTTTGACATCACAGTTATCAGAAGCAAACCAGGGGGCCGTTCTGGATGTCCACGCTGCCGTAGCAGCCTGCCTTCCGATAGGAGGCTGCCGTGCCCCTCATTTATGTTCCGTCTCGCAGACGTTTCCTGACGACAAGTAATGACCCGTTTCCATTTCTTCTGAAGCGCTCGCGTGCGCCAGGCGTGCCAATTGCTCCTTATCTCAGGAATGCAGGCGACCGGTGCGCATGCGCACACGTGCCCGCCCGCCACCGCGCGCCACCGTCTGAGATAAGGAGCCTTCGATGCAAGGAAGGCTTGGGTGTGAACGGAGGCGTCGACAGTCTGTACCTGCGAGGGCCGACGCACTCTGCATACCAACTGCACATTCGGGATGCAGTGCAAGGCAAGCATCGGCTCGCCTGACTGTTTCTGGCCTACTGCGTTTGAGGGCCGAGCCTGTATTTTATCTGTGCAACCTGATGCTGTCAGTGTAAGGTATCTGCGTACTTGTGAAGTCCTCACTGTCACTGTATACCGACGTGGACTGCACTTTTAATATCCAGGCCAGAGGGAAAAATGGTAAAGTCAAAATAACATAAGTTTTCCCATTTTTAAATATATAATTTATATAGCAAATACAAGAAGAAATACCTTACCTTTTTTAAACCATCGAAATCGCTTTTAAAAAATAATTATTAAAATAAACGAGCAGAACCGCCATGTTAAAAAGAAGAGTATCATCTCTGGTCCTTTCAGAATCTCAAAACAGGAACACATGGTTCAAGGATAAAGTTGGAAACCTTACCTGAGCACCTTCCAGAAGTCCTGGTTTTTTAGTCACGCGCACAATGCGTTCTTTGACGTTTAGCTTCGTTTTAACATTAAAAAGTATCGTTTTTATTGAAGCACGCAACCCGCTGGTGGCTAAAATGCTAGAACTGACTAACGGTGCTTCACGTGACACGGATGCACTTGGCAGCTATGTAGTTGCTTTCAAACAACGGACTGTTAAAGGGGTTGTGCATATGTAGGAAAGTACCATCTTGCCTGGCATGTTACCCCCATTTTCACTGTATGTATGTTTGTTTTTGCCTATGTGTTAATGGGATCCTGCTAGGCAGGACCCCAGTGCTCATAATGTATGCCCTGTATGTGTTCCCTGTGTGGTGCCTAACTATCACTGAGACTCTGCAAACCAGAACCTCAGTGTTTATGCTCTCTCTGCCTTTTAAAATTGTCACTGCAGGCTAGTGAATAATTTTACCAATTCTCATTGGCACACTGGAACACCCTTATAATTCCCTTGTATATGGTACCTAGGTACCCAGGGTATTGGGGATCCAGGCGATCCCTATGGGCTGCAGCATTTCTTTTGCCACCCATAGGGAACTCAGACAATTCTTACACAGGACTGCCACTGCAGCCTGAGTGAAATAACGTCCACGTTATTTCACAGACATTTTTCACTGCACATAAGTAACTTATAAGTCACCTATATGACTAACCCTCACTTGATGAAGGTTAGGTGCAAAGTTACTTAGTGTGTGGGCACCCTGGCACTAGCCAAGGTGCCCCCACATTGTTCAGGGCAAATTCCCCGGACTTTGTGAGTGCGGGGACACCATTACACGCGTGCACTACATATAGGTCACTACCTATATGTAGCGTCACAATGGTAACTCTGAACATGGCCATGTAACATGTCTAGGATCATGGACTTGTCACCCCAATACCATTCTGGTATTGGGGGGACAATTCCATGGATCCCCCGGGTCTCTAGCGCAGAACCCGGGTACTGCCAAGCTGCCTTTCCGGGGTCTCCACTGCAGCTACTGCTGCTGCCAACCCCTCAGACAGGTTTCTGCCTCCCTGGGGCCTGGGCAGCCTGGTCCCAGGAAGGCACAACAAAGGATTTCCTCTGAGAGAGGGTGTTACACCCTCACCCTTTGGAAATAGTTGTGAAGGGCTGGGGAGGAGTAGCCTCCCCCAGCCTCTGGAAATGCTTTGATGGGCACAGATGGTGCCCTCTCTGCATAAGCCAGTTTACACCAGTTCAGGGATCCCCCAGCCCTGCTCTGGCACGAAACTGGACAAAGGAAAGGGGAGTGACCACTCCCCTGACCAGCACCTCCCAGGGGAGGTGCCCAGAGCTCCTCCAGTGTGTCCCAGACCTCTGCCATCATGGATACAGAGGTGTTGGGGCACAATGGACAGCTCGGAGTGGCCAGTGCCAGCAGGTGACGTCAGAGACCCCCTCTGATAGGTGCTTACCTTTCTCAGTAGCCAATCCTCCTTTTTGGGCTATTTAGGGTCTCTCCTCTGGGCTATTCCTCAGATAACGAATGCAAGCACTCACCAGAGTTCCTCTGCACTTCCCTCTTCGACTTCTGCCAAGGATCAACCGCTGACTGCTCCAGGACGCCTGCAAAACCGCAACAAAGTAGCAAGACGACTACCAGCAACATTGTAGCGCCTCATCCTGCCGGCTTTCTCGACTGTTTCCTGGTGGTGCCTGCTCTGAGGGCTGTCTGCCTTCACCCTGCACTGGAAGCCAAGAAGAAATCTCCAGTGGGTCGACGGAATCTTCCCCCTGCCAACGCAGGCACCAAACTTCTGCATCACCAGTCCTCTGGGTCCCCTCTCATCCCGACGACTGTGGTCCCTGGAACACAGGAGCTGGGTCCAAGTGTCTCCCACAGTCCAGTGGCCCTTCTGTCCAAATTTGGTGGAGGTAAGTCCTTGCCTGCCCACGCCAGACAGTAATCCTGTGTACTGCGTGATTTGCAGCTGCTCCGGCTTCTGTGCACTTTTCCAAGGATTCCTTTGTGCACAGCCTAGCCTGGGTCCCCAGCACTCCGTCCTGCATTGCCCAACTTGCTGATTTGGACTCCGACGTTGTGGGACCCTCCTTTGTGACTGAGTCGACCGCTGTCCTCAGATCTTCTAAGTGCCTGTTCCGGTACTTCTACGGGTGCTGCCTGCTTCTGCGGGGGCTCTCTGAGTTGCTGAGCGCCCCCTCTGTCTCCTCCTCCAAGGGGCGACATCCTGGTCCTTCCTGGTCCCCAGCAGCACCCAAAATCCTCAACCGCGACTCTTGCAGCTAGCAAGGCTTGTTTGCGGTATTTCTGCGTGGGAACACTTCTGCATCCTCCAGCACGCCATGCGACATCTTCTGACCAAAGGAGAAGTTCCTGGCACCTTCCGTTGTTGCAGAATCTTTGGCTTCTTCCACCCGGAGGCAGCCCTTTTGCACCTTCATCCGGGGTTTAGTGGGCTCCTGCCTGCCCCCCTGGACACTTGCGTGACTCTTGGACTTGGTCCCCTTCCTTTACAGGTCCCCAGGTCCAGGAATCCGTCTTCAGTGTTTTTCTGGTGGTTGTGGTTCTTGCAGAATCCCCTATCTCGACTATACTGTCTTTCTGGGGTAGATAGGATAACTTTACTCTTACTTTTCAGGGTCTTGGGGTGGGGTATCTTGGACACCCTTACTGTTTTCTCACAGTCCCAGTGACCCTCTACAACCTACCATAGGCCTGGGGTCCATTCGTGATTCGCATTCCACGTTTGGAGTATATGGTTTGTGTTGCCCCTAGGCCTATTTCCACCTATTGCATCCTATTGTGATTCTACATTGTTTGCACTACTTTTCTTACTGTTACTTACCTGTTTCGTTCTAGAGTGGTGCAGAGGGTGATAAATGATGGAATGGAAGCCTGAGTAACTGTCAGTCACTGAGATTAATTAAAGCATTCTTCACTCTCTATGTTAGTTACAGCGAATGAATGAAACAATAATAAATGAAACCTTCCTATGCAGCGCGCTACCCAAAAATAATATGTAATACATCGAAACCTAGGATGCGCAGTAATGCTAATCAGGTGGCAAAAAGCTAGGATTTTTTTTTTCTATTATGGCACATGAAGGAAGAAGCCTCAAATACCCTGCAGAACATCATTCCAGTGTTAAGTAACTTAATAATGGAAAGCATCGGCCACCTTGTCTAGCCCTCCTGATCTCGCTGATTTGAAGACATCTGGGTGAGACCAAAGGTAGAGTTCTGGTAGGAAAATAGAGCCTAGTGGCTGGTTGCCAACTGGGCTGTTGGCAACCAGGTTAAGGCAATTCTGCGATTATACGATGTAAAAATGGCGGAACCTGGCCAAAATAAGTCAAGCTGCAGTGTGATGAACTAACTGCAAATGCTGTTATCAAATATGCAGGAAGGTGAAGATAATTATAATATACAGTCCTGGAACGAATAAGACGGAATCACCGTTTTATGGCTTTCCATAGAAGAAAAGGTATTGTCTTTAACACAATACACAAACACTAGAAGCAAGAGGCAGCCATCTTAGTGGCCGTTCCAGTGAAGGAAAGAGTTGCAGCAGACCACCCAGAAACTACGAGCAGATGGCGCGGGTATCGAGGTGTACGTAATTCCATAGGCCACCAGAGAGATGACACCACAGGGTCTTGAACCCCTTATTAGTATTACTAACAGCTGTGCGGACCATTCTAGTACGTTCCATAGTTATTACAGAATGAGGTTTGTCTCTAGGAGGCCTTTTATACAAGAGATGCAGCTCGTTCAAAAGTCTTAACATCTGAGTGTTCCTTTGAAAGAACTGCTGCTCTGGAAACTGTGTATGATGTAAATATGAATTTCACTGAACACCGAAACAATCTCTTCATGAAAAGAAGGTTAACTTCTCAGCCTGTCTGAGTTAGATTTCTATTTATTGGCTCCTGCAGGAGACAACAGTTCTTGCCGCTGCCAGATCGGAGACCCCACATAGGATGCATAGCTACAGCTGTCATCGGATAAGGGCTGGCCAGCTAACCTTTCAGGCATGCAGGAAGTTTTAACTTTTCATCTGTTTCAGACAAAAATAAAGTTTTGTTATTTCATGCAAATTATAATGCGTATTCTAGATTTAGCAGCATGAAGTGAATAGTTGTACGTAAAAGAAAAACAGGAAGAGATGTATGAGTAAAAAGATTAAGAAAGACAAAAGGAAGTAGAAAGAGGAAGACTAAAAGAAAAGACGAAGTAGAACAGGAATAAGAAGGAATGAGGAAGAATACACGAGAAAGTAGGATGAAACTAGAGCTAGGGCAGCATACTGTCTACGTACCTTACAAAGATGAAACACAATACATGCACATTTGTCTTTACAGCCTAGCACGCGCCTAACAGCTCGACATTCACATACTTATGCAAATAAAAAATAATTCCCCAATCTCACAAAGAACTCCAACTCTGTGACCGGATACCGCCCACAATTCCTCAAATGAAGCTGAGCAACACAAAGGTGCACTCACTCCATACCCCAGAACCGCCATCAGATGCTTACTTCCTGCCCTGACAGGCCAAAACTAGTGTCTGGGGGCGGCGGCAAGGCTCTGCTTGGCTGTGTAACAGAAGGTTTCCTCTACCAACCACTGGCAACAGACATTCCGAGGTATATAGTGCAAACATTTCAACAACTTCCTTACAATGGGGGTTATACCCAACATGTTTTGTGGGCACCGAACGGGCCAAAATTCACAACCACTTAGTTATTTTGTTTTTTTACAATGTAAATTCCGTCACTTGTTTCTCACGTTCTCGGCTGAAAGTTAAAACTTAGAAACCAAGTTATCTTGTTGCTTTATGAGGGTAGCACGAGCGGTCCACATAAAAAAACAAGCATTTGCAATGCATTAGTCTGGCATTTGTGAGAGTTAGAGCTATTGTCTTTGTAAATACTATATCATTTACCTATATATTTTGGTTTGGAGTGTAGTGGATGTATGAATAGAGACGCAGCTAAAGCACTGCCTAGAGGACTAAGAATGTGGAATTACCGATAGGACCAGAGAAGCAGCTGACAACCCTGCCTAGAGGATTAAGAATGAGGAAATTACCACTGGGCATATACACAGGAGGTATTGGGGGGAATCATCTAGTGAACAGACCAGCAGGGCCTGTTCAACTTGTGATGAGATCACTCTTTTCCGTGATCAAGTTAGAACATAAGTATGATCGTGATAACCGTGTGCTGGGGACCTATTTGAGGGGTTCCTCCTTACGGAATAGGTGGCCTCACACACATTATAGTGTCATGCTTCATTTGGCCACCTATACCCACCCAAGTGGGATAATACCACCTTGGCGGTGAGTCCGTCAAGGGGGAAGAAAGATGGCAGCTGCAAGAAATGTTAACTTTTCATTTAAAAGACTGAATGATTCTGGGATTTAAGCTCTGTGAGCCATTAAGTGCTGAACAACGTGTTCAGTGGATCTTTGCCAGTAAGAGCTTAAAGAAGCAACTCTTTGCAAATGTATACTTTTTGATTAGCCTAAGCAAGATAGCAAATGCTTTTTGTTACATACATCTTTTATATCACACTTGCCCAAAATAGTATGCACACCCCTTAATATGCTCAATCATTGATACTTTCTCATATTAAGGTGCATGTCCGTACAGGTCTCTGTTCAGTGTTATGGGGATTTTCTTACCTGCAGCATTTTGACCAGTCAAAGTAGCTCTGATGTGTTTCACTTGCAGTTTGAGTTCATGCGCTCTAGGAGGTTTGGGTGGGCTCGCTGTCAGAGAGGAATTTCCTATGCTTAGCACATTCTGGAAAAAAAAAGTAAAAAACAGGAAAAATACATCTTGCATTATACATGCAGCTTTGTAAATAAATAGCTCTGTGCCATAG
This sequence comes from Pleurodeles waltl, assembly GCF_031143425.1. Classification (NCBI taxonomy): domain Eukaryota; kingdom Metazoa; phylum Chordata; class Amphibia; order Caudata; family Salamandridae; genus Pleurodeles; species Pleurodeles waltl. The sequence goes on from NC_090447.1 coordinate 1,441,792,972, forward strand.
GCCAACATAGGAACAGATCCACATTTTCCAACTTGGTACCACTGCATCTAGTGTGTGTAAAATGCTAGGTTTGCAGCATCTGAAACTAAATACTGCCAGAGCAAATAAAAAGATCTCCACTACTGCACTTGAATCCTTTTGTACCAGCAGTGAGGCAGACAAGGATCTGACACTCCAATACTTCAGCAAGTTCGGTTCCCTTGCATATTCTGCCAACAAGGGTGCCGGATGTGATAAGTTATAAAAAAAAAAGGCACAGTGTTATAGGCACACTTCATGCCACCAGTCACATTCTCAACCCTTGTATTCAGACATGGTATCATGGACAGTCCAGTGAGAGTATCCATCACTCAAACCAGATGAGATGCATATTTAAATGTAACATTTTCCCAATCCTAGGTTTTTCAATTTAATAATGCCTTAATACTTCAGCACACAAATGAAAACTAAATAAATAACAGTTCCTGACCTGTGGTGTTGAATTTTATCCAGTATCTAACCTCCATTTTTCAGCAACGGATTTGAACTTCGGTGGTACATTCTGTGTCCAATCCTAATAAGGCCACTGTTTTGTGTTGTACTGTACCCTATGTTAGTGTTCTGGCACGGTGTCAGAGAAAATAAGTAAGCCCATCATGGTTACCATCAAAAGGCGAGGGCAAAAGCGAAAGGACTCAATTTGCCACAGGGAAAGTGCTGAGATGGTGAGTACAAGTCTCAGAGAAAGCAATGCAAAACAGTTTAAGGTCATCACTAATTGCAACACGGCCTCTGCTAGAACAGTAGTTTCTATCATGTGTTTCTCTAACAAACGTTATCTTCTGTAGGTATGCCCACTATATAGGACTTTAAAAGCTCCAGTTTATGGCAACTGCTAGGGTGCCCCTTACAGTGGGGCTCCTCACACTGTGAACACAAATACATGCATACATGTATAGTCTACCTAAATTGCAGAGTACAGAGTTGTTGTTGTTCTACAACATATTCACGAAGGCATCTTGGTGTTCAAACTAAAGGAGATGGCAGTAAACACAGGTGACAACATAAGGAGTGGGAAAGGCCAGGTTTTCATGAACTTTCTGAACTACTAATGGCCTTCTGTAGACTATACTGTGTGAGAGAGAAGGTTCCATTTGTTGTATGCTTTGCAGGAGAGGGAACGTCTCCCTTTGCATGCAGAACCGAGGTCCCCAGAATAAAGGTCACAATTTCCTATCTAACAGTTCAGTTTGACCAGTATGAAAGCAAGATTCCTGTTCCAAGCAGCTTTGCGGATCATGCATGACCCGGATGTGTTCCACTGGCAACAAGTGCTGCTTGTGAACAGCTTGAGAAATGTGATCACAAAGTTGGAAGCTCAGCGAAAAGTAGGCAGCCATACTTTAAACTTTCTGTCATTGATCTACTTCATGCTTGGAAAGGCACAAGAAGGCTCCATTACAGCAACTGAGACTAGCATACAGAAAAGCATGCATGACCATCACTGGAGGTGGTGCTTTAAATATCCTTGCACCAGAGGTGTGTGCTGGTAGACTGTATTGGATTGTATCAGTTAAATACTTCTTTGTGTCCATAGGGCTGCAAAACACTATTAACAATAAGCCCCTGGTGCATGGCTGGAAGGATCCAGGCTATAGTTTAGCCGATATGGAAGGGGTGGCCGAGATGTGTGAGGTTCAAAGACCTGCTCCACATACCGTGCTGTGAGCTGGTAGCGGTGCATAAGCTTGTCATGTTGCAGAACAGTGTGAGAACAGAAGTTGTAATGCATGTGTGTATCCATGATTTTGTTTTTTAAATTTTAATTGGAATTGAGTGTAGCATGTGATCATGCAGATGGAAACTGTCAGGTTTTTAGTACTCAGTGACTGCCAGCTCTTTTTACTCGAGTTCCACACCAGTTATGTGGACAAAGAATAACTTCTGCCGTCTTGATTCTTTCTGAAGGGGTGAGGGTGGTCAACAGTGGGGCCAAGTTAGAAAACAGTGAACTTGTGTGGTGTTAAGTTGTGTATGCTGAAGTGTGGTTCAGTGCTATGGATTGCTTGATGTACTATGCTCACATGAGGAGTACCGGCGAGTCATGACGCTATGGAACACGCAGCTTCGGACTTGAAAACTCAACTTGCAGTCGTTCTTAAAGTGGTGTTCACAAGTGCAGATGATGTGCAGTGCTGAAAATAAGTAACCGTTGATAATCTTCGGAGGCAGGCCCATTTCTCTAGTGAAAGAGACAGAATGCCCAGTCATTTCTTCAACAGTGCAACAGATGTTGGCGCTAAAGCATAGGTATTGTTTTGGGTGCTGTGATGAGCTGGTTAGGAAGAGAAGACCACCATAGCTAGATCAAGAGGCACTGGAGATGCAAACGGTGAACATTTGGCCGAGGACCTGGGAAACAAAACACTGGTACTCAGTGCGTGTTTGTAACGCATGAATGATGCAGACTGCCTTGGCAGAGGCCTTTAATCTCCCAAAAACGATCAGAGTAGATTTCAATGATAAAGTCGGGAGTGGCCTGGGTTAAGACACGGACAACAGATCACAAAGCTGAGAATTCCAAAGTAGTCTAGAGGAACAGCAATGTTGCAGAAACAAAGAGGCTGCTGGTACCTTATTCCCTCCATCATAGGAACCAGACTTGTTTTAACTTGGAATCGAGAATGTCCATGGCTGTGGAGTAGAACAACAGACCCGGAAATAGGTTTGGTTTATTAGAAGACAGCACATCTTATGAATCTCAGTAGTATGTGGCCCGCTCTTGCCTGCTGCATTCAGTTTTCAGTAGCTACCCAAAGCATACAGATCTTTATACTCATTTGGGAAGGAGAGTGTAGTAGCAATGAGACAAGGTATTCACAAACACACAAACAAAACTATTAGCCACTGCTTGTGTATATCTGTCAGTCTTTATGTTCCACCACTACACTGAAAATCCCAACCGGTTAAACAAAGCTAATGGTCACAGGGGTGTGGCATTTAATAAAACATCTACCTGTCGATGGGGCAGGTTACTTCATAAATCTACTTGTCTTGTAAAAAAAAAAAATATCTACTTGTCCCATTGGTGCCATGTAGTGTGACAACTAATTATGGCAGTTATCTTATTAAGTGGAATCACTGATAAGTCACTTTAATTATGGCAGGGCTAATAACACATTAGGGCTTGAATTCTAGCAATTTCCTTATTTGCCACCTTTCCACAGATCTACATAAAGGGGCTGAGGTTAGCGGTAAGCAATAGTTACAGGGCTGGAATGCCCTTTTAAGTCTGTGCAAACCTACTGCCCTGCATGTTTCAAGGGTTTTCACCAGCTCTTCTCTAATAATTTCCCATACTGAAAAAGGTTGGAAATTTACTCCAACAAATGTCAGACGTAAAACTTCTTCCAGGGTTGGAGAAAAAGTGGTTAAAGGGAAGGTGACTTTGTAAACGCTCAACAGAATTTCGCATGAGCAAACCTACACTTCATATTTGCTTGTGCTAAAATACAGTTCACAGATACTTTCTAGCAGTATGATTTCCTGGTCTGTTTCTGTAAATACTTGTGAATTTATGAAATACGTAAATCTGCAGTAATAGAAACACATATGCCATGGGTGCACTTTGTGACTTTAAGAATTGGGCCCCTGATAAGTCTGGCATTAACCAAGACCTTTTGGTTTCATACAATTTCTCTCTCTCTTGCTAGCTTTCTATCAGCGAGCTTCTCTGTGAAAAATCACATTCTGCTCTTTACAAGGAGCATATCGACACAAATTCGTTTTTTTTTTCAGTGCCAGGAACTACTGTGGCTATGTGTGCTTTTTGAGACCAAAAAGTATTATTTTTTGCTAATATGTGTTACAATAGTGAGGGCCCAACAGCTCCCACAACAATAAGGTTTTACAAAAACTATGTCAACAGGACATGCACTGACAAAACCAAAAGACTGACCACTAATGGTGGACCTATCAGCTTTGAGAATGCTTGATTATATTCACGTTTCCCATAATCTTGTTGAAACTGGTTGCGCTAACATTCCATTATGAATATTTTTGGGAAATACTAGCATGCATCACACATTTTACCAAAATGTTTTTTTTCCTAGTTGCATTTTTTGTGAAAATTTTATCTTGAAAACAAAGAATCCTCAATCTTGCTTTCAAGTTTATGCAAATATTTGTATTAGTTAAGAGAGCGTTCTAGGAGCATTACACGTATCCTCATATTGTCAAACGTTGCAAATGTGTGTTCACATTTTTACTGGAAGCACTGTCAGTACTGCAGTCAGAGCTACATATATTTAGAGTGCTCACCTTAATAATAAAGGCTTTGCATTAATGAACAATAAATACAGTATCGAACAGCATTAACATATGGACACAAATATTACATCAACTGCAGACAATTCCCTTCCCTGCTCAAATATGTGGGACTGTAAACTGGCAGCCAAAGGGTTTGTGCTGCAGGGGCCAGGGCCTACTTGTCTTAAAGACAAAATAAGCATGCAAACTGGTTTGTTGTCCGTGACCTCAAATAATATTTCCTGGGCGTAGGGCTACAGGAATTCCATACCCCTGGGTCAGTACTTTTTAAGACTGCAAAATCGTCAAGAATGTTCACGTTTGGCACGCACCCCAAAAAAAAAAAAAAAAAAAAAAAACAGAGGTGTTGACTGTGCAGGGTCATTCATAATCTGGGTGCTGCAGTTTATTCTGAAAATCAATGGCATGGACTGGAACATGGATACAGGGGCATGCAAACAGGAGTCTCCACAATCCCTCCCTCTACTTTTATGCACAGATCCTTTAAGCTGTGATGTGGGTCAGCACAGCTAGCTCAGAATGACAGGCGACTGATATGTATTCAATGGCTATTAAAAGGTCACATGAAGACGGCGTGTTTATAGCGCCCTTATATAGCAAAGCATAGTCATACTGGCTAAGGAGGCCTGGGACCATGTTACAGAAATGGGCACTCGGCTGTGCTGGTGTATGGGCTATGAATCAGGTGCACAGGCAACAGCTTCGCCTCGTTTGCACTCTGAATGCACACTATCGAATGAGGGAATGCATACTTCATGATGCACTATTGCAAAATTTGCATCGACATTTGGGCATCATTAAAAGCACTGTGCAACAGTATGCAGCCGGTTCTGCCACACAGCTGAAACAGCAGGCACAAACACCTGCAATTCCCCTACGACCCTTCTGTAACAAAACAAACAAAAAAAGTCCCTGCTGTCATGGGCAGATCTCACAGGGCAACTCCAGGGGGAAGGCATATGCATGCTCTGGGCAGAAGCCTCAGGGTCATGTACCTCCATCAGGGAGGTGGGTAACTGCAATCCAGCTGCACACTATGGCCAGTACCCCTGAAATAAGCTCGTTTCTACTGAATATATTTGTGAATCTACTCCATTAGATTCAAATGTTTATATAGCTGCAAAGAACAGAGTAAACAATGAATCAACTTGTTACTAGTTATATTTATTTTAAAGTATTACCTTAAAGGTGTGCACTACAGTTGTATAACATAAGACAAAGGAGGGAAAAAATTGCACAACTATAAAACATTAGGCATTGCAATGAGGGATCACCAACAACCATCTTCCCTTCAAGCTATTTGAATACGGACTAAATGTATGAGTCTTGTGTTTGCTGGACCATATGTCATTTTTTTCACAGCCAAAACGAACAAAAAGGGCACTGCGACAAAATCGGAAAGGTCAAGGTTTTGGGGTACCCTAGCTAGAATTAACTCTCGATAAAACTCAATGGTGCCATATTTTTACAAAGCTATTTTCACACCTGGGTGCAAGTTAGGTGAGTAAATCGCAGCATTTGCGAGGGAAATTCCCGACATGACTCATAGAACCTGAAGGGTAGTGCTTGATGTGTGCTGGTTGTTTCAGGTGCTGAGCACCGGCACTTATTTTTGAGGGCCGGTGCTTAGTCTTCTCCCTCAAGCATTTGCTGCGAGCAAAAGACACATGGGAAAAGGAAGAGAAAAACGAAAAATCGACAACGGTAGAAAGCAGAAAGCTGCAGGAGTGAGTTTAAGGGGCAGGGAGTGGCTTTAAACGGATTGAAGGGGCCAGAGATGGTTTTAGGATTACGCCGCCTCAGTATTCCGTGTTCTCACATTTAATTGCAGCTGCTGTGTGTTTAAGAGGAGGGCTTTGGGCACTGGCACTTTATTTACAAATTAAGCACTGCTGAAGAGTGAGGCATTTTCTTTTCCCTGTCAAGAGGAGATAAAAAAATCAGTTTGAAGTGTGGAAGTTACAAGACCTAAAGGTGATGGGGCAGCAATTACTCCTGAAAAAACACAGTTTTCCTCCATTAACAAGGAACAAGTGCAGTTTGGGGTCACATTTCCACGTGAGTAAACATATACACCTTTGGGCATTTCCGGGAATTTCCGAATGTCTTAGCTTCCAGAACTTTCGGAATCCTTCCTGAATTTCATTAAAGTCCGAAGTTGAGGAAAGCAGGGGAGCAAAGACTACATCATGCCCATTACTGCTATGCAACATAAAGAAATGAAGGCTCACCTGCGTGTCCCTTCCATCTCTAGGCTTAGTACTCAGTACCACGGACGGACGAACAGTAGTCAGCAGACTATGTAAAAGGTTCCTCAGGGTTGGGGAGATTGCATCTGCTCCGGTCTGTCCAAAGAACAAGAGAGAAAAGGCAGAACCATCAGAGGTCATTACTGGCAGCCATCATACTGGATGAATCATTTAATTTCCCAGACATCCTTATCCAACATAAAATGAAATGGATTTGGCAGTGTCTGTCTTATATCCCAGAGATGCAAACATGCTTTCACGGCATATATCTTTCTACGCATATTACAAAACAGATTTCCTTGGAATAACAGGATGTTGCAATCCTGGTTTCAAAATGAAAATCTGTGACAAGTACAGCATCAATGAATGTCGGCTTCCATGGAGCTACCATATGCAAACACCAGCACCCGTATTCATTAGTTCAATTAAGGATAGTATTACTCAGTGGTGGATGTGTAAACGTTGCCAGTGTATTTTCAATAGGACATAAAAACACCCAGAGCAGCACATCTTGCCCGATAAACAGATTTCTGCTGTCTCGAGTCATATCCAATTTGCACCTTCCAGCCTTGTTGCGGTAATCCCCAATCTCCAAATGAAGCTCGTGGGATTCTGCTCACAGATTTGACCATCAAAGTTCACTACTACTGCTCTGACAACACACAACTGTATGTGAAGTTCCCTTCTGCCCAGACATCCAGTGACTTGAACACGGCTTGCATGTTATGCAGTCTTGGATGTCCAGCACCAATCCTAAACTTAATCCCACCAAAAAAGAATTAATAAAGTTTGTAAAGAGCAACAGGCAACAACCATTTCAAACCTGGCTCAATGACATGAACTTGGACGTACCTAAACGCAGGCTTTCATCCCATAACAACTCATCCGGATTCGACCTCAATATCGATCTCAACTTCAAGGAACACTTCACCAAGAATACTAGGATGGCCTGGTTCTACTTCACACTACTAAACAAAGTGAACCCATTGCTCCCAGAAATAAACTTCAAAAAGGGTACTCAAGTACGCAACTAGACAGTGGTAATACCCTTTGGAACAGGCTCTGTGACTCTGCACTAACCCCCCCCCATTATGGGCATCCTACAAGCAGCAGCAGGCCTCATCAAGGGCTTGAATAAATATTTTTACATCACAACCTTACTCTTGCCAGCATGCACCATCTTTAAAACCAGCTGCATTATTTATATAACCAGCACAACCGAAACCCATGTCTACTGTTATACGGTTCCTACGAATAAAGTAGGACTGAGTATCTGGCCAACCTAAACGTCAGGGTGTAGGGACTCAATCCACATATACCATCAGAAAAAGTTAGCATGGTTCCTAGCTAGCTCGTAGTGCCCCACCTGGTCCCGTAAACACACCAGGGTACCAGATGTATTTGGCAACCTCAAACATGACTGCGCAGATTCCCAAGGAAATCGTGGAAACTGATCTACCCTTTCATTGTCACTCAGTATCCAAGTATAGACACAAGAAAGATGTGAAAACGCCTTTCAGAGCATTTATTGCAACAGTCTTAGACTGGTGCAAAAAACATGAGCTGTGATTATTAGGCAGGCGAGATAGAGCATGGTACCCAGCATTACAATGATAGCAAGAAATAATAAACATTTCAACCATGGTTTTGTGATTGTACAATCCTATCTGTAACTAACTACAATGCTGACAGAATAGTCGGAGTACCTTCTACAAGATGTATTGGGAAAACCTGATCCTCCATACCTAGGTACTTTGTACAGGCAAGCCAAGAAGCTGGTCTGGTGTAGTGCAGGCTATTGGCTCTGTGACAGGTAGAGGTCAGACTCAGGATCAGTCAAGATGCATCTGGGGCACTGTGTGCCGCATTCCAGGAATACCCCATCGTAAGTGCTCCTCTACCACATATGGGACAGAGGAAGGTTCTGTAATAAAAGCACCATCTGGGTCACACTGTGTCAGAAGTGCAAGCTTGGTGCTGTGATATGCCTACAAACGGGGAGCTATCTCCACAGACAATCAGAATATTTATGGATCGTGTTCTGCGTGCTCTGCCTTGGACAGAGTGAACAGACTAGATGTCATCAACTCTTACTAGGAGCAGGCAACACATATAATGATTTTTCAATAGATGATCACATACACAAAAAGCCATGTAAAAGGTTCCCAAAATAAAAGAAATGCTAAATGAAAAATGTGCATTTAAAAATGGAGGCTCTAAGCAGGCCCTTGCATGCTTTAGTAAGCTACCAGGCTGACAAGCTCACATCTCTGTTGGCTCTTGGCACACCAGCAGCCGGAACACTATGAGCCCGGATCCAGAATGTCAACCATGTTTTGTCGTCCCACTAAAGAGAGAAAATCCTTCTGGTGCTGGCACCAGAAAGATTCAATTTTTATGGCTCAAGCCCAGACTGCTGGAGGAAGAGCTTCTCCAGCAGCCTGAGGGAGGCTTTTTCCCTGAATGACGATAATGTTATCAGTGTACAAAGTTAAACTAAAAGGAACCATTTGACTCCTTTTACTTTCACTGGTTTCAGTGCACTGGGGCATAGCTCATCCCTCCAATCACACTTCACAACGCAAGAGATATCATTCTCACCTTTCCAATGATACCTCTCCCTAGTGGATCCCTGCTCAGGGATCACTGCAGGAGGGAGATCCCCGAGCAAGGATACATCAACTAGACACCAGGGAGCATTTAAGGTGAGGGGGATAGCCCCCCCACCATCAGGCATAGGCAACTGTCCCACCTCAAACACAAAAAAAATCCCAGACAGTTTTTTTGTCCCCCAAGAGGGTAGATCAGGGGATGAGGGGGGGGGGGGGGGGGGGTTTAATCCCAATCTGCCCTAACCAAAGTGGCAGGAAGCTCACAAGGCCCCACTGTTGGTTTTATTATGATAGGTGCTGGTCTGTCCTTGCATCAGTCATTACACCCTCTCCCACAGGTAGGCAGATAAGGGAGCTGGCAATCAGCATTCCATGGAAGCTAGGGCTCGGCGATGCACCAGAAGGTAGTTATAATTAGCACCAACTTTTCACATAAACAAAGCATTTTTTGTTTTGCTAATAACTTTGGCTTTGTTTGATTATCCTTCACAACATTTTCAAAACTCTGACGCTAATTCATTTGGCCCCTGTCTGGAAAGTTTCAGGGTATTTTGTCAAGCAGGGCCCCAAAGAAAAGGGGGGGTCCCAAAAATTTTTTTTCTCCGTGTTAGGTCTACAGGGATTTTCCAATTTTTGAACATGACTACAGCCAGAACCCCTGAAGAGATTGACACCAAACTAGGCAAAAAAATAGATCTTGGTCGAGAAATATCTCTTTTTGTTATTTGGTGTAAATATGTTCAGTAGTTTCAGCGTAATTTAAAGAAATAAAATATAGATATCTCGGGACGTGGCTCCTTTGCGGATTCACTCGCAGAGGATCTGCAGATTCCGCACCAAAAAGCAAGGCTCTGATTGACTGGCCGCAACCTGAAAAAAAGTTTCAGCCGCCATTTTCTTTCTAGCTCGGGCCGGGAGAGGGAAAGAAAAAAAGGGGAAAACCATAAGGGGTCAGGATAGAGGTATCCTGCCCCATGGGATACATGGAAGGGTCCCCTCATGGGCAAAAAATTGCCCACTTTTTATTCAGCATACCCGCGGATCCATCCCGGTGCTCATTGCAGCCTTCTGTGTAAAATTGCGAAGGATCCGTTGAGTCAAAGCAGCCCAAAAAAAAAAAAAGAAATACAACCATTCACACACAAACCCTCTGCTGCGCACAGCCAAAGGCCGTGCACAGCGTGGGGTTTAGTGCATTCCAAAGAGTTGGTCGGAAGGCCTTTCCGTCCACCAGGCTCTCCAGTGCGCAGCGGTGGTTGTTGTAACGTACGGTAATTGTATATCATTTGACATTAAAAAAACATAGAAATTTACTGAGAAAACAAAAGGTTACAGTGATACTATAGTTAGGTTGACGTTTTACCCATACAAAACTATAGAAAATCCAGCAGTTATAGTTATATTTACAGTTATACTTACCTGAAGAAACTGTAACTCGTACCTTAAAGTAACTTTAGGCCACGAGTTGTAGTTTCTTAACATAAGTGTAACTGTAATTGCTATGGTTTTGTGTGGATGTCAACCTAACTATAACATCCCCGTAACCTTTGGTTTTCTAGAGTATGTCTACATATCGATCTATCTACACACACACATACATACATATATATATACATACACATACACATATATATATATATATATATATATATATATTTATATATCCGGAAAAATTCTTTATTCGGAAGGTGGTTGCTGAAGTTCCGAATAAAGAAGTTGTATTGGGATCTTTTGGAGTGCAGTGAATTTTTCTGGATGTAAATATTCACTTGACGGTGGTCTCCTTCGTCACCGGCAGTTGAGTGCGCCGCTGAGTCTTTGTTCATACCTGATATATATGGAAAATGTCACTTACCCAGTGTACATCTGTTCGTGGCATTAGTCGCTGCAGATTCACATGCTGTGCACATCCCGCCATCTGGTGTTGGGCTCGGAGTGTTACAAGTTGTTTTTCTTCGAAGAAGTCTTTTCGAGTCACGAGATCGAGGGACTCCTCCTATTTCAACTCCATTGCGCAGAGGGTGAGGTAGGAGTTGTGTATACTAGTAATAGTGCCCATGCAATGGAGTGAATAGGTATGTACCTAATGTAGTTTAAAGTTATGTATTTACAAATTTACACATTTACAAATTTAAAAATGTTCAAGATCAACTTCTAAACGGCTACAGGCTCCCGGGGAGGCGGGTGGGCGCATGTGAATCTGCAGCGACTAATGCCACGAACAGATGTACACTGGGTAAGTGACATTTTCCGTTCGATGGCATGTGTAGCTGCAGATACACATGCTGTGCATAGACTAGTAAGCAGTTATCTCCCCAAAAGCGGTGGTTCAGCCTGTAGGAGTTGAAGTTGTTTGAAACAATGTTCGTAGTTCTGCTTGACCTACTGTGGCTTGTTGTGCCGTTAACACATCTACACAGTAGTGTTTGGTAAATGTATGAGGCGTAGACCATGTAGCTGCCTTACATATTTCGGTCATTGGAATATTTCCTAGAAAGGCCATGGTAGCACCTTTCTTTCTGGTTGAGTGTGCCTTTGGTGCAATAGGCAGTTGTCTTTTTGCTTTAAGATAACAGGTTTGAATGCACTTAACTATCCATCTAGCAATGCCTTGTTTAGAAATTGGATTTCCTGTATGAGGTTTTTGAAAGGCAATAAATAATTGTTTTGTTTTTCGAATAAGTTTTGTTCTGTCAATGTAGTACATTAACGCTCTTTTGATGTCTAATGTATGTAGTGCTCTTTCAGCTACAGAATCTGGCTGTGGAAAGAACACTGGTAATTCTACGGTTTGATTTATGTGGAACGGTGATATGACTTTTGGTAAAAATGTAGGATTTGTTCGTAGAACTACTTTATGCTTGTGTATCTGAATAAATGGTTCTTGTATGGTAAATGCTTGAATCTCACTTACTCTTCTTAGAGATGTGATGGCAATTAAAAATTCAACTTTCCATGTTAAGTATTGCATTTTACAAGAGTGCATGGGCTCAAAAGGTGGACCCATGAGTCGTGTTAAGACAATGTTGAGGTTCCATGAAGGAACTGGTGGTGTTCTTGGTGGTATAATTCTCTTTAGACCTTCCATAAATGCTTTTATGACTGGTATTCTAAATAGAGAAGTTGAGTGCGTAATTTGCAGGTAAGCTGAAATTGCTGTAAGATGTATTTTAATGGAAGAAAAAGCTAGCTTTGATTTTTGCAAATGTAGTAAGTATCCTACGATGTCTTTAGCAGATGCGTGTAAGGGTTGAATTTGATTATTATGGCAGTAACAAACAAATCTTTTCCACTTATTTGCATAGCAATGTCTAGTGGTAGGTTTTCTAGCTTGTTTTATGACCTCCATACATTCCTGTGTAAGGTCTAAATGTCCGAACTCTAGGACTTCAGGAGCCAGATTGCTAGATTCAGCGATGCTGGATTTGGGTGTCTGATCTGTTGTTTGTGTTGCGTTAACAGATCTGGTATGTTTGGTAGTTTGACATGAGGCACTACTGAGAGGACTAGTAGTGTTGTATACCAAGGTTGCCTTGCCCATGTTGGTGCTATTAGTATGAGTTTGAGTTTGTTTTGACTCAGCTTGTTTACTAGATATGGAAGGAGTGGGAGAGGAGGAAAAGCGTAAGCAAATATCCCTGACCAACTCATCCATAACGCATTGCCCTGAGACTGATCTTGTGGGTACCTGGATGCGAAGTTTTGGCATTTTGCGTTTTCCTTTGTTGCAAATAGATCTATTTGTGGTGTTCCCCAACTCTGGAAGTAAATGTTTAGTATTTGGGGGTGAATCTCCCATTCGTGGATCTGTTGGTGATCCTGAGAGAGATTGTCTGCTAACTGATTCTGAAATCCTGGAATAAATTGTGCTATTAGGCGAATGTGGTTGTGAATCGCCCAATGCCATATTTTCTGTGTCAGGAGACACAACTGCGTTGAGTGTGTCCCTCCCTGTTTGTTTAGATAATACATCGTTGTCACGTTGTCTGTTTTGACAAGAATGTGTTTGTGGCTTATTATGGGGCATCTGTGGTTATTACATATTGTGGCACTGGGTCTTGGAAAGGCCGCCCTTGGTTTAAATTTATACTGTTCCACCATTGAAGTGAGATGTATGTTTGGCGGTCTATCAACACCAGATCTAGAAGCTGACCCTGTGCTTGTGACCATTGTGATGCTAGGCACTGTTGTAAGGGCCGCATGTGCAAACTTGCGTTTGGGACGATGGCTATGCATGAGGACATCATGCCTAGGAGTTTCATCACTGTTTTGACTTGTATTTTTTGTTTTGGATACATGGTCTGTATTAAATGGTGAAATGCCTGAACCCTTTGTGGGCTTGGCGTGGCAATCCCTTTTGCTGTGTTGATTGTCGCCCCTAAGTATTGCTGTGTTTGACACGGCAGAAGGTGTGACTTTGTGTAGCTGATTGAGAAACCTAGTTTGTGAAGGGTTTCTATGACATACTTTGTGGGTTGTGAACACCGTTCTAGCGTGTTTGTTTTGATTAACCAATCGTCTAGGTACGGGAACACATGTATTTGCTGCCTTATGATATGTGCAGCTACGACTGCTAGGCATTTTGTAAAAACTCTTGACGCAGTTGTTATTCCGAACGGCAACACTTTGAATTGGTAGTGTACCCCTTGGAATACAAGCCTTAAGTACTTTCTGTGTGAAGGATGTATCGGTATATGGAAATATGCATCCTTTAGGTCTAGTGTTGTCATGTAGTCTTGTTGTTTGAGCAGTGGGATTACGTCTTGTAATGTCACCATGTGAAAGTGATCTGATTTGATGTAGGTATTTAATGTTCTGAGATCTAATATAGGTCTCAGACTCTGGTCTTTTTTGGGTATGAGAAAGTACAGAGAGTAAACTCCTGTTCCTTTCTGTTGGTTTGGTACTAATTCTATTGCTTCTTTCTGTAGCAACGCCTGAACTTCTAGTCCTAGAAGATCTATGTGTTGTTTTGACATATTGTGTGTTTTCGGTGGGACGTTTGGAGGGAATTTGAGAAATTCTATGCAATAACCATGCTGGATAATTGCCAGTACCCAAGTATCTGTTGTTATTTCCTCCCAATGTTTGTAAAACTTGCTTAGTCTCCCCCCCACAGGTGTTGTGTTGGGGATGTGTGACTTGTAAGTCACTGCTTATTTTGAGGAGTTTTGGGACTTTGGAACTTTCCTCTATTTTTTTGGAACTGTCCCCCTCTATATTGTCCCCGAAAACTTCCACGCAGATATTGGCTCTGATAAGTGGGCCTTGTTTGTGAGGTCGTGGGTTCTGTGCTTTGCCCTCGAAACCCCCCTCGAAACTGTGTTTTTCGAAATGTGCCTCTGCTCTGTGGGGAGTAGAGTGTGCCCATGGCTTTGGCCGTGTCAGTGTCAGTGTCCTTCTTAAGTTTTTCGATAGCAGTGTCCACCTCCGGCCCAAACAACTGCTGTCCGTTAAATGGCATATTGAGCACAGCTTGCTGTATTTCTGGTTTAAATCCTGATGTACGCAGCCATGCATGTCTCCTTATTGTTACAGCTGTGTTGACAGTTCTAGCAGCTGTGTCTGCAGCATCCATAGCTGACCGTATCTGATTGTTGGAGATACCCTGTCCTTCTTCAACTACTTGCTGTGCTCTTTTGTGGAACTCCTTGGGCAAATGTTCTATAAAATGTTGCATTTCGTCCCAATGAGCCCTATCGTATCTGGCCAACAAAGCCTGTGAATTTGCAATACGCCACTGGTTTGCTGCCTGTGCCGCCACCCTTTTGCCTGCTGCGTCGAATTTGCGACTTTCCTTATCTGGAGGTGGTGCATCTCCTGAAGTATGTGAGTTTGCTCCCTTGCGAGCTGCCCCTACTACAACTGAGTCCGGTGTTAGCTGTTGTGTGATGTACACGGGGTCTGTTGGTGGCGGTTTATATTTTTTCTCCACTCTTGGAGTAATGGCCCTTCCTTTTACAGGCTCCTGAAACACTTGTTTGGAGTGTTTGAGCATCCCAGGTAGTATGGGAAGACTCTGGTACTGGCTGTGTGTGGACGACAGTGTATTAAATAGAAAGTCGTCTTCAATGGGCTCTGCATGTAGGCTGACATTATGAAATGCCGCTGCCCTCGACACTACTTGTGCGTAGGCTGTACTATCTTCTGGTGGCGACGGTCTAGCTGGATAACAGTCAGGACTATTATCGGACACTGGTGCATCATAAAAGGTCCCATGCGTCAGGGTCATCTTGACTCATCCCTGTGTGGGTTGGGGATTGCATCATAGGTGGAGTGGCTACCGGTGATGGTTGCGGAGAGCATTGTGGAGATGGTGGCGGGGTTACTTGTTTAGCCACCTTTGCCTGTGGCTGCTTGTCTTTCTCCTGGAAGGCAAGTTTGTGTTTCATCCTAATAGGAGGGAGAGTGCTGATCTTTCCCGTTTCTTTTTGGATGTGGAGCCGTCTTTGGGTGTAGTCTGGCTCCATAGTCTCTAATTCCTGTCCAAATCTATGTATTTTCATTTGTGAGGACAGTCCTTGTTCCTCTGTGTAGGAACTTGATTTCGGTTCCGAAGCCGGATGTTTCTGTATCGAAACCTTTTCGGCTACTTTTTTCGGTTCCGACGAAACCTTTTTTGTTTTCGGCATCGTGGTCTCTCGGTGCCGACTCATTTCGGTGCCGCTGTCTCGGTGCCGAACCTGCTCGGAGCCACTATCTCGAGCCCGAGATTGCTGTGTGGTGGTATCTCGACCGGAGTCGGATGACTTCGCCACCAGCGTGCCCTTTTTCGGTGCCGATGATCGGTCACCTATTTTTCGGGTTAAGCCATGGCCTGTTGGCGGTGGCGTCCCCTGGGCTTTTGTTGTCTTCTCGTGAGTTTTATGTTTCGACGTCTTACTCACGGTTTTCGGCGTTTCTTCGGGATCGAGCTCGTCCGAGTCCGATTCATGGATGGAGAAGCTTTCTTCTTCCTCCTGGAAACGCCCTTGTCCTGTCGGCGCCGACGCCATCTGCAGTCTTCTTGCTCTTCGGTCTCTTAATGTCTTCCTCGACCGAAATGCTCGACAGGCTTCACAGGTATCCTCCTTGTGCTCTGGAGACAGACACAAGTTACATACCAGATGCTGATCTGTATATGGATACTTGTTATGGCATTTTGGGCAGAAGCGGAATGGGGTCCGTTCCATCAGCCTTGAAGAGACACGTGGCCGGGCCGACCAGGCCCCGACGGGGGGGAATCGAAAAAACCTCAAAGGGCCACCAGAGCTCTTCAAAAGTCGGTGTCGATCTGTTATAACTAACCCGATACCGAACGCAAACAATACCGACGATTTTTCCGAGATTCTAACTAACTTTCCGACCCGAAACACGGAGCGAAAAGGAACACGTCCGAACCCGATGGCGGAAAAAAAACAATCTAAGATGGAGTCGACGCCCATGCGCAATGGAGTCGAAATGGGAGGAGTCCCTCGATCTCGTGACTCGAAAAGACTTCTTCGAAGAAAAACAACTTGTAACACTCCGAGCCCAACACCAGATGGCGGGATGTGCACAGCATGTGTATCTGCAGCTACACATGCCATCGAACACACACACACATATATATATATATATATATATATATATATATATATATATTCAGCCCACACATTGGGACATACTTACCGCACCCTTAAAGATGTAATCGTTTTTCTGTCACCTCCTTCTCTACTCTCCTAAGTGGGCAGACTGGGGGATTTACCCCCAATATGTCCTCCCCGGGAGTGGAGAAAGTCCACAAGCCACCAGGATTATTTTTGTAATGGAGAAAAAAAAATAAAAAATAGAAAAAAAGACAAAAGCGGGGCAACTGGCCCATCTTGGCAATGGCTATACATCACAGCCCTAAAAGGCCAAACAGCATTTCTGAGCCCCCATTGCACCCACTCACCTCCATTTCACATCCTACAGAGTGGGAAAATCTGAAAGCACACAAAGTACCAGGGCTATTTACTATTTAAAACAAACAAAAAATAAAAAGACTAGGGTAGCGGCTGGTACATTCCTGCCCTGACCGTACTCCCACCACTAAAGGCCAGACAGTCTCTGTGCCCCAACCCCACTTGTGGAAGTTTGGGGTGCTGGAGAGCAGGGACACAGAAAGCCCACTAACCACCAAGTTTATTTAAAAAAAAAAAATAATAATAATGGGGTGGAGTCGGCGTGTCTTGGCATCAGGCCTTTGCCCCTTCCACACCAAAGGCCAGACGGTCTTCCTGCCCCCAAGATCTAGAGCCTGAATAGTGTACCCATCCCTGTAGCAAGCAAGAGGAATTTTGTATCACTTTTGGGATCGTTTTGACATAAGGGTAATAAGATTGGGGTAACGCCCTGCACCCTCTCCCTCCCGAATCTGCTCCCCATCAAACCTCCTCCAAAGGTAGATAAACTAACCAGTGCCTGGTAGAAGGACTCTATACCCAGATGGGCTGATGACCCATACCATTCTGTTTTTCGACATCAACCCTTGGGGCAGGAAGATAGGTGAACTCGATTACCTTCCCTCTAAGTGGGGAGAAAGACTATCTGGTGAATGAGGTGGATATACATAGAGACCCAGGGGAATCCAGAGTGGTGTGGCTTGCCTGGATCCCGGCAGCTTTTCTTACCCACAATACTGTGCACACATCACAAATTGGCTAAATCATCCAGTTTCTTCTTTCCATGGGGAATGGCCACAACTTTTGAACCCAGAGTCATCTGGCAGCCATGGAGCACTACCAACCCTGGTTATTACTGAAATCTAGAGACCCGGGGGAATCCAGGTTGATGTGGTTTGCATGCATCCCAGCAGGTTTTGTTAAACAGTAACTCTGCTTTACAGTGCACAACGAGCACAGTAGTAAATACCCAGAATTTGAGAACACTAGAGGTCAGATACTAAACTAAGCAATAAAAGGAAACAGCCAAACAGCAGCAGAACGAAAAGTTAAAAGCATTAATTCAACTGATCTAAAGCTGACAACTGGCCCAGGCCATCAGTCCCCAACATTTTCTGTCAGCCGACAATCCTAAACAAATTAGTACTTGTACTTTTGTTTCATTTGCCTTATTATACGTATGGGGTGACAAGTCCCAATATGGCGAGCATTTCTGGCGGAATTACTCCCGTTTCAAGGTGGCCCTCATGATATGGGACTAGTAAACAGTTAGCACATAGCTGCCAAGTCATCAACACATAACATGTTACATTTTCATAATCAAGAACATGTTGCATAGTGGAACATGCAGAACTAAGGAAATCTCTGAATGCAAAGTCTAGCCTGTTAATAAAGCTACGAGTGGCTGAATGTGGCATATAATGCACTATAGTGCCAAGTTCCTCAGATTCATGCACACCTTGATGTGCCAGTCCAGGTTTTTCGTTGCATCTTAGGACCTGTAGACCTGGATGTAGATAGAATAGCATAAGGCAAGGTGCTAGTTGCCAGTGATGGAAACAGGAGACTTTACTAGGAAATACTTTTACTTTGGAAAAACACATATTTTTGGTGGCATAAGGTGCAAAGTACACAATATACAAAAAGTACCTCTGAAAAGAAGTTGGATCCTCTTCCGGGGCCACCCACCTCAGACTTTGGCTATCATTCTAAGATGGCGGGTGGCTTCAGGCTGGTGGAAAGTGATTAGAAGGAAACAAGCATTTGCAATGCAATGGGTCTTGCGTTTGCTCAAGTTAGATCTATTAGCATTGTAAATTCTTAACTGGACTTTTCTTGCCACATAAATTAAAAATGTAAAGTAAAACAACCGACATAAGTAAGCTGATTCAAAGTGCCACAGCCGCTATGAGCATGACCGCGAAGGAGAGACCCAAAAGGAAAAAGAAGTTCACTCGCAGTCAAACGTATCGGCAAATGTGCAATTATCCATGTAACAGGGTCAATGGCCAAGACAGTAACAAAACTGCCCCAAGGAGGGACAAAGGTAAAGCATTTACAAATGATAAGAAGGGATTTTTGGAAGGCAAGCCCATGAACAAGAGAGAGTGATGAGCGTGTAGTGGGCGTGGTTAAAAGCCCACAGATAAAGTACAACAGGCCAAAGTGCTTGCGCACTCGACCTGAAAAGATTCAGTAATTTCCACAGGTAGGAGGTAGCAGGAGGTCCACAAAAGAGGATAGAAAAGGCAGAGACGAGGGGAGACCAACATGGAGGAGAAGCATGCAGTACTGGTGGTGTACAGGTGTTCGATAAAAAGGGAAAAAACGATTAAAAGCATGCACTGTCCTATAACCCATGACACTGAATGGCACTATTTGTATCCGTATGTGCAAACAGTGAATGATAATTTAACAAAACAATGAAAACTGCTGACCAAAACCATCTATATGATTGTATATTAAATACATTTAAATAACGATCTAATCTGGCAAAATAGATAAAGCTGTTTCAGTGGCAGACCTAAAAAGGATGGTAATCGAGAAGTGCGTGCTTAGCACAGCAGAACTCTTCATTTTACATTCAATGATCTTCTACAGATATGAAATGGCTCTCTACAAAAATCGCTTTAACAAAGACAACATGTCAATAGGTCTAGGGGATTATTGGCTAGTAACATGCAACCAAAAACAGGGGTTAACCCCTAAATCAACTATCTGAGCTGTGAAAAGGCTCAACACAGGCTCTGCCTAGTCATCCATCCATCCATCCACCTAGTACATTTCTGACACGAACTAAAAGCAGGCAGAAAATGACAAAAATCGCTGCTGTGACCACAGCCCTGGGTAAGGAGGGTGGGGCCTGTCACACATTACCATCTAGAGAGGGATGAATGGGATGGGGCAGCAGGAGGCCAAATGCTTTACGATTTCGGAATAAAAGAAAATATTCTGTTACATGAGGACACATTTTATGGACCAGGAAAATGTAAATGAGCCTTTATCTAGCATCCATAAAGATTACCTTCATAGAGTGATTGGGAGCACCAGAAAAGCAAGTCAATATTCAAAGTATGTGACTTTTTCAAACAAGTCATTATACAGATGTATTTTATTTTATTAAGGTCCTCGTTTGGGGCTTTTCAATTTCCTGATAAAGATGGTTCTCAGCGTTGTGGACCAACAATAGACAAGTCAGTCTCAAAGGATTCACTAAATAGCTACACAGTTATAATTTTGTATTGAGTTACCTTAAATCCCGCAACTATCAAAAGATCTTCAGTCCTTTAATCAAGTCTAGGACTTTTGAAGCTTAGCAGCCATTGTAGCATGTAAGGGTTGGGGCTGGAAAGTGAGAGAGACAATGAGACAAACGGTTCCTGGGGCAGTCGTAGAAATGGATTCCAAGTCTTTACAAGTCCTGCCTTTCGCCTTTCTATGAATTGGAACTCAATCTGCTATCGTTCAAGACAAATGACAATAAATCAAGAACCATGTAATGAATATAGAAAGGCTGTAATTGTTTCAACAAGAAAAGATAATTGTCAATAACACAAATACTTCCTGGCACTGACTTTCTGAAGAGATGGAAAACACCTTGAAAGGAGTTGGCCACCTAACCTATCTTTTCCTTTCTATTAGTCACGATAGAGCGGCTGGTTATAAAGACAGACTCAGGTGCAGCTACCAAAAGGGCAGCTGATTCAGAGACTGAGAAAGTTAAAAGATAAAGAATCCGCTAGTAGTGGTTCCCAACCGTTTGACTTCTGTGGACCCCCACTTTATCATTACTGGAACCCGGGTACCCCCACTGAATCATTATTGGAATCTAGCGACCCCCCCCTCCCACGCCCCCCATTCAGCCACTACTAAAAGCTGGGGACCTAATCGATTAATATTATTTAATTTTCTAAGCAGTTGCGGACCCCCTGAGGAGGCTTCACGGACCCCCATGGGGTCCCCGGACCACAAGTTGGGAAGCATGGAACTAGGGTATTGTCTATAGAGATAGATTAGGAGAGCTGAACAGAACAAAACAGTAAAGAGTTGTTGCATCTTGTCCTTGATGCCCCAGTGCAACTAGTGAAATACAGTAATGGAGTTCAAAATGACCAGTACTAGTGTAACGAAGCAGGTCATATCTACATACATTACTGGTTACATACATAGTACTGGATGAGTCCTGAACAATCTGCTTTTCAAAGATGACCACAAGGCCGGACAGTCTGTACCAGACATCAGGTGTTTCCCTGGGAGGCTAGAAGGGTGGTGGGGGGTGGGGGGGTGGGGGAATCACTTTTGTTTCCCAGGCCCAGGTTTGTAGCAGTGCAGCACTTTAAAAGCAGTGCTGAGTTCTTTGTATATCCAACAGTTTCCAGGAAAAAAATAAAATGCCACGATAACTCTGCTGAATAATGTACCTGCTGGAGAGAGGACTGGGTTTTCTCTAGTGGTAGTTTTGGCTCATCTAAGGTAGCGCAGAGGGTTAATGTGCCTGCTGCAAAAAAAGTACTATGCAGATCACATAACAGTATTTTATGTGCATAGCTCAGTGGGATACTGCTTTTGTCAGAGATCATTTTGTTACTTTGCAGTTCATTACAATTATAATCTAGCACAGTGAGCTATGAACTGCCCTCAAAGAGCTGCACGCAAACTGCATGGTACAGATTATTAAGTTATGTTTTTTTCCCAGTCTTTGATTATCCTAATATTGCTCAAAAAGTGTTTGTTTCAGAAGTAATAAATTGTTATTTGTAAAGTCAACCATAACTACTATTACGTTCTGAGTCCTGAGTTTATGCTTCCCCACACCAAACACTCTTAAAAAATGCCTTCCAGTATGGATGACATGTGATTCCTACACCTTGCAGATCCCTTTGTCTTATACAACATTTGCTACATATTGATTTGCACGTGTATGCTTCATTGCCTCTATATGTGCGTGATGGAAAGTGTGTCAACACCCTACGCTGGTATGAAGACATGAGAGGCACTGTTAGAAAGTGATGGTGAGGGAATGATTGAAGGATCCCAATAAGGATTGCCGTAGCCTGGTGCACTGTAAGTTCATCATTTACTACGCGTTACAAATGAATACAATTGACTATATAAGGACAAATGTTTGGTAGAATGCTCAGTTTTTACCATTTTCTTCCACAAATCCCAACCCCCACCCTTAATGCCTACTGTGGTGGTCAGGCTCGCCCGCTATGAACCCTATGGGGGTCAGTCTGAAAAAATTTGCCAGGGTTGCTTTGGGCTCCCAGTCCGGCCCTGGATGGCTGACTGAACTGTGTCACTAATAGCAGTAAGGGCTCAAGGAAGCCCTGTCCCGAGAATGTCCTTATTTTTTTTTGTTCTCTTTAAGGATTTGGAGTTTATAGAAGTTTTCCAAACTCTCACTGGCACATTTCATGTGTTTTACCTTTACCTCTATCCGTCTATGAAGCAAAGTTGGACTGCTCTGGCAGCGTTGTGATAGCAACACTTTGGCAACCACATCAAGAGGTCTCAGAAGGGCTGGAGGAAATCATTTGTGTGAAACTTAAAAATATGCATTTGGACTCCAGGAAGAGTAATTGCACACGTGTAAGCCAGAGTCTTCACTAAATCACTAAGGTATGAACCAGAAAAGGAGAGCAGAGTTGGTGGAATACTGCTGCTGGTGGATAGTCTTCTTACAGCCCTGGCACTTCTTCCCACTAACCAAGCGATAGTTGCAGGAAAGTCCGCTGACTGGTTTCAGCATCAGCACTTGACGCGCTGGGACAGTCCGGCTGGGTGTGCACAGTAGGCAACAGCAAACAGGCTGATGTTTCCCCAAGCAGAACAAGCAGGTCAGAAATGGTCTGCCATGAAGGTCTGCTGCCACTAACATACCACTTCTTGAAAATTGGCAATTGAAACCTAGAAAACCTAACATTAATGTAGGGGGCAGCAGGTCTTTAGGGATGGTGAGAAGAAGCCTGCTTACCACCAAGGGACGTTTTCTATGCATAAAGACCAGAAAAGCTTTTTCAATCGAGCCATTCACAAAATGGATTCAGCAGAGATTTAAGAAGCCCAAATCAAGGAGCATGCGAAGAAACACAGCTTTGGACCAACAATTTAAATTGTGAAAAAAATATTCATGTGTGTAACAAACTGCTGAAATTAGAACTTCTGAGAAGCATTATATTAATGCCCCTGGTCAAATTCTGCAGTGGTTTGCCATCTAGTCTACTGGAGTTACTTCTTTGTGCCTCCGCAGCAGCACAAGTCCTAAAAGCAGAGATCAGGAGTAAAACATGCATGAGCTAAATCAATCCTTAAAGAACATGCACACCCTGGGGAAAAAAATAAGCTGTCAAGTAGGTGGCAGGTGGAAAGATAATTCCGAGCAGTGTCAGGTTATGTGAACACGTGGACAGTGCAGGATCAGGGAGGGTTTGTAGTTAACTAGTACACTGTGCAGTATATAATTTTTTAAGCTGCTTTAAAGACACAATTTCAGACAAATGTTGACAATAGTATAAAGCTATTCATAACCATACAACACAACCAAGGAGAACCCCCCTCCAGGGTCTCATCGCTACACTGCTGTCAGCAGGTTTAAAAGATTAAGATGGTATTTTGTGAGAGCTTAGCGTGGCCTTGGAAAGGCGACACACAACCTCAGCGCTCTGGATTACTACACCCCATGCACAGAAAAACGCTTGCATAAAACTGCGTATTTTAAGAAAAAGTGTGGTGTGACAGAGGAAGATATCTTTCATGTGTACTGAAGTACAAAGATGTTAAGTAAAGAATCAACCACAGCCATTTTCACATTTGCCCTAAGTGTTCATGTGGTGGCAACATATTCACCCAAACAGAACTGGCCCAACAGAAGACCACGACCAACATCCAACTTTTCTATGATGGAGGCCATGCCTTTTCACAGCTGGCTTGTAGGCGCTGGACCATTACTTCATATGAAAGTCAAGGTGCCCTTTTTTTGTAAAAAAAAAAAAAAAAGGCACATGAAATGAAAAATGTCAAATAGTACATAAGCTAACCGTGTGGAGGTGTGGAGAAAAAAAAAGAGGAGCGTAGGCACGAGCGGAAGGCAGGAGGAAGCAACGAGGAGCAGGCAGAGGAAGACATAATGGAAGCATGGTGCTAAGGAGGGTGTTGGAGGGCTGTCAGCACACAGGGATCAACCAAGATCAGACCCGCCAAACACCAAAGGGAAGAAGCAACTGGAAACAGACAGATGGAGAGATAAAATAGTTCCTGATGCTTTGCAATGCAAGCAGTCAATTGTAGGAGGTGAAAATGAAATACTCCACAGGACTGAGTCAACCTCTGATTGACAAAGTCAAGTCAATGGCTAAACAGATGGAAGAAAAACCAATGGCTGGAGGAGGCGGCCCCAAAGCCCACTCTAAGTTTATTAGGAACAACTAGTATGTTCCACAGCTGTGCTGTCAAAGCCCAGACCTAAAAGAATGAGCCTACCTGTGGTGGAGGCAGGCCACTGCAATCACATGCACAGCAACAAAACATGGCAGCATATGTGTGCAATGACAGAGACCTTTTAGACACAAGTTCTATGGCGGAGGTTTATGATGGAGAGGGGAAGGGTGCGTGGGTCATACCGCCATGCATGGTCGTGGTAGAGGAAATGGGGACTCTCTTTAGCAGTGGTCCAACGTCATTGTTAAGTAAATCCACATTGTTGCTAAGAAGTAAAATAAACAAATATTTACTGTTGGAGCCACTGGGAAGAAGGACAGATAAGAGGGGAAAATTTACTATTTTTGGACAAAAACTATTATTGACAGAAAACAATTCAAGCAATCCATAATCTATTAAATCTATCCCCGATACTTGGAGCAATGAAAGTTTTCAAACCAGAACAGAAGCGACAAATTCTGCCTTAGGCAGTCGTCAACAAACATCGAGCCGAATTCACAAACGTTATTCAGCCTGCTTTTATGCACACTGGAAAATGATATTATCTGCCTGGCTCTAGTCACGGAGTTCGTGACGGGAATGGTGGGTGCAGGGTAAGGCGACCCCCTGCAATCACAGAGCAATGCACAAAGCGCTGGTTTCACCCTCGCGCCCCCTTCTCCTGCAGGGGACCCTCCACCCACCCAACCCTCTCTAATCCACTGTATGCCCAACAATTGCCAACCAAGGAAGACACTGCAAGCCAACTAGGCGTGCGTCATTACAACAGGTGCCTAGAAACAAAAGCGCCCCTTCCAGCCCGTCACTGAAGGACGAACCTGAACCATTCGGGACACTAGCAAGGTCCCTGAACCCGAAGAGATACAAAAGTATAGGGAATCTAGAGATTGTGATCCCGAGTGCGGGGTCAAAGTCTTGGCTTAAAAGAACCAAATATTTTGTAACTATTTCGTTGGTGTTTTATTTTCATGTAACTCTTTATAAAACAACGCGCAGACCTTTAATGAAAATAAATGCAAGTTTAACTAAGCGTGAAATACACTCTCTTACGGATTGAAACCTCGGTGTGTTTATGTGATTAGGGGGTGAAGGGGGAGGTCTAGAAAGACAGAACTGAGTCCTTCTTGGCACAGTGGGGAATAGCGACTTGTGTTAATAAAAGCCATTTTATCACTTTAGAATTGTATTACACATAAAAAGATAGCCTGTCACAAAATGTGCAAAAAGATCTACTGTCCAAGGTAATAAAAAGTGCTTTAAAAATGTGTAGTTTATTAGTAAGCAGTCCGACTGTATCTAGTGCAAATATTTGCTGTTGGTGTCCAGTAAGAGGACGCACTCTAGCACTCAGCTGTTAACCCCCTTGCACCTCAAGATAATACATCTTTGTCCCCACAAGGCTTCCACTGACTTCATGAATTAAAGCTTATGCTGCCTCCCAGGCCGCCCTTGCGTGTGCTGATAACCCAAATGCACACGTTTCCGTTTATTCCCGGCAGCCTGGGAGAAGGCCGGGGTCCTAGAGCTCTTTCTTTTGCCTCACAGCACAGGAGACTCCCCCACCCTTCACTGTCAGCCAGAGGCACCTAGTGTGGAGCAGATATCACGCAGTGAGCACACAGTAACCTGGAACCCCCTACAAAGTGCAAGTTTCCAGCTACTGGGGGGCTCAGGTGTGAAACTTCTCTAGGATATTTACGGCAGCCTCAAAATATTTGTTTTTTTTTGGTTGACAGATCCGATATCTTTGTAGAGCAAATCAGCACACATCGATGGCTTCACAATAATGATCTCCATAGGAGGAGAAAGAATCCGACAAAACCTGAACTGAATTAAGCAGTGGTTCAAAACCTTTTGACTTCTGTGGACCCCCATTTTATGATCACTTGAACCTGGGGACCCCCACTGAATCATTATTGGAGTCTGGGGACCCCCCACTAAGTCATTACTGAAAGCTTGGGCCCCAATCGGTTAACATTGTTTAATTTTCTAAGCAGTCGCGGACCCGCTGAGGAGTCTTCACGGACCCCCAGGGGTCTCCGGACCACAGGTTGGGAACCAGTGGAATAAAGCATTCAGGTTCATTAAGTAAATGCACAGCACTAGCGAAACTAACAGCGCCATCCACCCATGTGGAATGAAAAAAGATCAATTTCAAGATGGCCGTCGTGCATGTGTGGGCTTGCATGGTTGCCATCTTGGAATGGTTTTTCTTATGTGTTATAGTTAGGGCGACCAGGCGTCCTGGATTTGCCAGGGCAGTCCCGGGTTTCACCTTGTGTCCTGACAGATTTCGGGAAATTTAGCTCATGTACCGGTTTTAAGAGGGTCGACTAAAAATGGTGGGAAGTGCGTTTTTATGTCTTCCAAAGCAGGGATAGCAGCTGTTATAAGAAAACAATTTAATCAGCAGGCATGATACTGGCTTTACAAACTGCATTTTATGTTCTTAGTGCCTCTGCTGTAATTCTATGCCAATGAGCACTGTCATTCTGCACGCGCAGTTTAAGTAAAATTGAAGTTCTTTTCCTATCTTTATGAAAGGTCCCGGTTTTGGAATTTAAAATTCTGGTCACCCTATTTATGGGCAATTGCACAGTGGCCTTTTTGTAATGATTTTTCATAAGTCTTGAAAAGAAAATTCCAAGATAGCAGCTTAGCTTGCAAGTAGATGCAAATCAGCCCTCTAGTAGGGGGTTTTCTTGAGCATTAAAAAAAGTACTATAAGAGGTCTGCTGTACATACATCTTGAGGCTGAATCTATACCAGTGCAATTCATATGTGCACTGTAGCAAATTTGGGTTGGGCCCATGGACACTCCCTGAAAAAAAATGTAGCAAATACTATACCGCCATGAAAAATACTCTCAATATTAGTAAGGCATGTCACAAAGTGCTTATATGCAAGAGGCAGATGATCAGTATGAACAGAGCACTTCACAACAAGCATTACTGGTTATATTTTACAGGTTTTGTAACATCATTAAGTTACTCAGTTTGCGGTTGTTGGGGCAATTGTTCAAGTTTTGTTGAACTTGGATGCCACTGTTCAAGTCAGCATTAAACAAAGATAGTAAAATAAAATTAAAATGATAATGAAAACATATGAAAACCAGAAAGTCAAAGTCTCATCATTGAATGGAACATCATACCTTTCCTCTACACGTTCGCTTGAACGAGGCTGCGGAGATGTTTTACAGTAGCGTTTGCACCCTTCGTGCTTTTCAGTCCTGAAAAGATTGTATGATGAAACTTACTCACTGACCTCCTGTGTTGCCTTTGGCTGGATATGAAGATTTACATCTTGAAAATGTATCAGCGACCAAATAACCTGGATTTCTCCTCCTTCCTCTTTCATGTGCAGCTCCAGCTGGTTAGATACAAACATAATAAGATGGATGAATATCCGATAAAAATAGAAGCGCATCTCTCCTTTATCCCTCCTGCATTTCCAGCTCCACCTCATCGACTCAAGAAACAGTCTACAGCAGTTACTTATCACAGTACCTGAAGGAAAAGCGTGGACATGGGCAGGGGCGTAGCTCGGGCAGTGAGACTCGAGGGGGTTGAGCTTCAGATTTTTACGACAATCAGGTTGCATATAATCTTTAAATTCATTATAGGACAAGCAGGGTGCATGAGGGGCCTAAGGGGCCATGGAAAGGGAGGAATGCGCTTTGATAGGAGCACTCAGAGAGAAAACATAATATTCTGTAAAATAACCAATATCTTTGAGGACTTTGAAACAGTGTGTGTGCGTTTTGTTTTGTCTGTGTGTATGTAAAAATTCCTGTTAAAATCCGACTGACATCTCACAATACCACCAGGCAGAGAACACCTGTACCCAACGATTGATAAGAAAATACACTTATTTGGGGGGTGTAACACCCCTCTGCCCCGAAGCTACGCCCCTGGAAATGTGTTACGTGGCAGTAAAAACTATTTCATTGCAAATATGGAAATATGTTTTTGGAACCGTTGAGCCCATATTGCAGGCGATGAACTAAGTGATAACTCGTAGTGCTGCTTAAATTATAGCAACTGCTGCTTCAATGTGGTATCTGAGGAGTGATATCCTTTGTGGTAAACTCCGGAATCAGAATTACAGGAAATAAGTCGTTCTTGTGCCCCCTATTCTTCACCATACATGGAAAATGTTTTATTCTCTTCCTCACTGCATCCCAGACATTTTAGGATACACCATTTTTATAAAAAAAGAAAAAGGTCTAGAGATACATTTTTCTTGGTTTGGAAAAAACCCAAAATCAGCCTCCACTACACGACCCAAAACCACACTTTGTTTGATTTCCCCTATTGCTAAAGAATTTGAGACATCTTAAAACCGATAATATCCATGCACCAATCTTATGTAGCGTCTCACGTGTGCCCTGTGAAAAAATAAGATCTGCGACAGGAATACTTGCTCCCCATCTAGCAAAACTTATGAAAGCATCCTTCTTGCAGAGTTCGGTTCCAGGCCCACCTCCACTTTTAGTTTTTGGAAGAATGGAGAAAAGCCTGACGTTATGCGAAATGTTATCCCCGCCAGCATGTCGTAAAAAACGTCCTTATTCTCAAAGACCCACAAACCAGCATGACATTTAATGGCCCTGGATTATAAGGTGGTCTACAAAAGCATACATTTGATAGGGCATTTGACATTTCCAAGGACGTGCAATCTGGCACAATAGTTTATTCAAACCGGATTCCTCTTTCTGGTCTGATTGTAGGTGCTTTTTATTGGATGATGTGAGTTCCTCGTTGTCACAATAGCTGAATCACATCAAGGGATCATTATCAAGTTCTCCACATACCTGGTCTAACCAAGCTTTTATAGAAATGAAACATAAGATGTGTGGAGGTCAACATCCAGGAAATGCCATCAGCAGATCTCACAGCCCATGTATTAAATAACAATAAAAAGTGTTTCTCAACCGAGCCCTTTACACAGTTAAATTTGCCTATGTTACACAAGTGCTATACATTCCTTAAAGACTGATCTATTCTGAAGATGACGCAAATGGAAGTGCCAGTTCCACCACTGCCTCATCTAAGATCCGATTATTACAACCAATTTCCTGATTCCCCTCTTGGATGCTCCACATCCTTTTCTCTATCATTGTACTTTCCCGCCCCTATTTGTCGCTAGGTGTTGCATCTTGCCACTTAGGATGGAGTCAATAATGCTACTGCATGTGGCGCTATTTTTAAATGAATAAAATGGTAGATAACATCTCAATATTCACGAGCTGGAGTTTGTGAACTTAGTTTATTAGACGCCAATTTACATTCAATTACCAGGACATAAATAGATCAAATGTATAATTAAAATAATTTGTGCAATCATGTCCTGCAGGTTTGGAAGGTTACACTTGGATTTTCTTCTCACTGCTTAGGCAATGCTGTATTTCCTACAGGTTGTCGTTGACAAGCTAATTGAGTTTCGGTTGCAGAATGAATCAGGCTGCGTGGGAAAAGGAAAAAAAAAAACTACACTTTATAATAATCAAGACGCACAACAAGAACTAGAACAGAACTAGATATAAAGCACAGGGTGGGCACCATTCCAGGAGATAAATGCTTGTCATTTGCTGACATTCTGGTGGGCTCGCAACTGATACAAAATGAGTAAAATTCTTTTTTCACTTGACAATCTCGTGTGTGTGTACTTTTAGAGTGATACAGGCTGCCATGCCTTCTAAGATTTCTTCTCGTATTTGTTGTTTTAGGTTGAAAGAGGACAAATCTAGGTTTTGATATGTGACACCTATCTGGAGCTCATTCAGACATTAACATGACATTCAGTGCATTCAGGCCTCCAGGGTTGACTTTCCAAGTGGTTTCCAAGCTGCCCATCACAGCGCGGAGTTTGAGTAGGGTGGTGTGCATGTGCCGTCAGCATGGTAGGGGATGGGACTTTGTGAAGGGACAGCATCGGACCTGGTGGGGTGCAGTTTACTGGGGAGTGCAAGACTACTTTGCCTCAGTACTTTAAGCATCTTCCTGTTGTTTTGTGGATTTTCTCAATTTATATTACAGCATGTACCCTATAACTACCAGTGACGTTTTTAAAGTACTGACCCATCTCCATTTTACAGGCAGTGCTCTACCACTGGACCTTATGTTCATAAATCAGGACTGATATCTACTATCTCTCCTGCACGGTGAGTGATGCCACCACGAACGTACCAGGGGGCACCACGGTTGCTGCCCACCTTCCAGGAAACTGGAAACTTCCAACATGTCCTCCTCCCTCCGCCTT
Organism: Pleurodeles waltl; assembly: GCF_031143425.1. Taxonomy (NCBI): domain Eukaryota; kingdom Metazoa; phylum Chordata; class Amphibia; order Caudata; family Salamandridae; genus Pleurodeles; species Pleurodeles waltl. The sequence goes on from NC_090447.1 coordinate 1,441,823,746, forward strand.
CCCCCCAGACACGGCCTGCAATACCTTCAGCTGCTGTAATGAATGCGGGGACAGCAGGAGAAAAGAGTGCCTGGAGACCGTGACTCGTCAGCCACCTAATGTACTGGCCTCCTTAGGCAGCTTCTTCAGTCTCTCTGAATGGACTGCTCTGGCATTTTGAACATGTGCTCCACTCTCTGCAACAGCATCCTGTTTCCATTCCTGTCACTACCCTGACTCCTGGGGAGAAGTCGCATCAGGTGCCATTCTTCTCACCCCCTATGCCACCCCCATACTCTTACTTGAGGATAGCTAGTACCAAAACTGGAGAAACCGCTTCAAGACAAGGGTAAATGCTCCAGTGAAGCGACTTAATTCCGCCATAAACCAGGATTGCTGTAAAGCAGTGCCCAAATGATAAACGTAATGACATTTAGGTGGTCTGATCAGACATCACATTTTTGCATTCCCTGGTTATTCTTCAGCAACAACTCCTACTTAAAGCTGTGAAAGATATTTTGCATAAACGTTACGATACTGCAAAAATAAAGCAATGCCTATCCATTAACCAGGTATTGCCTGAAAAGGCTAACACCACTCAACTCTACACCAAACCTTCATTCTTAGGGCCACGTTTTCTATTTAGGAAACTTCATGGTTGTTAATCGCCTCGTCTGATCATCATCTTTTGGGGGGTTTCTTTGACTTGAATTCAATACTCTTTTTCCATCAGGGTGATTCTCGAAAATATCCTTTCATTGGTGAATAAATCTGTCGAATCACATTCTGCCAGGTCACACAACAGCTTCTTGTAGGTTAACATTAGGAAGGAGGACGTGGTTTACTACTTATATACTCAGATCTTCGCCATAAGTATATCTCTTTCATAGAGCACATTTTTATTTCAGCAGGAGCGTCCAAAACACCAGATACTTTACATCGAAGTTATCTACACCCTGGGCACAGTGAATGAAGGTGACTCACACCCTCTTTTTGGGGCATTTCTCTTAGCATCTAAAGATGATCTGATGTTTTCCTTTAGTACAGCTGCTTCAAAACTGGCTCCTTCCAACCCAGTGGAAATGTACCGTTTCACCTGAAGACTGCAAGAAGATGTGGCTCTTCTCCGAACTCTTAATTCATTTTACATACAAGCATGAAACCTGATGGAACTACATCAGGGAGTGTTCACAGTCTACAAAGTGTATGGTGACCACACTGGCACAGGACACTTCATCAATATGATCCACGAACTATACTTCTGAACGCTAATTAGATCAGAAAAGCCTTAACCTTCTTTCTGAAAGGGAACAAGGAGGGCTTTATCAGATAGCCAAAGGGAGTAATCCCTTTAAAAAAGGATTTCCCACTTAGATTCAGGGATGGATGTAAGGGTTTGTTTTCTTTTAGATGAAGAACTACTGCCGTCAGTTGACAGCAGGGTGTTAAAGTTAATTTTTATTTTCAGATATTCCAGGTGGGGAACCGAAGGCACTGAAATACTAGGTATGTTAGCATTAACCTAACTCTTGGAGAGACGGAGCACCAATACAGGGATCTCTGGCCTTCACTAACAGGTTCTTCCTTTGGGACAAAAACAATATGGACTGCAACGTTCCGAGTGTGCAGAATCATGATACATCCTTTGCAGGGCATCCAGCATTCAAAGAATTTAAGAAGCTCGGTCAGGGGCAACAGCTTTGACAACGGGGCCGGATTTGTAAATAAAAGACACAAATTACAACTGAGTAGATAAAGACAATTCTTTGGAATGATAATCACCTGGTATTTCAAGGTCACGCTGGGCGCCCTCCAGATGGATTCAAAGAATCCCAGACTACTGACTACCAAATCCTGCTCCTCACCGATTGTGAGGAGCAGGATTTGGACCAGAGGAACAGAGAGGAACTCTGATAGCATCTGATCATTCTCCCTTTGAGGTCAAATAGTGTTAGCACCAATGTTTTTCCCCATAATTACGCTGGAGGCAGCTGGTCTGCATGCAGCGTTGCGTGATCACATTAGGGCATGGACAAGCAGCTTAAGAGCACCCAGATTGTTGTGCATACACAGCAGCGTCCTATCCGAATAGGAGTAACACTGGAGAAACAGTGGGGCCTACATATCTATGTGAAAAACAAAACCTGGAAAATTTATCGAGTGAAAACAGCCTTCTGGGAATTTATAAGACTTTAGCCTGACTCTTTGGGGCCTGGAACGTACGAAGCTTTGCAATCATTGCCGGCGAAGGGCTAATTCTGGCAAAAAGCTGGCGAGTGTTTTGGTGAATCCCATTAGCCACAGTGCCAGTGGTGTGAAAGAGGCCCGGCAGCACTAGAATAGAGGTTGGTCCCTGGTCAGCTGTCCTGCTGGTTCTGTCCTTCATGATAGGTCCCCTCGTGACGATGCACAGCTTCGCGGATCTTCCTGAATATTGAAAAAATGTTTCCTGGAGTTTAGTGGGGGTTCCGAGTAAATGCTATTTCTCTTGCGTTGCAATAACAGAGTCAGAACCAATGTAAAGGATCCCTCTCACTCCATCCTCGGATAACGGGAAATAGCAGTAAGCATGGAATGTAGGGCAGGGAACAGAGCGAAAGGGAACACATGACCTCGGCTGGATGAGGGCTGGGGCAACCGTAAAGTATTTTTTTTAGATCGAGCCGGGAAGATCGATGAATTATAGTGCTTAGAAACTTTCAAACTTTGAGATGGAGCACACCTGCTCAATCCCAATAAGAAGAGGAGCTTTTTCATAGAGCACATATTTATTGCAGCAGGAACATGCCGTATACAGATACTGTACCTGAGACTGTCGGGGTCTTTCACCATCACGGAAACCAGGATTTAATTAGAACAACAAACACTTTTTAACATATTAAGTCATATTGTACAATATAAACGTTTAGGTTGCATCACACAGTTTTATAACAGAAACTGTGATGAAGTGAATACATCATTTGATTGGCCAGGAGCCGATAACGAGATGAAAAGCCAGGAATCCTGGTTCTAAAGTCGCCAAGCTAGTCCACACCACGCCTCCTTTGTGCAGGTTTGCGTTTGCAGTTCACCACTCTCAAACCCTCTAAAGATAGAAGTGCTGGACGGGTTGAGCGACTGAGTGAGCTACTGCCAGTCTGAAGCTAAAAGTTAAACGTGCTGCGAGGAATGCCAGGTCTTAAGTTCCTTTCCTTGACTGTGAGGAGGCATCTATGCAGAGGACCCTGGGTTCCGGCAGCCAGGATAGGAACGGCCCTGCTTCTGGGTCTAGCCCTCAGCTGTTCGTCCACAGACAGCAGAAAAGCGCCCATCGCAAATAAATGTTCAGACAGGGAGGAGATGGAGCTGAGACGTTCACAGGCATGGGCAAAGTGGGCAATTGCCCAGGACCCACCACCTACCAATTTGGTCCCCTTGGGAAAGTGGACTTTCTCTCTATTGGACCTCCACCTATTCTATTTCTCTAACTTAACCTCCTTCCTCTTTTTCTGACTCTCTCTAACTAACCAGTGTCCTGGGCAAGACATATTGCAACTGTTTTTTTTTTTGTATACCTGTTAAAGTTTCAAATATAATATAATATTTGGCCACAGGCTGGCTTGAATTAGCAGGTGATGTGCAATAAAATTGGAATGTATTTCATACAGGGCCCCTAAAAAACATTAGCATGACACAGAGATGTAGTCCAGCAGCTAAAGCTGCCGAGTTTGGAACCAGAGAACCAGGTTCGAATCGAGGCCTCGGTTCAATGCATGTAATTCTGGGCAAATGACAACCGTCAGAAAATAAAACTAGCATTGGCAAAGCCAATATGTCTCGCCTATGTGACATTTATTGGCTTTGTCAATGTTGATTTTTAGCCATGTTAATGTACAGCAGTGCATGGCAAAAAAATACTGTGTCATGCTCAACGCTGTACGCTTAATATTTTTTTTTTTGGTTTTTTTTTTGTAAACTTTTAAACATGCTGCACAGCAGCTACCCAGCTTAGAACATGGCAAAGAAAACACGGACACATAGTTCAATTAGTTGGCCTTTCAGTGTTTTTAAGCCACGTTGAACAGCTGTGTGGCTGCTGTGCTGCCTGGTTCAAAGAAAAAATAAAATAAAACACCATGACTGCTATGTTGCACTTTCAGATCCGGTGGGCTGCTGTACAATATGGCTTAAAAACACTGACAAAGCTAGTAGATCTTGCATAGCTAAGACGTATTGGCTTTCCCAATGCTTTTTTTACTCTGTCCACCATAAATTTAACGTGTCCGCTGAGCTGCTCTAAAATAGGCCCCTCCCACTGACCTAAAATATGCGTAATAAATCCATTGGGACGTTCTATTTCTGTCTGTGTTTTGAGATCAGTCTCAACACATGAACATACATTTTTTCCTTTTCTTTAACAGTGCAACTGCAGCTCATCAGGGAAGGGGAAAAAACACTCACGCCACCTGATCTCCACTGATATCACAAGCTCCGTTTGAAAACCCTAGTTATAGATTGGCTGCTGGCCAAGTAGAACTTTTATCTATTGCAAGCAAAGTTCATTTTCTCTGGATGGCATGTGCTCACGGGGAGAGAAGAAATAGTGACCTTCCAGGATGCGGACTGAGATCAGGGAAGGCCTGAGTGAAGAACAATTACCTAAGGAGAGGAAAGCTTGAACATCACAGTGGCTTCCAAGCCACATACAGAACCGGTACAGACGGCTCAGATGTTGTGTAGCATCTCAATGGCAGTAAAGCAATTACAATACAAAAGTAGCAGAGGAAAAGCAGGAAACTGAGAAAGAAGTAGGAAGATAGAGGACAACAGCGACCAAGGGAGAAAGCGGGAATGAAAGAGACCTGCAGGAGTGAAATAAAGCATCTGCAGGGTAGGGCGGCGGAAGAGAAAAGCATGAGGTGGATTACTTTCACACAAGGTAACACAAGGAGCACTGAAAATGGAATATTTTTAAGAGCTTGGACTAAGAGTTCCAGAGTGCATCGGGCCATGGCCTCAAATTATGCTCAATAACTGTAATAATTATTCAATCACGGTTGTAATGTGACCATTTTAATGCCATGCTGTTATCGATAATATGGCAAAGCACCATCTAATTAGACGTATTCAATGAAAGTGGTTTTATGACTTCACTGGGTCACAAGACTGTCTCAACTTTCAGACTAACCAAGCGCTACGATACAATTTTACCGAACTGGGAGCTGAAAAGGCAAGACGCATTTGGCATAAGGCCAGTCTGCATATAATTTCTTTAAACATGTATGTTGAGATGATCTGTAACTTAAAAACAAGCAAGGGGAGAAGGGACTGATGCAAGGGGAGGGTGTGGGGATGAAAACAGCAACAGGAAACCAAAACGGAGGGTGGGTGTGGGTGGCGCAGATTCGGGGGAATCAAAACTGGTTGAGAGGGAAGCAACAATGCTGCGCAGAAACATCCCGCAAACACATGCACCATGATAGAGTGCTACAACTGAAAGAAAAAACAAGATTAAGAGGTGACATTTCAGCTAGCAGAAAATAAATAGTACCTGAATTGAGTCAGGAGCAGTGGACGGGCACTGATTAAACTGAATCAATCTGTGCTTGATCCCTGCTCCACAGCAAGCAGTGGAAGTGACGTTTTGACAGCACTGGGCCATTAAGATGGCTGCACAGGAGAATGAGACATTAGCAGACAAATGGAAAGCAATGGGCGGACTCTAAGCCCTTTTTAGAATCAAGAGTGTGTCTCAAGCGAGACATGTGCTAGCAAATGCTCTCGCAGGCTCATCCGTAAAAAAAGTTGAACCACTGGTTCTCATGTAAAGCATCAGGTTCATTAATCTGTTATAGAAAGCTCAATACACACCCCAGTTTCACGGGAAGCTAGTGTTATGGGTAACAAGCAATATATTGGTGTTCACCACAACTTCTATGAGGCAAGCTCGCCATCACACGATCAATGTTTTCTAATACAAGAAGGTTGCATTTTTACACAATTAAAAATAAATAACATTCTGTAATAATAGGAACAATGTAAACCCATGCATTATTACTCATGATTGCCAGTCTGTATAACAATGAAAAAAGGTTGCTTTTTAGAGGTACGATAAAGGGGTTGCAGAATGAAGCGTCAGTTGTACTAATCTTTTTTCTGAGCGCAAATGGCCAGATTTGCAGAATCAGGCAGTTTTCGAACACAAAAAAGCATATTGGAAGGTACAAATGCTTTTTTGTGATTTGATAATCTATTGCCGGATCGCAAAATAGGTTTGCAAGTTGGTTTTAGGAAGGGGTGTGTCAAGGACATCCCTTCCTAATAGCGAGTTGCAGGGGGATGCCAGAATGTTTTGTGACTGGGAATGTGGTTGTAAAACATTTGCAGTTACCGCCAACTTCAAGTTGGTGGTAACCCCTTCGCAAAGGGAAGGGGTCCCAAATTTGCGAATGGGGATGAAAACAGTTTTTAAAAGGAGGCACTGGTCCCTTGGACTACTGCCTCCTCTTAAAATATTAAAAGAAAACTTTTCAGTTTACAAAAAAAAATGCTTTATTTAAAAAGCAATCACAGACAGGATGGTCTGCTGACCCCAGAAGGCCACTGTCCCTCTGATTGTAGCCATTCACAGTGGGTCGCAAATTACAATCTGCCTCATGAATACCGATGAGACCGGTCCAATTGCTTCCGACTGCAAATCGCTAACCGTGTTAAACACAATGTTGTACATCGCATTTTGCGATTTCCTAATAACGAATCACTAAAATTCACTATTAGGAAATCGCAAACCTGCGATTTCGTACATCTGGCCCGAACTCCCAACATGCCCCTGCAACTAAGGAATAAACCGGAAATGTCAACCTTTCGCACACATACTGCTTGTTGATGCACCTGCAAACATTTTAAGGAACATGACCAAATCAGATTACACACAGATTAAATTCATGAAATATTTTCTTAAACTGCTGGCAGGAGCCTTGATTAATTCATCATTGGATCTTGTAAATGTTCACCGAGCATTCATAGTGCACAATAAACCTTTTAATTTAGTTGCAATAAGTAACAAGAATTAGCAAAGCCAAATGATCTCGGCTTTGTGATCTACTGTTGTTGTTGCCAATGGTTCTTAGCCACGCTGCACAGTTTTAGATTACTTAAAAAATTATGCTATAAAAACAAAAGGCTTTGACACGTGCACAGCGTCATTCTGTAGGTGCTCTCAGCTTGCATGTGCATGCCTACCAAATGGCACAAGATGATTTTTTTCAATTTTATGTACCGATCCGTGGGGATAAGCACAAGGAGGGTAGGGGGAGAGGACTGCACGAGCTAGACAGTGCAAAAACATATGCACATGCACTCTCATTGAGTGCTTACCAGCAAAGAAAAAAGTAGTGCTTGTAAGGCAAGCAGTAAAAGTCGAAATGCCAGCTAACCAAAATAATGGTAAAGAGGCAATTTTCCATGAGAGGGGCAAACTTAAGATTGACAAGCTGAGACATGAATAAGTAGCAGGCAAATGAGTGACAGGAAAAATAAACAAATGGTAAGCAACCAGCGGCCTCCACAACCCTCTACGTACTTGGTAAGCAACAAAATACCTCGCAAAAGATGATACATGCACACTCTACTAGGCTTGAACTAAAAAGGCAAGGAGTTACTACAGGAGTGAGATCTCAGAAGAGGCAACAGAAACATAAGGCTTTGCAACCTCATGACAGTGCAGCAAATGCTTGAATATAACACCAGGGGTAGAAGACATGACATCATGCATCCTTTTGGCCACCACCACAGGGTTGATACTTTGCCTCACAATATCAGACTTACACTAATCGTAACTACAGAAAATACATATGGTTTCTGGACCCATGTCATGCCAAAGGTACCAAAGGGCAAATAAGGGCCAGCAGATACTAGTTAACATACTACACAGGTATATGCAAAGGAAAACACTGAAATTCGAACAACCACAAAAATAAGGATGAAAAAGGAAACTCATTAATCTTACCTGTAAACAAAGGGGGGAAACCTTCACTGTGTACGATGGGAATCCAGAGGTAGCAGGTGAAACATGAATCACGTGAACAGAAAACTGTATAGAATCCCCCATCACATTACAGCAAATAACCTGGAGAGAAACACAGGATAGCTCTGAAAATAAATCATTATTTTTTTTAATTATGCACAGCTATATTCTTTATGCTTCACCAGATCTCTAGACCTCGTCGCTTTGTTTTTTACACTAAAAAAAAAAAACTGTTATGTAGGAAATTACCAACAATAACATTTATTTATTTATGAGCTTTGCAACATACTGTGTGTTTCTTTCCAGTAAGTCTGGAGCGCAGAGAGAAGGACTGGGAAGTTATAAGTTAAAACACTGACATCGACAGCCCTCTCCAAAATTCATTACTCACGCCCAGTAGTCTGTTAAGGTCTAATTAAAGGTAGTTCTAAAAGGTTCACTTTTCACATTTATTGTTAACTACAAATGCAAATTCTTGGACAGGAGTCAAAAGTGCTCGACAGCAGGAGACCCTGAGATCCAAGCAATCAGCCTCTGATTTTAAGATTATTATGTCTCACAAAAAGCCCTAAAAACACCTCTTAAACCACAGAATTCTCTAACTCAATAATTTATCCTACATTTCACCTCAAGTGACAGCTAGACTGCCGCCTACTTCTCTCCACCCATACCACCTTTGTCCTTGTTCCTCCTCCTATATTATGCCACAACTCTTCAAAGCACCATCATGTCAAGAGGACAAACAACAAATACAATTTTCACGTTTCAACCCAAAGTCCATGAGCAAAAAACACTTCAATGTATTTGATTTACTCTCAGAAACTACACCAGACCTCATCTTCGTTACAGAAACGTGGCACAGCAAAGGCTCTACTGCACATACCACAAAGTCATCCAACCTGAATACGGCATCATCAACAAATTTGTGCTGGAAAACCTAGAGAAGGCCAGTAGTCATCCATAGAAAAGCATAAAACAACAACATCAAAAACTACGAATCCTTGCTCGTAAGATGTTACCCCGGTCCAACTCCTCCTGCCTCCTAAAATACAGACTATTAGATACATTACTCTTTTGTATCACTTTAAACTACACATTCTAGGAGGTCTTAAAATCTGGTTTGACAAGAACAGCCTTATTACAATCACTGCCTTTACATCCAACCTTAAGGCCCTCAACTTCCAACAAATTGTTTCTGGCCCAACTGACTCCATGGGACACACATTGGACATTATATATGCACAATAGGGACAGGCCAAGGTGAGTAATAACTTCTACAAAAAGATCTACACCGAAACAAAAAATTATCTTAAAGAAAATACAATTAGCAGACATCCTGCAAATAACAGCACAAATAGGGACGAGACCAACCATTCAACACTTAATACTTTCAACACCTTCTGAAAAAAAAAAGAAATGCATGAAATGATCATTGCAAGCAGACTATCATGATCACCAGCAGACCCACACCTCCACAAATATGCAAAGATATCCTTTGCACATCCTGTGCAGGGCAGGTAGGTCGAAATTTGCTCAACAAGTCCTTTGATCTGGATTCTTTCCCACTTGATTTGAAAACTTGCATTACAGCACTCTTCAAGAAGAAGAACCTTGACACATCCAACACAGCAAACTACAATCCAATATCTAATGGGCCACTTTCAGGTAAAATATCTGAAAGCGCAGTTTTTATTTAGCTTTACAAGTTTGAGGAAAGTGACTATGTCAGACCAACAATTTGAATTTAGATCATGTAAAAATACAGTCAGGACTCCTATCCATATGGGATCACCTAAAACAATGGACAATAACGGAGTGGCTGCCCTATTGCTTCGTGACCTACCAGCAGCATTTGACACTGCCTGCCACCACACACTACTGAAAAAAACTACATCTCACAACACATGAAACATGCTGGAAATGAACTCCATGCTGCCAATATCTCCCTTCAACCTACGCCTGCTCAAGACCATAACTAAACAAAAATCTCAGAATGAACAGCCCTGAAGTAACTAGTTTATTGCACTGTGGTCATAAGGAATACCATAAAGGAACCTTCAAAACATAAAAGCTGGCAGCTTATCAAAAACCATGAACTGAATGCCTATCTCTTGCACTTCTTCACCCATCACAGTCCTGAGTGCTGTGTCCCATAACATGAGAACTACACCTCGGTGGTCATTCATGACACAGAAACACTTGTCACATAAGATCAAAACAAGAGAAAACTCTTCCAATCACACATCCAATACGGTGAACCACGCTATTTATGTAGGCAAGCAGTTCTACACCCCCAAAGTGTAATAGATGCTTTATAAATGCTACAATACAGGCGAAACAGGCAGTCGCAGGGGCACCAAGTTAAGTGAGTCTAGGGCTCCCAATATGACCTAACAACAAATCTAACAAGAGCAAACTAATCTTCGTCAGATAGCAAAACACTCAGCCAAGACAGCTGAGCAGAACATCTTTGGTAAAGTCTGGCCAATCAGAGGATGCTGTTGGGCTTGTGTTAAGGAGTAGTAGGGGCTGAGAGGAGTTTAAAATACTTTAAAGGCAGTGTTATCCACCATGGAGCAGGTTAGTCCCAGTTTTTCCCCACACAATTGCTTAGATTTTCGCATACAGAAAAGCTACGTTAAGGACCTGAGCTCCAAAGCTGGTTGGTAGAAAAAGGTTTCACAGCGTGATCTTTTCAAATAAACACTTATTGCCTTATAGATACACAGTCCCTTGGTATATATTGTGGGCATCACTGCTGAGGCCCAACACATATTAATTATCTTTTGGGTAGTTTATGCTCTTTTTCAGAGGGGAGGTGGCCTTGCAGTTCAGGCTGGACTACTTACTCTCTTTACAGAGGGACCAATACTGTTTTGAATACAAAAAGAAAAAGGGAGCACACTGCCTTGCATTCAAGCGGAAAATAGCCCCAAGGCATCATGGTAAATGCAGTCATTTAAATATAAATAGCGAGAATTTTTCAAACAATGATTCACCCTAAGTAGGTGCAGCAAGTGCTGTATCGCTGTAGAAAGTTGTTCACCTAAGGTAGGTGCAGCGAGTGCCGTATCTCTGGACACGATACGAAGACTTTTTGAAAAATGTCTCTATCTTTAAATCAAATGACTGCATTTACCATGATGCATAGGGGCTATTTTATGCTGGAGTGTGAGGCAGTGTGCTCCCTTTTTTTGTGTGTCTAATTGACGGCTCCCGTGAGCCTACGAGCTCTGGTGATGCACCTGTTCGCCTACTGAGTGGTACAAAAACCTGTGAAGACGTTCGGCAGCACTTCAAGCAACCCCTTCAGATATATTTTCTCTCTGCTGATGACGGCCGAAAGCCAGAAACACGTGTCCAGAGATACGGCACTTGCTGCACCTACTTAAGGTGAAAGACTTTTTGAAAAATGTCTCTATCTTTAAATCAAATGACTGCATTTACCATGATGCATAGGGGCTATTTTATGCTGGAGTGTGAGGCAGTGTGCTCCCTTTTTTGTGTGTCTAACTGTTTTGAATACGTTTTGTCTGGGTCTAGAATGGCACTGTGAGCAATAAAACGATAAAATGAAATGCAGTCTAGCCTAATTAGCAGTGGATGAGATTAATTCATTGCTTTAATTCCTGGGTATTTTAGAAGCAAGGATATTCCACACTTATACTGCTTTCACAGGCAAAAATAAAAAAAATGTGCATGCTCACAGAACTGATAGAAATTCAAGCAAAGGACGTAAACATCTAAGCTTGCCTATAACATCCACTGCCCTCCTACCAAATGGAGTAGGATCTCTGCACATTCAAAACGTTTTTGGCACATACCACATAAAATACCTCTGGCACAGTCAGGCTGATCAATTAAGAGGATTTAATTTTTAGTGTTTGTGTAGCATGTTATAATCACAAATAAAAACTCTAAAAACCCAAAAGAAATAAATGTATTGCATTGTGTTTCATTATAAAATTGCTTACATAGCGTGGATGCACTTAACGATGGGTGTCTGTGCCATTGTAGCACAGTGGCATCGACAGAGAGAGAGAGGGCTTAGTGGAGCCTGGTAATGCTGGGAAAATAAGAGACGAACCACACAGGGTGCTCATGGCAGCCACATTTCTTGTAGGCAATATCCACTTCCCGAGAGGCATCACAGGGGGAGGCTGGTAGGGCTTCTGGCACCAGTGCATATTTTCAACCGTAAGGTCAGCATTCATCCAGCCTATGGGCCCCCATGATGTGCACCCCAAGGCAGAAGAGGTCTCGCCCGGCTCCCACTCAGAACCATTTTCCTGATCAGAGTAGCATGTCGCTCGTTTTTAAACACAAACATTTATTTGGGGACGCTTTAGGGCAGAGCAGTATATTTATTTTCAGTCGAAAAAGGAAAGTTGCGAGCACATGGGAGTAAGGATCGTCTCGCTAGTCTCGGGGTTTAGAAAAATGCAAAAAATAAGATCCAAAATAAACTTTTGTTAAGGGATAACAGTTCTTATTTCTGTAATTTCATTTTTCATTCTTTCTGCTTCTGATATTTAGGATACTTCAATTCAAGCACTCATCTTTTCCTTACAAAAATGTGTACGTATGTACTCGAGTACCACAAACAATTATGATTTTTTTTTAATCCATGCGATGTATACGTGCCAGGTGCTTTGTATGACCTTCCTCAAGAATATATTTAAAATGCGGACAGTTTAAAGGTAAAATCAATTGTTTGTAATGCCCTTAGGTACAATTACTAATCTAATGGTTTACACCAACATTCTTCACAAACAAGACGGAGAGGATCGTGTAACTACGTATTTGACTGGCAGGACTAGAAGGAACAGATGTAAACCACACCTGAAAAGGTAAAGATGCCTTTAAGCCAGGCGGGTACCCTGTCACCTGGCAGCAGGCATGCAGTACGCGCCCACACCCCTTACCATCATGTTGGTGAACACCACCACCAGTTCTCTTAAGAAAAAGGGCGGTCTTCAATGGCTTTGAATCTCGAGAGGTGAAGCTGGGAGTGTTTGGCATAGGAGGCAGCCTAACGAGTAGGAGGGTCCTCATATAGGTAATTTTACTCCATGCTAGACTCTACCCTTTCATGTTCAACAAGTGTGTATAATCTTCCCGTCGCAGAGTAAAGGAGAAGTTGGAGAATAAGCATGGATGAGCTGGCAGTGATGCAAGCAAATAGGTTTCTTGGACCTTTCTGTTAATGAAGCATTGCCTCTTGCAGCATTGAGAGTGAAGTGCTTTCAGAATACATGGGCGGCTCACCTAACCAACACGCATACTTGTCAGGAACACATCTGGAGAATACAACGGAAGCCATCCTGGCCCTTTTGAAATCTGCACAGCCAATTTAAAGCTCAAAATGGCCATTCCATTTATTGTCATCAGCCTATCCGGACATAAGAAATTCATGATTACAAGTACAAACATCACTCAAGGATACATTAAAACTTGCCTACTAAAATATAAACTTGTCCATAAAAACTATGCTTAACGATCAGTTCATTTGCATACACCTTTGCACAGAGCCAGGAGTACCTATAATAATCATGTAAATACTTTATGACAATGACTAACTGGTCACGCCGTGTCTTATTCACATAAAGTTAAAAACCTAGGAATCACCATGGATTCCAAGTTAACTATGAATGCCCAAGTAGACAAATTAGCACGCACAAGCTTCATCACCTTAAAGACTTTACGACGCATCTTCCCCCACCTCGGATTTCCACACAAGGTGCAAGCTACCATCTCACTTGTACTATCCAAACTGGATTATGCCAATAGCCTCTACCATTGATCATCTCTATCTGTTATGAAAAAACTACAACGTATCCAGAATTCCACAGCCAGGCTACTACTGCATATAAAGCCGCAAGCCCACATCTCTCCTGCCTTGAGAGCACTACACTGGTTACCCGTTGCCAGAAGATGCACTTTCAAGCTGCTTTGTATCACCCACAAAGCTATACATGGAACCGGACCGCTTTTTTATCAGAAAGAAAATGACCAAATACATCCAACAAAGAACCCTCCGCTCAAGACTGGCCCCCGCCTTAGAACACCACCATACAAGAAAAAGACTATAGGTGGTACATCCTTCTCCGTCCAAGCAGCCAAATTATGGAATTCATTACCCCCAACTGTATGAGCCACAGATAACTTTCTTGTCTTCAGAAAACTACTCAAGAGTTGGCTCTTTCCTTCATAACCACCTTTTTCAAACAACTATGAACTGCATATGCCGATGTGGATAAATATTTTTTTTCAGATTATATGAATATTTCTATTTATTTATAGTTTCTTTGGAAAATATGTATTGCTACTATGTCATAACAATAAAATACACACACACTCTTTAAACCTAAGTATTTTTTTTACCCATGATTCTAATTATTGTATTGTATGTGCGTGTGTGTGTGTGTGTGTGTGTGTATATATATATATATATATATATATGTATGTGTATATGTTGTTTCTGTGCTTGGCATGTTCGTGGATCATTGCATGGCTCCTGGTTTTTTTTGTTTTGTTTTTTGGGTTGTTATACTAGATATCTGAATTCCTGCTCTCATCTTATCTACTCATCACTCTTATGTCATGTCTCTATCAAACTATCCTCCATTCTCACTCTGACTCATCCCAAATCCCTTCTACCACTTTCATCTCCTAAATATCTCTGCCTAAGCTGTTCCCTCCACATCTAACTCACCAAACCTCACTCTACCTCTTTGACCTCCCACACAACCCTACTAAATTCTCCTGCATTCATCTCACCCTGCTACTATGCTCTCCCTAACCCTTCCACATACTCTTCCCCCTCCTCCCCCCTTTACTCATCCCAAGCCTTTGGGTTGAGTAAATGAAGGATATACTCCCAATTAACACCTCTGGATTTATTTCCTCCTCCACCCCTCCATTACTCCAGTCTAACTAACAAACTCTCATATCCGCGGCTCAAATTAACTCATAATAATACTAAAACTGTACTCATTATTTAACGATACTAATCCATCACTAATCACTAATTTTTGTTGGGTTCCGGAGTAGCGTGCTACTCATCGAAAAGCGCTTCGACGCCTCGTCAGGGGTAGTAAGCGCTATATAAATACGATTACAATTACAATGCACTGGTCGGCTCAATACAAGTAAAATGAGACTTAAAGTTAAATGTAATTGTCTTGAAGCTGATCATATAAGTCCATCTAATTCGACCCGCAAAATTAGTGGCGTACTCAAACACTTTCCCTATCATATCTTCTTCAACATTGCCTGCAGTGAATAGGATCACAGTAATACTGCAAAAGTATACTTTATCCTGCACCGTTTCCCCCCAAAATAAGCACCTGCAGGACCAAACTAAACAAAAATCATATTAACACGATGATAGCAGCAGACTGTTAACGTTACAGTTATTGGGATGCTGAGCGTTGTGAATGAATTGATGATTTGAATTTCTATGCCTCCAAGATATATGTTGAAAGTCATCACAAGGTCTTTCATCCGAGCACATGTACTTCAGTTTCCTTACATTTCCTAACACCATACTTTTTAAAAAGTGGCTGTAAATAAAATTTTCGAAGTTTAATCGTGAAATGACATATAAAAAGAAAATGAAGTAATGTTTCTTGGCCACCAAAGGGGCAGGAGCAGCAATCAGATCTCCCCGGTGGTGCAGGATGACATGTTTTGATCACTGAGATCACCACTGGCGTGCCCATACAAAACTTAAAATAGAGAGATCTTTTTTCCTCTGGACAGATGCTATCCATGAAGGGGACTGGTTTAACTTCTTAGTTAAGTAAAAGGTAACGCTTTAACAAGGGGCTGGGCGAATTACAAATCCTCAGAATCTTACAGTCCCAATATGCCATAGGACTGCAACAAGGCTAAGCTTTGTGATTTTTTTCTGGGTAGAACCAGAGTTCTTCTAGGCCTATGGCAGCCAAAGTTGTTGAAACATGATTGAACCAAGGCAACTTTTGATGTTTTTGTAAGTTCATCACGTCAATCATTGCGGATTTATATGAATTCAGTTCCTCCTTGGGCTAGATACGAATCCAGTATCTTATGGGAGCCAGTG
The DNA here is from genome assembly GCF_031143425.1 of Pleurodeles waltl. Lineage (NCBI taxonomy): Eukaryota > Metazoa > Chordata > Amphibia > Caudata > Salamandridae > Pleurodeles > Pleurodeles waltl. The sequence goes on from NC_090447.1 coordinate 1,441,839,816, forward strand.
CTATATAAACTTCGATTTTTCCCATTTGCAAGTCTGTTCTTACCTCGTCCATAGATGTACCCTACCTAAGCAGAGTAGTCTTCGTATAAATATGTTTTCCGTTATTTGTATTGCTGGGATCTTTTTAAATCCCCAGACCCCTGCACCACACAGTGCAGCCGCCATCGTTTTCATTTTGTACGCAAGCAGTGCAGGTCTCAAAGAATGGTTCCACGTGGATTTTTCAAATCCAAAGACAGCACCGGATTATTGGGCCAAGGAGATATTGCTTTTATATACCTGCGGGTTCCAAGCCAATGTATCATCCACTCGGCAACCCAAGTAATCATAGGTCGCTACTTGGTCCAGAGGCCTTTTATTAACCTTAAAGGTAGCTCGCAACTTCTGTTTTTGTTGAGAATCTAAAAATGTGTTTTGCTTGCATAAATCGTCAAGTTCCTTGATGCACAGAAAGACTCAAAGCCTTTTAATAGAGGATGCATCAATATCTCCGTTCTTGCCAATACCACAGCATCATCTGCGGAGAGCAAAATAGGTATGCTTTCATTAGCTAATTTCGTCACATCCAGGTTTAAGTTCTTCAGTTTTTGGCCCACTTCATCTATATAACAGTTCAATAGGATTGGAGCCAGAGCACACCCTTGTTTGACACCTCGCTGGATTGGAATCTCAGCTGTGTAGTCATTAATCGTGCTGTATCTGATCCTTGTGGGATTTCATGTGTGTATTAAGATTAGCAACCTTAGGATCTTTCCTGGGATACCCATTTCCATCAGAAGTTGCCATAATATTTGGCGTTCCACGCTGTTGAATGCTGTTTGAAGATCGACAAAATACCATGTACAGCGAGGACTTTAAGAAAACATATTCATGTTCAGCTTGAAGGGTTGATCGATTGTGCTTTGGTCCTTCCTAAAACCGGCTTGACAGGGCAATAGTAAATCTCCTTCTTCTATCCACTGGTCCAGCCAAGATTGAATCAGTTTGGCAAAAATATTACCAACACTGTCAAGCAGTGAGATTGGCCTGTAGTTGCACACAATGTCCCGGGGCCCCGTTTTATGTATTGGAACAATAATTGATTTTCTCCATGAGGGCGGGATTTCCTCAAAGGACCAAACGCTATTATATAAGCAAGTTAAAACTGGTAGCCATAAGGATAGATGATTACGATAGACATCTGAAGGAATTCTATCCGGGCCTGCAGCCTTGTGCAGTTTTTGTGAGACGATGGCTTGCACGATTTCTTTCTCAATAAATACATGCACTAACATCATATCACAGGGTATAGCATAGATCGCTAGTCTGGGCTTTGTCCGAGCAGAGCTATTAGGAACTGACTCAACCATTGTTTCGTATTCCGGCACCTTGGTCAACTGGGTCATTGCCACGCAGTTCTCAAGTGGCGGCATTATCTCGCTTGAGTTATGGTCACTACCTTCCGACACTAGCTTGAAACCTATTAAGTCATTGATACGTTCAGGTGTAATCTTATCCTCAGAGCAGTGAAGTGATCTACCCAGAGTTGCGGGTTAATGTTCAACTGTACTTTTTTGGGGGTCCTTCACATCCCCACCTATTTCCCAAAATGTTTTTGAATTTCCCGCTGAGATTGCATCTCAGAGGTCTCCCCAGAGCTTATGTGGAAAAGTCTTTTTATATCTTAATCATTTCTTATATTGTTGCCTGCAATCTAAGAATTGTTGCTTGTTGATATTACTCGAGTGAGAATTCCTTAGTGCTCGTGATAGTACCATTTTTAATTGTATGCACTCGTCAAACCACCCTTCAGTGGCCATTGGAATGTTTTTGACATTCTTGGCTCTTTCTTTAGATGTTTGTATTAGAAGATTATTGAATTTTTGCAGGAAGAGGGAAACCCCATTGCCGGGTAGGTCTAAAATCACAGAAAGTGACGCCATCCAGATTTCACTAGGGGTACCCATGTAAGGTTTGCACCTAACTGCCATTGCAAGGTTTTTCCTATTTGGTCTCAAAGCTATTGTTGGACAATTTACTTTGTGTAGAGGAGCGGCTCTCCAGAAGCCTGTGTCAGGATGAACCATCGCTAACAGTGGATCATGATCACTTTCGATTCTATCCATAATATATTGCCAAGCTTCAATGTTTATTGCCATATAGTCAATAACACTTTGCCTTTTTCCGACCCAGAAGGTGGATTTCGCTACTTTATCTGATTTAATTCTTCCATTTAAAGTAAGAATCCCACCTTCAATTAAGGCATTGAAAATTAGTTGTCCTTTCTTTGAACCTCGGCATCGTTCGATGGGGGGGGGGGGTAAATCAGAATATTCCAAACATTGTCTTCTTCTAATAATTGGTCATCCCGTAGGATAGGGTGACGATTGGTGTTAAAGTCACCACATAATAATAGAAAGTTGTTGCAGAACTGAAAAAGGCAACCATTCATGGATCTAATCGCAGATTTCCACTGATCTCCAGTTCTTGTCTTTAAGATATGCTTCTTGAGCAACCGAACTCCTGGCTTAACTTGGACCCAGCTAGTAGGTGGAAAATACTTATTCACTATTTCGGGTGACCACGCCTCATATTTCACTGCTAATGTGTGGGTATCAGCCAATTTATAGAAGAGGTGCAGAGAGTAAGGGAAAACAAAGATGTACATGCAATGCTGGCCGAAGAGCCTACCATTGCCAAATTAGCACAACCATTTATGATAAAATGTTGGCTGGAACAATGGCGACTGGTTATATATTTATAAAATCAAACAGCGTACCATATAATGTTATGCAACACCTCCTTGGTCAAGGAAGAGTGGGAGCACAGAAAGAAGACAGAGGACATTTTTTTATTCACATTTGGTTAAAATTATTGATGCGTTTGATTTCGCACCATGTGAGGATGATGGCATGGTATGGTACTGAGGTGCTCATTAAAGCATCTCATGGGACTAAAGGTGGCAAGGAATGGTGTCCTTTAAATGAAAGCCTCTGGTTACATGAGGCCATCAGATTCAATGGCAATGATAGAAGAGCATGAGTGCTGGAGATCCATCTGGCTATAGACATTCTGACCAGGGAGAATAAGTACAAGTGAACAATAGCTTGAAGATTGATAGCCTCATTTAAGGTGGAAAATGACTCCCTGGACTGCGCCTCTGGAAGCCAATGACACCAAATAGTTTTTCAATTGTCTGTATGTCTAATTCTGTCAGGTGCCGTGAGAATGACGTGACAGCATATTTAGAGCAGGTTTCAACTGCATCAACAAGCATCACCACACACTTCTGATTATAGCAGTAACTCATAAGGTAAGACCACTTTCACAAAGTATATTGGCATCATACAATTAGTACATTTAACTCAAGAGACTTAAAGTGAGTATAGTGACATCTCTACTCAATTGCCTCTAGCCATTATCAGTAGAATAGAGACTTTTCAAGAGAGTCAATCAGATGGATACAACAGACAGGTAATTGCTAGTCTGTAGGTGAGGCGTCAGTGATGCCACCATGGGGCAGTCTCCAAGACTGTAGATTCGGCCTCTCACGTTTTGACACTTGTAGTCAGCATCACTGTGGATCTCTAACTTTGCTATTCTATCCTAAGAAGAAGCACGGGCTGGAAAGCACACCAGGCTCGTGCTCACAACAGTAAACCTTATTAAATGTATATTTCAGGCAGCAGTTACTAGGTAATATCCAGGGGGTACTTCACTACTCCATTTGCAAACTTGCCTCTTTCAAGGGTAACTAGGTTGAATAAATAAGGCCTTCTCTAGGAGAAGGCCAGATAGGTTTGGGTCTCATGTACAAATTGACAAGGTAGTGGCACACAAGCTTGTGTCCAGTCAGAGCTATTGTTTCTAAAACAAAAGGTCAAGTAGGGAACTAAAATTATGCAAAACAACTAGAAGCTTTTAGCGCCTTCCAGGCCCAGGGTTTGACTCCAAATGTTTTACACTGCTAACGCTAGAAGGTGCTAGAATACAAAAAAACATAAGGGACTAAGATCAACAATATTCCTTCACAAGTCTTCTGCAATCTCCTGTCTGGTCTCTTATTTTATGAACGGGCTTCTTCTCAACAGACAAAGGTGTCACACAAACTGAGGCAAATGCATCACATATGCAAGGACGTCTGACATTTGTCCTAGTTTTTCAGCTGACCTCAGTCCCACGAGGGAAAGCTTAGTGGGTTTGAACAAACTGGTGGACATTGTGTAAAAAGTTTCAAAAGCATAAAAAAAAAATAAAAAAAAAATGAAAAAAGGATAGAACAGACTAAAATCCATTATTTTGAATCTGCTGGAAAAGTCACTTAACAGCTGATAAAGTTAAGACTGGCCTAAGTTAAAATCCAAGTGTCCTAATTAAAAAGGCAGCTAGGGTCAGATAATCTGCTAGCCATTGGGAATTCAGGTAGTGCTCCAATTCCTGTATATTCAAACAGGGCAACTACTGGTACGGGGATGGGATCTGGCACCAGGAGCATAACCACAGGCCCACTGAACTTTAGTGGCCTATATCTACTGAATGGCTGTAGATTCTGAATGGTGCAGGCACCCACCAGTTCCCTCTTAAACCCTTAAACCATGATACCTTCAAAACTACAAGGCGTAAAAAGATTGCTCAACTGGATTGTGAAGCAAGACCACCAGCCTCACACATGTCACATTACTATTTGCAAAATAATGTTTATCTACAAATTAACAGTAGAAATAATTGATGTTATATACCATACAATGAAAGGGCCACAAAACAGAGCAGATGAACAGAAAAGAGAGTACTCACCTTTTCCTGGGCTGACTTCACAACACTAACAGTCTGTTTCACTTGCAGGTCCAGGGGCTGACTAGTGCCACCGTCTTCAAAAGTTAGCTTCAATGAGCTCTGGAACAGAAAGAGCAGTCAAATCATTAATATGTATGTAGACTGTATGCTGTCTCAGCCTAACATGCCTTATAACTAGGCACATGGTCAACAACATGTCATTAAAGAGCTATAAAGGCAATAGATTGTCAGTCGTTAACAGCATAAGTTTAGGATGCCCCTTAAAGTTTGAGGAAAACAAAAAGATTATTGAAAATAGGAAAACAAAGTGAGACTTGTGCTGCTTTGTTCTCCTTCTAAAATCTAAGCATACTCCTAAAGTTCAACGTCCTTAAGAGGAAGGCTGTTCGTCCTAATTTGGAGGTACGCTGGCAGACTAATACCACAAATTGTTTAAGACCGACGGAAAGGCATACGTTTAGCTGCACCATCAAAGCATCAAAGTGCACTCTCAAAGTCCGTTGTCAGGGGCTGGGTACCACTCTTTGTTGGCATCCCAAGTAAATAGCCATCCAGATAAAAACTGTGTTCGCCACACATTTTGAGAAGCCACATGACAATGAGGAACATTGATGCAGCAATTACTGACCAGCTAGAAAATATTAAGAAACACATAGCCAAAAGCTTCAGGTTCATCCTGTAAGAGATGAACTGAAAATACAAATTCTTAAGATATCGGCAGGACTCAAGGCACTTAGCATCCAACATATGGAAACCATATAGAACTTTTCTGCTAGCACCCAATTCCAGCAATATGTTTGAGGTGCAGCAAGCTTTAGGAATCCCCACCTACTTTAGTCTTCAACTGATCCACCCAAACACCAGAAACTGAGTAAGCAAAATAAAGGTGCCTATATCTTCAGGCTGCCTTCACAGTGTACCCATCCACCTCTTCTAGGTACTTCACATTTTTGCATGATCCTACATACATATTTCCCCTGTTCTACATTATAAGGACATTACAAGGCAATTAAGAGTCCCATGGCCATAGAGGAATGAGGATGAACACCGTTTGCCTTTATAAGGCATGGAACTCCAAAGCAACGTAATAATCTTTTAACATACCCCAGAGGCTACTTTATTCTTAATAATATTATTGTTAACAATCTTGCCGAAAATTCTCAGTGACCTCCAGTTCAGCTTAGATGCTGGCTCTGGCAAGATAAATTATGGCAGCACAACTCAACTGTGATTAGGACATTAAATATAGGTTTTTATAGTGAGATATATATATATATATATATACACATACATACATACACCCCCCGCACTTAAAAAAAACAATGGTTACAGGGACGTTATAGTTAGGCTCACACTTTAAACGTACAAAACCATAGAAATTCACCTGTTACAGTTAGGTGTTTCAAGTAACTATAACTCATGCCCTAAAGTAACTAAATTCGCGCTCACACCATGCACAGTTTTTTAATGAATAATTTTACAACAAATGTTACAGTGATATTATCAATGATGCCATAAAAGTTGTCATGAGTGCTGTAATATCTGGGGTGATTAGCAGTGCATGGTGAAGGGACTAGTTATAGTTACCTTAGGGCACGAGTTATAGTTACTTGAAATATCTAACTGTAACAAGTGAGTTTCTATGGGTTTGTACGTTTAAAATGTGAGCCTATCTATAATGTCCCTGTAACCTTTGGTTTTATGATTGCATTTCTATGTTTTTTTAGTTCTATTTCCTAAATATAACATTCCTGTAACCTTTGGTTGTTCAGGGCATTTCGATTTTTTTTTTTTTTTAAGTAATGTATTTTTTAATTACTATACATTAATCCAAACACCACCACGCACGGCCGGGCCTGGCCTGCACCTCTACCATAACCTAGATTTGACAGCTTCACCTAGTGCCAAACCCAAGTGCTTCACACGGGGCCAGCGGCTCCACCCAGGGCCCACCACTCCATCAAGTGGCTGGCTACAGCTCTACCACGACCTAGAGGTCACAGCATCAAATAGGTACTTAGGGCTCCGCCAAGGGCTCCACCCTTCGAGTACCCTCAGCCCCATCAGGTGCATCCGTGGAGCACACCTACACCACCCCCTAAAGAGGCCGAGTACCTCCAGCCACTGAATAGAGCCTAGAGCGTCTTTATCACCAGTGGGTCAGCCGATCACATTTGCACTGTTCACGACGAGTCACTGTGCGTCTTACATTATCTAGTTTTTACAAAGCACTAGTGTGCCCATAAAAGTTTCATGGCGCTTCATGCCATTTGGGCGTGTGTGTCTGTGTGAGAGGAAGGTCTATTCGGTGTAGGCAATAAGGTAGCTCATTGAGTTGAGCACCAACTAAGATGATTTGAAAGTACCCTTTAGGTAGGTTAGAATCTCAGTATGTCACAAATAATTTAGGTTCGATACTTATACACCTGGATTTAAAAGCCAATAGGAGACTACAATCACGATATGTGCTGCAGAACTGTTCAATATAAGTATTGTGGTTAATTTCATTTAAGCGCCTATTAGGAGTGCTCCGCCCCAAAGAGCAATGGGACGTTATGCATAAGCGAAAAATACAGCATAATAATTTGCAATCAACAGGAAAGCAATACAAGAACGACAAAATACCATGCAAAAGTTAAAGAGCACTAAAGTGTACTGTGCCAAAGTAACCGAAAGGAGACGGGAATCACTTTATACAACTTCTTAATGGAAACACCGCATCTCCTCGAGGCACAGTTTATCATTTATCCCCAGGGTGCCATGCCTGATAATCCCTAAGACCATGGAAGCTGGCTGCTTTGGCTTCTTAAATCATTTATTTGCTGTTAGTACATGGCATGGCATGGTATGGTATGGTGCACGTTCTTTGGAATGAACTAACGCACTAGGTGACAGGGTCTAACTGCAAAGCACACAAAGCATAGACCCGAGCTGTGGGGAGGCAAGAAGGGATTCATGTCCATTTAGCGACGCTTGTGGTTATATGTTTTAAGGCACAAGGCAGTGTGGCTATCTCCGGGTAACATGCGTTGGTGGCTTAGATATGTGCCCTGAAGCAGAGTGCTTCTAGGAGAATGAATAGCTAATTCTGGTGCATGCAAAGTTGGTACTTCTTGATGTTAAAAGTGATATCCTTTTTAGAGTCCAGCCTGGGAGTGCATGCACTAGCGCATGCGAAATGCATGCAAGATGCTGTTGTGATCAGCAAAGGGCTTGGAGCCCGCCTGTCGCTCACCATTTGCTGGTTTCCAAGACACTCTTCTTTACAGCATCCCAATTCGTCAAGGTATGTCTGGCATTATTTCCATTTCTCTGTATGGAGCAGGGATCAAGCACTAATTGATTCAACTTAATTAGTGCCCGTACGCTGCTCACGACGTGATCAAGGTAATATTTGCTGTTTTTAACTTCCAGTGCCCAGCAAACAGGAGGCTTGTGACTGGCAAAAACATGTCCAGCGGGTCAAACTAAATTGCAAAGTTTTATTCTGTAAAGTTAACTTTATTTTGTTAAATTGTCTTTTCTCAGTTTCCATTCTTTTTATTTGCTCATGGGCGCTGTTCTCAAAAGATGACAATTGTTCGAAATATGCGAGACCCATTGCCTTGCAAATGCTTGTTTTACAATGACTCAGGCATTCACACGTCACAGGGTGTGTGTACAACAAATGATAGACTTCATTGACCTTTAATTGTTTGAAGATTAGCTGGAATATAAACCTATCTGTTTGGTGAGCAAACGCCATTTTCTAATGCTCATCACTGTCTAATGTAGAGCGTTCGGAAACATTGCAAAGGTGGCATGCTGTTGACAACAGTTTCTTTTTTTAGGTCGAGCGGGCAAGTGCTTTGACCTGTTGTAAGTATTGTGGGCTTTTAACCACACCTCTAGCACGCCCATCACTTTTATTCGTTTGTGGGCTTGCTTTCAAAAATCCTTTGTTATCATTGGTAAATGCTTTATGTTTGTCCCTCCTTGGGGCGGGTTTGTTACCGCCTTGCACACTGACCCTGCTACATGGATAATTGCACGTTTGTCGATATGTTTGACTGTGAGCAAACTTTTTTCCTTTTCTGTCTCTCCTTCGCGCTCATGCTCATGGCTGCTGTGATGCTTTGAAACGTCTCGCTTATGTCAACTGTTTTACTCTTCATTTTCAATTTATTTCGCAAGAAAATTCCAGTTAGGAATTTACAACGCTAATAGCTCTAACTCGAGTAAACGCGAGACCCATTGGATTGCAAATGCTTATTCTTTTTTTTTCCCTATGCCATTTGTCTTCAGGCAAACATAAAACACACAGGTTTCCGCATACTGTTGTCAAATAACCAGGCATACGCTTCACTCTTGTGCAGTGCCCCAGGGACCTAGCCCACCCGGGGGCTTCAGAGAAAACAAGTGCGCTTGTTTTTTAAAGTTTTTTTTTCTTTGCAGCAAATTTCACGAATTAGCTGCAACATTAAAAAACAACCAAAAAAATTACTTTGTTGCCTTGCTGGGGTCCGTCTGGGAGTCCAAGGACAAGGGGAGGGGACAGGGTGTCACTAATCTGGCCTCTTTCGTGTTTTTTATACTTTTTTTGAGGGACTCGGCTGTAGTAGAGTATCATGATAGCTGCCAAAACTCTCTGGTTTGAAGTGTTAGCAGCCAATCAGAGCTATACATTTCCCTGCACAAGCTCATCTTTTTTTGCAAATCGAGAAACATCAGCAGCCCTAGATATACAAATGTATTTTCCCTTTAATCTCTCAAAAACTACTGAACGGATTTACACCAAAGAAGCGAAAGCATGATCTGCCTAGCGGAAGCTAGCTTTCTGCAAATTTGGTGTAATTCCGCCCAGCAGTTCGGGTTGTAGTCGTGTTCAAAGGTCCTTTGGGAATTAACATGGGAAACGCAACATTTTTTTATCTCCCTTTTACCGGCCCTCCTTGACGGATCATATGCTACAAGAATTACTGGGCCATTTTTTGTGAGTATTCCTTTAACGGTGCCAAGGATATAGGCAAGTCAAAAACACTTTTTTTCAATAGAAACATGGGACTAGCTATAACTACCTAGTGGCGAACGCCAATAGTTTTTTTTCTATATATATATATATATATATATATATATATATATATATATATATATATATCTATACACACACACATATATATATACATATATATATATATATATATATACACACACACACACAAAAATATATACATATATATACATACACACAAAAATATATATGTGTGTGTGTGTGTGTGTGTGTGTGTGTAAACATCTATATTTTACAGCATGGAAGTAGCCCCTCTGTAGTTATAGTTACGGATACCGGAAATAGGAATTCCTCCTAATTTTTACCATTTATAATTTTGCGCCTGTTTGACAACTCTCCACAAAAACATTCAAGACCTTTTCCTTTTTTCTACATTGGTGGAGAATGGAAAGCTTTGCAGTGACTGGTCAAGGGGGAGCAAAGATAAAAGTGTGTGTGGAGGGGCTTCCCAAAATCAGTTTGGCACCAATGTATTTTTGAATACTTTGTATTTGCACGTAGTGGGCAAACGCTCAGTCGGATTTTCATGAAATCAAGCAGGATTGTAGATTATGGTGCACAAATGATCCTTTCTGGTATTTAAATGATCCTTTCTGGTATTTAAGTAGAGTAAGTACTTTTAACATTAGAAGGCATTTAAACTTAGTGATATGCACAAGTAATGCAGGATACATAGCCATGACAAGGCATTATGTCATTGGCTAATGACTCCCTTTACAAAAGTTAAAGGCAGCCCTGTTGTTTTAAGGTACACTTTGGCTGTGTTCTACATTACAACCTTAGATATAGGTAAATATTAGGTTTAACATTTTCCCCTACCCATTACTATATATATATATATATATATATATATATATATATATATATATATATATATATATAGGAAATGGCCCTTTTTGCAGGGTTATGCCCAAAATGTTTGCCTTCTTCCTCCTATTCTTTTAAAGATATATTTTTGCTGTTTTATTGTCTCTGCGCACTTTACCACTGCTAATCAGTGCTAAAGTGCAAGTGCTCCCTATAGAAATTGTACTGTTGATTGGTTTATCCACAATTGGCATATTTGATTTACTGGTAAGTGCCTAGTAAAGTGCACTAGAGGTGCCCAGGGCCTGTAAATCAAACACTACTAGTGGGCCTGCAGCACTGGTTGTGCCACCCAAATTAGTAGCCTTATAAACATGGCTCAGACCTGCCACTGCAATGTCTGTGTGTACAGTTTTAATCTGCCAATTCGACTTGGCAAGTGTACCCATTTGCCAGGCCTAAACCATACCTTTTACTACATGTGAGGCACTCCTCAGGTAGGTCTTAGGGTGCCCCATTGGCAGGATGCAGTGTATTTAAAAGGTAGGGCATGCACTGGTGTGTTTTATATGTCCTAACAGTGAAATACTGCCAAAATTGGGTTTCACTGTTGCAAGGCCTATCCCCCTCATAGGTTAACATGGGGGCTGCCTTTAAATAACTTTGAAGCGCAGATTCCCTTTGAGGGCAGATAGAAATATGGAGTTTGGGGTCTCTGAACTCACAATTTAAAAATGCATCTTTTAGTGAAGTTGGTTTTTAGATTGTGAGTTTGAAAATGCCACTTTTAGGAAGTAGGCATTTTCTTGCTTAAACCATTCTGTGACTCTGTCTGTTTGTGGATTGTCTGTCCGGGTCAGTTTGACAGTTGGGCTGTTAACACCTGTCCTCTAGATAGTGACACAAAGGGAGCTGGGTTGAAGCCTGCATATCCGGATAAGCCATCTGAGCTAGAGTGGAGGGAGGAGTGGTCACTTACACCTGAAAGGACTGTACCTGCCTTCACACAACGCAGTCTCCAACCCCCTGGTGTGTGTCTGGGGCCTGGCCTGGACAAGGAAGGATCTTGCAAACACTTGAGACTTTGCTTTGAAGTTGTCAACTTCAAAGGCAGAACAGGGTATAAGAAGAAGACCCAAAACCCCCGACTTTTAGAATCTTTCTGGAATAAAGAGGAACCTCTGCCAAGCAGAAGAGCTGAAGAGCTGGAGGAGTACTGTCCCTTTGCTGTGTTGCTTTGCTGGACTGGCCTGCAGTTTCAGCTTCTGCCTGAAAAGATTGCAAAAGGTGAACTTTGCTGGGTGTCCTGCTTGAGAAAGTTCTCCAAGGGCTTGGAGTAGAGCTTGCCTCCTGTTGGAAGTCTCAGGGACACCAAAGACTTCAGTTTCCTCGACCTGCAGCACTGGGATGTGTGTGTTTTGTGCTGTTCAAGAGGAGAAACCATTGTAACACCGCCAACAACGCCGCTGGCCATGACCTGCCAACGCCACACGGAGCCGCATTGCCGCACTTCGCACCGTGACCCTGGTCTCACAGACGCAGTCATCAGACGACTTCACCGAGCCGCTGCTCGCACTGTGACCTGTGGGCCCGCAATCCGGCATCACCTGCCCCCACGCAGCCTGGGCATCCCAACGACGCTGCTCCTGCTGACAACGGCACCTCTGTCTGTACCCTGGCCTGTGGACACCGCTTGTGAGGTACACGAAGCACCGTCCCGTCCCGCACCACAGCCCCGGTCCACCGATGCCAGCATCATCGACTCCTGTGTCGTCACGAGGTATATCCTGCCTGCACCGTGGCCTGCAGACACCACTTGCGAGGGTCACAAAGCACTGTCCCATCCCGCACCGCTAGCTTGGGCCTACCGACCACAGCGCTTCAGTAACGACGACGCCACTACCTGCACTGTGACCTGGTGACACTGCACACCACACGCCCTGCTTCACACCGCAGCCCTGGTCTCACTGACGCTGCTTGATGCCATCACCGAGCCACTGCCTGCACCGTGTCCTGTGGGCACCGCACGTAGCATCGTACCGCAGCCCCGACGCCATCCACGCCAGCGCACCTGATTTCATCAGCCCGGAGTTCGATCCCCGAGGAGCGTGACTTCAAGGGCCCGATGACTCCAGCACCGACTTAGGAACCGACACCGTGATGCCAGCGACGCCGCTCTCTGGAGCTCACCGCGAGGATCACGACGCCCTGCAAATCCAAAGTACTGGTTACAGGTCTTCCAGACACTGTAGCTGGCCTGCAATAACGGGGCTGGCCTGAAATATTGGTTTTGTTAATCACAAAGCCATGACAGCCCCAGGTGGAGCTATTGACCTCAATGAACTGTATTTTTGAGTAAATCTTGCAAAATTCATATCTTTAACACTGTATGTTGGATTTTTATCGTTTTGGTCTTATTTTACACAGGTAAATATTAGCTATTTTTCTAAAACTGGTGTGGTGTCCTTTTGTAGTGTTTTCACTTGTTACTGTGTGTTATGTGCAAATGCTTTACACATTACTTCCGAGATAAGCCTGACTGCACGTGCCAAGCTACCAAGGGGGTGAGCAGGTGTTATCTGAGAGGGTATCTCCCTTATCATCACTAGAAGAATGGTTACCTACACAGACATACATACACACAAAAAAAAAAAAGAAGCAGAGAACTCTGGGTAGTTCAAGTTTAAGTGGAGAGCAGATCCTGTACAGAGCACCCTACAACACCAGCGAAACTCTAGATTTACTCACCTCAAATATCTGCTTTTCTAGCACTATTTTAGGTATAGGATTAGCACAATGCCATCCACACGGACCTAAAAAGGAGAACGTCTGGTCATTCAATGCATTGTCAAGGGTTGCTTTTACATTTCAGGTTGGCTTGGATAGTATTTTTACCAATCCAAAGCTGTAATTCTGTGCCGGGAATGGTAAAAGGCTTTTGTCATTTTACAGCTTGGCATGGACAAACAGTGCTAATCCTATGCTCAAATACTTTGCTGTATGAATGGCAAAATAATTTGTTCCTTTATAGATCGGAGTGGATGGCACTTTGCTAATCCTATGCTTAAACACTTTGCTAGAAACACAAACATTTGAGGTGAACAAATTCAGAGTCACTGGTGTTTAAGGGTGCTATATACAGGAGCTGCTCTCTACCTAAACTTGAGAACTACCAAGAGTTTTCTGCTTCTTTTTTGCATTATTTATGTGGCACTCTGAGCCTGAAAGCATATTGTTTTGATTATATATATGTATGTGTGTGCATGTGTAAAAACACTATCTTGATAGTCCGGGATGAAAAAAAAAATCAGTGTGCAACAAAATCAATCCTTAAATGATTCAAATATGAAGTTTGTTCCAATGTCAGCATCAAGATTAATAAAGCTAATTTTATCTATATATAAATACAGCAAACACATCCAACCTGTTTTGCAACAGTTTTTAGAGAACCCTCATTCATGTTCAATCGAATATATCCTGTGGGAAATATCAATGATTTAATCTGTTTACTTGAAGTTATCCGATACTGACAGTATGGGCAATTATTCTAATAAAATGTTTCATTATGAGAAACTACTCTTCTTTAATCATGTTTGTTCCTTAAATGTACATATTGAAATCTGGGAAAGGGCAGTACAATTCAGTTTTATATTTCTGTCATGCTAAGTTTTTGTATCAAAGTGGATAGTTGCAATACTCAGATTAATCATACACTGTGTTGTTTTTGTTGCAGTTAATTATAATTGCTTAGGTTGCCATTTTTTAGGTCTCAGCTGAAACAGTGCATGCGCTGTCTGCAAGCCTACTGCCCTTAACAAAACAATTAAAATTAAAACAAGGCTTAGAGTCCACTCGTTACTTACCATTGGTTTGCTTGAACGTAACTCATTTCCTGGCTTCTCATTGGTCAGTGCCTTCAAGGCACCTCCTAGTTTCACTTTCTCTTTGTGTCAGTCCATGTCGTGGATCATGGCCCAACTACACCTTCCTATGGCCAGTGTCCTTCCACTGGCCACACACTTTTGAATGGTACTTGTTTTTTTCGTCAGGACTTCATACGTGTGCATGTGATTTCGGTCAGTCTGCCCCCTCAGTACTCTCTGCCCAGTACCTCTCCTCCCCTCCCCTGTTGCGCTGTCCACTCCAGAGAGCCATCATCCCACATCGTTCACTGTCTGCATCATTTGCTGCCAGTGCTTGCTTGCCCATTTTAATGCTTTTGAAAAATTATCTGACTTATAAAGGATGTGCTACGGGATTCAACTGTCAATCGCAATGCACACAAGTTGTTGGGGAAGAAATTAGCTGAATTAATTGCTCTACAATTTGGAGTCTTACTGACCCCTTGGTAAATGATAGCTGATATGTAACCTGAAACGTCTGTAACCCACAGTACACATGAGTACATTCAGATGCAAATAACTAGACTTTCAGTAAAGTGGCTAGTAACAGGGACCAGGATGTGGCGTAACAGCCAGAGCTGCAGACTTTTGGAGCTTAGGAACCAGGATCGAGTCTCGGCTCAACATCCTGTGATTCTGGGCCAATCACTTCATCTCCCTATGCCTACAATATGTATTTACATGGTACACTTTGAGACCTGAATAGATCCAAGGTACACACAATTTTTTGCAGATATGGGAATTAGTTACATAAGATTATGTGAGTTACCCCGCATCCCAAGGAGCGTTCTGTGTGGGGGCGGGACTCAAACCTGAACTGTAGGCACCGTCTCCTCTAGAGTGCACTTCTGCTAATTAATAAGAGCACATATAGAACGCTGAATAATGCCTAAGCTAGCAAGGAAGCGGCAGTGTGCGTTCCGGCTCAGATGGAGCTCACAGCAAACAGGCCCCCAGAGAAGAAAAGGCAGGAAGAGCATATAATGAGCGCCACAAGCCGCAGCGAGGCTGCCAGATCCCCAGCAGCATTGAAATTAAGTTTCCTCATTCTTTTCCAGGCGCCATCAAGGTCATTCAGCTCCCCTGCCTTTAAAGCAGCAGTTCTTTAGTTACACACGAACAGCACACATGTAATTATTGCACAAAAGTTACACTATACGCCACGTCATATTTCTCAAAATAGAGGTTAAGGTCTGTGAAAATAAGAACAGCACTTAAGACAGGTGCAAGGATTTCTAATGTTCTAGGTGCATTTGCTGCCCCACCTTCCCTGCTAATGGGGCTTCTGTGGCTACTTGTAAGGGCAATTTAGTTCCCCTCTGCTGGAGTCACCATAGTCAGAGTCACTAGGATTGTGCAGTAGGAGAGAACCAAATTGTGAGTCAGTAACAAACAAAATTATGGAACAAAAAAAATGCAAATTGCGTGGTGTATTGCAGCACATACTGTGGGCGGGTGGCCATCTATGTAGCGTGCAAAGCTAGGTGCACTGAACAGGTGTTCCAGGCACCCACACGCTTGTTTACAGTGACAAAAACTAGATCAGCTAATCCTCTAATTTTTTAGGTAGCTTAGTCGAGCAGTTAGGCCAATCTTGGAGAAGTGAAAAGCATTTGTTATACCCACAGCTTCAATCTTGCAACTCACACACTCAAAGGAATAACAAGACTAATTTATAAAAATACTTCGAATTTTTATATACATTTTAAGACCCAGATTATCAGAATTGGGTAGGTACTATGAATTTCTGAATTTTAATAAAAATACTCTTTTTATCCATAAGAATCAATGTAGAATCAATGTAGGATCACCTTTAAAAATACATATAAAATTGTACAGTTGGTTTACCAAGTTCTTCTTTTGCAGGTTGGTTGAGGTTGTCGGTGGGCACACTGTGCCAGCTAGAGAAGTTTGGATGGCTCCCGGTTCCGGTGGGAGCACAGGGAAAAGGTCTCTGGAGCTGGAGCAGGGCCACTGCGAGGGGCCACTTGGAAAAGCACTGCACAGGTAAACTTAAAGATGGTTCCTTGGGGGTCAACTTGAGGTGTTGAGGTTGCAGCCCCCCCCCTCAGGCACAGCAGGTTCTTCAGTGCATGGCACAGGGCGGCCAGGTGCAGAGTGAATTGGTAAACCAGGAGCTGTGCGTATGGATGCCCTCAGGAGCAGGAGGTAAGATGGTTTGGTTCAAGGGTCATTTGCAGGACAACTAAGACACTCTGGCAAGAGGTCTGGGGTGTTCCAAAGTCCCTAGACTGGGGCTTCCTCCTGGTCCTTTTGCACCCCCGGGTGGGCAGTATTTCTGGATGTGACATTAGCTGACCAATATCAAGGGTATTGTCACGGTTTAGCCACTGGAGGTTGCAGTGCCAACAAACTTGGAACACTGGCAGGGTTTGTCCTTGCGTCATCGGGAGGAGTTTGGTCCAGCTGCAGCATCTGGTTCGGGAGTTAGTAACTCGTCAGTGAAGAGACCCTCAATGGCTTGACTGTTTCTTTGGGTTGTAGAGTGGTACCTTCGCTCTGGAGGGATTTCTTGGGTGATTTTGAAGCCTGGAGGTCTTCTGGTGTTTTTGCAGAGTTGTCCATTTGCCCAGCAGCTCCTCAGCGAGATTATCAGGCCCTGGGGTGCAGCAGGCAGGGTTTGGTGCCTTTTCTTTGGTGCAGCAGGTCCACCGTCCTAGTGCTTTGGTTCGTCTTGGTGCTGGTCTTCTTTCTACATTGCATGCAATGTGTAGTGGACAGGGTACACAGGCAGTGTGCCATGTCATGTTTGCATTTTAGGATTGCACCAGGGCACTCACCCTGCAATGGCAGTGCTGGGTGCATCAGGATGCATGGCCCTAGTGGGTGGCACAATCAGTGCTGCTGCCCTCAGGGGCCTAACCTTAGTACCCCATGACCTAGGTTCCTAAGTACCATTTACTAGGGACTTATAGGGGCAGATAAAGGTGTTGACAATTACCTTTGCAATTTTTAGGGAACAAACACTGGCACTGGGAACCTATTTGGCAGGATCCCAGTGCACTCCAGTCCAAGTTGCATCCAGAACAAGGCAAAAAGTGTATGTGTGTGGGGGGAGGGGGGGAAGGTGTGGTACTGCAACTAAGTGCCACTTCCCCACAGATACTGAAGCAGTAGTACATCACCAGATTGTCAGTTTACCCATCTTAAAATTAAATGAGCAAAGCTTTCATCTCGCTCGTATCAGTTTTAACACTTGACTACCCCAATCAGCAATTGAAAGGTGACCTGCCTCTATGCGGAAAAATGCCTGGCTCCATCCAGGAACCAATGTGAACAAATAAGTAAGTAACTTTTGATCCACTTGAGCCAGGAGGAAAATGTTACTTACCCATTAGACGTCTGTTCATGGCATGTAGTGCTGTAGATTCACATGCTTTGCATAAGTCCGCCACCTAGTGTGTGCTTGGAGTGTTACAAGTTGTTTTCCTTTAAAGAATATTTTTGCGTTACAAGATCGAGTTACTCTTCCTCTCTGTGATAGTGTGCAGAGGCATCGAGTCCTTTGTTAGATTGTTTTCCCTGCAGGCGGGAGAGGTAAGGAGTGTCCTAAGGACTGCTTGGCCAACATTTGCCTGTTGGGGAGCTAAGATGTTTACGCAATAGTGTAGAGTGAATGTGTGTGGTATAGACCAAGTAGCAGCTCTGCAAATATCTGCTTTTGGAATGTTTCCTAAAAAGCCCATAGAAGCACCTTTTTTCTGGTACAGTGTGCTTCAAGAGCTGTTGGTAATTGTCTTTTAGCTTTGAGATAACAGGTTTGAATACACTTGATTATCCATCTAGCTAATCCATTTTTTGAAATCAGATTACCCTTGTGAGGCATTGAAAATGCTACAAAAAGTTATTTTGATTTTCTAAAAGTTTTAGTCCTGTTAATTTAATACATAAGTGCTTGTTTAACATCTAGTGTGTGCAGAGCTCTTTCAGCTACTGAGCCTGGCTGTGGGGAAAGAAAAAACAGGTAACTCAACTGATTGGTTAATGTGAAATGGTGAAACTACTTTTATAAAGAAAAGTAGGGTCTGTCCTAAGGACTACTCTATCTTTTTGTACTTGGAAAAAAGGTTTGTCTAAAGTGAAAGCTTGTATTTCAATAACACGTCATAGTTAAGTGACAGCTACCAAAAGGGCAACTTTCCATGAACGAAATTGCAAAGAACAGGAGTGCATGGGTTCAAATGGTGGACCCAGAAGTCTAATGAGGACAATGTTAAAGTTCCATACTGGAGCTGGGGGAACCCTGGGTGGAATAACTCTTAAGTCCTTCCATGAATGCCTTAATTACAGGAATTTCGAACAAAGAAATATGTTGTCTGTTTTGGAGGTAAGCAACTATGGTAAACGAAGTATAATAGATGAGTATGCTAAATTTGCCTTTTGTAAATGTAGCAGATAACAAACAATGTCTTGTACTGACACTGAGTGGATCAATGTGTTTAGGTTGACAGTGGTATACAAAATGTTTCCATTTTGAAGCATAACAATGTCTAGTTGTAAGTTTATATGCCTCCCTAAGAAATACCATACATTCAGAGGGATGTTGAAAATATCCAAATTCTATGACTTCAGGAGCCATATCGCAAGAGTGTTTTGAGGTCTGGATGTCTGATTTGATCCCTCTTTTGAGTCAAAAGGTCTGATCTGTTGGGAAGTTTGTGATGGGGAACCACAGACAGATCCAGTACGGTTGTATACCAAAGTTTGTGTGCCCATGTGGGAGCTATAAGGATCATGGAGACTGAGGTTTGCCTCAGTTTGTGAACCAGAAATAGAATGAATGGGAGAGGTGGGAAAGTGTAAGCAAATATCCCTGACCAATTCATCTATAGAACATGGCCATTGGACTGAGGGGGTGGGTATCTGGATGCGAAGTTTTGGCGTTTTGAGTTTTCTACAGCGGCAGAGATATACTTCTGGTGTTCCCCAGAGGTAAAAGTATTTGTGAAGTACTTGTAGGTGAATTTCCCATTTGTGGACTTGTTGCTGCGTCCTGCTTAATAGGTCCGCAAACAGATTGTCCTTTCCTGGGAGATAAGCTGCCAGTAACTGAATGTGATTGTCAATCACCAACTTCCAGATTGTCTGAGCTGGAAGGGACAACTGAGATGTGTGTGTCCCCCTGGTCCTGCAGATAATACATAGTTGTGTTTATGGACTAAAACCACTTTGTGAGAGATTTGTGTCAGAATGTTTTGAGCACTAGGACGACTGCTAGCAACTCCAAGTAGTTGATGTGATAAGTTTGTGGAATGGGATCCTATTTCCCTTGTATTGTAAGGTTGTTGAGGCGAGCTTCCCAACTCATCTGTGATGCATCTGTCGTGAGAATGATCTCAGGCACAGGGTCTTGAAAGGACCGCCCTTTTGAAAGATTGGTGGGATTCCACCACTGCAGAGAGTGGTGAGTCTGGCAGTCAAAAAAACTAGATCCTGAAGATGACCCTGTGACCGAGACCACTGAGGAGACAGACACTGCTGTTGTGGACATGTGTAGTTTTGCATGAGGAACTATGACAATGTATGAGGACATCAACCCTGATAGTTACATCATTAGTTTCACTGTGGAAGTATGATCCTCCTGTAATTGAGCCAGGTGATTTTGAAAAGTCTGAATCCTTGCTGGGTTTAGATATGCCAATCCTGAAGGAGTATTGAGAATTGCTCCGAGATAAGGCTGTATCTGCAAGGGTTGAAGACAGGATTTGAGATAGTTTATTGTACATCCCAAAGTGTGTAGAAAATGTACTGTGTACTGAGTATGCTCCTGACATTTTTGGATGGTACTGGCTTTTATTAGCCATTTGTCCAAGAATGGGAAAACGTGAATGTGTTGCCTTCTGAGAAATGTAGCTACTACAGAAAAAAAAATTGTGAATCCCCTGTGAGTGGTTGTTACACCGAATGGCAGGATTTTGAATTGATAAAGCTTTCCCTCAATGACAAATTGGAGATATTTGCAGTGTGCTTGTGCTGGATGTATGGGAATGTGTAAATAAGCATCTTTGAGCTCTAATGCGGTCATGTAAGCTCCTTGCTGCGTAGGGGAATAACAACTTGCAGAGTGACCATATGAAAATGCTCTGAAAGTATTTGTAGGTTGCGAGGCCTGAGACTGAGAATTGTTCTATGCTGCTGCCCTTGCGATAACGTAAGTAGGAAGTACAGGAGAGTGAGGTGGAGACTGGTCTAGAGCCTTGTATTTTTCTTTGGAGACTTTCTTAGGGGGAGGAACAGTGTTCAATGTTTCTTGGAAAGTAAGTCTCCTTTTAATTGGAACAGGAGGAGAAGCAATTATTTTCCCTGTTCCCTTTCGTATATGAATTTTGCGCTGGCGAGCAACCACGACTTCCAAAATAGGCTCCACAGACAAGTCTCTTCAGTTGGTACTGTAGAGTCTTTGTCAAACATAATTTTCCGCCCTGAAATTTTCAGTACTGAAGTATTTTTCCAAGCCGAAAGCATCAGCTCTGAATCCGATGGTGATGGCTGTTTTTTCGACGCTGAAGTGGTCGGTTCGAAAGTTCGACTCAATCCCAATACAGATTGGGATGGCATTAGGTCTTTGATTGGTGCCAAAGGCATCTTGGTCTTTATGAATTTCGGTGACGAACAGGAGGGTGGGCATCCAAATATATTTTTCAGATCCTACCATGGCCCGAAGGCAGTGGTGGACCGATGATCAATTTGGAAGTCTTTTTAAACATATTTGCGTGTTGAGATGGGGATGGTGTACTTGCGGCCTGTGCTGCTGAAATCAACTGGCTCTTGATGTCAGAATCTTGGTCCGATTCAGAGTTTCGGGTGGAAAGGGCTGCCTGGTGTCCAATTTCTTCTTGTGTGTGTTCTTCTTCGAAGATGTTGGGAGAGTCGTCCGTTGTCTGACGCCATTTCTAAGCGATGCGCTCTTCAGTCCCGGTGGGTCTTTTTGGAACAAAAGGACATATAGGCGTCCCAAGTCTCTTCGTTGTGTTCTGGGGACAAGCACAAGTAACACACCAAGAGTTGATCTGTGTGCGGAAACTTGGAGTGGCATCGAGGACAGAATCGAAATGGAATTCGTTCCATTTGCCCAGCATTTTTTGACAGTTGTCGCAGTTGGCCCAAAAAGGGAGCGGACATCCCTAAGGGTGCTGAACCGGCCCAGACCATGAAAATCAGATCGATTGATTAAAGTGTGGAAATACACGTTCGACTATACCATCGTCAAAAGAAAGATGGAAAGTAAAGTTGGAAAGAGACCGAACCGAGAGTCACTCAATCTTATGACTCGAAAAGATTCTTCGAAGAAAAACAACTTGTAACACTCTGATCCCAACACTAAATGGAGGACTTATGCAAAGCATGTGCATCTACAGCCACACATGCCATCTAACATTTTTTATTTTTTTATTACAATCAGCAAATTATGCAGAAAATGATGAATATGTGTAAAGTGTGCAAAGCCATAATAATGCAGAAAGCACTGCAGACTACTTCCAGTGGCACAGACCATAAGGTACTACCCTGCCTTAACAGTCTCTTGCGCTACAGGGCTGGAACATCTAATCAGGCAGTCACCAGTTCCTCAGTGTTTAGCAGATTAGCGAGTTGCTTCTATGGTTGCACGGCCCTTACTCTGAATGTACACAGGGTACTTTAGTCACAGCTGTCTGGTTTACTAAATACATCTTGGGGACTTTCAGAAAGTTGACCTAGGAATGCATTCTGCTCGTTGATAACCATGGGCTTTGTGGTTTGTAATTCACACTTCCTGCTTTCCGTTTGCTGGCTTTATTACCTTTATGCTCTCCAGGTTCAGTTCGCCCTGCCTATTGCCTAAACCATGTTTTCTGTATCCTTCCACAAACTCATTCTGTTAACTGGCTTTTAAAGCTTTTTCTTATCTTGTGCCATCAAAGATCAAGGTCATATGTCAGGCACAGCCTTCCAAGGGTGCTTGTTTACTTTTCTTTCTGACTTCAAAGTGACATTATTTATGTGATAATCCTGCTGGATACTGGGGATAGGAAATGCTTTTTCTAGCACACAACAATGTTAAAATGAACTGTTTAAGTATTTCTGACTATAGCAGAATTATGAACGCACAAATGAAGAACATCGTTATTTCTGACGTGTGTTGAAAACAAATACTTTAATATGATCAAAACAAATGATTAAACTAGGTGATGCAATTTCCACACATTCTTGTCTGTGCACTTTATAGTTTTATTAGTAAAACTGTATGTCTGTGCAAATGTAATGGTCATTTCAACTGAAAAGGTGCTTTTATGCAATGGCAGTGTGGTGCCACACCACGTATATTCCACTCTAGGCCACTCCACTCTATTCTGCACCACTCCACACCACTGAACTGTACCCTGTACCACCCTACATCACTGCACTCTACACCAATCTACTCTGCACAACTCCACTCTACGCCACTCTGCAACACTGCACTCTATGCCAATGCACTTTACTATAGAACACTCAACTATATGCCCCTGCACTATATGCCAATCGACTGTACCCTACTCTAATCTTCTCTACACCACTGCACTCTACATCACTTTACACCACTACACTCTATGCCACCCTACACAACTGCACAATTTCCTGCACCAATCCAGTCTGAAACAATCTACTCTACACCACTCTAATCCACTTCTCTCTACACAACTCTACTCTATACCACTGCACTCTACACCAATGCACTCATACACTACTCTGCAACACTGCACTCCTCCACTGAACTCTATGCCACTCTACTCTGCACTACTATATGAATCTGCACTCTATGGTATTATATCCTGCACCACTCCACTCTGCACCACTTCATGCTACTGCATTCTACTCCACTCCATACCATTGCACTCCAGCAATACTCTGCAACACTGCACTCCACTACTGAACTCTAAGCCACTCTACTCTGCACTACTCCCAGCCACTGTACTCTATTGCCTTATACTCTGCACCACTACACTCTGCAACACTGAATTAAATGACACTGCACTCCATGCCACTGCACTCCACACGAGTCCACTCTATGCCACTCCAGTGTATGCCACTCCACTCTACAACACTCAACTCCACTGTTCACCATTCCATTCTATGACACTCTCCTCTATGCGATTAACTTTTAGCCATGCTGAACAGCTGCAACGCTGGTGAACAACATAGCTAAAACACATTGGCAAAGCCAAAAGCCTACTGGCTTTGCAAATTTTTATTCCCTATAGCCCCATGCACACAGCTATCAACAGCGCAGCAGGTGCAGTGATATCAGGATCCTTTGGTAATTAAGACTGTCTTTTACTACCAAATCATGGGATGTGGGTCGCAAGAATTTCCCTTTTAGGTCTTGATAGACAGCGCATGCACCGTCACTTGTTAGGTCTCTCCTGAGACAGTGCATGCACTTTTGACAATCTTTTCTTTTTTCATAACAAAATCTAAATATGGTTAGTTACCATTACTTACTACTGGCTGGCTTCAATGTCACTCTCATGTCCTTGCTTCTCATTGGCCAGTGCCTGCTACTCATTTCCTCTCTGTGCGATTGTTCCTTTGATGGCACATGGACCATGGACCCCCCCCCCCCCCCCACTCTGTTGCTTGTTGCCTTCATGTGTCTTGCATGCTCAAGCAATGTCTGTTGGCTTTGTCAATGATTTTTAGCCACGCTGTGCAGCATGATTGAAAGGTAGTTTTTTGTTTTTTTTAAAGCACTGTAATTCAGACTGCGTCAGAGCACTTTTTTTTTTTTTTTTTAAACATTCAACCATATTACTGTACCACATGGCTACAAAAGCACTGCCAAAGCCAATAGATCTCACATAGGTGAGACTATAAGCTTTATCAATGCTTGTTTAAATTTACCAATCCTAATTGGATCATTAAATAAAAAGAAAAAACACCTGCACATTTTGTAGATGTGTGAATGTGTAGTGCAATACAATCAAAATGGAACGGCCGCTGTTGGTGTGTCAGAGCACCTTTTGTTTTTTGGCTTCCTCTTCAACCATGCTGCTCAGCACTGCTAAAATAAACACTGGCAGAGCTCATAGCTCCCAAAGGTGAGACCCAGGGGTGTGGAATTCCTAATGTCTGATGCCCAGAACATGTTGTCTGGGGTCAAGGACAATAAGTTCTTATGTTTTTTTTGTCCTTTGGACAAGTAGGCCCAACCTCCTGTAGCACAAACCCTTTGGTTGCCACGTTACAGTACCACCTTAGGAAGCAGGGAAGGGAATCGTCTGCAGTTGATGTAATATTTGTGTCCATAAGCTAATGTTATTCGAGCTTGTATTTATAGTTTATTAATGCAAAACCTTTATTATTAGGGATAGCGCTGTAAAATCCATGTTGTAAGCTTGTGATGCACAACTAGCAGTGGTTCCAGTGAAAAAATGTGTGCACCTTTTTGCAAAGTTTAACAATATGAGGCAACATGCAAGGATCTCAGATTAGATCTAAATATTTGCAGAAGCTTAAAAGCAAGATGGAGGATTCTTTGCTTTAAAAATAAAATGTTCACAAAAAACATGTGACTAGGATAAAAAGGTTTTGCTAAGTTACTGTGAAATTTGAGTTATTTTGTATTTAAAGCATCATTCACTAAAATGTTTTGAAGCATGCTAGTATTTCTAAAAAAATATTTATAATGGAAGATCAGTGAAACCGGTTTCAACAAGATTATGAGAAACATGAAAAAAAATGGTTTCGTCAATGCAAGTCTTCTTTTGACATGGTGTAGTATGTATGTATATTGTAAGAACTTAGAATGGTAAGTGTAGAATCCTAGGGCTGGAATGGAATGTTATGAGGGAAGGTGATGAGGTCAGAGGAGTTGTGAAGAGCTGGCATCTGGACGTGTTGGATGGGGCCTCTGTGTTGGAATAAACTACATTTATTTGGACCATGATCTACATCTCTTTTTTATGGATACTTCTCTTCACTGGCGACGAGGATGGGATGACTGGTTTTGTTTTAAATAACCAGTGCTACATATTTTGTGTCCACCTGGTACAGAGGCCTCAACAGAGAGTTTCAAGATTTCTCAAGTGAGAAGGAGAGCCGAGCGTTTTCCCCACTATTATTGTCGTGGGAGGTGTTTTTTTTGCTGGTGCGTAATTATTATAATTTTTTTGTGGACTGCCCGTTTTCGACGAGCAGCTCTATGAAAACACTTAAACTGAGCCGTCTGGTGTGCGCGTGTCAGTTTCACCGTGAGCGTTTCCATGACAATGTGCTTCAGAGTCACTGGAGCCGCTCAGCTTAACTGCTTGCATTTCCATAATCACCGCGTGCGCTGAGCCGCGTGCTAGTGTGCATTTCCATGACGATGTGCTTCAGCGTCACTGGAGCCGCTCAGCAGGACTGCTTGGATTTCAGTATTCACTGCGTGCGCTGAGCCGCAAGCTAGTTACCATAGCAACAAAGGCCAGCGTTGCTGGAGCTGAAGATCAGCTGTGCCGGGCATGTTTATTTAGTAAAAACAATCGCGTCCTGCCGTCTACACATATTGAACTGTATTATTTGGAATTATTTTTTTGTTTCTTATTCAGCAGTCAATTACCTCACCACGTCGTTAATGTCAGGCTCACCCTCTGTCAACTTGTACGTGTAGTATTGCACCCTCTCTGCAACGGGAAAAAAAAAAGTGAAAGGCTGCAAATAATAAGAATAATACTGGAGATTAAGATATAAGGAGGAGGCACTGGAAAATAACCTGTGGAGGACATTTTTTTTTTCTCTTTTTATTATGATTTTATTTGTGGACTCACATTTTCATTTTGCTTCCTTATTTCTGTCTCCGCTATGCACAATGTCACTGTGCCCCCCTTTTTTCTGGTATTACCAGGACATCCACCTATTAAATGGCAGAAGCAGAAGAAGGTTTTTGAAAGATATGCCAAGGTCTGTGGTGCATCACTAAGTGTCGAAAGAAAAACTGCTTTACTTTTACATTGTCTAGTTTCAGAGGGACAGGAAGTATTCAACAATCTTCAGGATATAATTGATGAAAATCTGAATGAATATGAAACTTGCATAGAGAAATTAGATAGACATTATATTCCCAAAGTAAGTATCATACTTGAAAGATATCACTTTGGGAGGAGGAGCCAAGAGGAAAATGAAACTCTGGAGAGCTATGTTACAGCGCTAAGAAAATTAGCTTTGTCTTGCAAGTTTGGACCTTTGTCAGAGGAAAGGATCAGAGACCAATATGTGTTAAGCTGTAACATAGAAAAAATAAGAGAAGAAATTTGGCAGAAGGATGATCCTTTACTAGATGAAGTGTTAGTGTTGGCTAAAACAATTTAACACTCATTTGTGTGGAAAAGATCAAGAAGGAGGAAAGAAAAGATGACACTGTGCAAGTGATTAAGAATTTTATGGGGAAAAAAGAAAACCCAGAAACATATAAAAAGGGACATATGGCTAACGACAAAAACTGTCCTGCTATTAAAGTGACATGCAATTTGTGTAAAAAGAAAGGCCATTACTCCAGTGTGTGTAGGACAAGAAATAGAAAAGGAAATTTTTTTGAAGTTAGAAATGATTTGGATGCCAAGAATGGGGATGACTGAGTGTGGCCAAATAGTACTTCAAGTTGGAGGAGAAAGAAGGAAAGGTCCCATCGATAAAGTCATGGTAGATGGGGAAGAAACCAGGGTGTTATTTGATTCTGGAGCAAAGATTACTATTGTTTCAAGGAATTTTATATGGGAAAACTAAAGAACAAAGTAAAGTTGTTTAAACCGGATACCACACTTTATGCCTATAAGGGTGAACGCATCAAGCTACACTGATACTTTTGGGGTTTGCCGGAGTTTAAACATAAATTTACAAATGCAAAAATGTACGTCTCCAAGAAAGGTGACAGTGTGCTCAGCTGGTTCCATCAGAAAGATTTGGGGGTAATTCTTGATCCTAATGGTGATCCCCCTGTGAAGATGAAGGATCAAGTTATGATTAATGCAATTGTGTATCAGTGAGTGTCAGTCAATCAACAATCCATTAACAAAGATGAGTTTCTTATGAGATTAAAATCGAAAGCTCCTTTGGTTTTTCAAGAAAAATTGGGGTGTCTCCGACATTATGTTCACCATATTTGTCTGAAAGAAGAGGCAAAGCCCATTTGCAGCAAAGTTCGGGGTGTACCTGTAGCATTGCGTGAAGAAATTAAATTGGAACTGGAAAGACTGCAAAAGGAAGGGATTATTGAAGAAGTTGAAGGAACCGAATGGTTGGCACCAGTGGTCGCAGCCAGAAAGGCGAATGGGAGTCCACGCCTATGTGTGGACTTAAGAGAACTGAATAAGAATGTGATTGTGGATAGGTTTCCCACACCTAATATTTCAGACATGTTGTTGTTACTACAAGGTGCAAAAGTATTTTCTACTATAGATTTAACATCAGCATACCCCCAAATTAGGCTAACTGAAGAATCAAAAGATCTCACTGCATTCTTCACGCCATTTGGAACATTTATGTATACCAGACTGCCATTTGGATTAATATCCGCAGCCTCGGTGTTTCAACGGGTGCTGGAAAAGGTCTTGAAGGATTTTGAGGGTGTGAGAATTTATCAAGACGATGTTTTCGTTTTGGGGAAAGATAACATTGAGCATGAAGAAAGGGTCATTAGAGTTTTGGAGAGGCTGCAAGAACATGGGTCGACTATCAAGATAGAGAAGTGTACGTTTTGTAGGAACTCCATAGAGTATTTGGGGCATACGATCACTGGTGATGGCATATCCCCAAAGAAGGAATTAGTAGATGCCATTGAGAATTTACAGTCACCATCTAATAAGGAAGAACTGATGACATTTTTTGGTATGGCCAAGTATTATGGTAAATTTGTAAAGGGTTTTGCAGAAATGTGCGTGACTATGAGAAAATGGTTACGGAAAGGGGTGGAATTTGTATGGAGTAAGGAGTGTGAATGAATATGGAGAGATAAAAGAAAGATTGATTAATGCTCCCAAGTTAAGAAATTTTAACCCCAATATGCCTTCGGTCTTAATTACGGATGCTAGTGCAAAAGGTTTAGGGGCTGTGTTACAATAGGGTGATCATAAGGACGAACAGGTGGTCTTGTTTTTGTTGTGAGCATTAAAGGATGTTTTATTGAACTATTCAGTTATTGAGAGAGAGGCGCTTGCAGTGCACTGGGCTCTGAGGAAGCTTAAGAATTTGTTGTGGGGAAGTACATTTGAGGTAAGGACTGATCATAAGCCACTTTGTGAAATTTATTTTAAAAAATGGGGGTGGATGAGATATCTAGCAGAATCGTGAAATGGGTGGTGTCACTGCAAGATTATGATTTGGATATTAAGTACATTCCAGGAGCACAAAACAAGGTAGCGGACATTTTATCAAGATTAGTACAGGCAGGCGAGTCAGAAGTGGATTTGGATGCCGAAATGGTATGTGAGATTGAAGAAAATGGGTTTGATGGAAGTGTTGTGACTGAGGAAATATGGCGGAGAGAATGTGAGTGGGATGGCACGATGATGGAGGTACTGTCTCTAATAAAGAAAGGTTGGAAAAACAGGAATGAGGTGAGTTTAGAAACTCGAAAGTTTTGGCATGTGCGAGGTGAGTAGTCTAGTAAAAATGGGTTCTTGTTCAGAGGTACAAGATTGGTTCCCCCTTCCACGTTGAGGCGGGAACTTGTTTCTCTTGCCCACTCGGGTCATCAAGGTATGTCAAAATCAAAAGGAAGATTGCATTTGACGTATTGGTGGCTGGGCATGGACTGTCAGGTGGAAAGGTTGGTCAGAGAGTGTATGCAGTATGTCATGAGTGAGAAAACTGTGAAACCCAGGGTTCAACCTATGGAGATAAGAGATCGCCCCACTCAGCCTTGGGAGGAGGTAGCTTTGGATATTTTAGGTCCTGTCCGTGGAGAAGGTTGTGATATGTATCTGTTGGCGCTGGTTGATCTGTTTTCCAGGTGGCCGGAAATTAAGTTTACCAGGAACATTGAGACTAGACATACAATTGGTTTTCTAAAGGAAGTGTTTGGGAGAGAGGGTATTCCCAAGAGTATTCTCACTGATAAAGTGTACAGTTAGTGTCTAAGGAAATGGAGCAATTTTTGATAGACTGTTCTATACGACATAAGAAATGTGCACTGTATCATCCCGAAACCAATGGCATGGTGGAAAGGTTTAATAGAGTGCTGAAGGAAACCATAGCTTTGGCCAAAGGTAGTGGTCTGAACTGGAAGAAAGAGGTAATTAAAAGGGTTGAAGCGTACAGAGTTTCACCTCACTCCACTACTGGGAAAACACCTTTTGAATTACTTAAAGCTAGGCACCCCAATACTTTTTTATCACCTAGGTGGGTAAATGATATGGAATCAAGGACAGGTGTGGTAGTGTCATATGGTTGTTGGAGACAAAGTGAACGAGAGAAAATAGAAGCTTGCAAGAAATATTTTGATCACAGAAGTCATCACGGGTAACCAAAGTTGAAGTAGGAGATTGGGTACTAATTCGTAAGCCTGTGAACAAAGGGAGAAATATACAGAGAAAGTCAAGCCTGTAAGAGTGGTGAAACTGTTCAACAATGCAGTAAGAACAGAAGTTTCCAAGATGTGGAATCTAAATCGTGTGGTGGTACTCAAATGTAAAAACGTGTGGGATTAATTTGTACTGTGAACATTTCTGCTAATGTAACACATTGTTTAGTATTCTTGTATCCATTTTATTAAGTTTGTTTTTGTTTCTTATCTTTCTTTTGGTTTATAAAGGGGGGAGGTGTGTAGTATGTATGTATACTGTAAGAGCTTAGAATGGTAAGAGTAGAATCCTAGGGCTGGAACGGAATGTTATGAGGGAAGGTGATGAGGTCAGAGGAGTTGTGAAGAGCTGGCATTTGGACGTGTTGGATGGGGCCTCTGTTTTGGAATAATCTACATTTATTTGGACCATGATCTACACCTCTTTATTATGGGTACTTCACTTCACATGGCTTTTATAAAATGTTTGTGTTGTCACAGCTACCAAGCCTCTGCCTCTGTAACGAGCATTGGCAAAATTATTTTTGGACTCAAAAAGCACACCGTTTGACATAAACAAAACTACTTTGTGTGCCGATACACTCCTTGTGAACGAGCAAATTGCTATCACTCACAGTGAAGCCAGCCTGCAGATGGATAAAGAGACAGAATTTTAATAAAAAACAAAAGGACTTGGTTAACACCAGTCCTAATTAGGGACCCAATTGTTAAAGAAAAGGGCACCCATGGTATACATCTTTGCATTAGTGCAGATTTACATATATCATGAATTCACAATAATTTACAGAAGTAGACCAGGAAATCATACTCCTGGAAAATATTTCTGAACTATCTTAGCACATGCAAATATGCATGTATAGATTTGCTCATGCGAAAATATGTTGAGTGTTTACAAATTCACTTAGGGTGTGATTTAGATCTTGGCAGAGGTAAATATTCAGGCACAGACATGACGGATATCCCATCTGCTGTTTAACATTACCATTATCTCCTTCAGGGATCGTAATATAATGAATGGGATATTCGTCATGTTTGTGACGGAGTACTCCCTCCGCCAACATCTTGATCAGGCCCTTTGTTCACTTTCCCTCCAAGCACTTTTTTCCCCCAAACCTGGAAAAAGATTTACTTCTGTCCTTGTCAGGAGTAAATTTCCAGCCTTTCTGAGTATGTGAAAAGATTATTGAAGAACTGGTGAAATACCATAAAACATGCAAGGTAGTAGGTTTGCACAGACACAAAAGGGCATTCCAACCCTGAAACTACTGTTTACTCCTACCTCTGGCTCCAGTATGTAGTTCTGCAGAAACGTGGCAAGATATGGAAACTAAGTATTCAAGCCCTACAATGGTATTAGCCCTGGCATATTCAGAGAGGCTATTATCAGAACTCTTATATAATGAGATTGCTGCCATAATGTGTTGCCGCTCTATATGGCACCAGTAGATTTAAGAAGGAGCTTGTCACATGGACAGGTAGATATTTTATTAAATTCCACACCCCTGTGAAACCTATTGTTTTGCCAATGCTTGCTTGCTTGCTTCCGTACCAGCCCTGAAGAAGTGACTGTCACACAACATGTGTTGACTGTGTGTACAGACAGATGAAATTACCTTTATTCATTCATCTTGACAATGACATTGAAATAAACTTCATACATGAATAATTAATGGACTCATTGTGCTGGACATTGATTTTTCATCCCAGGCCATCAAGACAGTGTTTTCATATGGACAACATACCGGTGGGGTAACCAGTTTGCTGGGAGTCGAGCACCAGGCTTATACTATACCCAAAGATTTTCTTGCATATTATATATATAGAATACCTATTGGGGGTAGCCAGTAGGTAGTTACAGTTTGGACTATGTTTCCATAGAAAAAGCATTTTTGATTTGCCTATATGTTTGGCGCCGTGTGACGAATCTTCACGAAATTTCCAAAATAAGTGTTCCTGAGAATCTTATTGTACATGGGATGTTTTGGGGTGATCCGTCAAGCGTGGGCCAAGAAAAGGGGGTGGGGAGGGAGGCGGGGTGTTTCCCATTATAATTCCCATAGAGACACAACTATAGCCCGAACTGCTGGACTGAATTACACCAAGTTTGGCAGAAAGGTAGCTTTTGATCCAGAAAGAAGCCTTTTTCTTGTTTGGTGTAAATCCGTTCAGTACTTTTTCAGCTAGTAAAAGAAAACATTATAGATATCCCTCCCCCCCAAAAAAAAAGTAACAGGGACCAGTAACTCTTTGAGGCTTCGATAAAAGAATGAAGGGGATCAGTGTGGACCCCCGGCACCGGAGACCACCGCCTCCATGGGGCAAATACAAACTTGAAGGGGGGGGCGCACCCCGCCACCCTCGTGGAGCTATACATGGCCCTTAGGACCGCATCCCCACCAGGGTCTGCTCCTGCTATGCCCCAGAGTTCCATACCAAGAACATAGCTAGCTGCTTTTGCTTGGTGGGAGATGACAGCTCCAACCAAGCAAAAGCAAACATAACTCCGCTTTCTGCAAACAGGAGCTGTTTGACCGCTCCTGCTTGCAGAAAGCAGAGTTTTCATCAGTTTCCCTGCACAAAAAAATGCGTGTAAGGAAACAGATGAAAACATTGCTCCCGCAAGCAGTGAGCTGCTATTTCAAGCAACCCCCTGTTTGCAAAAGCAATGCCAACTCCTGCAGGATGCGGGGAGCTGGCAAGGACAACAGGGGTCTAGAGGCTCCCTCCACTATCTATTTTTTTTTCTCTCTCCCTCCTCTTCCATCCCGTAAAGGGATGGAAAAGAAAGATTGCTATTGCAATGGTCTCTCCGTGTAATAACTTCAAAGTGTCACCCTGGCAACATGTTTGCTTCAAATGGTGTAGTTACGTTGTGATGAACAGACAAGGGAACTTCTGGCCTAAAAGTAAAGCTCTTAGGCTGTCACTCAGTAGGTTAAAAGCTCAAATGCTAGTATTGCATGGCAGTGTGTCTCTTTATTTTGAGTGTTTTGACTGTTCAACATTTCTAGTAATGGAACATTGAAGTCTTTTTTTCCCCAGCAAAATCTGTGGGTTGAATATCATAGGTAAGTCTGAACAAAGCACAGTAATCAGTCACTTTTAACCTGAAGGTTGATGCTTCAAGACTACGTGAGTCTGTGGTCATTTCCCTGCCCTAGTTTCTTTTCAACTTGAAATTTATCACTGAAAGCTGATGTCACTCTTCTTAATTGACAATACATTTTTCTTTTCAGTTTGTCCAGATATATCTCATTCTAAGTATATCATTCATCAAAGCCTAAAAGCTCTCTCTCCCTCATTTTCGCTCTTGAGGAAATTCGATTTTTAATACGATCGTATCGACCCGCCATTTTGTGGCCCGCCGCCATTTTATGTTGCCTTCACTCAGGCAGCACAGCGAACGAAGTCCATTCTGCCTTTTCTGCTTATTCTGCAACATGGTGTTCAAAACAGCCTTCTGCCTCTATCTTTACAAGGCTGGTATTAAGGTCTGACCGAGTACACTAATCCCTGTCTGGTTTTCTAATCCTTGTTTCAACTATCTGTAGGCTCACACTATTCTCCGCCGATCTTATCTTATCGTCTGGCCTTCGCTGTCCTTTGCTAGTATTCTCTCATTTCACAACTGTCCTCCAAACGCACACAAACTTATCGCACCACATGCAACTTCGTTGTGGATCGGTTAATGAATTAGTTCAAGGGAGGGGTGACAAACACAGCTGGAGGGGAGGCAACCTTAAGTCACTTGATACTTTGTTTTCCAATTCCTTCTATTGGTGCTGTCTTGTTTTCCGACATTTCTATTGGCTCTGTTCTATCTTTACATTATTCTTACTGGCTCCTTTCTATGTGTTCTGGGAGTGTATGTAGTTAATAAATGGTTTTTATACGGTATATAAGATTGTGCGCCACAAAGTAAAGTGGCAGTCTCCTGAGAACATACCTTGTGTACTTCTTGGACAACTGTACTAGCTGCAGCTAATAAAATCTGATCTTTTACGCCTGACAGAGTGTCCCGTGTCTCTGTTAGTTGAGGCAGGTGAATCCAAGGAGATTTCAGGCGTACCCTGCGCCGCCAGGCCCATAAGGTTCTGGTTCTTCAACTGGCGCCCAACGTGGGGCGGCTTCAGCGGTACCGGTTCTGCCTGAAGGTCGTGAGGAACCCCGCAAGAAAATTCTGGAGGAATCGCGAGCCACGTCAAGCGACCCCTGTATGTCGAAGTGGTCCGAAGGTCTTTTTCAGCGCGGTTACTCCTTCCTGACGGCTACTGACGACTGCTGCCCTGACTGCCGCCCTGCCTTGGCCCTTTCTTTGATGATGTATGGTAAAGCGAGACGATAGACGGGCCTCTGTTGGTGTAAGAAGACATCCTTAGTTAAGTATTTGGTGGGTCGCGCCCACAAATTTTGGTCTTTGTTTTGTCCTTAGGTCCTTAGATTTGGCCATTGCAGTGGCCAAAGCCGAGGGGTAAGTGCATTTGTGCTGTGTAAACTGAAAGTTTTACCCCCTTGATGTTTGTGTACAGCCAGTAAAAATCGTGAGATGTCTGGTCTGACTAAGTTTGGAAAACTTTGTTGCTTTGGTTGTAATAGGGACTCCCAGCTTGAGGACTCCTGTCCGATTCCTTCGGTTGGAACTCCCACATATGAGCTCTATTCTAAACATGGTGTTGGTCCTATTGCCTTTAATAAGACATGGACCCGATATACAAAGAAAGATGGTGTTTTAAAATGGCCAGAAAATGGTAGTTTCGAAACTGATGTGCTAGATAATTTAGAAGCAACGTTATTTAAAAGAAAAGCCCGGCCGGCAATGTTTGACTCTTTTCGCCTTTGGCGTAAGGAAGCCAAACAGAGAGAAATTAAACAAACGAAACGAGATAGGAAAACACAGGGAATGACGATTATACAGGCTGCTCAGCAATTCAAAGATGATGAAATAGATAATGCAATGGAAATTTCAGACAGACAGCATCGAATGGCAATAGATAAATGCTATCCGACGTTGCCTATCTCTTCCCTTGATAAGAGAAAAGATTTTGAGGAAGATCCCTTAATGTCCCACTTATTGAAATTGCCTCCGCCCTATGTACAAGGTGCTAATGCACCCCCGATGTTACAGCCTGTTCAGCCGCCAGTTGTGCTTCCGCCTGCTCCAGCTTTTCCACATTTGCCTCCTCAAGTATTGCCTATGCCAGCTTTGCCTTTAACTCCTTTGCCTTCTGCTCCTTTGGCAATTCCTAATGCTCCTTTAGTTAATTCACCTAATACCTTGTCCCCTATCCTTATGTCAAATTCTCCATCTATGCGTAAGCGATTTGCAGATACTGTCTCTGGTCTCTTATCACCTTTCTTTGAAGCTTTAAATGTGTCTCCAGCTTTTTCTCGAAGACAGTCTCGTAGTCAATTCCCAGACTCCGAAGAGCGAGAAAAATTGGACTCACTTGCTTGTAGATGGATCAAGAAGGGTCCCCAATATAGTACGTCTGATATTATGTCCACCTTTCTGCAATGGAATGCACCTACGCAGAGATATGTTTTTAAAGTTATGTGCGATACTCTCGCTAAAGAATGGGAGGATATGAATTTGGGTTCGGTCCCACAGGATCTGTTAGATGTTCAGGCTGACTTTGACAAAGGACTTATTGTGGGTCCTAAGGTTGAAAACGCTGTCAGAACACTTATTTCTTTCAGATCCCTATTGTTCTCACAGACTTTTCCTGATTCTGATCCTTCAGTTAGGACAGCACTGAAAAACTATCCCATGAGAGAGGTTTCTCCAATATGGAAGGAAGAAGTTGCAGCAGCAGGTGCTAATCCAGCTATTCCTGCGCATTTTCAGCGCATATGGGTACATGTCCCCAGGAAAAGGTCCGAAGTTTTAGCACTTAAACAGTCACTACCAGATCCACGCAAAAATCCTGCTGGTTACTATAAAGAGTTGTCGCAAACAGTTGATGCATGTACTATGAATCTAGCAGATATTGACATGTTGATGGGAAATGTAGTTCCACAGACAATATGGGCTAAAATTCGTAGAGAGGATCACGCTCAAGAATTAGGCGGCGATTGGAACGCTATTATTGCCGCAGATAGAGGTCAAGTAGGTGGTGCAAAGCCCGACGCTTTGATCTCAGAACTCCCTGGTAGGATTATTACATTAATGAAAACAATGATGCCTGCTTTGAGAGTTAATTGGGATAAGCTAGCAGCATGTAAACAAAAGAAAGATGAAAGTGTTTCCGATTTCTTTACCCGATTCGAGGAGACATTCATTGATCACAGTGGTCAAGATATGGCTACAGAAGGGGGACAGCGATTATTTGTGGATAAGTTCGTATATAACTTGCTTCCTGAACTATCACACAAGCTAAAAGACTCCGAGAGTTCATGGGCAGTTTCTTCTTCCGCCCAGATATTGGCTACTGCACAATATTATGAAAATAGAGACAAAGAAGAAAGGGAAAAACAAGAGAAAAAGACGAAAGAATTAAAAACTAAAGTTCTCTTGCAACAGGCTTATCCTCCTCGTTATGTTCAGCCTCAGTTTCAACAGCCTCCGCAGTTTCAGAGGTTGTATCAAAAGCCTGAACCATTCATTCCAAGACCTTTGCTAGGTCCCAATCAATGTGCTTATTGTAGGGAGGAAGGTCATTTTAAGAACAGTTGTCCGGCATTGTCGCAGCGTAATGGAGCAACATCTGCTTCACGAGGTCGTGGTGGTCCTCAGTCCGCAAATAGAGGTAGAGGTCGAGGTGTGTTAACCCAAGAGCAGCGTTCTTTTGTTCCTCCAAATTCCAGAAATTACTTTGACCAGCAAAATGTTAGGTCTACACAGTATTACAGTGAGGATCAGTATATTGAAGGAGGGAATGAAAGTCTTCATTTTGAATAGGACAGCCATGGACAAAGTAAGGGGGTTACGTCAATTCCAGTGGATCAGAATGGACCTTATGTTAATGTCACTACAATGGGTGTTTCAGAGCCATTTCTTTTAGATACTGGTGCCATGAGAAGCTCTATCATTCATTCTAAACTCCCTGGCGCACCTTTGTCTGGCTTAACGAATGTATCTGTAGGATTTTCTGGCGCCCCTGTTCGCAATCCAGTTTCTTGCCCTTTGCCTGTTTCAATAGGCCCTTATGATTTAGAAGCTCCGCTTCTTCTGACGAATGGTTGTGGTGAAAATCTGTTGGGTTTAGATCTATTAAAAAGAATGCATGCTACGATATATTGTTCACCTTCTGGTGTATACCTCACTCTAGGACAGAAAATGACTAGTCCAATGTACTTATCAAAAGATCAATTCCCACCTGAATTGCTTTCTCTTCCCGAAACGCTTTGGGCTACGGGTCCGAATGACGTTGGTTGTCTTGAGATCCCACCTTATGTTGTTACTCTTAAGCCCAATGCTGAAATGCCACGTATTCCGCAATACAGAATCTCTACTGAAGGTGAGAAAGCACTTCTGGAAATTGTCCATGATTTGATTCAGAAGGGTGTGGTTGAGGAAACGAGAGGAAATACATGTAACAGTCCTGTTCTTCCGGTTCTTAAACGCACTGATCCTTCTCAGCCTCCTGTTTATCGTTTTGTAATTGATCTTCGGGAGGTAAACAAGATTGTCGTACCGCAGTTTCCTGTAGTCCCAGATATCACTGCTCTGTTGACGATGATACCTTCTACAGCGACTTGGTTTTCAGTTATTGATCTAAAGAATGCTTTCTTTAGTATTCCCATCGCCGAAGAGAGTAGAGATATTTTTGGTTTTTCCCTCGGAGGCCGAAGCTTCCGGTTTAAACGCGCACCTCAAGGTTATTGTGAAAGTCCCTCTATTTACAGTCAAGCTCTAAAATGTCATCTTGATGCCTTTTCCTTACCGTCCGGTGCCGCTCTCATTCAGTACATGGATGACTTATTAGTTGCCGCTGATTCAGAGGAGATTTGCAAAAACGTGACCGTTGCACTGTTGCGTCATTTGTTTGATCTGAATCACAAGGTTTCTCCTTCTAAATTACAATATGTCTGTCGCGAGGTGACTTATTTGGGTCATCTCTTGTCAAAGGAGGGACGACGATTGACCCCCGAACGAATTCAGGCAATTGCACAAATGTCAGTGCCATCCACACAAAGAGGTACGTGCCTTTTTGGGCATTACTTCTTATTGTAGACAGTGGATTCCGAGTTTCTCTTTATTGGCTAAACCGCTGTTGGCGCTAACTTTAAAAGATACGCCTCAGCCTCTTCCGTGGACTGACGAATGTCAGAAGAGTTTTACTGATTTGCGTATTGCTTTGTGTTCTGCTCCTGTATTGGGTACTCCTGATTACAGTAAGCCCTTTACGCTCTATGTCCACGAAAGAGAGGGTTGTGCATTGTCAGTCTTAACGCAGCGTTTTGGAGATCAACAGCGACCATGCGCATATTTCTCAGCTACGTTAGATCCAGTAGCTAAAGCATTGCCTAGTTGTCTTAAGGCGACAGCAGCAATTTCTATTCGACAGTCTGCTGGAGTAGTGCTAGATAATACTCTCATTGTTATGGTGCCACATGCAGTGGATACTTTACTAAATAGGACAAAAACGCAGC
Organism: Pleurodeles waltl; assembly: GCF_031143425.1. Taxonomy (NCBI): domain Eukaryota; kingdom Metazoa; phylum Chordata; class Amphibia; order Caudata; family Salamandridae; genus Pleurodeles; species Pleurodeles waltl. The sequence continues at coordinate 1,441,878,475 of NC_090447.1, forward strand.
ATCTTACGAGTGCTCGGTTGTCCGGATATGAGCTGACGCTTTTGGCTAGTCACATACACATCAAACGATGTAATACCCTGAATCCAGCTACTTTGTTGCCTCTTCCAGAAGAGAGAGATGTCTCTGAACAGCATGATTGTTTTCTCCGTACTGAAGAAGAGACTAAGGGTAGAATTGACCTAAAAGACACGCCATTAGTGAATCCAGATGGAACACTATGGGTAGATGGTTCTTGTTTCAAGCTCCCGAATGGAGATACAGTTTCAGCCTACGCTATTACTACTTTGCATACGATTGTGGAGACAGCACGCATTAGACATAATTCAGCTCAGGCAGCTGAATTGATAGCCTTAACTAGAGCGTGTGTGTTATCCAAAGGAAAAAGAGTAAACGTGTACACTGATAGCCAATACGCTTTTGGTGTAGCGTTTAACTTTGGGCGTTTATGGAAGGAAAGAGGATTCTTTACTTCCCATGGTACTAAGATACAACATGGTCAATTAGTGACTGAACTTCTTGAGTCACTTACAATGCCTACTCAGATAGCGATCGTGAAGTGTAGTGCACACAAAAAGATTGTGGACGATGTTGGTCGAGGAAATGCATTTGCAGATGAGGTAGCGAAAAAGACAGCCAGAGACAACACAAGTCGAATGTATGTTGCAGGTCCCGCAAACTGCGTAAGAGAAAAGGGAATGTGTGAAGATACAGTAGAGAGTGTGAAATCAATTCAAGGAGAGGCTACGGAGAATGAGTTGAGAAAGTGGAAGGAAAGTACAGGAATGTTAGATGAGATGGGATGTTGGGTTGAATTATCAGAACATCAACGTTGGCTGTTACCAGATGCTTATGTACTACCTGTAGTTACTATGGCACATGGTCCAGCTCACCTAAGTGCAAAAGGAATATGTAAACTTCTGGCTCCAGTGTGGCAAAATGAGGGGATCCCAAAGTGTGCAAATAATGTAGTAAAACATTGTATTGTTTGCTTGATGTACAATCCGGGAAAGGGAACCCCAACTCCAGCAGGTCATTTTGCTCCTCCAACATATCCATTTGAGGTGTTGCAGATCGATTATATTCACATGGAACGATGCAACAACCTCAAATATGTTCTGGTGGTAGTATGTGCTTTTTCTAGATGGGTAGAAGCCTACCCTCTGAAGGACAATACTGCTTTATCAACTGCCAAAATACTTTTGAAAGAATTCTTCCCTAGGTTTGGTTTGCCGCGCATTGTCTGGAGTGACAATGGGAGCGAATTTGTGGGTCAAGTCATGCAAAAAGTTTGTGCAGGTCTTGGCATAAAACAGAAGTTCCACGCGGCGAATCACCCACAGTCGGCTGGTTTAGTAGAATGCTACAATGGAACCTTGAAGCTTAAAATTGCTAAGGTGCAAGCCAGCACAGGACTTAATTGGCCTGATGCTTTACCATTGGCTCTTCTGTCCACCAGAACAGCAGTACACTCTTGTTTGGGGCTTAGCCCTTACGAAGTGATATTTGGTCACCCAGCTAATGTATGGGGAGTTCCTCGCCCTAAGAAATACTCAGACTTGCCATACCCGATGTTGATTGACTACTTGCATGACCTTACAACTAAATTGCGTGTTCTTCATCAACAGGTTCAGAGTGCTCTACCAGAGGCTTCCACAGACCCAGGTCATTCCATCCGACCAGGTGACTGGGTCTGCACGAAAAATTTCCAACGACAGAGAAATTTGGAGCCCAGATGGAGAGAGCCACGCCTGGTTCTTTTGACCACAAGAACAGCAGTTAAAGTCGAAGGAAAGAAAAACTGGGTGCATGCCGTGCACTGCAAGAAAGTGCCTTTGCCCTTGCCTTTCGATCAGTGGGTCCGTAGAGGCATCAGTGACTCTGAAAGTGAGAAAGTTCCGCAATTTGTACCATTCAGTGATGCGCGTCTAATTGGAACACTTTCTGAGAAAGAGGACGACGACATCCTTCAAGAAGCAATACCATCGCATCGTCGCTTGAACACGACAAATCCAGGAACATTGTTTCAAAACCAGACTGCCTCTGGACAGGAACGCTATAATTTGAGACCAAGACCAAAGAACTTGTAAATTTCTCTCCTATGTAGTACTCTATCCCGGTTGCAGGGTCACGGTAGGAGTCTTAGTTACGACCTGAGTAAGTGGCAATAGGCCTGCAGGATCTCACAGTGTCATAGGACGGTAGATAATCGTGACTACAGTGATTGAGGAAGATTGCCGTGAGCATCCACTTAGAAAGATGGAGGCTACATTAGATAAAAGAGAAAGTAAAAATGTAAAGAATAATTGTAAAGAAATATATAGTCGTTGTAGTATTGCTCTATGCGTCATTATAGTGTCGTGTATTCTTTTGGCATCTGTAAACTGGATCATTATTACTCTGCAGCAAAAAGTTGTCTCTTCTCCTACCTCTACATCTTCTTCTACTATCTCTCCGCACCTATTTCACACTCTTCCCCAGCATGAACTCATCAGAAGAACTGAATACTTTAACAATTCCTTCGTCCAGTTGTTACATCAACATCAGTTAGTGATCAATATAACTGACTGTTGGGTGTGTGGACTCATACCACATACGGTAGAAAAAGGAATGCCATATTTAGTTCTTCCATTCTCCTATGAAGGTTCCGCTTGGGCTTATTTTGTCATTTTCAATAATGCATATCAAAGTAAAATTAAACAACCTGTCAGTTCACATAGTGTTGGTTCAGATTTCAGTCATAGTTTATTGATAGAGGGAATGGTAGCTATGGCTAAAATCATGGAAAAAAGTGAAGCTTCCATAGATGAAAGAAAAGCATATACCAATTGGAACATAACTAATTACATTTCCAGCCTCAATGATAAGGTTAAGCAAGGAAAATCTCCTCCGATACGGGTCATACCCCAACAAGGAAATTTCTGTCTGCAAATAAATGGTAGAACTCCAAACACCGGACAAAGAGAAAGTTTATGTTCCCATACATATGTTTATTCAGCCCTGAATTCACTGCCGTTAGTACCATCTCAAGGTACATACTTCGTTTGCCACGATAGGGCTTATACATGGTTGCCAGCTGATTTCTCTGGTACTTGTTATATAGCCTTTCTTCTTCCCCCTACATACACCGCTCCTGCGAACCATCATAAAAATAGATATGGCAGAGGGATTGTGGATTCGAAAGAGACAGCAGGACAAGAGGGAGGAGATTTCCTCAAAGGATTTCTTCCCTTCTGGGGTCCAATGGCCAACAGCAGAAATATAAGGCAATTGGTTCGTGTCGTAGAAACCACCATGGACATCACTGTAGGAGCTTTAAGTAACATTACAGCTGAACTACAGGCTGATCGTCTTATGACCTTGCAGAACCGTGTTGCCTTAGACTTTGTTCTTGCGGACCGTGGTGGAGTATGCAAATTGATCGGATCAAGTTGCTGTATTTTCATACCTAATGACGCTCCGACAGTATACCAAGCTATCTCTAAGTTACACAATCTCCGAGTCGATTCATCAGGACGAAGGAGATTGGTCCTTTTCAGAGTGGTTTTGGGGATTACTGTCCAAATGGGGTTGGAAGGTATTGACATTCTTTGGAGTAATTTTAGCTTTTATATTCTCTTGTTGTCTTTGTATGCACTGCGGTCCTGCCATCTGCAACCTATGTGCTACTGCATGTATTCCAAACCCAAGTCACAAAGAGCAGAGAATATCAAAATGATGGTACAGCAACAGCTTGATGACCTCATGGCCATAGACATCGACTCAGATTAACATGAGTTTGTGTATCTTGCCTGAGTTCTGGCAAAAGGAGGGTCTGAGGAAATTCGATTTTTAATACGATCGTATCGACCCGCCATTTTGTGGCCCGCCGCCATTTTATGTTGCCTTCACTCAGGCAGCACAGCGAACGAAGTCCATTCTGCCTTTTCTGCTTATTCTGCAACATGGTGTTCAAAACAGCCTTCTGCCTCTATCTTTACAAGGCTGGTATTAAGGTCTGACCGAGTACACTAATCCCTGTCTGGTTTTCTAATCCTTGTTTCAACTATCTGTAGGCTCACACTATTCTCCGCCGATCTTATCTTATCGTCTGGCCTTCGCTGTCCTTTGCTAGTATTCTCTCATTTCACAACTGTCCTCCAAACGCACACAAACTTATCGCACCACATGCAACTTCGTTGTGGATCGGTTAATGAATTAGTTCAAGGGAGGGGTGACAAACACAGCTGGAGGGGAGGCAACCTTAAGTCACTTGATACTTTGTTTTCCAATTCCTTCTATTGGTGCTGTCTTGTTTTCCGACATTTCTATTGGCTCTGTTCTATCTTTACATTATTCTTACTGGCTCCTTTCTATGTGTTCTGGGAGTGTATGTAGTTAATAAATGGTTTTTATACGGTATATAAGATTGTGCGCCACAAAGTAAAGTGGCAGTCTCCTGAGAACATACCTTGTGTACTTCTTGGACAACTGTACTAGCTGCAGCTAATAAAATCTGATCTTTTACGCCTGACAGAGTGTCCCGTGTCTCTGTTAGTTGAGGCAGGTGAATCCAAGGAGATTTCAGGTGTACCCTGCGCCGCCAGGCCCATAAGGTTCTGGTTCTTCACTCTCTCTCAGTTTCTTTCTTTCAATCTTTACCCCACTCACACACCCAGTCACACACTCGTGCAACTACTCACAGACCCACTCACCGACCCACTAAAACTCTCAAGCACCCACTCACAGACCCACTCAGACAATGACACACCCACTAACAGATTCACTTAGACACTTACACACCCACTCAGACCATCACATATCCAGTCACAGAAACACTCCGACCCTTACACACCCAGACAGACACACACCCAATGAGACAGACCCTTCGGCCGTGCGCAGCGAGGAGTTGGGTGGTTATAGGGGGTTGACCAACCCCCACCGAACACAGCCAGAGGCTGTGCACGGGGTTGGGTGGTTATAGGAGGTTGGCTGTAGGGCCAGGTTCTGCTGCAAACCCCTGCCACGCACGGCAAGAGTCCATGCGCGGCTGTGGTTGGATTAATGTAGAGTAATTAAAATTACTTTTTTGACCAAACCATAGAAATTCACTGAAAAGAACAAAGGTTACAGAGACCTTATATAAAAACAAATATTTAAAAAATGGAAATTCAGTTACAAAAACAAAGGTTACAGTGACATTATAGTTAGGTTCTGCATTTACTCGTACAAAATGTTGGAAATTCAGCAGTAATAGAGTTATTTTAAGCAACTATAACTTGCGCCTTCACCATGCACTGCTAATTACCCCAGATATTGCAGCAATCATGGCAACTTTTATTACGTCAATAAAACTATCAATGAAGCACTAGCAGTCAAATTAATGAAGAAAAAAACTGTGCATGGTGGGTGCGTGAGTTATAGTCTCCTTAGAGCTTGAGTTATAGTTACTTAAAATATCGAACTATAACTGCTGAACTTCTGAAGGTTTTAAGCAAGTAAATTCAGTAAATATATATATATATATATATATATATATATACACACACACACACACAAATATATTCACACACATACAATAGATAGATAGATAGATACACATGTACATGCACACACACACACATATATATCCAAGTGGCAGTCGCCACTGGGTAGATATAGTCAAGATAGTGTTTCCATCGAAAATGCCTTTTTTGTGTTGCTAATAACTTCGGTGTTGTCTGACCAATCTTCACAAAACGTTTTTAAAAAGTACTACATTTTCATTAGTTTGTGCAAAGAAAGGGTTGAGGTGATAAGTCAAGCAGGGGGTCGAGAAAAAAAGGGGAGAGGGGTATCCAAAACATGTTTTCCCTATTCATTTTTCAGTAGGAAATTTAGATACAGCTATAGCAAAAACTGCTCAACGGATTTACACCAAATTTGGCAGAAAGTTGGATCTTGGTCCAGAAAGAGGGCTTTTTGTCATTTGGTGTAAATCCTTTCAGCAAACATTGAATACATCACATTGCTGAAGATCCACGTGGCCGAGAGATTTGATGCTGAGATCTGGTTGGTTGCCACCACATCAACCACAACTGGGCAGGAATGGATTACCTAACGCCCCTAGACTTGCTGGTGGCAAAATGATTATTTTTTTTCCTTCAAATTGTCGCGAATGTTCAAGAATCTGCGTACCTCCAGCAAAATAGAAAAATAAATAAAAATTAAAAATACAAAAAAACAGACTCTGCACTGGTTTCTTTAGAACTCCCTTCTGGTGGGTTGGGGGAGGAAAGAGTAATTCATGCCTTTTTTAGGGGGGGGGGGGGGGAGGGGAGGCACGTGGTGGGCCCCCCTCCCAAGCCTCTGGCAGGCCCCGGGGACCCCATCCACCGGGACTGTGGTAAAAAACGAGAGAGAAGGGAGCATGTGGCCCCCACCCCAGGGCCTAATTAGACCTGGAGAAACTTTCCCCCAGGGCTGAAATGTACTAAAAAGGGCATGGTGGTAATGTGGCCAACCTGCCAGAGCCTAAAGAGGCTCTGGGGACCATATCTCCAGGGCAGAGTTATTAGATGAAGCGAGGGGCCACACAGCAGCCTCGTAGAGCAATCTTAAGTGCACACAACCCTCCTCAAGCCTTACAAAAGCCCCAGGGACTTCATCACATGGGGCCGTCACACAGACTGAAGGAGGGACCACACACCCAAATCCCCCCCTGAGCCTTCAAAGGCTCCGGGACCCATCACCCGGGCCAGCTCAGTGACTGTGTTCCAGTGAGACCACCTGCCAGGACACAGTAGATTCCCTCCCTGCAGATGTGTGGGCAGGAAAACATATGTTTGCTCTTGTGTGGGAGGGGCATTTTTAAATCTCCTGCTAAACATGAGGAAACTTGGAAATCTTCTCCCAGCTGGTGGGATATTTAAAAATGCTCCCAACGGCTGGAAGCAAGCTTGTGTTTTGTTTCCCTGCAGGCAAGGAAAATGAACATATATTGCTCCCACCCAGATGGAACATGCATAGACAGTTGCTCCCTCCATGTGGGAGCAATGATGGCTCCCGCAACATGTGTGGAGCCAGCTGGGGCTGCAAGAGAACTGGGGGCTTCTGGGGCCCAAGAAAGATCAGGGAGAGGGAACGTGTGCCCCCCCCTCCCCTTTTCTGTTGAATTTGGTCCCGGGGGGGTGGGGTTTCTGGGGGCTGAGAAGGCTTCGAGAGAAGGACAGTGCAGCCCCTCTACCCTTTTCTGCTGAATTTGGCTCTGGGGATAGGGTCCCTGGGGTCTATTAAGGCCTAGGAGAGGGACTGCATTCCCCCTCCCGTTAATATATATGTTTTGGCCTCCTGGTATGAGGCCCCGGGGTCCAAAAGTGAACCCTATGCCACACACACTAAAGGCTGTACGTGGTGTGGGGTTGCCAGCCTGCGGGGTGGTTGCCTCCAGGCCCTGTAGACAACCCCCCTTGCAGCGCACAGCCCAAAGTTGTGGGCAGTGTGTGGTTGGCTGCCTGTGTAGAGGTTGACAATAGGTCAGACCCCGTGGCCAACCTCTTGTTGCACTTGGTGGGTTGTTGCCACTGGGTTGGTTGACTATAGGGCCTGGCCGCAGGTTAAAGGCAGTGCGCAGTGTGGGGGTGAATGCCTGTGGGGGCTGGAAGAAGGGCCAGACCAAAGGCCATGCACATTGGCGAGGGGGGGGGGGTTGTCGGTGTAGGGAAGGATTGGCTGTACGGCTGGCCATGCCTTGTGGCCAACCTCCCGCTGCTGGCTGGCTTGACATTACGTTTACACACAAAAAAAAAAACTAGAAATTAAGTGAAGAAAACAAAGGGTAAAATAAGGTGAAATGTTTAATAACAATATAATATTTTAAACTCAAAGCACAGAAATTCACTGGGTACAGTAACCGCTATCTCACGCAACTGTATCTCGTGCCCTAAGGCTAATTACCCTATATATTACATGACTCATGGCATCTTCTATGACATTGATAATATTGATGTAACATTTGCAATGCATTTACTGATGAGAAAACTATGCATGGCGTGGGCGCGTGTTATAGTTACCGTAGGGCACAAGTTATAGTTACTTTAGGTAACTAGAAATATAACCCTTGTCATGGTCCGCTCCCCTCCTTTTCATCATCAGTACCTCGCTGATGAGAATGCTAGCTTCTCAGCACTGTTGGGCCATAAAGACTGACTCAGTCTTGCAACTATTGATCAGCTACCCGATCTCAATTGAAGTTACCCGAGTCTAATCACTACCCAGTACTAGGCAGGAAAGCACTTTTCTCCATTACTGGTTCATTTGAGGCAGCTATTGCACCACAACACTCTGAGGCGGATTAATACTACCATGGTGCAGGAGGTAGGGAGGGCTGAAATTACCAAGACAAAAGCAAGGTGTCTGGACAGTAATTCCTCACCTGAACTGTGGTGTTATTGGTTTTTCTGGTTGAAACGTGGAATAAACAGTGGGCCCAAGAATAACTAAACTCATCTGTGCAGGCTTTCGATTAATTTGGAGGAATCTGTGTACGGAAAAAGCAAGGGAGAAACCAGAAGTGGATTCACACCCAGTGTAACTCGGGCAACGCACCACCTCCTGTAGATGTATTACGCCACTGGACATCTAAATAGGCCCTTAGCCTCAATGATGGCTCTTCTGTTTCAGCAGCTAACCGGAGCTGGGGTACAGGTCAACTAAAGCTCTACTCTCCTCTAGCGCTTGTGGCAGACGCATGCCATTTTCTACGTTCCAGGAAAAATTAAAAAGCAGTACTTCCTGCAAGGACACCAGAGCATCAGCAGCAACCAGGCTCTGCAGTATTGCATCAACATGAAGGTGTGAAGGAAGCCCGCCGTCACGCTGTGCCTCTGGTCATTCTGTTGGGGAAGCTCACAACTGATCTCAATCATCAAAGTAGCATATTTATTTTCTAGCCAACCGCCTGTATTCAGCGCAGAATCTATGTAAAAGAATCAGATTCTAGTGAACTGTAAGTGTAACTCCACTCCTTATTTCCATTTCTGTTGGACACTGCTGAGCTCTGGAGGCGAGTGCCTACAAACAACCTGCTATGGATGTCAAGTAGTGGCAGTGGAGGAAGCATGTGCTAACCCTGACTTTCAACTTTGCTACCACTTTTGCCATGGTTATTTCCAGATGGCTGACTATGGAATGAAGTGTAAATGGGAATCCAAAGCTTTTTTAACTAAGAGTGCAGCATGCATTTTAAGTGTGGGATGCATTTTAAGCTTTTATTGCATGTGTTTTAGGAAGTATTTATGGTGGTTTGATAGACTACTGCGTAAACTGATTGATTGAAAAGAAAGAAAAAAACATTCTGTCAGCGTATAATGCAATAGTCCGCCTGCAATTCCAGAATCGGGTGGAAGTTTTAACCCTAGGATGTAAATTGATTGGAATTATGAAGAAGGTAAATGCCTGAGAAAAAAAAAAAAAAACATTGCACTACCTCCCTCAGTGATGGTTCAAGCCTTGAGGGTGGAGTGCCAGGTTACTGTCTGGGGCTCACATATTATTACACCAGAGAGGAGGATTTGCGGTATCTGAGGGGGAAATCTTTTCACTCAGGTTTCGTTAAAAAGTTGGATTGAGGATGAGAGTTTCCTATATATCAAACCCACACCCAATCCAAACTTAGGGATGAAGTATTGGGCAGGGTATGTGCACCTGCAGAATGAAGACAAAATGTAATGGGGCACACATTTTAGTAGATTGCTTATGGTTTTTAAATGCGCTGCAAATATTTTTAAAACCAATATCTATTAAGTAGAACCATTAAATAGAGATCAGACCCTTAGCACAATGGTGAATATGAGATTTCTGGATGTGATGTGCACAATCAGGAGATTTTTAATTACAGTGGAGGGGGATTTAAATGTCTGGAAGACAATATGCAGAGGGTTGGTGGGTAGTTATGGGACTTCGCCTCCATTTCATTGTACACATTAACTGTGGGACGCATTTTAAGCTTTTATTGGAGGTGTTTTAGGATGTATTTGTGGTGGTTTTATAGACTACGTTCTACATAAACAATTGTTTTATTGAGTGTTTGAACTAATAGTGTGGCAATTTGTCATTCCTATTATGTCACTAGTTGTTAAAGGGCGTGGTGTAATTTCCACTACCTTTGGCATGTTCACAAATTCACGTTACAAGCTAGGCAGGTATTTTTGCACGGATCTTTTAAGTCCAAGACATTTTGGGTTCCACAAAAAATGTACTTTTTGCTATTTATTCGTATTTGCCACCTAGTTTGATATTCTTATTGGCTCTAATCTTTCCTTGCAGGCAGCCGATTTTACTCAACGCCAAATTACAGTATTGTATTTTTTACTATTTTTGCTGAATATATTCTCGCTCTTTATTCATGTACATATGCCAACATCTATCATTGTATTTACTAACGACCCTACCCTTGTGGTTTACAGAATCTCGATTAGGTATTGTATTGGAGAATCCTGTAAAAGCACTATAAACCCTAGGTAGCCTCAGAGCGCCTTGAGGCCAGATACAGTGGTAGGTAGTACACTGGCAGGTGAGACGGGAAACAAGAACCAGTAACCGGGGTAACGGACATGGAAGATAAAAGCTTAGAAAGAGTTAATAGCCGTGGGGTTGGCCCAGAAGGATGGCAGATTCTAGTTTTGAGCGTCTAACCTGCAAGATCTAAAGCAAGAATGTCGATGCCTAGTCTGACGGGAGCTCCGATTCAACTCTGATCAACCCCTTTGACCCCTCTGATCCAGGGTCGACAGGACCCATCACCACAACAACATTATCGTAAGGATCTTTTTCCCTAATCAGCCCCTAGTTCACCGTCATGCATGGGTAGGTCTCCTGGGAAAGGCTGGGCGAAGAACATATCGCTTGCGGTTTGCTTATTTTTTCCTTGAAGATCAGCATTTGTCCTTCGTGTTTGTGTACATTCCCGGGCGTGTCTACACATGGCCGAGCTAAGCAAGTGTGTGAGTGAAGCAGCTGTTTGCCCGCGGCTGTTTCTCCACATGAGGATTTGCCTTGGACTTGGACGGCCCCCGGTAAGTACATGCGTGTGCGCCAGTCGCGAGTACACAGGGGGGACTGTGTTTGCGAAACAGAGAGGGCACTGCGCATGGCAGCACCTGCTCAGAAGAATGAGAAGCAGCGGAGACCAAGAAGGAGCGAGGAGTGGCTCGTGGAGCCGCATCAGTGACGACAAACCACGGCCTAAAACGTGCACGGCGAAAATCAACAACATCCGACAGTATGCAAAAGGGAGCTAGTGAAGTAGGTCCCACGCTCCAACGTGGACGGGAGTAGAACACAGTGTATGTGTAAATCCGTTTATTTACCACGACACCTCCAATGCATGGAATATACTAGGGGTCCTTACAATAACGAGGCAGTGAGAGCTGGACAAAGGGTCACGTGAAGGTCACTGTACTTCTGGCGGGAGGGAGTCGCGACTGTGCACCGGGAGGCGTGAGAACGGAATGTTACCAGAAAGCGCTGCTCCTTGGGGCGAGGTGGAAGGAAGTCACCAGCGGTTAGGAGCGGGGGAGGAGTGTTTTACATAAATATGGAAAGCAGGTGGAACCACCACGAGCTGCTGTAACTAGCGAAGTCTGCTGTCAAAACACCACGAGCCTCGGTCACCTCTGTGTGTGCGTAGGACGGCATGACACATTAACGTGTTCAGCAGCAGTAACATGTGTCGCACACAGGGCAGGTACATGCAGCTGTTCAGCGTCTCTCACGCCCACAGAAACTGCTGCACGGGGACCAGGAGGCCATGCTTCCCTCGCACACAGACTCGGTACAGTGCAGACAGCAGCAATGCAAGCTTCCCTCACACACATAGGGTACGATAGACTACGCACCCAGACTCGCACACAGGTTTGCCATAATGGCACATGTTGGCAGAACGCCATGCCCCCGATCCCAGAAGCTGAACCTCCGCATAGTTTGCATTTAGGGGATTCATTCAGGTATGACGGAAAGGGCCTTTGTGTCCCACGTTTTTTCCTGGATGAACATTGGCTCTTGCAGAGACCAGGCCGCATTCATATCCCTGTGTGAAGGAGAGAATCCATTTCATTCAGCATAAACTACTAAGTGAAACAGAGCAGTGGTCAGCAAAGAGATACGTTGTGCATGTGCATCACCTGTTAGTGGGGCACAGGAAGTATAGTCCTCAAGCCATCCTTTCAGATGGCTTCAGAGGCTCCATAAAACCCTTTGAAACAATCACAGATACTAAATCCATGCTGACAACCCTAGGGACGTGAAGTTAACCAAATTCTACATGAACATCTGTGTTGGAGCTGCATAGATAGTTGCAGGCCAACACCCTGAACTGCAACCCGCAAGTGGGATCCTGAAGGTCGGCAAGTGTGGGGGCATGGTCCACAGTGACACCATATACGGCAACCCCAGAGTGGGATCCTGCAGGTCAACGAGTGTGGGTGCAGGGTCCGCTCTGACATCTTGCACCGCAGCCATCAGCAGGATCCTGAAGTCCCACAAGTGTGGGTGCATGGTCCATGCTGACATTCTGTACCCCAGTTCTTGGACCGGTTTCTAAAGGCTGACACCAAATCAAAATGGAGAAGCTGGTGAGCTGCTGCTCTGACTGAGCTGCTCGTCCCTCTGCGAACCAGGTCTTTCAATAGCACATTCGGAGCAGACTGCGCTTTTTAGTGGGTAGAATGGTCTGCTTTGACACCAGGCTTACTAGGTTTGGGTGCGCTGAGGGGCAATCCTCGGCTGCGATGCCCCTTTAATATTGGATTATATCTGCAGTAATGGACTTTTATTTTTAAAAATCCTTGTTACAGAACTAGAGGAAACAAAGGCAACTCACAGGATGTACTAAACTCGCGTGCTTGCTGAATGAGAGCATAGGACAGATGACACGGTGTCCTGCCAGCTTGAGGCAATCTGTCAAGTCAAATTCACAGAAATCGCACGCACCCCAAGCAGCAGCACTGCGGGTTCCCCCAGAAACGTGTACGTAGAGTGCCGTACAAGACAGACATGGGGAGAAGAGAAACGAGCGACACTGCAAAAACTGCAGTACAGGGGAAATCAATTCACAGCAGCCAACTAGAGCTGAAACACAGGCTATAGGAAATCCCACTGGCGCACAACATTTGAGTTCATAAATGATCTTTACATTTATTCATTTTCTTTTTTTGGTGTTATACATCACGGACCAAATCACTGCCTACGTCTAAGTGCTTTCCAGATAGAAGCAATCGGCCAGAATAGCATACTTTCAAACACAGTGGAGAATAGTGATAAACAGCTCAGAGTGCACTATTGCACGAAGACAAGTACTCTATTAGTACTCACAAAAGATGATTCTTGTAAGGAACCCCAAGTTTGATGGCAAGAGAGTCACTTGGAAACTTGGCGTGGCCAGTGTCGTCTAATAATTCTTTCAGAGAACTTGGAAGACATGTATGAACGAACTATTCAGCTTATACAATGGATGTTCTATATTTTTGATGCAGCTCCAGAGAAGGATTTAGATACTTGGCTACCGCAGATACCTGTAAAATTTTTAGAATTGTATTACCAGTTACGGTGCACAGTTTTGTATGTTGGGCATGGAGTTGGAAGCAGGCCGCGATTATAACGTTTATCAAAAAGGGAGTCAATTTTCAGATAGCCTTATAGTGTTGGAAATTTGCCTTGCTGACTATTTTAGCAACATAGTCACGCTTGGTTTCGAGAGACTGGTGAGTAATGTGGCTCTGCAGTCCAGTCTATGCCTGAGTTTCGAGGTTCTGGCCCCAAAACTACAGAGTTCATTTAAGCAATTATGTGCATTTGAAAGGTGACATCTTTAACAACGTTTTTTAATGTGTCATTTTAGCAATCGTTTGTCGTCTGTTCTGAATCCCAGGCATATTGGTTAGCACAATTGCACATAGTGGTTGGTTTAGTTTCCTTTAAGAAGGGGCATATGTTGCTCTGTGGCCTCCTAGAGTTGCTATGCAATTACAGACATAGTAAAGATCGAGCCCAGCACCTTTGATTGATACTACAATTGCAATATTTGATATGTTACTTCAGATAAATAGGTATTCCATGTCTACGTGGAATAACAAGCGGGAATTGGACTTTCCCTGCCCATTCCCACGAGGTGTTCCCAGTAGTTCATCCTAAGTGTTTGGCTGCTTTCAGCAGGCAAAGGCTACAGGTGAATTAATCTGGGTATGCGGTATCTCCCTCCCCCTCTCCCCCCCCAAACTTGTTATTCCAGAGGGACCTGAAAATTATGGTACTGACACAGCATGCCGATCAGTGGCGTAACAAAGGTCCCCGCAGTTCCCGCGATGCCCCGAGCTGCAAGGGATCCCCTCCGCACAGCACTCTGCACTCGGAGCTACTGCGTGGTCCAGAGGTGGGTTGGAGAGGGCCTCCATGTACTGTGCGGAGGGGTCCCCTCAAGTTCCATAATGGCACTGATGCCACTACTGACGCCTCATAATGAGAACCATTATGGCAGATTTTGAGCTGTGCGTTACGATGTCTGTCTGTGGGGGGTGGGGTGAAGGTATATCATGTTGGAAGTGTTGTATGACAATCCGTGTTGTACAGGGTACATGCAGGCTGGTCGGTCTCATCCAGCCCCCTGTGAGGGAGGGAGGGGGAGGGGGTGGGTGTGTGTGTGTGTGTGTGAGAGAGAGAGAGAGAGAGAGAGAGAGAGAGAGAGACTCTCTGACTGGGGACAACATAAATGAAAGCAGGCCATCGAAATGTACATCTTAAAAAAAAAAAAAAAAAAAAAAAAAAAGAGAAAGGGATCCCTGAATCCATTTTACAGACAATGCCCGACTTCGCCCCCTCCACTGCGGCTCCCGGCTGTGGGTGGCATGGCTTTGGCCTGTTTTTGAGTCAGGGCAGGTCATGCTGCCTGACACCGCCCTGGTGGGCGCCCTGTTACTCCACACTGGGGTCCAGGATTGCTGCCTCGGCTGCAGTGGGCTGATGAGTGGTATTCCCGGGGTTTCAGTAGTCCGACATGGCGCAGCCCCATGTTTGCCCTGTGCTAACCAGACACTCCCATGTTTGCAGAGTTCAGTTGCGCGCGGTTCCCACGCCATCAGTGTGTCTGCGGCATGCCGGTCAGCGTGGCATTCCCACGTTTGTAGGGAGCCAATGAGAGACGTCCCGATGCTTGCAGCACGTCGAGGCCCGCCATTCCCACGCCTGAAGTCTAATGCTTTTCGATGCTGCCACATCTGCAGAATGTCACATCGCACCTCTCAGCAGGTTTGTCGCGTGATGTTATGAACCGGTCCCAGCCCTGCCAATGTCAGCACTGGAGAAGTGTTCTTGGCGCCCCTTCCCTCTGCTTCACAGCGCAGATGTTTTGCGGTTACACTCCTAGAAAGTCCTCCTTAATTTGTAATCCATCGCAATAGGACACCAACTACATGCATAAAGTGAGATCAGGGTGCCTTGGTAGCACCAAAATGGAGGGCATGATGCACGCTTGCTTGGATGTGGTAGTGTGGGAGGAGGGAGGGGGTTGAGCGACAAACACTGCATTCTGAAGTCATGACCCACTCGTTTAAAAACCAAGCAACAGTTCGCATCTAGTGGCACTTGGCTGCCACCCAAGCAAACTTATAACTTGGACACCAAAACGAACAAAAAGCTTGAAGAGCGAGCAAGACCATGGCAGCTCAGATAGAAGTTTCCCCCTTTTCCAAACTGCGAGAAGAATATAATGCAAGAAAGTTGACAAGGACAAGAGACTGGTCTGGACCATACGTGGGCCACCGCGCTTCACTTTTAACAATTTGGTGCTGTCAGCAAATATGCGAAGGGGTGACCACCCAGTAGATGTCAGCCACCAGAACTCCTCTTTTCCGAGCCCTGGCATAAGTAGTAAGCATGAACGCCCTCTTTTGGCAAAAGTGTAACAAAATTTGGTACATATACTCAATATGAAAGCATGTATTTGGACACTGCACTGCCTTTCTTGGCTACAGCAAAGCCCACGAAGAGCAGAACATCCAGCCTGACAAGTGGAGCTGATGTAGACGACCACCCCTGGGGTATAATCAATGCAAACACTCCCCCTCATTTGTGGGATCAGGAGAATGGAAGAAGGATGGAAGGTGATGTGCTGAGCTGTATTAAAAATCAAGCCAAAACAACCTTGGGCAAGGAGGCAGGGCAGATGCGGAGGACCAACTTGTCCAGGTACAAAACTGTGAAAGGTGGACAAACCGAAAGGGCATCAAGTCCTCCAACTCTATGAGCAGAGGTTAATACTGCTAGCAATAGTGTCTTTATAATTAGAACCCAAACAAGCCAACTGTGCATCTGGTCGAAAGGGGATGTCATCAAGAACTTAAGCATGAGATTTAAAACCCACTGAGGAACAATGGCCACAAACGAAATAAATAGGTCAAGCAAACCTTTCAGAAAATGTGCCACCCAAAAGTGGAAAACAAAACAGAGGGCTGATCAAGAAGATACATGAAGATAAAGGACTATGTGACACCACTCAGTCTACACACTTGCACCTGTTGCATTTAGGGACTGGTGCAGAGAACTTGGCTACTCTCCTGCAAGAGCAGGTCCACTCTTGGCCAGAGAGGAAGATGTGACCGAATGCAGATTGTGAAGATCTTAATCAAAGGATGCCAAGTGGAATGGACTGGTTACAGCTGAGGTAGAAGAGTAACTATGTATACAGAACAAAAGGAATAACTTCTAGTCTAGAGTCACACCTTGCAATGCACTAATAAATCTTTTCTTCACATCCTGGACACTGCCCATAACAAAGTGTTGCACTGGTCATCATGCACTTTTAAACCCATCCAGCAATGAGAGCCTTTTGATTACAAGGTATATATACAATCATATAGCTTCCACTCAAGTAGCAATGGTTTTAACTTAAGGAGGACATCGTTCTTCTTTGCAAGTGAAGCAAGGGGTACTATAGGAGTACACGATTCTGCCCCACTGACATTAAATCGGTCATTAACCTTTGATAACGTTCCCTAATGCAGTAACCTTCGAATATGAACATAAGATCATGTCTGGTAATACCTGCCTTCTTTCGTAACAGAAGGAGCGCAAAGAATAAAACGCGGCTGTGCTGACTTTCCTGTTATTTAATATTTCTTGAACAATCTTTGTCAGATACTCACTTTCATGCTTTCACCCTGTGTTGTTTCAGGCTGGGTGTGTAGCCAGTGGAGTGCTCCTCAGTAAACCTGAAGGAGTTCCAATCAAGGCTGAGAACAAATGTTAAAGCTTAAGCTGAATAGCCAGGGCTCAGGCTTCTTGGCAACAAATACGCCTTTTCAATTACAGGATCCTGGACTGAGGCCTAGAACTTGATTATGAATACTCAAGAGGGAACCACACCAGGAAATCTGGGTTGCTTCACATTTCCATTTAGTGCAGACTCTGTAAACACTGCTTTTACAGCATAAAAGGAACAGTTGAGGATGAACATAAGAAGAAATCTACCCAGGACAGATAAGATAACTAGTGTCACTGCTGCAGAAAATTTAACATCTGAGAGCCAGATTTCAGTTCAATTCCTTCAAAAGCGAGCATACAATTCGCCCCTTAGGTGCCTGTGTACGTCACAGCTGAAGACTAGCATCTCCCTCAGCGAGGAGTGAGGGCTGGAACTTCCATATGCAACTCAGTCCGGCCTAACTTCCATCGAACTGTGCTGCCATCAGCGTAGCGCAGATGCATTCTGCTGGTTCAGGATACTTGATCTGGTCCTGTACTGTTCCTACTTGAGTAATCCAATGGGCAAGAACACCCTTTCAGAAACTCTCAAAACCGTATTTTTAAGTGTCCTGTGTG
Source organism: Pleurodeles waltl (assembly GCF_031143425.1). Classification (NCBI taxonomy): domain Eukaryota; kingdom Metazoa; phylum Chordata; class Amphibia; order Caudata; family Salamandridae; genus Pleurodeles; species Pleurodeles waltl. The sequence goes on from NC_090447.1 coordinate 1,441,896,301, forward strand.
AAACAGAAAGACCTCAGCACGACACTCCACTGTGAGCCCCCACCGTGCTAGGCAGTGCAAGATATAGAACAACTTACTCTGAAGTAGGGCGCGGGAATGCTAAGTAGGCCAGGACAGCAAGCGTCCAGATAAACGCACTTCTGTCCCACACAAGAACAAACGAATAATACAGCTGCTGTTTTATGAAAACAACGCTCTCTTCAGAGTCGGCAGTGGCTCAGCCACTTGTTTGGTGTTCGATCGTTATTCTAATAATAATGAATTTTCAACAGTGGATTCGAAGGGGGGGGGGGGCGGTTTCTGAACTTCAATGCGCTGTTTGTTTTCTGCGTTCATCAAACTAACAGAACGAGTAAGCCGCAGTGTCAAGCACAGAAGAAAGGAGAAGGCCCTTTACTGCTGGGAGAAGGTGGCCTACCGCTGGCAATATTTCAATCCATGACCGTGATGGGGGGATGTCTGGGGAACTTTCTAAATCAGCAGAGATGAAGAATAGTCCCCCAGTCTCTAGGAGGGGATGGGGGTGACCATAAGCACTCAGAATCAACAAAAGGCGATAGTGGGCAGAGTCTTTTGTTCATGGTCCCAAGTACAAGCGGGCTCATGCAAGTAATAGTCACTTGTTTATGGGGTTTGCCTTCTTCAATTGTGGGTTAAAGAGGCTTGGGAAATGGACAAATGCTCAGGAAAATCAAAGAACACAATTAGATTTTCTACTTCCCAGCCAAGCAGGAAGGGACAGAGGAAGGTGGAGGCACCAGGTGTTTCCAGGACCACGGTAACCTGGCCAGCAAGGGAGCACGAATGATGGTAATGGCCTTGTGAATAAAGGGCTTTAAACATTTAAGGAATGCGAATGAACATCTAGATATTCCGTTCCTTAGTTTGGAGGGCAATTGTCGACAGAAAATCCAAAAATTCGGTATCCAATTTAAAAGTCAGTTTTGAAGTACAGATGACCTTTGCGCAATTCAGATAATCGAGTAAAAAGAAAAACATCTTTAATCACTAATGTCTAAGTATTTGTCTTTAATGTTTATTGCGAATAAACACAATTGACAGGCTCTCAATTATCTTATTTAAGGAGTGGAAACTGCCCACAATTCAATGAGCTCATTAGATATTCCACACCGGGAAGTGAGGATAGATTTGACGGCCCTCAAGCACTTATTGTAAGGAAATGCCTCCTTGGCATGGTTACCCCCTGACTTTTTGCTGATGCCAAGTTATGATTTGAAAGTGTGCTGAGGCCTGCTAACCAGGCACCAGCACTAGTGTTCTTTCCCTAAATTGTACCTTTGTCTCCACAATTGGCACACCCTGGCATTCAGGTAAGTCCCTTGTAACTGGTACCCCTGGTACCAAGGGCCCTGATGCCAGGGAAGGTCTCTAAGGGCTGCAGCATGTCTTATGCCACCCTAGGGACCCCTCACTCAGCACAGACACACTGCTTGCCAGCTTGTGTGTGCTGGTGGGGAGAAAATGATTAAGTCGACATGGCACACCCCTCAGGGTGCTATGCCAACCTCACACTGCCTGTGGCATAGGTAAGTCACCCCTCTAGCAGGCCTTACAGCCCTAAGGCAGGGTGCACTATACCACAGGTGAGGGCATAGGTGCATGAGCACTATGCCCCTACAGTGTCTAAGCAAAACCTTAGACATTGTAAGTGCAGGGTAGCCATAAGAGTATATGGTCTGGGAGTCTGTCATACACGAACTCCACAGCACCATAATGGCTACACTGAAAACTGGGAAGTTTGGTATCAAACTTCTCAGCACAATAAATGCACACTGATGCCAGTGTACATTTTATTGTGAAATACACCCAGAGGGCATCTTAGAGATGCCCCCTGAAAACATACCCGACTTCCAGTGTGGGCTGCCTAGTTTTGCCAGCCTGCCACACACCAGACATGTTGCTGGCCACATGGGGAGAGCACCATTGTCACTCTGTGACCAGTAACAAAGCCTGTACTGGGTGGAGGTGCTTCTCACCTCCCCGTGCAGGAACTGTAACACCTGGCGGTGAGCCTCAAAGGCTCACCCCCTTTGTTACAGCGCCACAGGGCATCCCAGCTAGTGGAGTTGCCCGCCCCTCCGGCCACTGCCCCCTCTTTTGGTGGCAAGGCTGGAGGAGATAATGAGAAAAACAAGGAGTCGTCACTGGCCAGTCAGGACAACCCCTAAGGTGTCCTGAGCTGAGGTGACTCTGACTTTTAGAAATCCTCCATCTTGCAGATGGAGGATTCCCCCCATAGGATTAGGGATGTGCCCCCCTCCCCACAGGGAGGAGGCACAAAGAGGGTGTAGCCACCCTCGAGGCTAGTAGCCATTGGCTACTATCCTCCCAGACCTAAACACACCCCTAATTTGAGTATTTAGGAGCCCCCAGAACCTAGGAAGATAGATTCCTGCAACCTGAAGACAAAGAAGGACTGCTGACCTGAAGCCCTGCAGATAGGACGGAGACACCAACTGCTTTGGCCCCAGTCCTACCGGCCTGTCTCCCCACTTCGAGAAAAACTGCAACAGCGACGAGTCCCCCAGGGTCCAGCGACCTCTGAAGCCTCAGAGGACTACCCTGCATCTAAAAGGACCAAGAACTCCAGAGGACAGCGGCCCTGTTCCAAAGAAACTGCAACTTTGCAGCAAAGAAGCAACTTTTAAAGACCACACGTTTCCCGCCGGAAGCGTGAGACTTTCCACTCTGCACCCGACGCCCCCGGCTCGACCTGCGGAAAACTAACTCTACAGGGAGGACTCCCCGGCGACTGCGAGCCCGTGAGTAGCCAGAGTTGACCCCCCTGAGCCTCCACTGCGACACCTGCAGAGGGAATCCAGAGGCTCCCCCTGACCGCGACTGCCTGCTTCAAGGAACCCAACGCCTGGTAAAGACACTGCACCCGCAGCCCCCAGGACCTGAAGGAACCAAACTCCAGTGCAGGAGCAACCCCAGGAGGCCCTCTTCCTAGCCCAGGTGGTGGCTACCCCGAGGATCCCCCCCCCCTTGCCTGCATCACTGAAGAGACCCCTAGGTCTCCCACTGAAACCTATTGCAAACCCGACGCCTGTTTGCACACTGCACCCGGCCGCCCCTGTGCCGCTGAGGGTGTACTTTCTGTGCCTGCTTGTGTCCACCCCCCCCCCCCCCAGTGCCCTACAAAACCCTCCTGGTCTGCCCTCCGAAGACGCGGGTACTTACCTGCTGGCAGACTGGAACCAGGGCACCCCTATTTCCATTAAAGCCTAGGTGTTTTGGGCACCACTTTGACCTCTGCACCTGACCGGCCCTGAGCTGCTGGTGTGGTAACTTTGGGGTTGACTTGAACCCCCAACGGTGGGCTACCTTGGACCCAACTTTGAACCCCGTAAGTGTTTTACTTACTTGTGAACCTAACAAATACTTACCTCCCCCAGGAACTGTTGATTTTTGCACTGTGTCCAATTTTAAAATAGCTTATTGCCATTTTTGCCAAAACTGTACATACTATTGTGATGATTCAAAGTTCCTAAGATACCTGAGTGAAATACCTTTCATTTAAAGTATTGTTTGTAAATCTTGAACCTGTGTTTTTTAAAATAAACTAAGAAAATATATTTTTCTATATAAAAACTTATTGGGCTGGAATTGTCTTTGAGTGTGTGCTCCTCATTTATTGCCTGTGTGTGTACAACAAATGCTTAAAACTACCCTCTGATAAGCCTACTGCTCGACCACACTACCACAAAATAGAGCATTAGAATTATCTATTTTTGCCCCTATCTTACCTCTAAGGGAAACTCTTGGACTCTGTGCACACTATTTCTTACTTTGAAATAGTACATACAGAGCCAACTTCCTACACTTATGATGAGCATTAACTACAGGTACCTGTCCTCCTGGCAGGAAAGCAAAAAACTACAAGGAATGCCCCTGTTGCGACCTTAAAGTTTTGGAGTAAACAATTAAGTTGCACATTCTAGCAATTGTACAATTTCCCAACATAAGGGGCACCTGGGGTCTATTCTTTCACTACTGAAATCTGCATCTGGTTCTCTGAGTCTTTGCTGGCCTTGTTCAAGAACAGGTTACTAGCCTTCAGTAACACTTCAGTGGCAGAGCGAAGCCTCATATATGCGCCATATTCAGCGCGGATGTCACTTTGTGTTTTCCCTTTCCATGTCCTCAGATGCAGAGCGCAAAACAATTGTTGGTGACAGCGTGGGGATCTCTAACTTGGGACCTTCTTAGATGTTAATAAAAAAATAAAATAAAAAAGTCCACTGCGCAGAACAGGGAGGTAGGAGGACAGTGAAGAATCTGCAGTTAGAGTAGCCACCAGAAAGAGGATTAAAGAAGGCTCTTCTGATGGATACTTCCAAACCCAGTTCCTCACCTTTCGTGTCCTTCCCCACCACACCTGGCTGTCAAAAAAGTAATGCTATGCAATTCGACCTGATCCTCTCCTGCATAGCCTTCCACTTCCGTTAGCTTTTGTGGTGCACGGATTGTCCATTCCCTGGGCCTTGGTACGATCAGTGTAAAAACTCAGCCTTTTTGGGGTCCAACTGATAGAGCCTCTCCTCTTCTTTCGGGTGGATATGGGGAGCAAAACACAAGGATAGAGTGTTTGACTGCCCAACGTGGAAGGGAGTGACAATCTTAGGCAAAAAACACCACCCTAGTGCACAACACCAATTTGCCTGGGGACGTGGTGATGTAGAGAAGTTGCACTGAACATGCCTGCAATTCACTCATGCAATGAGCTGACATGACCACAATGAGGAATACGATTTCTATTGTCAAGAGACCTAGCAGGCAACAGTGGGTAGGATTGAAGGGTGTGTACACATGAGGAATGTCAAGCCCAAGTTAGGGTCCCACTGGAGTATCACAAACAGTTTTGGAGACTATGGGGGTTATTCCAACTTTGGAGGAAGTGGTAATCCGTCCCAAAAGTGACGGTAAAGTGACGGATATACCACCAGCCGTATTACGAGTCCATTATATCCTATGGAACTCGTAATACGGCTGGTGGTAAATCCGTCACATTTGGGACGGATTACCACCTCCTCCAAAGTTAGAATAACCCCCTATATGCCTGTCAAACCTTTAAAAAGGTAATTAAAAGGCAATTTGAACAAAGATGGTTGGTCTGGCAAATGAAGAAAGCCAAAAGGGCTGACAGACTTTTGCACTGACCACGCTCAGTACTTCATATACTAAAGATAGAACGAACAAAGGAGCATCTGGCCACTTTGCCTGTAAGAAGTCAGTGTTTCTGGCACCACATCAGGTTACAATCTTGTCCCAGCGCCCAGCATAAATGGATTTCATGGAAGGGTATCTGGTGGCAAGGTTGACATCCACCGCATTAGATGAACAGGCAAACACAGTCAACTGCAGCTGAGGTTTAGATGAAGGACCCTTCCTTGCTGCTGAGACAGGAGATCACCTCAAAGTGGTAGCCTGATCAGGGGGCAGATGCTCATGAGTTCCGGGTACTACAGTCTCCTGGCCTGATCTTGGGCAAATAGGACGATAAGGGCCCAGTCATTCTTGATCTTCTTCAGAACCTAGGGCAGGAAACATAGCAGCGGGAGAGTGTACAAGAGTCCCATTGTCTGTTCCAGCCGGACTGCAACTCCTAACAAGTGCTCTCATGGAACCTCCAGTGCACAAAACTGTTGACACTGCATGCTCGAGAGTGGTGAATAGATCTAGTGAGGGCTGTCCCCACTGATCAAATACACCTTGTGCTATTTCAGTATTTTGATACCAGCCAACATCTGCTCAATTTGTCCGCTCTGGCATTCCCCAACAGGCGACTGGAGACCAGAAAGATGTTCTGCCACTCCAGCCACCTCCACAGACGTGAAGACTCTTAACACAGGGTCTAGGATCCCATACTGCCCTCCTTCTTTCTTTATCACATGGTGGTAATGTTTTCCATGAGAACCTGCACAAGTCTCCCCTTGATGAGCAGCAAGAAAGGTTTCATAGCCTAATGGATAGCCTGTAGTACCAGTAGGTTAATGTCACAGGCATCTTGATCTCCTTATACCCTCAGATGCTCTACCCCAGCCCATAACCAAAGCATCTGTCACCTCTGTGTTAGGAACAGCTTTCTGCAGACAAATTGTGATTGGTCAGCCATCAATACAGATCTTGGGCCGTCTCAGTTGAGAACTTGATGGGCCCAGGAAGATGGCCTTGATGCTGTTCCCACCGAGATTCCAGGTTCCAATGCAGTCCCAACTAGAAGAGCTGACAAATATGATGCAAGAAACCTCGAAGCCACCCTCAGTGGGATCCAGGACCGAGCTTGAAATATAGGGATCATAACCAGAATGTACCAGACTTGCTGAGTTGGAGAAAAGGCCTTGTACACCACCATGTCCAGAACTGCCCTAATGAATGGCTGACTGTGAGAGAAGCAGGTAGAACTTCGGCTTGCTTATGAAGAACCCCAACAATGTAAGGATGTCCACCATGGTCTGGAGGTGGTCTATGACTGACTGCAGAGAGCTGCCTTCAGCAGTCAGTAGCTGGGGTATGTGAATACGGAAACTCCCAACCTCTGAAAACAGGCCACAACCACTTCCATCACTTTCAAGAACAGCTAACTGAAATCTGTTGCCTGTATCTGGAGGAGCCACTTAATTTGTTCTACAAAGCCTAAGGAATGTGGTGGTCCTACAACCTTTAAACAGTTCCAGTGTGCAGTCTGCCTTCTGCCTGAAGAAACAAGAACCATCAAAGGATATATTAATCAGTGACCAGACAGATGCCGGCAATTAAAAAAAAAAAAAAAAAAAACGATCACACCAGCTTGCTAAGCCCAGACCTAGTGGCTTCATCAATGCTTGTTTGCATGTGGGGGACTATAAAATGGCCGCTTTCCAGGCTTTACAGACCCCGATCCATTGCAGATAGGCATAATACAGGGCACCAGATTTTGGATACATATTTGGTCAGATCTGGGGAAATTATATCTACACTTGGGCATTATCCATTTTTTGCACTGTGAAGTGTTTGCTATTGAATAGTGGGGTGGAACAGGAGCAGTGTGCAAAGATTCAAGGTTATTCTTTGACAAGCTTCCTATAATTCTTTGAATACCACAATTACAAGGTGTAGTTTGCACAGTTTTCTTCATGTGGGTTTTCACATTGCAATCTGGACTTTTTAATCTGTGTAGAGAAAAAAAGAAGAATGCCACCATTCACCCAGTTTCAAAGTGGTGAGGAAACAGGGGAAAAAAAACATCACATCCATTTTCATCTTCAACATGCATTATAGAGTAGTGGGTATTAACCTGTTGTTTCAAGAACCGGGGGGGGGGGCATGAAGCCTACTCAGGGGGTTCGCAAAGCTTTTTCAAAATTAAATAATTTAATCAAAATGAATGAAGTATAGACAAATAAGCAACAATGAAATGTGAAACCTTTGCTATATTTGATTCTTAACTGCACAAAATATTTAAATATTTGAACATTTGTTTGGTTAATTCTTGTTTTTGTACTTTTGTGAATTGTTTTAGGTCTAAATCATGGAAATTGCTTAGGCCTGGGGTCCCGGCTTCCAGTAATGACTCAGTGGAGGTCCACAGATTCTAGTAATAATCCAGTAGGGGTCCACAGAAGTCAAAAGGGTAAGAATTGGTGTTCTAGAGGAAATGTTCATGTGGAATCGCTCGCCTGGGTGTATACACAAAATGCAGAAAACCCTGCCAACTACAGTGAGGCAAATAAAAGGGATGCATACAAAACGTTGCTCACGTAACAACAATTTTGCACACTCCTAGTCATATGCCTACCTTCAAGTTTAATATCACCTGTGTCTAAAGCTTTGGCTCCTCAAGTCTCCTCATTGTACACATGATTAGAAAATGGCTGCTGCAAAGCGCATTGATCATCACTGAGAAAAATGGATTTGGCATTGCTCCTTGGATCAATAAAAAGCCCAGAAAGTGTTCAATTATTTGTTATCTGCAGCTTCTTGGAGTAAGGCCATATATTCCTTTGCTGCTCTAATTTCTTCGAGCTAATTGATAATGTACACTTTTTCTTGGTCGTTCTGCGATGTAGTATTGGCCTGAAATTTTATGGATCTCAAGAGTGCCACATCAAACCAATATGCACCATTTTTTTGGTCTGCATCTCTATGTACTTCTTCAAACTGTAAGATGCATAATAGGAGTACTAATAGATCACTACTCAGCACTCCATGGCTCTACATAGAATCATCAGGAGCACATATAGCAGTAGGTTAAATGCTTCAAATTCAAGGCCTTCACTATCTCCTTCAAAGCCCTCCACAACATCAGACCCAACCTCATCAACCACAGACTCTCATTCCACCAGCACACCAGAGAGCTCCACTCAACCCACCTCACCCTCACTCAAATACCGAGAATTCAGAGTTCCGAAAGCAGAAGACACACCTTCTTCTACATTGCAGCAAAGAACTAGAAGAACTGCCCCCACCCACCTACGAACAACACCCGCCCTCTCTGAATTCAGGAAGAAGCTCAAGACATGGCTCTGAGTGCTTGGATACCCTCAGGTGTGATTTGCTTGCGTTCTGTAAATCAATTTTGATTCAGAAAAGTCTTTCGCCACAGCAGTTAGAGCCATTAACAGCCCACCAATGTTGAACTAAAAGCATACACTGATTTAAAAGACTGCGTGGGCCTATTATATTATAAGATATATCATTTGTTTTGATAGAATGTTTTCTTCTACAGGTTTGCTGCTTCAAAGTGCTCCAAGTTAATATTGCTATTTTTATTTCTTTGTGACTTAAAAGTATGAAAGGCAAACATAATCTTGCTGGGATTTAAATGCTTGCGTGCAGGTCACAGCCAGTGGCATTGTCGATTTTGTCATAATACACACTAGTGTTAACAGTGGATTGCTTTGATCCACTGGATTGGGTGGTCACTGAGGGGGATAAAAAGGCTGAGCAACCCGCTTCAGGCTGGCCTCTTTCAATCTTCTGCGGATCTAAGATGCAAGGTCCACCTAGCATCCAACGAACTTTGGAAACTACTGCCAACTGTTGCACTGCGTGAAGAGCAGGTTGGCACTGTATTTTCTAAAGGACATACCTCTAACTGCAGTTCAAATAAAAGAGTAAAACAGTAGAAAAGAGATTAAGATTATTTATCATTGCACACGCATGATAAGTATCTCATTGAAGGCCGGGCTCAAATTCACCCATTTCAAAACTCTTCATGATTGATATTCTTCCCCCTGCAGGTCCCCCAACTAGGATTTGCTTCACATTCTCTGGTGCAGCACCACCATTATACCATGCAGGCAGAGCATACTTCACGGTCTTGTGTGCATCCAGGTCCTATGCCTTTCGCCCATTAGTGAAGCTTGTCACTCTGCATGACACTTCAGAAAATGACTTGGTATCCTCACACTGACTCAACTGGATGGCAATGTGGCTAGCGGCAGTCAAGATTTGCATCCTTCAGCACTGCCAAACTCTCAGTGGATGTCAGAACATCTCCACATGGAATCATACAACCGCACTATTTAAAGTTAAATGACAGATGCCTTTATTTAGTCGAGTAAAGGCCACTTTCCTAGATTAGTCTTCTACGGCATCACTTGGTTGTTATTGTGCATGGGGGCCAAGGGGTGACTGCGACAACCAGTATTGCACAGTCTTTGTTCACAAGACATCTTTGGCTGCCTTCAACCCTCATCCTTCAGACCTGTCAGCCTTTGGCTTGCTTGGTTTTCCCTGTACTTTTTGCTTCTGACCTCCTGTTTTTGATCCTGTGCTGAACTTCGTTTTTGCTGGCTTTAGGTCTCTGTGCACTTTACCACTGCTGACCAGTGCTAAAGTGCAAGCGCTCCCTTTGTAAATTGTATTGGTGATTGGTTTCTCCATGATTGGCATATTTGATTTAGTAGTAGGTTCCTAGTAAAGTGCACTATGTGTGCCCAGGGCCTGTAAATCAAATGCTACCAGTGGGCCTGCAGCACTGACTGTGCCACCCACATGAGTAGCTGTGTAAACATGTCTCAGACCTGCCATTAAAGTGTCTGTGTGGGCAGCTTTTCAACTGCCAGTTCGACCTGGCAAGTGAATCCACTTGCAATGCCCAAACCATCACTTTTACTACATGTAAGTCACCCCTCAGGTAGGCCCAAGGCAGCCCCATGGGCAGGGTGCAGATGTATTTAAAAGGTAGGACATGTACTGGTGGTCCTGATAGTGAAATTTCACTATTACAAGGCCTAACTCTCCCACAGGTTAACATGGGGATTGTCTTAAAATATCTTATAAGCGTAATTCCCCATTCAGAGCAGATACAGATATGGAGTTTGGGGTCTCTAAACTCACAATTTAAAAATACAATTTAAAAAACAACTTCACCAAAAGATGTAAGTTTGAAAATGCCACTTTTAGAGCGAGGAAATGTCTTGCTTAACCATTATATGCCTCTGCCTGGCTGTGGAATACACATCTGTGTCAGACTGACAGTTGGACTATTTGTGAATTCCCTCTAGACAGTCACACAAAAGGAGCTGAGGTGTGTCCTGCATATCCTAATGGGTCTTCCTGGGCTGGAATATATGGAGCAGCTCACACTTGCATCTGAATAGGGCTGTGCCAGTCCTTACACAAAGCAGTCCTCAACCCCTGGAGTGTTTCTGGGGCCAGGATAGAACGAGGCAGGGTCTTGTGCACCACAAAGACTTTCCTTTGAAGTTTGCCTAATTCAAAGGCAGAAATTAGTATAGGTATTGGACAATTCTGAACACTTCTGGACTGAGGATATTCTGCCAGGAAGAAGAGCTGGATGCTGACGGAGGAACTGCCACCCTGCCTGTTGCTTTGCTGTGCTAGGCTACTGCTTGCTGCTTCTGTCCTGGGATTGAAAAGACTGGACTTTGCTTTCCAAGGGCTTGAACTGAGCTTGCCTCCTGTTGTGAAGTCATAGGGACATCAAAGACTTCCTCTGCCAGTACCTGTGTTCTTCTGCTGAGAGTCCTTACTTGCTAAGCGGTGCCAAATCCAGTCCCTGGGCCCTTAGAAGTGGAAGCTGGTGACCCAAGTGAAAATCCATGCACCAAGGCCATTGCAGCAAAAAGAAAATTACAAAATAATCAGCGCTGCACCTGCTCTGCAGCTGGGGAATTGACATAGCGTCTGTCTCACAACTGTGAAATCCATCAGCGCGGATCAATTGTTGCAGTGCGCCCGGATTTTCCACGCATCAACCCCCCCTCTTGACCTAAAAAAAATACCCTGACCTCCCCCCACCCACCCTGAGGCCTAAAACAACCCCTAACCCCCCTAAAAAACCCTGACCCCGGTTTAAAAAAAGAAAAACAAAAACTATCCAGACCCTCCTCCTCCCGCCCCGATCCGTTGAACCTTCCCCACCCCTAAAAACTCTCCCCCCCAAAAAAACCTGGCCCCATACCCTATCCGCCCTAAGCCCTAAATTCACCCCCACCCCTAACAGCTACTCCCCAAACCCTGCCCCTACCCCACTTATCTCGGCGCGTCCTCTCCCGATCCTTGCTCCTCGTCTCTCCACCCTTTCGCACCACCAGACTGCTCTCTGTCTTAACCACGCATATGCTCGGTTAAGGCAGAAAAAAAGGCAGTTGTGGTTAAGGCTTGCGTTGTAAACATCCACCTGGTTTAGGCCGTGTTGTTTAGGACATTTTCCGGAACACTGAATGCTTTTTAAAGATAGCAAGCTTTTCTGGGGGGAAAAAAATAAAAAAAATCTAGGGGGCAATTGTGGATTTCCTTCAGAAATTTAGGTCGCCACTGGGCTTCCCCCTCCGTAAGGAGACATCAACAACCTTCAAAATATTTAAATCAGCCATGTCCTTTGAAAGACAGGAAGACCTCCCTTGTCAATAAATTGTTGAGACCTACATAGGCACATTCACATTTGCAGCCTACCAAATCTTATAAACCGATATATAATTTTCACAATTGGTATGCCTCTACATTGTCCTTCAGGAGTACTAATTAATCAGGTGTCTGTCTATCTGAACACATCTGAACTGCTCTTGCTAAACTAGGTCTTGCTATGGCTAGGCTTAAGAGCTTTCAAAACTCCTCTGTCCCCTTCTTTAAAGGATAAGATGCTGGATCATCCCTGCCACTAACAGGAATATTCCAAAATAAGCTTGTAATTCGCTCATGGACATCAAAGTTAGAGTTATGTTAAGTCTGAGCCAGTCTCCCAGCTCTGGATAGAAGATGCTGCTGAAAGACTAATGACGCCATGGGCATGGGTACTAACAACTACAGAGAGCGGAAACAGCAAAGTGAAATAGACTATAATCATTAGTAGGAACTATAAACATTACCACCCACAGAAGGATTACTGAACAGAAACAGTGTAATGCTACAAATAATTATATGCGCTCTGGGAATGCAGATATCGGTGGTTCAGTACAGGAAAATGTGCTGTAAAGATATATATATATATATATATATATATATATATATATATATATATATATATCACAATTCCAGAACCAAGGGATCAAAAATTTCGGCAGCAGATCAGTGGTATGTCAAGATTTTTACAATGGTTTAAAGATGTGGAGGTTTATTCCAGTTCTCATTGTCCATGGTCTGGTCTTCACGCAGCTATTCAGCAGGCTATGGGAAACAGGGTGCAACCACTGGGGTTCAACAGGATAAACCAGAATAAGCGTTCAAAGGTGCCATCATACAGACATTCCTAATACCACTATTAAAACAACCATGTGGTCTTTTCCAGTCACCTAGGAGGCTAGGCAATTCTAAGTACCGACTAGGGTGCCAGCATCTCAGGGGCATTAAATTAGATTATTCCTACAACATCAAATGAGGTCTTACTTGCAGGGGAGGACAGAAACATTCCACTTTTTTTGGCCAACGCTGCATCAATGTCATCAGAAGAATGGTAATATGGTGTAGACCTGGGTGTACAAAACCATGCCAGTTTAACCTCTACTTGTTTTAGAATTAAGATGCTTACCTTTTATGGAACATATGTTTAGCAACTTTGAAAGGTTTTATTTGGTGCTATAGGTATTGGAAAATAAGCGGTCTGAATATGTGAAAGTCTGAAGCATAAGCGAGCCTGTATGTATGAGCCAACGTGATTTAAAAGATTTCATATGTTCTCTAGGGAAGCAAGGAGAACTGCAGCACCTCTTTCTGTTTGTATGCCGACTACATTTTTTGGTCTGCGGGATTTTAAGTTTCCATTATGTTTACTGCATTCAAATAAGTATATGCATGCCATGCCCTTGAAAGTAAATATTGCCCAGTGGACAAGTTACTTACCTTAGGTAATGCCTTATCTGGTAGAGACAATATCTAGTTGCAGATTCCTTACCTTAGAATTTCCCCCAGGCGTCAGTCTGGATCCGGAAATTTTTCTTGAGCAGTACCCCTGCGCACCATTGGTCGCGTTGGTCGGCTCCGCATCAGTCATCATGCGCGCTGGATATGATAGTTGCGGGTCCTATATAGGCACCACCCCAGCGCACTGAAGTCAGTTTCTATTCACGACTTTCCTCGGCAGAAGCGCAGGGCCATGAAGAACACAGACCACTGGTGCGTCAAAACAAGGGCCCTGAAAAGGGAAGTCCCTGTCCCTAGGAATCAGTTCGCAGAGCGGGGAGGATGGGTGGGTCGGTAAGGAAGCGGCAACTAGATATTGTCTCTACCTGATAAGGCATTAGCGAAGGTAAGTAACTTGTCTATCCGATAGAGAGATCTAGTTGCAGATTCCTTACATAGATACCCAAGCAATGCCATCCCCAGAGGTGGGTTTGCGAACTAAGATCACACCAGAAAGTCCTGTATGACTGAATGGGTAAAGTGCCCATCCCTACGGACCAGACTGTCCAGGTAGCAGTGTTTGGTAAACGTGAGCAGAGATGCCCACGTTGCTGCCTGACGGATGTCCATGACTGGAACTCCGCATACTAATGCAGTGGTTGCAGCTTTAGATCTGGTGCAGTGAGCATGCAAGCCCTCATGGGATTGCTTCTTAGCCAATGAGTAGTACATTTTAAAGCAGAGTACAACCCATATGGAGATGGTTATCTTCTGCACTGCCCAACCTTTCTTCATACCCACATAGCTAACAAAGAATTGATCATCCACCTGGAACTCTTTGGTACAAGGCAAAACGCCAATGCTCTTTTTGGGTCCAGGCGGTGGAGTCTCTCCTCTTCCTTAGAAGGATATGGTGGTGCATAAAAGGTAGGCAAGGTGATGGATTGGCCTACATGGAAGGGCGTGACCACCTTCGGCAGAAAGGAGGCCCTAGTGCGAAGCACCACTTTGTCCATATATAGGATGTCTTAGATGAAAATGCCTGCAGCTCACTCACCCTGCAGGCAGATGGAATGGCCACGAGGAAGGCTGTTTTCAAAGTGAGTAACCTGAGGAGCCAATAGTGGAGAGGCTCGAAAGGAACGCACATTCGAAATGTTAGAACCAAATTCAAGTCCCATTGGGGCATAATGAATGGGGAAGGAGGAAACAAATGAGTAAGGCCTTTAAGGAACCTATGTACAATAGGAGATTTAAACAAAGATGGCTGATCAGGCAGCCGTAAGAAAGCAGAGATTGCAGGCAAATAACCTTTGTGAGTGCCGAAAGCAGAGCCCTGCTGGCCCAACAAAGTATGTACAATAGGACCTCAGAGAGAGGGGGTCAACAGACTGGTCTGTGCAACTACGCCACAAATTTCTTTCAACAGCAGGTGTATACTGTTTTGGTGGAGGGGCACCTGGCTGCCAAGATAAAATTAAAGACTTCGGGCAGAAGGTCAAAAGCTATCAACTGCCGCCGCTAATGTCCATGCAAGGAGGAGGAGACTGGACAGGTTCAATGGAGAACTCTCCCCTGCGACAGAAGATCTTCCCGAAGGGGCAGTCCGATCAGAGGATCGATGGTCACGCTCAACAGCTCGGGATATCAGACTCTTAGTGCTCAGTCCGGAGCCACAAAGATTACTTCGGCCTGGTTGTTCCTGATCTTCTTGAGAACTCTGGGCAGAAGTGGTATGGGCCGAAAGGCGTACAGGAGGCCCGAGCTCCACTAGAGACAAAAAGCGATACCGAGCGAGTGCCACCTTGGAAACTCTAACACGCAACATTGCAAATTCTCTGCGGAGGCGAACAGATATAATTGTATTGTATTGTATTGAGTATTTATAAAGCGCATTCCGGCCCGAGGGCATCGAAGCGCTAACTGGGTGAGGCGGAGTCGACTAACAAGGGGACTCCCAGACTTATTGCGGAAAAAGCCAAGTCTTGACCAGTCTCCTGAATGTTAGATAATTGTGTTCTTGCCTTAGGTCCAATGGTAAAGAGTTCCAGATTTTAGCAGCCGCGATGGTAAATGCTCTATCTCCCCACTTCGCCTTCTTAGTGCGGGATGTTTGGATTCGATAGGCAGAGGCCGATCGCAACAGCCTATTAGGCCTGTACCATTGCAGCTTAGTGGTTAGAGCCTTAGGCCCAATCCCATGGACAGCCTTGTGAGTGAGGCAGAGAGCCTTGAAAGAGAGCTGCTGGACTACCGGAAGCCAGTGTAGATCTCCAAGGCACCTCTTAGCAGAGGCCCCGCGAGGCAATTTCAATAAAAGCCTAGCAGCAGTGTTCTGCATCAACTGTAGCTTATTCAGTGATTCTTTATCCAAGTTGAGCAGAAGCGCATTCCCGTAATCCAATCTGGAAATGACTAGAGCCAGAATGGCAGTAGTTCTGCAGGGTTGTGGAATAAAAGGAAATATTTTCTTTAATTTCTTCAAAGTCCACATACAGGTCTTGATTATCTGGTTGACCTGAGGTTTGAATGACAATTGATCGTCAAACAATAATCCTAAATTTCCTGAGGTAGACCGTGGCACAGGGAGAGTTCCACACTCTTCAGGCCACCAGATGGAAGACCAGTGTTCCCTCCTAATTCCAAAGCACAGAATCTCAGTTTTTTCGCAATGAAGTTTTAGCCAGTTGGTCTTCATCCAGTTATTCACTGCTGTCATACAGGCGTTGAAGCGGATGGCCACTTCCTCCATATCTTTGTTAATAGGGATAATAATCTGAGTGTCGTCTGCATACGAAGTAGGAATAAAGCCGAAAGAGCGAATTACCTCTGCCAGCGGTGCCACGTACACATAAAACAACGTAGGGCTGAGGGAAGAGCCCTGAGGGACCCCACGCGGCAAGAGGTAGGCTGGGGATCTAAAATCACCGCTGCTAACTGTGGCCCACCTATCTGATAGAAAGGATTCAATCAGCTTGAGAGCCTGGTCTCTAATGCCTACCTGATGTAGACGGTCTAACAGAATGTGAGGGGCAATGGTGTCAAATGCTGCCGACAGGTCCAATAGAACCAAAAAGACCCCCTGCCCCTCATCAACCAATCTGCGAATGGTGTCAGATGATGCAATGAGAGCTGATTCAGTGCTGTGGGATTTCCGAAAACCATGTTGCGAGCTGTCTAAACCCTTTGAGGCTGACAGGAAATCAACCAATTCTTTATTAAGATGTTTTTCCAGAATTTTGGCCGCATAGGGAAGAAGGGCTATTGGGCGTAGATTCGTCAGGTCATCGGGTTTGCCAGCTTCCTTCTTTTTTAACGGAATAATAGTAGTTTCTTTCCATGCCCTAGGATACAAACCTGTTATAAGAACTTCCTGAATAATAGGGGCCAGCATAGATGCCGCTAGCTCTGGTACTAATTGAAGGATGGCAGGGGGGCAGGGATCCGTAGGGGAACCCGATTTACATTCCAGAAGTAGCTTACACATGACCTCTTGAGATGGCATCTTAAACCTCGAGAGTAAAAGTGGCTTATCTGGCAACCCGTTGAGTGTCAGCACAGGGTGCAGGGGTACAGCTAACCAGGGAGGGGAGTTGGCTTGTTCCTTGTCCAACCTAAAGCTAGAGTAGATATTAAGAATTTTACACTCAAAGAATATGGCTACTTTGCCAAAGTGTATACTGTTTTGGTGGAGGGGCACCTGGCTGCCAAGATAAAATTAAAGACTTCGGGCGGAAGGTCAAAAGCTATCAACTGCCGCCGCTAATGTCCATGCAAGGAGGAGGAGACTGGACAGGTTCAATGGAGAACCCTCCCCTGCGACAGAAGATCTTCCCGAAGGGGCAGTCCGATCAGAGGATCGATGGTCACGCTCAACAGCTCAGGATATCAGACTCTTAGTGCTCAGTCCGGAGCCACAAAGATTACTTCGGCCTGGTTGTTCCTGATCTTCTTGAGAACTCTGGGCAGAAGTGGTATGGGCCGAAAGGCGTACAGGAGGCCCGAGCTCCACTAGAGACAAAAAGCGATACCGAGCGAGTGCCACCTTGGAAACTCTAACACGCAACATTGCAAATTCTCTGCGGAGGCGAACAGATATAACCAAGGCGCTCCCCACTGCTGAAGGAGACCTTGCACTGCCTCCAGATGGAGGTGCCATTTGTGATCGACTAAGCATTGTCGGCTCAGTTTGTCTGCTCCGACATTCAGATAGCCCGCCAGATACCGAACCACAAGGGATATGCCCTGCTGCTCCAGCCACGTCGAGAGGCGCAGAGCCTCTTGACAAAGGGTCCACGACCCCACTCCGCCCTGCTTGTTGCAGTACCACATGGCGGTGGGGTTGTGTGTGAACACCTGCACTACCTTCCCTTTGAGAGAGGGAAGAAATGCTTTCAATGCTAGTCTGATTGTCCAGAGCTCAAAAAGGCTGATGTGGAGTCCAGACTCCACTAAAAAACTGTTGCCTCTCATCTCTGCCCCTCCCAGGTGGCCGCCCCATCTCAGGAGTAGGATCTGCCTCTGACCCAATTGCAATGCTTTAGGCACCACTCCAGAGCTCACGCTATTCTCTCCAATATCTGGCGCTGTCGAAGAGATTCCCTGGATGATACACCCACTGGAACTTCAGGTCCCACTGCAGAGCCCACATATGCCATCTGGCATGTGTCACCAGCAGGATGCCATGATGCCCAGCAGCCTCAGGCTCATTGTCAGTGGAATCCAAGATAGAGACTCAAACATCGGTATCATAGCCTGAATATCCTGGACTCGCCACTCTGGAGGATAAGCCCAGTGTCCAGAACAGCTCCGATGTAAGGGAGCATCCGAGGGGGAGTCCGGTGTAACTTCGGGTCATATGTAGTGAACCACAGCACTGTGCTGTGCTTAGACCAGGTACCCAGCAGGACATCAGTAAGGGCTTCATTGAAGGGCAATAGGAGTTCAGAGGATGAAGCCTCAGGCTAAAGCACCTCTGTCAGGAGGTTAGACTGGACTGTCCTTGAAGGCAGCTAGAGGATCAGGACCTTGGCCGCTCTTTGCACCACCATGGAATAGGATGCTTCCGCCTCCGTAGCCATGGTAGGGGGAGAAAGCATGCCAGTGTCATTAGAAATGTCCACCCAGGACCGTACACCAGTCCAAGGGGTCTTGTAGCTGGTATTCTAAAGGGTTTGTGATCCCTCTCATTCCTTACTGTACCCAGGCCCATAAGAATAAGGGTCAGGATCCGACAAAGGGGGTGAGGCCCCTGTCAAAGTCAATATCTGCGCCGCGTAACACTTGTCTGGCTCGGAGTCTGCAATGAGAATGTGGTAACACCGCTCAGGAGCACAGGCGGTGTTGGAAGTGCCAACAGCAGAACCAGTGTCGGGGAGGGTCGAGGTGGTATGACTGATGCAGGTTCGGATCCAGAAACGGATCCATGGGTACTCCCTGGAGCCGAGGCCAAAGCCGCTGATGCGGAATCCAAGGGGTCCCTTCCGACCCCGGGGGTCCCGAAGGCACTCCTGCAGAGTCGGACTGCCCAAAGATGAGGCGGATGGCCTCATAGAACTCTCTAAGTTGGGCAGGGGTTGCTCTGGCTCCCGGAAACTCAGGGAGACGTGGAGCTGACCCAGACGCAGGCTCCAAGGATGGACGACTAGCACGCCGATGCTCCTGGTCCCTCATCTTGTTAGTCGACGGGGTGAAGTCTAAGAACGCTTGCTCTTCTTCAACTTCTTTTTACGCCTCGACTCACCCAATCATCCTGAGGACTTGGAGTGGGATGATAAAGAAGGAGGGGCTCTCTGACCTTCCTCTTGACCAAGATTGGGGGCGACGCAGACCCAAGTACCGGGCCACCAGTAGCTTTAGGGACCACTCCCCCAAAGCTTTCGGATTCATGGCCTGGGCTTCGGAGCACTACTTTGGGTCATGGTTGCACACCAAACACCACAAGCACACATGGTGCGGATCCATCACTGACATCGCCCGACGACATGATCCACAGGGCTTGAACCCGGGCTTACGCGAAGACATCCTTGACGCACCAGGAATGTCAACACTCAAAAAGCTTGGACAAAAAGTCAAAAAAAGATCAATGAAAAAATTACTGAGGGGTAGTTCTTTGGATCAGTACGAGGATGGCGTGGAAAGAAAGGAACAGACGTCAGGGCATCGGGGTGACGCCTATATAGGATGTGCAACATCATATCCAGTGTGCACAATGCTGATGACGGACGTAGAGTGGGCTGATGCCACCTGACAGCACGCAGGGGTACTGCTATAGAAAAATCCCTGGATTCAGACTGACACTGGGGGGAATTCTAAGATAAGGAATCTGCAACTAGAGGTCTCTCCCAGATAACATTTTTATATGGCTACTGTACTAATCAACACAATCATACATCACTATAGTGCAAAGTTCAAATTCCAATACAGCGAAATTTGCCTTAGAAAAACATTGTATTCTACGTCATAACTGTGCTTTACAAAGACACTGGCCCAGGTTACAACTCTAATAATCATTGTGTTTTACGTCACTGCAGAAATCTAATGCCTTGCTTGAGGTGTTATCCCTCCCCACCCTCAACAGCTGTAATAATTAGAACAAAATGCACTGTGCACTAATGTGTGTGTGTGTGTGTATATATATATATATATATATATAAAAAATGAGGCATTATCTATAACTTGGTCTGGCGCCATGCACAGCGATGTCTCAATTCAGATGCTACCAGGGAGGTTATCAATCATATAATAGAAAATGTCACGAATGATTTAATATGTGATGTCATATATCAAGTCATACTGTAATAGAAAAGGGGTATGTAATCTAAAAACAGCAAGACTAGGCTATATATCAAGTCATAGGCAGTGCATGGCGAGTGTGCAAGTTATAGTCAATGCATTAAACTATAACTGGTGAATTTGACTGTATTTTTTGTTAATAATGTTACGTTTTAACTTACATTTTCAACTAACTATAACCTTTCTTTTTTTTCAGTGAATTTGTAGTGTTATTTTTAAATGTAAAGTAATATCTTGTCACCACCTGCAGTATGTGCACTTCACTTTTCTTTTATGTAGTACGGTATTATCTTATGTTGAGTTTCTCTTATACTATGATGTAGTTTGTATTCAATGTTCTATTAGTTCTTTGATGTATTACTGCATCCTTTGAGATCGATGATGGGTTTTGAAATTCTGTGGTAGCGACAGTTGCCTGGAGTTGTGGAGCCTGATGGACATCTCTAGGGTTGTGGATCTTTTACTGGAATAAACCTTCATAAACCATATCCATTCTCTCTGTGTCATTTGAGCGAGCGAGAGAGAGGGAGAGAGAGAGAGCGAGTCTGTCCCTGTCTCTCCCCCTCTTCTCCCCCCTCCCCACCCCGGGCATTGTCCAGCATGGGGCTGGCAGCAGGGCCTGACCACCAAATGAAAAGTGCAAACTTTAATTGTTGTGCAAAAAGAGCAAGATCAGAGTTGCAGTGTAACACATTTCAGTCCGAAACGAACCTTTCGCTGAAAAACACAGCAAACCCCCTAAACAGTACCACTGCTCACTTAATAGAAAACATTGCCTTTAATCACTCCTTGCTCATTGTCAACTTTCAAAAATATCAGAATACAAACCCTAAAAAGTCATCACAATTAATTATACAATAAATGTCAAATAACCATATCATAAAATCAATTATTTTAGCATGTATTCATGTATTTTAATTGGAAATGTCATTTTTTATTGCAAAACCTTGCATGGGTAAACTGGAATAAAGTTCAACACAATTCGAGCATTTTAGTCCAGAATCCATTTATAGTTTTGATAAGTGCGGATGGTGCGAGACCAGTACAGGGCAACCGAAGACAACAGTTTTAACGCATATCCCCTCTTCCCTCCCCACTGGGCCCCATCCACCTTGTTGACCTCCGGGTCCCGCTACCGCCAAGGAGTATCCCATCTTCTACCTCCAATAACCTCAATCCATTTCTTCATAACCCTTCAAATGACCACCAAGTTATTACGCTTTTATTCGTGATAAATTAACCCTTGACCATGGCAAGTATTAAGTTGTGTATACTAGTCCACCATCTTTTGTTTGTATTGAGCAAAGCTGGGATTTTAAGCGTTCTTGAGTTTGTAGTTTAAAAAAAAAAAAAAAACATGTATGACTATTTCACTGTGTACTGGATTAAATGTCACACGATCTATAGAGCATGTCGAATCTAATATTGCACTTTAATTCATATAAAAATAACTGATCATTCTTTTCGAACGTTATAAATGTATTACAATCTATTGTACCGAGTGGATGTTTTAATCAAATAAAACATGTTCTAACTTAGAAAAAAAAAGGGGGGGGGGGGGCCTAAGGCTTCTGACCATCCAAGAATACAGAGCTCTTAAGGTGTCAAAACATGCACAGGCTTGTTGTCTACCCCTACACGCCACAGATTTACAAAGGTCCACATGTAAGGATGGGCCGGTGATGTTCGTGAAAATAGCAGGGTTACCCGACACAAAGGAACCTAAAAACAGGGTTAGGCCACTGGCTGCGGAGCCCGAGTGAGACTAATCCTGGATGCGGACCATAACAGCAGCTGGGCAAGGACCTGCTCGCGGGGCCAAGCAGCAGCATCCACGTTCTCATTAGTACCTTGCAATGCAAAAAGACATAGATAAAAGTATTCCGACATCGGATTTGGTGATGAAAAAAGCGCATCCCAGGTCACGTCTCAACCTAGGCAATGTAAAATACATCTCTGGATATCAACGTGCGCATTAAAAAATATTTCTTGCCGGTATGCTTTTATTTTCGTCCTGGACTGCAACTGAGGTTATCTGGGTTCGCTGCCCTCATGGAGAGTACGGGAATGCTCCGGGACTCATACAAGTCACGCGGGAGCTGCGGTTTCGGATTATTTGCGGGGGCAGCAGCCAGCTGCTATAGACACTAGCTGAAAGCTCGTCACACTGCGTCAGCGCGCGCCGTTTCCAGGGGTTACACGCTGGAGCGTCGCGCGCGCGCCCCGTGACTCAGCAACAACAGAGGGGAGGCCGTCATGGTGGAACAGCATCCATAAGTGAAGCCTAATGACCAGTGGGACGCAGAAATGCGCGCCCGGCACCAGCTCCCTTGTACTTAAGGCACTTAATGTGGGGGTTTTAGATACCGCCAAATTCTAATAACTCGTGGCCAATCCTGGGCGCATTATTGTCCATTAATTTACTGGACGCTCAGCTGTGAGTGAACTAATGGAAATACCTAGCTGAAATGTATATCTAATGGACGAGGGCATATGAGGTGTATCGCATCCAAGTAAATACACCTGTGCAGTCAACAGCTGAAAACCGTAGAGGCGGCTGCACGAAGAACTCATACATTTTTTAAACATCCCATTTGAGAGGAAATTATTGAGTATCAAATTTATCAGAACTGTTTGCAAGACTAATTCAAGCCTGCATACTCTTGCATCTGAACGGTGGTAATGCACTACTCAATGGCTTCCCAGACTCCACAATGACATCATCCAGGCCAGGCAGAAATAGGATCACATCACCCCCGTCCTAATGGAACTCCTTTGTCTCCCCTTACCAGCCTGCACAATCTTCAAACCAGCTGCATTATTTATAAAGCCACAGCGACCAACACCCCGTCTTATCTTACAGACAAGCTCACCATTTCTGGTGGTTTGACACACCCGCAGCCAGGATACCACCAGACTGGTGACTAAGAAGTGTAAGAAAGGAAAAAAAGAAGAAAACATGGCTTTTGCATCCATGCACCCAGGAGCTGGAATAACATCACCATATCATTCAGGACCTCCCCAGTGCTGCTCCGAATTAAGGAGAGTGTTAAAGACTCACATCTGTAAAGAAAACATAAAAATGCATAAACCGCACAGACCAGCTTCCTCTCCTGTCACTCATTGACTTTATGCTCGTCTTTGACCATCAACAGCACTCTGCTGCTTTCTATGTTTAGAAACACTATATACATGTGTGCATATATACGTGGGTATTGTTATGCTGTAGTTTCACAACGCTAACCTGTTATGTTGGTACCACTGAGATCATTTATAATATTAAAAAAAAATCATTGCTGGTGCTGGCCATCCAAATACAGAAGCCTAATACATTACTTAAGTCCATCTGTGCCTTGTCCTATCAAAATACAAAGTGTGCAACAGTTTAAAACAATCAAAGTGATATGCAATGCATATATAAAATGCAAAAGTTAAAATTAAACATTTCTGTTCTTCTATGTTATTTTATGGGTATTTGTGTAGCGTACAGTCTCTATTAGTATGGCCTTGCAGCAGTGTAATATCTGGTGGAGCTTTCTCCAGGCGATTCTTAGGAACCTTTTTACAGAACAGGGTTAAAGCTGCCCTCAGTGGATATGTTTTGGGTATTACTTTCTGTCCATCCCTAGGATGAGTGGCTGTTTTGCACGTACAAGCTTTTAGTGTCTCAGACAAGAGTCAGAGAGCTTTGCTGAGTTACTTGCCCTCAGTCAAGCAGTTAAAGACATTCTAGGTGTAGTGTTGTTAAGTTGCATGTTGGTATTGTGTTGTCACGTCTATCGTCTTCATGGCAGTCTCCCTAGTGGAAGTGTCTATACCATGTTTTCAGAAATGTAGTGACTGCTACACAATTTTCTAGAGAACAGGCTCATCGCAAGACACACAGCATGGCATCTGTCCTTATCTGAAGGATTCTAAAAACAGACTTCAAGAACTGCATTACAAGCTGATAGAGTACGGGACATGCCCTTATGAAGTGAGGTAAATCAAAAGGGTCGACCAGCCAACAAGTATGGTTTATCAGAGTTTGCACATTTACTATCATTTTACATTACAGCCTGTCCCACCTTAGCTAGAAAAAACAAATGAGGCTTATAATGGGGGACGATAAGAGTACACCAACAGTTTTCTGTCTCATTTCACCTTCCATCTTTAGCTGTCCACAGACAGACCTAGCGTTCCAATACATAATATATACTTAACGAACATGCTTTGGGTCAGACTGCCCCTTTCCCACGACTAGATGACTTTATCGTCCATCTCATTGTCCCTCATGATTCAACTTCTTTCCACATTATTCTTGTGTCTATCCCGCCAAGGAGTACTTCAGTCTCACAGTGTACTGAATGGACACGTCGTATCCTTGCATTGCTTACTTAAGGGGACACATTTTTTATGTTATTTCCAGCACTCCATACTTCAGTGAATTTCTGCACTGCCCACACCGCCGGCCCCCACCGCCGCCCCTCCCCCCTCCCCCACTCCAGGTTTTCCACTTCTCTTTTTCCTGGCAATCATCAAAAAGCATTGGCAAAGCCAGTAGCTGAGCAAGAGCTATTCGATTTGCAAAAGCTCGTTATCTTCTTATTTTTATTGTGCATTGTTGTTCTCATAAGTGGTGCTGTGATAAGATATAAAACAATTAATGGAAGTAATGAAAAATTAACGTCCAACTGAGTCATGCTGTTCGCTTCATTTAGAGTTTCACAAATACAAAAAGTGACTACATGTGCAAAGTGACGATGTAATAAGCTTGTAATTGAGAGGTCATTGTGCCACACACCTTGTAATTACTCTTACCTTTTTATAATACTTGTGACTGTATGTGCAAAAAGGTAAGCCCTGGATGTCTCAGAAGATCTTAATGATGTGGAAGGAAAAGGAAAACATGCTAAAGAATTACCACATTCACAGGTAGGTATTATTTTAACCTGGCTTCAGAGGGAAGGTCACGCCAGGCTAAGGGATGATAAAATTGGGTACTTAGCATCTGCTGCAAAAAGGGTGGCTAGTAATATCGAGGGGAAACGTTTGAACGAGAGGATTGATCCTAGAAGTATGGGGTCCAAATTCATATAAAGAGTCACTAACAAGTAACACAAGGGGGTAAGTTGTGGTGGGGGGGGGGGGGGGAAAGAAGGCAAAATACCAGGGGGGAATAGAAAGGAAAGTTACAGACATACTGGAGACTACTTCCAAGCATGGGTGAAAAGGTAGCTATTAAGGTTAGCCAATGGTTAATTTATGTTAAAAAAAAAAAAATGACACTGGCCAAAGATTTAGGAGGTCACCTCTGGAGTTGCCCACTTTTACAGTTATCAATGTTATTTCATCCTTGTCCCTGAAATAGATCCTATGTCAACCTTATTCCAATATACCTCGCTTCGCTGATCTCCAATTAAGTTTGTGCAGCACACATAATTTACATTTTACAACTGGTTCTACATAACCATCATTCCACATTTATGCAAAGATAGGTTAATAATGAGCTTTTTAATATACGATTTGAGTAGCTGTCCAGGGTTATCCCCCCCCACCCCCACTTAGCATTTTGCTATTCGTCCAGAATTCATAAATCAAGCTACAGGTACCAGAGTTGAAAGCCTGGCACCACCAGCCTGCCATGGATCAGCTTGAAAGTTCCATTTGTTTCACCTGGGTTTTAAAATAAACATGTAAATACAACCAGGCCTATTGTAGACCAGCCGGGGGTTTTCTGCTTGGGATGTGATGAGTCCTGGGACAGGTCTTGTGTGTCACTAGCATTCCCGCCCCCTCTTTTGTGGTAGCAACGTCATTCATTAAGAAAATGATTATGCCACTCAATTACCTACGCTGGTTCTCAAATGCATAATGTTTAATGTATAGCTGCCTGGCCACTGCAATTCAGTGTAATCATCTACGCAAACACCTGAACTAAGTCCTGGTGAGCTAGCCCTGACAGTCACAGTAGGCACTTAGAACAAATGTTTGATGAAGAATTTTCCACTAATCATATCAGTGTTCTACAGATCGAGATCTCTACACCAAACAGTGTTATGATCCATGTAAGTGTTATGCAAAAGATACAACCAGAGCACACAAGTTGAGATTAGTCTGATTTTGTATACTGCGAATTGCAGACATCCCTGGAGTCTTTGCATCTGCTAACTTTGGTATCTTCATTCTGTGTGTTATGTAAGAATAACCTCAGAGATTTTAAAGAGTCCCTCAGTTAAATAGCTGTGTTTTCAATAAACATACTTTTTGCCATACAAGCAGAAGGAGGTGGTCCAGTTATTTTGCTTCTTTGTCAAACTGAGATTTGCCTCTCATCTCAAGGTCACTCTTCACTTAGTCCAGTCTATCGTTTCTGGAAACAAAGACATTCAAACAAAGCTGAACCTGCCCTTGAAAGGCCACCCACCTCTTTAAACCGAAAAAAACACTTCTAGCAATTTTTTTCGCATCCTAAGACCCAACCGGTTACACATAAAATAGATAAGGCAGTATAATTCATGGCATAAAACTGCACAACAGAGAAAACTGTACTGTCACAAGCATTAACGAATTAGTTTTTGTACAGCTCACAGTGTGCAATAGTACATTCTCATTTTGCTAAGGAGGATCTCCATACTATCTTTCTCATGATCACCTTGTAGTAAGTTTTGGATACTATGGTTTGGTTGATCTCTATGGTGAGTCTCAGTGACCTACTTGTAGATCATTTTGGTGCAAGAAATTGGAGGTCTGTTGGAAGGTATCAGTGCTTATACATTTCAGAAGGTCAATGAGCCTTTTGTGCAACAATTCCAAATAGTTCAGACAGTGTTCTTCCTGTGCCAGCGATCAGAGCACACGTATGGGTGCTTCATTTATGTTCACATTTCTAAGCCTCTGATCATACATGGGGCCCGAAAACATGACTACTAATTTGACTAACTGTAGCACGTAGGCAGTCCATGATACATGCTTCTGGCCTTACTCCAGCTCTGTCCTTATGCTGGAACATAAGGGGCCTCACGATCGTGAGCAAAGACCTTTAACTAAGATTCTCGTTTCATATGCCAACATGAAGCCTGATATCTGAAAGGCCCAATCTTCAGAAAGCGTTTAAAACCTCGGCTATTTCTTGTTCTTTATTTAGTATGTTGATTTGGTTACGGTGTACTTGGAGATTTGACAGATCTCGAACAGACGTTGACACATCAGTACCAAGACACCTACTGGTGAATGTTCACGCTTAAAAAATAAATACCTACAGTGAAAAGGTACTGACAAAACGTGTCTAGGTAACTGCAATGAAAGGAAACCTAAGCACAAGTCTGAGCTGTCACAAGAGCGTCGTGGGGGTGAAATGCTGCAGGCCCCAGGCTGCCATAACCGCAAGATACAAAATCTGTTCACAGTACAACAATCCCTAACTTCAAAACATGGTTTTAAATACCCTTCAGTAGGCTTCTATAGAAGGTAAAAGGGTGTGGGAGGGGGATGCCACTGGGTTCGGGAGCATGGTCTCAATCAATTAGGTCGTTCTGTCCCACACCACTAGGGGCACAACCTACTTGACTGTTTGCTCTTCTCTTCCTTGCTGAAATGAGGAGCTGGTCCACCAAACCAGGAAGAAGGGTGAAATCTGTGTGGGGCCATTTGAGCATCTACAATGCCCTAGGGCTGGGCTCCTGTCTCATGAACGGCAGAGCCAAAAGTCAGGCCTGGCCTTCATGTCCAAGTGAACTACCGAGCTCATGGTATTGGCACATTTACTCTGTGGCTCCAAGGCCATCTCCTCCCAAGCGGCATCCCTGGGCAGAACCAGATATGGGCCACCACTTGACCAACCACTCGTTGCTCGAAGGCAACAGCTGCTCCCAACTTGAGCCCGTCTAATTTCCAGCTGCCAAGTGACCCATTTTCCGATCACCCACCCTGAGGTTTGAAGACCCCTATCCCGGTATGTTGAGGAACACCAGATTCAAATCATGCAAAAATATAATTTAAGTATAAACAGCAGCATACTGTTATTGAACTTTGGCACAAACGTAGAGAAAAACATAATTTCTAAACTTCTAAGCATAACACATTTTAGGAGCATGAGAATTATCCATTTCTGTATCAATGTCAGAAATCAAGAGTTTGACCGGGAACAGTATCTGCTAAATTCAAGGACACTGCATCATTGAATCTTCATTCAGTACCTTTAGGCTCGAGCTTCTGCTAAAAGTAACTTCAGCATTACAAAACGTGCATCACGTACCTTTGCTCAAGGTCCAATCTCTGCAATTAGCAGACCAAACCATATGCCCATCCTGCATCATCCCAAAACAATCACGGTTAAGGCACCCTACAAAGACAGTTGCCACTTTATGAGGCAAATCTTATAACAACTATTTTAGAGGCCAAATAGAATAGATGTTTATTTTAAGGCTACATTACTTAATTCCCAAATGACTGATTGTTGTGGTTTGACATTTCTCTGGTCGATTTTGTCATTTTAACACTCAACATTTTGACGCTACCTACACTTAACGTCTGCAAAAGTAAATCACTGTGTTTGACTAATCTACTTAACAGTGAGTTTGGGTTACCGTCAGGAGACTTGATTTGTCTCATATTACATACAACACGGCCAAGGGCAGTACGAAATTAAGTATAGCACTATAGGTTATTTTCACCATCAATGAGTCTATTACATATGGGAAATACTTCATTAGTTGAGGCAACACGTCACAAAAACAAGCACATATGAAAGGTCTCAAGAAGGTGATCTGCACCATGAGTGCAAACAAAAGCCTAACATGAGATGCCTTTTCAGGGTCACGCGCACAAGCGCTCCGTCCCTGTTGTAATTTCTCTTTGGGCTTTTAACCACGCTTATGTCACGCCTGTCACTTTCATTGGTTCGTGGGCTTGCCTTTTAAAATCCGCTTGATTTCATTCGTGAAAGGCATGCATAATTCATGCCTTTTCCGGTGTTTAGCCCTCCTCAAACGCACCGGCCAACTACTGAAAAAGTACGAGGCTCCATGTTTTCTGCATGGTTTCCAGACTACTTTAGCTTTTTATTTTCCACGCAGGGCGATCACGCTGGGTTTTACATATGCACTTTTTTTTTCTTTCTTTCAATTTGTGTGGCAACAAAACTCCAATTAGGAGTTTACAACACTATTAACTCTAACTCGAGCAAATGCGAGACCACTTGCATTGCAAATGCTTGTTTACATGTTGCCTACAGATAGGGTTAGCTGTCTGGCAACAGCTCACTTCATCATACAACACAAAAATACAGATATGGGCTTTTGGACATCCTCTTTCAGACATTAGCTACTGTCATTCAGCTGGTATTTGCCAATATCTAACAGGGTTCTCCATCAGCATTCCTATTGGCGAACACAATTTTTCAGATGTTAACAGTTTTTAAAAAGAGTCCACACGCACCCAATTTAATTCTTTTTTTGGAAGGGAGGGTTCCTACCACAGTGGGCTTTCTGTGCTAGCCCACCAGTCCTACCCGTTCTGTTGCTCCCCGCCGTACTTTGTCCTGATGCACATAAGTCGGCCATCTTGGAACAGCTTACAAGATGGCCACCATATGTGCACATGTTGCAATGCTTATGTCCACATGCACTGAGGAGTGCTGGAAAAACTTTTAGTGGAAATGCAAAGAGGCATTGGTGAAGGAACGGAAATACCTCATACCTGATTTTTGGCCGTGTCCCCCCCTGCTCTGCGTGCCTGAACTACATGTACCCAGGTTTCCAGTTTTGATTGTGCCACACACTAATCTCATGTGCACATGATAACCTAGGCCCCATCTTTGATGATAAGTTCTGGAACTTGTACTGAACTGGGAGGGGCACACCACACAGCCTCATAGTGACAGAGGACTACCATCACTGTCACAGGTTTCATGCGTGGAGTACAGTAGAGACAGCAACCATAGTTGGGGAATTATAGTAACAGACCTTTTTACCTGTGAGACATGAATGCCCATTTACAGGCCTATTCATCTAAACCCCTTGTGCTCACGGTGAACTCCGAATCCTGAAGGCGGTCATCCTGTGCATTGTAGATGTGCATGTGCGTTAGGACTAATAGAGTGCGATGCATGAGTGATACAGGCCCTTAGGCTGTGGAAGCTCAATGCCTGAATCAGAGTACAAGATGGAGGAGAGGGCCACTTATGTCTATAGCGGTCACCTCCATGCTGGGACGAAGTTTTACGTTAGACGCTATAATTAGCAAAGAGGAGACCGACTTTCTTTAGAGGTGCCAGGGCCCTTCCTGATACACTTGGCTTTAAAGGACTGTAGCTGCCTTTAAGCAGATGGCTGGAAATGCAGGGTGAGGGCTGTAGTATCTTTTATAAGGGGTTGTAAATAGCTGGGTGCACCCTGCTCAAACCTCTTTGTACTTCTATGGTGGGCACTGTAAGGTGGTGTGGTAGGATGCCTGAAAGGAGATCCAACCCAAACCAAGAAAGCAGTTTAAGAAATTGGTATAAAGATGGGTGCCCATCGTTCTTGTGGTCTTTTCTACAGAGGCTGGGGTACTCCGCAGACTACTCAGTAACTAATAAGCAGCAGAGAGTTGGTGTTGCAACTGCGCCAATTGCACAGGATGAGTGGCTTGTGGAAGGGACTGCCGTAATTGACCCTAGTGTACCGTTTGTCTGACAGACTTGACAAACAGCTGTGACACAGGAATCGCGGCACTGCCAGAGTGGGCAGTGGAATCTTCATTTACCCCCACCATAGTTACAAAGGCATCAAGAGCTGTGAGCTCGACTGAAGCCGGGATAAGTGTTTGTTTGTGGTCTATGTGCCCTACCAGTGGACAGAGTGACCACAGCACTGCAGAAGCGTGCCAATGGGTCAGGACCAGTCCTGAACACCAAGTGATCGGAGAGATGCTCCCTGGGGGCCTCATGAAGAATCAAGGTCGGTGCTTCAAGGCACTCTGTGCCAAAGACAGTGCCTGGCAACCGTTGCACCAAATAATCACCTGGGGGTATGTTGTCATATTAGTCAAAAAGAAGGCCAAGTGCTCACCAGAGTGCTGGAGTGAGCCGTGCTGTGAGCAGAGATCTCCCACCAGCCACCTGGAAGAGTTCCACAGAGAGAAGCCTCTATTCTTGCTACAACCCTCCGAGATATGCCCTGCATGGCCAGCTGCCATGCAGCTAAACTGAAGACTGCTTTCTGCTGCCTGAAAGCTCCCTGCTACCGGTGAGGTCCTACCGCCTGAGGAAAGCTGAACACAGCCCAGGGCTTCTCCCACAAAATGGGTGAGAGGTTCAAAGGGCCTAGGCCCAAGACTGAGTGCTAAAACAGAACAGGGGTAACACTAGCTGCAGGAAAATAGCCTAAACATCGACTCTGACTCAGGAACAACAAGGTGCATTGTCCACGAAAGCGGAACAACGCTTTCGTCAACAACTACTCTGTTTTTCTCTCCCTTAACTACCATGTCCTGGACAACGAACATGCGTGGTTAAGGCAGAGGAAAACAGACTCCGGATCAAGAGAGGACGTGGTCAGATAAGTGGGGCTGGGGTAGGGGGGGGGGGGGGGTCACTGTAGTTTTGGGGTAGGGGTTGCAGTAGTTTTAGGGGCTGGATGGGGGGTTCGGGGTAGTTTTAAGGATGGGGCGGGCTAATTTTAGTTTTTATGGGCATGGTAGGGGGTTGGGGTAGTTTAAGCTTTAGGGGATGGGTTGGGGGAGTCAGGTTGGGGGAATTGTAGTTTTTAGGGAGGGGAGTCAGGGTAGTTTAAGTTTTAGGGGTGGGCAGGGTAGTTTAAGTTTTATGGGCGGGGTTGGTGATTGGGGTAGTTTTAGTTTTAAGGGGTGGGGAGGGTCGCTGTAGTTTAAGGGGCAGGGGTGGGAGGGGTCGGGTAGTTTTGTTTTAAGGGACAGAGGTATGAGGGGGTCAGGGTAGGATTGTTTTTAGGGGTGGGGCAGGAGGGTAGGATTGTTTTAGGGGTAGGGACGGAGGGGGTCGGCTGCTGGAACCATGCATGCCGTTCCACGCATGCCTTTACCAGGCATGCCTTTACAATGAAAAATTGTTAAGGCATTCATGGTAAAAGCATTAAAGTCATTGTTCCAACCGAGTGTTCAGGCATGCGTAGTTCCAGCATGCGTTGTTCCGTCTTATATTCCTAGCTGTACCCATAGGCAGTACCTTGGACTCTGGACCTGTGGGGAACCCACAAAGCACAGGTGGAGGTGTAGCTGAGCTAGCCAGAAAAGACCCCTGGAAGCATTTGGTATCCCTGCATTATCATATGTATAGCAGAATTCTAGGTTTTTTGTTTGATACAGTACTTGCCTTTTTTTTTTTTTTTTTTTTTTTTTTTAACAAAGGGAAGCACTGGGTTGGACATTGCTGTTATTGCATGCTGGTAGGGGGATGCTGATGACTGAGCCCGAGTAAACCCACACTAAATTCCATGAGAAGCCTGTGAATACTCGCTCTGCGCTACAACCGAGAGTCAAGTGCAGAACGGGTTGTATTTGGCCCAGTTTGCGTAGCCATTGTAAGACAGGGTCCTGAACAGCAGTAGTAAAAGGCCTCAACCCCTACGGTTGTGGTCTATTACAGGGGTGTGGAATACCTATGGGCCGGGATCCTTGGGACAAGTAGGCCCTACCCACTTAAGCACAAACGCTTCGGCTGCCAAATTACAGTACCACATTATGAAGCAGGGAAGGGAATTGTCTGCAGTTGAGGTACTACTATTTGTGTCCATATGTTCGTGCTGTTAGAAACTGGATTTATGGTTCATTAATGCAAAGCCTTTCTTAATAAGGTGAGCACTCTAAATAAATGTTGTAAACTCAGATTGCACTACTGTCAGTGGCTCCAGTAAAAAAAAAAATGTGTAAACACGTTTGCAACATATAACAATATGAAGCTACGCATAAAGCTTCCAGAAAGCTCTCTGGTTAGATACAAATATTTGGAGAAGTTTGAACGCAAGATTGAGGATTCTTCGCTTTCAAAATTAAATGTTCACAAAAAATGCAGCTAGGAAAAAAAACTTTGCTAAACTTCTGTGAAATTGTCTGTATCATTTCTTTGAAGCATAATTTAGTAAAACGTGTTAACGCATGCTAGTATTTTCCCAAACAAATTAATAATTAAAAGTTTGCATAACCAGTTTTAACAAGATTATGGGAAATACATATAAACAAACTTTGTCAAAGCTAATGGGCCCAACAGTGGTGGTCAGTCTTTTGGTTCTGGCAATGCCGGTTTTGTTTTGACATGGTTTTTGTAAAACTTTTTTTTGTGGGAGCTGCTGGTCCTTCACCATTGTAACACATTAGCAAAAAACATTTTTTTGGTCTTAAATTGGCACAGTAATTTCTGGCACTCAATAAAAAAAAAAAAAAACGAATTTGTGTGCTAAGATTTTGATTATTCAGTGAAGCCAGCTGATAAAAAAAAAAAAAAAATCTATCTATTTAAGTTTTGGTTAACGCCAGACCTAATTAGGGGCCCAATCTTAAAATCACAAAGTGCACCCATGGTATAGGTCTCTGCATTAGGGCAGATTTACACATTTCATGAATTCACAAGAATTTATAGAAATAGAACAGGAAATCGTACTGCTAGAAAATATTTGTGAACTGCATTTTAGCACGGGCAAAGATGAAGTCCAGAGCACTATTGATGGAGAACTTGCTGGACTCTGTCCCAGCGTCATCTGCACCTGGAGGTGCCATTGTGTGACCGAGGGAGGAGGCTGACACACCCCCTCCCAACGCTTTAAAGCATGTTGCAGGCTCCAACGGCGCGGTGAGCGATATTGTTGGAGCCCCAGCTAGACTCTGGGCCTCAGCATCATCTGCACCTGGAGGCTCCTTTGTGCGACTGGGGGAGGAGGCTGACACCCCCCTTACAGCAATTAAAAGTATGTCACAGGCTCCTGCTGTGCAGGATGCGCCGGACAGCACCCGGGCCAAGACCAGGCCCCTCTTCACCGGTCATCGCCCATAGGAGGCCGGGCCACCCTTACCAGGCATTGCCGTGTTTTTTTCGTTTGGTCTGCTTAACTGCACCTACGATGTATTGACTCCGTTTAGCCCGTGTGGCAATGGGGAAACGGAAGCCACCCGCAAATTCCACTACACAATTTTAGATGTTTTCTAGCAAAGTGCTGTGGGAGTTAATAATTAAGAGACAGAAATAGCTGAACGTTGCCTATCTCTTTCTTTCCCACCACTGTTCGCTTCACCTGTGTCATTGCCCATTTTCTCTGTTTCAGCTGAACTAGGACTGGGGATTGTGCCACTGGAGCCTGGCCCCTCGGGTAGCCCCTACCTTGCACCGTAATCATGAGGTCGTTCGAGCCCAGGGAAAAGGAAAAGGGGGGGGGGGGGGCATGGAACATGGAAGCAAGGCCTATCTCCCTGGCCCAAGCAGGGGCAACTATGCCCGCTAATGACCGTGTTAAGCCTTTGACTAGGCCACAAAAGTCAGCGGCATGAGCTTCTAGTGCTATCCTCCTCAGGTAGAAGAGCTGGTCTTTCTCCCGTAAGTCTGTAACTATCAGTCTACTCCCTGGAGCTACTCCTTATATTATCATTCTAAGCGATGTGCCACCTCTGAGAGTTGGATCTGTAGAAAGTCACGACCATCTGAATAATAAGGTCACCCACTGGGCGGGCCTGCACTCTTTTTTAATCGGCTCACGTGGGTGGTTGGATTAACCTAATAAGAAGGCAAGGATATGCCTAGGATTACCCTAGTAAGAAGGCAAGGAAGGCATGCATGGGCAAGGCCCTGAAATCTGTTGGAGGGGATTGAGTGACTTAACTTTAACAAGCCACTCACTGCTGGAAACATACTTGCCTCTGTTGGTCATTCAAAATATGGAAACCTTTCGACCTCCATTGTAGCACTGCCTTTGGGTTTTCTCTATGGACCTATAACAGCTGATCGCTCCTTACAGTCCTCGCAGGCACAGAATAAAAATAAAAAAGAGGCACAGTGCGGGTCAATCCATTTGTTGCCTCATGCTCAGTGAGTACTTTTAAAAGATGTGCCCCATTGGCCTCTCTTGATGCTTGCGATTGACTCGTTGGACGAGATTGCTTGGGGGGGGGGGGGGGCACAGATGAGATGCCTCCCGCGCACAATACCACAAGCACTTCAAGACACAATATTAAGGTTCTAAATTAAATTAGCTAGCATATTGCTTGGCTCGCATCCAAGTCTGAGGACCCAGATTGGCTAGATTTAATCTGCGGCTATGGGGTCATTTGTTTACAAGAATCTTGGGCTACTTCAAATTGCTATTTTCTTGAGGGGTACAAGACATTTTTTATCAACACTACTGAATCCCAGGTTGGCAGACCAAAAGGGGGATCGTTTTGGTTTCCTTGGTGATGAAGGGAAGGTTCGAGGTTCTCTCTTCAGGAAATCCAACACTTCAGGCTTTATTACTTTCCATTGCTGGTTCCCCCAAGCTGTTGCTGTTCAACTTTTATAATTCTAAATCTGCTCTGTCTGGTGTATGTACTACTCATCTGCTGGGTCCCTTTTAAAGAAAGTAGCAAAGGTCTAAATGGTCTGCTGCCAATGTAATCCTGGCTGGAGATTTTAATCTTCATCTGGGTGGGGACCCGGAAGAGGGTCACATCCCTGGCTGCATGTCTCTACCTGGCTTGCATATGGAGCCTAACACTCAAGGTTCAATTTTAAACACGTTTTCAAGTGAATTTAATCTAGTATTATCACTTGACAAAAACGTCCCCCTTCTGAATTGAATACCATTAACCACACATTTGTCAGGAGGGGATCCGAGTCCTTTATTGATTTCATCTTTGTCTCTGCACCCCCTTTCCCGTGTGTATGCGAGGTTGTGATCCCATCGAGCCCCTATAGTGACCATAATCCAGTGTGTGTACCACTACGCTGGTCTATATCATGGCAGGCACGTTTCAGGGGAGCAACGGGGGTCATAAGGACGATAAGCAAAGGGAGAAAACATCAATGGTCCCAGGTTGTCCCTGATAATTTCTATAGGACTCTTTACTCCTGCTGTGAACAGGAATTTAACATCTACGGAGCGACAAACTCCAGTTGCTACCACATCCTAGGGACCTTTGGAATGATCTGTACCACCGTGACCTACCTATTGGAAGCACGGGCGCCCAGGAAAATCATGGAATTTCCTTAATGGTTTGATAATGGTTGTTCCTTGGCACTGAGAAAATTAAAGCACACCCTAAGCGCTAAGTCCAGGAATTCTACTCTTGTGAAAATCAGTTGCAAACAGTATAAACAAGAGATAGTGAGGAGGAAGAAAGTGCTTGAGGATGATGCCTGGGAGAACTTATCGGAGGCAAGCACTTTGAAATGCAGTTCGAAATTCTGGAGCATAGTTAATAGTCCCTTTTTAGTTCCAGAGCCTGTATTCTCACAAAGGTCGCATTTCACTGAAGACTGCTGGGTGCCCATTTTGAAGAGGCTTATGTCATCTCGTCCAGACCGCTGTTGGGGTAATCTGATGAGAGGAAGTCAAAATTGCCTTTTTCACAAGTTAAAATGGGGATCATGAGGCTACCCAAAAACAAGGCCCCTGGTCCCGACAGAACACCCCCTGATTTATATATCAATGATATGGATGTCTGGGCTTCTATCTTGACCTCAGTTATTAACTCTGCGGTCGTGGATGGTCCTCCGCAGTTGTGGGCTAACTCAATCATTGTCCCCGTATTTGAGAAAGGGAATAGGGATAGGCCTGTCTGTTACAGGCCCATTTCCTTGCTCTATTCTGTGGTGAAGGTTGTGGCGGAATGTCATTCTGGACAGATTGGAGGCATGGGCTGTGAAGCGTAAGATCCTGTCCTATGTGCAATATGGATTTTGATCTGGACGTTGAACTGTGGATCAGTATTTGAATTGTTATCTGATACTGGGCAAATATACAATCGCCTGCCCTGGTTCCATTCACTTGCGGTCATGGATCTCACCTCGGCGTTAGACCGAGTAAGTAGGGACAAGCTATGGAACATTATGTTAGCTATGGGGGTTGAGCGAGATATTGTCCTTTTTTCTAAGGGACTTACATAGTAACATGGTGGCATTGGTACATTATTCTAATGAAGTACAATGCACGCGCTGTTTTAGTATTTAAAGGGGGGGGGTGTCAGGGCTGCATCTAGGCCCCCTTTTTCATCCAGTTGTATGTGAATCAACTAGATCAGGCCTTGCTCTGCAGATTGTCCACAGATGGGACCTTGCAGTTTACCGGTGCTATTGTCTGCAGACAAGGTAGTCATTATGGGCAAGACGGCGTTGGGCCTCCAGTCTCTGCTCAATTCTTGTCACACCTTTTTGGAGGAACTGGACCTATCAATTAATGTTAAAAAAATCTTCTGTTATGGTGGTGGGTCCTCACACCAAAACGTTTAATTTAGGGGACAGTGTCTTGTCAAATGCTTGAGTTTTCTTATACTTGGTTATTTCTTTGATTCCTCACTGTCTTGGTGCCCCCGGAGAAAAAAAAAGAAAATTGTACGAGCTACTGCGGTGAGTTTTTAACTTTGCCACTCGACTAGGCAAACAGCCGATTGGGGTGTTGTTACAGGTGCACAGAGCCATCTGTATTTCCAAGGTGATGTACGGGAGTGGGGTATGGAGTTACACCAAGCAGTCTGCACTGCCGAGAGTGAAAAACACTTTTCTGAGACGCCTCATGTCCCCCCCACTGTGCACATATCTTCTCAGTACACAAAGAATTAGGAGTTGGTTTTATCGAAGATTTTGTGAACTTTTCGTCCCATCTCACTCTGGTCAGGTATTTGGTCCAGGCCCGAGACAAAGCTGAATACAGAGATCATAATGGGCTGTCTGTCCCTTGACCATGCTCTTCACCCTGGGCTTAAATATATCAAGGATACGCTGCAGTACATGGGTTGAGTGGAGCTTTTCAATATGCCTGAAAGTACTATCACGGCAGACCGGATAAGGCTTATAGCTCAGTATTTGAGGCAAAGGGCTTTGGTTACATACACGCAATCACTTTTTTTAAAATCAGTTCCCACTATGGAACCTATGTTTTGTAGTTTTTATGTGTTCCCCAAAAAGGCTTTCATTATCCCCATATTTAAGTGGGCAACTCTTGTTCAAGTTCGACCTGCCCTCGTGTACCTGCAAATGCTCCCTGGTGACATTATTCTGAACACAGTTAGCTTTTTGAAAGCCGCTTTAAGACTGAGAAATAGTTGTGATTTTTAAATTTATTTTTTAGGTATGAATTGTATTCTGTTTTGATCTTGCACTATTATAATCAGTATATGTTTATGTCTTCGTGTGCACAATCTGCTGCTTTTAGTCTTTTTACAATGTGATTCCAATTTTTTGACAGTTATTAATTTTTTATGTAAAGGATTGTAACTTATTCTTGGCTATTTTTTTTATTATTTTTTTTAATATGCGCTTTTATGGTTTGTTCAAAAACCGAAATAATGCTTGATTTATTTGATTGAAGTGTAGATTTGCTCATGCGAAAACCTGTTGAGCGTTTACAAATTCAGTTTCCCTTTAACCACTTTTTCTCCAACCCTGTATGAAGTTTTACTTCTGATCTTTGTCAGGTGTACATTTCCAGCCTTTCTCAGTGTGAGAAATGATTAGAGAAGAGCTGGTGAAAACTATTAAACAATACAAATTAGGAGGTTTGCACAGACTCAAAAGGGTTTTCCATCCCTGGAACTATTGGTTAACACTACCTCCAGCCCTAATATGTAGCTCCGAGGAATGTTAGCAAACAAGGAAATTGCTAGTATTCAAGCCCTAATATAGTCTTAGCCCTGGCATTATTAGAAAGGCTATTATCAGAGCTCTTAAATTATGGTAGAAATCTCATTATATATCATTGCACTATATGGCACCAAAGGGACAAATATATTTATGAAGCAACCTGTCCCATCGACAAGTAGATATTTAATTAGATTCCACACCCCTGCTATTAGCCCCCGTCTCCCAGAAGCCTCCTGAACAAAGTCTGACAACTTAAGAAGCCAAGAGGTCGGCACTTGCCTTCTAAGGCTGAGATCTTTTGTATTTGCCACTGCTTGTATCCGTGTCGTTGACTGCAGCAGCTGCAGGGATTCCACTAAGAAGATAAGCTCATGTAATTACTGCTTCATGCATCAGCCAAGGAAAGAAGCACAGTGTCAAAACATCCAGCGCTAAACACACTGATAAAGCTATCAGCACTATTAAGTCTGTTACTGCCAGTGGCAGAAACCACGACACTCTTATGCCTTCTAATCTCACTTGTCTCCACCTTCCAGAGCCGCACAAGCTAATAGCAGGTAAAGGTGTAGCCACCCAGGTCAACCCCAATGTGCATTGGGGGTTTAGCCACAGAAGGCATCTTGAAGAACCATATGGAATAAATGCCTCTACAGATGGCAGCAGCTACAGAGCATTAGAGCTAAATATCACACGATGTACTCTAAAGGTTTCATGGGCTAAGGAGCTCTCCACAATAATTCTGGGATTACCACCCCATGTAACACGGGCTTCTCGGATCCATCAAGGACACCTCTAGCTCTGAAGCCGCGTCCACAAACCCATATCAAGCATCATGAGATGCATACACTGTTGTTTGACCAAAAATAAGCGGCAGCACATATTGTTAGGTGAGCTGCGGTCACATTTTTTTAGTTGAAAAAAATAATTAAAAAAAGGAAAGTAATGCCACGTGGGAATCCCTAGGAACAGCTTCCAAGTACTTCTCTAAAAAGCCACAGAGGGATTGGACTTGTAGGTAATGAGATGAATTGGACTGTTGAGATGGGAAAGTGGTTCACCTCACTACAGATGCATGGACGAGTTGCCAAATTATTAAGGCATTAAAACACTGAGGACACCTAGGATAAAAAATAAGCACAT
Source organism: Pleurodeles waltl (assembly GCF_031143425.1). Lineage (NCBI taxonomy): Eukaryota > Metazoa > Chordata > Amphibia > Caudata > Salamandridae > Pleurodeles > Pleurodeles waltl. Next base: position 1,441,936,304 of record NC_090447.1, read on the forward strand.
CACTCCCATTCACTTTTGTATATGGCACAATGAACAGAAATGCAAGGTGTTGGAAAATTAATTAGGGGCAATGTGGTCTATGCCACTGAGATTCCTAGCTTGTGCAGAACCTCAAAGGAGTTGTGCGGTCTTCTAGCTGGCCAATCAAACACAACGTGAAATCAAACCATTTAAGTTCCTTAGGGTGTTCAGAACCTGTACAAATAGTTTCATTAAGACTTCTTTACAGCCTGCGGGTTGAGAGTTGTCAACAAAGAGCAGGAGCCCCAAACCCAGCATTTCTACTGGACTCCCTGCTGAAGCTACCCACTGACGCCACGTTCGTTTAAAGCCTCGACACTTTCAACCATTGTAAACCCCCACATAACACACGCTCACGTTCGGAAGTCTGTGGAAATGAAATGAGATCAATAAAGCACCACTTTCTTTCTTGACAAGAGAGTAATGGGGTTGGAGATTTCCTGCCCGCCGAAAGAACTGAGCAATGTGGAATAACACGCCCACAATAACATTTTCTTCTACCTCCTGCGGGCATATATACAAAGAGGACAGTAACAATCGTGAAAAAACACAGAGAATACACCCATTGTGCAGATGCAATAAAAGAAATCGCGGCTGAACAACCGAATGGCAGCGTTTTGGCCAAAGGTTGGGGTTTCTGGGCTTTTCCGCTGCCTCGTGCACATTTGAGAATGAGTCAGGTGGAGAGAAGTGACAAAGTAAGAGGAAAAGAACGTGAGCTTTGAGCAGTATTTACACAGTGAATGGATGAATAAAGCCTTTGTTGAAAACTAAATTCCCACGGGTGCTGCCGCTTTTTTGTTTGGAAATTACCGAACATTCTGTGTGATTAGATACTGTTGGGGAGTCAATACGAGTGGATTTCAATTTAACTCATTAGAAGAAGGACTTCTTTAAAAGATTCTGTAATGAAAGGTGTCATTTGTGGCAGCAGGGTTGGCTGCGGCATCACGGGAGGTCTCACAGTAAGTCGGTTGGGAGGAATAATCTTTACACAGACAACATCTGTGCAACACCTGGCGGAAAAACAGGAACGGCGCCACTCGGCATATGCCAAAACTACAGCAGGACCTTCAGGCCATACTTTAAAGCTCTGTTTTATCTATAATGGATACTGTTTTGATACATAATTATACTTTGTTTAGTTGTCATAGGTGTACTTGAAACCGGTCTTAGAGATCTAATTGCGCGGTATATAGCCGAGCTTTGACGCCCAGGGTTTCACCCTAATCCTCTTGCGCTATTCTATTTCTCAGTAACTTTTACATTCCCCACTTATCCTCACCCAATATCCTAGTTCGGGCTTATCAAGTTTATGATAGGCACCACGTGCCCCCAAAGAGGCCTCAAAATGTTTATCCTGCACTAGGGCTTTTTCCAAGATCAAGCACGTTTAGGCCTCACAAGGCCCGTCCATTGGTCAAAGAGCATGCATTGGGTTTCTGAAGAATGTTCCCAAGGGCCGCTCCTTGCCAATACCAAAGTCCACTCACCCCCTGCACTTACACCCCTTGAAACAACTGCGTTGGACATTACATCCTAGGTGTGGTTTTCCCCAACTTTTGCCTTCCATCCTCCAGTTTTTAGCAGACTTCGTTTTTGCTGGCTATAAGACTCAGAGCACTTTACCACTGAGCTAAAGTGCTTGTCCTCGCCTTCAAACATGACAACATTGCCTTACACCAAATTGGCACATTTAAATTTATTTGCAAGCCCCTAGTAAAATGGTACTATATGTACCTAGGGCCTGTAAATTAAAACGCTACTTGTGGGCCGGTGTCATTACTTTGCCACCCATTTAAGTAGCTGTTTAAACAGCTCACAGGCCTTCCCACTGCAGCATGTGTGTGCAGTTTTAAACTGCCATTTCGACCAGTTAAAATAAGCCTTTTTCCAGGCCTAAACCTTCCTTTTTAATACATAAAGGTAATTCCTAAGGTATGTCACTAATAGCCCAGATTACAGAGTACTTAGAAGGTTGGACATGTACTTTTAACTTTTTCTTGTCCTGGTAGTGAGAAACTCTTACATTGGTTTTTCACTACTGTAAGACCTCCCTCACCCACAGGACAACATTGGGTTAGATTATTCTATTTAGTAAGTGCTAACTTTCAATTGGGAGCAGATAGGTAATTCAAGTTCGATGTCTAAAGAATTGTAATTTAGAACCCTCTTTATTGGTAAAGTCAGATTTTAACTCACAATTCTGAAAATGCCACTTTTAGAAAGCTGGCATTTTCTTGTCCCAGCCATTTGCGGCCTGTATACCGGGGCATATGTTTAAACATAGCTGACAGTTGGTTTAGGTTTATTGTTCACAGACCGTGAGACAAAGGGTGAATAGGTTTGGCAGGATGGGCCCTCTCGGACGTGATGGGGAAGAGGGGGGGAGGAGCTGTCACCTACCACACTTGCACACCACAAAGGCTTTGCATGAGCACACTCACAAAGGGTTCGTTGTTAGCCTTTCGGCCCGCGGCCCAGGGCCCGGGCAGAGAGGTAGGATCTTCCAAGCACCTCTGGTGTTAGAAACTTCTAGAACCTTCTCCTACTTCAATCCTCACACCAGGCATACATTTTGGATCCTCAAACCCAACTGTTCAGAACACCTATGGAAGATTCTAGACTACTATGCTGCTCTGCAACAAGGACTGCTACTCTGCTGCCTTAGTGAGAAGGACTTGGCCTATATCTTGGACCCAGAGACACCAGTGTGACTAAGGGCTAGATGGCTGGCCTCCTGATCAGAGCCTCATGGACAGAAAAGGCTCCAACCATCTTGAATCCAGCACCTGGCCTGTGCCTGCTCTGAGTTTTGCCCTCTCACCCTACCCCACCTCAAGCGATGGCACCCCAGTCCTGGACCATTGAAAGTGGGTTTGAAGATGCTCTGCCAGCCCAGCTGTGGTCTCTAGGGCAAAACCGATGAAGCAACACATCACTGCATCGGAACTGCCACAGCGGTCTCCGGCATAAGATCACGCATTGCAGCACGCAGATTCCTGGAACTGCCCATGCGCAACACATCCTCAATACAAGACTTCGCATCACAAGACTTAATTGACGGCATCCTTGACGAAGATGCAGGATCTCACAATGTAACCTCAGAACTGCCACTGCATCTCCAACACAGGACCTCGCATCACTGGCCACAGCCTCTTGGAACCGTTGCTGCACAACTCACCCTCAACACTGGATCTTGCAAAGCTCTGCAACCAGGACTTAAATCACTTTGTGCCGCGGGCCTCAATTGGTTCTGTACACAGTCCACTCTCGATTGCAGTTTGAACTTCGACTTTGTCCCAGTTCGGCGTGACCAGATCACCACAGTTGGCGCGTTTTTGCTTTTAAGCACTGTTTTTCACTTAAATCTTTAAAGTTGCATATCACCAGTCCTACTGATTAGATTTTTGTTGTTTTGGTCTTAAATAATTATACACTATTTTTCTAAATTGGTGTGGGAATTTTCTTGTGTTGTGTTTTCACTTTATTAACGTTTGAAGTGCTGCATAAATATTTTACATATTGCCTCTAAGTTAAGATTAACTGCTTTTGTGCCAAGCTACCAGAGGGTTAAGCACAAGTTAATTTGGAGTTTTGCTTGTGTTTCACACTGACAAGAACCAGTAACCCAATTTTCTACACACACCATCTCTCCAAAACCAGCAGCCGAGTTGAAAGCAGTGCTTCAAGAGGGAAGAAAAAGGTGTGGGCTTCTCTAATGAGGGTGAAGTCTAACATGTGCAATGAAGACCTTGTTTGGGAAGGAACTGGCTCAAAATATGGGCATGTCCTGGTGCTCTAGGTTCTCCTTTTGGGCCTGACCTACTGGCCCTCCTCCTTGTCCTCCCGGTTCTCGTCCTCTCACTCTTCTTCACCTTTTCCTTCTTTTCACCTTCTTTCCTCCTTCTCATCCTTCTCATCCTTCCTCCGGTCTTCGTCGTCGTCATCCTTCTGATGCTCCTGTTCTAGTCGTCCTGATAGTCCATATCCTATTCACACTCATAGCAATCTCCAATAACTCCTGGTTATTGTCCTCCATATCTTCCTGATCCTTCTACTGGCCTGCTTCCTCCTCTTCTTGGTTATCTTGTTGGCCAAAATCCTCCTTACACCCATGAGGTTCTCTAATTGCTCCTGGTTATAGTCCTGCGCTTTCCTGTTCCTCCTACTGGTCCACTCCCTCCACTTCCAGGTGAACTTGGTAGTCCTGTTATTGATGTTTTTAGTCTTGGTGTTCCAGGTTTCCCTCCTCGCCTCAATCCTCTACCTACTCCTTTTGACCCTCCTTTCCATCCTTATTGTCTTCCTGGTACTGATCCTCGATCCTACTGTTTCTAGGCCCTAGTGCTCCTTGTTTCCCTTATGGCCCTAGACTCTTCCTAGACTTTTTGAACCACCTCCTCTTGGCTTAGTTGTCCTCTTGGAGTTCCCCCTGGTAGCCTAAGTCCTCTTGTTTCTCGTCCTCTTCCCATTTTTTTAAAGTTTTTCCTACTCCTTTTCCCCTCATCCTGATCTTCCTATTCCTCTCCTGATCAAGGTTTTCCTGGTCCTCTGGTCTTGGTCCTCTGGTCTCGGTCCTCCTGATAGTTCCTCTAATTGGTACCTGTGTTTCCTTCTACCCTAAACGGTCCAAAGCCTCTGTCTCCCTCCTTGGCTTCATCACTCTGCCTTTCTATTCCTGGTCCTGTTGATCCTGGTACTCCCCACAGTCCTGTTACTTCTATTTCTGCTCCTCCTCCTAGTGGTTTTCTGGCCTTGTTTGCCTTTACATTCTGGTAGGGTCCCCTCATTCCCGGTCTTCTATCTACTGGTTCTGGCCCTCCCAAATTTTTAAAACATCATCTTTGTCTTCCTGGCCACCTTTGTCATATAATTCCGATCCCTGCACTAGTGGCCCTTGTGCTGATGATCCTGATCCGAGCTGTTCTCCAACACATGTTTTAACAATCATCACAATTTTTAAGCTAGTGAGGCAGTAATTGCATTAAAAAGGTGCCTGTTGGGGAACGATTCAGAATCTGTTTTTCTGCTTTGTTAGTGCCAAGCACAGGCAAGAGCCTTCTCATTTAATGCACTGGTTAACAATCCCCAGAACAAATCATCAAGTGCCACCCTACCCCCACATTACACCATTCTGTGTTTATTCTAGAGGGGACTCATGTCATAAGCCAATAGACAGGTGATATGTTGACTGTGGATTGTATAGGCTCACCCATATGTGGTTACTTATTTTTATTTTTTTAATAACCGGGACCCCATTACGATGCTGTGGCCAGGGACTGATCTTTGCTTATGGTACCTGGTGGCATGCAAACCTATCAATAAGCATGAGTTTATATTGAGCACTCATACCATTGTGACCTTTTCAGTACTGACTCTATGGTGCTGTGCAGTCCTTTCTACCCCCGACACTCCATGCAGCATAAAAGAAAGACATTACTGACAGCCTCTGACAAAGTCCCGCACAAGAAGCGGATGTCTATGCTTCAGCAGTGAGCCACTTTACTGATCCCAATCTCGAGAAAGGAAGGCCTGAAGGGCTGCAGCAGAGACACTGCAGTAAGGCTTATGGAGGGTGAACATGTCCCATTTCTAGATGTTCTTTATTAAAGAGAGCAGAGAGAGTGTGGACAGGAGTGGAGCAATTCCCACCATCCACACAGATGCTATCCATATTATGGGTTCCTCTGCTGATTGTTACACTGGTGGTAGCTGTGAGTTTTGGTAGCACAACGGTTCTGCGAGTGATGATGCAGTGATACCACCATCTCATGTCTACCTTACCAACTCAGTGCACAACCTGCAGGAACAGTGCAAGGAGGTGACTGCAGAGCTGGGGACACTTTAGAGATTGCACTTCATTCCTTCACTCCACAGTTGAAATGTTAGGTGGTGCAATCCCCACTATTTGAGAAGGCCTCTCAGCCTCCCAGCCATGATGGTACTTCTATGCTTTCACAAGGTAAAGCAAAGGCAAAAATTAACAAATGGCCTCATTCAGAGACTTTTAATAAACTTTCCAAAATATTTACGTGAGGTCATGGCTATAGTGATCATCAGCCAGAGGGTATTGTAGGCGCCCTTAAAGACAAAAGATGGTGACGATTCCAACAATTTGTCTGACCACTTAGATCACTCCTATGACTCGTCCGTGACTAAAAAAATTAAAATCTTCCTACTCACACTTCAAACCCTATTTGGAGGTTGGTGAGACATTTAGCATGTTATTCTCTGACATGGAGTGAGTTAAGCTTGTCCAAGTGCAGTGCTTGTGTAAGTGCTGAGTAAAGAGTTCCTTTGCAAGAGCAGGGTTAGAGGTGTGCCTGTTGGAGTGGGGGGGTTGGGGTGTGCTTGTAAAAGCATGGGTTAAGATGGGCTTGTGAGAGCAGGGGGCGGGTATGCCTGTGTGAGAATATGATGAGTAGTGCACCTTTATTACACACTCAACTGTAGGGAGCGCTATGTACCTCAGTGCGGCATGCCCTTTTGAGTGCAGGGCTCAGCACATTTAAGTTGACCCACTGGCACTGTCTAGGTTTGTTAGACATTGCTTGGCCGATACTTTCGATAACCATATTGAATCTTTTACATGTGTCACTCGTTCATGGATGGTGCAAGAAATTAAACTTATGTTCTACAACCATATCATTTAATATTCCCTTCACACACTAAGAGATAAATTAGACATCATAGTCACTTACAGACCACAGAGAAGTGCTCTAAAATATTTGCACCTAGCACACAGGTCAATCTCTCATAATCCACCTCTACTTATGTTCTGATCAATAAGTCTTCATGCACAGTCATTTCCATTCCCCGATTCTCTGTGAAAGCACTGTTCCCTGGCCTAGGTAACCGCTGCATTTGAGTTTTCATAGTGTGGCAAAAGGACAACCTAGTCAACTCAAGCTCTTCTTAATAGCTCGAATACCTCTTACACTATGCATCTTTATAAAGAACTTAAGCACCAGATGAGTTTAGGAAGCAAATTGTGGACATGTCCTGGTTAGAATGCTGCCATAACACAAACTCGAGCCATTCTTTCTTGATGGCAAAAACACGGACTAGTACCGTTCCCAGAGATTATCTAGGTTCAACGCAACCCACCCCAACACGTATGTAACATGTTACAATTAATACTTCAATTTTGCATCTCCAAAACCTCAGTGACTCCATTACAGCCTCTAGCACCATTCTAAATTTCTTACACTTTCCCTCATTGACAACAATCTTGCAAACATCTTCAAAGTGTATGATCCTGTTCTCGCTTGCATGATCCACTGTAACACTGCTGCCACCACAGCTAGGCCAAATTGTTTTTTTTTTACATTGTTAACACCCCAATGAAGTAATAAATGCTGTGAAAAGCCTGGACACTGAGTTCAAAGTACTGTAGCTTCTCACAAAAAAACAAAATTTCACACAGAAGTAGAAATCTATCCATGTAAATATCCTTGTTTATACCTCTTGTACCCTCACACAAATTGAGCCCGAAGTTCGCCCTGCTTGTTCCATAAATTCCACCTGTGCTTTAACGTTATCTTCTTCTAATAGCTAGTTTTTCTACCAACATGACCTCAATTTGCTTATATCATAAGAATTTGTTAAAGGCACACACACACAATGATTAGGGGTTCTTGGTGCTAAGCGCTGCCTTAGGAAGGAAAAATATATTTGTAACTAGCTCTTGAAAGTCAAGGGGTGTGTAATTTCTTTCAAAGATAGACAACCGTAATCCACAAGGATCCAACGTGGTGTGAAAAAAAAAGCTGTTGGGTCTGCTCTTTTTTTCCTGATCTTGGGCAGTCAATAATAATGTACAGGGGGTGGGAAGTCCGGGGCGGGGGTGAGAATCAAACTTGGGGTGGTAAAGGGAAAATGCACTATGGTGCACCAAGGTGTTAATAAGCTGAATGGACTCGGTGTGTTAGCAGCTTGGTACCTCAATCACAATCATATAAACTGAACTTTTTTTTTAGAACACTAGCAGTCAGCCTAATCACAATACAGCCAAAGTGACAGGTTCCAAAACAGTGTAGCTGGAAATCAGCCAGGGCCACAGCATTTTGTAAATGAGTGATCCAGGGTTATAAATAATAGGCAAGGTAGAAACTGTTGTCTTAATCAATTTGCGATGGCACCAATGCTAAAATGGTGAAGGTAAATGATTCCGGTCATAACCCTGAATACACAATTTCTTTACTGGATGTAAACAAAAAAGTCCACACTGGAATGATAACAAAAGTATCTCAATTCTCATAAGGCGTAAGGATATTTAAACAGTACAGAAAGTCAATCTTCTATCAAGCATCATACAGATGCTTTTAAGGGAGAAAAGGAGAAAAACAAGACAAAAAATAGGCAGTGTCAAACAGGTGCTTGGTGCTAGGCCAAGATAGGGAGGGTATTATTTCCGGAAGGTTATGTTAGAAGAACTGACAACCAACCAAACGCAATAACAGCATTAATTATTAGTCACGACATACAAAGATTACCTAGGTTTTGCACTTGCAACCAAGCAAGGAATGCCACATTAGGTTTACAATAAGGAAGTGAGAGAGTGGTTTGCATCTGTGATATGAAGTGACAAAAAACTAGTCCCAGTCAACTACTTTGTAAAGGTGGACAATTATGAGGCAGCTCTGGACCCTGTGGGGGGATAGTTATCTGAGCTTTAAAGCACTGCACTTTGCACAATGCCTCCAGCCATTATTGGGCCGGTAGGGCTAGGCTGTTGCTCTCACCATGTACTATCGTCAACCCTTTAACCTCTGGTTTGAGCAGGATGGACTAGGGCCTTGCTCACTATACCAGAAATATGGGCCATGGCCTCAGGCTTTTTATTTTACTGGCCTGCAGGATTCAGATTTTAACTCCCTGGAGAGCCTGAAAAATAAAATGAGGACCTGGCTTCATAGAGAACCCAGGAAAAATGAGATATCACCTAGAACGGAATATGGACAATTACAAAAAAGTTTTGCCAGAGGTTACCCTTTGGGTCAGGGTGCCTGGTAGCCTTTCCTAAAGGAATCCTTCCAGCAATACAGCAGGCTTTTGCACACGGAGAGGATGAGCTCACTTCAAGTGCTGAATTCCACATTGAGAACTTGGAAGAACAGGAATGCTGTATGTTACAAACAGATCCTCACGGTCAGAGGCTCAATTTCTGCTTTAAGTCCTACGTTTCAAGTAGACCGATGTGGTGGTATTGGATTCAGTTTTTTTAATCCCAGGTCTGGAATTTGCTACCACTTGACCTGCACTGCAACTAACATTTTTAAGAAGTTTGCAGTAATGTGAACACTTTTCAGCTAGTTCTTCCCTGTCCTAGGCTTTTAGAACATGTTAGTGAGGTTCTTGGTTTCTTCAGCACCTCCAGGGCAGAGAGATGCTATTCTAAGAACCAGCGATCCTCAGGCCCATAGCAGAATGCTACACATCTTCACTAAGACACTGAGCAGTGTGTCAAGAGTAAGGAACTCTCAGGGTTGTGGAACCAGTCCAGACACACATGCTTCCCAGCAACAAGAAATCAAAGACTGCAGATGTGAAGGAACTTGGGGGCAGTAAATTTCCTGGCTAATTCGGGCCATTCTGGTTATTCAACATTCTGAGGATTTTAACTCACAATCCATGTTAACTTACAATGGAATTCTGGCTAGCATTGTCAATTCTAGCCCTTGTATCACATTGTGGAATTAACAGGGATTTTAAAATGAGGGACTACATTATATTTGAGAAAATATTTTCCACACTCATGCTAGTGTTGGACCAACTGTCATTTTACATTTTTAAGAGCTCTGAAACATATGTTATGTGCATCAGTGTGACATATTTACACTTAATGATAGAATTTAATGCTGTGTTTTTTCTCTGCACGGGGTGATACCAGATGGCTGCATATTGTGGCTGTTCTACATGGAACCCATTTCTTAAGATCAACTGAACATTTCTAGAGTCCCTATTACGGCTACTAAATCTATAACCAATAGCTTCAAGTCAGTACAATTTCCAGGATGCGTACTGCAGTGCCTCAGATCATATTCCCCACTGGCTTCAGAGATCATATTCCCCACTGGCCTTTCCAAAACAATAACTCTCAAATACCACATATGTTAAGATCCAGCAGCTAATAAAAAAATATAATAAACATACCCTGCAGGACCAATACATTGTGCATTTTCTTCTTCGTGTTAAAGAACCGAAAAATCCTTTACAGGGAGAAGGGCATCCATAACCAGAAATGTGAGCTACCCAGCACTGTGTGTGAAATTGGGAATGTCATCATCCAAGCCCTGGATATCAATCACCATCTACACCAAGTTGTTTAATAGCCTGAAGGCCCTCACACTTTGACAAAGGTTAAGAGACCCAACACTGGTACCATACCTACGAACTCTACAGCCTAGAACACTACTTGCTCACTGTTCTCCACTGCCCCCAACTACCCATGGTCTCCCCAATACTCCTCAAAGAAAGCCACTAAACAGCGAAAACTTTAAACCAAGGTAGTCTGGACCACAATCTGAAACAAACATACTCCCAAGACCAAAATGCTGTAAAAGACGAACCGATGTCCCTTAAAAAAACCTTTCCAATGTTTATCAACTTCCCAGTCCAACCCAGCTATCCAAAACAGCAGTGTACAAATTGGCATGCAAATGACGGACTCAACCACACTCAATAATGAGTCATATAAGAGATGCTATTACTCACTTCATACTTCATTGTAGCCACTTACTACAGACCTGAGCACAAAACTCGTATCCACTTTCCAACATAAACTGTGTGAGATTAATCAAAATGGAGCTAGAGCACTAGCATGAGATATAACAAGGTTGCAAAGCATTCTCTCCATCCCACTCCCACAGGCAGTATCCTCAGAGCCTTGCTCTCTTTACACTCCTGTCACACCTCACTTTACCCACCTACTGCTAAACAGTACAACACATACAATAACACCCAAGGCTTTGGAGCATTGCTCCATGCACATTACCATGACCCATCCCACAAAGTGGAACACCCTGTAGCCAATGCACCCGCTAATTATTTTCACCTGTTTGCTACAATAGACTGGTTATGGGCACACTTTTTATTGCTGTGCGCGCCGTGGCACTTTGAGATAAGACATTATGTGAGCATGCAGTACACTACTCTGTGATGATTGCAAGGTAAATGGACATAAAATGGTACATTATTCATTTAAAGCATATTTTCTAGCTATCTCAACTACAAAACAAACTACAGTCAAGCCCATTATCTTTGGGAGCTCATAAAATCATTCACTTCAATATTCCCAGAAGCACATTCGTCTGCAGCAGAAAAATATTTACTTATAATGAGCACCATATTTATCAGAAGCTCTGTAGAGCATGTGAATGGTAAATACGAAATTACAGCTATCTGAAAAAACAAGATTGAAACATCAACATGCAGAAGAAATATCACCCATTATACATTTTGTGAAAGGAAATTAAACAAGCATTTACAATGCAACGGGTCTCGCGTTTGCTCATGTTAGAGCTGCTCGCGTTGTAAACGCCTAACCCGACTTTTCACCTATCGGGCAAAAGTGCATTTATGTACATAACCCAAAAAAGTGAAATTAACTATGGAAAGCGCTCAACTTCTGCCAAGCCAGATCGCGCTCGTAAATTAGAGAAAAAAGTCCATGAGCCTGATGGAAAACAGGGAGCCTCGCATGTTTTCTGTACTTGGTCGCTGCGCTCGAGGAGGGCTAGCCAGAGGAAAAGGCATGACATATGCGTGCCTTGGACTAAAGAAAGCAAGCAAATTTTATTAGGCAAGCCCACGAACCAATAAAAAACACTGACGTGAAGTTGACAGGGCTCCGAGCCCTTTTCTAAATACAAAAGCGTCTTGCTGCGATACACATGCGCGAGCGCATGCAACGCAGACTCGACCCTAAAAAGTCATGACAATAACAAGAGAGAAACGTCCATCAGAATACATGTAGCAGGAAAATATGGGAAGCAAAAATACAGTGTGAATTTGTGTCCCTACTGTGCTTATCAGTTTATGTTTCCATGGAGATGCATAGTTATTTTGCCTGCCCTTCCTTTTAATTGTTTGACAGGCCTTCTGTGGCACATAATGTCACACAAAATGCATTGCCTTAATTTACTTCAGCTACACAATGAAAAGCTGTAAAATGTGCTATAAATTGTAGGTGTCGCTTGTATACGTTTGACTCATTGGGTACTAATCAACAGAATACCTATTACTTACCGTGCCATTCAATTCTTGTCTTCCTTCACATTCTCTATTCTCTTTCCATCCCACCATGGTCCAATAATATTTGTCCCTCCTCAAACTTGCTCTCATTCAGATTTCTATAATCTTACTCTCAATCTTTCATGCTTAGTCAATATTTGCTCACATTGTCACTCACTCGCTCTCTCACTCATTCATTTGTTAGAAGATAATACGGTCCCACTTTCTTACTCACCTTGACACAAATGCTCAGAAATTCTCTTAACTCTCTCAGTATTTAGTTGTCGCTCACTAACTTTCCATGTGTCCACTACCTTGCTCAATCACTTTCACCTCCTTTTGCTCTGTCTCGTGCACTTATTCATACTCACATTCACCAGGTCGCTTAATCACTCTCAAACTTGTCACTCTCTGTATCCTACTGTCAACACGCAGATATCAGAAAAGTTCATACACATGAAGGAGGAACTGGCACTGTCAAAATGCATGTTAAACGTGACAGTAATTATAACTTTACATGATATACAAGGAGTATATTTTACTGTTTACACTGCTTTAATGCCACCTTTCAGAACCTGTTTCCCAAACACACGTTACTTACAAAACTTTCAATGTTGTGTTCATATAACAGTGTAAACTGGTACCATCAAAAGGCAGTTTAGACCTATTTGCACGTGAAAAAACCTCTGGCAGAACTGCATGATTCTCATACATACTGGAAGCGAAACGAAGCAGGGGTATTTTTACTCAACAATAATCACATTTGTGTCAACCTTGAAGTGTCCTATGGTGTTCCTTGCTGTAAAGAAATAGCATGCAATTAAAAGAACGAGGGGTGGAATGGCTGGTGGATGAAACCGAAAGAGCCTGGGTCTGCAGATGATTCAAAAGAGATGCCAAAAGCACTGGTAGCCAGAACAAGACTAAAAGCGTGAGCAGTGAGAAAAGCAGACCCTTACTTCTCAGAAATCAGATTGTTTCTGTTTCATTCTATTTGTCACACAGTGTGGAAAGATGTTTTCACCTGTTCAATGATTTATGGCCCAGAAAAAGCTTGTGCAATGCCCGCTCTTCATGACCTCATGCGCACTGACAAATCTCCTTCAGCGCGGATGCACAGGCGCGCCAGCTTAGAGGAAACATAGCCGGTGACAACAGATCCCACAACGCATCCTCTTAACACATAGTTAGACATCCAAAACACGATGATCAATCTGCACATGGCATCTCAGAAGATTCACCTGCTCTTAAGTCACTGACCCATCTCTTGCACATCACATTAAAGCTCCACTTTTGAACTGTAAGGCTCTGGTCTCTAATGCAACTTTCATATCAGGCCTCATCCAAAACATAGACCCAAACACTTTGCACTCATGGAAACCTGGTTAACCTTATCTTTCATACCACTATCTCACCAGCAATGTACAATATCCTTTACCACGATACAGCAGAAAACAATTGGCTGGGTGTAGTCACCAAAGGTTCCTTATGTGCCAAAAAATGAATGCAAGAATACCCTTCTTGACCCAATGCCTGACTATGGAGATTATAAACACATCTAGACCAATGAGGCTGAACACCTTATACCACTAACCTACTAGCAACTAGTATTTGATAGTTTATTTGGATATAATGATGCTCAAGTCACCACAGATTGTGACCTGATGTTCCTGGGAGATGTCAACCATTCCTGGGTACAAGAAAAAGAACCCATCCACGTGCCCATCCTCAATCCATAGCAGAAAACAATATTCTATCTTCCCTACCCATTGCATCTGATGGTCATAAAGAAACACTACATGCATATGGTAAATGCTGTCAAACTGGATGTGGGCTGGCAATCTCTGCATTTCTTTCATACTCCGGACCTCAGTTCGACCTCCCCATGGCAAATCGGACACAGAAATGGTAAAACCTAGAGAGAAACACATTGACTGCAAGTGCTTCCAAAGCCAAAAAGTCGGACTTTAATGTGCTTATGAATGCAAACAGACTACTGATGCAGGGTCGCTGTGTTACCACTCTCTTTCAGTGTCTCCGGTGTATGTGCCCCGTTTTTAATCTCCAAGCTTGCCCAGCTTGTACCCTGTACTACCACAAGCTGCAGGAACAAAACAAGCATTTGCAATGCAATAGGTCTTGCATTTTCTTGAGTTAGAGCTACTGGCGTTGTAAATGCATAACTGGGCTTTTCTTGATAGAGGGGAAGCATTATATTGCCGCTCCGTAAGTAGGGCTCTAACAATTTTCTGGGCAATTATAGGCAGATCACCTTTTTAGATGCTACAGGAAAAATCTTTGCTAGATGTATTTTAAATATCTTGCTAAACTGGGCAGAAGAAAACAATATCATCCCTTTGGAACAGGCTGGATTTAGAGCTGGACACTCGACCCTCGATATTATAACGATGCTTAATCTGCTCTTGGAAAAATATGCGAGGTGGAAGAAAATGGCTGTCTACGTAGCCTTTATGGATTTTTCAACTGCGTTTGATCGCATAGACAGGCAGATTCTTTGGAAGAAGTTGAATGCCATGGGTATTCCGGAGGGCCTTTTAAAATTTATTATTGCCCTTCACAAAGACACATAGGGGGTAGGAGGGCATGACACTGAAAATTCCAACTAGAAACTGGCTTAAACAGGGCTGTTTACCGACCCCTTTACTTTGGTCATTATATATGGTGGATTTACTATTGGCATGGAGTAAGATTGGTGGGTATGCCCCTAAATTAGGTGGTTACTCTTTGGGGACTCTGCTTTATGCCGATGATATTGTCTTACTAGAGCTGACTCCTAAAGGCCTCCAGAAGCGTTTAGAAACTTTATCAACCTACTCTGATGACCAGTTTCTGAAGGTCAATATCAATAAGCTATGAGGAGCTCTGTAAAAGGTTGTCCAAGGGATAAAGGATATAGTTGGTTTTTTAAAAATATTCCTTTCGAGGTAGTATAATTGAACCCCTATCTGGGCAGAACTATCTCTAGTGAATTTGACAGAAACAGACCATATTGCCCATATCTCAAATAGGGCTTATGCTCATGGAAATGCACTATGGGGCAACAGGTTATAGGCATTTTAAACAATATATAAAATTAAGGTTCCTCCCACTCTTCTTTATGTTGTTGAAATTATTAACGTTAGTGGTTGGCATTTTATGCATAAGGTGGAAGGTAAGATTTTATGTACTATTTGTGCTTCAAATCCTATGGCCTTAGTGGAAGCTTTAGGATTAGAATTAGGATTGGCGAGTATGTATATTAGAGCATTAGCAGCTATCTTGAGGTGGAATTGAATTTTACATACTAAGGGGCTTTATAGCTCTGGAAATTCTTCTGGACTATGCTTGTGCTGGACCATTTCTAGCTAACGTTCAATTTGCACTGAAGCACTTTATATTGTCAAAATTAGACATTCAGAATATGAGTTATGTTAATCTTAGTCATTTTTAAAAATGCTGTATGATATTAAGGTTTGTAATGCCAACCCTCGTTTTGTTAATGTGACTCATTCAGGTCTTCCAGCTATCCCTCAGGCATATGTAATCTGGAATTTGGAGCATAGGGTACGAAGGTGTATGTTGCTCTTCAGGATGAATTGTGTGCGGTAAAGTTTATGACTGATGCTTGGAGGGCGTTCCAAGGAAAGAAAGAATTTGTAACCTGTGCCATTCAGATATACAGGCTATTGAGCATGCTGTTTTTGTTTGCCCAGTTTTAAGGATACTACAAAGATTTGTAAAAACACCATTTAAAAAGGTATGGAGTGAGAACTGATAAGGATTTGTTGAATTATCCAATAGTGAATAAATGTGTGGAAAACTTTCTAACATTGACATTGAAATTAATTGTCTTATATACTGTAGATCTCGATGTAAGATGTAAAGCTTTAATAAAAACATGAACCAGATTTTTCTTGCCATATAAATTGGTCAACCCTGCTGCATAATTTGGTCATCTCAAAAAATTTGCTAAAATTTCAAACACGTATTTTTTTTTTTTTTTTTTTTTTTTTTTTTTTTTAGATATTTACATTTAATTTGCAGGTATTTTTCAAACTCAGACATGCAAAGTTTACACACGCCATTGCCAGGAGCAAGTGCTTTCCAGCGGTGGGAGTGGGGAGGAAACAAACCCATATTCACTTAAGTTTAAAGACGGCTTTAGAGGCAACCATGTACAATCCTAGTGTGTAGGGACAGTGCAGGACAGAAGCCAAGCGAGGCCAGGCTCACGGGCCCGATAGTGTGTGTAGACATGCATAGCATGAGGAACAGATATCGAGATCTGTCACACCGAACATACTGAAGGCAGGAGATAGGAGTTAAACACCATTTCAGTTTAATTTTGTTTCACAAAGATTAGACGGACACTCACCAATCAAACGAAAAGAATTATCAAAGCAGAACCAAGGTACTTGGTCTCCACCACATATCAAAGCAGGCTCCGGTGTGTACCGAGCAAAGAACCGAGCCAACCAACAGGCAGAAGGTAAGAGCAGGGCCCACACACACCGTTCATTTCGTTCATCAATGTATTATATTGTACAGCAACTTATGATGCAGTTTTGTGTTCTGCCACTGGATGGAGCAATCTCTCATCAACTACAAACAGGAGTGCTCTAGAGTTGAACTGAGTTGCAAAGGTAAAAAAATAAAATAAAATAAAAAATAAAAATAAAAAGACGAGGAGAACTCTGCTCCTGCGGTTCAGGAGTACCTCATCGGAATTCACCCCTGGAGGCGACGGATCCACTTACATGTGCGATTTCTTTATGGAAGGATGAAAGACGATTACAAATGTATGAATCCCGCCGGAACATGCCACATAGCGGACCCTTCCTATTGCAGTGAGGACACACTGAAAACACACCGAAACAAGCAACAACATGGGAGGGGTGGTAGGGACAGGCAGACACCAACAGGGGCAAGCAGGAGCCCTTGGCGGTCGGCAGTGCAAGCCGATTCAAAGCGCCATAGGCGCCAGAAGGACAGGCACCAAAGAAAAAAAAAAAAAGTAGCTCGCTCACAGTGAAACATATCGGCAAACGTGTAATTATCCATTTAACAGGGTCAGTCCACAAGACAGTAACAAAACAGCCCCAAGGCAGGACAAATGTAAAGCATGTACCAATGACATCAAGGGATTTTTGAAAGGCAAGCCCATGAACGAGTGAAAGTGATAGGCGTGAGATGGGCATGGTTAAAAGCCCATAATGCTTATAACAGATCGGAAGCGCTTGCACGCTCAACCTAAAAATAGGGCACAGACAATGAAGGTAAATAGAGACACGTATTGCACAGAGACAGGGCATAAGGGGCATGCGTCAGCACATCAAAGACAGACCTGTTGACTTTGTCAACAGTTGTTAAACACTCCTCTACAGACAGTAAATTTCCAGTTTTAAGGAAATGCCTATTTTTTGCATGATCACTCTCAAAGCTCTGGACTGATGCTGCTGGTTTTTCGATTCTGAGAGTGCAGTGAGGCCTGCTAACCAGAAGTCAGTGCCAGTGCTCTGACCATTAAAAGTGTATGTTTATACCCACTTGGCATAAGTTTACTTGTATGTGCCTCGTTTGTAGTACCAGGAATACACAGGGCCTGTAGGTTAACGTGTCCCCATGGGCTACAGCACTTATTGTGCCACCATGATTGTGACAATGAAAAAGAAGTCTTCCAACCTGCCACTGCAGACTGGTAGAGCACTTATTAAAATGCTAGCTAATGAGAAAGTCCTGACCTATTTTTAACATATATAAATCACCCCGACGGTAGGCCTGTTGAGGACTAAGACTTGGTGCACTATATTAAAACCAGGTCATATGTTCTTATATTTCCCAACAGTAAACAAAAAAAACAAAAAAATGTTGTTTTTACTTTGGAAAGGCTAGTAGCCCCACTGGCAAGTACAGGCCTACATGCAGACAACTCAGGTGTGCCGACTCCTGAATGGGACTACTAAAGTTGGTACTTCAAGTTATAAAACGAATCATAGCATTAAACCAGATGTGATGCCCAAGTCGAATTTAACGTAACCTTTGATTAAAAGAGAACTTTAGAAAGTTGTCATTCTATCGCCCACATTTTCCAGTGGACATCTGCAGATGCTGGTCACAAGAGCGCCTTCTGCCCTCCTGGGGAGAGGTGTAAACGACTCCCAAGAAAGGACGCAAGAGAGAACTGCTGTTGGAAGAGGTGTTACTACTCCCTGGCAGGAAACCCAAACCAGGTATGAACCCAAAAAAGCGAACTTCAAAGGGGAAGCCACATTTGAAGGGCAAATGGTGGTTACACAAGAGATGGGCTGCACTTTTGGTAGACAGGTTGGTGATGGGGACAGAGAGGGGGAAAACAGTTGCAAAACCAGTTTACCCGTGGGTGTGTAGCCCTCTGGTAACCACACGTCTAGGGTTGGCTACCAAAGTAGCACACACCGAGAGAAGGGTTCCGTCATCTTGCAACCAGGTAGAATATTGGAGTCAGGTCATGTCTGCACTAGAGTGAGAACCAAAGGACTGCCCTGCTGTTCCCTGGAACCAGCTAAGAGATGCTGCACCAAAGACTGGACTGCTCCTGCTGATCCTTAGGCTTTCAGAGAGAGAGCTGTGCTGCTCGAGGAAAGTCAGACAGAAGTGGTGAACTCCAAGAGTCTGTTTGCTGACTTTCTATTACACCGCCAGGCCACAAATGACGCCTTGGTGATTAGGCAGCCACAACTGCTTAGTTGCCACTGACCGAGCCCCTACAGTCAAATCTTGCACCGTAGTATGCTGGACTCAGGAGAGTCATCAAAGTGCAGTTTGGTTACCCAAGACAGACACTAGTCGCAGCTAAAGGGAACTGCTGATTCTGCTGGGACTGACCAGAAGGCCGGTGGCAACAGTTTTTAAGCTGGACTTCGAGTGTCATTGACTTCTGAGGCCAAAGTCTCCCGACTGTGTTCATGGATAAAGCGGTAAGACCAGGAAGAACCCTGCTAACCAGATAGGCATCCTCAGGAACTTCAGCATCATGCATAAAGACCACTCCACTGAGGTCTATGACAGTCTGCCCAACGAGCTTTGAACTGGACTGGAGACTGCTTTGGCTGCAAGATAACATACTGTGTATTTGCAAAGCACTTATTCACCCAGAAGGATATCTTGGTGCTGAATAACAGATGTTTATTGTTCCCCAACTCAATGGTACTCATTTTATCTACCTCAGAAGGATGAAAGGCTGAGTGTATCCACTGAGATTTGAACCTTCTGGTCCGCATCGGCTGCCCTCCCCAGCTCCTGTGGCTGCTGCTGCTGCCTGGGACAAACTGACAGCCTCCCGACTTTCAGCTCGAGGCCCTCCTCCACCTGCAGGCTCATCCCTGCGCCTCATCCCTGGTGGTCTAGTGGCCATCACAAGTAAGTATTTTCTCTCAGTCTTTCTTTCACTCTTGCTTTTTCTGTCTTTTTCCACTAGTTTCTCCGTTTCTATCCTTTCCTCTGCCCCCCTCCCACGCAGCACTGCCCCCGCAAAGCACCTTTTCCGCCCTCCCAGCTGACCCCTCCCCTTTCAAATGGCAGCCGCAGCACAGCCACCAGCGGGGCTCCAAAGGCAAGCCCGTCAGCGCCCATCCTTGCCCGGACTGCACCAGGAACCCTGGATCTCCATTAAACCACCCCCTGGCCAGCCTCCGTTACGATGCCGAGACCGTCCTCTGCCTCAACAATGGATGTCTCAGCAACTGCTGCACCATCTCCCCCAAGGACACCCATGGAACTTTCACCTGCAGGAACTGCAACTTCAGCGCCAGCCTCAACAACCTGAAGGTACTCTCCACACAGAGAAAGACCAATATCCACCACAATCCCATCAACTGCCAGCTCCTGAACACCTGCTCCCTCCATAAACATGCCACTGAACTCTGGGATTTGATCAACACCGCCCGACCGGACATCGCTTTCCTTACTGAGACGTGAACCAACCCCACCTCTGGATCAAACAGTGGCATCACTATTCCCGAAGGATACAGCATACTAAGGTGGGACCGGCCCTCCCGCCAGGGCGGTGGCCTCACCATTGTACACTAGTCCTCACTACGTGTCAAGGCCATCCCAGAAGAATAATGCACCACCATAGAACACCTTCACTTCCTGGGCCACTCCAACCACTACTCCTCCATCTGGGGCACCCTGGTGGACAGGCCAACCGGCCCCCACCCAGCATTCATAAACGATGTTGTAGACACCGCTATCCCCCCCAGGCCCTGGCGTTAGATGACTACCGCCTCCTCAGCGACCCGAATTTCCAGCTCAAGGACCGTGCCCACCCAAACAGCACACCATTCTACTCTACAGCTTCACCACCCTCTGCCTCAGACATCTGGTCTCCGAACCCACACACATCGCAGGACACATACTGGACCCCATCTTCACCTAAAGCAACCGGATCACCATCGAGACCATCTCCACCCCAGACGGGCCCGACCAACGATGTATACACTTCACAATCACCGCACCCAGCAGCCGCACCTGCACCCCCATAACCCCTCCACAGGAAATGGGACGAAATCACCAATGAGCAACTCACCTCATATCTCGTCAAATCCCTCCCTCCTATGACGCAAACACAGCAGCAATCTCAACGCATGAATCACCGAATGCACCGACAGTCTAGCCCCCCCCCGCCCCCCCCTGGCTGACATCAGCCAAACGCGTACCTAAGAAAGCCAGCTGGTTCACCACCGAACTCCTAGAATCAAAGCGTACCTGCAAACTTTTAGAGAAAAAAAATGGAGGAACAGCCAAACCAGCGAAGACCTCACCTCCCTCAGAGCTGCAACTGCCACTCACCGCCGAAACATCAAGAACGCAAGGAAGCACTCCAGGATCGCATCGACTCCTCCACACACACAACTGTAAGGAACTCTTCTCAGTCATCAACGAGTTCACAAATCCTCCCTCCGAAGCCACCCGCATCCCCCGTCACATGACCTCTGAGGCAAACTCGCCACCTTTTTCCACTGCAAGATCCAGGACATCTACAACAGCTTCCTCCCGGAAAATCCTGGCACCGGAACCTGCGACTGACCGACCCACCCAGACCATCCACAGCTCGTCCACGCTCACCACAGAGGAAACAGTCAGCATCATGAACAGCACCCACTCCATAGACCCCCACGGACCTCTGCCCACACCACAGAAACATCAGAGCCAGCACATCCATCGCCCCAGAGGCCCGAAACACAATGAACTGCACCATGAACACTGGCACCTTCCCCGAGGACTGGAAACACGCTGAAATACGCCCTCTCCTGAAGAAACCTTTGGCCGACCCATCAGAACTAAAGAATTTCCGTCCCATCTCGCTGGTACCCTACCCTGTCAAAGTACTGGAGAAAAGCAATCAACGCACAAACTATGGAATTTCATCGAGGCCAACAACTCCCTGGACAGCTCCCAGTCTGGTATCCGCAGCAATCAAAGCACGGAGACAGCCCTCCTGGCAGCCACTGATGACATCGGATTACTCCTAGATCGCGGCCACACCGCAGCGCTCATACTAGTCGACCTCTCAGCAGCCTTCGTCATGATCTTCCACAGCACTCTGCGCACCTGACTCCTCGACATAGGAATCGGCGGAAGAGCCCTAGAATGGATCCACTCCTTCTCTGGGAAGACGCAGAGGGTCAGACTCCCGCCCTACACATCCAGACCCACAGAACTGCGGAGTCCCCCAAGGATCCTCCCTGAGTCCAACACTATTCAACGTATACATGGCCACTCTCACAGCCATAGTCGGAAGCCACGGTATGAACATTGTGTCATAAGCCGATGACACACAACTCATCCTTTCCCTCACCAAAGACCCTGATACGGCCAAAAGGAACTCCGGAATGGAAGCCGTCGCCCCATCAATGAAAGAAAGCTGCCTCAAGCTCAACTCCGACAAGACTGAGCTCTTCATCTTCGGAAACGCCACCTCAGCTTGGGGTGACTCCTGGCGGCCCACATCCCTCAACACCCCCGCCCCCTCCCAAACGAAAGAGCACGCCCGCAACCTAGGCATCATCCTCGACTCCTCCCTATCCATGAATCGCCAGGTAAACTCAGTTGCCTTCTCCTGCTGGCACACACAACATTAACTTCGGAAGATCTTCAGATGGATCCCAGCAGACTGCTACAGGACAGTCACCCACGCTTCAGTCACTAGCAAGCTTGACTATGGTAACTCCCTCTACGCCAGTACCTCGACTAGAAACATCAAAAAACAACTCACCCAGAACACCGCCACCAGACTCATCCTGGACCTCCCATGCCAAGAACATATCTCCCAACACCTGAGGACCCGCCACTGGCTCCCGGTCAAGAAACGAATCACCTTCAAACTACTCACCCACACGTACAACGCCATACCCAACGAAGGACCAGCCTACCTGAACCAACCTCCTTCCACACCCCGCCAGATCCCTCCACTCTGCCAAGCTGGCCCTGGCCACCATCCCCAGCATTCGTAACCACCACCACAGAGGACGATCACTCACCTACATTGCAGCAAAGAGCTGGAATAACCTTCCCCTGCACCTCAGAGAAAGCCCACCGCTCACCACCTTCAGAAAGAATCTCAAGATGTGGCTCTTTGAATGAAGCCCCCCCCCCTGCGCCTTGAGACCCTCACGGGTGAGTAGTAGCGCTTTACAAAAACTGATTGATTGAACCTGTGACCAGGAGGTCGAACACAGGCCCAAACGGTGGACACATCAATCCACTAAGCAACCAGACCCGGCTGTCCTGCTAAGTCTCACTGGCCCATGTGACTTGCTCCATACCGGAGTTGGTCACCCAAACTAGTTCGGAGTACCCAAACAGAACTTTATAAAAAGTTCAAAGCTTTCAAAGTAACCGTTTTACTTGCCAATGTTTGTTTGCATCTTGAGTGAAAAGCAATGATTTACAGTTTGGTTAATAATTTATGTCGAACTGGTCATAAAAATAAGATCTATTTTAATTGGTGTTGGATTTCCTTTGTGTCTCGTTACTTTCATATTCAATTTTTTTAGGAACTTCTAAATGCTTTACATTTGTTTTGTTGTTGAAGCCTGGCTGCCCAAAGCCACAGCTACACAGCCTTGAGCTAAGGGTTTTTTAAACGGGCCTGTCTGAACCCAAGACGGATTAGTACGTTTATTACACTGTGAGGTCGCACAACCACACCATATAATAAACCCCTTACCTCACATCAATCCTATAGAGTCTCAGGATATATTGGTCTCAATTAATAAATGTCTGTTCAGGAAGACGGCTGGGTGAAAGTACTTCCTCTTAGTGCACATATCATTGCTTTCCACTACAACTACATTTGAATCCATTACTCTTTTACATTCGAAATTCTCGATATTTCTGAAAATAAGTCCTAGAAACTGGACTGTTGCTTTAGGAGCTGAGGAACAAAGGACAGAGACTTCGAGTGCATGCCACAATACCTCTGCATTGTCAGACATTCAGTTCAGCTCTAGTCCTGCCAGTGGTGATATAGGAATGAAGGGGAAATGTTCTCTCATAACCACCTCATTGTCAAAAATAAAGGATAAATAAATGCGCATTCTGCTATTATTGCAATATATAACACTGGGCTTTCACTCCTGTGAAAGATGGGTACGGGGGGTATCTATCTACAAGCTGCAGCATTTCCTGTGCCAGACACTGAAGGAAGTCTAAACCATTATTTCTTAAGCCACTCTGTGTCATCTAGCCATGCCTCCCCAGACACACTGTAGAAGGGACTGTTTCAATCTATTTCAGAAAAAAACAAGCGAATATCGGAGTGCTAGAAGTCCCAAGAAAGAGAATGGCACAAAAAACCTCATGTCAATGCTTTCAAACACCTTAGAATGGGCCTGCAACAAGCACATCCTAAGGAGGTTCAACTCTAATGACAGCATCAGTGAATTTTATATCATAATTTGTAAAAAAAAACAAACAAACAAAAAAAAAATCCATTTATGAAATCTTATATTACTTCATGCACCCCTGCTAGCTCATAAAAACTACCAAAACATGCTCTAGGAAGATCTAAAAAGCCAAACTTCTGTTTTTGAGACGCAGTGTGAGGTTCAGGAGCGTTTTCTCTTTCCCACCAGTCTAAGCTTTTACTACTTCGGTCTACTTGAAAGGAATTAAAATCATTGGATTGCCCATCACGTAGAATGCAGAGCTCAAGATTTCCTTAGTATTTATGTCAGAAGCGCACTTTGTGGTCTGACTCCGCATTCGCCTGGTGGTCCACAGAGATGACGACCGTGTACCAGTTTAACTAACCAGACAATACGTACGGTTTCTAATGGAATACCAATGTCACTAGAGGTTGGTCGAAATTACACCTTCTTAAAGCAATATGTCACAAAAAATTTTTTAGAAAGACACTTGATAGCTGTCATTTTTATGAGATAATAATACAGTAAATTAACACTTATCAATATCTAACATTCTAACCACAATCTGTTTTCTAGATTAAATGGCAGCAAAGTTGAGTACACTGAAAGTGCTGTTAGAATTTGCAAGGCTGTCTATTTTATCTAAAGTGGTGAAAGTCATTGGATGGGACGTGTATAATAATATCGTCAGGGGAATGAACATCACCACAATATGGCGGAATGCAGGTATTCTCCCCTGCATGTCCCTTATTAATAATCCCTCAATAGAGGGTAAAGAATTTACAGTACATGGTAAACGTAGTTATCGCAGGAGCTGGTATTTATCAGGTGCAGTAAATAGCTCCAATTAGGAATTGGATTTGCGTGAGGGAACTTTTTTTAATTACATGTAATATGTGTTTGTAGCATCGAAATTACACAAGTATCAGACTTTTCTCAATCTATTTCGCCAAATTTGACCTGTCACAATCTGTCGGGAATTGGGTTCGGAGGAGGTGAAATGTTTAGTCAGAAAACTCCAAACTCGAGAAAGAATCAAAATTTCCCTCTCCATTCATATTCGTGGCATAAGTCTTTTCTAATTTATAAAACAGCCCAAATAAAATCGAAGGTTGCGTAAGCGTACCTTCCCCGTTATGCGAGTAACAAAAGTCACAGACAAACCTTGAAGTCAACATTCTATCCTTCTAACAGATCCCTGATAAAGTATATATACTTCAACCTTCGTATACGGCAGGCAGGAGTTTACTTATAACAATCATAATGCCCTAAAGTTCATCACAGATGCTTCCAATTCCCCATTACAACTGGCCTATATTATTTCAAAAACAAATGGTGCTGTGTGATTTGTAGCACTTTTCCATAGCTTTAAAATTCAACAAATACTAAATAAGCAAACAACATTCTCGAAGATGCACACAAACTTTGATTTTGAGAATGTTAAGCATTAGAAGCTTGGGAGCATTCGTATTGGGACTTCGCTGACCATACATAGCTGGTGGGCGCACCCATAATATGCGTGTGACCTTCATCCATCCCTCACAATTTGAGCCAGCGTCACTTTCTGTTCTGAGACTTCTAATTTTGCATTTTAAGACTCAGGTACGAATCTGCAACATCCAAAAGCCAAAGTATTGTTTTCTAAAAGTAACAAGCATTAGCAAAGCCAATAGATCTCGCCTCTGGGACCTACTAGCTCTGCCAGCGGTTTTAGGGATATTCCTAACACTGTGCAGCGTTGCTTGAAAAGAGAACAAAAATGCAAGTTTGTGGATGCAACATTTTGAAAGTGTGCAAGTTTGGTGCGCGCACATGCTTCAAATTAGACTAGTAAACGAAAATAAAAAAATAAAAAAAAGGTACGGCGGGGGGGGGGGATCGAAGGGTTGGAATTACAGATTGTGGAGGTGGCGAAGCCACAAGAGGGGGGGAGAAGCACCACAGGGTTGCACCGGGTGCAGGTGTGGAGGAATTAACGCAGAGGACGTGGGGGTCGGAAACAAATAGAAGTCATTGGGCAGAGGAAGTAAATGGGGAGGGGAGAGAGCGATGTGGAACTGGGTGGGGTTGGGGGAGAGAATCAGACAGGCGAAAAAGCAATGCTGAGAAGCACATGAGGGCAGGCGCACCACGGAAGTGTGGTGGGGAGAAGTACAAGGGCAGATAAAAGGCGACACCAGCGGGAATATGGATGGAAAATACAAGTACTCTTGTGGGGGTACTTAAACAAAAAGAATCAAGCACTGTAAAGCCAATAGGTCTCACCTACGAGACAAGAGCTATTAGTTTCATAAATGTTTAGACATGTTGAATGGCACCGGCGCTGCCCTAACACATGGCTTACAAAAAGTAAGTATTCGCAAAGCCAAATGGTCTTATCCAAGAGAGCTACTGACTTTCTCAATATTTTTAGCCATGTTGTACCAGCACAACAGCTGCTGTGCAGCATGGCTGAATTTTTTTTTTTTTTTTAAGGGGGGGGGGGAAGCTGTACTGGCTCAATCATTATCTTTTTTTGTTTTAACTTTTAGTCATGCTCTACAACATGGCCAAAGACAAAGAAAAACAAAAGTTATATTTTAAGGTGTCACATATGACTAGGGCCCTCAGTAGTTATTGTTGTACATTTATTGTCTAGGTAACCAGATAAGGGGTCAACTAACACAAAAATACAGTATTAGAACAGAAATTAGATGTGCTTTTAAAATGCAGTCATGTACTGTGACATGTATGCTCTCTGGAGAGGTTTACTTACACTAACACAACCACAAAATGTGAAACTCCCATAAGCCTTGCAACCACCCTTGCACTTTAGAAAGAAACCTAAATTATCTCGAACTTAGAAATAAGGAAAATGCCATAATTTCCAAAACTTCCATGTTAGAGCTTTCTATTATAGCCATTTCTCCAAAGACATACCATCAAGGTCAAAGACGATCAGTTCGCACCATTTTCAATTGACAACAATAACAGAATACATAATAGGACAACTGCACTATGAAAGCTGAAAGTAACAACAGTATTCAAAATGCAAACATACATTTACATATTAGACTGTTTTGAAATAAGCATGCATACTTCAACAACTCTCGTGAATAATAAAGGTAAGAGAGTATGGATGGTGCAGAGGACAGGAATCTTAGTTGTCACCAGCGAATAAACAGATTTGTAACCCATAACAGGGCAGTTGGTAGGTACTTACCCCCCACTTTTTCGCTTCGGCATTTAAGGCAGATACCCAGGCAGCTAGCCACTGGCTCTTCCAGGTGTTGAGGGAGAGCACCCATGTGAGTAGAGAATCCGTCTCGTGCAGCAGATCCGTGGACTGAACACTGCCCCGTGGCCTCCACAAAATGCCCAGAGCATACTGCACCAGATACACGATCAAAGTGACCAAGGCTGCCACAAATAGTGACACCAGCACAAACCACTGGACCTCGCCCACCCAAGACATGGCGAAGCATAACAGTCTCCTGCCCTCCTTCCTCTTCAAGCCAAGTTGCGGAGCATTTCTCTTTGCTGATAGTCAAAATAGAGGTGGTAAAAACGGATTCATTTACACGAAGGGTCAACGCCTGTAAAACGAGTTTTCCATTGCTGACATCATTAGAAATAAAATAAGCGAAATACCCAGGTGGGTGGGGTCAGCTAAGAAAAACATTCCACCCCATCAGCGTTTTAAACAATAACACAATATAATGTAAAAAATGAAAACAATGCGAGCTTCCGCTAGGTCGGAGAAGTCGATGCATGAAACAGGAACTTGTTTATATTTTAAAGTCTCTTGAGGAGTAGGCACTCCTTTCCGTGCTTAAGGGGGGCTGTTATCAGGAGAGGTGCGTGGAAGCACAGCCGGGTATCACCCCCGCCCCCTGCATGGGGAGCAGTTTGGAGAAGTCCCGGGAAGTAAAACTCATCAGCACATACAGGGTTTGTGAAGATCCAGCAGTAGTGTGCCAAGACTCAGTCAGGCTGAGGAAGTGCCGGGCTTCATATCCTCTGGAAGGGGAGTCCCGCTGCTCCCGCACTCTCTCTCCCCACCTTGGTGTCTGGATCCCGGCAGAGCTGCTCCCTCCGTGCTCGGCGCCCTAGAGGCTCATCGGTGAGACATCCACTGGATCCAAGCGATGGACGGCAGGAACATCCAGGCCACCTTCTGCTGAAACTCGCTGGCGCCGCTAGACTCTCGGGCTCTTAAAGGCGCAGCACCCTGCCAAAGAGAGGGGGCGGAGCGGGTGAGTAGGACAGCATAGCGCCTCAATCATGGCATACCTGAGCACAGCATAGGCGCTGCAGAGGCATTCTCGCGGTCTACAGGAGCGACCTCTGCCCACACATTTTACAATCAGATTATCTCTACCACTGCTCCACCGGAAACTGCAGCTCACTCAGGTTATATAGTGTGGGAAACATAGTTTCAAATCAAAGGTATAATAAGCACAGAAATCTTTTCCCTCTCGTAATTTGCTCACAGGTACGGTATCATCCAACTGTATAATTAGCTTGATTATTCAGTAAGATAATGAAGGTACAATGAAATAATAAATGGTAAATCTACAAATGAATTCCTCTACTGCGTTTATTAAAAAAAAGTTATATACAAAGGTAAATATTAACCAGTCATCACTTGTGAAATCCCATACTTACAAGAAATAACTGGGAAGAAGACGAGTATTAAGCGTATTTAAGATTAACGGTAAGTAATAAGGCTATTTGCTTTACCTACGGGGAGAAATAAAATTTAAATTCAATGTACGTTTTAATTTTAAAAACATAACTAGCTTCACATGGACTGCAGCACCATCAGGAAGTAGATAAACGCCACACCTAGCTCACGCCTGTGGAGCACTTGAACCCATTCCAGCACAACTCAATGCAGACTCCAGCAGTGGAACATGAACAGACCACGTTCACCTGCCCCGCTTCCATTACAATGCACTTTACAAAAAACACCGCACAAGCACTGTCTTCTGTAGCATCCTCTTACCTGTGAGGCGTACGTGAGTCAGCAGGCGTGTCTGGGGCCAATCAAAGGTTAGCGTGCATCTGTAGAGCTAGAAAGGGGACGACTTACATGCTCTCTTCCATCCCTATGAGAATTTTAGTCTACGCCCCGCATCACACGACTATTTCAGCCATCTTGAAAATTTAGATTCCGTATTCACCATAACGTAACTGTCCAAGTAAAATACTTGTGATTTTAAACTGACTGGTCACAATTATGAAAATGTATGTAAAAGTTATATTTTAAATGTATTAATTATATTATTTACAGTGTGTAATAAACACGTTCTGTAACATACTTTTTAACAATTCAGTGTCTTTAATCTTCAAGAACAGTACTGTGAACCTCTGTTCTATTTGGTCTAACTGTTGCCGGAAAAACAGTTTCCTTGATTACAAGGCTTAATTAAAAATAAATTGCCGCGGTTTCTCGAGCATGAAATCATTGTACCGTCAGGCGAGTGCTGTCTTCCTTTAATTGTGTGTTTTGCTGTGCAGCCATCTTGAGACAGTACATCTCAAATTGAAGACAATATTGAAACATACTATTTCCCATTTTTTTTTTTTAAAACAGCACATACTGTGGTAGTTTTAAAGGTACTCTATAAGTGTGCCTTTAAAACTAAACCTTTTACAATACAGCAATCATGTTTTCTACATTGTAATATGGCAAGTAGTAAAAGCCCATTCTTGATCCTGCAATCTGCCCTAGAATAAAGAGATGCTGTACTGGCCCGCATAGAGGGACTTTCCATGTTTAAGAGGAAAGAGCAAGCCTATCGATGTTCTCTTGAGGAAGTGATCCTCTTGGTAGCTATTAAACCCAAGTAGTTAGACTCAACATAACTGCCCTCAAAACATCCCAGCATAGAAAGTGTTAAGGACCTGCAAAGAGTATTCCAGGACCGTGAGTGTGGTCAAGGAAGTAGTCAGAAAATTAAAACACCCCCTACTTTGAATCAAACTTCTTATGGCACCAAGCAAGAAAGCAAGTCATCGCAAGCCTCCCCAGAAGTGCTGTCTTGTCTCTTCAACCCAAGCATCTATCCGTTCATCCTTTCATCCTTCCACCCACCCGCTTTCAGATGTACGTCTTAAGATGGCGCACAAGCAAGGACACCTCAGACAAGACCACTTTCAAGACCTCTCTCAACCTATACCACCACCTACTGAGAGAGACAAAGAATAAAGCCCTAGCTGACCACATCGAGTCCAGTTCCAACCATAGCAAAGAGCTCTTCAACATCATTAGAGATTTTGCCAACCCCACAGTCACAGAAAACAGCATCACACCCTCTCAGGAACTATGTGGCAGACTCACTAACCTTTTTCACAGAGAGATCACCACCATCTAAAAGAACTTTTAATCCCAGCCCAAGCCCACGGACTTCTTTCATCGTCGTACACTCACCAAAATCAACATGGACTACTGACTTACCTGATAGGACCAGCTCACCTCTTAGGGCACCACCACCATTATGAACTCCGTTCACTCAGGAGCCCACACGGATCCCTGGCGGCACCACATTTTCAACCTCAGAAGCCGCAGGATCAGCAGCGAGCTCAACAACCTCTCCAGAAGACTGGAGACATGCAGAAGTTAAACCACTTCTCAAGAAACCACCTGCCGACCTGAGCAAACTCAAAAACTATGGCCCAACTCTCTTCTCCCTTCCCATGCCAAAGTTCTGAAAAAAGCCATCAACTGACAACTCACAAAATATCTGGAGCAGAACCTTCTCCTAGACACCTCCCAATATGGATTCCACGCCAGCCACAGCACCAAGACTGCCTTGATTGCAGCCACCAGTGAAATCAGAGCTCTCCTCAATCAGGGAGAAACAGCAGCCCTGATCCTCATCGACCTCTCAGCAGCCTTTGACATCATATCTTATTACACTCTGATCAGAAGACTGCACCACATCAATATCCAAGGAACCACCCTCAAGTGGATCACCTCCTCCCTCATCAGAAGAACACAGAAGGCCTGCCTACCTCCATTCACCTCAGAACCTAAGGACATTATCTGCAATGTCCTTCAAGGATCCTCGTTCAACTCCACCCTCTTGAACACCTACATGACCTCCTTGGCCAACATTGTCAGATCTTAGGGACTAAACATCATATCCTACTCAGACGACAGCCAGTTGATCCTCTCGCTCTCAGAAGATCCCATCAACACAGGAACCATCTTCCACAGGTGCATGACAAGTGTTGCCACCTCATTGAAGGACAACTGCCTGAAGCTCAACACGGAGAAAACGGAAGTGGTGATTTCACCCAAACCGACAGACCACACCAGAAACCTCTGCATAATCCTGGACAGAAAACTGATCATGAAGTCCCAGACCAACTCAGTCACCTCTGCATGCTTTTGCACACTTTGCACGTTATGAAGAGTCTTCAAATGGCGACCCCTGAACATCAGATGTACAGTCATTCAGGTCCTAATCAACCACCAATTAGACTACAGAAGCACACTCTACGTTGGGATCACTACACACCATCTGCTGTGACTCCAGAACATACAGAACTCTGCTGCCAGACTCATCCTCAACCTCCTCAGACAGACCCACATCACCCCCACCTCAGAAAACTCCACTGGCTCCCCATACTGATGCCAATTCAAGCTGATGATCCATACCTACAAAGCACTGCACACTCAAGGAGTAGCCTACATCAACCGTCGCCTGAACTTCCACCACTCTACCAGACAACTAGGCTCCATCTCCCTCTCACTTGCCCAACACCCAATGCATCCACCAAAGCAACAGTGGAGGACACTCCATCTCCTACCACTCTACTGGAATTCTGAAGAGCACTCAAGACCTGGCTGTTCAAATGAATCACCTGAACCATCATGACTCTCAAGCACCTGGATACCCTCTCAGGTGATTAGACATAATGATAAGTCGTGGTGATAAATCCACTTGATTATCAGTCAGTCTTTCACCATTCCATCTGTCCATCCATCCATCTCTGTACCTATCCATCTGCCTCCAAACCTATGCATAAAACCCATCCAGCTGTCCATCCATCCTTTCATTCTTCCATCCCTCAATCCACCCTTTCACTCATCCATCCATCTTCCCACTGATCCATCCATACATCCTTTCACTCCATCCATCCACCCTTCCATCCTTTCACTCTTCTATACCTCCACTCACCCTTTCACTCATTTATCCATCCTTTCACTCCATCCATCCTTCCACTCATACATCCATCTTTTCACTCACACATCCATCAATCCATTCACCCTCCCTTTCATTCATTCATCCATCCATTCTTTCACTCATTCAGCCATCCATTCATCCCCCCTTTCACTCATTCGACTTTCTCTCATCCATCTTTACACCCATCCTTTCATTCATCCATCCATTATTTCACTCATTCACCCTTTCACTCCGTCCATCCTTTCACCCATTCACTCTATCCATCTGTCTATCCTCCCTTTCACTCATCCACCCATTCATCCTTTAACTCATCCAGCCATCTACACTTTCATTCATCTACCCACCCTTTCACACGGTCCATCCATCTGTCCATCCTGCATTATACTCATCCATCCTTACATCCATCCTTTTGCTCATACATCCACCCCCCACCCAATCTACCCTTTCACTCACCTTAATCCATCCTTTCACTCACACATCCATACACCCATCCCATCACTTAGCCACCCATCCGCCCTCCCTTTGTTTCATGTTAAATATGAGCCTTTATCTGCCGAGTTGCAGACAAAAGATGGCCATCAAGAACCCCACCACAGCTGTAGCTTCTGAAGCAGGGGTTCACGACACACCTGAGCGTAGTGAGCCTCAACTATTTTCAGCCAGCAGTTAAAATACTCAAAAAAGTATGTGAAGTCTGAAAATGAATAAAGGGATGGTGTCAGTGAAAGTGTGGGCAGGGTATCAGATCTGCCTAAAAAGAACAAAATATTCTGTAACTATTTTGTTGGCCTTTCACTTTCAGGTAACTGCATATAAAATATCATAAAAACACCTCTAATGAAAAAAAAGCATTGGCAAAGTGACAAGAACTCTCACCTTCAAAGATGTTAACCCACCGTTTGTCTTTATCAGTGCCATTCCACATCAGCAAAAATAAAAAAATAAGTTGAAAAAAGGTTGTTTGCGGATGGAAATAACAAGGCAAAAAACAAAGTGCAATGATCTATACACCCGCAAGCATTATGATGCATGCGTACATATCCACCATGATGCTAAGGCGGGCCAGGCATGATGATGTATGCAGGCGTCCACATGCATAATGATGTTGCAGGCAATTGATCTTTTTTCCAAGGTAGTAAGGGTAAAGCAACAGACAAGCTGGGGGGAGTGAGTAACGTAGCACGTACACGAGTAGGAATGTTAGGGGAAAGCTGCAGACAAGGTGAGAGCAAGAAACAAATGTAGTCTCTCGGCTTGATGAAAACAAAAAAAGTAGTTTTCTGGTGGATCAGGATCCAAGTCATCCAGTCAAAAGGATGGTAAAGAAGCTATGCTCCACATGAGAGACAAACACAAGAAGTGGAATGAAAGCCATCGAATATGAACAAGCCAATGAGTTTGACAAAAAAGCAAACCAATGGTAAGCAATTGGCAGACCCAAAGCCCAGTGTAAGTATTATTTTTTATCCACAGCACATATAGCCACTGACACTATGAGGCAAGGGAGGACCAAATTATGTGGCTGGGTTGGCTAAATGATGTGATAAAAAAGGCCAAATTATGCAGCATAATACAGCACATTTTGAACAGAATTACTTTATAATTTTGTCATTTTTGCACACGTTTCACTTGTCTAGTATCAGTTTAAAACCCAAGTACAGTAATCAGCAATTGTAAGGTGACCAGTTAACATTTGCAGAGGGTCTTGCACTGTGCAGTAACAGGCGTGGCAGGTTTTTTTTTTTTTAGCAACTTCTGTTCCGTTTGAAATACAAACGTTGCTACAAATTCTGCAGCAAATCAGCAAATACATAACTATGAGTGAAATGCTGCAAAACAGCAGAATTCAAGTGGTCGTGATAACAGATCTTTCACAACAGACAATGCAAAGCTTGCTGAAGGTGAACCCAAAAAATGGAGCAATGTTTCCATCAAGAAAACAGTATTTTCATTTTTACTTATTACTTCTTTTCAATTTCTAAACATGAAAAATATAGGCATATACAAATTGCGTCTATTCATGCAACAGCAAATGTATACACAACCGATTCTCCTAAAAATAACTTGAGCCCTAGACACTTCCCCCTTTATCTGAGCAACCACTTGAGGTGTAGGTGATGGAGGGTGTCCAAAGTAAGTATAGGAGGGATGTGTTCATGCCACATTTTTGGAAAAACCACTGATGCAAATGTGTTCTAGTTAGATTTAGAGCATTAAAACGTATCTTATGCATACCATTGTAATGAATAACACATCTGGTTGAACGTGTTCTTTACAAACTCACATTATGTTATGTGAGTATTCTAAAAAATCTAACATGGAAACAGCATTACTAGGCCTATGTTGGACATGTGACGATTTTAAAAATCTTTTTAAACCTTTGGCTAGACAACATACATACAAAATATTGGAGTAGTTACAGGTAACCAGTAAAAGGCCACTAAAGTTCCAGTAGCATAACCTGCCTTCTACAGCCAACTCCAATGCAGTCTGATCATATTTCATAATGTTATAATAACAATAATATGTCATAAAGACAATAATAGTGAGGGCGGCAGAGCTTGGGAGGGGGTGGGATAGGCCTCAAGCAAGATGTGGCATTCCCATAACTCTCCTTCAATTATTGTAAGGGGAGCCATTTACTTCTATGACCTACTGTTGCATGCTGCAATGTAATGTAACCACATTCATTCTTTACATATCCATCCTCTATTCTTATTGCACCCTTTTTCTTTTCCCTTCACCTGTACTGGTTTTGCCTGTTTCATGCATAGAACACGGGCAGGGCACAAGTCATTAAAAAATGAAGTGGGGGACTAACCAAATTATGCAGTATACAAGTGACTTTATGGTGCATGTCATCACAACATAACATCACGGCATCACAGGAAGTGACATCACAACCCATGACCTCACAGGAACTGACATCGCAAGAAGTGACATCACTTCTTAACACTTCACACACGTTTTGCAGGTCTATCATGGGTACATTTGAGTGAATTATGAGATTTAACTAATTAGATTTTGTGTCTGGGTTGTGCCAAAAAAGTGACGCAACCCTGACACAAAATGTGAGACTCAATTAATATATTTTATTTTTTTTAAACTCTGACACAAATACGTTGTCAACAAGGAAAAATATAGCACTAAATCTATTCTGCAAAATTGGTTGCAAAGACTACATTTTCGAATATCTCATAGGGTTAAGATACCTGCTGTGCAGATCTTTGTATGCCCAGTAAATCCCGGGTAACAATAATAACAGTAAGATAACCTTCAAGGGTAACGCATTTGCTTGAGAGACCTCAGTTTTCTCTCGTCGCAGTTTTAAATCAAAGTAGCATAGAGGGTTAAAGTGTCTCCTGCAGAGTACATCATGCAGATGACAGATTTGTATTTTATGTAGCTAGATAATGGAGTTACTGCTATCAATACAGAGATAATGTTCTTAATCATAAATTGTACTCCTAATATAACACAGTGAGCTATAAAGGACATGTGACTCCTACACCCTGTAACCCTCACTGTTTTATGTAACACATTTTGTACATTTATTTACACATTTATAGGATGTATTGTCAATGTATTTTATGTATGTGTGATGTAAAGTGCTTTGACACCCTGCAGTGGGAAGAGTACCACGGTAAAAAATATAAAACAAAACAGTGGTACTTAAATTGTTAATTGTGTAAAGACTGGAACAGACAAACACATCTGATCTTCTTAAATTGCACGCTTACATCATATACGGGCATTGAACAATCTGAAAAGTATGCCACTCAATGAAGTGATAACAACAAGCTGTGTGCCTTTGTTTCCCTTACCTTACATTTGCATGTAGGTGGGAGGCTCAGATAGCTCCCAATCAGGATAGTGAAACAAAAGGAGGCCTAATGGCTCCTTAAATTCGGCCTTTCTTATGAGCCCAGCTGGAGTCTGAAATAAAAAAGCCTTCTTGTCGCCTGCATGTTGCTGCTCAAAAGGAAAGCAGACAACGTGCAGGCGCTGCTAAATGTGTCCCGGTGTCTGAAAATTACCCCGGGAAAAGTTCAGCATATTTTCAGTGGGGCCCACTTCCTGCAGGGTGTATGCCGTCCATAGTGTGAAAATAGAGGGTGTACCAGCGTGTACCCCAGACTTGTACCCTGAACACGGGTCAGGATAGCATGCAATGTTTGGCAGGTAGGGCATTCTTTGGTACTCAGAGCTCAGGACAGGATGTGTTAATACATTTTCCTATCAGATTCATCAACTGCATATGGAGCCTTTGTTTTTGCCTTACAACGTCGTTTCTGGTGATGATGATGGTAATCTGATGATGTTTATTTGATGATTATTTGGCCGTGGAAGCTGGTACGTTCTCCTGAGAGGTGGTGTCTTGGATTTGCTTTCCTCGCTGATTGAAACTGCCCTAAGTCGCACGGTGCCTGCGAGACGCCGTTCTGCCTGTCTTCTTCCCATCCGCTAAATATACTCCTTAGGGCAGTGGCATAATGAAACTGGAAGTGGCCCCCCTGCAAAGGACATGGAGGCCCCCCTACCAGGACTTACTCAGGCCAGGTGCTGTGCCGGCGGAGGGCGCGGAGTGGAGCTCAGAGGCTGTGGGGGCCTTTGTTACGCCACTGCCTTGGGGTGAAGACCGGGTGGGAACTTAGGAAGGATCCTGTGGAAGCATCCGAGAATGCAAGGCGGTTCAAGCCTTGTTGAGGCATCACCGCATTTTGTTACTGCATTTCTCATGCATTCCAGCATTTAGCAGCCATTTTGAATTAGGTGCACTGAGGTGAAAACAAGCAAGTCAATCTCTGTGGGAGCTGTTGATCATTTTTCAGCATAACAGTTAAAGGAAGTGTAAGAAAAAAATAAAATACTAAACGCACCACCACATTTGTCTCTTCAGAGATGTTGGTATGACTTTATTCACAATTTATTGGTAGTTTGTGAATTGTTATTGATATAATCTATAATGCAACCCTCATTTAAATTTTTTGCCAACAAAGGGAGAGCTTTCCATTCCATGGAAAAGATGGAAGGAGGAGTTTTGCACATATTTAAAGACCATTGATGGTAAAAGGATGCTGGCATAGAGAAGGAAATGTATTTTATTACATTCTCTGGGCTCTGAAGAGCAGGATGTTGTGAGGCCCTGCCCAATCTCAAGTTACCAGAAGAAGAGGATGATTTTGATGTACCTGATGAGGCTCTAATGCAATTGAATGCACATAAGCACACATTTAGAGAGATACCATTTTTATACTAGGAGAGAAAAGGATGAGGAAACTTTTGATGAGTTCCTCACAGTAGTTTGTGGAACACATGCAATTTTGGCAGTACCACCAATGAAATGATACAGGACTAACGTATGGTCAATACGAGTAATAAACGTATACTGGAAAGGTTGTGGGATCTGACCTTGGATGGGGTAGTCACTTTCGCTAAGGCAACTGAGCAGTCATGAGTTGGGTAAAGGCAAAAAAGAAAATGAAGCTTTTATCTAAAAAAAAAAAAAAGACTCCTAAAAAAATTGGCGTAAGCAGAGCAAAATAATGTGTTACAGGTGTGGAGATCCATAACATCTAGCATCCTCAAAGAGTTGCCTCGCAGTGAACAGGGAGTATAATATTTGTAGAAAAAAATGGCTATTTTGCCAAAATGTGCTGCAAAGTAAAGAAACAAGGTAAGCCACGTGTCTCTCAATTGCATGAGATGCAATAAGTTATGCAAATGACCAAATCTCAGAGGAATTCTTAACAAAAAAGCATTGTACTCATAGTACAAGAGATGGAAGGGATGATACAGGTGACGTTGTCAAACCACAGATGTGTTCCATTCAGGTTCATGAAAAAATGTTGCTTTTAATGGCTGATTCTGTTTCCCCATTTAACATTAAAACTAAATCCTAATTTGATGCACAACTTGGGAAGTAAGTGAAGCATCTGCTGCTGCCTGACATTCGAGCAGTAACATTTGATGGCCATCGCATCCAATTTCTAGGACATTTTAGCAAAATTGCCAAGTTCAAAGGAAGAACTGCAAATGTGAAGATCTATATGATCTTAAGGGGTACCAATGTTTTAGGATGGAAAGATCAAAAATCAAATTAGACCCTAGTGGTGACAATCCGGTCTTGGAGATCAAGGATATGGATATGAGGGAGCAAATTATATCAATCTTTCCTGAAGTGCTCTGAAATAAATTGGGAAATTGGAAAGGGTGTGTATATGAAATTAAACTTAAAGCTAATGCCGAACTCATAAGACAAAGAGTGAGAAGCTTCCCATTTAGTGCTGGAAGGGAGTTTCAAAACTTGCTGGATCAATTGCAACACGACAATGTCACAGTGGAAAAGGAGTCATTAACGTGGATTTCACTTATTGTTTTAGCAAAGAAAGGTGATACAAGTCTCAGACTTTGTGTGGATTTGAGGGCACTTAATGATAACATCTTAGTGGACAGACATCCCTTGCCGAAAATTAATGATCCTCTG
The DNA here is from genome assembly GCF_031143425.1 of Pleurodeles waltl. Classification (NCBI taxonomy): domain Eukaryota; kingdom Metazoa; phylum Chordata; class Amphibia; order Caudata; family Salamandridae; genus Pleurodeles; species Pleurodeles waltl. The sequence goes on from NC_090447.1 coordinate 1,441,975,135, forward strand.
GCAATTTTGAATGATGCGTCTGTTTTCTACATGTTAGACCTTCAAAAAGCATATCATCAAGTTGAACTGGCAAAAGCTTCCAAGCCTTCAACTGCATTTGTCACTCTGTTTGGCGTCTACTAGTTTAAAAGAATGCCTTTCGATCTGGCGTCTTCCGCAGTGGTGTTCCAGAGAGTGATGCTTGTAAGGTGTTTTCAGGGTGATGTTTTAGTTTTTCAGTGGTCTAACACGGAGAAAAAAGACGCATCATTCAAAATTGCCAGAAGATCATTATTTTTGGCAAAGGATGTCTGTGTCAACATCCGGACAATGCGCGCTCTACGGGCGACGTAATGCAACAAGCCAATCCTTATGTAATGTAATAATTCATGCATTGTGTGTTGATGCAGTATGTAAACCTTTTGCATTGCTGAGAATTATCCTGAAATGTCTTTAATACTGTTTGAAATGTATTGTTCATTTTCAAGGCTTTGCTGCTGGACTGCAGGGTGTGGTCCTTATTCTGAGTCCTTCTAGAATCCCTTCCTGCAGTCAGACTGGGTGTGGCACGTGGGTGGGGCTTGGGTCTATTTAAGGGACCCAGCCCAGCTCCACGTGCTTACTAGTCAGAGGTCCCGGTGCAGAGCAGCAACATTTTCCTGAGATCCTGTGCCAAAGGCCTACCTTGCCTTTTCCAGGCCCTGTCTTCATTATCTTGGTGATCCTCCAGCAGGGCGGTAAGACGGAGGTTGGGTTAGGCCCGCGACTCCGTTACCAGGCATCTTTGAGTTTTGGGCCTTCTGGGTTGATCGCGTGTGCGATCCATTTCTGGCATGTAACTCTTGCTATTCAGATCGGCAAAACGAGCGATCATAATCTTTGGCATTTAATCTTTGATGTTCGAATCGGCAGCAGTGTGGGCAATTCATTCATGGCATTTAACTCTTGCAGTTCAAATCAGCAAAACGCGTGATCGTAATTTTTGGCATTTAATCTTGAATATTCGAATCAGCAGCAGTGTGCGCAATTCATTCATGGCATTTAACTCTTGCAGTTCAGATCGGCAAAACACGCGATCATAATCTTGGGCATTTAAACCTTGATGTTCGAATCGGCAGCACGGTGTGCGATTCATTCCTGGCATTTAACTCTTGCAGTTCCGATCGGCAAAACGCGCGATCGTATTTTTGGCATTTAAACTTTTATGTTCGAATCGGCAGCAGTGTGCGCGATTCATTCATGGCATTTAACTCTTGCAGTTCAGATCGGCAAAATGCGCGACCATAATCTTGGCATTTAAACTTTGATGTTCGAATCGCCAGCAGGGAGCGCGATTCATTCCTGGCATTTAACTCTTGCAGTTCAAATCGGCAAAACGCGTGATTGTAATTTTTGGCATTTAATCTTGGATATTCGAATCGGCAGCAGTGTGCGCAATTCATTCATGACATTTAACTCTTGCAGTTCAGATCGGCAAAATGCGCGACCATAATCTTGGCACTTAAACTTTGATGTTCGAATCAGCAGCAGGGTGCGCAATTCATTCCTGGCATTTAACTCTTGCAGTTCAGATCGGCAAAACGCGCAATCGTATTTTTTGGCATTTAAACTTTGATTTTCGAATCAGCAGCAGTGTGCGCGATTCATTCCTTCATTCACTCTTGCAGTTCAGATCGGCAGAAGGCGCGATCATAATCTTGGCATTTAAACGTTGATGTGCGAATCGGCAACAGTGTGCGCGATTCCTTCATGGCATTTAACTCTTGCAGTTCAGATCGGCAGTGTGCGCGATCATTTCAAGGCATTACAAACTTGATGCACAGTTTTGTAATACAGTGATTACTGATTTCTAGTTAAATGAATCCTGACATTCTAGACAGAGTGTGATCTTGCAGTATCATTCATGAGTCTATCGCAATTCATCTATGACAACTAATGTGATCATTGATGTTGATTATAATGTGATCTTCATTCCAAGAACAAACTTGAGACAATTGAATGTTTAAAGCATAATATGATATTCTAAGAACTCTCACATGAAAGTTTGCATAATCCTTTTTTTATTTTCCAGGTATTCAGAGCTATTAATGTCTTGTTATAAAAAAGGCTCCTGATCATTCATGTTATCCGTATATAGACATTAAGAACAGAGTTTATGAAAGTCAATGTGCATACTCTTGCTATTGTGTTTTAACTCTTGCTTCCACAGGTCTCCTTCCCCGCTGTTCCCAACCTAAAACCCTTCCCCCCACTTGGCCATTCTTTAACTCTGTGCTATAACAGCTAGTAGAGTTTGGAGCTGCCAAGAGGTGGACATATTGGGAACAGGCGCAAGGCCTGAGGATCCCGTCTCTCTGACAGTCTGTCCACTAAGATGTTATCATTAAGTACCCTCAAATCCACGCAAAATCTGAGACTTCAATAATCTTTCTTTGATAAAACAATAAGTGAAATCCACCCGGATGACTCCTTTTCCACTGTGACATTGTCGCATTGCAATTGATCCAGCAACTTAGTTTTTTCTAAAGGTGAAAAGGAATAGTGCAAGATCCTGGTGGAGGTATGCAAGACACTGTCCAACAATGGTTTGGTGTTAAGTTTGGAAAAATGTAAACTGCTTGAAGCACAGGCCAACTAGCTGGGCCACACCATATCGGCCAAAGGAGTTGTTCTTAAAGAAAGTCTTGTGGATGCTATAAAGAATGCTCATGGGTCCTGATGCCAAAGACATCCTCGTGACATTTATAGGGTTATATGACTACTATGGAGGGTTTGTCCCTGATTTTGCATCAGTGGTAAAACGACTTAGGAAGTTGTTACACAAAGGATGTGAATTTCTGTGGGGACCAGAACAACAGCAAGCTCTGGATTTTGTCAAAACCCGTATAATTGATTCTCCTACTTTGTAGCCATTTTTTAATGGTGGTTAATGTGTCACCTCCACAGTTGCTAGAGCATATGGCCTCCGGGCTGTGTTAACCCAGAGATCAGGGAATTCTGAGTAGGTGGTTGCCTGTGCATCCCAGACCTTAAGTGAAACTGAACGTGGATACTCAATCATCGAACACAAACTTTTGGCTTGTGTATGAGCAAATTAATACCTTTGACATTTTGTTTGTGGAAACAAATATGTTATCCAGATAGATCATAATCCTCTCATGTCCATTTTGTTCCCAGGATAATGAGAGAAATTCAACTGGCTGCATAGCATGATTCAATTTTAAACTACAAGAATAAAACATTCACACTGTATATGTGTCAGGTCAGAAAAAACAAAGTGCAGATTGTTTATCTAGATTACCATGTCACAAAAAAGTAAAGAATGAAGGGACAAATTAAGATTATGCTGTGGTGACAGAAGTATGTGATGTGTGCATGTTCAAGGGAATAGGGATGAATGAGAAACAATGGATGACCGAGTGTGAGAATGATGGAGAATTGAAACTCATCAAAAAATACTTAAGAGAAGGATGGCCAGTGAGTAAGCATTTAGAGGGTTCTCTTCATTCTTTTTCCAAGTAACCTTAGAGTTGTCCGTTACCGTGGAGTTTGTGTTTTGCAATGACAAATGTGTGCCTCCAAAAGATCTCAATTTGTTGTTGCTTGAGTTATGACACAAAGGACACATGGGGGTGTCTGCGCTGAAGGGTCTAGCACTTAGTTTGTTTTGATGGCAAGGTCTGCATTAGAGGCTAATCGTTTGGTGCGCAACTGTGACATGTGGGGCTTCTGACAAAAACTGTAAGACACATATTCCTCCCATGCAATCCACACAGTGGCAGGAATTCATGTGGCAACAAGTGGGTTTGGACATTGTAGGCCCTTTTACATCATTACCAGGCAATCTACAATTTGCTATTGAATTGATAGATTACCATTCCATATGGACCGAGGTAATATTTGCAGAAAGGGTAACAACGAGCATGGAGCTTGAATTCTTCATGGAGGTTTTCAGTAGAGAAGGATTCCCTGAAAGGTTAGTCACCACTAACAGAGTCAATTCGTATCTGCAGAAATGTCTGAATCCTTATGCACCTACAACACAGCACATATGCACCACTTTGTATAATTATCCAATGCAATGATTTAGTAGAACATTTTAACAGATTGCTAGATGAAAGTGTTCACTTAGCCATGACAAGAGCGCTGCCTTTTGTTCTAGCAATCCAAGACAGACTATGGGCCCACAGAATCACACCACACTCTATTACAGGGTTTCTCTTTTTGTTGTAATGCAGGAAAGGCAACCCACATCATTGATTCATCCCTGATGGTTTAACTCAAAGTTTCATGTTGGGCAGCTGCTGAGTGGAGAGAATTCGGATGTGGTGAGGACCACAGTGCAGCTAACTACAGTAAGACAAAAGAGTGGTATGACAAAAAAACATAGAGTAGCATCACCTAACATATCAGTAGGAAATTGGGTCAACTGTGTGTATAAAGGCTAAAGTACATTTTCCAAACCAGTTAAAATCATTAAAGTGAGCAAAGGAAGTGTCATCACCCAAGATGGAAAATGCTGGAGTTTCAGAAGGGTTGCTAAATGTAGCGGGCATTAGCCAAATAGCCAATTCCATCATGTATGCAATGATGTGTACCTTAGCTGCTTTGATGCTAGTAATTGTTCTTCTCACGATGGTGTGATTATACGGCATGTTAGCCAGCAAGGCTACTTGCCAACAGTAAACAGTGATGATGATATATGATGTCAATGACGACAATTCTTCAGGTTCTACACAAGGCAGTGGCTCCATAGTTGATCAGGCAGAAACCACTTAGGTGGGCAGAGTGAAGTATGCACCTGGGTCCAGGAAACTATCAAGGTGGGTTCTATTTAAAAATTAAATATTGTTTGTTTTGTGTTTTTCTTTGTTAAAGAAGGAAAGTGTGTTACATGCTGCAATGTAAAATAAACACATTTATTATTTTTGAGTCCGTCCTTTATTCCCATTGTTTGTTCTCCCCCTTTATCATTTTCCCTCACCTATATTGGTTTTGCCTGTCTTGTCCTCAGAACATGTGACAGGATAACATTCAATGTTTGGCAGTGAGGGCATTCTTTGTTACTCAGAGCTTGGGACAAGATGTGTTAATACACTTTTGGCTATCAGATTCATCACCTGTATGCAGATTCTTTGTTATCGCCTTACAACACGTGCCCTGATGGTTCCTGTACCATGTAGGGAGGTGTGAGAAGCCTTCAAAAGGGGCGAATTGCCTAGATGGAGGAGCTCCGAATGATCTGGGGTCCCACACGGTTTGTGATGGGCCTCGCACCAGGCCCAACTTCAAGGGCTGGTCCATCAGAGTTGAGCACTGAAGTTTCCTCATATGCAGCAGGAGGTGTTGGTGCTGCCATCCTTGCTTGAGCCAGCAAGCTGCCTCCATGCCTCATGATTGAGCCCTCCTCGCCGATACCTTCCCAAAGAAATGGCGTGGGTGAGGTTCACCAGATTTGCACAGGCAAGCCATAACACGCTCATTATTTCGTTGCTTATTTTTATATTGTTGATTTATTTATAGTTTGGTGTGTTTTTTACTTTTTTTTTAATCTCTGTGTTTTTGCTGTTTGCACTGATCGATCCCATTTTAGCTTGGTGTGCTTTTTACTATTTAAAAAAATCTTTGTGTGTTTTCTGCTTTGCACTGATCTCTTTCTGGTCCGCCGCAGCCTTTCTGGACCGATTGACGCGGGCAAAGCTTCAGCTGCTCCACTTCCTGGTTGTCAGTGTTGGCATGGCTCCTGCCCACCATCTTGGAAGCCAGCAGCGTAGTGCTGATTTAGGGACACATAAAAGGAGGATGTAGATGTGGATGCGCAGCAGATATTCACAGCGAGCACGCTGCCCGTACCCCAAAAGGGTGCCAAAGGCAAGCTTGTCTGCACCCGTCCACGCCAGAATGTCGCTAGGAACTGAGACCCCTGCTCCTTTCCCTATCGAGGTTAGTGGACCCGTTAGAATCTGCTACTCTGCTAAAACACTTCATTGCCTTAGAGACCTGCATATATCTCCTTTAGAAAACCACTACTTAAATATCTTTCCACTGTACCTGGAAAGTCCTTTGGCTTGCCAAAAATGCAGGTTCTCCTGTGCTGGGAACACCATGAATACTATCACATTGGGAGGAAACAAAGCTAACAATACCTACCCTATGAGCAAAGATGTTTTATTAGAATCACCATCACTACTAGACCCTCTGTACCACCCCAAAGCCCCATTGGCGTCAATAACTTTCTCTGCAATGTAAGATCTTTGCCAGTGCATGCAACAGAACTCTGGGACTTAATTTCCTCCCTGTCCCCGGAGGTATGCTTTTGGACAGAAACCTGGATGAGTTTGGCCACCCTTCCGTCAGTTGCACTAGCACCCCCAGGAAATTATTGCATGCTTATACTTGACCCCGGTCGCCCATGTCGCCCTGCTGCACGACCTCAACATCATCTCCTACGCCGACGACACCCAACTGATCCTCTCCCTCACCAAGGATCCCCTCACTGCCAAATCCAACCTCCACGAAGGCATGAAGGCCGTCGCCGAATGGATGAAGAACAGCAAACTGAGTCTGAACTCGGATAAGATGGAGGTCCTCATCCTTGGCACCAACCCCTCAGCCTGTGGCGACTCTTGGTGGCCGACCGCACTGGGAGCAGCCCCGACACCCACCGACCACGCACGCAACCTGGGCGACATCCTCGACTCAACACTCTCCATGACCAAGCAAGTCAACGCCGTCTCCTCCTCCTGCTTCAACACCCTCTGCATGCTCCGCAAGATCTACAGGTGGATACCCACAGAAACAAGAAGAAAATTCACCCAGGCCCTCATCAGTAGCAGACTTGACTACGGAAACACCCTCTACGCGGGAGCCCCGGCCAAACTCCTCAAACGACTGCAAAGTATACAAAACGCCTCTGCACGCCTGATCCTCGATGTACCCCGCCACAGCCACATCACTCCCCACCTGAGAGACCTACACTGGCTCCCCGTCAACAAAAGGATAATCTTCAAGCTCCTCACCCACACACACAAGGCACTCCACAACACCGGTCCAGCCTACCGCAACAGATGACTCACCTTCTACACCCCGAACCGCCAGCTCCGCTTAGCCGACCTCGCCTTCGTCACCGTCCTTAATTACTTTGTAAACCTTTCCCCCTGCTCCCGGACTACCTCAGCTTCCCAAGACCTGTGTAATTACTTAGTGGACTTTTTTGAGGACAAAAGTAACCACATTTATCTGACATTTACCACACCTGCTGAGGTAAGAAACTATAATGCCCCCTTTCACAATGGTGCGTGTTCTTTAAAAATGTTTGCACTCTTTTCTCTCAAGCAGATTCAAAAAGCCCTAGGAGAAGCCAAATCTGTTTCTCCTTTGGATCTCTGTCCTCCACCAATTACAGCCCTACTCTCCCACCACAATGGTCCTGCATGCACTGTTTAGTTTTTTTGTGGACATGGGAAGTATTCTCTACGCTTGGAAAGCTGCACAGGTTGTACCTATACAAAATAAGGTCAACGTTGATCCTAGCAATCTAGCAAATTACCATCCTATATTGCTGCTTCTGCTACTGGGCAAGTCCTTGGAAGGTTTATTAAATTGTCAATTCTCAGCCTAACTTGAGGATAAAAAGATCCTGGACCCATCTCAATCTGGGTTCAGATCCGCTTAAAGCACTTAGACTGCCTTAGCTGTGGTTACAGACTTTATAAGACTCCCCATGGACAAAGGCAGTCCATCTATGCTGGTACTATTGGATTTATCTGTTGATTCAAAGGCTGTATTAGATTGGCATTCCTGGTACTGCCTTGCAATGGTTTCAAGATTTCCTAAAAAATATAACTCAGAATATTTCTCTGGGTAGCTTCAAGTCTCGCACTATGTTGATTGACAAGGGGGAACCACAGGGCTCTTGTCTAAGCGCCGCACTATTCAGTTCAGTTCACAATTCACAGCATTTTAGGAGTGCACAACTACCTCCAAACAGGTGTCCCGGTGCTAGCGGAAAAGCTCAAAAGACAGAAAGAGCAAGAGACTACACACCTGTAAGACAGGTATCAAACAGAAATGTTTTAAGATTAAGGGCCTCATTACGACCTTGGTGGATGGGATACTCCATCACAAACATGACGGGTATACCGCCCGCAGTTTTACAAGTTCCATAGGATATAATGGAACTTGTAACACGGCAGACAGGATATCCGTCACGTTTGTGACAGAGTATCCCATCCGCCAAGGTCGTAATCAGGCCCTAAGTCTGAAGACTGATTCCGAAAGACTGCAGCGTAAACTAAGAGGCAGTGCTTTCCACAATTTGGAGGCCAGGTATGTAAAGGATCTCCCTCCTCTTCTGGCTTTATGTTTGGGGGGGAACTTGGAGCAGCTAAAGGTTATCAGATCCCACCCTAGACTGAAAGTAAGGCTTATGTCTTCTCCTCTGATAGAGAGGGCCTGAAAACAAAAGTGTCTTAAACTGAATCCTCTTGATCACTGGGAGCCAGTGAAGATGCCCAAGGTGAGGAGACACTGTTGAGTGCAGGGGGATTTTCAAAATAAGGCGAGCAGCAGAATTCTGGATAATTTGAAGCCGTTGGATTAAGAAAACCGGCAAACCCAGATATAAACTGTTGGCATAATCCAGTTTGGATGTAACCAAGGCGTGGACAACAGTTTTTCGGGAATCAGCTGGAATGAGGTGAAGCATCCTTCTAAGTGATCTGAGAATAGCAAAACAAGTAGCAGATAGGGCTTTCGTTTGGGGCTCAAAAGTTAGAGTTTTGTCAAATTGAACCCCAAGGTTTCAGGCCATCTGAGATGGTGAGGGGCGAGACCAAATTTATATGGCCACCATAAACTAGTCTCAGGGGGTGACTTGGTGCCATAAAAAAAGGATCTCAGTTTTTTCTGAGTTCAGTTAAAGACAGCTTCCCTCCATCCATTCCACCACTGCCTTCAGGCAGGGCTTAAATTAGCTCAGAGTTGCAGGTGTACTTTCTTAGAAAGCCAAGAGGAGCTGGGTGTCATCCGCATAGGAGACTACCTGCACCCCAGGCCTCCCCCAAATTAGCCAGTGGATCGAGGTATATATCAGAAATGGTGGGGCTACTGGCAGAGCCCTGGGGGATGCCACAAACCAGAGGTTTGGAAGAAGAGGTGGAAGGTGCAAGGGTGTACTAAGCATGGCCTCCAATACCAATTGTCTCAATTCTGTCAAGTAGGGTGGCATGAGAAACAGTAGCAAAGGCCAAAGACAGGGCCAGAAGCATACCCATGACAGGAGAGGTCAGATCAAGCTTTTCCTTCACATATTCAGATACCTCAAGTAGGGCGGACTCAGTACCTTATCCTCTATGGAATCCAGATTGGGAATCATGCAGAACAAGGTAAGATTCAAGAAAATTAGACAACTGCTTGTTGACCCTTTTCTCCAAAAGTTTAGCAACAGTGGGAAGAAGAGAAATAGGTCTAAAGTTGCTTTGAACCTAAGGATCATCTCATGGCTTTTTTAGCAACAGGAGCAATAATGCATGTATCCAACAGGCTGGAACCACGCCCAATTCAAGGGAGTTCTTCAACAACATATTGAGGGTGGGATTGACGACCTCTGAGGCAAGATTTAGAACAGCCAGGGGACAGAGGTCCAAAGGGGATCCTGATTTGCACCTCGCAAAATCAGATGCTGAATCTTTTAAGGAGATGGGGTCAAACCTCGTAAGAAGAAGACCTGAATGAAAGAGATCAAGGGTACACACTTCAGGTAGAGTCAGCAGAGTGAATTGGTTGTAGAGGTTTTGAATTTTCTTGTGAAAATATGTGGAAAGATCTTGACAAAGTTGTAGTGAAGGAGAAAGAGTGTTTATTTTGTTGTGAGGTTATTTGAGCAATTATTTAGGTACATTTATTTTAGCTTGGGTCTGAGGCCTGCACCCTCTCACCTAGCCACTTGTCATTTTATTCCTCTTATTATTTTAGCAAGACTTAGGGGGTTATTCTAACTTTGGAGGAGTGTTAATCCGTCCCAAAAGTGACGGTAAAGTGACGGATATACCACCAGCCGTATTACGAGTTCCATAGGATATAATGGACTCGTAATACGGCTGGTGGTAAATCCGTCACTTTTCCGTCACTTTTGGGACGGATTAACACCTCCTCCAAAGTTAGAATAACCCCCTTAATTTTTTGTTGGTGATGTTTATTATTTTTATCAGTTGCCTTTCCATGCAGAATTTGTTATTCATTTCTCTGCATGACATTTCATCCTGTGTTCACTCCAAGGCTGCACACAATAGTTGACCGGGTATTGCTGGTCCAGAGAGTGCAATGTCCACCTTACACAGAAAACACACATTATCACATCAGGGCAGTTCTCAGAACAACAACATGTTTTATTATAAAACAACATGCTGCCCAAACTAAGTCAGAGGGGACATTTTAGCCAGTCTGCCATCTCATGCTGCACTTCTTTGCTGTTTCTGCTGAAACTCTGCGCTTCCTCTTCTTCTCTGTGGGAGGGCCCCCAGCAGTCTAACATACCAGTCCTTTACCTGTAAACACAGATATGGGGAGTGGGCTTCCTTCCTGGGACTAGATGGGTGGATTAGGGCTACCACCCTGATTTGCTGTCATGTAGAAACTTAGTAGTGTACATAGGTATATTAGATACACTATTGTGACAATATGGTGGATTGTTTTCTATGTTTCACTTTCTTGGTCACTGCTGTAATATTGTTCTGTTTCATTACCCTCATAATCACAATTCATGCCTTTCTCCATAGAACACAGTTGCTTCAATAAAACATATCGAACCAAGATTCTGCTTCTGTTTGTCTTTGCGTGTATGAGACCTGTAAAACTGAGAGAACTGAAAAGTACAATCTGTTCTATCACAACTTCCTTGAGGAGTTTAAGTGTCATGCGATAGGCTGCCACAAATCACTTTCACCTCTGGTACTGATGAGGTGCTGCTAGCTAGCCAGAAGGGTTAGGCCAACAGCTGTCACATGGTATGGGATCAGACTCAGCCCCTCTCGCTTGGTGGTGCTGCCGCCCAAAATCCAGCAGTCTCGTTCCTACAACAGGAGTCCTGTGACAATATTAGCCATGGGAGAAAGGAAACTATTAACAGTTTTAAAAAGTTCATGTGGTTTATTGTCTGCTTTGGAGAAGTTTTTCTGCACTTTCCGGATGGCAGAAGGGTAGCATTTCAGTGCATATGAATAGGTTACTTTTGTCTCATTATCATAGGCCATTCTCTATCTCTGTTCAAGTCTTTTACACTGAGATTTCTCCACCTTAAGAGCATCAAAAAACCAAGGTGCAGAAGGAGATGCTCTATTAGTAGTGCAGGTTTTTATAGGTGCAGTCGTATTCAATGCAGAAGTCAGCTAGTTATTAAAATTGACATTCTAGCCCTCCATTGCCCTTAAAAGAAGAGGACTGCAATGCCTGCATAAGAGATGCTTCAGAGATTTTAGGCCAGTGTCTAGGAGTTTTAGTTACTGGCCCATCACCAGGCGCGGGCAGGGAAGAGAATGCAGAATTGGACCAGAGAGTAGTCAGACCAAAAGAGAATAAGTGCAGGCTTGACCTTGACAGTGCAGGACTTAAAAAATAAGATAAAGAGTGTGACCTGCTCTATGAGTGCATTCCATGACTAGTTGCTCCAGGTTAAAAGCCTCTCGTGGAGTCGCCTTCTCCGCACCTTTGGTTGTAAATAGTTGAACCGAAGGCTTGTGATCAGTTCTAACTGTGAACCTTGTGCCCCACACAAATTGCTTGAAATGGTTGATACCCCACCAGCATGCCAAGGCCTCACGTTCAATCACAGAATATGTCGCTTCAGCCCCTTTCAAATTCCTTGAGGAAAACGCAACAACTTCCTCCCTGCCATCCCTTTTTTTGCAACAAAACAGCTCCTAAGCCTTTTTGGCTAGCATCAGTCATAATGATAGTGTTATCTCTGGTATCAAAAGGTTTTCGGGGAATAGCTTGGGAAATCTCTTGCTTAATGTTACTAAATTCATGGTCGCAGTCAGCATCCCACACAAATTTAATATTCTTTTTTAGTAGATTCCTCAGATAGTACGTCTTTTCTGAACAGTTGGGTACCAATCTAGCATAAAATTCTATTAAACCCATGAAGGACCTCAATTGGTCTTTATTTTCAGGGCAAACAAAATCCTGAATAGCTTTCACCAAACTCACCTTGGGTTTGATGCCATCTGCTGACAACTCAAATCCTAGGTACTTCACTGTAGATACTCTAAAACGACACTTACTTGAGCTGAGAGTTACACCCTTCAGCTTCAATACATCCAGCACCCTGCCTAATCTTTCATTATGTTCACACGTATCTTTTCCATAAACCAGAATGTCATCCTGAAATGCCATCACACCACGCGTGCCTCTGAACATGCTTTCTACTGTCCTCTGGAAGACCGCAGAAGCGGAAGCTAACCCAAATGGCATGCGTTTAAATTGGAACAACCCAAAAGGAGTGATGAAGGCGGTGTAATGTCTGGAACTTGGATGGAGATTAACCTGGTGATAAGCAGATGTCATGTCAAGCAAGGAAAACATTTTACCGCCCTTAACAGAAGATAACAGTTCTGAAATGTTGGGTAAGGAGTATTGATCGACCCAAATTTGATCATTAAGATCACGTAAATCCACACACATTCTCAACATTCCATTAGCATTGCGAGCTAAGACCACCAGCGCCACCCAATCTGAGGACTCAATAGGTTCAATTATGTCTTGTTCACACAGTTTGTCTAATTCTTTTTTTAAATCCTCCCTTAAGGTGAAAGGAACTTTTCGCACCTTGTGTACTTTCGGTTGAGCATTACTATGGATTTTGATTCTGTGCGAGAACCCCTTGAATAATCCTACTTTGCTATTAAAAATTTCAGGATAGCGTGATTCCCACTCCACACACGTTACAGATGATACAAGCATGAATTCACTTCTCGTTAAAACTTGTTCAGGGTTATTCGGGTCCAATACCAATTCCAACTTACCCTGATCAAACCACCCCAAAAGACAAGCATTATCCTTAGCTACGTATATGGTGGCTGAAGTAGTGTTATTCCTGAACCTAAGGTTAGCCTGGAACTCACCAATAACATCAATATATTTCCCACCATAACCAAGTGGCTGAATACGTGAATGGTTTAAGGTGATCCCACGACCTTTAAACAATTCATTCCACTTAGTATCACTTAAAAGAGTAAAGGGAGATCCAGAATCAGCCATCATCTGGACCTGAATTCCGTTAACCACTACCAAACAAAAAGGTCTTCTTGTACAATTGTTCGTGATATCATTATTCACTACAAATACTTCCTCCTCACTACTGTTAGAAGAAGGGGAATCATTCGTATCAACATTATTTACTGTGTAAGAGTCATATTTATCCAATTTGTAGGGTCTATCAGCTTTACACACTCTTGCAAAATGGCCTTTCTTATAACATTTGGCACAATTTTTATCAATAGCCGGACAGAACTTCTACAACATTCTAATGACCTAGTAAATTTCCTATCAGATTTTCCACTTGTAGGTTGTGGTGCAAATCCCTTGTTTTCTTTTTTAAGTCTAGTCTTAACTGCAAATACATCAGACTTCGGAGAATGGAGTTTCTTTTCAGAAATAGACATTTGTTCCATAAAGGAAGCCATACTTTCAATTCTGGTAGCAATCTCCAACTCCTTCTGCAGAGTTAAATTGGGAGTAGATAATAGAGCTTCCTGTACCTTCTTATTATTAGTTTTCTCCACAAGTTGGTCCTTGATCATTTCTTCCTCAAATTCATATAGTCACACGAAACTGCTAATAATCTCAAGGCACCAACATAGCTAGACGCGGATTCGACATCAGCTTGAACCCTTTTGTAGAATTGATGTCTCTCCAAGGTAACATTCCTGCACCTCTTGAATCTAGTATCCAGAGACTTAATTGCAGTCTCGTACTCATCTTCAATGCCATCACCTTCGCCCACTGCAGATACAACAGTCACCTTAGGAATATATTTTAAAATTTTCCGCCCCTCATTACCCAAACAATGCCTTAAAATCGCAAATTTCCTCTTGTGAGTGAAAGATTCACCCTCAAGGGCATCCAAATATGCTTCAAATGCCTCCTTCCATTGTTCCCAATCAGCATCAGGAGAAGCTGGATTTGGAACAAAAGGAGGAGGAGGAGCAATAGATTGTTGCATCTCGTAAACAAAACAATGTGACAGGACAATAGGAAAAATTAAAAGGTATTCGTACAGTAGTAATGATGTTTTGGACAATCACAGTGACAGAGATGTTATACGTATCACCGTGATACACAAGACTATAGTTAGTAAAATTAAAAATCAATGTTACTATTTTCCTCCAAAACAGGCTAATATGAAATTGAAGGTGTGCGCATCACCGTAACACGCAGATTCACAAGTTCAAGAAGGCTGTAGCATGAAAGCGCAGGACGCATTGAGTGTAACACAGTACTCATGTAGCAAAAGTGCATAGGCAACAATGATATAATGTGACACCCAAAGGGATATCACATCGGAAGAAGAAGCTGTCGTAAAACGTCTTCACGTACTCAACAGAGACGCTCAACGATAAACATGAACCGTGAAGGTGTCTCCGTTTCCTACCAGACGTCAGCAAGATCGGCGAAGCTTCCCTAGCGTGCCGTTGTCAAGACGGCACGCTCCGCTCTCAAGGAATTATTTTTGGAACTGGCGTCTCCGTCCCCTTGGAAACGCCAGCAGGAGCGGCTTGGGCTTCCTCGACGTGCCGTTGCCTGGGAGACGCTCGTCAAGTGCGAGCACGCTCCGTTCAAACGGATGCGTCACGTCTAGAAGGATTAAATTAAAAAAAATGAAAGCCAAAACGTGACCAGATCGAGCAGCCAAGCAGTAATGTCCCACGACGGTCTGAAAGTCAGAAGATGAAAATAGAAAAGCTCCGGATTCTTGCTTGAAATGAAGTTCTTCAGAAGTGTTGCAGTAAAGTAACAGCAGGTAACCCTCGTTGCCACTGAAAGGAACTGCAGGCTTCACAGTTGCAGGTAAAGAGGTTACTTCTTTATTAAGTATCTATACATGAGACAGCTCCTTGCTTCCGTCCGCCCTCCACCGATCTTCAACACCAACTCCCCACATTACACAATCCCGTACCAACATTCTACATTCTCAGGTTCTCCGCTCGTCGGTTCCACAACGTGAGGAACCAGAAGAGCGAGGAAGAACCTAAACCCAACACAAACATCTTTGTTTGGGCTTGGCTGGGACTGTTGAATTCCATTGTGGATCAGCATTGGGACATATTTTCACTTTCTACAGTGCGCTCCGATGGCGGGAGGTCCTCATATAAATCTCCTTCCATTGTAGAAATCAAGTGGAGGGATATTTTGTATATAGAAACTAAGACAACATTATTACTTTTTGGCCGGCGTCACCTTGGTCATTACGCCCTCTGCCTCTGGTGTACATCTGCCATTGCCAGGCTACCAACTTTCCCATATCTAGGACAAGGCATCCAGGAAACACCCCTTTTCTGAGGCCCATGCACATGGGGAACCAGTGATTAATTTGTGCTTGTTGTTTCCGGTGCTAAGCACCAGCACTTATTGTTGAGAGCCGGCGCTTATTTTTCTGCCTCAAGAATTTACTGCGAGCAAAAGACGCATATGGGAAAAATGGATGAAGGGAAAAACTAAAAAGCGTCACAAAGGGAGAAAGTAGAAAGCTGCAAGAGTGAACTGAAGGGGGCAGGGAGTGGCTTTATATGGATAGAAGAGGCCCGAGATGGCTTCAGGATTACGCTCCCTCTGTATTCTGTGCTTGCACCTTCAATTGCAGCAGCCGCATTTTTAAGAGGAGTTTGAGCACCGGCACATTTTAATTGACAAATTAAGCACTGGGGGAACATAGATGATAATGGCCGCAGACTCCTCCATAACATTAAAAACACTGATGAGAGAACTGAAGGACATAAAAACTTCCATATACTGCACTGTTGAGCACTAATCCACACAGACAATGCAGGAACTGAAAAACATTTGGACAGAAATGTCGACGTTTCCACCCAACCCGTGCTCTACAGATGCACGGGTCGCGGCACTAGGGGACACGATGTATGGTGCTCTCGACTGGAAAGCTACTCTCTGGAATCTCCAATGAAAGGTCACCGATCTGGAGAACCACAGCAGGCACAATAATGTCCGCTTGCTTGGATTACTGGAGAAGGAGGACATTGAGGATATGAATGTTGAAAACTAAGACTCTGAATATAGACTTCTCAGCACCCTCTGGATTTTGAAGGGTCCACAGAACAAAGAAGCGATGCCCTGGTACGTTGAATCATCTGCGACCTATTATAGTGTAGCTTTTACCACATGCATAGGCAAGGTTAATCCTTTTCTGTTTAAAGGCAACAAACTAGCCTTCTCATCAGACTTTTTACTTGACACTCATATTGTATAGAAACAATTTCTCTCCTTGCATCCCATCTTGAAGCAGAGGGTGCATTCTTCTGGGGCTCCCAGAGCTGGCCACTATGATTCTGACTATTGACAGTCAGAAACGTGATTTTGTGGATCCTAAACTCCTCTAGGCTTTCTTGGACTCCCTTGTTCATATACCAAGCGCATGTTACTGATTCAAGCACCCCAACTTCCCAGGTACCTGTTGAAGAGACGTCAAAAAATCAACACCATCGAAAGCTGAACAAGGACCACTTTACGAGGGATAGAAATAAATCGAGGTCACCATTAGAACCCTAAGCTGGTAGTCTTATCGAACATGGGTGCAATAGTCGCTGCACATGACCCCATTCGCTTTACAAATTAGCGGAAGCTATATATTATACAAAACTTACTTTCAGGGTGCCTTATATACTCTTTAGAAAGGGGTATTATGCCACAGCAGCAACAGGATTTGCTCAAACTTACCACGTTTTCTACAGGCGAGTGTAGGTTAACCCTCTGTTGATCTGTTCCCTTAACATTCATTGAGTGACAGGATATGTCTGTAGGAAGGAAATACTCATATTTATAGGTTCCAAAAAACCTGACATTGCTTTATTGTAATAAACGCACCTGTTCCAAGCTGAAACCAAGAAACTCAAAAGGGATAAGGTAGGGAAGGCAATCACAGCTTCAGGCCTGGATCCTTCTTCAACACCATCAGCCCCCATATCCCTATCGTACAGGAAAGGGGGAATAGCCACCTTCTTCCACAAGTGTTTTGCAGCACCGTCAGGAAAACTTGGTGTGACCCAATGGGTAGGTTTGTCAATACCTGCCATATATACCAGGGCCACACATGTAGTGAGCTTCATTTACTCCCCTACGGGTGAGAAAATAATTTCTTCTCCAAACTTAATAGGGTACTGACAGAGATTGGCGACAGATCTTTTGTGGTGGGTGGTGACTGGAATCTTAATTTGGACCCTATCTTGGATCGCTTTGGTCGCTCAGATCTGTGGCTAAATAAAGAGAGAGGAACCCAATGAATGATCACTTATTGGTGGACCACGGGAGACTCACCCCATCCAACAGCTAGAGACTACACCTTTTTCACTTGCCCTCATGATGTGGAGCCAAGAATAGATTACTTCTTGATTTATTGGCAGCCTTCTGCCCAAATTGGCCACTGCTTATATGGGGTGCAAAGCGTCTCTGATCATGCCCCTTTATCCTTGGAACTTACTCTGCAACTTGAAATCCCACACAATAGAACTTGGAGAATGAATTTCCTGATCTATAGGTCAGCGAAGGAAAACAA
Organism: Pleurodeles waltl; assembly: GCF_031143425.1. Taxonomy (NCBI): domain Eukaryota; kingdom Metazoa; phylum Chordata; class Amphibia; order Caudata; family Salamandridae; genus Pleurodeles; species Pleurodeles waltl. The sequence goes on from NC_090447.1 coordinate 1,441,992,899, forward strand.
AACTACTTGGCTACCTTCGATCGTACTTCAATATGAATGAGGGATTGGTGGCCATGCCTCAAACAATGTGTACAGCAAGGAAGATGTATCTGTGGGGATTAATGATCAGAGACTCCGCAGAAGCACAGGAAAAATTGCTGTGAAAACACACATTGGAAACAGAAATTAAAGACATCACTAGTAGATACTGATGCCACCCTTCATCGGCAACCTTACGCCTCCTTGTGACAAAAAAATATGAACTTAATAGCCTGCTTAAGACAGAAGCTGAACAAGTTTACACCAGCTCAAGAGGTGTCACTACGAACATAGAGAGAAGGGTGGCAGACCCAAATCTTTTCAACTCAAACAGAGAACAGTGAATTCTGCCATTCTAGCCCTTTTCAATGCAGATGGTGACCTCCTCAGTCACCCAAAGGACACTGTGGCGGAATTTCCAAACTTTTAGGCCACCTTGTATACCTCAGAGGTACCTGATGCAGAATAACATTTTTTGAGGGTCTCCCACACCTCGCCCCAGAGGGACAAGTTGAGCATGATAGTAAGATACCAGGGGCCAGATGTAGAAAGAAATGGTTTTGCGACTCACAAATTGCGAGTCAGAGCGACTCGCAATTTGCGAGTCGCAAAACCATTTGCAAAATGGTGTCCCTGACACCATCTGCGAATCGCAAGGGGGTCGCAAAGACCCACCTCATTAATATTAATGAGGTGGGTCGCAATTTGCGACCCCCTTGTTATTCCCTACACTCACAGGGATGGTGGCCTGCTAGAGACAGCAGACCACCATGTCTGTGACTGCTTTTTCAGTAAAGCAGTGGTTTTTGTTTTGGTATTGCAGCCCGTTTTCCTTAAAGGAAAACGAGTTGCAATACCCTCGAGAAAATGAAACCATTTGGTTTCATTTTTTGAGAGCAGGCAGTGGTCCATTGGACCACTGCCTGCTCTGAAAAATATTTTTGGCGCCATTCACAAAGGGAAAGGGGTCCCATGGGGACCCCTTCCCTTTTGCGAATGAGTTAGCACCCACTTCACATGGGTGCTAACTGCGAATTGCTTAGCGACTGCGTTCGCGGTCACAAAGCAATTCTGCATCGCGGTGCAAATCGCAAATAGGAAGGGGAACACCCCTTCCTATTTGCGAGTCGCATTCCCATTTTGCGAGTCGGTACTGACTCGCAAAATGGGAATGTGCATTGCGATGCACGTTTTTCATGGCGCAAACTGCGAATTTCACAGTTTGCGCCATGCAAAACGCTTTCTACATCTGGCCCCAGATGAGGAGATAGCAGCTGCCATCAAAGATATGCTATCTGGTAAGGCGCAAGGACAAGATGGCTTTCCTATCAAATTTTACAGGATCACTGCAGAGTACTCAATCCCTCATTTTGGGCAAGTGTTTGAGGAAGCCAGACTGATGGGAGTTTTTTTCCAGGGTATGGTGAAGCGTACATCTCTTTGATCCCTAAGCCAGGGAGAGGTCACGCAAGATGTGAAAACCAAAGACTAATCTCCATGATAAACTGAGATGTGAAGGTTCAGGCCAAGGATCTAGTTAACAGGGTAAAGAAATATGTGCTGCTGCTGATCCACAAAAATCAAGTGGGATTCGTACTGGACGCTCCTCTTGCAGCCACTTACAAAACTTGTTTCATCTGCTTTGGGATGCCAGAAGGAGCCCTGCTAAGCAACTGGTTCACTCACTCGATGCCAAAAAGGCCTTTGATCGTGTGGACTGGGGCCATCTATTCTGCATGATTAGATGAATGGCCATAGGTCCCAAACTCTGCATTTGATCCAGTAGTTCTATCATTCCTCAATGGCAAGGACCTGTTGCAATGGCTTCCTTTCTAACCCTCTGGCTATTCGTAGGGCTGCCCGCTCTCTCCTCTGATGTTTCTGATTGCACTGGAGCCACTCACTGTAGCTATATGAAAGATGCCCAATGTAACAGGTATCACAACCCCAGCTAGAGAATTGAAAAGAATGTTGTATGCAAACAATATACTCCTGACATTGGCATCCTCAGCTAGTTCTATGCTTGCGCTGATGTGGATTATCAACTGCTTATTTGGTGTCATTGGGTATAAGATCAACTGGTTCAAGATTGAAGCAATGCCGATGTCACCGGCCACAACAAAAAGCTGTCTTCATGGCATGAATAGCCAATGGCTGCCAACAAAGATGAAGTATTTAGGAATATTTCTCTGTGGTACTGTCCATTCTACACTGAAAGTCAGTCTGATGACTCTTGCCGAAAAAATGTAGAAGGACTTTGCAAAGTGGCGTCGCTTACAGATTTCCCTAGGGGGAAGGGTGCAGACTGTAAAAATGGTGGTAACCCCGCATCTTAACTATGTTTTTGGAATGATTCTGATGCCTGTTCTGGTATCGCAGCTTCGCCTCAAAGACACTCAGATCAAGAGATATTGCAAAGGGAATCATCCAGGCTCTCCAAGGCAAAACTGCACATGGCTACGATGGAGGGAGGCCTCTGCCTACAAGCACTGAACTGTATCGTATGGCTATTCATCTCTCACAGCTCGCTTACCACTATCAGCACACAGTAGAGACATCTGACTGGGCAATTTCAGAGAAACATATTCCAGGAGGCCTAGGTCTTTTGATCATTTGGGGCCAGATGTAGCAAACAGTTTGCTATGCAGAAATGCATTTTGCGAGTCGAAACCGACTCGCAAAATGCATTTCCGACTCGCAAATAGGAAGGGGTGTTCCCTTCCTATTTGCGACTCGCAGTGCTATGCAATTCTATTTGAGACGCAAATGGAGTCGCAGTTACCATCCACTTGAAGTGGATGGTAACCCACTCGCAAACTAGAAAGGACCCCTTCCCCTTTGTGAGTGGACCCAAAAATATTTTTTCAGAGCAGGCACTACCTGCCCTGAAAAAATCCGAAACTAAAGGTTTCGGTTTTTTTTTTCTAAGTGCAGCTCGTTTTCCTTTAAGGAAAACGGGCTACACTTTGAAAAAAAAAACTGCTTTATTTAAAAGCAGTCACGGACATGGAGGTCTGCTGTTCCCAGCAGGCCTCCATCCCCGTGAGTGCCCATAGTCGCTATGGGGGCGCAAATTGCGACCCACCTCATTAATATTAATGAGGTGGGTCTTTGCGACCCCATAGCGACTCGCAGACGGTGTCTAAGACAACGTTCTGCATAGCAAATTGCGAGTTGCAATTTGCGAGTCGCTCGGACTCGCAAATTGCAAGTCGCAATTTGCCGTCTTCCTACATCTGGCCCTTGGAGAGTACCACTGTCATCAAGAATCAACCCAAAACTGGCAGGGTCCCTGAAAGTTTGGAAAGACAGCCACAAACTCCTGAAACAACATGGATATGTGCTCCTACTTGGCATAATGCAGAAATGATGGTGGATTACATGTATCTCCACTGGCCATACTGGGTCCAGAAGGGAATCCTTTTTTGGGTCAGATTATACGAGAAGGAATGGTTATACCTTGCCTTGCCTTGAGTTGCAGATGGAAAATCATTTGCAGTCTGCACTTTTTCTACATTACCAGCAATTAGAATACAGTTTATTCCGTAAAATGGGTAGCCAGCCAGAACCTTTAGGTGACTCTGCACTTCATATTTATCTGCCCAAGTGGGAGGCCTACAAAAGATTGATATCAGGACTCTATTGTGCCGCAGTCTGCCGCGGCCCAAGCAGAAAGATCGGCTCGGGACGCGGCTGGAGACACAGTTCAGTTTCTAGGCCGCAGGGCGTCCCTCGCCCCTTTTTTCCGACCTTATCTCGCACGAGGCCCTAGATTGGACATCGGGCCTTGGCGAGTTCAGGGCGCGGTGCACCCTTGAAATTAGGAGTGGACACCCCCCACCCCATCACTTACCTGGTGTTACCTGTTGTTTTCTTTGTCTTCTTTTCTCTTCTTTCTCCTTTTCTTCTTTCCTTCATTTTTACAAATAGGAGCCATGTTCTTCTTTCTCCAGCATGCCCTTCTTCTACCTCTTTCCCTGCATGCATCAGGATCCTTTTCCTCATCTATGTTCTCCTATGGTCTTTTCCCAATCCACCATGGTGTCTTTTTTCTTCCTGTCTGTCACTTCCTGTTTTAGGGTATATAAGGAGTGGGATTCTTGCGCTGCAACACTTCCTTTGGTGGTGATCACGCTCTGGTTGTTTTTCCTCCAGCCTTTTTCCTCGCATGTTCCAGTTTCTTCCAATACTTGTTTTCTTTTTATTGGAAGAGTTACCTTTTTTCTTGTGCATTATTCTCTGATCTAGGGAGTTCCAGCCATAGAGGTTTTTTTCCCTTTGGGGTTTTTCCTCTGGGACTCCTTCTGGAGGGCATGTACTGCCTTTTGATGTCCCATTGTCAGCAGCACCATGGCTTCCAGAAAGAGCCGCCCTTACCTTGGTCAAGGCAGGACCTACAAGGATCGAGACCATCCTGCAGTTCCAGTTGGCCCGAGCCGTAAGCGATGAGTAAATCGTGAAAGACTATGAAACCTTAATTGATACTCTGCTCAAAACTAACTCTGGCTGATTTGTTCCTGAGATCGCCATACCTTTCAGCCTCACTCGAGGCATCTGACAGGTGTGATATCATACGTACGCACGACAAGAGCTTGAGGGAAGCAAGACTAAAGTTCAGTTGTTAAAAAATCAGCATGATTGGCACTGGCCTCCTTTTAAGACACAGACAGTATGCTTATCCACTACTGCGCAGTGCTGGCGCTGTGGTCATACCTGAGGGAACACAGTACACATCCTATGGAACTGCTAACTAGCGAAGCCCTATAGGGATTCGATCTGGTCACTTTTACAAGACGTCTTGGACCTCAGCCTGCAAACTTTCTTAGAGCTTGCAATTTTATATGCGACACACAACATTAATGCTCTCACTAACCAACAGAAATAGTGGCTGGACTCCACGCCGGCAGTGGCCAAGGTGTGCATACTGAGAAATTGGAACAAGAGAACGTCCCCAGTGGTGGAAAAATGGATGACGTCATGGTAGAAACAGCATCATACGCACAGACGATCCATAGGCTCAATGATCAGGTACACAAATTTGACACCATGGGGAGCCTTCCTTTCTTAAAACTCCTGTACGCTTCGATTTCTTATCAGCAGGGACAGAACGGATTAGCGCGCTTAGTTACCAAAAAGTATATAGACTATATAGATTGAAAGGGTTATGTCATTTCCTTCTGAAACCCTGGTTTCTCAATTTTCTGGGTTTTCGCCATGCATAGAAATGAATATTCATCGTACCTGAATGACGTATCAAGGAAGTGTATTGCTATGTCAGGTTGCTTCCTACTATGGTTTCCTATGACTGGCTCCTGTATGTGTATAGGACTGAAATTACTCAGTTCAAAACTACTGTCGGTTCGTTGGACACTTACTCATACCAGACTGGTGTCACTATTACGAGTGATCATAATTGTTTACTTTAACCAGCCGTTTCTATGATTGTACAGTTTTCATGTATGCTGTATCTGTGTCTTTCCTTACTATGTGAAAATCAATAAAAAGATACGAGCCAATGTAGTGAAGGTGATTATCACCAAAACGGAGAAATGCAGATTTGGTTAATTACAGCGAGATCCACAAATCCACTAAGTGGCCCCTGGCCTTTCTTCCTGTCCTGGCCTTAGTCTTCAGTGCTTTGATTGCTTACAGGCATAAACTTAAAACTGAATAATTAAAACTACATGTTGCAGAATGCAAATTGCTACAGTGCACAGCACGTCAGTACTGATGGCTGTGTTACACACACATGTAATATATGAGGACATATGAGGAAGATAACGCAAACTACCTGAAGGGAACATCATCCAAAACACAAAGCTAATACAGTGTACATTTACCTTCCCACAAACCTGGAAACACGCCATCCTCCTTTGACTACTGAAGACCCATCCTCGCCTGCTAGCTAGTGATTCATCTCTCTGCTACACTGTTGAGTGAAAATCTTGGAGAAACTCATCAACAGGACACTAGAAAACCACCTAGATAGCAACCACCTTCAAGACCCATCCCAATCAGGCTTAAGACCGAAACATAGCACCAGTCCTACTGTTATCACTGCAACTATTGACACTGGGACCATCATGGACCAAGGCGACACAGTGGCCCTCATCCTCCTCAACCTCTTTGTGCTTTCAATACCATCTCCCACCTAAACATTGTCCAGAGCATCCACAAATCACAAAATCATGGAACGGCCCTTCAATCGATCTGCTCCCTTCTCACAGAACGCATGCAGAAAGTCAACCTACCTCCACTACACCTCCAAACTCACAGAGCTGGGTCCACCAGGGATCATCACTCAGCCCAGCAGATTTAATATCTACATGGCTCTTCTAGGAAATAGTATGTGAACCTTTGGAACAACAGCATCTCAGACGCTGACAATATACATCTCATCCCCACCCTCTCTGAGGACCCAGCAAGCACCCAAGAGTGCATGTTAAAAGTTGCCCTCAGGATGAATTCCAACTGCCTCAAACTCAGCTCGGACAAGACAGAGGGAGTACTCTCCGGGAAGTACTCTTCGGGAAGCACTGGCCATCCAAATTCAATCCCTCACCAATCCTGTCCAGTCGAGCCAGGAACCTAGGAATCATGGTTGACGACAAGCTATAGATGTCCAAGCAAGTCATCTCAGCTACCTCGTCCTGAATCCACATTCTCATACCCTCATGAAAACCTTCAGATGGCTTCTCCCCAACACCCACAGATCATCACCCAAGCACTCATAACTAGCAAGTGAGACTATGGAAACACACTCTAAGTAAGAAGGTCTCCCCAACTTACCAAGCAGCTCCAGGTCATTCAAAATACAGCAGCTTGATTTCCACTCAACCTCCCTCCACACACCCACTTCTCCCCCTCCACCTCAGAGACGTCCGCTGGCTCTCCATACACAAGCGTGCCCTGTTCAGATTAGTCTTTTACTCATACAAAGCACTACAAAGTTTGGCCCCGCCCACCTGAAGAGCTGCATCAGCTTCCGCACCCCCACCAGACTCCTCTGCTCAGTAAACCTCGTGCTCATCACTGTTCCCTGCATACGACGAGCCAGAACTGGTTCCTAAAGCGTGAAAACAAACTCCCACTTCACATTAGATCCACCAGGGCAGGTAAGTGGGGCTGGGTTTGGGGAGGGGTGAGGGGGTGAGGGCATTGGGGTAGTTTTTAGGTCAGGGTCGAGACAGGTTGTAGAACAAGACAGAATAGGTTTTAGGACAGGGCCACTTTTAAGGTTTAGGGAGGGGTAGTTTTTAGGACAGGGCAGGGTAGGTGATAGGGCAGAGCAGGGTAGCTTTTAGGGTTTAGGACGAAGGCGGGGGGTCCGGGTCGTTTTTAGGACAGGGTGGGGTAGGTTTTAGGGAACGGGTGGGGAGGTCGGGGTAGTTTTTAGGACAGGGTTGGTTAGTTTTTAGGACAGGGTAACGTTTAAGGCAAGGGGTCGTGAATTTTTTTAGGACAGGGCGGGATAGGTTTTAGAGTGGGGTCAGGGTAGTTTTTAGGGCAGGGTAGGGTTTAGGGTGGGGGCAGGAGGTCAGGGTAGTTTTTAGGGTTTAGGGCAAGGAGGGGCAGTTAAACAACAGGGCAGGGCAGGGTAGGTTTTAGGGTTTAGGGCGGGCTAGTTTTTAGGACAGGGTTAGGCAGGTTTTAGGACAGGGTAGGTTTAAGGGTTTAGGGTGGGGTACTTTTTAGGACACGGCGGTGTAGGTTTCAGGGTTCATGGTGGGGGTGGGTCAGAGTAGTTTTTAGGACAGGGTGAGTTGGTTTTTAGGACAGGGTAAAATTTAGGGTTTTAGGGTTTACGGAAGGGGTTGGGGTAGTTTTTATGACAGGGCAGGGTAGGTTTTAGGACAGGGCAGTGTAGCTTTTAGGGTTTAGGGTGGGAGGGGGAGGCAGGGTAAGTTTTAGAGTTTAGAGCAGGGGATCGGGTAGTTTTTAGGACAGGGTGGGATCGTTTTCAGGACAGGGTAGGTTTTAGGGTTTAGGGTGGGAGTGGGTAGTTTTTAGGACATGGCGGGGTAGGTTTTAGGACAGGGCAGGTTAGCTTTTAGGGTTTAGGGTGGAGGAGGGGTAGTTTTAGGAAGGGCAGGGTAGATTTTAGGATTTAGAGCAGGGGCTCAGGGTAGTTTTTAGGTCGGGGGAGGTAGGTTTTAGGACAGGGTATATTTTAGTGTTTAGCGCTGCTGGGGGGCGGAGTAGTTTTTATGACAGGGTGAGGTAGTTTTTAGGATAGGGCAGGGTAGGTTTTAGGGTGGGGTCCGAGGTTCCTTTTAGGACAGGGCGGGGTAGGGTTTAGGCTTCAGGATGGGGGTGGGGGTCCGAGTAGTTTTTATGAAAGGGTGAGTTCGTTTTTAGGACAGGGTCAGTTTGAGGGTTTAGGGCGGGGTTAGGGTAGTTTTAGGACAGGGCAGGTTAGGTTTTAGGGCAGGGCAATGTAGCTTTTAGGGTTTAGGGTGGGTGTAGGAGGCGGCGTAGTTTTTAGAGCAGCGCAGGTTTTAGGGTTTAGAGCAGGGGATCGGGGTAGTTTTTAGGACAGGGTGGGGTCGTTTTTAGGACATGGTAGGTTTCAGGGTTTGGGGTGGGAGTGGGTAGTTTTTAGGGCATGGCAGGGTAGGTTTTAGGACAGGGCAGGTTAGCTTTTAGGATTTAGAGCAGGGGCTCAGGGTAGTTTTTAGGTCAGGGGGAGGTAGATTTTAGGACAGGGTATATTTTAGTGTTTAGCGCTGGGGGGTGGAGTAGTTTTTATGACAGGGTGAGGTAGTTTTTAGGATAGGGCAGGGTAGGTTTTAGGGTGGGGTCCGAGGTTCTTTTTAGGACAGGGCGGGGTAGGGTTTAGTCTTCAGGATGGAGGTGGGGGGTCCGAGTAGTTTTTATGAAAGGGTGGGTTCGTTTTTAGGACAGGGTCAGTTTTAGAGTTTAGGGCGGGGTTAGGGTAGTTTTAGGACAGGGCAGGTTAGGTTTTAGGGCAGGGCAATGTAGCTTTTAAGGTTTAGGGTGGGTGCAGGAGGCAGGGTAGTTTTTAGAGGGTAGGTTTTAGGATTTAGAGCAGGGGATCGGGGTAGTTTTTAGGACAGGGTGGGGTCGTTTTTAGGACATGGTAGGTTTTAGGATTTAGGGTGGGGGCGGGGTAGATTTTAGGACAGGGCAGAGTAGCTTTTAGGGTTTAGGGCAGAGGAGGGGTAGTTTTAGGACAGGGCAGGGTAGGTTTTAGGGTTTAGAGCGGGGCTCGGGTAGTTTTTAGGCCAGGGTGGGTTAGGTTTTAGGACAGGGTAGATTTAAGGCTTTAGCGCTGGGGTCGGAGTAGTTTTTATGACAGGGTAAGGTAGTGTTTAGGACAGGATACATTTTAGGGTTGAGGACAGGGGTTAGGGTCGTTTTTAGGACAGTGTGGGATAGGTTTAAGGACAGGGCAGGGTAGCTTTAAGGGTTCAGGGTGGGGGGTTAGGACAGGGCAGGGTCGCTTTTAGATTTTAGAGTGGGGGGATCAGGGTAGTTTTTAGGACAGGGCAGCATAGGTTTTAGGTTTCAAAGCAGGGGTTGGGGTAGTTTTCAGGACAGGGAGAGGTAGTTTTAGAACAGGGTAGGTTTTATGGTTTAGTGCAGGGGGTCGTGGTAGTTCTTACGACAGGGCGGGGTAGGTTTTAGGATAGGGCAGCTTTAAGGGTTTAGGGTGGGTGTGGGGCCGGGGTCGTTTTTAGGACAGTGCAGGATAGGGTTTAAGGCGGGGGGGTCAGGGAAGTTTTTATGACTGGGTGGGGTAGTTTTTAGGAGAGGGTAGGGTTTAGGGTGGGGTGAGGGGGGTCAGGGTAATGTTTAGGATATGCCAGAGTAGGTTTTAGGACAGGGAAGGGTAGCCTTTATGGTTTAGGGTGGGGTAGTTTTTAGGACAGGGCAGCATAGGTTTTAGAGTCTAGGGCAGGGGTTGGGGTAGTTTTTAGGACAGGATGGAGTAGGTTTTAGGACAGGGTAGGTTTTAGGGCGTGGGGTCAGAGTACTTTTGAGGTCAGGGGAGGTAGGTTTTAGGACAGGGTATATTTTAGTATTTAGCGCTGGGGTCGGAGTATTTTTTATGACAGGGTGGGGTAGTTTTTAGGATAGGGCAGGGTAGGTTTTAGGGTGGAGTTCGAGGTTCTTTTTAGGACAGGGCCGGGTAGGATTTAGGCTTCAGGATGGGGGTAGGAGGTCCAAGTAGTTTTTATGAAAGGGTGAGCTAGTTTTTAGGACAGGGTATGTTTTAGGGTTTAGGGCGGGGTTAGGGTAGTTTTTAAGGCAGGGTAGGTTAGGTTTTAGGGCAGGGCAATGTAGTTTTTAGGGTTTAGGGTGGGGGCGGGAGGGGGGTAGTTTTTAGGACAAGGTGGGTTAATTTTTAAGAATGGGTAAGTTTTAGGGTTTAGGGAGAAGTGTCGGGGTAGTTTTTAGGACAGGGCAGGGTAGGTTTTAGCTTTCAGGGCGGGGGGTTGAGGTAGTTTTTAGGGACAGGGCGGAGTAGATTTTATGGTTGAGGGTGGGGCGGGGATCAAGGTAGGTTTTAAGAAAGGGTAGGTTAATTTTTAAGACGGTACGTTTTGGGGATTTAGGAGAGGGGTCGGGGTAGTTTTTAGGACAGGGCAGGGTAGGTTTTAGGTTTCAGGGCAGGGGGTCAGGGTTGTTTTGAGGACAAGTAGGGGTAGTTTTTAGGACAGGTAAGTTTTACGGTTTAGGGTGGGGGGTCGGTCTAGTTTTTAGGACAGAGCAGGGTAGCTTTTAGGGTTTAGAGTGGGAGTGGGGGTTCAGGGTAGTTTCTAGGAGAGGGCAGGGTAGGGCGGGGGGTTGGGGCTCGGGGCAGGGGGCGGAAGGGGCAGTTTTAAGGGCTTGGGCTGGTGGAATATGGTGTCTGGTGTAGGGGGCAGGAGGGGGAAGAATTTACCACGCATGTTCCTTTACCAAATATGCATTTACAACTAATTTCATTGTAAATGCATGTGTGCAAAAGGCATGCATGGTAAAGACATGGTTGTTGTAGAGACCGTGTTGTAAAGGCATACGCATGCGTTGTTCCGTCATACATTCACCTAGTCCTAGCTTTTTGGCCAATTGCGATTTACATGCTAGGGTTTGTAGGCCGATATCTATCAAGGAAAAGTGAAATTCTAAGTCTAGAGTGCAAAGCCATTGACCACATAGAGAGGACTGACTTACATCATAAATGTCAACTTGCCTGGGTCATTAGTTTTTTTGCTAATATGCTTTTTTTTGTAGCTTACAGCACTATGCATGCCGGAACTGAAACTCCATAGTGAAAATGAAAGTTAAATAGCTTGTGAGTTAATGCTTGCCACTATGTAAGGAATTGGGTTCTTGGTTAAGGGGGTACAAGCTTTTCTCAAGCAAGAACCACAAGGCTTGTTAGGGTGAACCACAAATGTTAGGCTTAATTAAAAGAGGCACTGTGTTATATATTTATTCTGCACACAAACAGTAATAAAGTGATAACAAAACACAAGGAAAATCCCATACCAATTTAGAGAAATAGAGTAAAATATAATAAATAAAATGAGGACAAAACAACAAATATCCAATTGTAGACCTGAAGATATGCAATTTCAAAGATTTCGGTGAAAATAGAGCCTAAAAGCACGAAGTGCCACTCAGGTCATCTGGTCGTGCTAACACAGAGGAAAGTCACAAGCTCAGGTCGACTGCGATCAAGCCCAGACCAGATACAGGGACCAGGTTCATCCAGCTGGAAACTTACTTTCTCAAAGTCCTACACAAAGTGTCCAGCTTGTGGTGGAGGATGCCGTGAGAAGCCGGGAGAGCGTCATGGATGGTCATCCCTGTAGCACGAAGAGCAGGTCATGTCGGTGTAGCACAAAGATCCTCTTGTGCCTTTTGGACGGTCAGTACTGGAGCTTCCCGTTGACACTCACCACGGGCTGTCAATGCTGCAGCATGAAGTGCAGAACTTGTGTTGCCCGTCATCGCTGGTGGTTGCTATAGCACGAAGGAATGGGTTCACTAGAGCTTTGCACTGGCGGTTGCCATGGGTGGTAAGATTTCAGCATGAACAGGTCCGTTTGTGGTCGCAAAGAGCCCAATACTGCAGGATGTTTCCTTTTCTGTCCAGAAGAGTGCACTCTGATGCTAGACAAGTGTCCAGGAGCTGGGGAGACACCTCTTGGGGAATCAGCGACTCATGCCAGCAGAGGCTTGCAGGGTTCAGGCAGGTTCAGTTGAAAGTCCAGGTGGAGCAGTTCACCTAAGGTAGTTCCAGGGAGGCTTCTGGAGCTTGCTGTGTCCTCTAGCCTGGAACAGGAGATGAGCTAACTGACCCTTAGAGTCACTCTGGTAATTCTGGGTTCTAGGTGGTCCTCAATCCTTCAAACAGCAAGGCAGGCCTCAAGCACTAGGGCAGACCTCTGAAGAACAAGTCTGGCCTGAAGCAGCAGGGCAGTTCCTCTGGTAGCAGTAGGGCAGTCCTCTAAGACATAAGGCAGACCTCAAGCAGGAGGGGAGTCCTCTGAGTACAAGTAAGTCCTTCTGAAGTCTTCCACAGGTCCAGGAGTGTACTGAAGAGTTGGTCTGAGCGCCCATTATTTACACATGTAGCTAGCCTTCGAAGTGGGAGAAGCATCTAGACTTCCCTCCATCTATGGTTCTGGAATTTACTTCCTCCACTGCCCAAGCTCCAGGGGTGTGTAGGGTGACAAAGGACTGATGTCAGGTTCATTGTGAGTGTGCTGAGGCAGCTCCTTTCAAATGTAAGTGGGGCAGGGAATAGCTCCACCTCTCCCAACATGGCAGGATGGCCAACCCTGACAACACTAGCCCCCTTTGCCACACCTTACATGTCAATAGGCTGTGGTCTGCCCTCACACAAAGGACTGATTTACCACCATGCTGATGTCTGGAGCCAGGCCTGAATTGAAAGGGGTTGTGTTACACTTGAATGGGCTCCTTTGAAGTCACTCCTTGATCAAATAAATTTTTGAGTATAAGTACAGGGACTCTGAACCCATGTTTTTAGAGTACTTTTGGGACTGGGACTGAACCTCTGTCAGAAAGACTGCTGCACTGCACAAAGGACTAATTTGGACTGCTGTTCTGCTGTTGGCCTGCTGCCTGCTACTGGCTGGGTGGCCTAGAGGACTCACTGGATTTCTTGTTGCCCTACTGCAAGCTGCTCCTTGTCTCTGTTCTGCAAGGACACTGTGGTGCTGTAGGGAGAGTTTGCACTCAAGACTGGGGGTATGATTGTGCTGGTCAATTTGGCCACTACTGTTTGCCTTGTGTTCCCGCACAGTGTTCTCCCATGGGGCCAGCATAGGGTTAAAGCTGTTTTGCAGCTGCCTGGTTTATTGTGTACCCCAGTTCTTTGCCTCCCTAAAGACTCAAGTGTACATCTGCTCCTAGTGCAAGCAAAGCACTGCAAGGACCTCCCTCCTCTGTCACTAGACTGAGCCACCCGGCGATCACCACCCTGGAGGCCTCACCTGACTGCACCTGCGAGCCCCACTCACAAGGCCCTTCAACAACTCCCTGATGCCAGGAATGACCTGAGCCCCGTGGGTTGCCTGCCAGACTCAAAGAACTGAGGCCCGGTGGGGGTTAGGGCTGCACCATGTACTTGTGGCCAGTTGTGTATGCATGGGACACCTGGGAAGGTGCTCCCTGCTACCCACATCCTTGTGAATGCACCCCCTCTCCTTTTGATGTAACTTCAGGGGGTAGTTGTTTACCTTCATGATGGGAGAAAACCTCAATGGAGGTTCTGATTATTTCGAAAACCCCTGCTGCCACCAGGAAGGCACTGTGAGGGTTTTTAACAAGAACCTTACTGTATTACCTATAAAAGACGTACAGGTGTTCCTGCAGCCTATGCCTGAATTGTAGATACCTCAGTTTCAATGGACCTCCAGAATTTACCATAATCAGCCTAGTAGACACACAGGTGTCCCAGCATCCCAGGATGATAATGTATGGGTTGCCTTACTTGTAGTGATGGAATCATTCATGTCGTTGGGCTTTATGAACTTCCCCCTAGGCCTGCAGAGTCTTGCCTAAGGTACGCCAAAATGGTTCTGCATTAACAGAGTGATAAGTATTATTCAGCCATTGCATAACATGTATCATGTTTCATGAGTGTATTTTGTAGCATAGGACAAGTACTGCTCTGAATATCCACTGATAATGTGTTGAATGTCTATGGTGGTTATGATATTACTCAGGAGAATAAATATCATCTTTTAGTTATTTTCATATTTGACCAGTACTTATGACCATGCTGCTTCTGGTCTAATATTTCTATTTACAATATAAGAAGCAATTTTTTATACATACTGGGTGGAGTCTATTTTGTGGTGTATTTATTGTGCGGCTGGTGTGAGTGTGTTGCACAAACGCTTTACACATTGCCTCAGGGGGATATGCCTGATTGCTCTGCGCCAGGATACCAGGGGTTGAGCACAGCTTATCTTTGGTGTGTAACGTACTTGCTCTGACTAGAGTGGTGGGTTCTGCCTGGCTTGGGTGCATAACCTAGTTAACCAGAAACCCCATTTCTAACAGGATCCCTATTTTGCGCAGTCGATACAACCTGGAGTTTTCAGGATCAAGATTTTGCTGAGAAACCTTAGTGATTTAGAGTATAAGTATCAACATGGCAGATGGACTCCCTGGATTGTGAGAGCTTCAGGAGTGTTCATAGTATGTTGCTGAGGTTTTGAGTTTGCAAGATGGATTGTTGTGACGTTTGAGGTAAAGGGTCATGTAAAGTTAATTTTGGGTTCATTTGGAGGGTTAATTACTGCTGTTTTTATGTGCTGTTCTTACTTGTGATTAGTTGTGCTGTTGTTTTGTAGAGTGAAACGAGGTTTTGGACAAATTGTAGTGGATTTATTAGGAGTTATGATTCCATCTATTGAGATGGTTATGAATGATGGGAAAATTAGAAGATTATCTATGTTTGTACATGGCCTTGCTTCTAAGACTTCTGGTGCATTAATCCAGATACAAAATTACTAGCTATGTGTGCAATGATTATCCAGAACCCCTTGCATTAGACATTCTTTTTGCAAAACTCCTTTCACACTCACTATTTCCAACAAACTCCCTGAACTAACACCTGTATATTCATAATGCGCCATTCATAATTCACCCGTTCTCTCATGCATTAATGTTGGATGCACATTTGAATTTCTAAATTTCTCTTTAACCTCAATCAGGTCACTAATCTTGCCCTCATCATTTTAGTTTCTCAAAATGTTCACTCTCTTCTCATATTTGTTAACATATTCACACTCCTATTTACTCAAACTAAAAACATTCTTTCTCCCTTTTAGTCGTTTTAAAATTTGGGTGAGGTTGTGCAATCGTTTTTAAGATGTTTATTTTAGGACATCAAATTCCCAGGATTCTCAGGAAAAAAGTTGTTCTTCCAGTGATGTGCTGACCCTTGCTCTTCAAATATACTTTCAAAAACTTTACAGGCTAAGCTATATGATAATGGCAGTTGATAGTAGGTTGCCCTTTACATACTGTACAGAAGAAGGAAGAAAAGTACACACAAAGCAATTCTCAATACCAATAAAACGGACATACTCATTTAATGAATTAGCACAAACATTCTCCCCATAAGGATTCCCAAAACTGTCCCTACGTGTTAGTTTCATGTGTTCTACATTGTTATGTACTGTGGTTAACTCAACTTGTGAAAGAGAGTCATATTCCACCAAGCAAATCAGACACAACATTTGGCCAATTGACACATGGTTTCACTATTACTGACACCATACTAAACATTTTACAGCATTTGCTTTATGCCATCTGCTACTGAAATCAAAAGCAAGAATTACAAATCAGAATTGAAAATCAGAAATCCAAATCAGTCTTCAAGATTTGTTTTCAACATAATAATTATATTTTTAAAGACAACAATAATCCAAAATCAAAATCAGACTTTTGGGCTCTCTCTTTATTCATTATTTAAAAAAAGAAAAGCTTTATTCATTATTTAAAAAAGAAAAACTTTATTTATCATTTTGAATACATACAAACCATGAAATGACATCCTACAACGTGGGTTAAGGGAGTATGTATGACATTGAATAGCAAAAAACTTGGAGGAAGGATCATTCAGAGATCAAATATACGGTACACTTAGAACATCATGATACATAGCAAACATGTCGACCAAAATGGCAATGGGCAGCAAAGTTTTAGGCATTGCATTAGATAGCAACTAAAGTAAAGAACAGAGAGATGGCATGGTGGACCGCTCTGAAGAGTACAGATTCATCTGACTCTTGGTTCATGCTCAACAAATAGTCCCGAAATAGTTGCCAGATGTCTCCTCTGAGAGACACTTGGGATAATGTGAAGATCTGGTGGGGTCAATTTTAGCCCTCTTTTTTAATTCTTTACAGATTCAAAATAATTTTGACATCATTTGGATAACCTAAAAATCAGTGTTTTTTCAGAAAGTTCAAATTATTAGTTTAAAAAAAATCAGGATTTAACTTAACAGTAGCTCTTCTTCAGAAATGGATTATCATGGCAGGGGCGTGGGTGGACGTGGCTTGGCCTGGCCGGCGACCAAGATGGCTGTAAGGCACTGAAGCTCCGCCACAACCGGTCCTCTTTTGTGTAGACTTGGGCCTACAGCTGCATCCTGCCCGATCCATGGTTAAATTCATGCCTCGCCATCACCGGCTGCACCGCTGGGCTGCCATTGAGGAGATGAACCCTGCCCAGTAAAGCCATTTCTGTCCAGACAATGGATGACGTAGTCCTTGGAGGCCCGCTACGACGGGGGCCGCGGTTGAGCCTGGGGTCCAACACCACCCGGTCTCGCTGAGCAGTCCCCCTCATACTCAGAGAAGTGTGTGAGGGTGATCTGGGTCGCACGTGCTTGGTGCCTCACTTCCACCTGAATGGGTAGCATTACCCAATTAGCTTGCACATTTTCAGACAATCCCCCCTACGTTCGACCTTGTGCATACCTCCCCAGGACTGGCTAGAACGACAGCGGTGCTTTCCCAGCATGGCACTACTTGATGAGCTGTTCCGATCAGAGCTGCAGTCGGCAGCAGTGGAAGACTTTGAGCTCAACGCGGGGTCAGTTTCCACCCATGCCACTCCCTGGGAAGCTTTTAAAGCGTACATTTGCGAGTATGCATTGCTAAAGACACAAGAGTGCTTCGCGATATTCGCAGAAGTCTTTCTCATGTCGAAACAGAACTACTAACCCTGGATTAACGCCGAGGCACACATATTTCAAGTTTATCACCCGAACACACATGAAACTTTACTCAAAGAATTCGAAGACCTGGCTGATCCAGAGGTACACTTCCTGTGTAAATATGCTAAAGTCCAGTCCTATGGGAGGGAGAAAGACCTGGGCGAACTTTAGTACAACTACTTCGCCCTTCTAGAGTCCCATCTTACATTCCAAAACTACACACGGCAGCAGGTGCACAGGGTAACTAAAACCTACACTTCTTGGCTGATTGATGACACCACTAACCTGGCGGAGGTCGCCATGGTCTTCCTCAACAACAGTTCCTCGGCAAGCCCCTTTTGTGTGCATAGGTTATTCAAGCCATCGACTCTCTTGATGGATCCAAAGCTCCAGGCCTTGATGGCTTCAATGGCATTTTCTAACAGCAGTTCAAAAATCTTTTTGCTCTGCACCTGCCTGCAGTTTACACGGAATCCCTTGAAAAGGGAACGCCTCCGCACTCACTCTGGGAAGCTATAATCACCCTACTCATCAAACAAAGACCAACTCTTATGAGGTACCTATCGCCCCCTATCTCTCCTTAACTTCAGTAACAAGATAATTGCTCAAGACCCTGCCAATTCATCTCCCCATACAATCAAGATTTGTTCCACATGGCTCTACATCTCTGAATTTACACTCAGTCTTTTCCATACTTATCAGAATCTCTCCCATGACACCCACTGTAGTCACACTATTGGACACAGAAAATGCCTTTTATTCACTTGAGTGGCCCTACCTGGATGCTACACTTCTTAAGTTGGGCATGCTGAGGGGTTTTATTGCACTGATTGATTTACTATGCACCCAACCTGTCAGCTGAATCCACGTCAACAACATGCTCACTTCGTCTTTCCACATCCCATGTGGGATTAGGCAAGGTTGTCCCCTCTACCCCCTGCTTTTTATCATAGCCATGAATCCAATGGTGCGCCATCTGCAGGGAAAACATTGCACCCCGGACTCCTGTTTGATCCCGGCCCTCTGCTTCTTTCTCTAAATGCAGGTGATATTCTGCTATTTGTGCACCCAGTGGACAACTATCCTCCGTGAAATTGTCGGTTTGGAAGATTTTTCAGCCTAAACATTAATTGGGCTAAATCTGAACTCTTTCCCTTCACAGATGCCACCATGCCCACCAAGTGTGAGTTTACGCTGACTTGGTGTGATGGCCCACATTTTCTTGAACCGAGACAAGGAACAAGTTATACAACTGAACTACGACACAGCTATTGAAAAGCTGACAAACCAGGTGTAGTGGTGAATTCACCACCCTCTCTCCATGGCTGGCCATATTGTGCAATCAAAATGGTTGCCCTCTCCCGCTTCTTATACCTCTTTCTCAACATACCCATCACACTTACAAGTTCCTTCTTTACCACACATGCATACTCCTGAAACTTATCTGGGCTGGTCAACAACCATGCACTGGATGGGACACCCTGATATTGCCAAACGAAAGGGGCGGATTTGGCATGCCACATTTTCAACTATATTATTCAACAGCGCAATGTCAATTTGCTCATTTTTTGTATCATGCGGATGCTCGCCTCCCGTATTTTAAACCAGAACCAGATCTTGCTGCATCTACTCCACTATCAGTGCTCATTCCTGTGGGTCTCCCACTAGACCCCACGGACATAAAAACTACCCATCACTAGCTGGGCCTGGAGGAAACTTCTCCATCTCCTAGAGGTGGACTCCTCTATTCCCCATCGCTCCCACTGTTGAACAACTCCTGGTTGCCCAATACCCAAGAAAAGCTAGTACAACGTACACTAACACGACACAATTTGCAAATATTTGGTGACCCAATCCCAGATGGCCATGTCATAACACAGTTGATGAACATCAGACCCACATCCACAACTCACATGGACCGTATCCACAGTGGGGTTGTGGGCTATTATTCCTTCCTACCATTGGCCCCGGATGAGTTCACCGCACTGATCCTGGTAATTACAGAAAACACCGGGCAGCGACTAGTATCTAAGCTATATCTTGCATGTACAGCCAGTATCCCATTCTCCAGAGATAGCAAAATTATAGCTGCCTGGGAAACAGACTTGGGACACCCACTGTCAGATAAGGTATGGGCAGCTGGTTGTGCACAAAGTCACCTCGTCTCTCCAAATAATTGCCATGCACTCATTCATTTCCACTTTTTACGTAGAGCTACACCACACCACACCTTACACCCAGGCCTGCTTTGACCCCAAAAGAACTTCCAATTGTCCGAAATTTAACCTTCCCGGAGCAGACTTTATGCACATGTCCTGGACATGAAGTCATCTTGAAACCTTCTGGCACTCCATCTTTTCCCTCATGACCCAGGTGATAGAAACAACCCTCACTCTTGGATCCTTCATTAGTGTTGCTATGCTGTGTCCAGGACATACCCGGAAGCGTTCATCCTTTTAATGCTGTCGCCCTTCTACTGGCCAAGCTAGAAATAGCACTTCATTGGGGAAGTAGGCACCCATCAACAGCCAAAGCTTGGCTTGACAGCTTAGTATATTGCAATACCACAAGTGAATTATACTTGCCTCTATGACACTTGTAAGGAAATGGCTCCCTGTTGCAGTTACCCCCCACTTTTTGCCTGATACTGATGCTGACTTGACTGAGAAGTGTGCGGGGACCCTGCTAACCAGGCCCCAGCACCAGTGTTCTTTCACCTAAAATGTACCATTGTTTCCACAATTGGCACACCCCTGGCACACAGATAAGTCCTTTGTTAAAGATACCAGTGGTACCAAGGGCCCTGTGACCAGGGAAGGTCCCTAAGGGCTGCAGCATATGTTGTGCCACCCTAAGGGACCCCTCACCTAACACATGCACACTGCCATTGCAGATTGTGTGTGTTGGTGGGGAGAAAAAGGCAAAGTCGACATGGCATCCCCCTCAGGATGCCATGCACACAAAAATACTGCCTGTGGCATAGGTAAGTCACCCCTCTAGCAGGCCTTACAGCCCTAAGGCAGGGTGCACTATACCACAGGTGAGGGCATAGCTGCATGAGCAATATGCCCCTACAGTGTCTTAGTCTATTCTTAGACATTGTAGGTACAGTTGTGGCCATATTAAGTATATGGTCTGGGAGTTTGTCAAAAACGAACTCCACAGCTCCATAATGGCTACACTGAATACTGGGAAGTTTGGTATCAAACTTCTCAGAATAATAAACCCACACTGATGCCAGTGTTGGATTTATTAACAAATGCACACAAAGGGCATCTTAGAGATGCCCCTGTATTTTACCCAATTGTTCAGTGCAGGACTGACTGGTCTGTGCCAGCCTGCTGCTGAGAGACGAGTTTCTGACCCCATGTGGTGAGGGCTTTTGTGCTCTCTGAGGACAGAAACAAAAGCCTACTCTGGGTGGAGGTGCTTCACACCTCCCCCTGCAGGAACTGTAACACCTAGCAGTGAGCCTCAAAGGCTCCGGCTTCATGTTACAATGCCCCAGGGCACTCCAGCTAGTGCAGATGCCCGCCCCCTGGACACAGCCCCCTCTTTTGGCGGCAAGTCCAGGGGAGATAATGAGAAAAACAAGGAGGAGTCACCCACCAGTCAGGACAGCCCCTAAGGTGTCCTGAGCTGAGGTGACCCCTGCCTTAAGAAATCCTCCATCTTGATTTTGGAGGATTCCCCCAATAGGAATAGGGATGTACCCCTCCCCTCAGGGAGGAGGCACAAAGAGGGTGTAGCCACCCTCAAGGACAGTAGCCATTGGCTACTGCCCTCCCAGACCTAAACACACCCCTAAATTCAGTATTTAGGGGCTCCCCAGAACCTAGGAAACTAGATTCCTGCAACCTGAAGACAAAGAAGGACTGCTGACCTCAAGCCCTGCAGAGAAGACGGAGACAACAACTGCTTTGGCCCCAGCCCTACCCGTCTGTCTCCCCACTTCGAGAAAAACTGCAACAGCGACGCGTCCCCCAGGGTCCAGCGACCTCTGAAGCCCCAGAGGACTACCCTGCATCTAAAAGGACCAAGAACTCCACAGGACAGCGGACCTGTTCCACAAAGACTGCGACTTTGCAACAAATAAGCAACTTTTAAAGACCACACGTTTCCCGCCAGAAGCGTGAGACTTTCCACTCTGCACCCGACGCCCCCGGCTCGACCTGCGGAGAAACAACACTACAGGGAGGACTCCCCGGTAACTGCGAGCCCGTGAGTATCCAGAGTTGACCCCCCTGAGCCCTCACAGTGACGCCTGCAGAGTGAATCCAGAGGCTCCCCCTGACCGCGACTGCCTGCTTCCAAGAACCCGACGCCTGGTAAAGACACTGCACCCGCAGCCCCCAGGACCTGAAGGATCCGACCTCCAGTGCAGAAGCGACCCCCAGGTGGCCCTCTCCCTTGCCCAGGTGGTGGCTACCCCGAGGAGCCCCCCTCTTGCCTGCCTGCATTGCTGAAGAGACCCCTGGGTCTCCCATTGAAACCTATTGCGAACCCGATGCCTGTTTGCACTCTGCACCCGGCCGCCCCTGTGCCACTGAGGGTGTACTTTTTGTGCTGACCTGTGTCCCCTCCGGTGCCCTACAAAACCCCCCTGGTCTGCCCTCCGAAGTCGCGGGTACTTACCTGCTGGCAGACTGGAACCGGGGCACCCCCTTTTACATTGAAGCCTATGCGTTTTGGGCACCACTTTGACCTCTGCATCTAACCGGCCCTGAGCTGCTGGTGTGGTAACTTTGGGGTTGCCCTGAACCCCCAACGGTGGGCTACCTTGGACCCAACTTTGAACCGTGTAGGTGTTTTACTTACCTGCAAAACTAACCAAAACTTACCTCCCCCAGGAACTGTTGAAAATTGCAGTGTCTAGTTTTAAAATAGCTTATTGCCATTTTTGCTAAAACTTTATATGATATTGTGTTGAATCAAAGTTCCTAAGATACCTGAGTGAAATACCTTTCATTTATAGTACTGTGTGTAAATCTTGAACCTGTGGTTCTTAAAATAAACTAAGAAGATATATTTTTCTATACAAAAACCTATTGTCCTGGAATTGTCTTTGAGTGTGTGTTCCTCATTTATTGCCTGTGTTTATGTACAACAAATGCTTAACACTACCCTCTGATAAGCCTACTGCTCGACCACACTACCACAAAATAGAGCATTAGATTATGTGCTTTTTGATCAGAATAAAGTCAGCTGGTTGCAGCATGTGGTAATGAGTTTCTTTTGTTGATGCTGTTGACAAATTAATCTGATGAGAGACTGGTTTAACTACACAAACCTTTGCAGTGACTCAATACATACTCATCAGTTACTGATACAAGCGTTGCTGTATTGGATTGTAAGTATTGTATCTGGGGCATAGATTTTCTTTTATATTTATGAATTTTGTATTGTGCCACTATTTTCTGAAAGTTCTAACCATACGATCCCATCCCTGATGACTACATCCATGCACATATTGTATCATGGAATGTAACAGGCTCTGGAAAAGTATATTAATAATCTGGGGTTACCCACAAATCACTGTAGTCTTTCTCACAACTAGCTTATTCCCATTTTTTTCTTTTCATCCTGTGGTACCTCCTCCTGCAGCGCTCATAACTCACGCAATGGTGTCCACTGGTTTCAACAAAAACAAGTGATATTATTTACATCATCATCTGTCTTTACATCAGGTTCATTTTCACATTGTTCTGATTCTTGTATTTGTTTTTTGCTCATTTGATCTTACAGTTCAAGGGTGCAATACTTAGCTCACTCATCAGCAGATATGTTGCCTATTGGGACAATGTCATCACCTGATTTATGGGCTATGCACTTGAACACTGAAATTATTCTAGGCTGCTAGATCGCTACCAATAAATCGAAAATGCACGAACAATTCTGAATGGCAATAGCAGAGGCTGCCATGAAGCTTCTTTGTGGCTACAGCTGCCAAAATTATGTAACACTCCAAATCGGTACAGGCTGTCCATGGAGATCATCACACCCAATTAGTTTGCTAGGCAGCAACCTCTTGTCAGAGCAATCAACTCTGCCACTTGTGCTGAAATGATGTCAAGCAAGTATGATGCTGCAATGATTTAAGAAATGGCGCAAACTGCTTTTTTTTACAATCAGTATTCCTTGATGGTTTCTCAGACCAGAACCATCCACAAAGTCCAATCAGACATTTCAGGGGGAATGCTTTTGATATGTGGTCTTAGCTCAGTACATGATTCATTTACATTAACACAATCAAGGCCAGGCCTTCATCATAATTGTAAGGAACAGAGCAGCGTTGAAGGTTTTAAGGCATTGCACCTCTTAATCCAAATGTTTTCAGCTGCTGTCATTGTTTGCTCCTACTTTGTTAGGCTGCTGTTTGTAAGATGCTAAAATTCAGTCAGCAAAATCTAAATTAAAAGAGAAGCAAACAAGAGTGTACAACCAAAGGCAATTCTTTCACTCTGCTTTTCTAAAAGATAAACAGCTGCAACCACTTTCAGATAACCAGGAAGAACTGTGAGTACTGGATTTAATGTAGCAGAGAAGAAAGTGTCAGGCCACTTTACCTCAAAATGCCTCTGAACTAACAGACAACGCACATCCACTTCTTTCATGACAACATTGAAAGAACTCCTTTTCATAATCAGGCATTCCAAGGGCAGATGTGCTTAAGATTTTCTCTAGGTTCCTGGAAGATATTATTGCATTCGCCATCTATTGGCACCAGGCCCCTGATAGCTCTACAAGAAAGCCTGCCTCACTAAAGGCTTCACAATTATGGAAAAGTTTGGAATCCATGGATGACAGTAGTCAACTATTCCCAAACACATCCTTACTTCCCTATGGAAGTTGGAGGATTCATCTTCAGGACTACAGAAATGCGTTCTTTAGTGACTTTTCTTGCTCCCTTCTCAATGTGATGACCAAGGTAAATCACTTCTCTTTTACTGTATTACATCTGTGTGGGAGAAACCTTGTGAACATCGACATAAAGATGATTCAAGAGTCCAACTATATCTAATGTGCAATCTTCTTTTGTCCATGATGCTGCTAGTAGTTCATCAATGTATTGCATTAGCACTAAATCAAAGGATAACTGCAAATTTTCCAAATCTTTCTTTAAGATATGACTGAAGATTGAGGGACTTTTTGTATACTTGTGAATGAGAACTTTATTTTGGAACTGAAAAGATATTGGCTATACTCATGCAGAGGAATGGAAAAGAACACTTGGCACAAGTTGATGACTGTGTACCACTCTGCACCCACAGGAATTTGGTTACAGCAGGATTTGGTGCCACCGGACAACATAGGTCTACAATTTGATTCATTTTTCTAAGGTCCTTGTTAGAAATGGGGTCTCTAGTTGGCATTCGGTTTGCACCCTGTCCAAGTAGGGAACCTCACTCTAGTCAGGATAAGGGAGATACCCACTCAGATAACCCCTGCTCACTCCCTTTGTAGCTTGGCACGAGCAGTCAGGCTTATCTCAGAAGCAAGGTGCAAAGCATTTGCACATAACATACAGTAATAAGTGAAAACACTACAAAAGGACACCACACCAGTTTTGGAAAAATAGCCAATATTTACCTGTGTAAAACAAGACCAAAACGATAAAAATCCAACATACAGTGTTAAAGATAGGAATTTTGCAAGATTTTACTAAAAAATACAGTTCCTTGAAGTCGATAGCTCCACCTGGGGCTATCACGGCATCGTGATCAGCAAAACCAACAGTTCAGGCCAGCCACATCATTGCGGGCCAGCTACGGTGTCGGGAAGACCCGCAAAACAGTACCTTTGGAATTGCACTGCGTCGTGATCCTCGCGGTGAGCTCCGGAGAGCGTCATTGCTGATGTCACGTTGTCAGTTCTAGAGCTGATGCCAGGGTTTAGAGGCCTTTGAAGTCACACGCGTTGTAGATTGACCTCCGGGCTGATGAAGTCAGGTGTGCTGGTGTGGAAGGTGTCGGGGCTGCGGTGCGAAGCAGGAAGGTGAGACGTGCGGTGCCCACAGGTGATGGTGCAGGCAGCAGCTCAGTGAGACCAAGGCTGCGGTGTGAATTGGGGCGGTGCGACGTGCGGTGTCACCAGGTCACGGTGCAGGCAGCAAGGGCTTCATTGCTGAAGTACTGTCGTCGGTAGGCCCAAGCCAGTGGGACGGGACGGTGCTTTGTGACCCTCACAAGCGGTGTCCACAGGCCATGGTGCAGGCAGGGATGCCTGGTGATGACACTGGAGTAGATGATGCTGACGTCGGTAGACCCGGGCTGCGGTGCGGGACGGTGCTTCGTGTACCTCACAAGCAGTGTCCACAGGCTATGGTGTAGGCAGCGGCGCCAGTGTCAGCAGGAGTGTCGTTGTCGGGGATGCGCAGGCTGCGGTGTGAGCAGGCGATGCCGGAGTGCAGGGCCCACAGGTAGCGGTGCAAACAGTGGCTCGGTGAAGTCGTCTGATGGCGGTGTCGGTGAGATCAGGGTTGCGGTGCAAAGCGGGGCAGAGCAGCTCCGTGCGGCGCTGGCAGGTCACGGTTCAGACCAGTGGCTTCGTTGGTGGCATCGCAGTGGTTTCTCCTCTTGAACAGCACAAAACACACAGTTCCAAGTGCTGCAGGTTGAGGAAACTGAAGTCTTTGGTATCCCTGAGACTTTCAACAGGAGGCAAGCTCTACTCCAAGCCCTTGGAGAACTTTCTCAAGCAGGACACACAGCAAAGTTCACCCTTTGCACTCTTGTCAGACAGAAGCAGCAACTGCTGGCCAGTCCAGCAAAGTAACACAGCAAAGGGACAGTACTCCTCCGTCAGCTCTTCTACTGGGCAGAGGATCCTCTTGATTCCAGAAAGATTCTTAAAGTCTGGGGTTTTGGGTCTTCTTCTTATACCCCTTTCTGCCTTTGAAGTTGGCAAACTTCAAAGCGAAGTCTCAAGTGTTTGTGAGATCCTTCCTCGTCTAGGCCAGGCCCCAGACACACACCAGAGGGTTGGTGACTGCCTTGTGTAAGGGCAGGCACAGTCCTTTCAGGTGTGAACAACCACTCCTCCCTCCCCTCTAGCTCAGATGGCTCATCAGGATATGCAGGCTACACCCCCGGCCCCTTTGTGTCACTGTCTAGGAGGTGGAGAACAGCCCAACTGTCAAACTGACCAAGACAGACAATCCACGAACAGGCAGTCACAGAGTGGTTTAAGCAAGAAAATGCATACTTACTAAAAGTGGCATTTTCAAACATACAATTTAAAAACCAACTTCACTATAAGATGTATTTTTAAATTGTGAGTTCAGAGGCCCTTAGCTCCACATTTGTATCTGCTCTCAAAGGGAATCTATGCTCTAAGGATATTTAAAGGCAGCCCCCATGTTAACCTATGAGAGAGATAGGCCTTGCACAGTGAAAACCGAATTTGGCAGTATCTCATACTAGTATATGTCCACCTTAAACATACATTGCACCCTGCCCTTGGGGCTACCTAGGACCCACTTAGGGGTGCCTGACATGTAGTAAAAGGGAAGGTTTAGACCTGGCAAGTGGGTAAACTTGCCAAGTAGAATTGACAGTTTAAAACTATACACACAGACACTGCTGTGGCAGGTCTGAGCCATATTTACAGGGCTACTAATGTGGGTGGCACAACCAGTGCCACAGGCCCACTAGTAGCGTTTGATTTACAGGCCCTGAGCACCTCTAGAGCACTTTACTAGGGACTTACCAGTAAATCAAATATGCCAATCATGGCTAAACTAATCAACAGTACAGTTTACACAGAGAGTATATGCACTTTAGCACTGTTTTAGCAGTGGTAAAGTGCCCCGAGTCCTAAAGCCAACAAAAACTTGTCAGATAAATTAGGAGGCAAAAAGACTGGGGATAACTCTGCAAAAAGGACAAGGTGCAACAGTCCTGCACTATCCTCCACTTAACACTCAGTTTTTAAATGCACATTACAGGGGAATTGCAAAGACTATCAAGCACCTCCCATGGCATGCCCTGCTCTGACATTTTTTCAACGGCGGACTTCATTTTCTCCTCTGCATCTTGTAAACGTTTATATTGTTGACTTCAGGGATAATTTGCGCTGGGGTTCACTTGTATTCTGACTGGCTTGTTACTCAGTCCTCTTTCTCTCTGAAATCTCATACATCTTCTTTCACAGTCTGTCTTAAATCAAGAGACAGGACATCTTTTGTACGAACTACAAACAACTGAACACTTGAATCTTGATTTTATTTGAAATACTGAATCTTCATCTTGAGTTTCAATCACAACATCATCTGGTGTGCGATAAATAAAGCAATTCATCTTGCAAAGCAAGCCTCTACCAATGAAATTTACAGGACTTCAGTCACACAACATGTATTGGTCACTTGCATATGTATTGGATGTAGTGCATAAACTGAGTCTCTGGCTCAGTTCTACAAGGTTTTCTTTCCCACCCTGGGATGATGGTTGTGAACTTAGTTCAACACTTGAATGTGAAAGGCGGGTTTGTATAGCCCCGTAGAACCCCACCCAATACAGAGCTGAAGTGGAATAAATGCTTTTAGGTTACTAACAGTCCATATACAAGGTCCAGGCACACCGTGGTGATCACAAAACAAATCGTTTTTATTATCTTGAAACAAACACACACACAATGCGCTAAGAAAAAGATTCTTTAACTAAAAAGTGCATTTATTTCTACAGGTGTACCCTGGTGCTACACAGAATATGACAAAAACAGCACAAATGCACATTGTGAACAACAAAAATAAATTGAACATTACTAACATAGTTAAACTGTCATCTAAAGACCTAACACCCTGAAACATACTTCTAAGTGCTCAAGTAGGAAAGCATGGAGGGTAGAATAACTTGCGTCAAGATTTTCTTAGGGAGGATGAATGTACTGCACACCTTGTTTATAGGCGAACGCTATAATTATCAGGAGTCAAGGAGGCTGTGTTCCCTGCATAAGGCAAACATGAGTTCAGCATCAGCATCAACTCCTCCTAGGCTCAGGCTTGATATCAGCTTTCAGTACAAAGAGTGATACGGCTCTTGCATCTATTGCAGGCAGGATCATCCTCTGGTCTGGCAGTCTCTTGCTTGCAATAATCTGGGGGGAAGGACCTCTCTTGACAGTTGGTCAAGTGGCAGTCCTTATATACTGTATCTTATCTTAGATGGAATTTGCAATGTCACAGTACATGTGTTTGATTTGACTAATAAACACCAAGTTACTAGTCTAAGACACATTTCTTTAAAAAAATAAGGTAAAAGTATGACAATTCAAACTACACTTTTTCGACTATTGTTCTTTGTTTGGCCTTGAAATCCAAATAACAAGGCACTTGTTACAGACTAATGTCACATCAGATGTTTTGTTAGTGTCTTTATCTAA
This sequence comes from Pleurodeles waltl, assembly GCF_031143425.1. Classification (NCBI taxonomy): domain Eukaryota; kingdom Metazoa; phylum Chordata; class Amphibia; order Caudata; family Salamandridae; genus Pleurodeles; species Pleurodeles waltl. The sequence goes on from NC_090447.1 coordinate 1,442,021,517, forward strand.
ATGATTTGGCACTTTCATTGTTCTTGGAAAGTTAAGGACAGAAGACTGCTGCATCAAAGACAGACATGTTGATGATTCTGCAGAAATACAGAAAAAGGAGTAGCAGCCTACTTAAAATGGAGTCTGGCCTTATATCTTTACATCAGTTCTCCACAACCCTATTATAACTGGGACATCTGCTGTGACCTGATTAGTAACCTGTTTATTGATGATTCTTACAACTTGGACTTCTTTTCCAGAAATGGGTAGGTTTGAAACCTCAATGGAACACATTGTGGAGTTGGTAGTACTAGTATCAATTGGAAATGATATAGGATTCACTTCCCCAAAAAAATATACGGCCCTTGCAAGCACCATCATTGGAAATTTGTTGCATCTGGTGATCAATGGATTTTGTTGGAACCTTGGTTTGTATGGTGTTTTGTTTGTCATGTTTCACTGCAACACTTGCGCTATGGGCATATTAGGATGGAACTCACCTGATTTTGCACATTCTGCATAGGAGTCTGTTGGGCTGGGGTAGCAAACTGCATCTGATTTGCATTTCACTGCATCTAGGGAAACAACATAATTTTTAATTCGATCTGGGTTCTGTCTACATTTGCGCTTCCAGTGACCATATTTCACACAGATGTGACAAGCAGTGCTCTGCTCTTGAAATGATTTCAAAAAGTGTCATTTGCGTTCATTGCAGAATTGGTAACAAACACTTTACCTCAACCCTGATCTTCCATTTGCATAATGTTACTCTTTGTTAATTCTCCTTGCATCCTATTCATACCAGAAATCTAAGGCTGCACAAAAATTAAACCAGAGGTTTCTATTATTTCTGTGAATGTGCATCTTCTGCAAAAATCATCAACTACTCTTTGACCTTTTTCTGCTTTGTGTCACAACAGTCACTGCAATCGTTGGTATTCTTCATAACCTCAGTTATACTCAGTCTGCCAGCACATTACACTCTGCTGGATTTGAGAGCTAAGTTCTGGATGCAAATCAAAAACATAAGCCGCTACGAATCTGCTGACACCTTCCCTTTTGGGTTCTTCAACTTCACTGTACTTGCAATAGATCTGCATACGCCTCTCATAATAGGCATGCGCTGACTCTTATGTGGCACTCACTATCTTTTCCCAGTTGGCTTTCTTCTTCAGCACTTTTTTCCAAATGCTCTATCACCGCTCTGTATTTTTCATGACCACATCGGCTAACCCCTTGTTAGTTCTTGTGTTGGCTAAACAACAATAGGTTTGCATTCTGGCCACAAATCAATAGTGACGTTCTAAAACAACATATGCAAATCAGTCCAAAGCACCTTTGAAACTTTCACCAGTCTGTGAACCTTCTTATACCACTTGTCAGGTTCCTATCTAAATTTTGGGAAATTTATCAAGAAAGCATAGAGATCAACCCTAGACCAATGAACATGCACATTATTCCCTCCATGTATTTTTCATAAAAGAAATTCTGTCACGGACTCTAGTTCTGGATCACCTACGACCACATTTGCTTTCTTTCCTGTGTCAATATTTTCTTTTTAGAACCAGCTTTCTTCTTCCACTTGTCCTTGTATTTTCAAAAATCCCTCATATCGTTTATGTGCTAAACTAAGTCTTTAATGAGAGCTTGCAAGGTTACTAGACCCATGTTCGCTATTTCTGCTTTACTCAACTCCATTTTGTAAATTTTTCGCAAGCTCTTTGTTCTACTTATATCAACTCCAAATTCTGCAACTAAATCGTCAAGATGATTGTGATGGTTACTATGGTAACTATTGAGGGCCACGCAGTCAAGATTGGGGGGATTACTAGTTATTTATTTCTTCTGTGACAAGTGGGCAAAACACCGTATTGTAAAGGTAACTAGAGTCCTTCTTGTCTTTTCCTCTTTTGAGACTGGTAACTCCGTCTTGGGATGGGGTGGAAGTCGGCTGGTCCCAGGTCCCGTTGTTCCCCGGTACCTTGGAATGAAGGAGAACCACATCAAGTAAGTGTACTAGTGGGTAATAGGTTTGGGCCTTCACAAAGGAGGTGAGTGACTGAGGGATCTTTAGACAGGGATTATTCTGAAGTGCAGAACACGTGGTATGTTGCATGCAGAAAGGTAAGTGACTCTCTCCTGACCCTCCTTCTAGGAGGCTACCCCTCCTAGGACTCCCTTACTTCCCTCTCATGCCCCTTAACCCCAACAGGTACATTTGAGGTGGAAAATCTCTGTACTTTGTATAGCCACGCTCCTCCAGGAACGTGGCGTGGTCCTTTGGCGGTGTCCTCCTTTCTGGCTGGCTCCCAGTCCCCTCCATCACCAAACGATCCTCGTGGTTCTCTGCTTTCCTCCTCTTTCCTCCTCCTCGTTGCTCCTTGCTGTGTCTGTGTCCCCTTTTGGGTCCTCCTTCGACCCCGGCTGTCTTCCTCCTAAGTCCTCTCTTTCTTCCTCCTCTTCTGATTTCCTAGGGTCCTCCACTCGCATTATGGCGTCCTCCTTTTCCTTTTCTCATTGTCCTTTTCTGTCTCCGTCTCCTCATCTTTCTCTCTCCCCGTCTTTTAGCCCCTCCTCCTTTGCCCGGAAGTCGTCGCTCCAAGCCGGGTCATTTCCCAGCATAGTGCCCTTGGGGCACTTTCCGGAGGCGGCGTCGAGGGTTGTCACGGCAACTTGCTCGGCCGCTTGCAACCACATAACAGCGCCCCCGCTACAATGATCATGTGCCCCACTTGCATACCTTGTTGGTTCTTTGATCAAGTATCTCAGTTCATATGAACTGTAAGTCAATATATTGCCTAAACCAATGGTTCCCTGTAAAATTTCTCCAAATTCAATTTTCCGATTAGCAATGTTAATTTCGCTCTTCTCAGGTGGTCTGGTAGCTACCGCTTCTACAACAGAAAGAGAATCACTAAGTGGATGGAATAAAAGTATATTTAATAGGCAGGGCACTTTCACGTGGAGCACCTGTAGTTGCAGTAGTACTCGTACTTGGTACTGTAAATATCACAGTTCCCTGTGTAGATGTATGTGGATCACCATTTGCAACTATATCAGGTACCAGCAGTCATTGTGTCTGTGCCTGTTCATTATCTGTGTAAGGAGGAGATCTACAATCTAACAGATCATCTAAGAAATTATCCTCCTCCTCTGAATCATTTTCCTTATTTTTTTGTCTGTCCCTTTCAGAATCCTCTTCTTTCTTTTTGTCTGACTCATTAACTATTACATGAAATACTCTCATCCTTTCTACCATGTTTTATCTCCATGTCCTCTTCTGATTGGCCCACTTTGATTCCATCCATTGATTCACTGCACCTGTAAAGTGGCTATTTCTTTCTTTCTAGGTTTCACCATGGCCATTTGATCCATTCATTAAATACTTCAAATTATGTTGGTCAAGATCACAGATTATTCTCACACGTTGTGTGTCTTTGGAAACCAAACTTTCTAATATTAAAGGTACCCTCTAAAGAAGACTGCATGTCCTTGCCACTAGAAGTATACTCATACCAGTATCTCAACCACGCACACGTATGAAATCCAACATCCATCATCATTTTGAATGAAGGCAAACTTTTCAAAGAAAAGGATAATAAACTAGTTTTATTATCCTTTTCTTTGAAAGGGGCGGGGCCATGGTGTGACGTGCACTGAGGGGGGAGTGCACAGCACTCCCCCTCACTGCGCATGTATGTTTGGCCCTCTTGGGCTGGGCAAACACACATGTGCACCGGGCTCTCTCCAGCTCAGCAACACAGTTGCTGGGCTAGACAGAGCCTGCACAGGCTCCCAGTCTGTCGGGGAGCTCCTTAGCTGGGCGCTCCCAGCCAATCCTGACGCTGCTCAGTACAGTGACAGGATTGGCCACAGCGCAGGCTGGGAGCCTGTGCTTGCATCCAGCAGAGAATCGGCGAGATGAGGAGGTAAGTTTTTTTCTTCATTTCTTAAGTTAATTTTTAGTACCCCCCACCACACCCTCCACGTGCCGCCCCACCCCTTGTGCACCCCTCAAACCGCCACTGCTAGGAGCTTTAGGCTTTTTCAATACATTATTCTTATTCAAAATATCATAAAAACCTTACAAAATAAACAAACAAGCAATAACCAATCTCAGGGCGAATATGGCAAAGTTAAACCAATCACTGTGTGCCTACAGCAGCAACCAACCAAGGACAGTGTTTCACCAATCCTAGCAGCTCTTAGCTGGCTGATGGCAACCTTTGACTGAATAAGAAAAACTACGCAAAACCTTTTGCCACCAATCACACATAAGATGAACAAAATGAAATATTGTCTGCTCAATTTAAACATGAGAACCAGGAAATTAAACAAAAATAATCTTGCAATTAATAGAACATGACTAGTATGTCTGCTGCACGTATCAATCACAAATTCACACTAAAGCAGAGGAAATCCACCTGTGATTGGCATACTTACTCGAGCATCCAAGAGCATGTAACACCAACTCAAATTAAAATCAGAAATAAAACTGGTTATTTCAGAGAAATCCATATCCAGTGTGAATGTGGTGCATCGCAAATCACATTACCACTTTGCAAACAAGTTCAACAATATCTCAAGATTTTGGATCATGATAAATCTGATTACTTCAACCAACAAGAAACAAACCAAAAATATTTTTGACACAAATTCCACATGACAGATATATCAAAATCACAGTAATCAAGCCACCAACTGAACTGAGAATCAACACCACAGAACAAAAAAAGCCTCACAGTGTAACAATTCATGACTCAATACAGATCTGCATTCTCAACTACACATTCCATAATGCATCATTAGCACATTGAACACCCTCAAGCTCAAGAATCATTCCACCCTGCTAATACTCACAATCTTTCTGCTAAGAAATAGTGACATTTGTTTACAAACAGGGACTCTGCAATAAATCCAAAGGTGGTCTTGGGAATGTAGATGGAAAAAACAGTCTATGGATAGGAACAAAAACAGTTCCAGAAACCACTCCTTATTTCTCAAACCATGCTCTGCTACAATAAAACTGTTGGCGTGCTACACCCATAAAATCTTACAGCTCAATGGCACTCCCTAGAGCTGGGTGGATCAGAGACGGTGTTAACCTCAATTTCTTGTGGCAATTTGATCCAGAGACAAGGTTCTGAACAGTATTTCAAACTACAGTCAAATAAGAAAGGACTGATACAAAAACTGAGTTCTAGTGCAGAAGTTCAGATAAACCATGGAGGGTTATTAGAGAATGCAAGATTGTACAATACAGAAAAAGTAAAGGTAATCTCACTTAAATGTATCAAATTAATGCCATGAAGGCTTTCAGTAACAGGAACAATGACACGCTTGTTTGGAGGAGGCGGCGGCTGTGACTAGGGCAGGAGCCCTTTAATTTTATCCTCGCGCTCCCGCCTCGCGGGATGCGCTTGTTTGGAGGAGGCGGCGGCTGTGACTAGTGCAGGAGCCCTTTAAATTTATCCTTGCGCTCCTGCCTCGCGGGACGCACTTGTTTGGAGGAGGCAGCGGCTGTGACTAGGGCAGGAGCCCTTTAAATTAGCGTGCGGGCGGCGCCCGGGCGGGCCCGTCCTTCGCCCGTCATCGACTGGAATAGGCTGGGCTGGGCCCCCCTCTAACGTTTCTTATCTCGCTTGGTGGTAATCTCTTTCGGAAGTTGTAGTAAAGAGTTTGTGGGAGATCGATATCCAAAATGGGGAACAGAAAGACACATTTGCAAAAGGGGAAAGGTGGGTCCAGCTCTTCATGTCAGCCTTCTATTACCAGCTATTTATCTTCAGTGATTGGGGCTATTGAATCCGAACTAGAGCAAGTTGAAGAAAGGATTGGGGCTGTTCGCAACACTGCTCAGCAGCCCCCATTGGAACCCATTGTCCATATAACTACTAATTCAAAGGATGGGTTACCTCCATTGGCTTCGCCTAACAATATAATACAATCTGCTCAATGTAATATGCCCCCACCACTTTTATCTAAACCTTCGGTTCAAAGTGTTTATTTGTCCCTGGAATGCTCCCCGGTACTTTCTCCACCACTGAAGAAGAGGAGGGCAGGCAAAAAGACCAAGAATATAACAAAGGTGTCAGGCTCGAAAAAGCGCCTATATATCTCACCGGCAATCACTCCCAATGAACCATCTGTTTTGGTCTCTTCAAACGAACATTTTGAGAGAAATGATGCTCATAGCGATCCTTTTGATGTAATAGACTCCATACTTAAATCGTTTTGCATTACTCTAGAGGAGAAACTTACTATCATGATTACCAAAAAAACTAGATTGTTTTTGTGATAGCGTCCTCAGTACCCTTGCCCAGTCTCCAAATCCAGGAGTACTGAGTAAGGGAATAGCACCGAGCCGGGATGTGGCAACAAAGATAAACCAATTACCCATATTGACATCCCACGATGCTGGTCCACCTATGGCCAGACCTTCGACTATACCTGGCCTAGGTAATGCCGTGTCCAGTTTGCCACAAGCAACTTCTAAAGAAGCGACTCTACCTGGCCTAAATTGTCCACCTTTTAATAACTTTATTAATCAAGCAGATGTCTTGCATCTACCTCCTGACTGTATTCCATATGTTCTGGTGTTATCAAATGCACCGCCTCTAGACAATAACAAAAAAGAAGACACCCAAGCTTTGATTAGGAAGTCTGTTTATTGGCTGAAATCTAAATTTAAGGCTAAATATCATCCGAATAACAAGATCCTTATGGCACGTAGAGTGAGGCAGGTGGGCCATCGAAGAAATAGGGACGATAGAGACTGTGTCGTAATTAATTTTGCTAACCCGTGTTCAGTTGATCTCCTCTTGGCAAACTTAGATTGTTCTTATTTCCCAGATAAAGGGATACAAATCCATTTGTTAAGTCATTTTTACGACCATTCTCTTTTTCCTCAATGTACTAGTGTTGTCCCTAGCTATTACAGCTTAGCTCCTGTTAGGCCACACGCGCTTGCAAACACTCCCACTAACAATCGTCCTCTGTCCTTTAATTCTCTTGACGAAAATGATTGACTTAAGGTTATCGCTAGTCCGGACCACAAGAATCCGTTGAGATTAACGACTGATGATGAACATGACGAATTAGTTCAGGGAGTAAGAGAGAGGATTTCAGACAGCACCCATTTAAACAATATCGATGGATTAGTACCTCACTCGGGATCAAAGCCTTTATCCCTGATTAGCTGGAATATTGCGGGGCTCCGATCTAAAATAAACAATCCAGACTGGGTGAGTTTTATATCATCCTTTGACATAATTTGTCTACAGGAAACTTGGTCTCAAGATAAGTTTTTTTTGGATGGGTACACAACTCTCTACCAGCCGACAGAAACTTCTACAATGGGAAGAGCATGTGGAGGTCTCCTAATGTTCATATCTTTACGTTTACCATCTCTGAAGGCTTCCTTAATTTGGTCCTCTCCTTATTTTATGATTGTTCTATTATCTATTAGGGGGTGTAAAGGTATTCTGATCTTACATTTTTATAATAATGTCCCACGCGGTCTCCTTAAAGGAACGTTAGAGGACGCTGTGGATTTTATTGATTCCTCTATTAAACTGCAGGATGAAGATTTTGTAGTCTTATGGGTCGGCGATTTTAATACCTCCCTATGCTGTCAGGAAAGCCCAGAACTGTGTGCTATTCCTACAGAAGGCAGATAATCGTTAATTCAATTTATCCACTCACCTGAAGGAGAAGCTCTGAACTCCTTCTTATGTAATTTTGATTTGGTTCATGTTAGGGAGAAAATGGCACTAGAATCTCTAAACGTTCCAACGTTTACAGTGAATGTGAAGGGGAGCATCATTGATTTTATTCTTATTGGCTCCTCAGATTATCATTTAATCCGTGATTTTAAGACAATCCCCCACTGTGCCAGCGCCCATAACCCTCTGTGTATTAACTTAGACTTAATTATAGACCAGGTACCCAGGGATCAGGGTTTGAGAAGAAATACTACTTTTCACATAAACTCTGGTTTACGTCTGAAGTGGGATAAAATAAACCCAACGATTTTTAATCAAGAAATTATAAGATCTAGGTTTGATTCCATTAATATATGTTTATCTCAGCAGCATGATCATATCGTTCAAGAATTTGAAATTCTAAGTAATGCTATTTCGCATGCCCTGGTAGTGGACAGGCCTATTATGGGTTCTATTGCTCACAATTTTTTTTTAAAGATACCCTTAAATCAGCTTCTTCCCGTCACTTAATAAAATCTGTCAGGGCCGAGTATAAGGCCACCTTGGAAAAAAGGAAATTGGAGATAAGGTCTAAGCCATGGGAAGTGCTTCAGGCTGCGTCCAACCTGAAGGATTCCTCAAAATTCTAGAAAGTGGTCAATCATTCCTATTTTATGGATAGTAATACTAAGGTTGATGATTGTTTTATTGTTGAAGAAGTGTGGTTGAACCACTTCAGGAAAGTATTTGATCCAGACAATGATCTCCAGACCAGGGAGGTTAACATCAATAATCGGACTAATATAGATCCCAATATAAGTGCCTTAGATATTTCTTTTGACCTACAAGAGATCCTTGGAGCTATAAATCGCTCAAAACAAGGGAAGGCCCCCGGACCTGACGGTGTCCCTACTGACATTTTTAAATCCATGCCCAATCTTTGGGGCCCTCTAGTAACAAACGTGTTAAGAAATGTTATTAAAACTAATATTCCCCCTTCTTGGAAACTGGCAATTATTATCCCTATTTTTAAGAAGGGCAATAGGCAAGACCCTTCCTGCTACAGACCTATATCTTTGATTGATTCCACAGCTAAGATTTTGGGTAGCGTGATTTTATCTCGCCTGGAGGACTGGGTGCTACAGACACAGATTTTGTCTCCAGTTCAATTTGGTTTTTGACCCGGTTTGGGCACCATCGAGCAAGTATTAAACCTGCATCTCATTCTTAACAAATATGTTATTGCCAAAAGGGAGCCAATTCATATGGCTTTTATTGATCTATCTAGTGCCTTTTGGTTTGGTAAACAGGAAGAAGTTGTGGCAAATCATGGAAACTCTGGGATGCGATGGGACTCTACTGGATCTCATAAAGCGCCTTCATATGGATCTAAAGGTGTCTGTTCAGTATGGCCCATTGGGACAGAGAACTACTCCCATTCCCTCTTTTATGGGAGTGCGACAGGGATGTATCCTGGCCCCCTTTCTTTTTTTGATATATATTGATGGGCTTTATGATTTTTGAAAAAAAACGGGAAGGATGTGCCAAAGATGGGCCAGAGATTGCTCCCAGTCTTACTATATACTCAGATGACGCTGTACTTATTGCACGCACTGCAAATGGTTTACAAGGCCTGCTGGATCTTTTTCTGGACTTCATGTTGGACTTAGATTTAAAAATTAATTATTCAAAGACATTTGTTATGACATGCGGCCCCCGAAATACAAAATCTAAAACATTTACTATGGGGGGCAATATCATAAATAAGGTGAGGGACTTCTGTTATCTAGGTATGCATATAAGTTCTTCTATGCTCTGGAACACTCACCTTAAATTTAAGAATCAGCAAATGTCAAGGAATACTGAAGCGATATTTCGATTTACCCGTAAACTGGGCCACAGACCGTCTTCTCAGATTATGACACTATATAACTCCAAGTGTGTCTCAGCAGCCCCATATGGGGCCGGAGTCTGGGGTTACATTAAAAAACCCACTCTCCAAAGTACTGAGAATACATTTATGCGCAGAATATTGATGGTACCTAAGTGTATAGCAAACATCATTATCCACGAGGAAGTGGGCCAATGCTTTTTAGAGGACACGGTTTCTATTGCCCCTCTTTTGCTGTGGATTAAATGTTGGACGAACCCAACGGCTAGTCTTGTGCAGGAATGTATTACTGTATGCACACAGCTGGCTAACTCGAACAGGATTTCCTGGCTTTCGTACCTGCGATCATCTTTTGACAAGTTGGGGCTTAGGTATATGTATGAAGAACCGCAAATGCTAACCAAATCTGCAAAGCCCCTATTGAAAGCACGTTACTCTGAGCATACTTTGCACATAAGACTCCATAGCTGTTTCAACTTGAAATCTTTAGATTCTTATACTCAGATTGTTACGGCCTTACATATTGAACCTTATTTGACCTGGTTTGCATGCCCAAAAAATTATTCTCTTTTAATTTTCCTTAGATTAAATTTGGTTCATTTTAAGGTGGCCTTTCCTAAGCAGTGTATTTGGCAAAAAGATCTACCACCCTGCCCTTGCAATGCTAGATCAAAACAAAGCACTTCTTATTTTTTTCTTTTTTGCTCTCTTTATGCCTCCCCTAGAAATACTTTCATTTTACCTATTTTACGCACTCTAAGACCAATCCATTATAAGGAAGCTTTGATATATTTTTAGAAATTACCAAATGACAAAATTTGTTTTCAGGTTTTAAATTTTATTAGATCATCTATTGCTATTAGGAATCGGTATTAATATCCTGTAATTTATTAATTTTATTTCATGCTGATTTTTAAATCCATTTCTTATGTTTAAAATTGTATACCTTATATATGTGGTTTAGTATAGCTTTTATTTCAGAGGAAGTAAGTTTACTTTTTTATATATTTTATGGTATTTAAACAGTTTTTTTTAGTACTATATTGCATGAAACTAGTAATCGTTTTGATAAAAATATTGGGATATTTGTGAACGAGGAACTTGGATAAGATTATTCTGTAAGCTTATTCCTTTGGTAACATATGTAAAATGTGTTTTACTTTTTCTGGTTGTACTTTCGGAATTTTGATCTTAATTTGTACTTTTATGGCAATTGCCGAATAAAGATCTTTGACTGACTGACTGAACAGGAACAATGTAGAATAATAGGCAAAATCAATAATAGGCTGAGTTTTGAATGTGCAACAAAAAGTAAGACATCGGATAGCATTCATAGTAGCATATTAAACATCTTTGGCTCACTCCGAAATCCATGGGAATTTGTAGCTATTTTCTCCATAGACAAGCATTAGGACTGCAACGTAATCATGGTGTGAACAAAGAATTACATTTTCTACAAAACAAAAAACAGCTTTTAAAAACGTCACATAACCCTACCAACTTAATGCTATCCCACTACATTAATATTGATTCAGCCCGTGGTACCTAATGTTCTCTAGGGGTATCAAAACAAACTAGTTACATAACCATTGTGAATAAATGCAATATCACATCCAAATGGAAGATCCTCGAAAAAGTGTTACAGTAGGCCCTCTAGCAGGCTTTCTTCAAGAGCAATCATTCAAAAATAAATCCACATCTTGCTTGACTATGTGCAGCAGAAACAAACAGAAAGCATGATACTGTGCATCCATTTTTAGGCCTGAGGCCAATAAAGCACAAGTCAGAAAACACACTTTAACAAGTCATAGCAATTTGTTCCAACTGCATGAGCTTCGTGTCAGTATATACATGTGAATTTGAGTGTAGATTAATTGCTCTGCACATTTAAATAATACATGTTTCATACATGCCAACAGACCTAATAGTGTTGGGAGATTCCCAAATTTTTAAGCTAAACGTGGATTTATTTTAGCTGTCTCCCACTTGAAATTGTCTGTTTCAACAGAAGTCAATGGGGAAGATACATTCCTCTATTTTTTCAAAATCTCCCTCTTTCCTGTTCTAAAATGTTGTCATGTATGATATGTAGAATAAAACTCATAAAAGGCAACTTTCTCACAACCCCCAATAATATTTAGTTTGAAAATAAAATTTTCAGTGTTGCACCCGTCAGGCAAACAAATAATCATCTATATTCACTCCCGAAAAGGCAGCATTTGCCTCAGCAACACTAACTGTGGACATTACGCTTTGATGGCATTGCGAGTAGGACGCAGAAACATTGACAGAGCGGTAGGTGGCGCCTGTGGAAGCATGCCCACCAAGCAGAAAGTGTGCCACTTCCCTGCAATCAATGGGTATTATTGGTTAGCTCAGACACTTTTTGTCTGGCAATGTGTTGTGGACTGTCCTCATCACATACCTTTTGATCCTGCATGCAGCTCCTGACCATCTAGCCTTCTCAAGTCTTCATAGATACTGGGTTTAAATAAGTTGCTTCCGGATATTTGTTAACACTCTCCTCACCTCCAGTGCTGGTAAGTTATATTTCCAGTTGCTTTATAAATGCAGCGTATTTTCTGCCATGGCATGTCTGCCAACGACAAGGCTGCCTGACATTGGAGCTCGACTAGATTTAATCTGACTCAATTTGACCATGTAGATCTACTCCCGTGACCCAGAAATGTGATAGCAGAATCACGTAGACATGTGACGAGAGAGGCTGGGGTGAGGCCTGCATGTGATGTGTTTGCCCAGCCATTTGTGTCTTACCTGCCCCCGGGTGTCTGAGTGAGACAGTGGTAGTTGCGTGATAGGCACTGAAGGAGAGAAGAGGCACTGACATCTGAGGACCACAGCTGTCATGTTCCTGGATAAGCTGCATGGCAGTAAAAGGTAAAGCCTTAAGCCCTCATTACAACATTGGCGGTAAAAACCATCTACTGCCGTAGCGACGGCCGCCAAAAGACAGTCGTCGCCGTGGCTACCACCTTATCATGACCACAGCCTGAATGGCAGAAATCCAGCTGTGGCCATACCGGCGGATGGCGGTAAGGTGGCGCTGCTGCCACCAGCAGCGCAATGTCAGTAGACTGCCGCCAGCCGTATTATGACCCATAATACGGCCTGGCGTGTTCTGCTGGTGGAAAATGCTGATGGCAGCAGCGCCCTGTCCCGTCCTGCCGGAGGACCCCCTGACTACAGGTAAGTCAGGTCTACTACAGGGGAGGGGGTGGAGGGTGTTGTGTGTGTGTGAGGGTGTGTGTGCGGGTGTGTGTTGCGTGTGAGTGTTCATGTTTAAAGGTGTGCATGCGTGTATGTTATGTTTTGTGAATGCGTTTGTGCATGCATGTTTGAAAGTGTGTGCGGGTGTGTGTGAGTGGAAGTATGCAGGAATTCCCTGCCACTGATAGTGCCTACTGCCAAGGTTTTTGTGGTGGTAAGGAAGCCACGAAAACCATGGCGGTAGGCAGGGTCATAATTCCACGGGTGAAACAGAGACAGCCGCTGTGCTGGAGATAGCTATCTCCAGCCAGGCAGCTGTCACTGCCATGGCGGTCGGAGTGGTACATTGGCGGGTTGGATTCAATGTCATAATATACCGCCATGTTACCACCAACCACCGGGGTCATAATGACCCCCTTAGTCTTGATGGAGGGGAGATTCATGTACTGGTAAACATATGCTGGTAAGGCTGGAAAACTACATAATTATCAAATTAAGCCCCCAGCTAATGACAGCTGAGCAAGCATCCCAGAAGCTGTACATAATATATAGGTCGGAGTCGTGACTGGGCTGGATTTGGGGCTCAGGCTGCATATGGAATATCGAGATGATAGATTGACTGCACTGACCTGGGTCCTGAATTGGGATGGACATCTAGCATTTCTGGATGGTGCATGTGAACATCCAGGCCACCGTAGTGTAGGTTGAGAGGGCCTAGAATTTTGGCAGGGTCCCGAGATGTGGATTAGACAGAACTAGCCCATCGCACGGCAAAAGCCAATGTCTGACCTTTGCAAGTTAGTATGATGGTTATTTTTTATTACATGCATATGTGCTTGCAATACAATTTTTATATTTAACTAACATTCACTGATGTGGCTGTTTTACTACAATAATAGCACACTTTTCATTTGTGCCAAACATTTTGTTATTATTTTTAAAGGAGAGAGGAATTAATTACTACCTAAGCACTCAATGTTACAAATGTCACTTTTTAACTGCAACTTTTACAGGCATTGGCAAAGCAAATAGGTTTTGCCTATGCAAGAGCTATTGGCTTTGCCAATGTTTTAGTCATGCTGTACACCAGCTTGGCAGCTGTTCAGCATGGCTAAAAGTTAGTGGGGTAAAGGAGATTAAAGTGGAGTGTTGTAAAGTAGAGTGTCATAGAGTAGGGTGTTATGGAGTAGCAAAGAGAGTCGTGAGGGGCGTGGAGCAGTGTAGTGCAGAGTTGAGTAGTGTAGAGAGGAGTGAAGTGGCGTTTCATGAAGTGGCGTAGAGAGGTGTGGCATAGTATTGTGGAGGGAATAAGTGTCACAGAGTGGAAAGGAGTAGAGCTGAGTGGTATAGAGTGTTAGAGTAGAGTGTCAGAGAGGAATGTGTAGAGCAGAGTGGATTTAGTAGAGGGTGTTGGGTAGTAGTACAGTGCTGTAGATTAGAGTGGAGTAGATTGTTGTACAGTGGAGTGGCATAGAATTGAGTAGTGTAGAAACGTGGAATGGCCTAGAGAGAAGTAGTGTTATTGAGTGGAGTGGGATAGAGTGGCATGGAGTGGCACAGAGTGGAGTACTGGAGTGGAGTAGTATGTAATAGACTAGAGTGGAGTAAAGTGACATGGAGTGCAGTAGGGTGTTGTACAGTGGAGTGGCATAGAGTGGAGTAGAGTGTCACAGAGTAGAGTAGAGTTTAATGGAGTACAACATCACAGATAGGAGTGTGGCAGAGTGGCATAGAGAGAGGTGGCTTAAAGTACAGTGGTGGTAAGTAGATTGGCATAGTGTGCGGTGGCTTAAGAGTGCATTGGTTTTTAGTAAAGTGGTGTAGAGTGTATTGGTGTAGAGTGCAGTGGCATAGAGTGGCGTATTGTAGAGGTGCAGAGTACAGTGGTGCAGGATGCAGTTGAGTGGCGCAGTGTAGAATGTAATGGCGCAGAGTGGAGTGGTGCAGGGTGGAAAAGAGTGGCGTGGAGTGCAATGGCGCAGAGTAGACTGTTTTCGAGTAGATTGAAGCAGTGCAGGGTAAAGTGGATTGGTGCAGGATAGGGTGCACAGGTATAGAGTGGCATATAATGCAGTGGCATAGAGTTGCGAAGAGTGCAGTGTTGTAGAGTAGATTAGTGGTGCAGAGTGAAGTGGCATATAGTGCATTGGTGTACAGATGAGTGGTGCATAGTAGAGTGCAGAGGCATAGAGTGCAGTAGTGCAGAGTAGCATAGAGTTCAGTGGCAGAGTGGTCTTGCAGAGTAGAGTGTCTTAGAGTGCAGTAATGAAGAGTGCATTGGCGTAGAGTGCAGTGGCGTAGAGTGTTGCAGTGCCGAGTAGAGTGCTGTGGACAGCAGTGGCATACAGTAGAGTGTTGCAGAGTACAGTGCTGTAGAGAGCAGTGGCGTACAGTATTGCAGAATAGAATAGAGTGGCCTAGAGTCCAGTGACGTAGAGCGTAATGGTGTAGAGTGGCATAGCGTGCAGTGGTGTAGAGTTCAGTGGCGGAGAGTGAAGTCTTGCAGAGTGTTGCAGAGTAGACTGCTATAGAGAGCAGTGACAGTGCTATAGAGAGCAGTGGCTTATAGTACAGTGGTGGAGAGAAAAAGAGAGTAACGTAGAGTGCAGTGATGTAGAGCACCATGGTGTAGAGTGACAGCATGCAGTGGCGTAAAGTGTTGCAGGGTAGAGTATGTTGGCATAGAGTACAGTGGTGCAGAGTAGTTGGCATAGAGTTCACTGGTGTAGAGCGCACTGGTTTTGAGTAAAGTGGTGTAGAGTACATTGGGTAGAGTGCAGTAGTTTAGAGTAGGCTGTCACTGAGAGCAGTTGTGTAGAGTGGTGCAGCATAAAGTAGAGTGGCACAGAGTGCAGTGGTATTGGTTAGATTGTTTCAGAATAAAGTGAAGTTGTGTAGATTGGAGTACTGCCGATTGGAGTGGCATAGAGTAGTGGCATAGAGTGCACTGGCATGGAGTGGAGCAGAGTCCAGTGGACTGGCCTAGACTGGAGTGGTGTAGAGTGTAGTGGATAAGAGTGCAGTGGTGTATAGTAAAATAGAGTGCTTTGGCGTAGACTGATGCAGAGTATAGTACAGAGGTGTAGAGTGAAGGGCATAGAGTGCATTGGTGCACAGTAGAGAAGACTAGGGTAGAGTGCAGTGGTGTACAGTAAAGTGATCCAGTGGCAAAGAGTGCAGCGGAGCACAGTGGAGTTGGGGAGAGTTCAGTGTTGTAGAGTGCAGTGTTGCAGAGTAGATTGCTGTAGAGTGCAGTGGTGTAGAGTGGCTTAGAGTACAGCGGCATACAGTACTGTGGAATATGGTAAAGTGGTGCAGAGTAAAGCCGAATAGTGCAGAATGGAATACAGTGGCATAGAGTGAAGTTGCAATGAGTAGATTGTTTCAGAGTAGAGTGAAGCAGCGTAGTGTGCAGGGGCATAGAGTAGAGTGGAGTAGAGCAGTGGTTCCAAACCTGTGGTCTGGGGAGCCCTAGCTTGTACGCGAAGCCTCCTCAAGGGGTCTGTGACTGCTTAGAAAATTAACTGATATTAACAGATTAATAAAGTGCAAATAAATAAGGTGGCTAAATGTGCGTTTTAAAACGTACTGTTAATGTCAAGGAAATTAAAATTGGAGGCAAAAAATTAAATTAGTATCCTCAGATTGATTTGTGGAAACAGTGCAGGTGCAAACAGAATACAGGCCTCATTACAACCCTGGCGATCGGTGGTAAAGTGGCGGTAACACTGCCAACAGGCCGGCTGTAAAAATAAATGGAATCATGACCACGGCGAAAATCGCCAACAAAGACAGCCACTTTAACACTCCGACTGCCACTGTGGTAACAACAAACACTGCGGCGGTAACCGCCAACAGTCAGGAGGAAGACAAGGTTCCGCCCACTGTATTACAAGAGGCCTATCCGCCACCTTTTCCGGGGTGGTACCAACGCCATCAAAAGCACGGCGGAAACACTGTTCTGAAGGGAAACGACTCACCTCTCAACACTCAAGGAAGAACCAGGACGCCATGGAGCCCGAGCTGCACGTCTTTCCCATGCTGGTGTATCTCCTCATATACCAGAAGTACCAACACCGGCGACGATGACCACGATGAGTACTGCACCTAGCACATGGGGGGGAAAGAGAGTGACACCCCCACACACGCAACACCCCCACCCCCAACACCATACACACAAACACATGTAACAACATTACATATACACCCAGTAACCCTCAGGCACAACGCAAGGACAAAAGGAATGGAGTAAAATTAGTGTTATATCAGAAATAGTTATAAATATGTTTAGAATGCAAAAACAGTATTTACAAAATATACAAGATTTACAAAAGGCGGGACAATGTCCATAGCCCACTGGGCCAAAACACATAGGCCAAGCCCACACTTGACTCCTGCCTCAATACGGAGAGAACACCACAGGGGCATCAGGTCGAAAACACACAGGCACCTCAGGAGGACAGGGGGCACCTCAGCCAGAAGATGGGATAACGCCACTGCTCCTGGAGGGGGCTCCATGCCTACAGCTTGGTCCTGGGGAGTGCAAAGCCACAGTCTCTCAAGTGGGTGGTTTGCCCACTGCTTGGCCCTGGGGAGTGCAAAGCCACAGTCTCTCTAGTGGGTGGTTTGCCCACTGCTTGGTCCTGGGGAGTGCAAGGCCACAGTCTCTCAAGTGGGTGGTTTGCCCACTGCTTGGTCCTGGGGAGTGCAAGGCCACAGTCTTTCAAGTGGGTAGTTTGCCCACTGCTTGATCCTGGGGAGTGCAAAGCCACAGTCTCTCAAGTGGCTGGCTCCTACACTGGTTCTGGAGGGGGCCTTGTGCCCAGTGTGATTCATCCTGCTAAGGATAGTGTGAGTGGATGCCTTCTTTCACTGGTTCTGGAGAGGGCTTTGTGCCCAGTGTGCTTCATCCTGTCAAGGATAGCATGAGTAGATGTCTTCTTCCACTGGTTCTGGAGGGGGCCTTGTGTCCAGTGATGCAGTGCTTGGGGGGTTCCAGGTCACAGTCCCTCACCTGGGTGTCAGAGCCACGAGATTTGCAGTGGCCAGGATGTATGATACTCCATGGAGGCAAGAGTACAGTCCATCTGCCGGCAGCTACGGCTGCACAGTTGTTATAGTGCTGGTGCTGATGGGGGTGCTGCCAGTGGTGGGGGGAGGCTCCAGCCCTTCCCCTCTAGCCTCGGACGGCTGCCCACTGGGACTGCTGCTACTGGCAGTGGTGCTACTTTCAGCGGTGCAGGTGGCGGTGCTGGTGGCGTTGCTGGCGCGGTGCAGATGCTGGTGCTGCCAGTGGTGAGGGGAGGTTTCAGCCCTTTCCCTGCAGCCTCGGACGGCTGCCCACTGGGGCTGCTGCTGCTGGCAGTGGTGCTACTTTCAGCGGTGCTTGCGGCTGTGCTGGTGGCGGTGCTGCCAGTGGTGAGGGGAGGCTTCAGCCCTTCCCCTGCAGCCTCGGACGGCTGCCCACTGGGGCTGCTGCTGCTGACAGTAGTGGTGCTTGCAGCGGTGTAGGTGGCGGTGCAGGTGGCGGTGCTTGCGGCAGTGTAGGTGGTAGTGCTGGCGGTTGTGCTGGTAGCCACCAGGCCTTCACCTGCAGGCTCGGATGGCTGAAGTGCCTTGGCTGGTGTTCTGTGCCCCTTCCTGCCCTTGGCAGATGGTGGTGTCACCTTAGGTCTGCCAGCTGGTGTCTTTGACATGGCCTTGCTGGGTGGTTGTGGCTCCTTCTCCTTGCTGGATGCTGTCCCCTTCTTGACCTTGCCAGGTGGCGGAATCTTCTTGGCCTTGGCAGGGGTTGGTGGCACACTGGCTGGCATGACGGGTGCCCCCTTTTAGCCTCTGACAGCTGTAGAAACCACAGCGGACGTGGACTTGGTGGCTGAGGTGCTGGGCTGGGTTCTGGACACCCTGACCCGAGGTGAAGGACGGGGGCAGGAGGGATAGGGAACAGGTCAATGTTGGCTAGGAAAAGCTTCTTAGGGACGTTGGGGCGGGAAGAGGGTGAAGGTTTGGGAGTGGAGGAAGAGGGAGTGCTTGTAGGAGGTGTCAGTCTGCTGTGTTTGGGTGCAGGTGCATGAGCTGGATGCTGTTGTGAGGGGATGGCTGTTGGGTGGGTGTGTGCTTGCGTTCGTGTACTTTGGGAGGAGGGGGGGTCACAGACACAGTGGTACAGGACACAAGGGACTTGTGCATGGATGTGGGGGTGGTGACAGTCAGTGAGGGGTGTGTAGTGATAGGCGTGGTGGAGGTAGTGGGTGAGGATGTAGTGGAGGTAGTGGGTGAGGATGTAGTGCATGCAGGTGTGAGTGGAGACGCTACTGGGAGGGAGGTGGACGAGGAGGAGGAGGGGGACACAGTGTAGGCAGTGGATGTTGGTGTGTCTGCAAGGGGATGGTGCTTGTGTGAGTGCCTATGAGATGAAGTGTGGTGCTTGTGTTTGCCTGAGCCACTTCTGCGTGTTGATTTGGGAGAATGCTGGTCTGCCTGTGTTCTTGGGATAAGCTGGGGTTGAGGGGATTAGGACTGGGTAGAGGAAGTTGGAAGGGGGATGCTGGAGACAGGGACAATGGCTGCCATCAGTGCGGAGGCCAGAGCCTGAAATGCTCTCTGTTGCCGCCATGCCAGAGTGAATGCCCTCCAGGTATGCATTTGTTTGTTGCAAATGCCTCTCGACACCCTGGATGGCATTAAAAATTTGAGCGGGCACGGGAAACACGCTGAGGGGCTGCTGCGAGGGCAGTACTGGTACGGGGGGTGGCGGCTGTACCTTTTGTTTGGGTGGGCACAGAGGTGTCTGCCACAGCCAGGGAGCTTCCATCAGAGGAGGAGTCGCTGTCTGTAGTGTCCCCTCCTGTCCCCGTCATGGAGCTCCCCTCGCCCTCTGTCCCACTGGTGCCCTCACCGTTGGTGGATTCGGCCTCCAGGCCCATGTGGGATGCAGCTCCCTCCGTCACCCATGCCTCTGCTCCTCCGCCAGATGATGCTAATGCACACAAGGACAGGGTGAAAAAACAAAAAAGGGGGAGCCAGAGGATACACTTGGTCAATGCCAGCAACACCACTACCGTTGGCGTACACAACACACAGAGAGCAGCCCTATGCACTAGGCCATGCACTACCAGTTACACAGCTAGTCACCAGCCCATGGGGTACAATGCCTAAAGCCATTAGCTGCACACCTGAAACCCTCAGGACCCTGCCCAGTAGTAGATGGCCACTAGCACTATTGGGGTTGGAGTGCTTCAGAACCTGCCCAACACAGGACCTACCCTGCCATGTTCGCACCTGGCCTAGGGACACCCACAGCCCACATCCCCCACCCAGGTAAAACGTTAACGCGCGCAAAGTCAGGAATCTGAATCTGTACTCACCCCCTTGTGGTTGCTGTGATGCCTTCAAGTGCCCATCCATCTCCGGATAGGCCACCACCAGGATGCGGAACATCAGGGGGGCCAGGGTACGACGGGCACCCCTTCCTCGTTAGGAGGCCATCCCCAGCTGGGCCTCTGCCGTCTTCCTTGCCAAGCGGCGCAGGTCCTCCCACCGTTTGCGGCAGTGGGTGCCCCGTCTGTCAAAGGCCCTTCAGGGTCTGCACCTCTTTGGCGATGGCACACCAAATACCCTTTTTCTGATGGACGCTGACCTGCTGGCAAAAGACAGCAGAAAAAGGATTAGTCATACCGTCCAGACTGTCATACTCATGGCCCACCATATCCCTTCCATCCCCTTACACACATACATTGACCACCATACATGCAGCACTCTGCCCAGGACCCCTCGCCCCCCCACATGAGGCTGACACACACAGCACTCCATAGATTCATGGCCCACACATCATGCTCACAGTGTACTCACCTGTTTGTCTGGAGGACCATAGAGTAAAGTGTACTGGGGTAGGACCCCATCCACCAGTCTCTCCAACTCCTCCGAAGTGAAGGCGGGAGCCCTTTCCCCAGACACTCAAGCCATTTTCGCTTCCAGACACAGGTCACAGCAGCACTTGCACTGTAGGTCCTCTCCTGTTGAAGGTCAGGTAGAAAGTGAGTGAACAGACAGAAAATGGCGGCCACATCCGCGGCGGTGCATACCGTCACCGCCGGCGTACATCGCCATTGTCCCCTGGAACCCATAGGGCCCAATGTTAACCAATGAGAAGTTGCGCGGCGGTCATCGACCGCCGACCGCTACAGCACACAACGCCAGCGGAATTACATCATTTCCACTTGTCTCTCCACAGAGGTCAGGCAGCCGCCATTTCAGAGGGGCACAGGGCATGGCACCTAACTGCGTCACAGCAGACATTGGCACATCAACTGGCTCTCGAATTCACATACGGTTTCTGTAAAGGAAGAGATGCATCATTATTTCAATAGATTTGTGAATATGACCCTCTGCTCACTGTTTTTCTCCCTAGACTTCAACTGCTGAGGATGAATTTGAGATGGAGACATCCTCCTGTGTACAGACCCCTGGTGGAACTGGTGACAAAGGAGGACAGACACATTATCCTAACCTACAGACTTGATAGGGCCACAATCCAAGAACTGTGTGCCCAATTGGAGCCAGACCTGATTTCAGCTACCCGCCAGCCCACAGGTATCCCCCCTCTTGTGCAGGTCCTGTCAGTGCTCCATTTCCTGGCAAGTGGTTCCTTCCAAGCGGCAGTGGCCATGGCATCAGGGATGTCACAGGCTATGTTCTCAAACGTGTTGACCAGAGTGTTGTCTGCCCTGCTGAAACACATGTGGAGCTACATCGTATTCACCAAGGTGGAGGATTTGGCCACAGTGAAAGCTGACTTCTATGCCCTTGGACATATCCCCAACATCATTGGTGACATTGATGGTACACATGTAGCATTTCCCCCCCCCCCCTGGAGGAATGAACAAGTGTCCAGGAATAGAAAAAGCTATCACTCTCTGAATGTGCAGATAGTGTGTTTGGCGGACCAGTACATCTCCCATGTGAATGCCAAGTATCCTGGCTCTGTGCATGATGCCTTTATCTTGAGGAATAGCAGCATTCCATATGTGATGTCTCAACTCCAGAGGCACCGGGTGTGGCTAATAGGTGAGCCCATGGTCCCCACCCAGTTGATGTAGGTATATAGGTGTGGGGGTTGTCCCTAAGGGTGAGTGTATGTCTAATAGGTATCCCTTGAATATTTGCAGGTGACTCTGGTTACCCCAACCTCTCATGGCTACTGACCCCAGTGAGGAATGCCACAACAAGGGCAGAGGAACGTTACAATGAGGCACATGGGCGAACAAGGAGGATCATTGTAAGAACCTTTGGCCTCCTGAAGGCCAGGTTCCGGTGCCTCCATCTGACAGGTGGATCCCTGTACTACTCACCCAAGGTGTGCCAGATCATCGTTGCATGTTGCACAACCTGGTCTTGAGACACCAGGTGCCTTTTCTGCAAGAAGATGAGCCTGGAGATGGTCTTGTGGCAGCGGTGGAGCCTGTGGACAGTGAGAAAGAGGAGGCAGAGGAAGAAGATGTGGACAACAGAAGCTCACTCATACAACAGTACTTCCAGTGAAACACAGGTAAGACACTGTAATTTCACTTTCCATTGCAGTTTTGTGTTAGTAATTGGACATGGCAGCCTGATTTCCCTATGTCTATGGCCACTTACTGTACCCTTTGGCATCTCTATTTTCAGATCTTTGTGGCCCACTTTGGCTCCTGGTGTATTTAGTGCTGCCCACTACAGGTCAATGTATATATAACTGTACATATGATTTGCAATGTTTACAGCTTGTTGAACTAATACATATTTCAATCAATTGACAGACTCCATGGTTGTATTTGTTCAAAGGATGTTTATTTTAGTGCTAAGAGGTGGAGGGGGATGTGCAATGAGCTGCATTGCCCAATGGGGCATAGGAAGTGGAGCAATGGCAGTTCAAGGTGGACAGGGTGACAGAGTGGGACAGAAGGGTGACAATCAGGAGAGTCTTATTTCCTGGTGGGGGTCTTGGCAATGTTCTCTGGCTTCTGCCTGGATCGCAGGGACCATTTACGGGGTGATTCTCCTTCTCTAGGGAGTGGGGAGCTGGTGGCCTGTTGGTCCTGTGGTGGGGCCTCCTGTCCACTAGAACCGGCAGAGGTGGAGGGCTGTTCTTCGGTGTGGCTAGTGTCAGGGGCCCGTTAGTGTGCCACTGCCTCCCTCATGGTGTTGGCCATGTCAGCCAGCACCCCTGCAATGGTGACCAGGATGGTGTGGATGTGTTTGAGGTCCTACGTGATCCCCAGATACTGTCCCTCCTGCAGCCGCTGGGTCTCCTGCAACTTGGCCAGTATCTGGCCCAAGGTCGCCTGGGAATGGTGGAGCGCCTTGTGGAGAGTGGGTTCTCTGGGCCTGTCCTCACCCTGTCGCACAGCAGTCCTCCCAGCTTCCCTGTTGTCCTGTGCCTCTGTCCCCTGAACTGTGTGCCAACTGCCACTGACCCCAGGTCCCTGATTGTCTTGGGTTTGTGGGGTTGTAGTGGTGGACACACTGCTGATTGACGTGTCCTGGGGACAGAAGGATGGGCCCGCTGGGTGGGTGCTGTGGTGGTCTTTCCTGAGGGGGAGGCTCTGGGGCGGTTTGGGACTGTGGCAGGGTAACCAACTGTCCAGAGGTCCCTGATGGGCCAGGTTGGTCATCGTGATCCAGGCGTGCAGAGCTGCTGTCATCACTGTGGGCCTCTTCTGGGGGGGGGTCTGGATGTTGGTGGCACCTCCTCCCCGGTGACATTGAGTGGGGGTCCTGTGGGGATGTAAATGCAGGGTTATTGTATCTGCATGTGCCATCTTGTGCATGGGTGTGTTTCCCTGTATGGTTGTGATTGCCAGGTCAGCTTTGCCTTGTGTGAGTGGTGATTTTGTTGGCTAGGTGATTCTCTCTAATGTGCATGCTTTAGTGATGGGTGTCCATGCAGATCTGTGATGGGTGTCCATGCAGATCTGTGATGGGTGTCCATGCATTGGTGCGGCTTGCAGGGCTTGGTTTTGTGAAGGGTGAGTTGTGATAGTGGGGCATATGTGATGTGGTGGAGTGATGGGGGAGGAGGTAGGGGTAGGAGTTTGTGATGGCATGCAGGTAGGGTGAGGGATATAATAGTAAAGATTTGACTTACCAGAGTCCAGTCCTCCTGCTACTCCTACCAGGCCCTCAGGATGCATGATCGCCAAGACTTGCTCTTCCCATGTTGTTAGTTGTGGAGGAGGAGGTGGGGGTCCACCGCCAGTCCCCTGTACAGCTACCTGGTGTCTTGCTACCACAGAATGCACCTTCCCCGTAGGTCGCTCCACCTCTTCCTGATGTCATCCCTTGTTCTGGGGTGCTGTCCCACGGCGTTGACCCTGTCCTTGACTCTCCGCCATAGCTCCATCTTCCTTGCAATGGACGTCTGCTACACCTGTGATCCGAATAACTCTGGCTCTACCCGGATGATTTCCTCCACCATGACCCTTAGCTCCTCCTCTGAAAACCTGGGGTGTCTTTGGGGTACCATGGATGTGGTGTGAGTGGTATGTGTGAGGGTGTGTGGGGTGCTGTGTTGGGATGTGTGCTGTGAGGTGCATGGATGGTATATGAGTGATGGTGTTCTGTGGGTCAGATTGAGTGGGTGCTCCTGGCTTGTCTCGCTCCCAGTTAGCAATCTTTTTTTTCGTTGAAAGGGTTGTAGGTAATGTGGGTGTGAGTGTTTATAGTGGTGTGGGTGTGGTGTGTGTATGTGTGTCAGGTATGTGTTGCTTGAATTGTCCAATGTGGTGTAGTTTTGTTAGTGTGTGTGTATTTTGAGTGCGGTGGTGTGTACTGCCAATGGTTGACCGTGGTTGAAAGACCTCTGCGGTGATTCGTGGGTCCTGATACTGTGGGCGTACTTCTGTTGGCATAACGGTCTGGGTTTTGGTACGGCCAATTTATCACTGACCTTTGGTCTGGCGGACTTGTGTGTGTGTCTGTATAGTGGCGGATTTCTATGTGTGGGCCATCATACCCGTAGCGGTATACCGCAGAGGTCACGGTATGTTGGTGGCCGTCAGCATGGCGGTAGGCGGCATTTACCGCCAATGTTGTAATGAGGACCATAGTATTGACGATGTGAGGCTTCAACTGAATTTAGAAAAGCTCCAACCCTCCTATTAAAATTAACATTTGTATTTTATTTGTTTATAAATTAAATAAAATGCGCTAACATTTGTGCATGTGTTTAATGGAATGCTTGTTGCTGTATTTTTTGTTTATTGTTTTGCGGTTCAAATCATTGACAATGTCTAGGCGCCTAGCTTTCAGTAATGATTCCAATAATGATTCAGTGAGGGTCCCCAGGTTCCAGTAATGATAAAAAGTGGGATCCACAGTAAATCAAAAGGTTGGGAACCACTGCAGTAGACCGCAATGGTGCAGAGTACATTAGAGTGGTTTAGAATATATTGGCATAGATTGCAGTGGGGTAGAGTGGAGCACTGCTGAGTGGAATGGTGAAGGGTAGAATGCAGCGGCATAGATTGGAGCGATGCAGAGTGGAGTGGTGTAGAGTAGTAGTGTAGAGTGGATTGGCATAGAGAAGTGTGGTGCAGAGTAGACTGCAGTGGCGCAGAGTGGGTGACAGAGTGGAGTGACGTACAGGTCAGTGCCAAAGACTGCAGTGTTGCAGAATAGACTGTTGTAGAGTGCAGTGGTGTATACGAGAGTGGTGTAGAGGGCAGTGGATTAGAGGGGTCCAGAGTAGAGTGGCCTGGAGTACAGTGGTGCAGATTAAAATACAATGGTGTAGATTACAATGGTGCAGAGTGCAGTGGTGCAGAGTATATTGGCATAGAGTGCATTGTTTTTTAGTAAAATAGCATAGAGTACACTGGCATAGAGGTTAGTGCAGTGGTATAGAGTAGAGTGGTACAGAGTAGAGTGGAGTGGTGCAGCATAGATTGCAGTAGCACAGAGGGCAATGGCGCAAAGTAGATTGCTTCAGAGTAGGATGAAGTGGAGTGGAATGGTGCATTGGAATGGGAATGGTGCAGGGTAGAGTGCAATGGCGTAGAGTAGATTAGAGTGGCATACAGTGGAAGGCATAGAGTTCACCGGCATAGAGTGAAGTGGTACAGAGTATAGTGCACTTGAATAGAGTGCAGGAGCATAGAGTGCAGGGTTGCAGTGTGGCATACAGTGGAGTGGTATAGAGTGCAGTGGTGCATAGTACAGTAGGGTATAGTGCACTGACGTATAGTGATGCAGAGTAGAGAGGCATAAACTGAAGTGACAGAGTGGAATGGTACAGAGTAGAGTGCAGTGACGCAGTAAGGAGTGGTGCAGAGTTGAGTGGCATATTTGAGGGGTGCAGAGTAGAGTGCAGTGGCCTGAATGGGTGCAGAGTAGAGTGGAGCTGGGTAAATTGGAGTATGTATGGTGTGGTAGTGCACTGCTACTACAGACAACACATCTTCAATTGAAATGACCACTGGATTTGGATAGACATACAGTTTTGCTGATAAAAGTATACAGCGCACAAAATATAATGTGTGGACATGTCATCACCTAGTGTAGTGATTTGTTTTGATGGGATTAAACTGTTTTTTTAACCACACTTCAGAATAATTTCTAGTAGTCAGCATGATAGTCACATTAATCCTCTCATTTTGAAGTCCGGGAATGAAAAGTAAAAGCCAAGCTCCCTCTGTAGATGGAGCCTGACATTTGACCTCTGTCTTTGAATGCACAGCACATGTGACAAGACAAGAACAAGATTTAAAGGCCTGTTTACAGAAAGGGAACACTCTAAGGATACTGTAAATAAGGCTTGGGCAAGAGAAGGGACAAACTCAAGCTGGAGAGCCTAAATTAAAAAAACAGCAAATGAAAAGCAAGAAAATGTGAGTTACAAACTAGAAATCCACTGGTAAGCAATGGGCAGAATGCATTCCCAGGGAAGCTTTCCTAATGTCCCCAAGATGTCTTTAGCAAACCGGACAGGTGCGCTGTTTTATAGGCTTTGACCTAAAAAAGCGGTGAAAATAATGACCATTTTATTTGGCCAGGAAAAATCGTCAGTATCTGGAGCTATCACAAAGAATAAAAAAGTACAATATCATGCAGTTGTGTCAATGAAGCGAACAGGACTAAGTTTAGGTGGAAATAAATAATGTACACTGGCTTTGTACAGTCGCTCAAAGTGAAAGGAGCCAATGTTATCCATACTATATATGGCAGGCATAACCAAAACGTGAATGACAATTAAACAGATCAATAGATTAAACACATTGGTCAAAAGCCCCACCCATGGATGTCCATCATGTTCAATAAACATGTTATTTCAGCACCAAGAGAACCCAAGATGGGAATGAGCGTGCGCTTTACAAATATGTCACAAGTGTCACATGTTATATAATGTTTAAGTTATCAAAGCAGAAGGGATATAATGGGTTTGAAAAAAAAAAAAAAAAAAAAAAGAGTTTCAAGGGTTTGTAAAAAAAAAAAAAGGGAGTAAAGCATGAAGGAGAGTAAAGGGTTTGTAAAAAAAAAAAATACACATAAGAGAAGGAGGAGAGAGCCTCTTAAAAACGAAAAAGAAAAAAAAGGAATGAGGCTATGAGGAATCTCCATCTTAAGAGCCAAACAAACTCCACCTGAATACATTTTCAAGAAAGACTTAACCCAGGTTGATTTTGTCATCCTAGTAAAACCCATTGTTCATTAAAAAATTTGTCTGCATTGATTGCCGAAACATTTTGCAAGTACTGCTTACTTTAAGGTGGTTATTCATCCAAAAACACACATGACCAGTAATGGATATGCGAGATCCAGTAGTGGCTCGCGGGGATTCCTGGGGGCAGGGGGCGAGCATTAATACAATTAATTCATTACAATTTATTAAAGAAAAGAAGAAAAAAACGTACCTTCTCTGCCGTGCGCTGCTCTTCTCTTCCGTGTCGTTGCTCCAGGCACAGGCTCCCAGCCTGCCCTGTGCCAATCCTGATGCATTGGCTGTGAGCGCCCAGCCAGGGTGCTCCCAGGCAGACTGGGAGTTTGTGCAGGCTCTCTCAAGCCCAGCAACCATGTTGCTGGGCTTGAGAGAGCCTACTGCGCATGTATGTTTAGCCAGCCCGAGACGGCCGGCCGAACGTACATGCGCAGTGAGGGGGAGTGCTTTGCACTCCCCTTCTGTGCACGTCACCCCCGTGGCCCTGCCCCATTCAAAGAAAAGGATAATAAACAAAGTTTTGAAAGGTTTTGCAGCTGCCGCTGCTGGTGGCATGGCAACACTCCTCCGCCCATATAGAGGAGCCGCCCCTGGCTAGATCTAGTAGACATATGAATCTCAGGCATGAGGCATAGAAGTTTTTCGTTCTACTCTTCCGTCTGTAATTCTATGTCACAAACCGACTACCGGCTTATTTCCAGAGAGGTGGCTACCTGGACGACAGAGATATTTTACTTCCAGCACACACTCTTTGCCCATCCTCCAGTACAACTTGTGTTGAGCGTGCCCTATTCCTGTTGTGTAGCTAGTGGATGGAAGTTTCCAGTGTTTCATATCAAATTACACTCAGCCAGTGCTAGGTTCTTTGAGGTGAATGCTGGTTCAGTTCCCAAATACAACATGACGTGGGAGTCATTCAAAGCCTACATTCAGAGAATAGCAGGTGGTATCTGGAAAGATGTACTTAGCTTGAGCACATGCAGAAGGATATATACAGGTCGGAGGCCCACCACATTAGGGAAGGAGACAGTTGCTTGGCAGAGATGTGTGCTCTGCTTGGCAAATTTTGTGACCCAAAGACCCCTGTCTTTGGGTCACGAATGGTGCTTTGAGGCAGGCAAGCATTGGCTAGACAATAAGGAGAGAGTGTATGATCTGGAAAGATAATGGCTTAGTTGCTGAAGAGGGACTGGAACCAGGGTGCTGTCACCTCAATGGGGAGGACAGAAGGTATACCTGACAAATTCACGGCTTACCATGCATAGCATTAATCGCCGAGTACATTTACCAATTATTTATATGGAGCATTATCTGAGCGTGATAGCTCTCACATGGCTAGATCACCACCATAGGTAGGTGTCTTTGCTGACTAAATTATATCTGCATTGATGGTATGGCAGGTGGAAAAGACCTTGGCACTGATGGCCTGACTGCAATACTTTAAAGCCTGGAACTGTTGGCCCCACACTTCCTGGAGGTATATTTTGAGTCTCTGGAGAAGCGAATGTTGCTGCAGACCGTATTTAAGACAGTGAATGCCATCCTACTTATGCTGGATAAGGATGCCACAAAGTGCCAGTCGTACCTACCCTTTTCTTTATTGAATCTCAACAATAAAATCTTAGCAAGGGTAACTACCTGGCATTTGCACCTCTGATGAAGGGCACAATGCTCCTGGATCAATCCATGTTTATCCTGGACAGATGCACAACTACCAACATGCATACAACTAACACTACATAAACTGAACCTGGAGCTAGAGTCTGCTTCGGTTTTCATGGATGCTGAAATGGATTCTCTAGAAAACCCTTGTCGAATACCTATACAACGCCTACTGGGGATCAGCAAGTGTATGCTGAAATTGATAGGCCATGGAAAGCTTTCTTTTAATGATATCGGACCTCATCACTATTGGCAAGGGAACCAGGCAGAGGTGTCCTGTGTCCTCCATGCTCTTTGTGATAACAGACCCACTGGCCCTTGACTGTGAGAGAGACACATCCAAATGGGGGTTATCTTTTACAATTAGCCGTCTTCATGTATGCCGAAGATATCCTACTGTTTGTTAGTCATCCAGAGGTCATACGATTGCCTATAATCTAGAAAAAACGTTTGTTTCAGAGCTTTTATCTGTAATTTCAATACAAAGAGTCTGAACTCTCTACCCCTTCACACCAGGTGAACAGATTTGGAATACCTGATTCACTGGTATGAAAACACGTTCAAATATTTAGGTGTAGTACATAGGGACTGAGAGGTCCTTTACAGACTAAACTGTGGATCGATACATTCTGCAAGACTATTGCCAACTTAAGGAAGTTCCCCCTCAACAAGAACCTTGTATCGCTGCTTACTAGGGTGGTGCTCGGGCAAGCAATCTAATGTTCACTGGGAAGTTCTCATACTCACTTACGAGAAGGGCGGCTTTGATGTGTTGGATCTAGAGCAGTTTTATTTTGTAGCTCAGGAACACTTTGTAAGAGGCAGGTTTCACTTGAGGTCTAGTGTGCTGCACCTAATAATTTAGAAAGAACAAACAGAAAGTGGTACACTACAGGCGATACTGCTGAACGGTCTGCCAAGTCCATACGCTGAAGTAGCCATGATTGTGACTATTTGCTGGGCCTTGAAGGAAATGGGCAAAAAGCTGGCCTGGAACTGGTTTACTCTCTTGTTCTCCCTTCTCCCTCCCCTGTTAATTGTGGAATAGCTCGTCATTGACTTCTTACAGGAGGCAGCGAGGGCAAGGCTAGGCCATGAGTATACAGATGGTTAGTTCTTGATTCTCATAAAAGGTAAAGCATGGGGGACTATCATAGATCTTGGTTTGCTGATACACTTGATGTTGAGACAGTTCAGAAGGATATTGATAGTTTTTCATACGAACCAGCCTCAGTAGAATTTAGACCCTTAATGAATATTTCACAGTCAGCAGAATATTGAAGCTGTTTTGCAACACTCTACAGGTTCGTTGATAAATGATTGACTTGCTGTTGCTTGCAAAAAGCACTGGTGTCAATGAACTTTCAACATAGGTTATTGCAATTTAAATTCCTGTACCGTATCCATCAAATGTCAGAGGCTGCACAAGATAAGACCAAGCAGTCTGAAATGCAGATTTTATACAGCTGGACGGCACTGCCCTTAAATACGTAACTACTGGGTGTGTGCGGGTGATGCTTACACTGTAAGGAATGATTGACTTCTCTGCATCTTCGCCACGGATCTCACTATCCATGTTGAGATTTACTGCAAAGGCCCTACTGCTGGCCAGGCGCAGGGGCCAAGTCCCTATAGCGCACTGAATTAAAGACGGCTGTGTGTAACCTAAGAACTGAAATGTATGTGTTGTTACAACCACATCTAGCTAAATCAAGAGCGAAGTGGGGTCCTTCTAAGAACCTACTTGGCGGTCAGGTCACTGGACTTGACGCCCCTTCAGGACGTAGTAAATAGATGAGCTGGAGTCAGGATTAAACCTCTCGGGCCCTTAAAGAATAGCATTTTTTTTTAATGCAGCACGTGGTGTCTGGGTCTTTTTGAAGTTTTTTAAATTGTGGGTTTCTCTCCCCAGATCTCTGTATTCTGTGTCCATCTTTCTTAGTTTTTGATTTGTAAATACCCCAGGGGTGTCTGTCAAGAAGCAGAGGTGTTAAGAGGGTCGTCACTCATTGGGAAATATGACTATGACATCTTGATTTCCTTTCTTCTGTTTAAATACATGCAGAAAATTAATATTGCTCACGTGTACCTTTGCAATAGG
This sequence comes from Pleurodeles waltl, assembly GCF_031143425.1. NCBI lineage: Eukaryota > Metazoa > Chordata > Amphibia > Caudata > Salamandridae > Pleurodeles > Pleurodeles waltl. The sequence continues at coordinate 1,442,052,770 of NC_090447.1, forward strand.
ATACCTAAATATATAAATAAAATGATTTCAAAAAATCTGTTGCCTAGTTGATCATAATGTTTCCTTTAAAATACAAGCATGAGAAACAAGTTATGCTGGTGCAGTCTTTGAGGTCTGAAGTACCAATGGAAGCCACTGTAGCCCGTATTCAGATTCGGTCTTCTGTCCCCATTTTCTCCTTACTCCTCCTCTCAGGTTTGTGGTTTTGCTAAACTGAGGCAAGGATTGCGGGAAGATGGCTCATTCTGGACGATCACATATTCTGGAGCAGCTCCTTTCGTTTGGATTTTCCTGGCAACTGAGTTAAACTGTTAAAATAACCTCAATTCTGAAACAAGCATTTGCAATGCAATAGGTCTCGCATTATTGGCGTTGTAAATGCATAACTGGACTTTTCTTGCCACATAAATTGGTCAACCCTGCTGCATGATTTGGTCCTCTCTGCCACATAATTCCAGTGGCTCTATCTGCAGCAAAACATGAAAGTAAACAGAAGGTGCGAGTCATGCGGAACAGTTTGGTGGTGGTCCCATTGTCATAGGACCACCACAGGCTGAGTTACGGGCAAAAATGCGCAGACACCAAAAAGAAACAGTGGCATGCCCAAAACAAGGAGGAAGAAAAACATAAGACCACGAAGCGGCGAGGCAAAGCCTGTGTCCTTCACAGTCCATCCGGCTGCACTCGTATTACGAAGACTGTATGCCTGCCTTCCCAAACCCTAAATGTTATTGCCCTTGTTTCCCTGTTTTACCCCAACCCTAAGATCTGCTGCTTTTCCATCTCCTTATACAGTGGTGCTCCAATTCTTTGATCTTCCCTTCCTGTGGTCTTTCTTCAGTTCTGCCCCACTGCCAGTGGTGGCCAGCTCATACTTACAAAGGGGGGCGGGAGGGAGAAATACAATAATTTTTTTTTTTTTTTTAAAAGCACCTACCTTTAGACAATCTTCTCTCCTCGTGTCATCTCTACGAGCTCCGACGGTCACGGAACCCAGGAAACAAGCCAATACAGGGCAGATCAGCCTATTTTAATCAGGCCGATCTGGCCCCGGAGAGGCAGAAGCCGCTAGACACAAGGGTTTTTTTTTTTTTTAATTGTTACATGTGGGGAGCGACCCCTTAGGCAAGGGTCACTCCCCTGGGGGGCAATTTTATTTTTGGCTATGGGGCAGAAACCACTAGGCACCAGGGATTTTTTATTTTTTTTTACAGATGGGGTGCGACACTTTAGGCAGGGGTCGCTCCCCTGGGGGGCAATTTTATTTTAGGTCATTTCTGCCCCCTTGGGGGCAGATTGGCCTATATTTATTAGGCCAATCTTCCCACGGGGGGCAGAAAGCCCACCAGAGACCAGGGACTTTTTTTTCTCCAAAAAAGAGGGTGGGGTTATGGCCATACACCCCACCCCCACATAAATGGAGACAAAGTTGTTCTGCCCACCGGTGGGCAGATGTGGCAATTACCCCCGATCCACTCCTGAGGGGCGGGGGGAGGGAGGGAATGGCAGAGCGCTTACTAGATGCCAGAGAATTAAAAGAAATAAAACAATACTGGGGTGGTGGCTACCAACCAGTATGGGCATGGTTATGCCCCCACCCCAACTGAAGGGGGTAACAGTCTTCCAGCTCCCCCGCACACTAAAACATCTTATCCCTTGGCAAGTAAGAGGTCGTTTGATTATTTGGGGGTTTGGTTTTACATTTGGGCCACGAGAGCTTGTCTAACTCTCAAAATCATCCCACTTGGAATGGTGAGGGCTGCACTTTTTGGACTTTGGGACGCTGCCATCTAGAAAAATCTAGGAGACCTAGACACATCTGAAAAGTAAACATCTGGGGAGTCCAGGGTGATGTGCTTCACATGCACCCCACACTATTTTCTTACCCACAATGCCCTGCAAACCTACAACTTTGCTTGAAATCACACATTTTTGTGCTGGAACCTTCCGGAATATGAAGGAATCCACAACATTCCTACCACCCAGCATTGTCAAATCTATACCGATGAAAAGTCTGCCCCACTTGTCGGCCTAAAAACATTTTTTTTCCAAACTGCCCTTTTTGGACTCGCATTGGTTCCCACCCCATTTTCAAGATGTTTTTAGCTCTTCCTTGTCACAGGCACTTGGCCCACCTACACAAGTGAGGTATAATTTTTACAGGGAGGCTTAGGGGAACGTTCGGCGGTAGGAAATTTGCCCTGGTGCAGTGATCCCATACAGAAATGTGGGAAAAATGTGTTTTTTTTGGCTATATTTGAGGTTTGCTGAGGATCCTGGGTAAGAAAACACTGGGGGATCCACGCAAATCACACCTCCCTAGACTCCCTCGGGTGTCTAGTTTTCAGAAATGTTTGGGTTTGGTAGGTTTCCCTAGATGTCTGCTGAGCCCAGGGCCAAAAACGCAGGTGCGGTCCCCCCCCCCCCCCAAAAACAAGTAGTTTTGTATTTGATAATTATGATGTGTCCACATAGTGTTTAGGGGCATTTCCTGTCGCGGGCACTAGGCCTACCCACACAAGTGAGGTACTATTTTTATTGGCAGACTTGGGGGAATGCACATTTGTAGCTCCTCTCAGATTCCAGAACTTTCTATCACCAAAATGTGAGGAAACAGTTTTTTTTTTTGGCCAAATTGTGAGGTTTGTAAAAGATTCTGGGTAACAGAACCTGGTGAGAGAGCCACAAGTCACCCCATCCTGGGTTCCCCTTGGTGTCTAGTTTTCAAAAACGCACAGGTTTGGTGGTTTTTCTTAGGTGCTGGATGAGCTAGAGACCAAAATTCACAGTTAGGCACTTTCCAAAAAACACGTGAGTTGTCGATGTAAAAATGTGATGTGTCCATGTTGCGTTTCGGGGCATTTCCTGTCGCGGGCACTAAGCCTACCCACACAAGTGGGGTACCATTTTTATCGGGAGACTTGGTGGAACACAGAATAGAAGAACAAGTGTTATTGCCCCTTGTCTTTCTCTACATTTTTTCCTTCCAAATGTAAGACAGTGGTTAAAAAGACATCTATTTGAGAACTGCCCTGCAATTCACATGCTAGCATGGGGACCCCGAAATTCAGAGATGTGCAAATAACCACTGCTTCTCAACACCTTATCTTTCAGGGGAAAAAACAAAGCCTTCCTCTGCAGCCCCTTTTTCCCATTTCTTTTGAAAAAAAACAATATTTTGGCTAATTTCTTGGTCTCCTCCAGGGAAACCCACAAACTCTGGGTACCTCTAGAATCCCTAGAATGTTGGAAAAAAAGGACGCACATTTCACGTGGGTAGCTCATGTGGACTAAAAGTTATGAGGGCCTAGGAGCAAACTTTCCCAAATAGCCAAAAAAAGGCCTGGCACCTGAGGGGGAAAAGGCCTGGCAGCGAAGGGGTTAAATATGTTTAAACAAAAAAACTAGTATTCTCAGTTTTCAATTATAAATCATGCATCAAATGGTTGTTAAAAGCACTCACATCAACATAAACCATTTAAGCATAATTAGGTATCATTACCTATGTGTTAGTCAAACTAGAGCCTGCTTCTAGTTTTAATTTCTAAATCATCACATCATTTGATGCTTCATCATCTTGGAAAATAAAATAGTGGTGGTGGGATGAACATTAAATAAAACATAAAACAGAATTTTTATTAAACAAGATATTATTTCAGGCACAAGTATGCATTAAATTGATTCATACTCTTGGCCTCATTACGAGGCTGGCGGTTTTAGGACTGTCAGCCTTGCTGTGGAGGTCGGACCGCCACATTACGAGTTAGATGGGAGGACCCGTCCCCCCCCCCCCATGGATCACAGATCCTGATGGGGTGACTACAGTCTTGGTTGTAGTCAGCCAGGGCGGCACTGAACTCAGCGCTGCCTGGCTGATTAAAACCATGTTTTCCATCAGCCTTTTCATGGCGGGGACCCCGCCATGAAAAGGCTGGCAGATAAGTGCTGAGGGCCACAGGGAGGCCCCTGCATTGCCCAGCACCCTCGGAGTGAGCATTGTCTGTTTTAGAGACAATGCTCACTCCGAGGGTGCTGGTTTGCCCCCTCTGTGCAACAAGATACCACTTGGCTCCTTTGAGGGAGCAGAGTGGTATCTCGTAGCACTGTTCCTGCTGGTCTGGCTGGTGGGATCGCTCTATTTCAAGGTTTCCGCTGGTCAGCCCGGTGGAAACCTTGTAATAGGGCAGGGGGTCATGTCCTCTCCACGAGTTTAATGGTCCGGTGGTGGGACCGCCAAACTCCTAATGGGGCCCTAAATACTTAACAGCTCCTAAAAAAAAAAAACTCATTTATATTTCCAATTGGAGAGTGTTAAGGGTGTTTTTGTAATCATTATATGTTCAATATATATACAAATAGATGTAATTTTAAGTCTCCAATTAAACATTATTGTCCTCTGCTAATATAAACAGATGTTAAGTGTCCACCACACAATTGGAGACCTAAGACTCAAGGACTCAAAACAAGAGGAAAGCTGCAATAAGGCTTTGAGTGCATGTCTGCTGGACCCTTATCCACTATTTTAGGACTTGATTAGGAAGGGGTTGGTAATAGCTAATTCCCCGAATTCTGGAGCAAGTTCTTAATCAAGAACACAAAACATTGGTGAATATTCTCCACTACACAAGCCATGTATTACACAAAATCCCACTGCTGGATTATCTTCCAGATTTAGTATCTCCTCCATAAATTGTACACTTTCTAATGACACACAACTCTAAATAAACCGCTTAGTCTGCATCACGCCCCTGTGCCATGTTTTTAAACTTCAATGCAGACAAACAATAGTTATATCAGCATCCTAAAACTTCTAAATGGCTGAGCCTATCTTAGCATTCCTTGAGGGTGCTCAAAACTTAACCTTTCGCTGCACCACATAGATACTAAGAACCATCCTGTTTTGCAAAAGAGGACACACCAGTTGTTCTCCATTCCTAACACAGAATATACACTGGAAGTGCTATTAAGATAAGACAGTGGAAGAATATGTATCAAATTTACACCATACAATTGTGTAAACGTGTATTCAACACATTTAATTGCATGCATTGTTTTTACCGTTTAAAGTTAATTACATAACTGTAAAATTGTATTTTGTTACCCTTAAACTATTAATTTACATAGGGGTTGTACACATTTCTGCCTCCGTTTAGAAACTATGCTACAAGTAATTTTACTAAAGATTATTTTATATTATCTCGGAATGTCCTCTTCCCACATGAAAAATAAAAATATGTGATATCAAGCAAATACCAAATCTACATTTCACTGTTAAAGCATTTGGCTTTGACTGCAGCTCACACTAGGTACCCACCAACAAAATCAGATCAATTCTTTCAATAATAAAGTAATATATCTATAAAATATGAATTGGAAAGATTCCTTTTTTGCAGTCTTGGTTAAATATACTTACTTACTGGCTCAGGGGTTCCGAACATGATGCATTAATGTGCAAGCCTGTTTTGGCAGGGAAAAACACAAACAAAATCAATTAAATCCAATGTAGAGCATAGGTAGTGGACGTAAAATTAGTAAAAACGTCAGTGTTTCCCAAGAGGGTGATACAGCTTATGCTGAATAACAGTTGAAATCAACCGCTGAAGACATGTTCTCACGTATTAGTGTTGATGTCACAATCACAAATGTAATATATTATGAAAACAGTGTTTAAATATTTAGTAAAATTAGTTACTATTTTGATACTTTGGCAAATATTGTATCTCATTATTACATTTATCATTCTCAATCAATGTTACTCCCACAGTGCAGTAGGCAGCAATTAAAAAAAACAAAAACATTTCTGCAAATGAGAAGACAACACATGTTGACTGAGATTTTACACTGTGATGGTAACAAGAGTTGCTAACTTTAAAAGGGTTGATGCTTTGGCTGCTTTAAATGACCTAATCTTTACAATTTGTGAGATCTGCTCTTATGCCATTTTAAAATCATACATGTATGGGATGAGTACATATACAGTCATAGCCCAAGCCTCAGTTCTGATACTGTGTGGATGGATGAATAAATACAGTCCCATGGCAGAGCTCAAGAAGCCAATGTTGACAAGATAAAGGGGACAACTTGAAAATGTTGCTAAGCAAGAGAAATTTAGGAAGTTGAACAGAACAGACTGAAATTAGGGTTCAAGCAAAAAAAAAAAAAAGGGATAAGGCAGGGGTGAATTGCTCTTGCAGGTATGGAAATATGGAGACAGGGCCTTATCAGCAGTCAGATAATAGTTTGCTATACTGTTATAATGGTAGTGGTACTGAACATCAGCTATTGTACTGGCATATAGAGAGTTTAAGAAAGACTACAGCAATTCAAAGCTTTATCTTCATTTTATCTTAACTGTAAGGTTAGTAAAAATTTGACCAATGTTTGCCTTTCTTAATAGATCACAAATTTTAAGGACCGTGCAAGGAAGTATTATAGTGCTACCGTTCATCACTCAAACCACTTACAACCTGTTTTCTAGACCAGTGATGGCACACTTAATATGGGGAAACATCCTTTTTTACGACTTTTTTTTTTACGAAGGTCGTGGTGAACGAAAGCGCAACAACGCTTTTTTTAACCACGACTTCGGTTTTTTGTGCCTTAACTACATATGTTCTGAACAACGAACATGCGTGGTTAAGGTACAAAGAAGGGACTTGGCGACGGTAAGTGGTGGGTTTAGGTTTTGGGGAGGGGGTGGGGGGTCAGGGGGTTTTAGGTTTTGGGGTGGGGTTGGGGGGGTGGGGCGTTTTTGGTTTTGGGGAGTGGGTGGGGGGGTCACAGGGTTTTAGGGTGCGGTTGGGGGGTGGGGCGTTTTTGGTTTTGGGGAGTGGGTGGGGGTCAGGGGGTTTTAGATTTTGGGGTGGGGTTGGGGGGTGGGGCGTTTTTGGTTTTGGGGAGTGGGTGGGGGGTCAGGGGGTTTTAGGTTTTAGGGTGGGGTTGGGGGTGGGGCGTTTTTGGTTTTGGGGAGTGGGTGGGGGGGTCACGGGGTTTTAGGGTGGGGTTGGGGGGTGGGGCGTTTTTGGTTTTGGGGAGTGGGTGGGGGGTCAGGGGGTTTTAGATTTTGGGGTGGGGTTGGGGGGTGGGGCGTTTTTGTTTTTGGGGAGTGGGTGGGTGGTCAGGGGGTTTTAGGTTTTAGGGTGGGGTTGGGGGGTGGGGCGTTTTTGGTTTTGGGGAGTGGGTGGGGGGTCACGAGGTTTTCGGTTTTGGGGTGGGTTTGGGGGGGTGGGGCGTTTTTGGTTTTGGGGAGTGGGTGGGGGGTCAGGGGGTTTTAGCTTTTGGGGTGGGGTTGGGGGGGTGGGGTGAGGGATGTAGGGTGAATGGTGCCTATTGCTAATGATTTTATCAGGAATGCCTTTACAACGAAATATCGTTGTTAAGGCATTCGTGGTAAAATCATTAGTAGTAGCAACGAGGTCGGTGTTCCGACCTTGTTGTTAAGGCAGTAGTTGTTTTTGCAGTCGTTGTTTCGTCGTATATTCCTTAATATGATGTCCTGGACTCAAAAGTGGCATGGAAAGATGTTTCGTCAGCTGGCTCAATTAAAGAATATTCTCTTTGAGGGTTCATCCAAAGAATTATTGAGGGCAAGAAAATCCAAGAAACATTTTGATGCCTGTAATATAGGCGTTAGTAAGAGGGAATGTACAATCAGAACAGATCTTGAACACTGATAAAGCAATTTTCTAGGAGGTTGATGACAGTCTGTTAAAGAAGTAGCCAAGAATCACTTGTGATTTCCAGGCTTTTTGTGAGGGTGTCTTCAAAGGGGGTGGAAAGAAAAAAGTCATTTTAGCCACTATTGTCGCAAAATAACTGATTTGTTTTCAACACAGAACCATGACCTGATCAGAAATATTACAAGCAGTCATTTCTCTTATCACTTGACTATTTGACCGTGCAGTCCTAATAGGCAAACAGACACTATTAACAACTGCTGAAAAAGATTCCAGTGTCCTCTAGAGTAGGTAACTGTGAAAACATTTGGATGGTAGTATCAATAGGGGAAAAATATCAGACTTCGGGCCTTATTATGAGTGCGGCAGTCTATAGACTGCCACATTACAACCCTGGTGGTCGGACCGCCAACTCTGCCAGGATCTTAGATCTCAGTGGTCTGGCAGAGGTTCTAATCCACCAGGGCAGCGCTGCAAACAATGCTGCCCTGGGGATTACAACCTCTTTCTCTGCCAGTGGTTTCAGGGCGGTAGCACCGTCATGAAAAGGATGGCAGAGAACAGGTGCAAGGGGCCACAGGGAGGCCCCTGCACTGCCCATGCATGTGGCATGTGCAGTGTAGGTACCCCCACTACCACCCCAGCCAGCACCATTGTAATCACAGTGAACATTGCGAGGGTGCTGGTGCACCCAGCAGGTGACAGCATTGCCACCGGCTCAATTACGAGCCGGAGACAATGCTGTAGCCTGTTTCCTGCTAGGCCAGCGGCAGAAACTTAGGTTTCCATCCGCTGACCTAGCATGAAATCCAAAATAGCTTTGGCGGGGAGGTCCCCGCGTTGGCGGCAGCCACCCTGTCAGGAGTTTGGTGGACAGAATTTTCCGTTCGCCAAACTCATAATGGGGCCCAAAGTATTGAAAATTGCCAAATTACTCCAGCAATAGAGCTGTGGAGTCAAGTATAGGGGACACATATGATTTCAAGAGCAGCTGGATTTACATCCTTCTTTTACCTTCTTCCTGTTTTGCTTGCTCTGCCCCAAACCACACTCTACAAAGTGAAAGGTTAGACTTCGGTGATTGATGGCAATTGCTTTTGATAATTGAACTTCCACCTATTATCCTGAGGTTCGTCAAAGGCACATGAAAGGTTGTATCCTCACAACAGTAAAATAATTAGACCTACATCAATCTCAGTAAAAAAATGATTATAAGGTTTGAAGGCAAGATATGCTGCTTTAATCAAAAGAAGGACTTTTGTATATGTTGCAGTAAGTTTCAAAAGTAATTGAATGTTATTAGCAGACAATGGGAGCGAGCAGCAGCTGAGGTAAACTATGAATACCATGGGATAAATAAATAACTTGCTACAAACTGTGCTCTTTGTGGAAACAGCTGGAAATGGTAACTAAACTGCAACTTTGATTACACTTTGGTGAGTACACCCAAAACATTAAGAGGATTTTGGGTGTATCTTGGGTGTCCACATGTGTGAGGAGTAGGCATGTAGTCCATGACCCATGAATTGTCATTGTTGCATTCAAACTGTCCTACTCTAACTCTCATTAAGCATGAGTGAAATTGGTGTAAAGGAGTCAGACATACAAGTACCTTGAACACCCACAATTTCTCTACAAGACATAAAAACTATGAATACCAATTTGAAAACGTGGTAAACCTTGTCTGCATTTGTGCTAGATTTCACTGAAAAGAGTTAAGTCCAATAATAGTGAAATCTATGATTTTTCATCTGTGACTGATATGTTTTACAATGAAAAATCTATGAGACATAGTTATAGGACATGCAAATTATCAGCTAAAGCCCGGGTTACCACTGCTGCAACTATCTTTGTAGTCAACAAATAAACACTTTTCAACTGTTCCTTAAATTCATAAAACAAACCTTTTCTGAATAATAATGACTCCTTAAGTTAGTCCTAACTGTTCTTAAAGAGTCACAAATATACAGTGTTTTATTTGAGCTAATACCATAATGTACAATATTGTTTCATGAAAATTTAACAGCATAGACCCTTATTAATGATATTCTGTGCAGCAAAACAAGTTCATAATATTTGGTATAATTTACATTAAAGGAAGCAAAAGACAAAAATCAACAAAACAATTTACCAAACTGTAGTTTCAATTTATATTAAGATGTACAGGAAAAACACACTATAAAGGCGGTTTTGAATATTAATTTATTTGCAATGCATTTTGTTTTCTAAAGAAACCAATTCTCATCAAATAAACAAAATTCGAATGAAGCAGTGACTGGATTTACCAAAAATAAAATCTGGTGCTGTTAAATTTTAAGTAAGTTTAGACAGTCCTTTTTTGTATAATTGTTGTTTCTCAGGTACCCAATTTAGCGTGTTGGATTTTGATCAGAACTAGAAGGTGACTAAATGTATTTGAGCCCGTTTTTACACATCAGTAAGTCAAACTATTTTCTTTTCAGTATAAGTACAAGCAAAAGTACATATAAAGTTTGTTAAGATTTTTCATACTGTATATGGGAAGCTCATTCCATTTTATTTCTGAAAATGTTTTTTGCATTAGCCATTAAACAAAATAAAAACAATTCCTGTAAGATATACAAATACATTTCCTCTTTTTTGGTGCTGTATACTCTCCAATTATATCACTTTATTCATTATAAAATAGGGTAACCCGACCTTGTGCTTGAATTAGTAGCTCCGATGAGCAGAAGTTGAAAGCAATTAAATCAATAGAGAAAAAAATATTTTATTTCAATTACAACACTGTAGAAAAACAAAATAATCTAAACAACCACAACATAGGGCAAAATGGGTTTATAATACGTACCTGGACAAAAATATCTCAGCAATATAATATAATATCCAATTAAAATGTCTAGGTTCAGTATTGCCATTTTTAGTGTACTAGCTCCACCTATAGCTTGTAGAAATGCTAATGAAAGCACAATAAACAAATCAATGACCGCGTATTAATGCGAAGGTGGTGAACACAAACACAGGGCTTCCAATCTTCTAATCGCAAATAATGTATATAATCATAGTTTAGTACTTTCTTAACTGCTCCTGAACACGTATCAATATTACTCTTGTTCAAAACAAATTCCTTACCATGTGTTGGCTTCCCAATATCTAACAACTATTGCAGAAGTTTATATTTATCTTCAAAGACAGTAGTTTTTATAAACCATACAATTAGGTAATAGGACATGGCTTAACCCATAAAAAACATAATGCTTGCACATTTGTTTTAGGTTATCCTTTCAAAATGTATTACTGAAAACAAACTTGAAAATCTGCTAGCATTCATTTAAACCATAACACATAAATAGAAAAGTTTAAATGTGTGCACAGTATTTTTTCCAGGTCATAAAATAATCTTTGACAATGTATTGTAAAGTATGTTACACAAAGGCAAATGAATATCCACTGAAGAAGTTGGTAATTCTTGAAAATAGAGGCAAGAATATGATGTTTCTGCACCATTTGTTAAATGAAGAAAGAAACAATGAGTTAATTATATTTCTATTTAGCACTAGCTGCAAAATTTGTGAGCGTGATTATGGATGTCTTCTTTCTGCACCTTCCTAATGACAAAATTGAAAGATTTAATTCTGTACCAGTTGACCTGACATGGCTGTATTAATCCCTGCTTATCTATACATTCATTTCGCTACTTTAATGTGCAGAAAGAAATTCAGTTCAAACCCATTTACCTTATAAAGTTGACTGCTCTTTTGGACCTAAATTTTACAGTTTACAAAGTACTCCAACTTGATTTGGAAAGTAGAAGCATACACCTTGTAAGAATCACAATCTCAAAAACATTTGAATGTGGCCAACACTTGCAGAAATGTGCATGCATTTAACTGCAAAGAGGAAAGAAAAAAAATCAGGTTAGGTACTCCCACCAACTCGTATTTCTGAGACCCATACATTAATTCAAAATGTTCAAAATAAAGTTGAATTTTGCTGTACATTAAATATATCTCTGCCAACAATTGCACGAAACTTAGTTCAAATGAGTTACTAGTGCAATTAAGTTTAAAATGACAACCTTGTGCTACCAACATCTTCCTAATGTCTTGTATTTTACATAAACATTTTCATAAATTCACTTAAATACAGCTAATTATAGATCAAGAGGAAGCCAAAAGATACAAGAAAAAAGTGCCCCATTGAACACAAAGTCTGCACAATTAAGTTTTTAACAGTGCTGTAATTTACATTACTCCATAATTCAACCCAGCTATTTACAAATGCAGTAAATTAGACTTCAGAGACACTGACCAAGGAGCCAGCATAATCATCAGAAGCATACAATATCTCATTGTTGTACTCTGTATATAAAACAACAAATATTGCTGCTCTCGTTTCCATTCCACTTCGCTTAGGTAAAAGGGTAAAATAACTTCTCCCAAACAGTTCATAACATGTGTCAGATTAATACTAGTTGAGGTTCATGTTCATTCATTATTGCTAAAGAATACTAAAATGTATATACATATAACAATATACATCCTCTACTTCTTACTGGATCAGTTGACTGAAATAGAACATTCAAGATAGTGCTCATGGTACTCCAAATAAGAAGTTTATTATGGTATTTCACTAATTTAAAGCCATCACTTCATACTTTTACTGACACCATGGAATGAGTATACATGCGTTTCTCCAAGATGTGATCTAATTCAAACATCAATGAACTACTATTACGTCCTAGAACATGCAACTCCAAATTGTTCAAAAGTTGTTAGTTCCATCTGACGACATCACAGTTCATTTATAATAATCCTCAAATCTAAACATCAACTGTTCCTATCAAAATCTTTTGTGAGGTTTGTTGTCTTTGTATCCAAGGCTCCTTTTTAAAGTATTTAACATGATATTCATATAAATGTAAATTTCTTGTCAATTTTCCATTTTTCTGACCATGTAAACCATGTGCTGAAAGTCACTAAGACTCAAAGTTTCTAATTATGAGTTTGTTCATGACTCCACAAACTAAAAGCAGTTTTGAATGTCCTGTGACAAAGTTTGCACATATATTGTCGTTTAAAGGTAATTGCTGAAAGTGGAGGTGCATGATAAAAGAGTGTATCTGATTCTTGTGGAACAAATAACTTCTCAGAAGCATTTGGACTTTCAGGGAAAGTTGTAGGACTATCGGGCTGTACAGGCTGAATTTTGGGTATCAATGGTGGTGGTGGAGGAGGAGGGGGTGGTGGTGGAGGAGGGGGTGATGGAGACTTTGCTGGCGGACATGTGTCAGGCTCTTTACGCAGTGTTTCTTCCTCAGCATGAGGCATGTGTGACTGAAAGTGGCTCCAAAGGCGAAAGTTAGTGCGAAAAGCCTTGTTGCAAACATGACAAATGAAGGGTTTCACAGAACACAAAAGCTCCTGGTGGCGTTCTAACTGCTTGTGCACTGTAAACATTTTTCCACATTTCTCACATGACCATATGCCACTTTCTTTATCAGAACTTTCTTCCTTAGGCTCCAAACTGCCTTCACATGTTTCATCTTCTATATCATCTGGAATATCATCTGGAGGTTCTTCTTTAATTTTGATGTTGAAGTGTTTGGAAATACTCAAGTCTTCTGGAAGGTATGATGAATCCTCAGAGTCAAAATTTAATTGCTCTGAAGAGTCACTGAAAGTACTATCATCTTTTGTAGAAGCAAAGCTATTCATTTTAATAGACTCCGGTAGGGACTGCACTCTGGAAACATATGATGTCATAGAGCTACTTATTTCACCATTATGATCAAGACCTGGTAAAGAAAAATTTTCAGTTGGAGCCATTGTGTTCTGATTATGAACTTCAACCTGGTGGCGCCAGATACTAAAGGATGATTTAAAAGTACGCATGCACTCAAGGCAAGTTAGTTTCTTGTACTCACAGCGGTTTTCATGGTCATGCTTCATGTCTGGGGAAGAAAATCTAAGACTGCAGTATGGACATACAGTGATATTTCTACAAAGCCGTTCATGATTTCCCAGTTCTATTAGTGAGTACAGCTTAGCATTGCAATGCCGACACTGGTATGTTTCCTTGTTGTGAAAAGGGCTCTCATTATGAGCAAGTTCTTTCGGTTTAATGGGTGTGTTCCCATTTGGTTTTTCACCTGGGTGCATCTTAATATGTTGTTTAAACTGTGAAAGGAACCTATATGCTTTGCCACAGTAAGAGCAAATGTAAGATCCCTTGTTTCTTGATCTTAAGTTCCTTTTCATTACTTGTACTTGAGAATTTGATGGTCCTGGGAAGCCTTGCTTGCCACGTCGTAATTTACCAATCAGGGCTTTCTTAATTTCTCTTTCTCTTGCTTTTTTTATTTCACGCTCTCTTACAATGTCAATCAATTTTCTTTGGAACTTTTCATCCAAGACAGTATGAGAGCTTGACGCAGGTGATGGGTTCTTTACAATACCATGCTGTGTCTGGCAGTGAGTCCATACTTTGAAGTTTGTGTGAAATCTCTTATGGCAAATGTCACATGCATATGGTTTTTCTGGGTTATGGTACATATTCATATGTCGATGAAGACCTGCAGTAGATCGAAAAATCTTAAGGCAATGTTTGCATTTAAATTTTTTATTTGGTCTCATATCTTCCAGCTCAATATAATCCTCTTTATCATCATCCGACTCTGCAAAATCATCATTTAGTTGGGAGGGACTTGAATCTTCTGCAATATGTCCTTGTGACATCATAAGGCTGCTGTCTTTGATCTTGAACCTTTTAGATACTTGCCTTCTGATATCTGCTTGAAACCGTCGCTTCAATGAAAATTTACCAAGGATCCTATGGCTTTCTTCTGTTTTCAAAAGAAAATCTCTAGTGGTAGATGATGAAGAATCACCCACAGTGACTCTTAATATTTCTGAAGGATCAGAAGGCTCTGACAGTGGGCTGTTCGGCTCAGTTTTTATTCGTACTTCTGTAGCAGGTGAGGCATTTTCCTCGTTGGTTGACTGAGATGCACTGAAAGACCTGAGGCGATGTGGCTGCCTTACATGTGCTTTATCTATAATACCTAATTTCTCTATGTTGTTACTGGTAGATGGCTTTCTACTTTCATCACTGAGGGACTCTGCTGAATGATTATCTGGTAGTGAATCACATAAAGGCTTCAAATCAACAGAAGATAAATACGCTGGAACCGGACTATCCATAGACAATGATCTTCGAAGGAGGCTCTTCACAAGTGGACCACTCCTGTCAATATTTTGGTTATCTGACACAGACCCACCTGCTGGAACTACAAGTCCCAATTTTGAGAAATACAGGAGGTTCCTATCATCTTTTTGATCAGAATGTATTTCTTTTCCTGTGTGACGGAATAAATATGGGGATTCCATAGAACCACAGAGAGATGCAGTAGAAGCCGAGTCCTGCCTTTTTGAAGGAGTGTCCATTGTTTTTCCCTTTAGACATTGACTACCTTTTTCATCTGATGTTTCTTTATCTTTCTGAGACCTGGGTTCCACAGTGTCATCCCCTCTCACCCAGCAGCTCCTGTTTTGGTCATCTATTGATCTAGGGGGGTCAAGAAGTTTAGTGTAGCCAGCAAAACTATTCTCCGGTAGCTCTCTCCTTTCACCAGATGGTGAACCCAGCAGAGGATCCATTGTTCTAGCTGCATGCGGCCTATTGGTATGTGATTTCACCGAAAAAGTGGGTGATGGTTTAGAACAACAATCATTGTCATGTTGATTATTATTTAAATGTTTCTCCTGTATTTCATTCCGGCTTTGGCGGACAATGACACTTCTTTGCTGAGAACTGCTTTCATCATCATCTTGAAAAAATGGCTTCCTATTTGAACAAGAAGAAAACGGGGCTTGTGGCGTCTTAGATAGAATGTTAGTAAGAAAGGAAATCCCAAGGCTGTAGCCTAGTTCTTGCACAGCTGCAAGGCTACTTTTTTCCACAAACAAGGATGAAGAATAAATGTAGTTCAAAACATTATCGAATGCATCTGGTTCACAGAAGTCGAGCTGAAAAACGGTCTGAGCATCACTGTCCTTATTTGTGAATAAAGCATGAAAGTATTCACTACTGGCCGCCAATACATTTTTATGGGCTCGAAATTTCTGATCTCCAACAATAAGATGTACATCGCAAAGCTGTCCTTTCAGTCGTTCCTCGTTCAGAGCACTTAGCAGAGAAATTGCATGTGCTGGATTTATGTAATGTACCAGACCCTCCATGATTTGCAGAAGTCTGTAAGTAAAAACAAATTTTTCTTAGGTTCAATTTTCTTATGAAACGATTTTAACATTTGTCAAACTGCTGTCATATAGAAACTAAAGAGGATCTTAAAGTATCAGTGATTAAAAAACAGTATACTGAAATCCTTCAACAGATATTTGAAGTGGCTTCTTCCAAATGTATATTTATATTTTAAGGTAGTGATTCTTAACCTTTTGATTTCTGTGGGCCCACATGTAATCATTACTGGAACCTAGGGAGCCTCACTGGATCGTTTTTTTTGTAATCCAGGGACCCCCACTGAATATTTTTTTTGTAATCCAGGGACCCCCACTGAGTCATTACCGTTAACATTATTTAATTTTCTAAGCCGTCAAGGACTCCCTGAGTAGCCAGAGCAGACCTGCAGGGGTCCACAGACAACATGTCAAGAACTGTTTTTTTTTTTAAGGTACTTCAGTGGCTAATCGCTGACGAACTTATTAACAAACAAATCAGAAGTGGTTTTATTTTTTTTTAAACGTAAGATTCTCTGTTACTTGTTCCCACTGGCATGTCACTGTGTAAGTGTTGTACCAATTACCGAATTACAAAATG
Source organism: Pleurodeles waltl (assembly GCF_031143425.1). Classification (NCBI taxonomy): domain Eukaryota; kingdom Metazoa; phylum Chordata; class Amphibia; order Caudata; family Salamandridae; genus Pleurodeles; species Pleurodeles waltl. Next base: position 1,442,069,263 of record NC_090447.1, read on the forward strand.
TTAATAAATGCCAAATATACGTTATAACTAAACAAGGACATTTGGGTTTATTTCTGTAATTATGTACCACCTCTGAATTTATATGCAGTAACATGATTCTTGATTCAATTTAAACCATTACAGTCACATTCCTTCTAATATCATCATCTGAAATTTGTATAGTTTATATCTTATGACTGCGAGATACCCTGTAGTGCATCAATAACCATAAAGAAAAGTTATATACCTGTAATAGTGATTATCCAGCCAGAGTATGTCTGAGGAACCATAGACTTGGAATAATTATCTGCAACAATTCTAGGTTCTCAGCCGTGACATCTAGAGTAGTTGTGCAGTCTTTCATAGCTTAAACAAGGCATGCATCGTACAGAAGCTTTACATTCTGAATACAAGATGTAATTTTAAGAGATTAAGAGAATGCTTTCAATTTTGGCCTTTTCCTGCTGGTGCCACCTAAACCAGGGGAGAATGAAATGAAGAGTTAGTGGGGATGGCAAGGCTCGAAGTAATTTTTCCTATATGTAAGCCCACTCTGTGATTACTACATTTCTGCTTTTTTATTAAACTATACATGGGAATCAGAAATCCCCCATCACTCCAGGATCGCCAGGCATGTAACCTTGAAGTGTAGATTTAGCTTTGAGAGAGTTAGGACAGGCCTTTTGGGCTGGACTGTCCCTCTGGGCTTTAACTTTTATCTTAACCTAATTCGCTTTGCAGGTTTTGTTCCATTTAAAAAATACTCCAGGATGTTTAGTGGGGTTTTAGGCATCGGAGTGGATGAAGAGAATGCTGGTGAAAGGTGTCAGCTTGCAAAGTTAATGCCTATTATCAACTTAAAGTGTGTAGGGGAGAACGGCAAAGCACACAATTATTTTTTTCTCACATTGTTTCCAAACTCCCTGGTAATTAATGAGGTTTTAGGTTCAAAGGTAAAAGGTTAGGCAGAAATAGGGCTTACTTTCCAACCCGCTTGCTTGGGGGACCTGAATTTGGATTATGAGATCCTAGGCAGAAGGGAGGGAGAGAGAATGGTTCACTCCTGGGTTTTCTAACACATCTAATTTTTAATTATGAGGTCTCGAGTGGTTTCATGACTTTTTAAACTGGAAGGCACATGTCAGAATGAACACCCTAGCCTAGAGGACATGTAAGTAGGCAGGCAGAGTGGAATAAGAAGAAGCCCCGTGACAAGGTCCCACATTTTGGTCTACTTTTTCAACAGTGGGGAAACCTACTTGGAGAATGAAGTCTCACTGTGATTGCAAAGAAGTAACGCTTACAGTGGCACTGTGGAGGCTTTCATGAATGCACTTGTATGTGCACCTCGGAAAGCAAATCAATGATTGAACTGCACTATGCATACTGACCTCATTGATGCAATGGGAAGCATACAGGGTGACTGCTGTGGAAGTGAATTAGCTGAAGTCAATAGAACAGCAGGGTGGTTGAAGGGGATGGCAAAGAAAGATCCCAGCAAAGCTTACATATTGGTGGTACTACCACTGTGGCTACTGTCACTGAAAGAACACTTATAAGGATGCCCATTTATTTTTAATTGCTCAATACAGAAAATGGGATTTATTTTTAATCTTATAGACCAAAGCAATAAAACACTGGGTACTATCTCAACCACAGTGCATCTTCAATATTCATTACCATTGGTATCTCCTCAAATGAGCTCTGAGCACATATGACAGCCATAATCTTAATAATGCCCAGGTTTCAGAATGTAATAGCTTTTCATAGACCTTAGGCATTTTGATTGTCTTTCTGTAAGGCACAGGTAATCAAGGTTGCACATCTTCCTCCATAAAGATGTTCACAAGGAAGACTTAGCAAAGTTGTGGTTGGGAACTGTGTAGAAAAATATATATATGTATACACATATACACGCTGATGGTCACCAGTAGGTAGTTGTAGTTAGGACCATTCTTTCCATAAACAGAGCGTTTCTTTTTTTTTGCCAATAACTTTGGTGCCGTTTGACGAATCTTCACTTCACAACTTTTCTAAACTTAAACATCAGTCAGTTCAGCTGCTGTGTTGAAAGTTACAGGGTGATACATCAAGGAGGGGCCAAGAAAAAAAAAAAAAAAAAAAGAAGAAGAAAACAAATGCCCCATTGACATTTTATGTCAATGGGATTTGTCAATTTTTTTTATAAGACAACAGTTCAAGCCGCTGATTGGAATTACACCAATTTTGGCAGAAAACTAGCTCTTGGCCAGAAAGAATGCTTTTTGCGATTTGGTGTAAATCTATTCAGCAGTTTTGGGGTAACTGGAGTTTAGAAAACATAGATATCTAGGCATGTGGATAATCCACAGATCCAACTGTCCACGTGGTGATATCTGATAGGCTTCCAACAGTGTGTGAGGGACAAGGATCTAGCTGGTGGAGAAGGTGTTTGGGGTGTCACACACCTCTCTAATAACTATATTTTCCGATAAATAGTTGGTTATAGGTGCCTTCAGTCGGGTATGGTGAGGTGTCCGTCAGATTTCACCAGTGATCTTTACACACACACACACACACTGTCTGACAGTCTGTCAGAAAGTCTTCCAAAATATTGGTTGTTTTTTTCTTTTACAAATTCTTCTGTTTTCTCTAATATAAGTAACCCTGCCAGTCTGCATTGCTCTCCCTTTTCACTGCACCTAAAGCCACTCTCATGCGCCCTCCTTATTGTATGATGTATTAATCATGAAATGCCAGTCTGATTGTTGATAACTGAACCTCGCACCCCCACCCCCAAATCTTACTGACCAAGGTATGCCCCAGGTGTGGCAGGCAGCGCCACTGCACCAGTATGGGAGGCAGTGTCAGTGTGTGATGGGAGGCATCGCCAGTGGGATATCAGCACCAGCGTGTGATGGGAGGCAGGAGGCAGAGCCAGTGTGTGATGGGAGGCAGCGTCAGCATATGATGCGAGGCAGTGCCTGTGTGGGTACCAGCGCCAACGTGTGATCGGCAGTAGCACCTGTGTTAGTACCAGCACCAGTGTGTGGTGGGAGGTAGCGCAAGGGTGTGATGGGAGGCAGCGCACACACTCGGCTGGCGGTGCCGAGGCGACGGACACCCTTCTACCTCTTGCAGCTTCAGGAGGGGACAAACTGCGTGGGATGAGGCCACTGCCACTGTGTGAAGTCCTTGCAGAGGGCGACTGTTCACAGACCTCTGTCTCTGTGCTAAGGAGTTTTATAGTGCAGGCACACATGCCAATAGACTCAGACGGGAGACTCCTGATGTTTGGAGCAAAAATGAATGCATTTTGGCTGTCTCCAGTCTGAAATTGCCTCCAACTCCAATAAATGTACATGTGTGAAATACATTCTTCTGATTAGAGTTTTTAAAATCTCCCACTTTCCTCTTCTAAAATGTTGGCATGTATGGGTTTAATGACAACAAAGTGCTCTGCGCCATCACTGCTGTGAGCTGAGGAGATTGTAAAACGGGAAGATGGAAATGTGTGAAGAAACCCGCGCCCAGTCCAGGTTTGTGAGCTTACAATGTCCCCCCAAGTTGAGTGTAAAGAGAATTGCCCGGGCAACCGTGTGATCAGGTAAACCAATCTCAGAGAATGTTTCTGCACTTTACCCCCCTCCCTCCTTGTAAGTGTCAGAACTACAAATCAAGTGCCAACCCAATGCTATGCACCATGCTATGCACCAGTGTTATTACCCAGGTGTTTTTGTCTCGATTTACTGCAGCGCTATGAATGAGGTCATTGGAGCCGAGGCCACTGGCAGTAATCTTTCACACAGCTTTAGCATTTATTTATTTTTTCATTTTTAAAAGTTCTACCTGTCTCCTTTCTGGTCATTCAGAGCGCACAGCGTTGCCCACAGACATCACTTTGCACCATTAGAGTGTCTCAACCAGTCTTCATTTATTCTGTGAATTATGTGGATTTCAGCCCTGTATTTACAATGGTGAAAATAAAAACTACAAAGGTTAGAATAAAACAGTAACATAACACCGAAAGTGGACAAGGTGCTGATGCCGGACACTGAACTAGGGCTGCCAACTTTCCACTATCACTCTGCAGGACACTGTGCCCAGGAGGCCTAAAAACATGCTTACTAGGGAGCAAGTGAACTGGGAGTCGCTGGGCATAGTTTTGCAATTTCATTTCATAATCCCATACTCTGAATTCAGCCATATTAAAAATGTAACTTGATCAGATTTGAGGGGGATTGTTATTCATATGGTTTTTGAGCTCCAATCATTTTGCCACCTCCTGCAGTCAGCCTTGGCTGCTTGCTAGTGCCACTTTTGAGAGACAAGTTTAAAACAAGCATTTTTTGCCTTGCATTTCAACAAAGCTCTAATGAAGTTAGCAGGGCAGCCTGAGAAGATTTTGTCCTCAATAAAGGAGATAAGCAATGCCCTGTGTGTGATGTGATGAGTGCTGGCAGGGACGGGCCCTGGAGAGAGAAAGCCTCTCAGCAAAGCGATTTGAGGGCATATGGTGTTTGCTTAGTAAAATAAGTTGATTTTAGAAGCCATTTGCTTTGTAAAATAAGCTTACTTTAGGAGCCGGTACGAGGACAGCACTGGAATAAAGCCAAAACAAATGTCAGCGGCAACTGAGGTGGTGGGAGGAACGGAATGCTGCAATAAAACTAAGGCAGCTACCAGCCTAAAACACGCACATGTGCACAGTAAAAAGGACTCACCATAGAAATGTAAAAAAAATAGTCAGTCACAGTAACAGATAAAGAAAACAAAGTGGAACAATACAGTAGTTGGTCACTGCTCTGGAACAGAAAAGGGAGGGAGAAAAAGGCAGAACTGACCACTAGTCAGCAAGAACTGTGAAAGGAAACTGCAAACAACAAATGGGGTATACACCGGGTCGAACGCTCAACCTAAACAGGAAATATGAGCAAATAGGCAAACCAATGTAAAGCTTCCATTTTAACAGACTACTCTGATGCCTTAATAAAAGACATAGGACTAATTCTCTTATTCCATTAGTAGGATATGGACTCATTCATTTTCTTTTCTGTCATGCAAATTATGAAAAGTTGATATTAGAAACTTTCTAGATCGTTAAAAGTTGGGAAGAGCTTTTACCCTGAAACCCACACTTGACAGTGTAACCATATCCCATCACTAAGACGTTTTCAGGCAAATATTGCACTTTATACAATTTTAACATAACATAAAATAATATATTTTATGGATTGAGCTAAATTATGCACTTGCTTGTTTTTATAAATTGATCACTTGCTAATTCAATGAGAAACCAAATTGCATCAAGGAAGCTCCGGAAGGTACCAAACCATTGCCTAAGAGAAATTAATTTAGCAAATTTTCTCCCAGATTAACAAATATAAATGACCTAGAATATATTTATCAAAACTGAATGCCACCAATCACAAATTTCTTCACTGGAGTGAGTTTTTGACAAACGGGGACAAATTTCTGTGACCAGCATGATCCGCTTAGAAGGATACACAGCCAATTGGGGGTGCTTAATATAGCAAACCTGTTAAGTCAAGAAGCAGTCAGTTGTAATGGGTACACAGAAGTCGCCCTTTTGGCAGAATTTTCAGGCTGTATCTAAGAGAGTGGAAAAAATGAGATAACATGAGATAGATCACTGAAGTTTTGAGAATTTTAGGCAAGAGATAATGCCTCAGTGCAATGCTCAATCAGGCAGGCAGTGCCTGCAGTCACTGATCTCATTCAGCCTCCGATCCCCGTCATGCAGAAGAAACGGATGAAACTAGAAACCTACTTGGTGGAAGGTCCAAGGGATTGGCCAGAGATGTACTCGGGTCAGTTAATTGCAAACAAGAGCAAATGATCCATCTACGAGGATCCGTGTAAAAAAACTGGATTGTGTTTATGACACTCCTCTGAGCGAGTAACCCCTCCCCCCACTCTAAGGATACCATGGCCATAAGGTGGACATACTCCTTTGCGTGTGCCTGTGTTATCCTTCAGACCTCTGCTGGCAGATGTTGTGGCTGCCACAGGTATCCTGCACAGCAGTGACAGAGACCCCGTTTACATCGACCCCAAGGAACTGAAGCGTACCACCCTCAGGGACCACAAGCTCAGCTTCTGGTCTGTGGTCAGTCATAACACCAGGCCTGGTGATATTGCACCATGGGTATTCCCCCCCCCCCACACACAAACTCCCCTTTTTCTTCTGCTCAGATGTGTTCTGGGCATTCCTCTCCTCAAAAACTGTTTGGGACACTTTAGGGAATCTTTCTGTATTATCTTGGCCTTCGACATCCCTCAGCTGAGAGCAACCTAAACCATTCTTCCTGTGGTCAATCGCAGGTTCCTTCTTGAACTCTCTGCTGCAGGACCAGATATCAGTTTCTTTCTCTGGGCACAGTGAGCTGGCAGTCTATCCGATGCTGGTGTAACTCTGTAAAGCAATTACTCAAGTTGTGCTCCTGAACAGTCAAATTACACATCCTTTACCTTACTGCCCTTCACCAAACCATCTAATGCCTTACAAGATGACTGCACAAAATCCACCAAGACTGGTGTGACTGCTTCTGGCTATTCCTGAACTTCAAACTTGAGGTGACACTGTTCTAGGGTTACACCTCACTTGTAGAGAAGAGCTACCTTTATAGGGGCATACCTAACCTTGTCAGCTGCATCTATGGCCGATTGTGAATCCTTGTCACTAATGGCCACATGCTTAGACAGCCTAACCTCCTCTGGTACTCAATGCATCCGTAAGTCCAAATGATAAGCTGCAAACCGCTCATCAACATCATCCTCCACCACATAAATAGGGATCAGGTTTTTCGGTATGGAGGCTCTTTGTTTGATTCTCCTAGGTACTTCTGAATCACTGCTGCCATCATCACTGGACTCAAAAGCTCTTTCGGACCTCAAGTTCATTATGCACTGGCACCTCTTGAGGGCCAGCAGGAGGTTCTTCTTTTCTAAAGCCAAGGGCAGCCTTTCCTCCTCCAGGTCAAAGGTTGCTACTGCCTTTCTCTCCTTGGTGACAAAGGCTACACCTGCTGCCTTCTACTCGGCAGCGAAGGCAAATATTTTCTCAAGGGCAAGAGTAGCCAGCTGCCATTTCCAGGCCCTCTCCACCTGCATGCTCTCCAGCTCGGATGGGGGAAAACTGCAAGAGGACACACTGCTTCCTGCCATGAACAATGCAGGTCATGTTGCTCCTTGGGGAGAACTCCCCCATGGCATCCTCATTTCACTCCTCAAATTCATCCTTATTAGGTGACAAACTTCAACCCAAGCTCTGAGGGCAATGCGGTAATCCTTCTTGGACTGCTTGTTGACATTCAGCCCTCATTGCTTGAACATGCTTCTCAACTCTGCTAATGCTATCTCCATGTTAGCCAGATCTACCGCTATGTTTCCAAAAATATAAGGTGCAAAAACAGTGCAAGAAAGTATTTAGAAACAAAATTACAAATTACCTGATTAAAAACAAAAGCCAATTCCAAATACTAAATTTTAGCAGTCAATTTAGAGAGGGATTTTTTATTTCAACCTCAATTACTGTGTGGTACTGCAGAACACAAGTCCTGGATCCCACCATTTAACACCATTGTAAGAAATGTGATTATTATTTGAAGTAGGTGACTGCGAACTTAAAGATAAGCACATTCCTTGTCAGGGTGAATGCTCAAAGTCAGTAATTTAACCTGAGCTCAATCCCTGGGTATCTATGGCACAGAGAAAGCAGGCTTAATTTAGGGCAATATGCACAGTATGTATGCAGTACCAAAGCATTAGTAATGTCAAAATGCCAAGCAATAAAAGCCCACACTAAATTAGAAAAACAGAGTAAAATGTAATAAACAAAATTACAAAAATCCAATAAGAGGAACTAAAGATATGATTTTTTAAAGTTTTAAGTAAAACTACCACCAAATAAACCCACAAAGCGCAAACAATAGTAACAGACTGGGACACTACGGTGACGGATATCCTGCCAGCCGAAATCTAAATCCCATTATGTTAATGGAATTTAGATTTTGGCTGGCGGGATATCCATCACGATAGTGATGGGGTAACCCATCCTCCAACAGCTAAATCATACCCTTAGTCTTTTAAGTCTCAACCAACCACAGGAATATCAGAGGCCAACAGCAAAGTCCAGTCCAAGTCCAGTTACTAGTGGCCAGCTGAGTACTTGAAGGAAAGGCCTTCTTGCAGCTTGCTGTCTACCTTTAGCGACAAAGAAGGTCAGCCAACCGACCTGTGGAGTCCAAATCTTTGTCCGAGGTACAAGAGGGAGAAGGTCCATTCCTTCATGGCTCTTCTCAGGTCTCAGACATCAGATCCAGTCCTCTTCTGATAATCTGCAGGTCCAGGGAATGTTCTGAAGTGGCTGTACATTTGTATCTTGTGGGCGGGATGATTCCTGCGCATTTCATAACAAATAGGGTAAAAGTCTTGAGTTTCAAACCCACACACCTTTTCACTAGTTCCTGTTTGCCTTACTGTAAACAGGCCTAAAATGCCATGTGTCAGGGCACTGTCAAGAAGACGAAAGTCTTCAGCTGCACTAAACCTGGTCACTTAGTGGTAGGGATGAACGTGGGGTGTATACATTTGTAATCCTCGTGCCTCCGACAGCTAACACTAAAGTCCAGTTTGAAGCAGGCACTCTACCCACAAGACACCCAGTCTGGTTGGACCAAAGCTGGGTCCTTCGCCAAACAGACAGGTCATACACATGGACTGTCTTGTGATCCTGTTCTCTCCATTTCAAGTTTTCCCCAAGTGTTACTTGTGGCTCAACAGAGCGGTCAAGCAGAGTTTGACAGCGAGGTGTCACAGGAAGCCCACAGCCGCCACTCTGAATATTCTATAGACATCAGAGGAGTCATCTCTGCTCATTCAGGTCGCTTATGGTTTGCTCCCAAGAGGGATTTCCCACCTAGTTCACACACTTATTAGCACAGGCAGAGAGCTGCCAAAGTGTAAGCTACTTAGACTTCTGACATTTCAGATAGGTAAAAGGTAGCTTTCTAAAAGGTACTTTTCAATAATATTTATTAAAAATTTGGTTTCACCACTCAATTGGATTTTTAATATTCATTAAAAAGATAGGGGTTTAATTATTTTCTAGCTGGTCTAATTCCTGAGATACAATAATAGTGTTTTAATCTGTATTCTGGTTTTGTACATAGGACAGCTTGGCCTGCTAAAGTGAAAATAACATTTTGGGCCCGTCACCAGAAAGACACGGTAACATTACTTTTCTACATGTCACACTTTTAAATACCATGCACTCTAACTTGTGGGCCTCATAGACGTGGCTTACTAATATTTAAACAGAACAGAAGGTTTTACCCTTGTGCCAGTCAGATTATAATGGTAGGCCTGACACTTTGTTACATTTTGTCAAACTAGTGGATGACATACTAAGTGCTGCAATCCACTGGTGACGGTTATCTTTTCATGCCATGGGTGTATTTCCACACTATTTACTGTGACTTTGTAGAAATGTTAAAATACGTCAATTAGGGATTAGACAATTTCTCCATGCTTTAGGGGTCACAGCACATACACTTGGCACTGGCAAAGGACCCCAGTTTACAGTCTAAATCTCATCAATAAAAACAGGGTCCAGCAAAACGCAAAACATCTGGTGTGACCAGGAAGAAAAATCAGTCCTTAATTCCCTTCAACACACTCATGATGGCCTACCAAAGTACTGGGCGGCTAGGCCTATTCATTTTCAACCTATTAGGAGCATGACAAAAATGAGGCTCAGTAGGGTGGTGTCAATCTTCAGTCAAAGACATGGATAAACAATGTCCCCTGCTGTCCACAACTCTCTTTGGGGGTACTGACAAATCAAATATTGCAAAAGAAGGGAAAAACGGGGAAAGTAGACTGAAAACAGAGGATTGATTGCTGTCACAGAATGGTGTTTGAAAAACTTAGGATTGGACAGTGTCTGCTTACATACAGGCCCATTTACTCCCTCTTAAATGGTGTGGGGAATAAGCTGAATGAGTATGAGAAAGATGTAAAGGTCAGTAATAATTTTATGGGGCCAATTGTATTTACAACCTTAGCCCCCTAGCAAGAATACCCAAATCCCATAAGGATGGTGCGGTCTTGGGAGCAGATGTTGGCCAGGATACTGACTTTGCTCCACAGGTCACCCAGGCATCTGGTGACCAAAAATCATCAGCAGTTGACCTAGCTCCAGACACCAGTTAACATAAGGAGCCAAGGTACAGAGAGTAGAATGAAAAGGAATATGCAAGGAAACCAAAAGCAAAAACAACATAGCTGAAAAGGAGTATTAATTAAACAAACTGTACAAAGAGAGCCAATAAAACCGTTTGTTGCTGCATGGCAAAAAATTATTGAGTGTATGACTCTACCGAACTGGGAAGTTCCCACCCCACGTGGTTAGCAGTATAAACTCTATTGCCTAGTCTTCCAAAGCTTCCATTCTGTTACATGTCAGTGGTTGATCATTCTGAAATTCATGAGGAGTCACACTTTCAGTAGTTGAAGTGCTTCCCTCAGAATTCTACGACTGTACTCTTGACAGCTGTGCAAATGTAATACAGAGGAACGATCCCCAGAGAAGAGGACTACATGGAGACAATGTCTACTCAGATCAGTGCTTGAAGACCTATTAGCTGCAATACAGCTACTTACTAGTAGATATTGGACCACACAACCAGAGGATATACTGGGACATGAGAGTCTCCTGTTCACCATGGATGAGGTCAGGCACCTTAGTATTTCCAAATTAACCCCAATAAAGAAGCTTGCTAAATACAATGACAGAAGGCTTAGGGCGCTGCTAGACAGAGAAATGAAAATAAAGTGTGGGAGGGGTGCTTTAGTGCAGTGCTTAAGGCAAGGTTTTGGTAAACCTGCAACCAAACACAAAGATGAACACATTCACCTCTTACGGGATGGTCCGTTATAAAGTTACTAGCTAGTGACAACAGAGCTCAAATCAAGGTTAAACCTACTTTTTGGCCGTATTAGAAATATCTCCAATTTCTCAGCGATTGACATGACTGGGAATTCACTGGTCTTCCTTTCAGGCTTTTGTTGCTTCCAGCTGCAAGACAGACAGATAGGAGAATGATAATCTAACTAGAAGACAATCTCCTCTTGTCTCAGGGGCAGGATACTTTGATGGTACATGCGTGCATGGGCACAGAATGGAGGGAGAGGTTAGGTTTTTGAATAAATGTTGAGCAAAAAGATCACATTTCAAAGAAAACAAGCATATCCAATGCAAAAGGTCTCACATTTGCTCAAGTCAGAGCTATTGGCATTGTAAATTCATAACTGGACTTTTCTTGCCACATAAATTGGTCAACTCTGCCTCATAATTTGGTATTTTCCTGCAATATAATTCCAGTGTCCCTGCATATAACTAAAGCACTTCTATTTTTCTTCTTCCACTATCTGCAGCAAAAAATGAAAATGTTGCCATTTAGCATCCTGATTTAAATTTGCCATGCTAATTCCAATAAAATACCACTTTCACCACCCCACCATCAGAGTTGCTGGCTGGCTAACACAATTCTCCCCAAAAATACACAAGACAGCCACAGAGGAGAAATAAACTAGAAGGGCCACTCAAACATATCAAGAGTGTTAAACCAGTCATAGTGTACTAAGGATGTTAAGATGGCCTGAATTATGGTCGTAATTGTAATAAGAAGAGATTATTAAAACATATACAATTATCACTTAAACCTTTATCAGAATTAAACTTTTGGCATTAGACTGTAATGTTCAAAACAGCCCCCTAAAGGGCACCATAACAAAAATATAATTTGGAAGAAACATGGTCATTATTTAACCATATTGTTAGCCCATATAGGGCATAACCCCACAAAAAGAAAATAGCAATAAATAATGCAGAGTAACCATATATGTCGCCCCTAGAGAGCATAGTGCATTACATATTTTCAAGGGTAGCAGGCCTATAGTAATGATGTTACAAACAAGGCTCTTTAAACACAAACTACTCTCAGCTGTAAAACAAATGTTCCAGCCATGAGAAAGCTTAAAAGGATACTGAATGGTGGGGAGGGTTATTATTTTGGTGCATCCACTAACTTAGTGTGGGGACCCAGAGATGAAAGAGCGCACCATGCTGAACGTTTTGGTGGTGGTCCCATTGTTCTGGGACCACCACAGGCTGAGTTATAAGCAACAATATTGTGAAGAAAGCATTTGCAAAGCAATAGGTCTTGCATTTTCTTGAGTTAGAGCTATTGGCATTTTAAATTCAGAACTGGACTTTTAGTGCTACATAAAGTGGTCAACCCTGTCTCATAATTTATTGTTTTCCTGACATGTTTTGGTGGTCACTGGCAACTAATGACATCAGAAATCACAAGCCCTTGAGGAGAGACGAGAAGATGACTGCACTACCTAGTATTGTGTAAACGTCTGAACAGAAATCAGAAAATAAGGCTGGAAAAGTATTTACTTTTTTAACAGAATGAAATGTCTTGCAAGCATTCTTGCCTCACATTTTAATGAGTAGAGCAGCCTGAGAAGATTTATGGCCCCAATAAAGGGGATAAGCAATGCCCTATTTGTGATGTCTTGAGTGCTGGCAGGGAGGGGCCCTGGAGAAAGACTTGAGATGCAATGCAAGGCTAAGCAAGTTTCACATCATTGCTTCTAGATTTAGCTACATTCTACTAGAAAGGGCATATTGTGGCTTTCGTGAGCAGTGAGTTAAAGGACCGGGTGTTTCTTTTGTAAAATACGCTTATTTTAGGAGCCAGAGGTAAACGAGGACAACACTGGAATAAAGGCAAAAGAAATGTCAGCTACATGGGAGATGGGAGAAACAGAATGCTGCAATAAAACACGGGCAGCTACCAGCCTAAAACACCAACAGTGCAAGGGGAGCAGCAAAGAAATAACAAAAATAGCCCCTCACAGCAACAGATAAAGAGACCAAAGTGAAATAATACAGTAGTTGGTCGCTGCTCTGAAAAAGAAAAAGGAGGGAGAAAAAGGCAGAACGGACCACTAGCGAGCAAGATTTTTTAAGAGGATACTGCAACCAACACATGAAATCGCTTTCAGTCATAAGAAGTAAACTAAAGGATACACGATATTGAACACTTACACTTGAACTAAAGAATGTTTGCAAACCATTCTGGGTCATGTTTTCCCGAGTGCAGTGAGTATTGTAGTATTGGCTCTCGCCTGTGGTGCTTTCGCTTTGAGGATTTCTGTTTTACTTAAGGCATTCACCAATTTCATGTGTTTTAAGGGGAGAGCTACAAGAAATGACTCCGACTAGGTAACTGTGAACAATGTGACCAGCGCTCCTATACCGCCGGATACAGTTCACGCTGTTGTGCCTGTTCGCGCCATGGCCGTCATGCAGCATGAAGGGTAGAGACAAAAAAAGAAAATGTTCGCCCACGATGAAATACATCAGCAATCGTGTAATAATCCATATAACGGGGCAGCCTGCAAAGAATGACAAATGACAAAAACAGCCTCAAGGTGGGACATCTGTAAAGCAATTACCAATGACATCAGGTGATTTTTAAAAGGCAGGCCCAGGAACGAATGAAAGTGATGGGCATGATTAAAAGCCCACAATACTTACAACAGGCCAAAGCGCTTGTGCGCTCGACCTAAAAAGGGGACAGGCTCTCAGATTCAACATCAACACCGCCACCTTAATTCTTCTCTTTGAGAGTCAGGGCTTAAAATACCCATTTACAAATAATGTGAGACGGTGTTTCAGTTACTTCTACTGCTGGCTTTATCCTACGGCGAGAAATCTGCTGATCACTTGATGCTGACATTTTTGCTCTGTTTTTTTACCACACATATTCAGTAGTCTTCTCACCTCCATTAGCCTGCCTCATGCGATGAAGGCATTGCAACGAGAAGATAAACAGTCATCCACTGCCAGGCCTGCTGCTGTTCACAACAAGGAACGTGTAAGCTGTCTATTAGTACAGTTATTGTCAAGTAACCCTAAATATCAGCAGGGTCTATGACGGGGTTTACTGGGCCCTTTCATCATACTCTTATTCTTCTTTCTCCCCTGATAGCCAGGAATTAAAGTCCAAAGTTGCAAACTGGAGAAATGCGGAGCGTAATTACCTTCTTCCACCGTCGCAGGCTTTGAATGTGTTGCATACTATAACATTCAAAGGGCAACAATGCCTACACCCGACTGTATCTTTTTTCAATGCATGTGGGTGGGTGCTTTCCTTGTAATCTGGCCATTACTGTTTACATTTTGACTATCAGTTATTGAAGAATCCTTCCAGTATCTCAAGTTTCAAAGACAGCCAGGCCAACAGTGTTATGTTTGGAAAGGAACTCTGTACTCTACAGCTATTAGTAATAAAATAACATTCAAGAAACAAAGTTATCATGCTTTAGGGGTAAAGAGAATGAAGTCTGTACTAAAGCACTCACTGTGTATATAGTGGTTTTTTTTTTTTTTTTTTTTAAAGGTGCTTTGTGTATTAATCTAACCATGAGGTCAAAGGAACACCCCAACTATTGTCTTCTGTGTTTTCAAAGGGAACTTCTGATCCTGTCTCTGCTTTCCATGCCTGTGCCATGTTCATGTTAATGCTTTTTGCACGGCAGTTTAATATCTATATAGTCTGCAGCTTTGAGATCTGTGGACTCTCAGAATAGTTAGAGGTATGTCGGTGGGGAGAGAGGAAGAATAATGTTGAAAAAACCTTTCCAGTGGGATGATTCAAATTGAATACAAGAGGAAACAACATTCTCACACAGGTACATAAATGCTGTGATCCATACCAATCATTTGAATTTTGGAAGAGACTTAAATACAGTTAATCTGCTGTTTCATACTAAACTGTGCATGATTTTAAAGAAAATACTAAGAGTTTAAATTCACTGAAGATAAGATTTTGAAAGTAATGTGTACAACCTTTCCACTAATATGTCCTAGTTTGGCTACTGTGATTTCAAGGATCATTTGACCCAAGGTTGTGCTATCTTTCAATGGATATATGCAGTTCAGAAGGGACACTGCTTACACATTTGAACAAAACGTTTCCTCTGGAGCTGGCCAAGCCTAACTTGCATAAGGTTGGTCCCTGTCTTTAGCGGTACAGTAAATAAATGTGGTTGAGACTAACTGACAGCTGCATGGATTGATTCAAGAATCCCACTCATCACTTTTTTGTTTTTTTGACAGGTTTCAAGTCTGGTTGCTAAGACTGAACCTACTTTTCTGGCAGCTGTTGTCATAGTTGTTGTCGCTGCATCTGTTGCCCCTGCCCAGCTTGCAACATTGATCAATACTGTTGTTCCTTAACTACTAGCAGCTGTTGCCACTGCCTCAGTGGCAGCTATGGTCACTGGTGGTTCCTTATGCAGAATAAATAACTGTGTATACTTTTGCTGTGAAAGGTGCTATGGTCTATGCTGCTGTGGAAGCTATTGCCACAGCTGTGCTAGCGCAGGCCTCACATTTTTTTTTTTACTAGACCTGCAGTTCGAGTAGCTTGATCAATCTACTCGACCTAACTGCAATGTACTTGACCCGGAAACGGGTCTCAAATTGTGGGATCATATGCAAATATTGTATTTTACAGTTGCCTTTTTCTTCATTCTCACACAAGTGCACCATCGAATATGCGAGTTCAGCATTTCTGCTGTAAAAAAGTCCCCTTTTGTTCGATTAAATACATTAAACATTTGTTCCATGTATAATAAATTTAGCCCACATATAGGGTACACATGATCCATGCAAGACTTGCCCCTTAGTTTACTAATAACTTTGCCATCAGGGCAGGAGTGTTTTTCAGTTTATATTTAAACACTCACTTTTAATAAGTATATTATGAAAGTATGATGTGGTAGCTCACTGTTATTTAAAAACAGTAAATTTCCAAGAAATGTCCAAAGCCTTCCCACTAACTTGCAGCTTTACTGATAAAACTATATAGTGTATTAACAATAAGGTTTCAGAAAAATATATATCATTTGTACATCACCAAGTAAAGTGTTCTGACCTTTATTCATCATATTAAAATATTTTTTTTCCATCACACAAGTACAAAAAATAGTCTTTCACAGCTAATGAAATATATTTTGAAATGTTTGTTAAGTTGACTTAGTTATATAAATGTTGTGTTAGGAAAGACCTTATACCCACAGCCTTTCATTTCACACAGGTCAGACAGTTCACTTTACAAAATCCTGGAACTCTGCAGTCACAAGGAAATGTATTTGCATTGCAAGAAGAGAAACTGACTTTTGACTTCTGTCTCTGATCACAGAGCAAATGTGACAAGAATAAGATTTAAAGGCATCTTAATTGCTAATTCAGTTTTTACTGACCAGAACACCTGTTCTTTGTCCACTTGCCAGAAGGGGCGAAAGGTTCTAAAAATAGCTCGACCTCATAAACAAATTACTCGCCATAGCGAGTGGTCGAGTAGGTTTTTTGAGGCCTGTAGTGGCTGTTATTCCTACTGTGTCTCCTGTTGTGAAGAAAGCAATTGTCACTGCTGTTGTCCTTCCAGTGGGCGCAGCTGTTGTCTCGGCTGTAGTTGCAACTGCTGTCTCTCCTTTTATTCTAACCAGGGTGACAGTTGTAGTCACTACTGTGGTCCCAGGTGTGGTTACATCCTTAGAGTAAGCTGTTCTCACAGCTGTTGTCTCTTATGTGTGCAGATACTATTGCAGCTGTTGTTGATACTGCAGTGATAGCTGTGGTCATAGCTGTTTCTGATGTGGCGGAATAGTGTCACTGCTTCTATGGTGGCAGTTCTGCTTTAATTTTTTATGATCTTTTTATTGTTTTAATAGAAATACAACAATACAATGTAGTTCCGACATAGGCAGAGACAAAAAGGATAAAAGAAAGTACATGGTTAGAGAACTATCGGATATCAAGGGGAATATTAATAGTAAGGAGAGCATGGTCACATTAAACATTATACAAAATTGTGAACTAGGCACCCGCCCACATGAATAAACAAAGCTTGAGTCCCCTCTATCTCTTCCCCCCCCCAATATATATCTGCTGCAGCATATATTCCTGGTATGGACCCCATATAAATTTAGATCTAGTTCTTGGGGCCGTAACGATGTGTAAGTTTCAGTCCATTCATTACAGAGTATAATATCCTGCAATCAGTTGTGGAGCCTGTGAACAGCCCATCAGCCATGCTGTGGCAACCCTCTGCCGGGGTGAAGACCAGAAACAGGGTTACCAATTTCCTCTTTGGTGAGGGATTTCAACAATAAGTCAAGAAGCAGGGAAAGTTTGGTACACAGAAGCAGAGCCAATGTCATTGCCCCAATTGTGAAAGCAACCTTAGATCAAAAGGCTAAATTTGGGGGGGTATGCCTAAGCTAAGTATAAACAATCTGCAGGAGTCCGAGCACACCTAAAGTCCGGGATGGGTACATCTGATGTAATCAGAGCTGGCTGTATACCTGGGTACCCAGTTAATAAAGTTAACATTTACTAATTTATGCCTTTGCTTGATGGAAACAAGTTTTATCTGTTAACAACAGTAACTCAACACCTTCTGAGACTGGGAAATCCCCAGGGCAAATTTCCATCACTCCCTGGCAGTGTCTGAAGCGGGGGAGAGTAAGCTCCAAGTCATCTTATACAGTCGTGACACTCAGCACCTTGTACCCATGGAGTGATACATCTGTGTGAGGGGGCTGAACTCCAACAGCTCCCAAGGGAAACAACTCCAACATGTTGCAGCAGATTGGCGAAGTCTAAGGGAGGCAAAAAGATCAAAAGCATTAATCTCACTCAACGCCCAAAATTGGTCTAGAACAGGTGTCTCTAACAAGTAGCTCAGGAGCTACTGGCAGGTCACCAGCATCCTCAAAGTAGCTCTCAGAGGTAAAGCCAAGTCCAGTACCTCAGAGAGTCTGTGCATATTAAAGAAGGCAGCCCTGCTCAATCAAACAAATAGCAGGGCTGCATGATAACATTCAAACACACAATGTGTTGGCCTATGGAGGCTGTCACATGACCATTTATATCCACTTTCATATTAAGTCCCAAAGCAACTGACAATGTTGTAGGCCCCACTCTATCAGTTGCACCACATGTGTGAACAATGGACCATGAGATAAGAGTGGCAGTAGTAGCCTGAGAAGCAAGCACCGAAGTGTCCAACTGCAGGAGATAGAGTGAAAATGTGTTATTTGGGAACATCATCAGCTTAAGAGCTGAAGAGAGCTGGGCAGGCCTCGAAAAATTTACTCTCCCACTTGCTATGGCGAGTCATATTTTATCAGGTCGAGCTATTTTTAGGACCTACTTTCCCCTTCTGCCTAGTTGACAAAGAAAATATGTTCTGTTCAGTCAGAAAGTGAAGGAGCAGTAAAGACGCCTTTAAATCTTGTTATCCTGTGAGATTTACTTTGTGTTCAGGGAGAGAGGTCAAAAGTAAGTTTGTCTTCTTACAATTATCTTTCCTTCTGACTGCAGAGTTCCAGGATTTTGTTAAGGTGAACTATTTGACCTGCTGTATAAAAAGATTGAAAGGAAAGACTGCAAGGTGTCTGGTTGTTCCTAGCTGACAACATTTAAATAAGTCAACCGTACAAACATTTCAAAATATATTTCAGTAGTTGTGAAAGTCCATTTTTTGTACTTCTGTGTGATGAAAAACTAAAGAGGATGAAAACAAATTGGAACACTTTACTTGGTGATGTGCAAATGATAAAGATGTTTTCTGAAACCACATTTTCACAGATTATTGTTAAAACACAGTATAGTTTTATCAGTAAAGCTGCAAGTTAGTGGGAAGGGTTTTGGACATTTCCTAAAAACGTACTGTCTGTTAATGACAGTGCGCTACCACATCATGCTTTAGTAATATATTTATTAAAAGTGAGTGTTTAAACATGAACTGAGAAAGACTCCTGCCCTGAAGGCAATGCTAATTGTAAACTAAGAGGCAAGTAATGGATCATGTGTACCCATAAGTGGGCTACATTCTTATTACACATGGAGCAAACATTTATTGTATTTAATAAAAACAAAAGTTTTTTTTCCACAGCAGAAATGCTTAACTCACTATGTGAAGGTGCACTCATGTGAGAAAGAAGAAAAAGGAGACGCAGTAAAATAAAATATTTGCCTAAGACCACACAATTTGAGACTTGCTTACGGGTCAAGCACATTACACTTCTGTCGAGTAGATTATTCTAGTTACTTGACCTGCAGGTCTAGTAAAAATTTTATGATTTTTCTAGGCCTGCAGGGTATGAATTAAGAGAAAATAAATTTAAGAGCATTGTCTGCATTCATTTATGTGTGTGTCTGTCTGACATTGTGTACCTCCCTATTAAACAGTATTGCTTCCTGGAAGCTACTCTTAGTGTGAAGGACTGCCAAATGTGTATGCTAGCCCCATGATAATAGTCATCTCTGGCTCAATTCTGTCCAATCATGGCAGAATAGTGCCAGTGGCATAGTAATTGTCACTGTTGAATATTTTGAGCATTCTTGGTCTAGTTGTGGCATAATAGCAGCCATCATTAATAGATTAAGAGGATGATCGGCCTACCTTTAGCCATCACTGACAGAACTGTGACCGTCACTCTCATAATAATGGCCATGACTGATATATGGTGGGCATCTTGGCAGTTATGGTGTCCAACCTTGACACAATGGCAGCCTTGGTATAATGATGGGCATTACTGGAAAAACACAGGCACCCTTGGTGTGATGCTAAGCATCCATGGCCTATTATTGTAATACATGAGCATTCCAATCAGAATCTGTCCATGTGAGCCATTTTACCATGTGAGTATTCATTGAAAATGACAATCTGATGTCTGGGTAGTATATATTAGCTAAAAATGAAGACTGGTATTTAAAGGCAATATTTACATTTTTTCAGGATAAGATTTTCTTCTGGAAAATAAAGTTTATTTCCTCAACATAAAAAAGTAGCATTTGACAGGACTATGGGGGTTATTCTAACTTTGGAGGAGTGTTAATCCGTCCCAAAAGTGACGGTAAAGTGACGGATATACCACCAGCCGTATTACGAGTTCCATAGGATATAATGGACTCGTAATACGGCTGGTGGTAAATCCGTCACTTTTCCGTCACTTTTGGGACGGATTAACACCTCCTCCAAAGTTAGAATAACCCCCTAAGTGTATTTGTTAGGGTCGAGAGCACAAGTGCTCCGTCCCTGTTGTAATCTCTCTTTGGGCTTTTAACCATGCTATGTCATGCCTGTCACTTTCATTTGTTCGTGGACTTGCTTTTTAAAATTTGCTTGATTTCATTAGTGAAAGGCATCCATATGTCATGCCTTTTCCAGTGCTTAGCCCTCCTCGAGCGCACCCGCCAACTACTGAAAACATACAAGGCTCCAGGTTTTCAGCCTCGTTTCTGCACTACTTTATCTTTTTATTTTCCACGCAGCGCAATCGTGCTGGGTTTTACATAACGCGATCGCGCTCGTTTTTTTGGTTTTCAATTTCAGTGCGATTTCACTTGTTTTTTTTCTTTCAATTTATGTAGCGAGAAAAGACGGATTAGAAGTTTACAGCACTAATAGCTCTAACTCGAGCAAATGCGAGACCCGTTGCATTTCAAATGCTTGTTTAAACTGATATGCACCCAAAGATAAAAGGATGCAATTACAAAACACCTTTAAAGTTGATAGCTAAATTATAATTGAGGCTGAGTTCGGGAGACCTACTGCTGTAGTTATGCATCTGTGCCAGAGAGAAAGTGATAATCTGAATGTTATTTCATTAGTCATTTAATACTGCTAAACTATTCCTGCCATTTTTGCTGGTAACCTCTCCTGTAATGCTTAGGTGGGCACTACTGATATTCCTACTTAGGGTGGTCACAGTGTAATATTAACATATGTCATCACCATTTTACAGTGATCAAATAGTAGTAGCTTGAGAGGACTTTCCTTGAGCAGAAGTAGCTCTCACTACAGAAAAGTTTCAGGAACCATGGTCTATTATAAGGAAAAGGCCATCTTGTAATGTAGGCTACATCGATCTATCCAGTGTAGGGGATAGGGCTGGTGGTGCTGGAGTAGATCATGGGTATTTTTGTCAGTGTCCATATCGACTATATTGCATCAGACTGTTTCAATATATTTGCTGGTGTGGGCCTTTTCGTTGCTAGTGTCATAATTAGTCTGCCCACCTGAAATTGGTCTGTCTCAACTGGAAGATATTGAGCAAGGCATTTCCAGCTTATCCGGTGTATATAGAAGAGTGTGCTTGTGCTGCAATAAAATAGCACTCAGAATCCAGGACAGCAAACCCTTCTCTTCTTAGGCGTGTGAGTTTTTCCCAGCTCATGCAAGGGAACTGAACACCCAACACGTGTCGTGTAAGCAGCGCTTGAAACCGAGCAAACATTTGGTTACCAGAGGGAAAAGGAATATTTATGAAGAGTTATAAAAAACTTAGAGTGGACAATTGTCTTCCCCAGAGCAACGCTGCCAGCCAGTAAAAAGGGGAGAGCAATCCATCATTCGACTTGAGTCAACAATTGGTTCATAACTAACTCATAATTGTCCCAGAGAACTGTATCAATAGTTTTGCTGACTTGGATACCAAGATATCTTAGAGTCTTCCCTCAATTTAAGTAGAAAGTCTAGAGTGGTCCGCTGAGTATTGTCTATGAGGGGGAAAATGTCTACTGTTCTCCAATTAATGTACAAACCTGTGCAGTTTCCAAAATGAATAATGTCCTGGGATAAGATTTTTCCCTGGGCCCCTCACAACTAATAATGTCATCTGAGTAGAGCGATAATAGAAACCTACGCATGGGAACTTTCAGTCCCCTGTTCATATGCCTCCAGAGAGTTGGGAAGCCAAGGCATCTATGGCTAGGAAGCACAGTTACTGCAACGGGGGACAACCCTGTCTCATACCTCTGCCCATCGCAAATGTCAGAGTGAGATATCCCTTAATTCCAATTCTGGCCATAAGGTCAGTATACAGAAGTTTAGCCAGGCCAATGGAATAATGTCCTAAGCCCATCCAGCGCAAGAAAGCAAAAGTTAAAAGACACTTTTGTGAGTCACTGGCTTTGTCAGTGTCAAGAAACACCATGAACGCCTGACCCTCTGGTCTTTTACAGGGATTATTGAAAATAATGTATGGAGATTTTCTGAAGTGGCCTTACCAGAAATGAAACTGGATTGTGGCCAAGTGTTGTCATTAATGGGTTTAATCTATTGGCAAGGACGAGAGCCAGGATCTTATTATCCATGTTCAATAAGGACAGCGGACTGTAGGAGCCAGCATCCGTAGGGTCCTTTCCAGGATTTAAAATTATGGAGATTGGGATGTCTCTTGTTGAAAGGGGATAAGTCCCTGATTTTAGGGCCATATGATATAGCTATAGCAGCCTGTGAGCAAGAAGCTCCTTAAAGTCCTTAAATAATTTTATTGTCAGGACATCCATCCAGAGTGGCTTTCCACAGGGAAGCCATCTACAGCCTGCTGTATTAAGAGTAGTGTAATTAGTGCAAGCAAGAATGCATGAACTCTGTTCCCCACCCAGGCCAGTGTGCCATAATCCAGAATGGGTCTTGATCTGATCATCGGAAGGTAGTTTGGAGGTGTACAGATCCCTGCAGTATAAATGATAAGCACGTAAGATAGCCTGTATATATGTTATGGGCTTCCCTATGTGCGGGCACAAGGATGTCACTATTGTTCTGGGTTGTGTTTCCCTCTGGAGCCAAGCAAAAGTCCTACTGGGTTGCTCCCAATACACATAAACCTAAGAATGTTTACCCAGTTAGACAGCATTGAGATCTGCTTCCTCTCTGCATTGTGCCAGGAGGAGGTCAAGAACAGCTGATGAGGCCCCATCCCAAAAAGACTCAAAGCATTGTTGTACATCAGGAAGGCTGGTCTCCAATAACTGAGTCTACATATCCCTAAGAAGTCCCGATTATATGGAAGTAGCGATACCCCAGATATATACTTTAAATGTTTTCCAAATCATTACGTAGGAAGGAACTGATCGCATGTTTTCTTTAAAGAGTCACTTTCATTATGTCTGCTTTAAACACCGTATATATCACTGTGATAGAGGGGAAACACCATGATCTGTTGGGGGACAGAAAGTCAGACATGTGCACTATAAGCACTATAAGAATTATTGGAGAG
Organism: Pleurodeles waltl; assembly: GCF_031143425.1. Taxonomy (NCBI): domain Eukaryota; kingdom Metazoa; phylum Chordata; class Amphibia; order Caudata; family Salamandridae; genus Pleurodeles; species Pleurodeles waltl. The sequence continues at coordinate 1,442,092,402 of NC_090447.1, forward strand.
TGGTCAGAAAGGGTCCTGGGTAAATACTTAATATTATTTATCTACTCCACATTGTCGGGGAAATGGAGCCAGAAGCCTATCTGGGAGCGAGCGTCATGAACAGAGGAGGAGTACATATAGACATCATCCCTTAACTCCTGCCATCAATGTCCATTAAATGTTGGAGTGTGAGAACCAAAATGGGATTGTTGGCTTTCTGAGGATTTGTGAAATCCAGAAGAGGGTCCAGCAAAAGATTGAAGTCCCTGCCCCAAATAATATTAGGGTCTCCTCAGATATGGTAAAGTTGAACTATGTACTCATGTCATTCAGGGGCATCAGCTCTCAGAGCAAGGTGGGGATGAGTTTAACAGGGGAATCGTGAAACATAATGAAAAAGATAAATATAGTGCCACAAGGAAGCTACCTGTGCAAACACAACAGTGAAGGGGAGGGACATCCTAATGAGAAAGATAACACCAGATGTCTATGAACTATAAGAAGCAAAACATTTAATAGGCGGCCATTTGTGAGATTCTCCATGGGCTGTATGAGTTTCCTGTATGAAAGCACTCTCAATTCTGTGTCTATCTAGATATGCCAAAATTAATAAATGCTTTTTAGGGGTCTGAAGGCCACGGATATGCCACGTCAGTAATTTAACAACATGTGCTACTGTGTGCGAATAAAGATGTTAACATAGTGTACATATCTCGTTCCACAAAGTTCCAATGCCATGCCGGTCGTTTTAACCATCATAATGATTAAATGAAAAACTAAATAAACTAAGTACAAATTGTAACTTTCAATGTTAAACTATACCACCCTCATGCACACTGAACACAGCAACCATCAGTGAATGAACCCTAGGAATCAGACTTCCTCTGGTTAATGCCTATACACAAAGGATGTGCTGCCCAATATCAAATGCCCCAGCCCACACTTTGACTGCCAGAACACAAAGGGGCCAGCATGCTGGAAATGGTACAAAGGCAGAATCACAAAAATGAGCGGTCATACTGAATGGTAACCTTCAAACATCGAATAGCTTGCTAATTAAACAGGGATTCCCATCACTTGATGTACATTAGAGGATAAAAGTAAATATTTCAGTCTATGAAGATATGCTACCACTATCCAGATATGTCGCTAAAGAGGTAGGTAGAAATGGAGTTTGAGTCTGGAAGTTTAGCAGGGGTATTATATTTAGCAGTATCCCTTTTTAGGTCAAGCGCGCAAGCGCTCTGGCCTGCTTTAATCTATCTGTGGGTTTTTAACCACGCCCATCACTATCACTCGTTCATGGGCTTGCCTTCAAAAATCCTTTGTCATCATTGGTAAATGCTTTACGTTTGTCCCTCCTTGGGGCAGTTTTGTTACCGCCTTGGCCATCGAACAGGTTACATGGATGATTGCACTTTTGCCAATACGTTTGACTGTGAGCGAGCTTCTTTTTCCTTTTGTATCCCTCCTTCATGCTCAAGCTGTTGGCGGCGGTCACACTATGACTTGGCTCTCTTATGTCAACTGTTTTAGTTTTTATTTTCAATTTATGTGGCAAGAAAAGTCCATTAAGGAATTTACAACGCTAATAGCTCTTCCTCAAGCAAACGCAAAGACCCATTGCATTGCAAATGCTTGTTGAGATTTGATATTGGCCCATATTGTAAACTTAAGAAAAAACAGAAAACTCTGAGAACAACATGTCCTCAAGTATGTGGATCCAAACTAGGCATCTTTCATGTAGTAAAAATTGTGCACACTACCTAATCATTAAACATTTTAAAAATCTACATTTCAGAGCTGGAGAGGCTATGTTTTCAAGTCCTTATTTTGAAATCCCCCTGGTGCTTTGTGGCTATAATGGATTTCCAATTTTTAGCCTTGCTACCAAAATGCAATAGGCAGAGCATCCCCCACTCCACCTACTTTGGAGGATTGAGCCTGTGGCCACGACAGCTACCGAGGAATGCCCGCTATACAGATTGAATGACCAAAAACAAAATCCCCATTGGGGACCACGTTCTTGATGTGTGTGTGCCTGTATGACTTGCTTTTGCAGAGACTCGCATCTGGCACCTTATAGTTAACGTGTGGGTCCTGTGGAGTCTTAAGATAATGCAGTGCCCTTATGTCTAATTTTGGGGTCTCTCAACGCCCTTTTTTAATTACTGCCTTTTCCATGCACAGCGCTTGTGAAATCTCTTGGAACTTAAAAAATTTTTTTTTAAAAAGACTTAAAAGGTGCTTACAGCCTGCCCAGCCATTACTGACCAATTGTTGGCCTCCTTGTCACTCTGATTTCCTTCCTTTGTATTGGCCTTAGCCTGTAATTTCCTGTCTATTTCTGGGGGTGTCTGGCTTCTTTTATTATGTTTGTTTTTTCTGTGTAGCCTTGGCCAAATACGCCTTCCTTTTGAAGTCTTCATCTGCTTTTTTTCTTGGAGCTACTTTTTTCTTTGTAATCAAGCTTGTTTGGCAAGTGCATGTGCTTTTTGTAGCTGTGCGTTTTTCGGAACACATCCATTGTGTTTTATTGCATACGGATAAAGGTCCCTTTGTCCAAAGGACCTAACACTGAACACAGCCATAGTGTAGTAAAAACAATATGGCTGCCTTTTCATTCTCTAGAGAAACAGCCATTACACACTTGTATACTGGCTTGTCATCGCCATGTACCATGGTATAATGCAGTTATCATGGTATAACATGGCCCAAAATATAACTAAGGCCTAGCTGTATAATTGGATTGCGGTATGCTCGCATCACTCATGGTGTTTCATGGGCAGTGCAATACTTAACTCAGATTTACAAAGGAAGGCAAGGCCACAATGTGCTGCATTGATTGGTAAATCTTTATTGTCCCTTCCTCATAAACTGACTCCCTCCTCACTTCTCATTAGTCTAATGTTACCTTTTCACCAGTCTCTCCTCTACCTTCCAATCACACACCATCCCAATGATTCTGTTACACCTCTTCCATGTTTTTTCTGGCCCCTTGTCTTCCTTGCACCCTCTTATCCACCTTCTATCTTGTCCTATGGCTCTCTCCTCACCTTTTTGTGCATACTAATGTCCTTCTGCAACATTCCCCCTAACATTTCTGCCCTTGAATGCTTTCGGGGTTGGAGACTGCTCGCCAACATATTGATTTGCACTCCATTTTAAATATTGTAGCTTGTGTGTTATTAATTCAATCATTATGACTGATTAAAAGCTTTGTTTTGATAAACCTTTCAGATGCCACTGATTGCTTTTAACTTGGTTCATTTACCGAGTTTTGGCACACAAGCACCTACCACTGCCTATAAACACATGGCAGCAGTTATTGCTTATTTCAGGTTGGAGGAACAGAGACTCTAGTAAAAGCCAGTCACAAATATGTAAAAGCATTTCCAAAAGCCTGCTTACATAGGAAAAGGAAGTTACTGTGATTTCTACCTCAAACCACAATATTAAACTTATAGTAATACTAGACACCTGCTTTCTGAAGAGGAAAGCCTACTATTGCTAGAACTGCGATCTTCTCTAAAATTATCAGAATGCCTTCCCGGCAAACACACTGAAATCTAAAACTAAGAATTTGCAAACACCAAAATGTGGCATCTGGAGTGGTTGTAAGCTCCCAAATCTTCAGAAGATCTCAGCCACTGCAAGACAGATTCACTGGCTTGCAATACCTGCTAGTATTCAGTTTAAAACTCTAAAAATCGCTTTAGTTCTCTATGGTACGGAGCAAGCCATACTGCCCGATGGCTGCTCTTCTCTCAGCTAACTAGAATTTACTAATACCACCTGCTAGAAATGGGGTCTCTAGATGGCAGTCGGTGTGCACCCTGTCCAGGTAGGGACCCTCACTCTAGTCAGGATAAGGGAAATACCCACCTCAGATAACCCGGGCTCACTGCCTTGGTAGCTTGGCACGAGCAGGCAGGCTTATCTGAGAAGCAATGTGTAAAGCATTTGGACATAACACACAGTAATACTGTGAAAACACTACAAAAAGGACATCACACCAGTTTTAGAAAAATAGCCAATATTTATCTGTGTAAAACAAGACCAAAACAAGAAATATCCAACATACAAGATTATTAAAGATATACATTTTGCAAGAATTACTTAAAAATACAGTTCCTTCGATAGCTCCGTCTGGGGCTATCACGGCGTCATGAACAACAAATCCAACAGTTCAAGCCAGCTGCGGCGTCGAGAGCCAGCCACTGTGTTGGGAAGACCAGCAAACAGTAACTTGGAAATGTAGGGCATAGTGGTCCTCGTGTTAAGATCCGGAGTGCGGCGTCGCAGGTGTCAGGTCCTTGAAGTCACATGCATTGCAGATAGAACTCCGGGTTGATGATTAAGTTAGGAGCGCTGGCATGGATGGCATTGGGGCAACGATGCAAAGCGGGATGATGTGACGTGCGTTGCCCACAGGTCACTGTGTAGGCAGCCGCTCGGTTACGGCGTCCTGTGGCATTGGCAGGGTGAGGCCAGGGCTGCGGTGTGAAGCGGGGAGGTGCGACGTGCAGTGTGTCCAGGTCACGGTGCAGGCAGCAGTCGTTGCTGAAGCAATGCATTTGGTAGGCCCAAGGCAGTGGTGCGTGGAGGGCTCCATGCAGCGCTCACGGGTCGCTGTGCGGACAGGGGCATCTGTTGACGACACTGGAGTCGATGGCGCTGGAGTCTGTGGACTGGGGCTGCGGTGCAGACCGGGATGGTGCATTGTGTACCTCATTAGCGGTGTCCTCGGGCCACGGTGCATGCAGCGGCGTCGGTGTCAGCATGGAGCGTCGGCGAGGATTCCAAGGCTGCGGTGTGAGCAAGGTGATGCGAAGTGCGGCGCCCACAGATCACAGTGCAAGCAGCAGCTTGGTGACTGTGTCAGGTGGCGGCGTCTGTGAGACCACGGTTGCGGTGCAATGCGGGGCATGGTTCTGTCTGACATCGTCAGGTCATGGTGAGGGCAGCAGCATTGTTGACGGCACTGCTATGTTTTTTCTTCTATTGCAGCACAAAAACACAGAGTTCCCAGAGCTGTATGCAGATGAAGGTGAAGTATTTGATATCCCTGAGACTTCCAACATGAGGCAAGCTCTACTTCAAGCCCTTGGAGAAAATTCACAAGCAGGAGATACAGGAAAGTGTCAGGTGCTAGCCGGCGCCTACAGGGCCGATCGGGAGATTGTAGTCATTAAGGACTACACTTCCCATGAAGCCCAGCGCGTTAGAGATCGCGTAAAAGTCGGCGCACCCTGGAAAGGGTGTGCGTTATTTGTGCTAATGAGGCAGGTCGGAGCCTCAACGAAGTAGGAGCGGACGGCGTTCCCCAGGGGGGAATTCATCGGCGGCCCGAAAAGAGGAATGAGATTCAGCATGGCCCCCTCCTGGAAACTGACCGTTTCCCGGCAGAAGGAGTTCCGAGCTGCTCCTCCTTTCGAATTCCAAGTACTAAGAAGGTGGTAAGCGGCAAGCTTGCTACTTGCCGGAGGCTATCGCCTTTCTTTATTTCTGCATTCCTAACGGCCAGGTTGGGGGTGACTGTCATAAATTGGAGCACTTTACTTCTTGAGGTACCTTAATAAAGGAACGGCGATCTTATGAGACATAATCTTTTGGCTTTTTGTTGGCGGCGATTCAGAATGAGATTTACTGTTTGCAGGATTCCAAACAGCCGGGACAAATAATTCTTGTCAACATTCACTGAGATATGAACGAAGTACTTCTTCAAATATACGTGACATTAACGAAAGGCTTAGTGGGTTAACTGAATCATAGGAAGAAGTACAAAATAGATTTTCTTCACCTTATTCTTTCTCCTCATGTTCATTTCGTTATACGTACTGTAGTATTGTTTAGGAGGAAGGGCGGTGAGACCCTTAGGTGATTATTAGTGGCCGTAGGTGGCTTGGGGCATCCATTGGTGATGCTGATGGAACATAGTTAGGCTTAGGACTAGTTCTGCCCTTATGAGTTATGGGCAGTCCAGGTCGTTTTGGTTTTAGTGAGACCTTATGAGAATAGACAGACAATGTGATAATTAACACTGTGTATTTTTCTTTACAGTTATCCCGTCCCTGCTGATCCTTCCCCTTCCTTCCCTCGCTTGATTACTCCAATGCACTGTGGTTTTTTATCAGTGACTTGGTGGTGTCAGGAGGTGGATCTTGTTTGCATCACACCGAGTCTGAGGAGTACCTACACCGTGACAGAATAACGCACCCACGAATAATACTCCTCCTGCTCGGTGTAATGCAAAGATGGCATCTATGGATGATGTATTACAGGCGTTAGTGTTAGTGCAGCAAGAGTTGGCAGATTCTAGGGTGGAGGCAGCGGCACTAAGGGACAAGGTAGAAAGGCTTACTAGGAATCCCTTCGATGCCTCAGCATCTACACCGCAGATAACCGTGAACGTCTCCCCTCCAATTCCTTTGGCCAGTCCGGAACGGTTTTCAGGGGACCCCAGGAAAGTTCAGGCTTTTTTAACGCAGTTGTCTCTTCAATTCTCATGTAGACCGGCGTCTTTTCCCTCTAACCTTTCCAGGGTAATGTTCGCTATTTCTTATCTCTCAGGAGATGCAGCCAACTGGGCAGTGCCGTTAGTTAGAAACGATGACCCATTATTATCGGATTGGAATGCCTTTCGGTCGGCCTTTGAGAAGGTGTTTGATCACAGAACAACCACCTTTAGTGCTGATAGAGAACTGCTGGAACTGAGACAGGGGAGGTCTGACCTGGTTACTTATCTTACCACCTTCAATAGACTGGTAGCGGAATCAGAGTGGCCAGAGGAGAAGAGAATGTCTCTCTATTATCAAGGATTAAGAGACGACATGAAGGATATCCTAGCCCAAATAGATCCACAGCCTTCCACGTGTACTGAACTTGTGAATCTTACCTTGAGATTGAATCATCGGCTAGCAGAGAGAAGGGGAGAGCGTAGAGCGGGTGATAGGCGGCCGGTCATTCCAGAAAGAGAGGGGCGACCAGTTCCTAATTCCCCTGATTTATGCGGGGAACCTATGGAAGTGGGAGCCGTTAGGGCACCTCTGTCAAAAGCCGAAAAAGAGAGTAGGAGGGTACAGGGGTTGTGCATGTATTGCGGCAGGAAGGGTCATTATGTGAGAGAATGTCCCCAAAAACCAAGAAAAAGGTTCTCCTACTCCCCCACTCAAAAGGCCGCGGTGACGTCAGGGAAGATATCAGAGAAAGAGGATTTGCCCTTTATAGAACCCCTATCGGGGTTCCGGTTGACTTCTTTAACCCTCTTGCCACCAGAAGAAAAGGCGTCACACCTGTTGTTATCCGTAGAGCTGGTGTCCCAAGATCGAAACCATCCTGTATGGGCAATGATAGACTCAGGAGCCACGGGAAATTTCATAGATGAAGGGGTGGTTAAGAGACCGGGACTTCTGAGAATTCCAAGAAAGAACCCCGAAATTGTGTTGGCAGTTGACGGTACACCACTGAAGTCTGGACCCCTTACTGAACAAACTGAGGATGTGGGGTTGGTTTTCAGTGGAGTATCTCCGGCACGCAGAGAAATAATCAGGCTAGATATAATAGAGGCTCCTCAGTATGAAATAATTTTGGGAATGCCCTGGCTAAGAAAGAGCAATCCGGTTATCGATTGGCAAGCCAAGACGGTTAGTTTTCAGTCCGTGAGGAGTGAGAAAGTCGGTTCCTTATATGATAACCCCCCCGCGTTAGCGTTGGCTCAAGGGTTACAGTTGGCCACAGTGGTGGAGAAAGCAGTGATATTGCCCTCTGTTTACGCCAAGTTCAAGGATTTGTTCGACGAAGGTCAGGCGGAGACATTGCCACCCCATCGTATATAGGATTGCAAGATAGATCTGATTCCGGGAGCACTCCTTCCTTCTTGTAGGGTATATGCTCTATCAGACCCAGAAACCAAACATTTGCGAAGATATCTGGACCGTTTCCTGGAAATCGGGTTCATTAGACCATCTTGTTCTCCGGCAGCTTCTCCACTCTTTTTCATAGCTAAAGCGAATAAAGAGTTGAGAACCTGCATCGATTATAGAATGCTGAACAAGAACACGATAAGGAATAGATACCCTCTTCCCCTCATTCCTGTGTTATTGGAACAGGTGAAAGAGGCAACTATCTATACAAGGTTGGATCTGAAGGGGGCTTACCATCTGGTCAGAATCCGTGAAGGGGATGAATGGAAGACGGCGTTTAAGACCCGTTATGGCCTGTTTGAATACTTGGTAATGCCGTTCGGGTTGTGTAACGCCCCGGCGGCTTTCCAATACTTTCTGAACGATGTTCTCAAAGAATACGTAGACCACTTTGTGATCGTTTATATAGATGACATATTGGTGTATTCTACCTCCTTAGAGCGGCACATGGAACATGTTTCCCTAGTACTCCAAGCATTGCAACAGCACCATCTTTATTGCAAACTGAGCAAATGCGAGTTCCATGTACAGAAGGTTGAGTTCTTGGGGGTGGATTTAAGCCCGGAAGGGTTCTGCATGTCGACAAGAAAAATACAGGCGGTTCAAGAGTGGCCAGTGCCCACTAGTGTGAGAGACGTGCAATGCTTCCTGGGGTTTTCCAATTACTATAGAAGATTCATCTGTCATTTTTCCCACATTGTGTCACCTATAACAAGGTTGCTAAGAAAGGGAGTGTCTTTTGTTTGGTCAGAGGAGGCAGAGGAGGCCTTCTGCTTCTTAAAACAGGCCTTCTGCTCAGCGCCTATACTTCAGCATCCACAGCCAGAAGTACCTTTTATAGTCGAAGCAGATGCCTCGGATATAGCCATTGGGGCTGTGTTATCCCAAAGAAACAAGACCTCAGGACAGCTTCATCCGGTGGCGTTTTTATCTAAGAAGCTATCTGCTGCGGAACTCAATTATACGGTGGCAGAAAAAGAACTACTAGCCATCAAGAAGGCATTTCAGGAATGGAGACACTATCTCTGGGGGGCCCAACACCCGGTCACGGTATATACTGATCACCGAAACCTGCAGTATATGAAGGAGGCTAGACAGCTTACCCAGCGGCAAATGAGGTGGATGCTGTTCTTTTCAGAATATGAGTTTGTAGTAACCTTCCGTCCTGGGGTCGACAATCGCAAGGCAGATTCACTGTCTAGACAAAGGGACGCGAGGAACGTCACTTCAAGACCTGATGAAGCAATCATCCAACCGGAAAAAGTGCTTTGTGCCCTTCATATATCTCAATTCCTAGAAAAGGTCTCTAAGCATAAGTCTGCTGCTCAGTGGAAGGAGTGGGCCGAAGTAAGTCAGGACCGTACCCTTAAGCACGGAATACCGTTGCAAGGTAATCGTTTGTATTTACCAACACCTGAACTTCAAATGCAAGCCTTCAATTGGTGTCATGATGCGGTAACAGCTGGTCATCCGGGGTACACCAAAACTGCGCAAATAGTTCAACGACATTTCAGGTGGAAAGGTTGGGCTAAGGACGTTGCGACATGGGTAGCTCGGTGTGAGATATGTGCTCGATCCAAGGGAGAAAATGCGAAGAGCCAGGGCAAGCTGATGCCTTTGCCCACTCCGGAAAAACCATGGCAAACCATCAGCGTGGATTTTGTGGTAGGATTGCCAATGGATCAGGGGTACAATGCTATCATGGTGGTAATTGATAGTCTTACCAAGATGGGTCACTTTCTCCCTTGTAGAAACCTACCTACAGCAAGTCAGACCGCCCATCTAATTCTGTCTCAAGTGGTGCGGTTACATGGTTTACCAAGAACCATTATTTCAGACAGAGGCCCCCAGTTCGTTGCTAGGTTTTGGCGCATGTGGTGCAAGGTTCTGCGCATTGAATCCGCCCTATCCACCAGTTTTCACCCACAAACCGATGGCCAAACGGAGCGTCTCAACCAAACCCTGAAGAAATATCTGAGGTGCTATGCAAAAGACGCGCAGGAATCGTGGGTGTCATTGCTATGGCTGGCCGAACTATCGTACAACAATGCTTGGCATAGCTCGATAAGGGAGTCTCCTTTTCGTGCTAACACAGGGTTCCACGCGGAGATGTTGCCCATAATCATACCTCGGGATGTCACGGATCAACCTACTGTCCATGCGATGGTTAAGAACCTACAATCCATGCAAAAGAAAATACGACTTAATTTGGATAAAGCCAAGGAACAGTATAAGAAATGGGGTGATGTACATCGGCGTGAGGGGCCGGTGTACCAGCCAGGGGACCGAGTGTGGCTTTCCACCAAGTATATACGTTTTAAGATGCGTAGCATCTTTCATCCTCGTTACATTGGTCCTTATGAGGTGGTACGCAAGATAAACCCTGTGGCTTACCGTCTCAACTTACCTGCTTCCTTAAGAATCCATCCGGTGTTTCATTGCAGCCTTTTGAAGCCAGCTCTGTCCGCGACCCGGCGGGCGGTGCCTCCGGTGGTTAGAGACGGACAGCTGGAGTATGAGGTGCGCAAAGTGTTGGATTCCAAACTACGGGGGGGTAAGTTATGGTACTTGGTGTCGTGGAAAGGGTATGAGGCCGAGGAGGATTCATGGGAGCCGGAAGGCAATGTTCATGCCCCTAGGGCGGTGCAACGGTTTCATGCTTGTCATCCCACTAAACCTGGCCCTAGGAGGCGCTTTGGAGGTGGGCGTACTGTCAGGTGCTAGCCGGCGCCTACAGGGCCGATCGGGAGATTGTAGTCATTAAGGACTACACTTCCCATGAAGCCCAGCGCGTTAGAGATCGCGTAAAAGTCGGCGCACCCTGGAAAGGGTGTGCGTTATTTGTGCTAATGAGGCAGGTCGGAGCCTCAACGAAGTAGGAGCGGACGGCGTTCCCCAGGGGGGAATTCATCGGCGGCCCGAAAAGAGGAATGAGATTCAGCATGGCCCCCTCCTGGAAACTGACCGTTTCCCGGCAGAAGGAGTTCCGAGCTGCTCCTCCTTTCGAATTCCAAGTACTAAGAAGGTGTTAAGCGGCAAGCTTGCTACTTGCCGGAGGCTATCGCCTTTCTTTATTTCTGCATTCCTAACGGCCAGGTTGGGGGTGACTGTCATAAATTGGAGCACTTTACTTCTTGAGGTACCTTAATAAAGGAACGGCGATCTTATGAGACATAATCTTTTGGCTTTTTGTTGGCGGCGATTCAGAATGAGATTTACTGTTTGCAGGATTCCAAACAGCCGGGACAAATAATTCTTGTCAACATTCACTGAGATATGAACGAAGTACTTCTTCAAATATACGTGACATTAACGAAAGGCTTAGTGGGTTAACTGAATCATAGGAAGAAGTACAAAATAGATTTTCTTCACCTTATTCTTTCTCCTCATGTTCATTTCGTTATACGTACTGTAGTATTGTTTAGGAGGAAGGGCGGTGAGACCCTTAGGTGATTATTAGTGGCCGTAGGTGGCTTGGGGCATCCATTGGTGATGCTGATGGAACATAGTTAGGCTTAGGACTAGACTAGTTCTGCCCTTATGAGTTATGGGCAGTCCAGGTCGTTTTGGTTTTAGTGAGACCTTATGAGAATAGACAGACAATGTGATAATTAACACTGTGTATTTTTCTTTACAGTTATCCCGTCCCTGCTGATCCTTCCCCTTCCTTCCCTCGCTTGATTACTCCAATGCACTGTGGTTTTTTATCAGTGACTTGGTGGTGTCAGGAGGTGGATCTTGTTTGCATCACACCGAGTCTGAGGAGTACCTACACCGTGACAGAAAGTCCACTCTTTGCCCTCTTTAAGGCAGAAGCAGCAACTGCAGGCTAACCCAAAAAAAGCACACACACCAAATGGGCAGTACTCCTCCTCGAGCTCTTCTCCTTGGCAGAGGTTCCTCTTGATCCAGAAGTGTTCTGAAAGTCTGGGGTTTTGGGTCCACTACCTAAACTCATTTCTGCCTTTGAAGTAGGCAACCTTCAAAGGAAAGTGTTGTTCACAAGATCCTGCCTTGCCCAGGCCTGGCCCCAGACACACTTTAGGGGGTCAGAGACTGCATTGTGTGAGGACAAGCATAGTCCTTTCAGGTGTAAGTGTCAGCTCCTCCCTCCCCACGCTAGCCCAGGAGACTGATCAGGATATGCAGGCTACACCCAAACTCCCTTTGTGCCACAGGCAGAGGCACAGAATGCTTAAGCAAGAAAATTCCCACTTTCTAAAAGTGGCATTTTCAAACTGACAATCTAAAAAAAAAAAAAAAAGAAAAATTTACCAAAAGGTGTATCTTTAAATTGTGATTACAGAGACCCCAAACTCCAAATCTCCGTCTGCTCCCAATGGGAAACTGCACTTAAAAGATATTTAAAGGCAGTGCCCATGTTAACCTATGAGAGAGATATGCATTGCAACAGTGAAAACAGAATTTGGCAGTACTTCACTGTCAGGACATATACAACACATTAATCATGTGTTGAATGTTTGGTGGTATGGAAATGTATGGCTGACTAACTATAAACCTCTTCATTTCTGAAGTCCATCAAACAGTATTCCACCTCCTTTGCCTTACCATCCCTCTCTACGCTTTCCTCTTCATCTCAGACTGTTCCTCTCCCCCTCGTAATGCTCTCTAAAATATCACCACTCCATTTTTCCTCCCATAATACACTCTCGCCTTCCTCCCAATCAAGGAACAAGTCAGGGGTGGGTGCTGGTGTATGCAGCCCCTCCTTCCCCCCCACAATTTTTACAGAGGAAACTCCATTCCGCTTACCTGAGCCACAAGGAAGCTGAGAGGTGTCACCTTGTAACGAGCTATGCAGACTGCCTGCACCTGCAAACAGGCTACATTTGTAAACTGGCCACAGAGCATATTTAAAACCCCTTCCCATTGGCAGCAGCCCATGTATTTGTGAGAACTGCTCAGTAAGTGAAAATCAATGAATTTCTTATCTGAGGAAGAAAAGTGATTGTTCACTTCATCAACCTTCTGCTGCCTAATGAACTGCAAATTTGGCACTTTTTGTACTTTGAAGCCGGATATCCAGAATACCAGCAGAAAACAACCATGTGCTAACAGCAAATTTGACTGAGAAACGCAAAATGGCAATCGAGTAGCACAACTGTCTTGTAGTTCCCTCCCTTAGCTCCTGGTTGTGTTCAAGCATCAGATAAAACTGGGGAATGCAGCCAGAAAACAGACCGCAGGATCAGAGATGCTGCTTTACCTGCAATTCGAACCTTCCATCCCACTAAATACATGTTGCGCTTTACAAACGGCCCGTGAAGCGGAGATGTGGATTCCTCTCACAGCTGCTGATGCAGCCTTACTGCGGACTGCACCGCAGGTGGTCAGTGCTTTTGGCATTCTGCTTTGGGCTCCTGGAGGACAGAGTATGCCTCTTAAAGAATCCTGGCTGTATCGTGAAAGAACAGAGGGGCTGCAGACTGCGGGGCAGATGCGCTAAAACAATGGAGCGAGGCAGTTTGGGATTTAGGAAAACTGCAATGATTGCCCACAAAGATGAAAGCTCCCCATTGCCGGTGAAAGGTTTCTATCAAGGGAGACCAGCAGCTTGAGCAGTGTGGGGAGCCCTCTCATGAGACCATCGCTGGATACATTTCACCTGACTTACTGGAGACTGGGACAGGGGCTGAGAAGGCCTTGGTAGACGGAAGACAAGTGAATGCCGGCAGCAGGGAGTGGGTTGGTGGGGGCAGATGGAGGCTCTGACCATTCTGCATCTTTTGTTGATCACGTTGGGTTCTGTGTATGCTCTCAGTCACTGCTGCAAGCTGTTGCCAAAGAGAACCATGGCAATCTGGAAGGAATGATGAAGGTACATTGATTCAGGAGGCTTCAGCACCAGCTATCCAACAGGTCAGTGTGGGGGCCCACCCACAATAGAGGTCACCTTAAACGCAGCAGAAGCAGCTCATATGAAGTCTACTGGGGTAGTGGCTCTGGTCCCACTAGACCTAGTGGCAAAGGAAGCAGCAAGGGAAGTGAGGAAAGAATTGGTGGGGCAATACTCTTGTGACTCTGTGTCTTTGGCTACTGCTTATCCTTGTGAGCCAACTAGCCAGACGAGTATCTGCGGCTCTCAAATACCACCTTAACGGTCCACCCAAGCCCAGAGGGAACTGAGCCCCAATAACCAGCTGCTTAAAACCCGCAGAAATATAGTGGATTCTCCTGAACATGGGGATAGGTTTTTTCTCGTTAATTGATGGGTCAGAATCCCTTAATTCAAGCTCCAGTGAACTAGATAAAGGTTTTCTCTCTGGCACTCAGGGACTTCGGAGGTCTCAGCAAGCTCATGGCATAGCTCAAGTGGTACTCTTGATGATCCATGCAGAACTGTCAAACAAAAGAAGCAATAGGGGAAAAAGACAAGAGGTGGAAGCTCCAAGAAGAGGGGTAAAGGGCAAAACAAATTTCCAGTAGCTCGAGCCTTGAAATGGGACTATTCTGTGAATAAGCAAGTTTATCCAGAAGACCTTACTGAACCTAAGAGCCCGTCTGGATTTATTTTGTGCTACAGTGGAGAGAAGGAGACAGCTTACCTGCTAAACCCCACTCGTCCGAATACTGTCTTTGAGGGCAAGTACAAACATTTTCTTCAGAGATTAAGGCTTCAGAGTACTTTACAAAAAAATCCTCTGAGGGTGGGAAGACTTCATAGTGTGGGGTTATTTGCTGTGTATAGCTTGGCAGCATAGTTGACACGAAATTTGGGTGCAGGAAGAAAAAGGGGAATTTTCTCTGTTTCATGATGTACGGGATGGCATGGGCTAACAGTATGCCTGGGGCAGGGGTCTGGCTCTCCAGTCTGGAGGGGACTGGAGATGAGGGAAGTGGTGGCTCGCCCTCTTTAGGCAGGGGTAGCTTGCATATTGTGGTATATTGCTGCATCTCGATTTTGAAAGCTTGGCATTCCCTTAAATGCGGTATTTAGGAGCGGGGGGGCATAAGATGGGTGTTTTGCTAGTCATCACTCAGGTCTTGGGGGACCTGACGGCCTCCATTTGGTGGCGGGAGGGTGCAACACACGAGGAGTGGTGTTAATACTTCACCGGTCGTGATAGTATATAGTGGAGAAGTAGGTCTACAAGTGAAATTCAGAAGGTCTGAATGGAGGCATCATCATATTTAGTAAATCTATTCCAAAATCTTGGCTTCACGCTTGAGTCTAGTCATAGGTAAGTTAGTCTTGTCAGGACAGCACAGGTTTATACCTGAGAGGGGAACTACAGATCATACCTGTTGTGTCATTACGCTCTTTGACGCTTCGATCGTGTCTGGGGTCCCTATCGCCTTGATAATATTAGATGTGGAAAAGGCATTTGACGGGGTTTCCTGGAAATTTTTGAGGACAGTTATGGGCTTATTTGGAATAAGACCTGGGTACATTAAAGTGGTGAGGCAGTGTATCAAAGACTGACTGCCAGATTACAAGTGATGGTTGAGCAGTCAGGGGAAATTAAAATACAAAGAGGCACCAGGCAGGGGTGTCCTTGTTCCCCACTACTGTTTGTGCTATTTATTAACCCCTTTATCTGGAAACGAAATCTGAATCCTTTGATCGCAGCTATGCACAATCAAGGCTGGGATACTAAGGTGCTTGCCTATGCAGACGATGTGACTATCATCACACCTAACCATGTGGGGGCCTTATTGGAAATTGAACTAGAAGCGCAGGCATTTGGGCGTTTTTCAGGCTACCAGCTTAATCAAAGTAAGACCCAGGTGGTAGTAATAGTAGTTCCTCCTACATTTTAGATACTGCTTGGGAACGAAGCTAGGGGCTGTTTTTTGCTACAAGTCTAGCTCAGTTACTTTAGGAAAGAGCTGTTTAAGACCTTTCAGGGAGCCCATAGATTCTGGATATGACTCCGTAAAAAGCTAGGGCGCTTTCATCATTATACCCTACTGCAAAGAAACCTGACACTTCCAGATATTTTCCGGGGTTCTGTGGTATCCGGCTGGGAGGCTTGTGGAATTAAGAGATTAGGTGATTTCTGTACGCAGGTTGGACTAATCTCATTTGGAGAGCCGCGGTACAGGGTTGAGGTGTCCTAGAAAGATTTTTTTTTGTATCTTCAAATCCGAGACTTTTTAATTTGTAAAGGGCAGGTTTCCAGAAATGAGAGCTGTTGGAACGGTTGTATGGGGGTGAATTTTACCAGAGCTGGCTCGTACCACATTACTTGCAGCTGATTTACAAGCACAATATTATAACACCATTTATGATTTGTATCATATGCCAGTGAAAATTGCTAGGTATGGAAGGACGGCAAGTACTTCTTGCCCACACTGTCAGCTCCCTGAGGCTGACGCTATACATATGTTTTGCAGTTGTCCCTGCCTGGAACCACTATGGAATGAGATTACTAAATTATTTGACTCGTTTGGGTATGAAGAATGTGTTAACTCCTCAATTTACTCTGCTGGGGATACACGGTGAAGCAGTTCCTGGTCCTTCCCAGCGGTTTGTATTTATCCCCATGGCGGCTGTTCGCTTGTGCATTGTATCATCAAGGTTAGATAATGCCCCTCCGACCTTTGAACAGTGGTTTGCCCGATTGTTAGCAAAGTTTAATTTGAAAACAGCTATGTACGAAAAAAGTGGTTACAAAGTTATTCTGAAGGGAAAATGGATTTGGGCACTAATCTCAGACTGGCGCTGCAATTACTCCTAGGATCTAATTCCCCTGGAGAGTTGCTATTGTTGGGAGGGACACCAATAGATGGTAGCCATTGCAATGGAGTCTTTATTGGCTTCTTAAATCCAAGTTTCTTGAGGTTTGCTTGCCCAACAGAATGGTCATATTATTTTGGTATATCATGAACTAGGCGGTTATTCTGATGCAGTAGGTTGTAATCCCGAATGGGCTGTGGATACATTGCATGTTTTGTTATTTTACCTCCCTGTATTTAATAACTGTGTGATGAATCGAGATTTTTGTCTGCGTGTACTGAATATATATTAACTCCATTGGCTGGTTCTTGTAAACTAGTTTTTGCTAGATCAATTTGGGTTATCTGCTTTTGATACACTGCTCGCGTGTTGCTTTTATCTGCAAAGTCTAGTAAAAATATATTTTAAAAAAAAACTGCAAATAGACCAAGCATATTCTGTTCGCGCTCTAAACAGACTTTAAAGACGCACTGCTACGCTTCACATCTATTTAAAAACAGTGTCCCTTTCAGCCATTTCTGAGCTCAATTACACACTAATATTAAAAAACAATGTACTTTATCGCTGAATACTGATCTTAAACAGATACCACTGTACAAATATGTATTCTGTTATTAAAAGAAATACAATTGTGGCTTTAAAAAAATGTTTGCTTTATAGAAAGTAAAACAACCCTAAACGTTTTTGCCACATCCCACTTGTGATCAGAGGGACAACACATGAGTTATATATATAGCACAGTAGGGAATGACATTTTAGTGAGTGGAAAAATGGGGAAATGGAATTGAGAGCCAGGGTTTCATTAGCAGCAGGGCCCGAGTCATACGAAAAATAGTGGGAATACTAATTAGCATATGTAATTTACAATGATGTCACAGTGATGTCACAATAAGTGTCATCACAGGAACCAATACTATGCCCTTGTCATTTTCCTCACATAAATTGGAACAGGACTGTTGTATACAAACCTGCTAACATAAATAACAAATGTGAAAAATCATTTTCGTTTATTTTTTTGCAAATCCAAGTGCACTCACAGCTTTGAATAGATCATAAGGGGTCTTGAATCACACTGGTTAACTGGATATAGGACTGATATGTTCACAAGCTCAAAGGGGCAAATAAATGTATAAAATAACAAATGCAGGTACAAGATGTGGAGAAGTACACCAGGCTGATTATCCATTTCTGAAACTACGCTTACATAATTGTTATTCATTAACATATACGTGGAGGGGGGGGGGGTCACTTTTCAGAGGGAGAAGGTTAAAGGGACACCAGTTTTGCATATAGATTGGAGTTTCCCGCCAGACCATGGAGATCCAGCTTTGAGACTTTCGTTTCCATCGTTCACTCCAATCTGGAAGCGTGAAGCTAAATTTATGGGTGGTTTCCTAACCATTTAACTTTCCAGGTCCACCGTTCAGGCCCCATGGTTCTAGTTTGGTAGGTGGGTAAGGGTGAGAGGTTGCATACACACCCCAAGCGGGTTGTCCGCAACCACTTCTGACAGCACATTTCACGCGATCCCTAACGGGGAGAGGGGTGCAGAATATCGTCCAGCGTCCATCACGGTGACGTCATCTGCTTACTACAAAGAGACTAAAGAAATAGAAAACACGACCTGCCAAACCGAAACACAGTGCTCGCGTACCACTGTTCTCGTGCGTCTCTAACAAGACCAACACATAAGAAAAGGTTGCCCCCTTTCGTCACGTGACATGCGTCCTCAAAAAAACCGACGCCTAAGCTGCTCATGCGCAGTGACACTCCGAGTGGCCATTGTGAGAGTCACGCATGCGCAAATCTGGTTGGTCGCCAGAAGTTATCCACAAGCCAGTGCTTCGGAGCCGTTTCTTCACACCCTCCTTCTACAGCGCGCGTGCGCAGTAGCCAGAACTGGGACCGCAGAACTGCGCGGAGATGGGAAAAATCACCTGAGTTACGTCAGGAAAGGACGCCTTTTCGTAGAGCGAGTATTGCGGTTCCCCGCCCGGTGTCTCCGACTCGGGGCACTGTACGACACACACTTACCGTCCGTGCGCCGCGGGATCGGCGGCCTGACACTATCCGCCCTTTTAGTCGTCAGAATTGGCTAGCGCGCGGTGCTGCCGTGATTCCATCCATCTTGAATTTGACGTCATCCCACACTGAGGGATGAGGTCATCGCACTGAGCCCTCGTCACGTGCGCAGTGCTGCGATTGGCCAGAAGGGCCGAGGGGCTGGGCTGAGGGCGGGAGGCAAGTATGACCGTTTTTTTTGTTTCCTCATCACAGACCGGAGACCCTCGGCATGAACTCAGAGCCAGGATGCGGAGGTGTGTCAGCGGAGTCAAGCCTGCGGGCGGGAGTGGGTCGAGCCCTCTCGGAAATGCTGTGCCGTCCCCACCGGCGGCGCGTACTACCCGGGGTCCAAGCTGACTGAAATTGTACAATATCTCAATCTAGATAAATATTGTGGGGCGGGCATGACCTCGGCCCAGAGGTTGTAAATATATGGCACATAGGACAGGGTAATTGTGTGCTGGACTGGGTAGCCTCCGAGAGGGGGTAATACAGAGCCCTAGGATGAAGGGGTGATTGGCGCGCACGAGAGGATGTGCACTGTCCAGGCTTGAGGTGGGAGACCAGTTCTCGGTAACAGTTGGGGTGTGGCTGGAGGGGTCTTGGACTGACGAGTCTGCATACTAATCCTATCGTGGATTAGTGCGTGTATGATGTCTGCGTATGGTTTTGTTTTACTTGGTGGGTTGTGTCACTTGCAGTTTAGCATAACGTTGTTTGTCTGCATAATTGTGTGAAATAAAGCCTGTGGGTACGGCGTCACCAGTTAAAAGTTTGTCTCTTGTAGTGAAGCACGCCAGTGTTTGCAGTCTCGCTTACGGGTGCATTTTACTGACTGATGCATGCAGCATTATAATCCCATACTTTGCTATATACTGTGGGCTCTTTTGTTGGATAGCTGTATTGTCTTGTTTTGTTTTTCTTAGGAATTGCTGCTTTCTCCTCTATTCAGCCCTTCTACCACACCTGAACCATAGCTCTCACCATGGTTTCTTATTGTGTAGGAGGCTGGACTGGCTTGTAGTGAGTACCAAGGGGTACTTGCACCTTGCACCAGGCCCAGTTATCCCTTATTAGTGTATAGGGTGTCTAGCAGCTTAGGCTGATAGATAATGGTAGCTTAGCAGAGCAGCTTAGGCTGAACTAGGAGACGTGTGAAGCTACTACAGTACCACTTAGTGTCATATGCACAATATCATAAGAAAACACAATACACAGTTATACTAAAAATAAAGGTACTTTATTTTTATGACAATATGCCAAAGTATCTTAGAGTGTACCCTCAGTGAGAGGATAGAAAATATACACAAGATATATATACACAATAGCAAAAATATGCAGTATAGTCTTAGAAAACAGTGCAAACAATGTATAGTTACAATAGGATGCAATGGGGAAACATAGGGATAGGGGCAACACAAACCATATACTCCAAAAGTGGAATGCGAACCACGAATGGACCCCAAACCTATGTGACCTTGTAGAGGGTCGCTGGGACTATTAGAAAATAGTGAGAGTTAGAAAAATAACCCTCCCCAAGACCCTGAAAAGTGAGTGCAAAATGCACTAAAGTTCCCCTAAGGACAAAATAGTCGTGTTAGAGGAATAATGCAGGAAAGACACAAACCAGCAATGCAACAACTGTGGATTTCCAATCTAGGGTACCTGTGGAACAAGGGGACCAAGTCCAAAAGTCACAAGCAAGTCAGAGATGGGCAGATGCCCAGGAAATGCCAGCTGCGGGTGCAAAGAAGCTTCGACTGGACAGAAGAAGCTGAGGTTTCTGCAGGAACGAAAAGGGCCAGAGACTTCCCCTTTGGTGGACGGATCCCTCTCGCCGTGGAGAGTCGTGCAGAAGCGTTTTCCCGCCGAAAGAACGCCAACCAGCCTTGCTAGCTGCAAATCGTGCGTTTGGCGTTTTTGGACGCTGCTGGGGCCCAGGAGGTCGCAAATTGGACCTGAAGAGAGAGGGGACGTCGAGCAAGACAAAGAGCCCTCACTGAAGCAGGTAGCACCCGGAGAAGTGCCAGAAACAGGCATTACGAGGATGCGTGAAACGGTGCTCGCCGAAGTTGCACAAAGGAGTCCCACGTCGCCGGAGACCAACTTAGAAAGTCGTGCAATGCAGGTTAGAGTGCCGTGGACCCAGGCTTGGCTGTGCACAAAGGATTTCCGCCGGAAGTGCACAGGGGCCGGAGTAGCTGCAAAGTCGCGGTTCCCAGCAATGCAGCCCAGCGAGGTGAGGCAAGGACTTACCTCCACCAAACTTGGGCTGAAGAGTCACTGGACTGTGGGGGTCACTTGGACAGAGTCGCTGGATTCGAGGGACCTCGCTCGTCGTGCTGAGAGGAGACCCAAGGGACCGGTAATGCAGCTTTTTGGTGCCTGCGGTTGCAGGGGGAAGATTCCGTCGACCCACGGGAGATTTCTTCGGAGCTTCTGGTGCAGAGAGGAGGCAGGCTACCCCCACAGCATGCACAAGCAGGAAAACAGTCGAGAAGGCGGCAGGATCAGCGTTACAGAGTTGCAGTAGTCCTCTTTGCTACTATGTTGCAGGTTTGCAGGCTTCCAGCGCGGTCAGCAGTCGTTTCCTTATCAGAAGGTGAAGAGAGAGATGCAGAGGAACTCGGATGAGCTCTTGTATTCGTTATCTAAAGTTTCCCCAGAGACAGAGACCCTAAATAGCCAGAAAAGAAGGTTTGGCTACCTAGGAGAGAGGATAGGCTACTAACACCTGAAGGAGCCTATCAGCAGGAGTCTCTGACGTCACCTGGTGGCACTGGCCACTCAGAGCAGTCCAGTGTGCCAGCAGCACCTCTGTTTCCAAGATGGCAGAGGTCTGGAGCACACTGGAGGAGCTCTGGACACCTCCCAGAGGAGGTGCAGGTCAGGGGAGTGGTCACTCCCCTTTCCTTTGTCCAGTTTCGCGCCAGAGCAGGGGCTAAGGGGTCCCTGAACCGGTGTAGACTGGCTTATGCAGAATTGGGCACATCTGTGCCCAAGAAAGCATTTCCAGAGGCTGGGGGAGGCTACTCCTCCCCTGCCTTCACACCATTTTCCAAAGTGAGAGGGTGTCACACCCTCTCTCAGAGGAAGTTCTTTGTTCTGCCATCCTGGGCCATGCCTGGCTGGACCCCAGGAGGGCAGATGCCTGTCTGAGGGGTTGGCAGCAGCAGCAGCTGCAGTGAAACCCCCAGGAAGGGCAGTTTGGCAGTACCAGGGTCTGTGCTACAGACCACTGGGATCATGGGATTGTGCCACAAAGTTCAGGGAATTGGCTCTGAACAATGTGGGGGCACCTTGGCTAGTGCCAGGGTGCCCTCACACTAAGTAACTTTGCACCTAACCTTTACCAGGTAAAGGTTAGACATATAGGTGACTTATAAGTTACTTAAGTGCAGTGTAAAATGGCTGTGAAATAACGTGGACGTTATTTCACTCAGGCTGCAGTGGCAGGCCTGTGTAAGAATTGTCAGAGCTCCCTATGGGTGGCAAAAGAAATGCTGCAGCCCATAGGGATCTCCTGGAACCCCAATACCCTGGGTACCTCAGTACCATATACTAGGGAATTATAAGGGTGTTCCAGTAAGCCAATGTAAATTGGTAAAAATGGTCACTAGCCTGTCAGTGACAATTTGGAAAGAAATGAGAGAGCATAACCACTGAGGTTCTGGTTAGCAGAGCCTCAGTGAGACAGTTAGTCACTACACAGGTAACACATTCAGGCACACTTATGAGCACTGGGGCCCTGGGTTACCAGGGTCCCAGTGACACATACAACTAAAACAACATATATACAGTGAAAAATGGGGGTAACATGCCAGGCAAGATGGTACTTTCCTACACAACCCCCCCCAAACGAAGGACAATAAGACTAGCCATGACCTGATGAGTCTTCATTGTCTAAGTGGAAATATCTGGAGAGTCCATCTGCATTGGAGTGGCTACTCCCAGGTCTATGTTCCACTGTATAGTCCATTCCCTGTAGGGATATGGACCACCTCAACAATTTAGGATTTTCACCTTTCATTTGTTTTAGCCAAAGTAGAGGTTTGTGGTCTGTCTGAACAATGAAGTGAGTGCCAAACAGGTATGGCCTCAACTTCTTCAGAGCCCAGACCACAGCAAAGGCCTCCCTCTCAATGGCAGACCAACGCTTTTCTCTAGGGGTCAACCTTCTACTAATAAAAGCAACAGGTTGATCCTGGCCCTCAGAATTAAGTTGTGATAGGACTGCCCCTACTCCTAATTCAGATGCATCAGTCTGGACATAGAATTTTTTAGAGTAACAAGGGCTTTTCAGGACAGGTGCAGAGCACATGGCCTGCTTCAGCTCCTCAAAAGCTTTCTGACAGCTTGCTGTCCATAATACCTTTTTAGGCATTTTCTTGGATGTGAGGTCATTAAGAGGGGCTGCTATGGAGCCATAGTTCTTAATGAACCTGTAATACCCAGTGAGGCCTAGGAAGGCTCTCACCTGAGTCTGAGTGGTAGGGGGAACCCAATCAATAATAGTTTGGATTTTCCCCTGAAGTGGTGCAATCTGTTCCCCACCAACAAGGTGTCCCAGATAAACCACCTTACCCTGCCCTATCTGGCACTTTGAAGCCTTGATAGTGAGGCCTGCCTTTTGCAGGGCCTCCAAAACTTTCCATAGGTGGACCAGGTGATCATCCCAGCTGGAGCTAAAGACAGCTATATCGTCCAAATATACTGCACTGAAAGCTTCCAGCCCTTGCAGGACTGTGTTCACCAACCTCTGAAAAGTGGCAGGTGCATTTTTCAAACCAAAAGGCATTACAGTAAACTGGTAATGTCCTCCAATGGTAGAAAATGCAGTCTTAGGTTTAGCATCTTCTGACAATTTGATCTGCCAATACCCTGCAGTCAAATCAAAAGTGCTTAGATACTTGGGAGATGCCAGTGTATCTATGAGCTCATCTGCCCTGGGTATAGGGTGAGCATCAGTTTTGGTTACCAAGTTGAGACCTCTATAGTCTACACAAAACTGCATTTCCTTCTTTCCATCTTTAGAATTGGGTTTTGGTACCAGTACCACAGGAGAAGCCCATGGACTGTCAGAGTGCTCAACCACTCCTAGTTCCAACATTTTCTGAACTTCTTGCTTTATGCAGTCCCTGACATGGTCAGGCTGCCTATAGATCTTACTTTTGACAGGTAAACTGTCTCCAGTATCTATAGTGTGCTCACACCAAGAAGTGGTGCCTGGCACAGTAGAGAAGAGTTCTGAAAATTGTCCTAGGAGATTTATGCAATTATCTTTCTGCTCAGCAGTAAGACAATCAGCCAAAACTACACCTTCCACAAGAGCATCTTGTTCTGTGGAAGAGAAGAGATCAGGTAGAGGATCACTGTCTTCTTCCTGTCCCTCATCAGTTGCCATGAGCAGGGTGAGATCAGCCCTGTCATAGTAGGGTTTCAGGCGGTTGACATGGAGCACCCTAAGGGGACTCCTGGCAGTGCCTAAGTCAACTAAATAGGTGACTTCTCCCTTCTTTTCAACAATTGTGTGGGGACCACTCCATTTATCTTGGAGTGCTCTTGGGGCCACAGGCTCCAAGACCCACACTTTCTGCCCTGGTTGGTACTGAACCAAAACAGCCTTCTGATCATGCCATTGCTTCTGGAGCTCTTGGCTGGCCTGAAGGTTTTTACTGGCCTTTTTCATGTACTCAGCCATCCTTGATCTGAGGCCAAGTACATAGTCCACAATATCCTGCTTAGGAGCTTTTAAAGGTTGTTCCCAACCCTCCTTTACAAGTGTGAGTGGACCCCTAACAGGGTGTCCAAAAAGAAGTTCAAAGGGGCTGAAGCCCACTCCTTTCTGGGGTACCTCCCTGTAGGCAAAAAGGAGGCATGGTAGGAGGATATCCCATCTCCTGCGGAGTTTTTCAGGGAGACCCATAATCATGCCTTTGAGAGTTTTATTAAATCTCTCCACCAGTCCATTTGTTTGTGGATGATAGGGTGTTGTGAACTTGTACGTTACACCACACTCCTTCCACATGGCCTTTAAGTATGCAGACATGAAATAGCTTCCTCTGTCTGATACCACTTCCTTTGGGAAGCCCACCCTGGAAAATATTCCCAGGAGGGCCTTTGCCACTGCAGGTGCTGTAGTGGTCCTTAAAGGAATAGCTTCAGGATATCTTGTGGCATGGTCCACTACCACTAAGATAAACCTATTGCCTGAAGCAGTAGGAGGGTCAAGGGGGCCAACTATGTCAACCCCTACCCTTTCAAAGGGAACCCCAACCACAGGCAGTGGGATAAGGGGTGCCTTTGGGGTGCCACCTGTCTTGCCACTGGCTTGACAGGTTTCACAGGACTTACAAAATTCCTTTGTGTCCTCAGACATCCTAGGCCAATGAAACAGGGGAACAAGCCTGTCCCAAGTTTTCATTTGTCCTAGATGCCCAGCTAAGGGAATGTCATGTGCCAGTGTTAGGAGGAACTTTCTGTACTCCTGAGGAATCACTAATCTCCTGGCAGCTCCAGGTTTAGGATCCCTATGCTCAGTGTACAAGAGGTTGTCCTCCCAGTAAACTCTGTGAGAGTCACTGACATCCCCATTAGCCTGTTTGACAGCTTGCTGTCTGAGACCCTCTAATGTGGGACAGGTTTGCTGTGCCACACTCAGCTCCTCTCTGGCAGGCCCCCCTTCACCCAAAAGCTCAGCAGTGTCTGCTTCCAGCTCCTCTGGTGTAGGTTCTGCACAGGGAGGGAATTCTTCTTCCTCAGAAGTTG
Source organism: Pleurodeles waltl (assembly GCF_031143425.1). Lineage (NCBI taxonomy): Eukaryota > Metazoa > Chordata > Amphibia > Caudata > Salamandridae > Pleurodeles > Pleurodeles waltl. The sequence continues at coordinate 1,442,117,839 of NC_090447.1, forward strand.
AATCCACTGTAGAGGGAGGGATAGTAGGAAGTGGTTTGCTTCTACTAGCCCTAGCTTTAGGGAGCACTTGGTCCATTGTTCCAGGATCCAAGCTTCCCTGTCCTTTTTGCTTTTTGGCCTGAGCCCTTGTCAAAGCAAAAATATGCCCTGGGATGCCCAGCATTGCTGCATGGGCCTCCAACTCCACATCTGACCAAGCTGATGTCTCCAAATCATTCCCTAATAGACAGTCTACAGGTAAATCTGAAGCTACCACAACTTTCTTTGGACCAGTTACCCCCCCCCCCAGTTGAGATTTACAACAGCCATGGGGTGGCTTTGTGTTATGTTGTGAGCATCGGTTACTTGGTACTGGTGTCCAAGTATGTGTTGTTCAGGGTGCACCAGTTTCTCAATCACCATTGTGACACTGGCACCTGTGTCCCTGTAGGCCTGGACCTCAACACCATTTATTAGGGTTAGTTGCTTGTACTTCTCCAAGTTATGGGGGCAAGCAACCAAAGTGGCTAAATCAATAGCCCCTTCAGAGACTAAAGTAGCCTCTGTGGTCTCCCTAATCAGACCAACCCCAACTAAATTACCAAAAGTGAGCCCAGCTACTCCCTTGGATTGGCTATTAGTAGGTTTGCTCCCACCACCACTGCTATTAGTAGGGACACTAGGTGTAGCAGTAGGGGTTGTAGTGGTAGGAGCTGTGGTGCCTTTCTTTGGACAACTGGGATCTGTTGTCCAATGGCCTTTTATTTTACATAAATAGCACCATGGTTTCTTTTCCTTGTTCTGATTAAAGGAGGATTTGGACCCACCACCCCCACCAGAGTGTTTTTGTGGGCCTGATGAAGACTCATTTTTAGATGTGTCCCCACCCTTGTCAGAAGACTTACCATCCTTCTTTTTGTTGCCATCTTTGTCACCCCCTGTATGAACTTTTCTGTTCACTCTTGTTCTGACCCATTTGTCTGCCTTCTTTCCCAGTTCTTGGGGAGAGGTCAGATCAGAGTCCACCAAGTACTGGTGCAACAAATCAGACACACAATTATTAAGAATATGCTCTCTCAGGATCAAGTTATACAGGCTGTCATAATCAGTAACTTTACTGCCATGTAACCACCCCTCCAAGGCCTTCACTGCCTGGTCAATGAAATCAACCCAGTCTTGTGAAGACTCCTTTTTGGTCTCTCTGAACTTTATCCTGTACTGTTCAGTGGTTAAGCCATAACCATCCAGGAGTGCATTCTTAAGAACTTGGAAATTATTAGCATAATTTTCTTTCACAGTAAGGAGCCTATCCCTACCTTTTCCACTAAATGATAGCCATAGGATAGCAGCCCACTGCCTTTGAGGGACATCCTGTACAACATAGGCCCTCTCAAGTGCAGCAAACCACTTGTTAATGTCATCCCCCTCCTTATAAGGGGGAACTATCTTGTGCAGATTCCTGGAATCATGCTCTTTTGCAGGATGACTATGGGGAATACTGCTGCTGCCACCATGGGTATCTAAACCCAACTTCTGTCTTTCCTTCTCTAATTCAAAAGACTGTCTATCCAAATCCAGCTGTTGCTTTTTAAGCTTCAGTCTGGTTTGTTCCACCCTCAACTTATTGAGTTCCCTCTCTAACATTCTGTCATCAGGGTTGGTGGGAGGGACATTTCTAGAAACAGAGCTATGATGGGAATGAACAGAAGGAGACCTGTCCCTTACAGAAGGCACCCTAACAGCTTGGTTTACAGAAACATTACTACCAGTATGGTGAGAATAAATGCTTTTGCTATGATGTGAGACAACACTATTTATTTGGTGTGGCTCATCATCATTACCATCTATGCTAGATTGTCTAGTAATGGGCAGGCTAGGAAGTTTCTTTCCTGAATCTTTTCCTGGGGGAGTCCCTGAATCAGATTGAGAACTATTAGGTACTTTTTCAACAGATGGGGCACCTATGGCCTTATCCTGTTCTCTAAGCATGTTAAGTAACAGTTCCAAGGAAGGATTCTTCCCTACACTCAAACCTCTCTCTATACAGAGACTCCTTGCTCTTTTCCAGCTAAGGTTGTCATATGCAAGTTTGGACAGATCAACACTTTGGCCTGTGCCAGACATTTTTTAGAGAGAGTTAAAGTGATAGAAAAAGAGAAAAAAGTTTTCAGAACTTTTTGGAAAGACAGAAAAAAACTTTTTAAACTTTTAAGAACTTTTTGAAAGTTTAGAAGTACTTTTCAGCACTTAGAAAAGAGTGAAAAGAGGAAATGCAAAACTTTTTGGCTATGTGTATATACACTGACCTTGTTTTGTATATTTTTCTCTTATGAAAAGTACAATGACAAGAGTGGTAAGTAGTCTCAAGCACTTATCCCACCACTGCACAACCAATGTAGGAGGCTGGACTGGCTTGTAGTGAGTACCAAGGGGTACTTGCACCTTGCACCAGGCCCAGTTATCCCTTATTAGTGTATAGGGTGTCTAGCAGCTTAGGCTGATAGATAATGGTAGCTTAGCAGAGCAGCTTAGGCTGAACTAGGAGACGTGTGAAGCTACTACAGTACCACTTAGTGTCATATGCACAATATCATAAGAAAACACAATACACAGTTATACTAAAAATAAAGGTACTTTATTTTTATGACAATATGCCAAAGTATCTTAGAGTGTACCCTCAGTGAGAGGATAGAAAATATACACAAGATATATATACACAATAGCAAAAATATGCAGTATAGTCTTAGAAAACAGTGCAAACAATGTATAGTTACAATAGGATGCAATGGGGAAACATAGGGATAGGGGCAACACAAACCATATACTCCAAAAGTGGAATGCGAACCACGAATGGACCCCAAACCTATGTGACCTTGTAGAGGGTCGCTGGGACTATTAGAAAATAGTGAGAGTTAGAAAAATAACCCTCCCCAAGACCCTGAAAAGTGAGTGCAAAGTGCACTAAAGTTCCCCTAAGGACAAAATAGTTGTGTTAGAGGAATAATGCAGGAAAGACACAAACCAGCAATGCAACAACTGTGGATTTCCAATCTAGGGTACCTGTGGAACAAGGGGACCAAGTCCAAAAGTCACAAGCAAGTCGGAGATGGGCAGATGCCCAGGAAATGCCAGCTGCGGGTGCAAAGAAGCTTCGACTGGACAGAAGAAGCTGAGGTTTCTGCAGGAACGAAAAGGGCCAGAGACTTCCCCTTTGGTGGACGGATCCCTCTCGCCGTGGAGAGTCGTGCAGAAGTGTTTTCCCGCCGAAAGAACGCCAACGAGCCTTGCTAGCTGCAAATCGTGCGTTTGGCGTTTTTGGACGCTGCTGGGGCCCAGGAGGGACCAGGAGGTCGCAAATTGGACCTGAAGAGAGAGGGGACGTCGAGCAAGACAAAGAGCCCTCACTGAAGCAGGTAGCACCCGGAGAAGTGCCAGAAACAGGCACTACGAGGATGCGTGAAACGGTGCTCGCCGAAGTTGCACAAAGGAGTCCCACGTCGCCGGAGACCAACTTAGAAAGTCGTGCAATGCAGGTTACAGTGCCGTGGACCCAGGCTTGGCTGTGCACAAAGGATTTCCGCCGGAAGTGCACAGGGGCCGGAGTAGCTGCAAAGTCGCGGTTCCCAGCAATGCAGCCCAGCGAGGTGAGGCAAGGACTTACCTCCACCAAACTTGGGCTGAAGAGTCACTGGACTGTGGGGGTCACTTGGACAGAGTCGCTGGATTCGAGGGCCCTCGCTCGTCGTGCTGAGAGGAGACCCAAGGGACCGGTAATGCAGCTTTTTGGTGCCTGCGGTTGCAGGGGGAAGATTCCGTCGACCCACGGGAGATTTCTTCGGAGCTTCTGGTGCAGAGAGGAGGCAGGCTACCCCCACAGCATGCACAAGCAGGAAAACAGTCGAGAAGGCGGCAGGATCAGCGTTACAGAGTTGCAGTAGTCGTCTTTGCTACTATGTTGCAGGTTTGCAGGCTTCCAGCGCGGTCAGCAGTCGTTTCCTTATCAGAAGGTGAAGAGAGAGATGCAGAGGAACTCGGATGAGCTCTTGCATTCGTTATCTAAAGTTTCCCCAGAGACAGAGACCCTAAATAGCCAGAAAAGAGGGTTTGGCTACCTAGGAGAGAGGATAGGCTACTAACACCTGAAGGAGCCTATCAGCAGGAGTCTCTGACGTCACCTGGTGGCACTGGCCACTCAGAGCAGTCCAGTGTGCCAGCAGCACCTCTGTTTCTAAGATGGCAGAGGTCTGGAGCACACTGGAGGAGCTCTGGACACCTCCCAGGGGAGGTGCAGGTCAGGGAAGTAGTCACTCCCCTTTCCTTTGTCCAGTTTCGCGCCAGAGCAGGAGCTAAGGGGTCCCTGAACCGGTGTAGACTGGCTTATGCAGAATTGGGCACATCTGTGCCCAAGAAAGCATTTCCAGAGGCTGGGGGAGGCTACTCCTCCCCTGCCTTCACACCATTTTCCAAAGTGAGAGGGTGTCACACCCTCTCTCAGAGGAAGTTCTTTGTTCTGCCATCCTGGGCCAGGCCTGGCTGGACCCCAGGAGGGCAGATGCCTGTCTGAGGGGTTGGCAGCAGCAGCAGCTGCAGTGGAACCCCAGGAAGGGCAGTTTGGCAGTACCAGGGTCTGTGCTACAGACCACTGGGATCATGGGATTGTGCCAACTATGCCAGGATGGCATAGAGGGGGCAATTCCATGATCATAGACATGTTACATGGCCATATTCGGAGTTACCATTGTGAAGCTACATATAGGTAGTGACCTATATGTAGTGCACGCGTGTAATGGTGTCCCCGCACTCACAAAGTTCAGGGAATTGGCTCTGAACAATGTGGGGGCACCTTGGCTAGTGCCAGGGTGCCCTCACACTAAGTAACTTTGCACCTAACCTTTACCAGGTAAAGGTTAGACATATAGGTGACTTATAAGTTACTTAAGTGCAGTGTAAAATGGCTGTGAAATAACGTGGACGTTATTTCACTCAGGCTGCAGTGGCAGGCCTGTGTAAGAATTGTCAGAGCTCCCTATGGGTGGCAAAAGAAATGCTGCAGCCCATAGGGATCTCCTGGAACCCCAATACCCTGGGTACCTCAGTACCATATACTAGGGAATTATAAGGGTGTTCCAGTAAGCCAATGTAAATTGGTAAAAATGGTCACTAGCCTGTAAGGGATAATTTGGAAAGAAATGAGAGAGCATAACCACTGAGGTTCTGGTTAGCAGAGCCTCAGTGAGACAGTTAGTCACTACACAGGTAACACATTCAGGCACACTTATGAGCACTGGGGCCCTGGGTTACCAGGGTCCCAGTGACACATACAACTAAAACAACATATATACAGTGAAAAATGGGGGTAACATGCCAGGCAAGATGGTACTTTCCTACACAACCCCCCCCCAAACGAAGGACAATAAGACTAGCCATGACCTGATGAGTCTTCATTGTCTAAGTGGAAATATCTGGAGAGTCCATCTGCATTGGAGTGGCTACTCCCAGGTCTATGTTCCACTGTATAGTCCATTCCCTGTAGGGATATGGACCACCTCAACAATTTAGGATTTTCACCTTTCATTTGTTTTAGCCAAAGTAGAGGTTTGTGGTCTGTCTGAACAATGAAGTGAGTGCCAAACAGGTATGGCCTCAACTTCTTCAGAGCCCAGACCACAGCAAAGGCCTCCCTCTCAATGGCAGACCAACGCTTTTCTCTAGGGGTCAACCTTCTACTAATAAAAGCAACAGGTTGATCCTGGCCCTCAGAATTAAGTTGTGATAGGACTGCCCCTACTCCTAATTCAGATGCATCAGTCTGGACATAGAATTTTTTAGAGTAACAAGGGCTTTTCAGGACAGGTGCAGAGCACATGGCCTGCTTCAGCTCCTCAAAAGCTTTCTGACAGCTTGCTGTCCATAATACCTTTTTAGGCATTTTCTTGGATGTGAGGTCATTAAGAGGGGCTGCTATGGAGCCATAGTTCTTAATGAACCTCCTGTAATACCCAGTGAGGCCTAGGAAGGCTCTCACCTGAGTCTGAGTGGTAGGGGGAACCCAATCAATAATAGTTTGGATTTTCCCCTGAAGTGGTGCAATCTGTTCCCCACCAACAAGGTGTCCCAGATAAACCACCTTACCCTGCCCTATCTGGCACTTTGAAGCCTTGATAGTGAGGCCTGCCTTTTGCAGGGCCTCCAAAACTTTCCATAGGTGGACCAGGTGATCATCCCAGCTGGAGCTAAAGACAGCTATATCGTCCAAATATACTGCACTGAAAGCTTCCAGCCCTTGCAGGACTGTGTTCACCAACCTCTGAAAAGTGGCAGGTGCATTTTTCAAACCAAAAGGCATTACAGTAAACTGGTAATGTCCTCCAATGGTAGAAAATGCAGTCTTAGGTTTAGCATCTTCTGACAATTTGATCTGCCAATACCCTGCAGTCAAATCAAAAGTGCTTAGATACTTGGGAGATGCCAGTGTATCTATGAGCTCATCTGCCCTGGGTATAGGGTGAGCATCAGTTTTGGTTACCAAGTTGAGACCTCTATAGTCTACACAAAACCGCATTTCCTTCTTTCCATCTTTAGAATTGGGTTTTGGTACCAGTACCACAGGAGAAGCCCATGGACTGTCAGAGTGCTCAACCACTCCTAGTTCCAACATTTTCTGAACTTCTTGCTTTATGCAGTCCCTGACATGGTCAGGCTGCCTATAGATCTTACTTTTGACAGGTAAACTGTCTCCAGTATCTATAGTGTGCTCACACCAAGAAGTGGTGCCTGGCACAGTAGAGAAGAGTTCTGAAAATTGTCCTAGGAGATTTATGCAATTATCTTTCTGCTCAGCAGTAAGACAATCAGCCAAAACTACACCTTCCACAAGAGCATCTTGTTCTGTGGAAGAGAAGAGATCAGGTAGAGGATCACTGTCTTCTTCCTGTCCCTCATCAGTTGCCATGAGCAGGGTGAGATCAGCCCTGTCATAGTAGGGTTTCAGGCGGTTGACATGGAGCACCCTAAGGGGACTCCTGGCAGTGCCTAAGTCAACTAAATAGGTGACTTCTCCCTTCTTTTCAACAATTGTGTGGGGACCACTCCATTTATCTTGGAGTGCTCTTGGGGCCACAGGCTCCAAGACCCACACTTCCTGCCCTGGTTGGTACTGAACCAAAACAGCCTTCTGATCATGCCATTGCTTCTGGAGCTCTTGGCTGGCCTGAAGGTTTTTACTGGCCTTTTTCATGTACTCAGCCATCCTTGATCTGAGGCCAAGTACATAGTCCACAATATCCTGCTTAGGAGCTTTTAAAGGTTGTTCCCAACCCTCCTTTACAAGTGTGAGTGGACCCCTAACAGGGTGTCCAAAAAGAAGTTCAAAGGGGCTGAAGCCCACTCCTTTCTGGGGTACCTCCCTGTAGGCAAAAAGGAGGCATGGTAGGAGGATATCCCATCTCCTGCGGAGTTTTTCAGGGAGACCCATAATCATGCCTTTGAGAGTTTTATTAAATCTCTCCACCAGTCCATTTGTTTGTGGATGATAGGGTGTTGTGAACTTGTACGTTACACCACACTCCTTCCACATGGCCTTTAAGTATGCAGACATGAAATTGCTTCCTCTGTCTGATACCACTTCCTTTGGGAAGCCCACCCTGGAAAATATTCCCAGGAGGGCCTTTGCCACTGCAGGTGCTGTAGTGGTCCTTAAAGGAATAGCTTCAGGATATCTTGTGGCATGGTCCACTACCACTAAGATAAACCTATTGCCTGAAGCAGTAGGAGGGTCAAGGGGGCCAACTATGTCAACCCCTACCCTTTCAAAGGGAACCCCAACCACAGGCAGTGGGATAAGGGGTGCCTTTGGGGTGCCACCTGTCTTGCCACTGGCTTGACAGGTTTCACAGGACTTACAAAATTCCTTTGTGTCCTCAGACATCCTAGGCCAATGAAACAGGGGTACAAGCCTGTCCCAAGTTTTCATTTGTCCTAGATGCCCAGCTAAGGGAATGTCATGTGCCAGTGTTAGGAGGAACTTTCTGTACTCCTGAGGAATCACTAATCTCCTGGCAGCTCCAGGTTTAGGATCCCTATGCTCAGTGTACAAGAGGTTGTCCTCCCAGTAAACTCTGTGAGAGTCACTGACATCCCCATTAGCCTGTTTGACAGCTTGCTGTCTGAGACCCTCTAATGTGGGACAGGTTTGCTGTGCCACACTCAGCTCCTCTCTGGCAGGCCCCCCTTCACCCAAAAGCTCAGCAGTGTCTGCTTCCAGCTCCTCTGGTGTAGGTTCTGCACAGGGAGGGAATTCTTCTTCCTCAGAAGTTGAATCCACTGTAGAGGGAGGGATAGTAGGAAGTGGTTTGCTTCTACTAGCCCTAGCTTTAGGGAGCACTTGGTCCATTGTTCCAGGATCCAAGCTTCCCTGTCCTTTTTGCTTTTTGGCCTGAGCCCTTGTCAAAGCAAAAATATGCCCTGGGATGCCCAGCATTGCTGCATGGGCCTCCAACTCCACATCTGACCAAGCTGATGTCTCCAAATCATTCCCTAATAGACAGTCTACAGGTAAATCTGAAGCTACCACAACTTTCTTTGGACCAGTTACCCCCCCCCAGTTGAGATTTACAACAGCCATGGGGTGGCTTTGTGTTATGTTGTGAGCATCGGTTACTTGGTACTGGTGTCCAAGTATGTGTTGTTCAGGGTGCACCAGTTTCTCAATCACCATTGTGACACTGGCACCTGTGTCCCTGTAGGCCTGGACCTCAACACCATTTATTAGGGTTAGTTGCTTGTACTTCTCCAAGTTATGGGGGCAAGCAACCAAAGTGGCTAAATCAATAGCCCCTTCAGAGACTAAAGTAGCCTCTGTGGTCTCCCTAATCAGACCAACCCCAACTAAATTACCAAAAGTGAGCCCAGCTACTCCCTTGGATTGGCTATTAGTAGGTTTGCTCCCACCACCACTGCTATTAGTAGGGACACTAGGTGTAGCAGTAGGGGTTGTAGTGGTAGGAGCTGTGGTGCCTTTCTTTGGACAACTGGGATCTGTTGTCCAATGGCCTTTTATTTTACATAAATAGCACCATGGTTTCTTTTCCTTGTTCTGATTAAAGGAGGATTTGGACCCACCACCCCCACCAGAGTGTTTTTGTGGGCCTGATGAAGACTCATTTTTAGATGTGTCCCCACCCTTGTCAGAAGACTTACCATCCTTCTTTTTGTTGCCATCTTTGTCACCCCCTGTATGAACTTTTCTGTTCACTCTTGTTCTGACCCATTTGTCTGCCTTCTTTCCCAATTCTTGGGGAGAGGTCAGATCAGAGTCCACCAAGTACTGGTGCAACAAATCAGACACACAATTATTAAGAATATGCTCTCTCAGGATCAAGTTATACAGGCTGTCATAATCAGTAACTTTACTGCCATGTAACCACCCATCCAAGGCCTTCACTGCCTGGTCAATGAAATCAACCCAGTCTTGTGAAGACTCCTTTTTGGTCTCTCTGAACTTTATCCTGTACTGTTCAGTGGTTAAGCCATAACCATCCAGGAGTGCATTCTTAAGAACTTGGAAATTATTAGCATCATTTTCTTTCACAGTAAGGAGCCTATCCCTACCTTTTCCACTAAATGATAGCCATAGGATAGCAGCCCACTGCCTTTGAGGGACATCCTGTACAACATAGGCCCTCTCAAGTGCAGCAAACCACTTGTTAATGTCATCCCCCTCCTTATAAGGGGGAACTATCTTGTGCAGATTCCTGGAATCATGCTCTTTTGCAGGATGACTATGGGGAATACTGCTGCTGCCACCATGGGTATCTAAACCCAACTTCTGTCTTTCCTTCTCTAATTCAAAAGACTGTCTATCCAAATCCAGCTGTTGCTTTTTAAGCTTCAGTCTGGTTTGTTCCACCCTCAACTTATTGAGTTCCCTCTCTAACATTCTGTCATCAGGGTTGGTGGGAGGGACATTTCTAGAAACAGAGCTATGATGGGAATGAACAGAAGGAGACCTGTCCCTTACAGAAGGCACCCTAACAGCTTGGTTTACAGAAACATTACTACCAGTATGGTGAGAATAAATGCTTTTGCTATGATGTGAGACAACACTATTTATTTGGTGTGGCTCATCATCATTACCATCTATGCTAGATTGTCTAGTAATGGGCAGGCTAGGAAGTTTCTTTCCTGAATCTTTTCCTGGGGGAGTCCCTGAATCAGATTGAGAACTATTAGGTACTTTTTCAACAGATGGGGCACCTATGGCCTTATCCTGTTCTCTAAGCATGTTAAGTAACAGTTCCAAGGAAGGATTCTTCCCTACACTCAAACCTCTCTCTATACAGAGACTCCTTGCTCTTTTCCAGCTAAGGTTGTCATATGCAAGTTTGGACAGATCAACACTTTGGCCTGTGCCAGACATTTTTTAGAGAGAGTTAAAGTGATAGAAAAAGAGAAAAAAGTTTTCAGAACTTTTTGGAAAGACAGAAAAAAACTTTTTAAACTTTTAAGAACTTTTTGAAAGTTTAGAAGTACTTTTCAGCACTTAGAAAAGAGTGAAAAGAGGAAATGCAAAACTTTTTGGCTATGTGTATATACACTGACCTTGTTTTGTATATTTTTCTCTTATGAAAAGTACAATGACAAGAGTGGTAAGTAGTCTCAAGCACTTATCCCACCACTGCACAACCAATGTAGGAGGCTGGACTGGCTTGTAGTGAGTACCAAAGGGTACTTGCACCTTGCACCAGGCCCAGTTATCCCTTATTAGTGTATAGGGTGTCTAGCAGCTTAGGCTGATAGATAATGGTAGCTTAGCAGAGCAGCTTAGGCTGAACTAGGAGACGTGTGAAGCTACTACAGTACCACTTAGTGTCATATGCACAATATCATAAGAAAACACAATACACAGTTATACTAAAAATAAAGGTACTTTATTTGTATGACAATATGCCAAAGTATCTTAGAGTGTACCCTCAGTGAGAGGATAGAAAATATACACAAGATATATATACACAATAGCAAAAATATGCAGTATAGTCTTAGAAAACAGTGCAAACAATGTATAGTTACAATAGGATGCAATGGGGAAACATAGGGATAGGGGCAACACAAACCATATACTCCAAAAGTGGAATGCGAACCACGAATGGACCCCAAACCTATGTGACCTTGTAGAGGGTCGCTGGGACTATTAGAAAATAGTGAGAGTTAGAAAAATAACCCTCCCCAAGACCCTGAAAAGTGAGTGCAAAGTGCACTAAAGTTCCCCTAAGGACAAAATAGTTGTGTTAGAGGAATAATGCAGGAAAGACACAAACCAGCAATGCAACAACTGTGGATTTCCAATCTAGGGTACCTGTGGAACAAGGGGACCAAGTCCAAAAGTCACAAGCAAGTCGGAGATGGGCAGATGCCCAGGAAATGCCAGCTGCGGGTGCAAAGAAGCTTCGACTGGACAGAAGAAGCTGAGGTTTCTGCAGGAACGAAAAGGGCCAGAGACTTCCCCTTTGGTGGACGGATCCCTCTCGCCGTGGAGAGTCGTGCAGAAGTGTTTTCCCGCCGAAAGAACGCCAACAAGCCTTGCTAGCTGCAAATCGTGCGTTTGGCGTTTTTGGACGCTGCTGGGGCCCAGGAGGGACCAGGAGGTCGCAAATTGGACCTGAAGAGAGAGGGGACGTCGAGCAAGACAAAGAGCCCTCACTGAAGCAGGTAGCACCCGGAGAAGTGCCAGAAACAGGCACTACGAGGATGCGTGAAACGGTGCTCGCCGAAGTTGCACAAAGGAGTCCCACGTCGCCGGAGACCAACTTAGAAAGTCGTGCAATGCAGGTTAGAGTGCCGTGGACCCAGGCTTGGCTGTGCACAAAGGATTTCCGCCGGAAGTGCACAGGGGCCGGAGTAGCTGCAAAGTCGCGGTTCCCAGCAATGCAGCCCAGCGAGGTGAGGCAAGGACTTACCTCCACCAAACTTGGGCTGAAGAGTCACTGGACTGTGGGGGTCACTTGGACAGAGTCGCTGGATTCGAGGGCCCTCGCTCGTCGTGCTGAGAGGAGACCCAAGGGACCGGTAATGCAGCTTTTTGGTGCCTGCGGTTGCAGGGGGAAGATTCCGTCGACCCACGGGAGATTTCTTCGGAGCTTCTGGTGCAGAGAGGAGGCAGGCTACCCCCACAGCATGCACAAGCAGGAAAACAGTCGAGAAGGCGGCAGGATCAGCGTTACAGAGTTGCAGTAGTCGTCTTTGCTACTATGTTGCAGGTTTGCAGGCTTCCAGCGCGGTCAGCAGTCGTTTCCTTATCAGAAGGTGAAGAGAGAGATGCAGAGGAACTCGGATGAGCTCTTGCATTCGTTATCTAAAGTTTCCCCAGAGACAGAGACCCTAAATAGCCAGAAAAGAGGGTTTGGCTACCTAGGAGAGAGGATAGGCTACTAACACCTGAAGGAGCCTATCAGCAGGAGTCTCTGACGTCACCTGGTGGCACTGGCCACTCAGAGCAGTCCAGTGTGCCAGCAGCACCTCTGTTTCTAAGATGGCAGAGGTCTGGAGCACACTGGAGGAGCTCTGGACACCTCCCAGGGGAGGTGCAGGTCAGGGGAGTGGTCACTCCCCTTTCCTTTGTCCAGTTTCGCGCCAGAGCAGGGGCTAAGGGGTCCCTGAACCGGTGTAGACTGGCTTATGCAGAATTGGGCACATCTGTGCCCAAGAAAGCATTTCCAGAGGCTGGGGGAGGCTACTCCTCCCCTGCCTTCACACCATTTTCCAAAGGGAGAGGGTGTCACACCCTCTCTCAGAGGAAGTTCTTTGTTCTGCCATCCTGGGCCAGGCCTGGCTGGACCCCAGGAGGGCAGATGCCTGTCTGAGGGGTTGGCGGCAGCAGCAGCTGCAGTGAAACCCCAGGAAGGGCAGTTTGGCAGTACCAGGGTCTGTGCTACAGACCACTGGGATCATGGGATTGTGCCAACTATGCCAGGATGGCATAGAGGGGGCAATTCCATGATCATAGACATGTTACATGGCCATATTCGGAGTTACCATTGTGAAGCTACATATAGGTAGTGACCTATATGTAGTGCACGCGTGTAATGGTGTCCCCGCACTCACAAAGTTCAGGGAATTGGCTCTGAACAATGTGGGGGCACCTTGGCTAGTGCCAGGGTGCCCTCACACTAAGTAACTTTGCACCTAACCTTTACCAGGTAAAGGTTAGACATATAGGTGACTTATAAGTTACTTAAGTGCAGTGTAAAATGGCTGTGAAATAACGTGGACGTTATTTCACTCAGGCTGCAGTGGCAGGCCTGTGTAAGAATTGTCAGAGCTCCCTATGGGTGGCAAAAGAAATGCTGCAGCCCATAGGGATCTCCTGGAACCCCAATACCCTGGGTACCTCAGTACCATATACTTGGGAATTATAAGGGTGTTCCAGTAAGCCAATGTAAATTGGTAAAAATGGTCACTAGCCTGTCAGTGACAATTTGGAAAGAAATGAGAGAGCATAACCACTGAGGTTCTGGTTAGCAGAGCCTCAGTGAGACAGTTAGTCACTACACAGGTAACACATTCAGGCACACTTATGAGCACTGGGGCCCTGGGTTACCAGGGTCCCAGTGACACATACAACTAAAACAACATATATACAGTGAAAAATGGGGGTAACATGCCAGGCAAGATGGTACTTTCCTACACATTGGCTATTTTATTTTTCCTTCCACTGCGAATGCATTGTTTTTAATATAAATATTTGCCTCCCCAGCTGCCCCTCTCTCAAATAATGGTCACAGCTACTATTGGATTTGCTAATGTCGGAGGTTTAAAAAAAAAATGGCTTCTAGGTGCGCGCTGCAACGTACACTATTGTTACAGCACGTCATAGACAGTAGCCGTCTATAGGAGGTGTTTTTATTCTCAGTATGTGACTGCCCACTGGAGTGATTATAATAAAATAAATAAAGTGCGAAAAATGGTTAACAGTTTGGATTCTGAGGTCTGGTCATCTACTTATGGGACGTGTTTGGTAAAAAAAAAAAAAAGGGTTAGTCACTTAGTAAAGTGCCATGTGCATTGCAGCGGTATTGCCCTTTGTCAGAAGACCGTTAAAGGGGCATGAATGATTAAATATTAGAGTGCTTTATTAGTTGTTTTTTGGGTAATTACAGTTGTTAATGTAAACACATTTAGGGTGCACCAAAAATGCATTTCAAGAAAATGTAAGACTGCCTTCCGAAATGTTTTCTGCCCAACAGGCTGTAAGACTGTTTATATAGGGGGAAGATTTCATAATTGGATCTTTGTAGAAAGAGGACGTGCGCAGACTTAGAGAAACAAGTTATTATGTTGCGTTGGAACAATTTGGTAGCACATTTACATAATCAGTCAAGAAAACGTTAAGCAGTGTATGCATAAATTGCGACAGATCATTAAGTTAACTCTATTTAACTGCTATTTTAGGAAAGTTTGCCAAATACGTGCAACATGTGAGGGTTGTAATTGGATATTCCAGGTCCAAGACATAATAATCTGTCGCCCGCTCTGCACTTTCTTATATTTCAGTTTTTATGCTGATCCGTGATACAGCTAGTGTACATGTATAACCCAAACATTCTCTTTTAAAATGCAATCTTAAGTACACTGTTTGCTATTCTGCAGCAGCAGCAAGAGTGGTTTCTTGATCTAAACGCGTTGAGGTTTCCAGTTTCCGGCCAGTCATTTCTTGCATTGCATTGCATTCATTCAGCTGTGTGTGTGTGAGGTGGGGGGGAGGGGTGGTATCTAGGGGCTGTGAATGAGGCGCGGCCTACATGTACGCTAGAAATACTGTGCTTGACAAGTTCATATAGAGTTCGACTTGACAAAGAATAACGGAATTTGCCAGGTAACGATATTTGTTTAGCATTTAATCGGCCAAGTTTTTCTGTGTCAGAAGCAGTTATGCAATAAAAGCTTGGTAAGCACCAGTTTATTTGACGGTTTATGATACAAAAAGCACCTCCCATAGCACTTGGTTTTTATGTGATCCTTTAGACTATGTAATATAATAGTCGGAAAAAATGTGCTATTTATGCAGTCCACGGACAAGCTGCGCTGCCCGGGGAGCCTAGTCTCTGACCATTCTGGAAGGAATACATTACCCGAATGAATGTTACTTCACCACATCACTTACCTCCTCCATGCTTTCTGAGCACCAGCAGTCTTGGCACTCACTAGGGCCACATGCGTGACCACACTGCAAAACGTTGCTTGGTGAAAATATGTAACTTTCTTCTATCAAAACTTCGAGTTCCAGAATGAAATGTGTGTATGTGTAATAAAAACGCTCGGGGCGATTATCACACAAGTCGCAACACACATTACAAAAAAATATCTTGCTGATATTAAGATTACAAATGAAGATTAGCTGCTCAATTATCCCTTTCGACATATGCCTTCTTCATAACCAGGCAGCTCTCCACATCCAAGCGTGCCAGCTGCAAAACTCTCCCACCTGTCTTCTGTTAATGCCTCTTGACCTGGCACTGCGGTGTGTTTGTATGAGTTATGGAAATGAGTAAATCCAAACGCACGTTTTCACACTTATATTCGCACACATCACCTCACGTTATTTACACACAAAGTACACTGAGACCAAGGTCTTCTACACACAGAATGACACTGTTTAATGCACCGACTACATGCAAACTCCCTCATACAGGTCCTTCACAAACGTCTGCACATTACAGCCACTGCAAGTTATTGCCACTTGAAATACTTCATGAAGACTGTTCTCACACAAGCCATCGGAGTGCTTTATGCAGCTCCTTGCGCCCTCACTCCAAGAGAACTTTATTCACCATGTGCCCTCTTACACAAGCACTATACTTTCTATTTCTCAAACGTCCTCAGAATTATTTATACACCTCAGATTTCTTTTCTGCAGGAAAATAACTTTATACACGCTGTGTTCCCACACAAGCACATATAGAGCTTTTAGCATCTCATTGTCCCTCTCACAGGCCCCTAAAATACTTAACACACCCAGTGCTTGCTCTCACAGAAGCCATAAAAGCAGAGCTTTAAGTGGGATGAAAAAATGTGTGTGGGGGTGATGCGGTCTAAAAATCATAACTATGAATTATTCCAAAGGGCATTCTGAACCCCTTTGTGACCCACTGACCAGCACGGTGAGAAACTAGATACTTAGAGGTGACTGCATGGTATGCGTTACCCAAGAGTAACGTTGCACGAAAACGCAATGTGAAGAGGCGTAACGTCTCGGACATGGATTACCTTAAATTAATCAGTGTCTTTGCCTATAAAGTTAAGGCATCAATATAGATAGGGATCTTTCAAAGTAGTTTTTTTTAATTACTGCCGGGTCCAATACCAGGCAGGACCTGCCCCACTTAAAAAAAAAAAAAAAAAAAAAACCTCCCTCAAAGTTTACTTCATGCTCCCATGGCCTTAGAGTATCCTTTTTTTTTTTTTTTTGTCTTAATTATTTTTCAGTCGGATCTGTAGAGGATCCCTGGCCAAATAAAGGGACTGCCTGTTATATTCTGGGAAGATATGCGACGGACCACCCCAAACATGCCCACATCACCCCACCCCCCCCCCCACCTCACAAACCTCAACTGGTTTCCCATCCAGAAGAGATGCTAGTTTAAGATCCTCATATACACTTGCAAAGCCCTATGTGATCAAGGACCGAATTACATCAACCACCAACTGATCTTCCGCCAACTTGCAAAACACCTGTGCTCCTCCTCACTAACCCTTCCACGTACCAACCTCCCAATTCTGTTGCATCCTCAGTGGTGGCTGGCCCTTTTCCTTCATAGTCGCAAAGACCTGGATCAACCTGCATCTCTACCCCCGAAAAGCACCCTCTTTTGCGGACTTCAGAAAAACTCAAGACCTTCCTCTTCGATGGAGACCTTACACCCCAGCGCCCAGACACTCCCAGGGGTGATAGTTCTGCCCTCTACAAATACTGATTGATTGTGACTGTGTGTGTGTGTGTGTTGAATGAGTGTGAATGGCTGTGTGTGTCTTGAGTGGATGTGGTAGTGGCCTTGTGGGGCTGTGAGTGTGTGTGAGTGAATAGATGTGTGCAACCTCAAGTGTACTTTAGTATACATCTCTGTAGACTTAAAGCTACCTCCCTGCTTCTCATTTGTTTCAGTCCTTTAAAAATCCTTGCTTGCTAGTTGTCAGTCCTGCCTCTTTGTTCCTCATTTTTTTTCGTTGGTCCTACCACGAAGCAGGGACTAAGTACAATTTAATCACGCTTTGTTGTGTTTATCTGTTTGTGGGGGGGGGGGACTTTTTTTTTTCCCAAGCTCATATTACACTCTGGGTCCTCAGGCCAGTAGCTGCTTCCATTTTATTGCAGCATTCGCCCCCACCCCGCCACCCAGTTTCTCCCATGTGGCTGACATTCTTTTGTATTCATCCTGAAGGCAGTCCCATGCTCGGCTTGCAATGGAGAGCAGTTAATTCTTGTGGCTTTAACTCTGCCACATTTAATTTCCTCTTTGCATCAGCAGCCGGAAAGACCAGCTCCTGTGCTCTGATTGGAGTTGCTTTGGCGGGAGTGTTCTTTTGCTTAGTGAGTGTAGACACAGTGTTTGCATCAGCCTGATTCCACAAGCCTGTATTTAAAACACCAAAAATGCGACTCTCAGTTTATTTAGACAAATATTTCCTGTGAAAAACGAGAAACAGGCACAAAAACATACACACAAACAATGCAACAATAGCTCTGGGCCCCACAAGGATATTACTGGCATTGCCTCTTTAATGGGTCCCTTAAAACCACTCTTGCTCTCTTCGTCTTGTTTACCACAGTAACCTTCAGTTTGTTTTACATGGTGAAGCTGCTGTTCTTGTGATTATCCCCGTTCTCGTAATCTGGTAAACAATTTTTGTGACCTGAAACTGATTTTTAACTCTTTTGCGACTCATCTTCTTTATGAGTCAGTGTTCACAACTGACTTTTCCCAAAAAAGACTGTTGAAATCTTAGTGATCATGCTACCAGCAGTAGCATCCTTGTGTCATTACAGGTCACCCAAGGCCTGTGCTTGAACTTTTGTGATTGGTTACCATTTATTAGTGCTTGATTGGGGATAAAGCGTGGCATGCAGCCCCCGATTAGTGCCGCACTTTATCTTTTGTTCAGCAGGCACGCCACACTTTTTCTTTAAATATGGTGGCTGCCCGCCTTTCTTTTGTTCTGCACGGCACAGCTCTTTAATTTAGCAGTGCAATTCTGAACTCGTGCAGTCGTATTGCACTTGCATCCTGCAGCCAAATGGCATGCACTCTGTGAGCGCACTCAGCACTGTTGTACACTCTGGGTTGAAAGCAGAGCTGCACTCAGAGAGAAATCCCTGAAACAGAATGTAGCAGTGAGGGAAGTGCTAGGTTTAAAGCTTTATCCTGCAGCTTCTTTTTAGGGTTGAGTCTGCGTCGGATGCGCCTGCGCATGCGTTTCGCTTGTGAGGCGCTTTAGTAGTTAGAAAAGGGCTTGGAGCCCCGTCCATGTCACGTCAGTGTCTTTCATTGGTTCGTAGGCTTTCCTGTTAAAATCTGCTTGCTTTCATTAGTGGAAGGCATGCATACGCCATGCCTTTTCCGGTGGTTAGCCCTCCTCGAGCGCAGCGACCGAGTACTGAAAACAAGCATGGCTCGCTGTTTTCCATCCGGTTTTTGGACAACTTTTTTATCTTTTTTCACAGCGCGATCTCGCTCGGCAGAAGTCGAGCGCTTTCCATGACATCAACCCTCTTACATAGTTAATTGCACTTTTGCTGGTTACGTAGATAATTGCACTCTTGCCGATAGGTTTCACTACGAGTGAATTGTAGCAGTGCGGTCACGCTCCTTTTTTTTTTTTCCCCCATTTATTGTGGCAAGAAAAGTCCGGTTGGGAGTTTACAACTGCTAATAGCTCTAACTCGGAGAAATGCGAGACCTGTTGCATTGCAAATGCTTGTTTGACCTTGATGGTATGCTTTTTTTCACTGCCAGTTTCATTATTCTAGGAAGTGAAACGAAACGGTGGTGACTTTACAATGTAAATGGCGGACATGCCTCTAAACCGAAGTAAAGACCTCCTTCCTGCTACCGGTAAGGGGGAGGGGGTCACAGAAAATTTGTTGGGTTCATTTTGGGGGTAGGGGCTTGGCCTGATGTCTGGGTGAGCCACCCCCACACCTTTTGGCAATAAAAAAAGAGGTAAAGACCTCCTTTCTATCCTGTGGGAAGGGGGTGCTGGGGTGGGTGGTGAGGAAACTTTTGTGATCATTTTAAGGATGGGAGCTTGGGCCGATACTCTAGTAGGCCACCCTCCCCCATGCCTCACAGGAATTAAAAAAAATACTCTTGGCGTCTACAGGGATTTCTGCCTCTAACCAAGGGATGGACAGATCGGAAATGACAACATCATGTCTGCCTCCCCAGGAGGGTCAGAAAGACTGTTTGGGTCATTTTGAGGGGGGTGAGGGTGGGAGAGGGTGCGCTCATCCCTATGTTTGGGCAGGCCGTCTCCACTTCAGATAGTAACAGAAAATAGAAAAAATAGCATTAGTCCATTGCTGGTCTAAACACCTAGAGATCAGACCCACTTTGTATTGATTATATTAAGTGTAGCATGATTTGTCTGCAAGAAACGTGGTAGGTGACCACCGCCTCTTCAGACAAAGCCAAAAGTGTTAAAATGACTTTGATTTCGCTTAATCCTAATGCAGAACGATCGGAGAAATAAACAGGTTTGCCTTACATGCAGGGAGTCTTAATTGGGGTGTCTAAAGCCACCAAACTGTTGTTGATCAATTTTTATAATTTTAATGATGGTAAAAATGTTGATAATTTGAACTCTTTGTACCCTTTCGTAGAAGGCGCCTTGGAGGGTTAAACTGAAGGTGTGCACCTAACGCTCTTAGGTGATATTCAGCTTTGCATGAGTTCATGTTCCAGTGCTCATCTTATCCCGACTATCCGGTCTGGCAGCTTCCTGCATTTCGATCTCTCTAATCACGGCAAGTTTTTGAACAGGTTGCTTAGTGAGTTCAACCTAGCGTTCACGCTGGAAAAGCCTGCTGATGACGTGTTGTCCAGTTTACTACCTATTTTTACAGGTCGGGGTGCTCATCTAACACTGATTTTATTTTTCTGTCTTTGCCTTTTTTGCATTTGATTTAATCTCGGAGGTAAGTGTTCCACAGTCAGGGTTCAGTAATCATAATCCACACTATCTTTCTTTGTTTTAGGGACAAGTTTAAAAAGACTATAATAATGATAGTTTGACTTATAAAGCACAATAGCTACTTCAAAATAAGTGTCCAGGTGCCTGGAGATGATCCAGGTCTCAAAGATACATACTTGCTGGGAATATTCGTCAATTGTGCTTGAACAACCATGTTTTTAACCTTTTCCTAAGCATTAACTTTGAAGGGGCCTGTTGGACAGAGCACGGCAATGAATTCCAAAGCTTTGACTCCAGGAACCTGAAAGAGCTGCCACTAAAATTGCACTCTATTGATTTTAGGAACACACACCCTGCTGGCCCGATGATCTTAAACGCCTAAGAGGTGTGTATGTTTGAACCAAAGGCTGAAAATTCTGAGGGCCACTATTTGCTGAGGCTTTGTGCCATAAACGAGATCCTCTGCTTCACCAGCAGCCAGTGTAGCTTGGCTAACGCAGGTCCTGAAGCAACGGGGTGGGGCAGATGAAGTAGCAACCAGGCTGCTGCATTCTTCACTAATTGCAGTATCTGCGTCTGGACCCCTCCAAATATAGCACATTACAGTAGTCCAGCCTTGAAGTAATCTTGGCCTGTACCACTATTTTCCCTGCAGACTCGGGAATCAAGACTAAAATCAAGTCTCCCGCGCTCACAGAGGGACACCAAGTCCCAGGATCCACTTTGGCTGACTGACTGCAGGGGGAGCGGCCCCTTCAGGGTGGGCGCTTAAAGCGCGCCGCGCATCACCGCAGCCTGCTCCCGCGCTCACAGAGGGACACCAAGTCCCAGGATCCACTTTGGCTGACTGACTGCAGGGGGAGCGGCCCCTTCACGGCGGGCGCTTAAAGCGTGCCGCAAATCACCGCTGCGCGGGACGCGCCCGGGCCAAGGGCGGGCCCGTCCTGCGTCCGTCAGCACCTGGAAGAGGCTGGGCTGGGCCAGCCCCCTAAGAAGGAAGTATCAATCTCTGCTGGCACGGTACGTGGTTAGTGGGTCTCCACATGTTTATTGACAATAGTGTTTGCAGTGGTTTGCTAAAAGGAAAGGTGCTGAACTGTTGCTCTTGGGCTACTTAGCCCTTGAGTTCTTCCCATCTTCATTGCATACCACCACTAGTGGGAGTTTAAACGCTGGGTCAATATTCCTGAGTGTGTATTTAACAGAGACTTATGATATGGGGAAACGGAAGGCTGCTGATGTACCGGCTCCCCCATCAGTGGCTAAGAAATAAAAAAAACGGCCTGAAAAGACCTTGGTTGGGCGTTGTGCCACAAACTCAAACCAATTTAAAACAATTGATTCTTTGTTCGAAGAGGTTGAGGCAATTTTGAGGAGTGCTTCCATAGCTGCTCTCTCCAATTTAGATACCTCTCCGCCCAAGAAGATCCCTGACCTTTTCAAGAAAAAAACATCCATGCCTAGGATGGAGGTTGAGGTGGATTTGCATCCCCCTCCCAAATTTCAAGATATACTCCCCTCTCCTCCAAAGAAGTCTCCGCCATCTTTAGCATCTGCGGGAATAGCAGGACGACTGCAGGCTGAGGACGTTTTATCCCTTAGCTCCATGTCACCGTCTCAAATTGATATTCCATGCTCCAATAGGTTTTCGGCTCTCTCCCCTAGCAACATTAGTCCGGAATGCCCTCAAACCTCAATTGCAGATGGAACTAAAAAGGGGATCCAGGCTTGCAAGGTGGGCAGTAATGAAGATTCCAAATTGGTAATTATCTCCCATAAACTGGATGATATCAAGTCATTATTGATAACACTTTTGGATAAAATCTCCGATCACAAAGACCAGAGGGGAGATCCCAGGGGTATTTCGGCCAATGAGGTTGTTCTTAAACACGATCCGGTAATAAGCTCCAACGTTCCAAGTTTATTTAATTGTAATGGCAAAATGACTTCCATTCCTATTTGCTACCGGGACAGGGGAACTAATGACAGACCATCCTGCCAGCCCATTAATAAATCTAGGGAGCGAACCTTTAAACCTGGTGCCAACAAATATGTTGGGCGGCGGGATTTAGGTACTGTTTGTCCTACAGTTTCGAACCAAGTCCATGGGAGATTTCTTAGAGCAGGCTTTCAGGCAAGTCCCCCTTGAGCTTCTTCCTTTGATCTCGTGAGACCTATTCAATCACTTGTTTCGGAAGGGATATATGGACGAAGCAGGGATGGTAACTGCTTATACTTAACCGGGGTATCCAGACTGCCACAGGGTAACTTTGAATCCAAGGATTTTCTCATTAATAAAGTAATCTTTTGGATACGTACACAAAGGAACTGTCTTTCTGTCATCCGGTCTGATATACAAGAGGTTTGTAGACATAATCAACAGGGGTCGGATTTTGATTTTATATCTATGCTCTTTTATGACAGTAGTATTGTCAACAATCTCATATCCTTTGATACACGGACCAGTTCTCTAAATTCCGGTAGGAAGTTGGTCCTTAGACTCTGCAGGCACCCTCCTGGAGACATGTTGTATAGGGGCTGCTACTCAACCGGAAATCAGGCAGATGGAGTCGCTATTCTACCAGCTACCCATTTATCATCCAAGGCTGAGAATCATTCTCCTTCACTTTCCGATTTGGATTGACTATCTGCTTCTCATGTAAAATTGCCAATTACAACCAATGGAGAATATCAGGAAGAATATAAAGGGAGTTTAATGACTGTGTCTCAAACAAGATCTCAACCGGTGATTTTTCAACCAAAACTTAATGTCATGTCTTGGAACATTGCGGGAATAGAATCTAAGATAGATGGTCCAGAATGGTTGGGCTTTGTTAACAACTACGATGTTTGCTTATTTCAGGAAACCTGGGCTGTGGAATCGCACCATCTAGAGGGTTTCAAGTCTTATTTTTCTCCCGCCCAACCGGCTGCTGGAGGATTTGGCAGATGCATAGGAGGTCTTATGATCTCATTGAATAATAGGTTAGATTGCGAACATTCTGTAATTGAATTTAATTCCCGTGATTTGTTGGGTATACAGCTTACATTTTGTCCTGGTTTTAGGTTAACTATATTAAATGTATATGTAAGGTCTGTTACACGTACCATCGAATCTGAGATACTCACACATCTGTCTGAGTTTGTAGAGTCTTTAAATCCTTCAGGTTTTTTGATGATTGCAGGTGATTTTAACTGTTCTTTTGTACCTGATGATACTATTAGTACTCTAACTAGTGAGGAAGATGAACTATGGGGTATTCCTCAACCCAAGGAAATGGTTCCATCTCCTGCATCGTGTGTATCTATGCAGTTGACCTCACTCTGTTTAAAATATGGTTTGAGAGAATGCAACGGTCGCACTAGATCCGACTTAAATCGTGCTCTTACATTTAAGCGAGGGCTTTCCTTTAGCACTATCGATTACATTCTGGTGGATATCAGGCTTTGGTCAAGTACACTAGATATGGAAATCATTTCTCGCCATGACAGTGATCACAATCCCTTGTGTCTTGTACTAACCAACCAAGCTTTTTTAAAAAACACGACACACAGAGATTACTAATGTTCCAATCCCTCAATTGAATCATAGACGAACTCGTGTTAGTTGGCAAAATGTGGCAGCAAATCCATGGCAGCAAATCCATATCAGATTAGGGATATTTATTTATCATTTCTAAATTTCTTTTCGTTTTTTGGGGAACAAGAGGTCGCTACTATACCTCTTCTGACAATTCATACAGAATTGGTGGATACCATACGTGGCATTTTCTATAAAGAAACTCGCCTTAAGCGGTCACCTGATATCATCCCTTCTAACGAGTGGTATAACAAGGATTGCGCTTTAGCTAGATCTAATTTAAAAGAAGCATTAAAAAACCTCATTCAAGAAGACATTGTCGATGCCAGATCTAAATATGCTAAGGCCCTGAAGCAAGCTAAAAAAAAGCTGGGAAGACGGAATCTGGCAGAGGTTATTGGTTGCAGTTAAAAATAAGGATGATGGCTCCTTTTGGAGACTGCTGGCTTGCAGACCGAGTGGGGGAAATGACTCCATCAGCACTTATATTCAACCTGATAGGTGGGTGACTAATTTCTCTGAAATTTATGCCTATCCGGTATTGCATGATCCTAAGGTTATCAGATATGTGGATGATGTAGTTTCTACAAATAGCTCAGTTGAGAGCATTGTTTTTTCTATAGCTGAAACAACTGATGCTATTAATTCTCTGAGGCCAGCTAAAGCCCCTGGCCCTGATAAGATACCTGGGGATCTGTTTAAATCTGAGCCCACTATATGGCCATGGTATATTAATTTATTATCCAATGCCATAGCAGCAGGTGGTCCCATACCTGATTCATGGCATGGTGCAGAAATAATCCCTGTTTACAAGAAAGGCGATGTAGGTTTGCCAGCGAACTATCGACCAATTAGTCTTATTGATATTCTTCAAAAGATCTTTGCAAAACAAATTTTGGTCAGACTTACGGAATGGGTTTTGAAGAATCGGATATTATCTCCTCTACAGGCTGGATTTCGTTCACAAACTAACACTATGGACCAAGTCTTTAGGTTGTCATTATTGTTCTGGAAGTATGTCACCTTAGCCAGACAGAAATTATATGTGGCCTTCGTAGACCTGAGATCTGCTTTTGATCTTGTGCCAAGAGAGAAACTGTGGGGTGTTCTGAAAAAAATTGGTACCCCAGAGAATTTAGTACATTTAATCCAAAGATTGCATGAGAATACTTACGCTCAAGTAAGATGGGGGAACTCACTGACAGAATAGAGATCAAGAGAGGGGTACGACAGTGTTGTGTCCTTGCTCCGACTCTTTTTATCTTGTTCATCAATGAGGTAGTGCAAGTTATCACTAATTGCCAAAATGATGCGCCCTCTTTGAATAACATAAAAATCCTGATTCTGCTATTCGCCGATGACTCTCTCTTGATCTCCCGAACACCGATGGGCCTACAGGTATTAATGGATAGGTTTAGCTTGTTTTGTGATGACTTTGGGCTGGAGCTTAACCATACTAAAACTAAAATTATGACCATGGGATGTGGTCCCTCTAAAGGATATACCATCCTCTACAAAGGGACTCCGTTGAGCAAGGTTTGCTCCATTGATTATCTGGGAGTAAGAATTAGCAAGGATATGCAGTGGGAGGCCCAGATTAATAAAAGCTCAGCCTTTCTGGCACACAGATCTGGGGCAATTTTGCGCTTCCACAAGTCGACCATTGAGAGAGTAGTCACTCCAGCAGTAAAAATTTATTGGGCAAAGGTTTAGAGTGCTGTGGCGTATGGGGCAGAAGTCTGGGGTTACTCAAATGCTGGTAAACTTTCAATAGGAGAAAACAATTTTGTAAGATCACTCTAGGCTTGTCCACGTAATACTCCTTTGTTACCAATGTTTTGGGACCTCGGACTTGCACGTATCTCAGACATTATAGCTTTAAGACCACTACTTTTCTGGGTACGTGTTTGGACTACTCCTGAGCTACTCACATACAAGGAATCCATTCAAGATATCTTAGACAGACACAACATGCTTACTGTTCCTTGGTTTAAGCACACATCAAAATGGTTTTACACTCTGGGTCTTAGTAACTACTGGAGCCATCCTTATAATTTAAGGAAAGAGCAGAAGAAGCATCTAAAAACAGTTTATTGGGCGTATGTCAGGGGAAACTATTTACAACATTTGTCTCATGGCAGATTGACTTCTCAATTTCTCGACACCAAGTGGCATCCGTGTTTTGAACTGTTTATGGATCTCATTACTGATCCATTAAGCAAGAGTTTGTATATTCAGTTCAGATATGGATGCCTACCTCTTATATCTTTTGGCAATAGGCGGGATTCTGCTCTGAGAACTGATTTATGCCCGAGTTGTAGTACCTCTCTGGAAACCATTGTGCATTTTATGTTCATATGCCCAGCTTATAGGATTGCTCGTCAGAGGTGGCTACGCCCAGCTTGTAAGAACATGGGGATCAGATGTTGTATAGACGCTTTAAGGATTATGATGAGGGACACATCCTGCACCCTGTTCTGTGCAGTTAGCAAGTTCCTTGCGGCTGCATGACATATACGAATTTGCCAGTTAAAAAATTCTTCTTGATTATTATGAGGCCTATGATTACGGTGTTAGCTCGCCGGATGATATTTTGGCTATCCTGAGGAACAAGGTCTAGGTAGTTATGTACTGTATGAAGAGAAATATCTCTTTGATTTTAGTATTTATGTTTTATACTTTTATGTATTTTTGAATGTAAGATATTTATGATTTTAAATTTTATTCTTGTATCGTGTGAGCTATGCTTTGATGGTTTAAATCAACCGAATAAAGCGTTGTGTTGATGATGATGATGTTTCAAGATTTTTAAGATTCTGAAACATTTTCCTGCCAGTGCTATGATCTGGCTGTTGAAAGAGCGCTTCTGGTCAACCAAATGCATAGATTTTTAACCTTAGGCTTAGGATTGGGTACAGGACCAAAAGTCGTTGGCCACTAGGAGGCTGTCCAGATATCAGGTTGATTCCCCAAAATTAATACCTTGGTTTTCCCAGTGTTTAATTTTAAACAGTTCAATTCCATCCATCCGGCAACCTGCTCCAGACACGATCTTAATGAAGTGGCCGTGCTTGTTGCTTCTTGGTAGAGGGTGAGGACCAATTGGGTGTCATCCGCGTAAGTAATTACTGTAAACCTGTGCTGTTTGATGATCTTAGCCAGTAGGAGCATATAAATGGTGAGTAAAGTTGGACCCGTGGGGGGGAAACTTGAGGCATGCCTTGGTACAACTTAAATGCTTTAGAGTAATAACGGTTCTGGCACACCTGAAAGGTGCTTCCCTGTAGAAAGGATGCAATCCATCATAGCATCAGGTGACCAACCCCGCAACGTCACAGCCACTCGATGAGTAAATTGTGTGACACAGTGTCAAAAGCTGCACTGATATTAAGCATCTTGAGAGCGGCTGTACCGATTTAAAATTTGGGCAGTCCAGCAGACGTTTTTTGAGCAGGGAAACTACCACTGCATGCTTCCACTTTATTGGTACCTGGCCCAACGCCAGGGAGCCATTCAGCAACTCATGCATCAAAGGCAGCAACACTTCCCCTCCTTGTTCTAGAACAGACAGTCGCTAGATCTAGAGATAAGCTGGATTTGACAGCACCAAACAATGCAGACATTGTTTGTCCCTTAGTGTCTTGCATCATAGCGGCGCAAACTAATACGGGCAAAAATTATGTCAGTCAGATTTATGAATTCTTTGATCTGGGTGCTCATGACTTCCTCACTTACCTAAGCGATGCTACCTCTCCTAGTGAGGTTATAAGGGCTTTTGATTCGATTTGTCACAAGGTTTCTGAATTATTGTCCCTACTGGATAGTCATACACTCACGTCTGGTAGAAGGTGGTTCGACAGGAAATGTATGACACACAGAAACTTGAGAGTTCTGAAGTTCTATCCCAGAGATAGGTACTTGGTTGTCTATTGTGCTAGATACAAACAGGAGCTAAAATGGTGCAACAACCTACTGAAGAAGGAGGCTTTGCTACAACTGCATCATTACAGCTGTTTGAGAGGCAACTCACAATTCTGGAGCATCATCAGCCGTCCACTGTTTCTATTCTGAAAACTGGTTCAAAATTTGAGGAGATATATAACTTTCCAGTATGAGCCCTGATATAGATCTGTTAGTTCCATGCGTAGGAGTCTCAAAATTGGCCCTGACTTGGGAATGTCCTGGTTATATAAAAAAAAAAAGCTCTGGGTCCTAACTGAACACCTCCTGATTTCTACAAATTGGAACCTGAGCTCAGGGCTCCGTACGCAGACCATCAATGCTGTCATCGTTTGAGGGTGGTCCTCATCTTGGTCATCCTCTATTATTATCTCTTTCTTTAAGAAGGTAGGTAGAAAAAAACCTCAGTGCTACAGACAAATATTCTTAATTGACTCTGTTGTCAAAGGTTTTGGTGGGTTATTCTAAACAGTTTAGCCACATGGACTGATGAGAACCACATTCTTTTAAATCTGCTTTGAGATTGGGTTTGAGCAAAAATGATCAGTGTTTAAACCTGTATGTTAGCCTGTACTACAGTCAAATCTGGCTCAATTACCTTGGCCTTCATGAACTTCTCCTCCTCTTTGACCGGGTCAGTGGAGATCAACTATGGAAACTTCTCTTGTCCCTGGAGTAGACCCAGATACTGTTTATTTTTTGTGAGTTCTGTATCTCCGAGTTAGTTTCTTGCAACAGTGAAACCCATTGATCGGGTACCTTCCTGATTGGGATGGGCTTGCACTAAGGATGTATTGTGGCCCCATTCCTGTTCATCCTATATATATCAACAAGCTGGAAAAATATCTGTTTATCAAGGGGTCTAACATCCCAGAAGACGGCAGCCACCCACTTATTGTGTTACTGAATGCAGACAATGTGGTCTTGCTTGCAAGAACCACATTGGTGCTTCAAAACCTGTTGGATTATTTTGTTACATTCATGGATAACCTGGACCTGACCACCAACTACATTAAGTTTTATGTGATGGTAGTTGGCCTTAAGTCTGGCAGGTCCACGCGTTTTGATGTACATGGCCAGGAATTACCTATATTAAATAATTTTACTTGTCTTGGAGTCGGGTTCACTTGGACAGTACCTGGTCTTCTCTTTTAAAGTTAAGAAAAATGTATTTATTTTTTTACATAGTAGCAGCTCTGTTTTTGATTTTGCAGCTAGATTAGGGGCCAAATCTAAGATTTATTAGGCAAAAAGTGGCTCTTCATTGCAGGTTGTGCAAAATTAATTTCTCAGGTGACTGTTGAATGTCCTACACTCAACCCTAGCGTTTATTTCTCATCAAGAGTTGGGTATGTGGTATCTTTCTGATATCTTGGCCTTGCGTCCTCTTCTACGTTGGCTTGTTATTTGGCTCAGGAAAGAGACAAAATTGAATCAAGAGACAATACCTGATCGTCTCTCTTTAGACATAGTGGAGTATATCGCCTGGTTAAAATATTTGGACAAAATGTTTAGCCAACTGGGCTTTCTAAACTTTTCTGTTAACCCCAAGAAAGTCACTAAATCTTACCTGGGGCCTGATTTAGAGTTTGGGAAATGGGTTAATGTGATGGATATCCTGTCCACCGTATCAAGATGTCAATAGGATATAATGACATCTTAATACGGCGCACAGGATATTGGTCACGTTTGTGAAGGAGTAACCCCATCCACCAAACTCTAAATCAGGCCCATGGTTTGGACCCAGGCCGATAGGGAAAACTTAGATCTCTCTACGCCTTCGGTTAGAGCATAATTACTTCTTAAGAATGTACCCATGCTGAGCCCTCTTTATTGTTGGTCACTGACCCTACACATAGCTTTTTATTAACACGTTTTAGGTTGAACCTAATATGATTTTCTTTGCCAATTCCAAAAGTCTGGTCCAGTGGCCAATTCTTATCTCCAAGTCTTTGTGACTGTGTGTTCCTACAAGACCTGATACTTTTTAATATGTTGGGTGGATGAATTTTAAATAGATCTGACCAACTATACTGTTTTTACAATTGTTAAATAACGATCTAACCTGTTATATAATTTCCTGGTTTTTTATCTTCCCAGTTTCCATCTTCTACAGTGGCTATAAGAAAGTCGCTTGCCAGCACATAGCCACTTAATGTTTTTTTAAAAATGTTAATGATTTTGTTTTCTGCTGTAGGTAGCCATCATGTAGTGTTTTATATCTTTTAAATCTCTCTGCTTGACCTATAAAGCAGTGCATGGCTTGGGCCCTCAATATCTGACCTCTAAACTATGTTGGTATAAACCAAAGAGACATCTTAGGTCATCCACAACCTACAGAATTCAGGTACCACGGACCAACAGAGTGAAGTGGGGTGATAGAGCTTTCTCCGTAGCTGCAGCGAAGTGCTGGAACTCCCTCCCTTTGAATATTAGGTCAGAATCTAGTTACTTATGTTTCAGGAAACTGATTAAAACATGGCTTTTTCCTTGTTAGCTTTTTTCTTCTTTTCTATTGTTGGGGTGTCTCCTGATGATTTTGGCGTTTTCCTCACTTATGCTAGCGCTTTGATGCTCTTTGTGAGCCGGAATGCGCTTTATGAATCCAATATACATACATTGTATGTAATGAATTTGTGTTCAGGTGTCAACAGTGTTGTCAATGAGGTGTTGGTTATTGAGGCCTTTTCATGTTCATATGCATGTTTAATCTTTGGATACTTTATGCTGTAATGTTTAGTATTCTTTTCTGTTGTTATCTTTTATGGTTTGGCTTGCTTAAACCGAATAAAGATTTCTGAAAGCTTAGATTAGATTAATCTCAGAGGTGTCTAGTGGGCCTTCTGCAACCCCCCATCCTCCTTGAAGGGGAGGCAGACTGGAGGATATCCCCACCCCTGTTCATTGTAACAAAAAATACTTCCTGGTGTCTAGTGGGTTTCCACCTCACCTTCTGCATGTCTGCCATTGGGGGGGGGGGGGGGCAAAGGGGGAGCTTTGGGAGGCATGCAGAAAGCCCTGTGGGGGAGGGGAGAGCACTAGCCCATTGCCCCGGGGGTGCGCCCCTTCCATAAACACACCCTGGTGCCCAGTGGGTGGACCTGCTGTGTTATCACCCTCCTGCGGACTTCCCCAAAGCAGGGATCCACTAGGCAAAAGGGAAATTACAAGTTATAGCTATAAATTCAAGTTATAATTTCTGCCCCAACCAAAACTTTCTGTAGCTTGCGCACATTCAGGCAAAGCATTGTAAACTCGCTAGACAAACAAAATCAATGACTACTCGGCCTTGTACCATGCACGGTTTTCTCATAACTTATGTCATTTGTAGCATGAGTGTTACGTATACTATGCTTAAACATGCTGTAAATGACAATGTGAAAGGGGATAAGCAGTGCATGGTGAAGGTGCAAGTTATAGTTGATTTCATTTGTCTAGCAAGTTTACAACACTTTATATGAAGGTGCGCAAGTTATAGAAAGTTTCGGTTTACGGTGGAAATTATAATGTTAAGTTCTAACTATAACACATTTAATTTGTTTGGAAAAATCGGTTTGTAAGTATATAATGTTTATACTGATATATTTTTTTTAAACATTTGAATATTACCTCGTTACTTTTTTGAGAATTTATCGTGGAGTGGCGTACAGTGGAGTGGCATGGCGTACAGTGAGGTGGAGTAGAGTGGCTCAAAGTAGCGTACTTTAGAGTGGCATAGAGTGAGGTGGCATAGAGTAGAGTGGTGCAGAATAGAGTTTCTTATAGTGCACTGGGGTAGAGTGCAGTGGAAAAGTGTTGCAGACTAGAGTAAAGTGCCGTAGAATGCAGTGGCATACAGTACAGCAGTATGCAGCGCAGTGGCATAGAGCAGAGTGCCACAGACTTCAGTGGTGTATTGTAGAGTGGAGCGGCGTAGCTCTAGAGTAGAGTGGCACACAGAGTAGAGTGGTGCAGGCTACAGTGCATGGCGTACAGCGCAGTGGCATAGAGAGGTGTGCAGTGGCATGGAGTACAGTGGCGTAGAATGGAGTAGATTTGAGTTGCATAGAATGAAGTGATGTACTTCAAAGTGGGGTAGTGTGAAGTGAGGTAGAGTAAAGTGAGTATGGGTAGAATAGAGTGGGGTAGAGTGAAGTGGCATAGAGTAGAGAGGGGTAGAGTGCAGTGGTGCAGAATAGAGTACAGTGATGTAGATTAGAGTGGCATATATTGGAGTGGAGTACAGTGGCTTGGAGTGGCATAGAGAAGACTGGCATATAGTTGAGTGCTCTAGATTAGAGTGGCATACAGTGAAGTAGGAGAGAGTAGTGGAGTAAGGTGGGATGTGGTTGGGAAATACAGTAGAGTGGCGTACAGTGAAATAGGCTAGAGTAAAGTGGTAGAGTGAAGTGGGGTAGATTAGAGTGGCATACAATAGAGTGAGGTATAGTGAAGTGGGGTAGAGTGTAATGGCGTGGAGTAGAGTGAGTGGGATAAAGTAGTGGGCTACAGTGAAGTGGGGGTAGAGTACAGTGACAGTAGAGTGAAGCAGGGTAGAGTAGATTGGTGTAGAGTGAAGTAGGGTAGAATAGAGTGCAGTACCATACATTATTGTGGTGCAGACTATAGTATAGTGGCATAAAGTGCAGTGTCATAAGTAGAGTGAGGTAGGGTACAGTAGTATGGCATGGAGTGCAGTGGGGGTAGAGTAGAGTGAAGTGAGGTTGAGTAGAGTGGTTTCCATAGAGTGGCGTGGTGTAGAGTACAGTACAGTGGTCCATAGTAGGGTGGCATACAGTGAAGTGGGATAGAGTGAAGTGGAGTAGAACTGAGTGGTGTAGAGTGCAGTGGTGAGAAGTATAGTGGCTTGGAATGGCATATAGTACAGTGGCATACAGTGAAATGATGTAGAGTGGTTGTATGCAGCGTGGGTTGGGTATGGCCAAAGGCTGTGTATAGCATGGGTTGAACATGCCCAAAGGCTGTATGCAGCATGAGCCGGTGTGCTATGACAGACTGGGCACAGAATACTATGGGCTTGATTTATATTTTGAAGGACGAGTTACTCTGTCTCAATGGTGACGGATATCTCATGCACCGAAATATAAATCCCATAGAATATAATGGTATTTATATTTTGGCTTACAGGATATTCGTCACATTGTGACGGAGAAACCTGTCCGCTGAAATACAGATCAGGCCTTATGTGTCCACAGCCTGTTGCTATCTGCCCGCACCACCGTAATCTTACCTCTCTTGGGCTGTTGCGGGAGCAGGGGATGAGGTGACAGCTGCAGACAGCACTGTAGATGAGGGGACTCTGTCTCTAGGTCTCACCCTTCATTGTGTTAGATTGTGAGCCCAAGAAGAATAAGAACTGCCATTACCCTGATATAGATCAAAGGTCACACCATGTATTTATCCCCTTCTAAAGGCACCTTTGACCAGCCTGCATAACATACTTTGTGGCTTCTGCCATGGTTGCACGAAGGTCTCTTCACCGTAGGTGGTCACATCTCTTATTAGTATATTCCAAGGTGAAAAGTCGTTTGTAATGCTGCATTTAGCAGGCCATCTTTTATACTACCAGTCCTCCCTACCATTTATACTGCTAGTCCTCCCTACCATTTACTTAGAAGAACAAACACTGGCGCCTCAGTAGCTCCAGTGCCCAGCGCATGTTTAAATTGTGCTGCTCGCAATTTTATTAATCCACACCTGGGCAGCTGCACTGTGGCAGATTACTAAAATAAACTACTGCTTTTTTTTTTAGAGTTCTCTGTAACATTGTGTTTGTACGGTAATACACTCAGCAAAATCCATTCTTTTGGTTGGGTGAATATGGCCTTTTTTCCATGGTCACATCCCATTTTTTAGACTGCATACTAGGAGAGAGTCCAAGATATGTGCTCCGATCCCTAAAACATGTAGAAACTAGCTAATCCCTGATTGGCAAATTTTAGTTTTCAAAAAGGCCATAATATGTGGTATAGAAAAACACCCCATGGCATTAAAAGTTAAATGTGTCCTGTAGATGGTAACAGGTAGGCAATAAGGTCAACAATACATTTCACACCTTGGCACTACCATTGACAGAAACAGATGTCCAAATCACATAAAGAGTCTATACTGTATTGTTAAGATTTGCTTAATTTCATAACACATACCAGAAACTGAAATCTGTGGTTGGAACTTAAATATTGGGTATTCACTTTTTGAGACTTACTAAAAGGAAAGTGTAGGGAGCTGGCCTGGTGTGTGGTGGGTACCTAAGTTACTTACATCTTATACCAGGTCCAGATATCCCCATTAGCATAGTGTAGGCAGTGTCTAGAAGCCAGGCTCTCTAGAGGTAGCTGTGGATGAGCAGCCAAGGCTTATCTAGGAGACCTGCAAAGCTCATGCAGTACCACTGTATTCCCACAGCATTTCTACACATGAAAGTAAACACTCAGTGTTACAAAAATAAAGGTCCTTTTTATGGTAACAATGCACCAAAAATACTATAGAGGCAATACTCCCTTAGGAGGTAAGTAACACACAAGTTATATACACAAGTAGTCAGAAATAAGCATAAGAATAGTTAGAAAACAGTGTAAAACACAATAGAGAATGATGAACCATATACTAAAAAATGGAATGCAAGAGTTGGACCCCCACCTGGGTAAGCGGAGTGTGAAGAGGGTTGCTGGGGGTACCCCAAAAACACAAAGGTAAGTACCACAACACCTCCCAACGACCAGGAAAGCAGGAGTAAATCACTAGAATTTCCCAAAAACACCCACTTAGAAGAAAAGAGAATTGCAAAACCCAGATATGACTGCAAAAAACCAACGGTGGAGTCTTGAAGAGGAAGTCCTGTGGAAAGAGGGGACCAAGTCCAGAAGACACAGCAGAGTCCAGTGGGGACAGGAGCCCCTACCCACCAAGCTGAGGAGGCAGGAGTTGGTCGACGGTGAAGAAAGGAAGGCTGCATTGAAGCCCTGGAGTCTGAGCCGAGTTCCTGGAGGATGCAAGTGATGTCCCATGCTGTTCTGCTTTCCTTCTTATCTCGTTTTCAGGGCTTACAGAACATATCAAGAATGCACTTCTGAGTTCAAAGAAGACTTTTATTGTTGTTAATTCCTCTAAAACCACAAGTTCGTGAGAGACGAATTAATAGATTTCAAGCACACGTTGAATGAAAACAAAATATATTTGCAATTGCAATGTACACAGCAGGTTATATTTATAAGATATTGAATGCAAAGCAAAACAAATACTTCACCGTGTGAGAAACTATTTACAGCTTCATCTTTCTAGGGTCTGCAAGTTGATGACTCCAGTCAACTGCGAGAAAGAGAGAATCTACCCACACGGGATACTAGCAACTGGCGCCAAGTTCCAGTCCGAAGTCAGGCAGATTCGAATCTAATTCTCCGAAGCCCGTGAGCCACCCTTAGAAAAGCGTTCCCCCTCCTCTCAGACCCGGGAAAACTACGCAAGCCTTTGGAGACTGGCCAGATCTCCTAGACTGCTCCTCTTCCCAAGCTTGAGCAGGATGGTAAACACCACATGTACTCTCTCTTATCATGTCTAGTATGAGAAGAAAACAGCTTGGTTCGTCTTGTGCAAAAACACAGCTTGGATTCTCAACTGCAATGTCTAACTCCACGTTAAAGGCAATAGGCAGCTAACCTAAATATCAAATGCAATGTCTAATGTCATGTCAAAGCCAATAGGCAGCTGAGCTGAATACAAAATGCAATGTATAATATCATGTCAAAGCCAATAGGCAGCTAAACTGAATACAGCATGTCAAAGCCAATAGGCAGCTAAACTGAATACATCATGTCAAAGCCAATAGGCAGAATACAGAATGTAATGGCTAATGCAATGTCAAAGCTAGTAGGCCGCTAAACTGATAATGTGCTACTGGTGAACATTGAGCAACTAATATTTGCAGTGGTGAAACACAAAGTCATTGGTCAAACATACTTAATAGCATCACACATGCCGGAAGGAAGATTGCAGTCAGGTTTGCGTGTTTGGATTCCACCAACAATCCTTGGCACAGGCAAAGGTCACGGTTGGCGGAAAGTGGTGCTGCCGGGACCATCAAGGCGTCAGGAGGGGGAGTCAGAGAGGGCCCTCAGCATCTCAGAAAGGCCACAGAAGCACAGGCAGAACTCACAGTAGTCCCACAGGACGGGGACACAGATTTTTCAAATGGAGCGCACCCTGCACTACGAAAAAGAGTCCATGCCGCAGGAGAGCCACTCAGGGAGCTGTGCGTCGCAGGAAGGAGTGCTGGAGGTACACAATGCTTGAAGACCCCTTGAAAGAAGTGCCAACAAGCCTTGGCCGCTGCAAAAGATGCGGTGCACGGTGGTACTGTCCTGCGTGGGAAGGCAAGGGCTTACCTCCACCCAAGTGGGACAGCTGGTAGAGAGGACCAATGGGACCACTTCCGACCACGACCCTTGATGCAGGATCCATGCAGCTCAGCAAGAGAGGGGATCCATGCAGCAGGTAGTCGTTGCTGTTGGTGCCTGTAGATGCAGGGGAGTGACTCCTTCCCTCCAAGGAAGATTCCTTCTTCTTTCCTGTGCAGACTGAAGATGGGCTGTCCTCAGAGGATGCACAACCGAGGAAATGTTGCAGAAGCTGGAAGGAGCTATCGAAACAATGTTGCAGGTGAAGCCTTTGTTGCAGATTGTTGGGTCCTGGAGAGTCCAGATGCAGTTACTTTGGTCTGAAGTCGAAGTGAAGGTTGCAGAAGAATTCTGCTGGAATCTTGCAAGCCGAATGTGAGGAACCACCCAAAAGAGAGACCCTAAATAATCCTGAAAGGGGGATTGATCACCCAGCTAGGTCTATCAGTAGGGGCTTCTGACATCACCTGCCTGGCCTGGCCACTCAGATGCTCCCAGAGTTCCCTTCCAACTTTGGATTCAACATGGCATAGCCCAGGGACCCTCTAGGAGCTCTGGGAACCACTTCTGGGGTGGTGATGGACAGGGAGGTGGTCACTCCCCTTTCCATTGCCCAGTTTCGCGCCAGAGCAGGGACACGAGGTCCCTGAACTGGTGTAGACTAATTTATGCTCGGAGGGCACCAAATGTGCCCTTCAAAGCATACCAGTGGCTTGGGGGCGGGGAGGCTACCCCTCCCAAGTCCAGTAACACCCCTCTCCCAAAGGAAATCCTTTGTTCTGCCTTCCTGGGCTTGAGCTGCTCAAGCAACAGGGGGCCAGAAACCTGTCTGTGAGATGGCAGCAGCTTGCGCTGCCTGGAAAACCTCAGAAGGCTGTAGGGGCAATGCTGGGGCTCCTCTAAGGAGCCCCCAGAGTGCATGGAATCATACAACAAGTACTTGGAAAAGTATTAGGGTATGATTCCAACATGTTTGATACCAAGCATGGCTAGGTTCGGAATTACCATTATGTAGCTGGACATAGGTAGTGACCTATGTCCAGTACACACGTAAAATGGCATCCCCGCTCTCACAAAGTCCAGGCCAGGAAAATGGGTCTGGAGTTTGTGGGGGCACCTCTGATAGTGCAGGGATGCCCTCACACACAGGCACCTGCACCCTGCCCTCTGGGCTGAGAGGGCCTATCATAGGGGTGACTTATAGTGACCTGATGCAGTGACCTGATGCAGTGACCTGTAGTGAAAACGGGTGCATGCACCTGTTTCACGCAGACTGCAATGGCAGGCCTGCAG
Organism: Pleurodeles waltl; assembly: GCF_031143425.1. Taxonomy (NCBI): domain Eukaryota; kingdom Metazoa; phylum Chordata; class Amphibia; order Caudata; family Salamandridae; genus Pleurodeles; species Pleurodeles waltl. Next base: position 1,442,155,225 of record NC_090447.1, read on the forward strand.
AACCATTTGCATGGGCTCCATATGGGTGGCAGAATAACTGCTGCAGCCCATAGGGATCCCCTGGAACGCCAATGCCCAGGGTACCATATTCTAGGGGCTTACATGGGGGCACCAGTATGCCAACTGTGGGATGAAATACAGAGTTTTGGGAGAGAGAGCATAATCACTGGGGTCCTGCTTAGCAGGATGCCAGTGAACACAGTCAAACACACTGACGTCAGGCAGAAAAAGGGGGTTACCATGCCAATAAAAAGGGTACTTTCCTACAGAAAGGCCAAGTTACCAATTAAGGTATTCAAGAAACAATGTTGGACTGCAATTTCGGGTATAACTAGTCCTGTTATATGGGTCAGCTAGAAGGAGCATGGCAAACAGGACAAAAACAAAAATCAACCAACAGGCTGGCCCAAAAGGCACTGCCAAACTGCCCAAAGTCCTAGTCCAACAGAATCAAGGAGCACATCCACATAACAGCTGTTTTACTGGCATCTGCCAATCACCTGGTCAAACCTGATAGTCTGTGGCTTTATGAAGGGTTATCTGTTATACAGGCACAGTTATCCCGATTTGAGATTTCTTCTCTTTCTGAGCATGCCAGTCTGCTTCCAACTGAATCTCTGGAAACGTCCACAGCATTCATACATTTACTCGTTGGCAACTCCCTTGCAGGTACATACAGATCCCATTGCCACTGTCACTCTAGGCTTGTTCCTACACATACCATATTACACAGGAGCTACTTTGTTGCGCTTCTTCCTGGACATCCTAACTGTAGTTTATTTATTTACATGCTTTTAATCTGTGCACCTACTCACTGCTGTCACTCTTTGTATACTTTACATACACCTCGCATACATACTATTGAAGACTGCTCTGCCATATCATTAAGGATTATTTCCAGCATCTCCTGGTTTTACCTTTGGTCCTGCTCATTTCTCAGCCTGAAAGGAAGAGGAGAGGTCTGCTCATTTCTCAGCCTGAAAGGAAGAGGAGAGGCTGGTGGGGCTTTAAATAACTTATGATGTGGCTAGAGAAAAATCACCTGGTCGGCACTACTAATACTATGTTTTCTATGTAATGCAAACCAGCTGCTAATCTAGCGGCTCCCCTGAAAATGCCAGGTTACCTAGCTGTCCTGTCCATCCCTGGAGCAGGGGCCGCATAAGGTCTGCACTGATTCAAACTTGTTAGTTGCTGGCCTTGGGCAAGCCCTTAACCTGTTTACCTGTGCCATCAAATGATATCCCGCATGCACATATCAGCCTGCACAAATAAGCTTGGCCACTGTCGATTATGATAGCCCCCTGCAGGATCAGCGCCAGTGCCTAATTTGTGCTTTTTGTTTCCGGTGCTGAACACCGGCACTTATTTTTCAGGGCCGGCGCTTATTCTTCTCCCTCAAGCATTTACTGCGAACAAAAGACACATGGGAAAGACGGGGGAAAACAAAAACGAAAAAGCGTCAGGATTACGCTGCCTCAGTATTCCGTGTTCGCACATTTAAATGCAGCAGCCGCGAGTTTAAGAGGAGGGCTTTGGGTACCGGGACGTTTTTATTTACAAATTAAGCACAGATCATCACAGATATTCTGTCCCATCTGGGCTTGACACAGGTATTTGCAAACAAATCCACAAACCCGCATCTTGAGTTCAGTAGGCACGGAATGCAATTTGCTGTTAAACTGGTACAGTGTACTGTACAGAAAACATTTTTTAATTCATTTTTTTATCGGAACTATGAAATGCTAACGTCATCAGAATCCATCCTTCTGATGAATCTAGCTTCTGTGAAAATGCATGACAATATATTCCCAGGCCATGAAAGGATAGAAACAGTAATGAAGTGAACCAGAAAACTGAAACAACTAGCACCACAGCCCAAATTCCACTAAATGAATCATATTCTACTGTATGTGCTCACCTGTTAGTCACGAGGAATGGAAAAGGTTGCCTCTTAGTCACCAAAGTATGTGGGTTAGAGACTGTATCTGAAGAAAAACAAATGACCTGGGTGTGTGAATGTTTCCATGCGTCTCACATCCATGAAAACGTTAAAAAAAAACACCGACAGTCTGTGATCTCAAAGCAGTGTTTTAAGGATAATCAATAAAAGACACTACAAACTAGCTTTTTAGCTGTTACTGATAGGACTCACCAGGAAATGTTCTCTTAATGTGCATAACTCATCTATACTCCTAGAGACATACCCAACAATCCTTATAGGAACTGCACCCCACCCTATAGGTCTCTACTGCCAACTCTCCTCCCGAGCACAAGTACCTGCGTCACGGTGAAGGCTACCACTGCATGAAAGATTGAGGCTTTTATATCCAGAACACTGGCCATCTAAAAATATATAGACCAGGAATGTGTGATTTGTGGATCTTTTGAAGCGGCCTCATGAGCATAACTATCACTAATTCCGTAATCCTCTTCCCTGATCTATGGGCAACACTATTGAGCATTGGATCAAGTAGTCTGCAGACAAAAAGTCAGGAATTAGGCTATCCTAATCATATATGTATGCACCATGCAATATACACCAAACAGATCTCTTAGCTCTATGGAAAATTGTGCTCCTAGGAAATAGAATGGGAGAGATTAAATCGCTTATTTGAAAATACCAATCTTAAACTGTCTCCTGAAAGCAAAATAGTTTGTGATTTGTCTTACATGAGGAGGCAGAGAATTCCAAATATTTACAGATTGAACACAAAGGCCTATCTTCACACTTGGAGTCTCTACATTTCGGTGTCTCCTTGAGCTTGTCAACAGATGAGTTTGGGAAGTGGGCAGGAACATAACGAATTAGGATGAAAACAAGGAGCCAAGGTTCTGCTACATAGCATCATCATGGCCTTTCAGCATTATCAAAATTTAAATAGTCAGTGTCCCACTACCCCTCTTCATCACCCTCATGCTCAAGGGGTATCTAAACGCACTATAGTGACAAAAGTTAATTTTGCTTTCAGAAATCTCAAATTCTGATTCTCACAATGAGGATTTGCTAAATGTTCTAACTGTAAATTCCACTATTTGCAGTCAGAAAAGTCTACAAATCCTAAGGACAATTAAAAATAGAGTGAATTCTCTGCAGATGTAGTCTTTATGGTTAATGAAGGAATATGGGTCATTTATGCACATGGCATGGGAATGCCGGCTGCTGGTGCGCCCATGGATCCAGGTAATGGAACATGTTTCGACAGTGATTGATATCCAGTTACCACCAGACCCAATCCTTTGTCTCTTGGGGATCTCAAAGTGCACTAAATGCACCGAACACTACCTAAAGTTGGTTGATCTAGCATTGGTCCTTTTTAAATGGTTAATCGCCATGGCCTGGAAGGCCCCTCATCTGCCCATGATCGAGTGCTGGCGTCAGATGACTCACAAATGGGCTCTGGCAGAAGCGGATGCCATGATACATGCAAGGGGTGGGGGGAACTGCTACAATGTGAGATAGCTATGTTCTTAAATTGTTTGACAGCCTGAATCTTCTCCCCTGAGACTGATCATATTGTACCACTGGGCGCGACCCACTAATTTACGCACACTTGCTCACCACACATCAGCGAGATACTGCACTTTTTGGAGTGGATTCCATGGAGGTTCTCTCCTCTCCCCTTCTTCCCCCTGGAGGGACTACTTGACTGTGTATCCCCCATGTTTGTAGTGTGGTCCTCCCACTCACGTTCCCACAATCCCAATTAGCTGCACATGGCAGCGCCAGCCAGCGGGTTTCAAAAGTTACTGTTTTATTTTGCGAAGCACACTTTGGCTACTCCTCTGCAAGATAGGAAGCACTGTGCTGCTCTGAGGTAATATCCTATATTATTTCCCTGCACCCCACTACCCACTCCACGTTGTTGTATGATCTGCTACCTGAATATTGTCAATGGAAGCATGCTGGGATGTGTTTGTCCGTATGCTTTATGAACAGGTTTATTATTCTATCCTGTACACCTTGCGGAGATTTTTGATAAAAAAAGAAAAAAAAAGTGAAGGAGCATGGGTATTCCGAGGGGAAAGGTGGTCATTGGGAGTGTAAAGAATACTAAAGGTCATAACTTTTTTGGTGTATGTAAACATTTCTATTGGCTACTTGGGCCCACTAGAACACTTACTCTTAGTACAAAATAGTTGGAGTAAGTGTGTCATTTGGGTGTGGAAAACATCTAACTAAGCCTGTCTTTCTTAGAGGCAAGGAAAATAATCCTCCACTTGGAAAAAACATTTTTCAGTTTCAGAAAACCTGATAAAAATTCATATAGGCAAATGTCAGTTGTCCACTACAGAGTTCTGAATTTTCCTGTTTCTATACGTTTGTCATTCATCCAACACAGGTTTTTTATTTATAATTTGGAAGTTCTTGTCTAGAATTAAATGTGATAAACAGAACTGCAAGGGCTAGAATGCAAATAAAAAACCTGGACTTTGTGACCAGAAGCTTGAGCATTCTGCCACTATTATAAGTGCAGTTTCAACTTTTAACACTGAAGTAATTGAAATTAGATACTCGTTGTCCCTATAAAACTTTATAATGAATACATATTTATAGAGAGAAGAATAGGTATGCAAGAACATTTATGGTTTGTATAGATATCAATAGATACGTCTGGGTTTTTTGGGTTTTTGTGAATCCCCTGAAAGTTGGAATTGTGTTTTTTTTTTTTTTTTGTGGAAGACACAGGTGTATTGGAAACCAAAAGCAGCCGACCGAAAAATGATCCCCAAGTTGCAGCTGTTGAGTGAGCATAGAAGATTAATACTACCCATTCAAGAGGGCTTGGAGAATCTGCCCAAAGATACATTTGGGAAGATATGGTCATATGGTGCATTTTGGAGCACAATTTTCTAAATGTATTGGTTGGATATCAGATGTAAAAGTAGTTCTGTAAGAGATTATGTGTGATCAATACCTGATACACAACTCTAGAAGGCCTCATTTAGAGCTGTATTACAAAAACAACAGAGACCCCTTGGAGCAAAAATTAAAACTCCACTTCACTGTATATATGAGGATTGAATGGTTTGGAGTTTTGATTTTTGCTCTGAGGGGTCTCTGTTGTTTTTGTAGTTAAGCTTTACCCACATGCCTTCGGGGTTTGTTGGGTTACTCTCTGTGGTTGGTAAAATATCATTTAGAGCTGTGGCGGGTGGCCCCCCCGTCTAGCAGAAGGATGAAGGTCATAGCATCTGCTATCATGACAGATTACCACCTGCCATATTTAGTGGTCACCAGCTTCCTGGGAGAGATCTCTATAACTTGAGAGGAGCTTGCCACCTCAGTGGCTGCTCCTCTGAAGTTGTTGAAAGTTTGCTGGTTCATACGGCTGATCAGTGAACTTTTTTTTCCCCTAAAGCAAACTTCCAAAAAGGGAGTTTGTTTTTGAAAATCTAAATATGATTGACCCTCACACCCTGGCAGTTTACCTCTAAGGTGTCAGGCTCATTTTTCTATTTTTGTGCTTGAGCCCAAAAGGCTTTTCCTGGCAATACTGAACAGAAGAAAAAGTACATCAGAATTACCACTCTAAGGGCTTGATTATGAGTCTGGTGGTCTCAAGACTGTCAGACTCACAGTGGGGTTCGGACCGCCATGGCTGTCTGGCTGGCACATTACGACACTGGCGGTCCGACTGCCAGGAGACCACTGTCTCCGCTAGGATCTCTGATCCCGAAGGAGTGATGGTGGTCTTGGTTGTGATCAGCAAGGGCACAGAGCTGACGTCATTGCTGCCCTGCTGATTACAATCTTGTTCTCTGCCAGCCTCTTAATGGCGGTCTGACCACCATGAAAAGGCTGGCAGAGAACAAGTGCGGGGGGCAACAGAGGGCCCCTGCCCATGGCCAGCACCCTTGTCTGCAGTGTGTGTATTTCAGGGGTGCTGGTGCACCCTACATGTGGCAGCATTGCCGCGACTGAATTATGAGCTGGGAACAATGCTGCTGCACCTTTCCCACTGGGCTGACAAGGTTCCTGCCTATCATCCCAGTGGGACAGTTGTAATGGGGCTGGTGGGGAGACTGCCAGTACCATAGCGGTCTCCTCTTCAGGAGTTTGGCATCTGAATTTCCGACCGCCAAACTCATAATGACCCCTCCAAGTAGTGTGGATAGTATGGGATACATCTGTCAGGCCATCGGTGTAGTTTCTGCTGGCAGACTCAGAAGGGGCCCGCTGGAGAAAACATGATTGTGTGCCCGATTCTAAATAGAGTGAGCACAAGTTCAGTTTCTTGGACAGCGGACTCTGACACATTTGTGTCTAAACTCTAAATGACGCCCTTCATCTATAGCATCAAACACACAAAAAATGATGGGAGAATGCCTTGGTTGTTTGTTCTCTGGTTCATGGAGGACCTGGCCGGGTAGTTTGGGCTTCACTGTTCCTATTGGAGCAGGGTAAAGGCTGATTTGCACATTGCTGGGCCCAAACTGAGGTGGCATGGTGGACAAAAAAAGATGGGCTGGGTTGCGACCCTGAGTAATTGCCAGTGGCTGAGACTAGTTCAAGCATTCCATCCATCACCTTGTTCCAGTTGATGCCCTAAGTGCAACAGGTGTGGCCAGATGTTGGCCCTGTGCTCACTGTGCCACTAAAACCAATCTATACCTAGCAACGAGCCCTAATTAGGGCAAACCCTGTCATGGGTTGCTTGTGTTCAGGTTCATGGAGGACCTGGCCTAGCAGTTCGGGCTGAACTCCCATTGGAGTAGGGTAAAGACTGATTTGGATATGGCTATGTCCAAACTGAGGTGGCATGGGCGGCGAAAAAAGATGGACTGGGATGCGACCAGATGAATTGCCAGTGGTTGAGATTAATTCAAGCATTCCGTCCATCACAGTTGACTCCCAAAGTGTGACGGGTATGCCAAGATGTGGGTACTTTTCTCACGGCAACACTGGAAGCAAGCTATACCTGACTTATGAGCCCTAATCAGGGGAAACCAGTTCTAGGTTGCTTGTGTTCTGGTTCAGGGAGGACGTGGCTTGTCAGTTCAGGTCGGGCTATTCTCACTGGCGCAGGGGCAAAATTGATTTGCACATGGCTAGGTCCAAACTTGGGCGGCATGGTGGGTGAAAAAGAATGGACTGGGATGTGGCCACGAGTGATAGCCAGTGGCTGAGAGTAATTCAAGCACTCCATTCTCCATCTTGTTTTAGTTGCAGTAGACACCCTTAGCTCTGTAGCAGGCAACTGTATGTGTGTCATAGAAGAAGCAATCTGGTATGTTGTCTATAAAGATGGAAATCTCATCTTGTGCCAAGACAAATATAACTAATTTCAAGACGTAACAAACACTTCTGTCCCTTTGCTAGTTAATAGTCCAATCAAACCTCTATTGTAGAAAATTAAATATCGGAATTGATTATTTTAAATGAAAGGGCAGTGCTATTTAATGCCATGGCCTGTCCAATATATGTGTGCATTCCTCAAAGAGTAAAGGGTGCCAAAAATCACGTTATAGGAATCTGCTAAAAAGTTCTAGGGTGCTTTCCAAAATATGTTGCCCAATGTGTCTGTCTGCCAAGAGTACCTTTCAGATATGCTAGAGATCTTCTCAATGTACCAGCCTGTTAGGCGTGATCAGTGATACTCAAAAAGAAAACAGATACTCCTTGTATCAGGGCGGAGTGGAGCGTTTCTCATTGGCCAGGATGCATGGGCGACTCCTCAGGGCTATAGAATAAATGCAGATCACTCATTACCCCCATATTACTGTTCTAGGGCCGTTGACTCTGATCACATTGCCTTTGTATGTGAAGTATAAAGACGGACAATTTCCATTACGCCAACACACAAAGTAATACACATTGCAATTTACAGTTTCCATGATGTCATATGTAAACTTTGCATTGCATAACAGTTTCCATAATAACTCCCACATACAGTTGTGTAAGTTGTCATGGCCGTTTCCTAATGTCCCTGTACATAAAACCTTTGCCAAGCTAGTTTAAGCAGTCAATCAATCAATCAATTTGTAAAGCGCACTACTCACCCGTTAGGGTCTCAAGGCGCTGAAGGGGGGGGGGGAAGGGGCTGCTACTGCTCGAATAGCCAGGTCTTGAGGAGTTTCCTGAAGGTCAGGAGGTCCTGGGTCTGTCGTAGGGGAACCGGGAGGGAGTTCCACGTCTTGGCGGCGAGGTGGGAAAAGGATCTGCCGCCAGCTGTGGTCCGATGGATGCGAGGGACGGTGGCGAGGGCGAGGTTGGCGGATCGTAGCTGACGGGTGGGAGTGTGGAAGGTAAGTCACTTGTTGAGGTAGGCAGAGCCTGCGTTGTGGAGAGCTTTGTGAGCATGGACCAGGAGCCTGAACGTGATCCTCTTGTTGACGGGAAGCCAGTGTAGGTCTCTGAGGTGAGCTGTGATGTGGTCGCGGCGAGGAATGTTGAGGATGAGGCGTGCGGAGGCGTTCTGTATTCATTGCAGTTTCTTCTGGAGCTTGGCCATTGATCCTGCGTAGAGCACGTTGCTGTAGTCCAGTCTGTTGCTGACGAGGGCGCGAGTGACCGTCTTTCTAGTTTCGGTAGGGATCCATCTGAAGGTCTTGCGGAGCATGCAGAGGGTGTTGAAACAGGCAGATGAGATGGTGTTGACTTGCTGGGTCATGGTGAGAGATGAGTCAAGGATGAAACCTAGGTTGCGTGCGTGCGTGGGTGGTGGGTGTTGGTGCGGTTCCTAGGGTGGCTGGTCGCCAGGAGTCGTCCCATGCGGAGCGGTTGGAGCCGAGGATGAGGATCTCAGACTTGTCTGAGTTCAGTTTGAGGTGGCTCATCTTCATCCAGTTGGCGATGGCATGCAGTCCGTCATGGAGGCTGGTCTTAGCGGTGGCGGGGGGCTTGGCGAGTGAGAGGATCAGCTGGGTATCGTCTGCGTAGGAGATTATGTTGAGGCTGGGGGATCTGACGATGCTGGCGAGCGGAGCCATGTAGATGTTGAAGATAGTAGGGCTGAGAGAGGATCCTTGGGGAACGCCGCAGATAGTCGTGGTGGCTTCAGACAGGAACGGAGGGAGGCGGACTCTCTGGGTTCTACCGGAGAGGAAGGAAGTAATCCAGTCCAGGGCCTTTTGGCGGATCCCAGCGTCGTAGAGGTGTGTGCGCAGGGTGTGGTGGCAGACAGTGTCGAAGGCTGCAGAGAGATCTAGGAGGATGAGGGCAGTGGTTTCGCCTTTGTCGAGCATGGTCCTGATGTCGGTTGCAGCGATGAGTGCGGTCTTGGTACTGTGGTTCCTGCGGAATCCGGATTGGGAGATGTGTAGCACGTTGTCCTCCAAGAAGGGGGTCAGTTGGCCGTTGACGATCTCGATGACCTTCGCAGGGAAGGGGAGGAGGGAGATGGGCCGGTAATTCTTGAGGTCTCCGGGGTCTGCTTTGGGCTTCTTTAGCAGGGTGTTGACTTCGGCGTGTTTCCACATATCCGGGTAGGTTGAGGTCTCGAAGGAGCTGTTGATGACAGCCCAGAGCTTGGGAGCGATTATTTTGCTGGCCTTGTTGAGGATGTGGTGGGGGCACGGGTGTGTAGGGGAGCCTGAGTGGATGGAGCTCATGGTTTTGCTGGTGTCTTCATCGTTGGTGGGCGTCCAGGAGTTCAGTGCGTTGGTGCGGCAGGGTGCTGTGGCGTTGGCTGTGTCGGTGGTGGTGATGGTGGGAGACGCCGATGTGAAGCTTTTGTGTATGTCTACAATCTTGCGGTGGAAGTAGTTGGAGAGGGAGTTGCAGAGGTCTTGGGAGTGTGGAGGGTCGGTGGCACAGGATTTGGGTTTGGTGAGTTATTTAATGATGGCAGAAAGTTCCTTGCTGTTGTGCGCGTTGTCGTCTATGCATTCTTTGTAGAAGAATCGTTTGGTGGTCCGGATGAGGTGGTGATGTTTGCGCATGGCTGATTTGAGGGTGGATAAGTTGCTCACTGAAGGTTCTTGGCGCCAGGCTTTCTCAATTTTCCGCCATTCTTGTTCGGAAGATTGAAGTTCTGCGGTGAACCTGGGAGATGTCTTGTTGGTGTGGGTGTGTTGGGTTTTTTGAGTGGGGCGAGGGAGTCTGCGCATGTTTCTAACCATTGAGTGAGGTTGAGAGCAGCGGTGTTGGGGTTGTTAGTACTGGGAGGTGGAGCTTGTGCGAGGTTGGCGATCAGTTGTTCTTTGGAGATCTTGTTCCACTTGCAATAGGGGATCGGATGTTGTTGGTGGTGGGTGGTGGGCTTCAGGAAGGAAAAGTGGACGCAGTGGCTCTGTATGCATAGAACACTTTGGTATGGATTTCTGTATCGAACCGTATGCAAAGCACTGTAATGCAACCCTCCACATTGTGCTATACATAAATTATGCACTGTCATGGCTACTTCTATATCAGCAGGTATTTAAAGCACACCTTGCCATGCCAGTTTCTACAGTTGCCCATTTGGCATAAATGTGTATTTTACCCAGGGGCAGTATCTTGCAGTTCGAACATCGATTGTTGTAATATAAGGGATTGGCGATTCTCATCCGTATCCACTTGTATTCAGAATGTTATTTGATGTCACTGTATTGCTTTCTGCTATTCTTTAACTTTGTGTTCTGTCTTTGAATTTATGCGGGTACATAGATTCTAAAGCTTTTTGTTCACTTTAGCTGTGCAACACAGGCGTGCTGTTTCTTTTATTGCATTCATACTTTGCCTTGTTTTTATATTCCATCGTTAGTCTTGTATGAAGTATTTGTAATAATTATGCTCAAGTGCCATGTATGACGGACACCTGTGCAGTCCCCAAATTTCTGCCTGGGCAATTTGCCCTGTGATATTTCTTGTTTATTGCCTGTGCACTCACCATTTTGCATCGTGTGCTTCAGATTTTGCACTTGTGGAATTTCTGATGTTCCCAGGTACCCTTAAGTCCAAGTGCCCAAAGGCAAGGTAAAATGTTTTCAGAAGAAGTTAAACTGGAAACTTTGGAACTACTTGGAAATAAACTATTGAGGGGAGATGACATGCAGAATAGCCTAGAATGTTTGCTGAATGTGGAATTATGGCATTTGTAGTTTTGTCACAGAATAATACAAACAAGTCCTTTCAGAAGTTGCTTCTTCAGTGGCCAATGACTAAAGCGGCAATGTCTCAAAGATAATTTTCTATGCTGCGTACTAGAACTGTTAGACTACAGAATGCTACAGATAAATCCAAGATGGAAGGAAGGCGAGTATAAGCCTGGCACTTCATGGGGCATATCTTCTGAAGCAGCACCTATGTACAAATGGGCCAGTCTGATACCGTCACATGGACCTTGTCCTAGATCACACAAGTTTGTAGTGGGAGGCAGCCGTCCTCCATAATTTCACACTCTTAGCACCATGGACTGCCACTACCAACCTCGATGGAGCTGCAGAAGACAAGTTATGTTCTTTTGGGTACCAGCTTTCATCACTGAACAGACCAAGGTGCATTGACACACACAAGGTCTGTGAAGATTTAAAAGTGTGCCAATGGCCATTCTGCCTATCCAAGCCCATCCAAAAAATACACCATTCCAACATAAAGTCCATGTTATGTTCTACTCTGTGTCAGCTGAGCATGTGAAGCTACAAAGTACAATTTGAGGCCAATTTGCTGGTTGATGGGATAATGGAGATGGAAGTGTGAAGAATGCTTGCATTGGCACGAGGGAGATTGAGGTAGAAGGGATAAGGTTTGATTGCAAGACATGGCATGGATCCGTCCCTTGTGAGGAATGAGATTTGGGCAGTAAACAAACAGGACTGAGACAAGGAAAGGCAGGGTTGTCTCCAGGGAAGGCACAGCTGCAGTGGATTTCATAGAGAGCAGTATTGACCCAGGGAACAGGACCAGTTGGTGAATATGCACTTCAGGGAAGAGAAGAGGGTACTGATTGGTATGGCATGCTACGATGTCTTGGGCAAGGAGAGTGTGCTGCGTGAAGATAGAAGCAGAAAATACATACTGTATTACTGCCACGACTCGGCAGGAACTGATCTCAAAAGAAGTAAGACATTATTTCTTGAACTCAAGTATACAACCATCAGCATTCATACATAACTTAAGTTACAGCACCCACACATTGGTGATGATCATGGTATGGAAGTCTAGCAGTGCAGGTGGAGATGTATGATGTTGTGGTTTTACAGCATGGTGTTTAAATGGCACAAGTTGTCTGAGGAGTGTATCCATGTCTGTGAGTTGGTGGACAGCCACTCTAGACAATTGATAGTGATAACACAAATGCACTCCCTTCAGGTGGCCATTGTGTATACATTGTCACACCTTCCTCTAAGCGTTATAGTAAGGCTGTCTCTATGAGCCTCTCTGGTAATATGTTGATGCACCTGGTGCAGGCAGATATCCAGCCCCCACCTTTCAGCTTTCACATTACCTGCTCCTGGAACTATTTAGCAGTTCATCCCTACAGTCCCTGTGTTGGACGGAATGTATGTCTAAGGGGGACAGTTATAATAAAGGAGTCATGTGGCTGTCCATCATGTGAAATAGCAAACCATGATGCAGGGTTTAATACATAACACATTACTATTGTGATATGGGAAGCAGACTTTAAAAACATACCAATACCATGCATATCATTATCACACATTTTTAAAATATATGAAAATTTGTGGATTTATGGAAAACATGAAAATATAATTCAAGTAAAGTATAAATTACATCTGTACAGTAATATTGTCAGAAACATATTTCACATGAAAACATTATTAAAATAATATTGCTATCCAACTAACATCTAAATCAGCACGTTCACATTATTATTATATGTACTGTTTTACTTCCTTTATTTATACTATGTCTGTGCAGCTTGTCACCAGTCAAAATGGCAGTTGTTCTATTTAAGAACATAAAAAAAAAACAGCTTTTTTTCACCGTTCAAAATAAATACACATTTTGGGCCTCAGTACAATATTGGCGGTCCAAGGACCCCCAGTGCTACAGTGGTGGTCGTACTGCCGCATTCCAGGCAGTCCGACTGCCATATTATGACACTGGTGGTCGAACCACCGTCCTCTCCAAGAAAATGGGGCTAGATGTCTCAATTTTCCCAATATCTATTACCTAACTGTGATTTGTTTGCGAATCGCAATTAGGTAATCGCTATTTGAATGTATGAAACTCCAGGCGTTTTATTTAGTGATTCCCAACGGCTCGCAAATTGACCTATCTCATTAATATTCATGAGGTAGGTCGCAATTTGCGACCCATTGTAAATAAATCTTTTTTTTTTAAATGCAGCCCGTTTCCCTTAAAAAACGGGATGCATTTAAAAAAGAAAAATGAAAAGTTTTCTTTTCATTTTTTAAGATTAGGTAGTGGTCCATGGGACAACTGCCTGCTCTTAAAAAATGTTTTTGCATGCATTCACAAAGGGGAAGGGGGTCCCCTTGGGGACCCCCTTCCCCTTTGTGAATGGGTTACCACCTACTTGAAGTAGATGGTAAAATTTGAATGTTTTGCGACCGCATTTCGATCACAAAACATTCCTACATACCTCTATGATGCGGTATTAGGAAGGGACGCCCTTGACACGCCCCTTCCTAATACAGAATCGGTATGTAGTCGCAATTCCAATTTGCCATTCAGTAACAAGTTACCAAATCGCACATTGGGAGTCACACATACCAAAATGCATTTTTGCAATCGCAAAAATGCATGATATATCCGGCCCATGGTTCCCAACAGGCTGACGGCAGTCAGATTCGTGGTCAGCCACTGCAGCGCTAAGTTCAGAGCTGCCCTGCTTATCACGAGCCCATTTTTCACCAGCCTTTTCATGATGGGGACCTTGCCATGAAAAGGGTGGGGACCTTGCCATGAAAAGGCTGGTAGAAACCCACTGCTGGGGACCACAGGGAGGCCCCTGCACTGCCCACGACCATGCCCCCCCACGCAGCACCCTCCTCCTGCTACAGCAGACAGTGTGTATTCCGAGTGTGCTGGGGGCACCCTCTATGCGACAACATTAGCCTCGGCTCCATGAGGGAGTCAAGGCCAGTGCCGCTGCAAGGTTTCCACTGGGCTGACTGTCGAAAACCTCTGATTTCCTGCTCCGCCGCAGTCTCCTCGTCACGAGATTGGCGGGCACCAGTCTCGTAATGAGGGCCTTAGTCAGATTCTAATCCATGTAAAAAAATACATTCCAGAACATATTTTCTTTTGAATTATCGAATACCTCAGCAAAACGTAGAAATTCAGCCATCTACCACTTTGTGCTCATTGGTACACTGACTTCGCCTGTGACCACACACACCATTCAGAGCAAGAGAGTGCCACAATCAGTTGCAAACACTGCCATCTAGCTACACAAGTAAGTATAAACTTGACAAATAAACATTTACTAATATGCTGTTATTATCTCCAAAGCCTATATTTAATCAGAAAGTTAAAAAAAATTACTATAGTAAATAATTGAAGTTCCATTACTTATTGAACATCACAAGAAAGTAAAAAACAACTTTATTATAGAAATATTATTAAAATTGTATTTAAAAAAAAATGTGTTGCCGGTCAAATTTAATCCAGAGACTGGGGGACAAAATGTAATATTCTAACTCCACAGGGTGCTTACCTAATGGCAGGTGCTGAACAGTGACTGGTTGTCAGATTTACTTTTCTAACTCTTCTAGGGCTTTACCTCAGGGAAGGTGCTAGACAGTGACGGGTGGGGGGGGTGGGTGTTTGTTGGAGGAGGGAAGTCAAATTTACTATTCTAGGTCCACCAGGTGCTTTCCTCAAGGTTGATGCCTTACAGTGCCCTGGGGGTCAAATATACTATTTTAAATCCGTGGGTGCTTACCTCACAGCAGGTGCAGGACAGTGACTTGGGGGTCAGATTTGCTATTCTGACTCCACCGGATGCTTACCTCAGGGCAGGTGCAGGACAGTGACTGGGGGGGGGGTCTAAATTACTGTGCTAACTCCGCCGGGTGCTTATCTTGTGGTAGGTGCTGCACAGTGACTGGTTTCAAATTTACTATTCTGACTGCTTTGTGCTTACCTCTGGGCAGGTGATGGACAGTGACTCAGGGGAGAAGTCAGTAAAGTTACAGTATTACTTAAATTTTTTCTATTCTACAGACTTTACAATCTCTTCAAAGAATTGAAAATCTGTGAAGTGATCAGAAAATTAACCAAAAAACACACCCAGTGCATCAAAAGACAAAAACCTTTCTCAGTAAATAATCTTTAAAAGAACTGAGCATAACCAAATCAAACAATTTTTTTTACAGGCAACACAAAGATAACACTATTACAGTTATAACAAATATTTTTCACCATCAATACACTGTTGTAAATAATAATGCAATACCATTTTCCTTTAGCAGGTTCTTTGCCCACAATGAAACACACCACAATTCTAAACATTTCCATTCACAAAAGTTCTTTTCTTTTGAAACATTTTACATACCACACAACAAAACTACTAGCCCAACAATCCATCTCACTTTTAGAAACCAGATTACAAAAGAATAAAAACCTTCTCCGGTAAAAACGCATTGAAAAGCAACGCACATTGAAGTTTATAAACTTTCTTTTTACAGACAACAAAGTCTAGAATGTAATTTTCTCACAAGTTTTGGCAGAAATGAAAACATTTAGGGCCTCATTACGAATTTGGCGGTCACACCACGGAATCACTAGACTTACGGGGAGGACGCCACCGCCAAAACGGTGACATTCCCCCCGAATGTATTACAATGTTCCTGCCGGGCTGACCGGCAGGACATTGTAGCACGCATTCCGGCCGGGCTGATCGGCGAGCACAGTGTTAAGATATTGGCCTTGCCTCCCTTAAGACTCCAGCACCCTTGGAATGATGTACATTCCGACGGTGCTGGGCAGGGGGGGCCCTGCACTGCCCACAACATGGTTGTAGGCAGTGAAGGGGCCCTCCTCTGGTCCCCCAGCACTTCGCTTCTGCCAGCATTTTCATGGCGGGCTCCCTGCCATGAAAAGGCTGGTGGAAAGAGGGGTCGTAATCACCCAAGCGGCACTGAGTTCAGCGCCTCCATGGCTGGATGCAAACCCGACCGCCGTCATGCCACCAGGAACCAGGTTCCCGGCAGGGCCAGTGGTCCTTTGGTGGTCGAACCGCCAAAGTCAGAATTTGGTGGTCAGACTGCCAAAACAGCGGCAGTCTAACCGTCACTGCGAATTTGGCGGTCTTATGACCGCCAAACTCATAACGAGGCCTTTAATTTTCCAAAAACATCAGTGTCTCAACTTATCATACAAAACGTAGGGGTCATTACGAGCCTGGTGGTCCTTGGACCACCAGACTCACGGTGGAGTGTGCCAGTCTGACTGCCATATTATGACCCTGGAGGTCAGACCACCAGAGGACCGCCATCACCACCGGGAACATGGTTCCCGATGGGCTGACGGCTGTTGTGGCTGTGCTCAGCCACGACGGTGCTGAACTCGGTGCTGCCGTGCTAATCACAACCCCACTTACCACGAGCCTGTGCAGGGGCCGCCTGCCCTGCACAGACAGTGCGCATCCGAATGTGCCGGGGTGATACAATATCCCTTAAGGGAGATGAGGCCAATACCGGAGCACTGTTCCTGCCGGTCAGTCCGACAGGAACGTCGTAGTTTAATGTTCCATCTGGTCAGCCCAGCGTGAATATTGTAATATGACGGAGGGGGAACACCACCGTCATGACGGTGACATCCTCCCTGTGGTTTTGGCCGTCCAATGGTGCGACCACCAAAGTTATAATGAGGCCCTTATTCTCCTTTCAAGATGCAATTTAAACAAACAAAATTCAACACCTTTTTAAAACATAACTTCAAAAGCATATTTACTCTTGTTTTTCTGTAGATGACACAAATTGGCTTCAAGCAAACTATGTTTAGTCTCGGCGAGGCAATAAGCTGCTGAAGTATGGTGGCTATCTTTATTGTAAGGAGAGGTTAACTAAGCCCAGTTAATATCGAAGGTGTGTGGAATACTTTTTATCCCATTGTAAAAAGGACCACAGACCATAACCGCTCTGCCTATGCAATGGAGATTGAAGGACGTGAGAATGATCAACACATTAAAATGCTTGCATCCACCTCCAGTGAACACTGTGTCTCAGTTTAAAGGGTGGTAGCCCAAAACATTCCTGTGCATGTAGCTAGTAGTGCACACACAATACCAAATCTCAGGAGAATAGTGCAGAGGTGAAAACAGGCAAGTCATCTCAAAGGAGTAATCTGACAAACCTATTCTGATATTAACATCCTCCCTGAACTGTTACTTAGACTATTGAACCGTTCCTTTTGTACGACAACAAAAAGCCTCTCAAAAGAATACTAATTTTTAGCACAACCTGGTAAACCTTTAGAATAGTGAAATGTGGATGATGAATGGAAGTTTTAAGTCCACACTCATTCATTCTCCCAAATTCTGGCTATTTATGCTAACATAAATAACACAACAGTCCAATTAGTTTACAGCTTACTCCCTGACAAGCAATTCTCAAAGTACACTGATTTGTTAACAGTTATAACGAGCAAAACAATGAGTAAAAGTCCTAGGAAAAGGATGATTGATTTCAAATGAACAATTATTAATACCATTACCAAAATTTACCGACACCCAAATTCAAGGATTTTTTTCACCTTTCTCAGGCATATTGGATGAATATTTAAAAAAGCTTCCTTAGCTGATGATCATGTCAAACAGTAAACTACAGTATGAGTTTAAAAAAACTGCATTGTGCTTCGTACCTCCTAGGTGTGTGCATGAGTTCTATACATCAATTAGTGAATCAGACTACTTTACCCAAAATGAGGAAACGTTACCCCCACTACTAAATTACTTTGAAGACAATTGGATTGGCCATCTAAGCAGGACGGGTCACAGGAGGAAGTCAAGGTTTCCAATTAACTGGTGGAACTGTTACTTAACCTGCTTAGTGGGAGGTGCAAAGACTAAAAATGCCATAGAGGGATGGCATAGTTCCTTTAAAAACAATTGGCTGACCTCATCCAAACCTTTATCATTTTTAGAAACTTTGAAGAAGGAACAAATCTTCCAAGAAATTAGAATAGCCCAATCATTGTCAGGTTTCCAAAAAAGTAAAGAGGTGTCTGAAAGACTATTGGCTAAAATTCAACAATTTTCGCTCATGGGAGCTTCAGACTACCTGGACAATCTTGCATATATATTACATTTCTAACCCATACTATTTTTTTAGCCTGTTGTATTGAGTTTCATCAGTGAAGAGTTTACAGCAATTATAAAGGCATTGTTAGAAATGGGAGTCTAGTTGGCAGTGACTGGCACCCTGTCCAAGTAGATACTCTTCTTCCTAGTCAGGATCAGGGAGGTACACACCTAAGACAACCCCTGCTCATTCCCTTGGGAGCTTGGCACAAGCAGTCAGGCTTATCTCAAAGGTGAGATAATGCGTAAAGCTTTTCACATAACACACAGTAATACAGTGAAAAGCCTACAAAAGGACACCACGCTCATTTAGAAAGATAGACAATATTTATCTTTGTAAAACAAGGCCAAAACAAGAAAGATCCATCATACAATAATAAAGATATGAATTTTGCAAGAATTAACAAAAAATACAGTTCCTTGAAGTTGATACCTCTGTCTGGGACTATCACAGCGTCGTGAGCAACAAATTCAACAGTTTAGCCTCACTGCGAGGTTGTGGACCAGCTACGGTGTCAGGAAGACCTGCAAACAGTACCTTGGAAATGCAGGGCGTTGTGGTCCTTGCGATGAGACCTGGAGTGTGGCGTCGGCAGGCATGGACGGGCGTCAGTTCTGGAGGTCGGTGTAGGGGTCGTTGGGCCCTTGAAGTCCCACGTATTGTAGATTGAACTCTGGGCTGATGACGAAGTCAGGAGCGTTGGCGTTGATGGTGTTGGGGCTGTGGTGCAAAGCGGGACAATGCAACGTGCGGTGCCCACAGGTAAGGGTGCGGCAGTGGCTCGGTGACAGCGTCATGCGTTGTTGGTGAGACCAGGGCTGTGGTGTGCAGCGGGGCGACGCCACGTGCAGTGTCTCTAGGTCGTGGTGCAGGCAGCAGCATTGTTGTTACTGAGGAACTGTCATCAGTAGGCCCAAGGAGGCGATACAACACAGGTGCCCCTGGGTCATGGTGCAGGCAGGGGCGTCTGTTGACGATGCTTAAGTCAATCGCACTGGCGTCGGTGGATCAGGGCTGTGGTACGGAACGGGACGGTACTTTGTGTACCTCACGAACAGTGTCCTCAGGCCACGGTGCAGACAGCGCACCAGTGCCAGTGTAGATTGTCACCTTCGCGGATACCAAGGCTGCGGTGTGATATGAAGCGATGCGGAGTGCCAGGCCCACGGGTCACGGCGCAAGCAGCGGCTCGGTGACAGTGTCAGGCGGCATCAGTGAGACTAGGGTTATGGTGCAAAGTGGGTCACGGCTCCGTGCGGTGCGTCAGGTCACGGTGCAGGCAGCAGTATCATTGACGGCATTGTGGTTTTTCTTCTGCTGCACACAAAACACTCAGTTCCCAGTGCTGTAGGCAGATGAATTTGAAGTCTTTGATATCCCAGAGACTTCCAACAAGAGGCAAGCTCTACTTCAAGCCGTTGGAGAAACTTCACAAGCAGGATACACAGCAAAGTCCAGTCTTTGCCCTCTCCACAACAGAAGCAGCAACTGCAGGCCGACCCAGCAAAGCACACACAGCAAAGGGGCAGTACTCCTCCTCACTGCTCTTCAGCTCGTCTCCTTGGCAGAGGTTCCTCTTGATCCAGAAGTGTTCTCAAAGTCTGGGATTTTGGATCCAATATTTTTTTTACTGGTTCTGACCTCTGAAGCAGGCAAACTTCAAAGGCAGATCCTTCCTCCTCACAAGATCCAGTTCTCTCCTGCTCTGTCCCAGACACTCTACAGGAGAGGTAAGCCCAGGCCTATTCAGGTGCAGGTGTCAGCTCCTGCCACCAATCTTAGCCCAGGAAGACCCATCAGGATATGCAAGGCACACCTAATCTCCCATTGTGTGACTGTCTAGAGTGTATGCAGGAGGCCCCAGCTGCCAGCTACAATGGTGTGGATTCCACAGGCTGACACAGAATGGTTAAGCAAGAAAATGCCCACTTTCTAAAAGTGGCATTTTCAAACTTACAATTTAAAAACCTACTTCACTAAAATATGGATTTTAACATTTTGAGTTCAGAGACCCCACAGTCAATAATCTCCATCTGCTCCCAATTGGAAATTACACTTGAGAGGAATTTAAAGGCAATCCCCATGTTAACCTATGGGAGAGATGGACCTTGCAATAGTGAAAACTGCATTTGGCAGTATTTCACTATCAGGACATGTAAAACACACTACCACATGTCCTACCTTTTACATAAACTGCAACCTGCCCATGGGGCTACCTAGGACCTACTTTAATGGTGACTTACATGTAGTGAAAGAGAAGGGTTGGGCCTGGCAAGTGGGTCCACTTGCTAGGTCGAATTGGCAGTGCAAACTGCACCCAAAGACACTCCAGTAGCAGGTCTAAGAAGTTTACAGGACTACTCGTGTGGGTGGCACAATTGGTACTACAGGACCACTCACAGCATTTGATTTTCCGGCCCTGGGCACACATAGTGCACTTTACTAGGGACTTAGTAGTAAATCAGATATGCCAGTCATGAATAAACCAATCACCAATACAATTTACACATGGAGCACTTGCACTTTAGCACTGATCTGCAGTGGTAAAGTGTGCAGAGACAATAAACCAGCAAAAACGAAGTCTAGCATACCATCAAAACAGGCGGTCAGAAGGCAAAAAGGCAGGGGAAACACCCCAAAAGATGCCTGGTCTAACAGGCATTAATGTAACATAAATGTAACAAAGAATATTGTGCTTGTTTCTACCACAAGCCTTACAGGATTGGCATCACAATAGTAGTCGCTTGTTTCAAATCACACAACCAAACATTAACAAACCGCATGTTAATAACTAGTCATGTTGTGACATCAACACATTAGCTATAGCTCCAGCATTAGGTATGTGTTACCACTGGTCTCTTGTCGGTATGCAGTATGTTATGGCACATATCGTGGGGACCATTTGATGAGCCGTGGACTGCTATTACTGTCGAAAAAAGCCATGGTGTATGCAGTTGCGGAGAAGGGTGGTTTCCCATTAGTTACCTGGATGGGGGAGAGAAGGGAGGAAGGAATGACGGGCTTCGTTTTCCAGGGGCACAGGTCTGGTAATCGGAATGTGTTTGTGGTTAATCGGCTAACCCTTTGTAGTATGTGTCACGGGCTTGCAGTAGTGTGTCCCAATCACCTGCTGTAGAAAGTGAGCGTAGGCTCTGAATCTCCTTGTGCCGACGTGCCACAGCCTCTGCCCTGCCCCACTTCATTGTTGCTGCACACCAGTGTCGTACATCTGGTAGCACCTGAGCTTTCCAGGTGGTGGTGATGAGTCTGCGAACAGTTAGTAATGCCAAATCAATGAAACAGTTCATAGCAATAGCAGTCGATGAGTGTTTGAATAATCCTAATATTGACCCCTCTCCCGTGCAGAGGTCTGCGAAACCACTCACCTCCATAAGTGCTTCCAAGTCACTGATCCACATGTCATCGACTGCTGGGCAGCACCAAAACATGTGCTGCATGTCCGCTTCGACCTGGTGGCAACGCGGGCAGTCAGCAGGAGAGTCAAACATCCGGTGTGGTGTTTTGGGTGTGAGATATGCTCTGTGGAGAATGTTGTGATGTATATATTGAAATAAGGCATTTCTAGACAGTTTTCATTCTGTATAAATTTCCTGCATTTATAACACATACTAATAACTTGCAAAATCACTTGCCTGTTTTGAAAACACCATCTAATTAAATTAATTAATTTTTTTAATTATTTTTTTACAAACGAAGGGAATTTTGAGGTTCCTATTAATAGGTGTGTTCCTTCTTCAATTCTTGATGACTTTTCCAATTCACCTGTCACCAAGAGTCTTCATTATTCCAATAATCCATACAGGAAAACCAACATCCAAAGAAAAACCCAACTCCTGAATTTTTATTGTTTTAAATTAAAGCCATCTCCTACAGTTCAATGATTAGAAATCTTAATTTTTTTTTTAGGAAAACCGTAATCCCAAAAAGCGAAATCCCAAAAAGCAAGAATGTTATAGAAAAAAATGCAATAACGAAATCAATTCTCCAGAACAAAATTCCCAGAATAATTAAGTACTGATCAATCCATGTGAAAATCAGCAATCCCAGATTATGAAATCTCAATGGAAAAGTTTGTTTTTAAAAACAAATGGAAAAAATATTGGATTTTCAGATCGATATTCTCTGAAAACAATCCTGTAGTAATCTATGCACGAATTCCAAGTTTCTCTGGCAACCTTGTGGTCTTTGTCATGAAAATCCCTAAACAGTTAAAAAAACTTGATACCAAAAAAGTGAAAAGTTGTTTTTCGTTTCAAAAACGCTTAAAAAAGTAATAAACATTTTTTGCAACTTTTTTAAAACATAGCTTGAAAAAAAAAAACAACCATCCCAACGTGGGCATACAAACACAACCTACCTGGTGATGAAAATGTGGTAAAAACATAAAAAATGTATGTTTCTATACTATCTAACATTTAATTACCTCCCCTCTCCTTACAATAAACATAGCCACCTATGTATTCAAAAATCTAAAGCAAATTGTGATTACCTGACTGCAGCTCTTCCTTGCTTCTGATCTTGACTGTGACACTCCACCGATTGTAGAAACAGACACACAGCTGCGAACATCAAGCCTGAAAGTAAAAAGGAAAAAAGGGCAATTTTCTCCATTAAAGTCAACGGTAAAGCATCTAAACATGCTTTAAAAATATGTTATATATTGTAAATAAAATATGGGGTATGTGTGTAAAATGTTATATTTCTTACTATTTAATAAAATATGTTTCCTATTTTTAAAACAAAAATTAATTAATATTTCAAATATTACACATGGTCTGATTGTTTGTGTTTTGCATTGTAATTATTAAAAAAATGGCCATTAATGTGAATTTCTGTTAATATTGTTATATATTTTAAATATATATTGGGTATTGTAGACAATCTTCACTATGTTTTTAAATATCTAATGATATTTAAAATTAAATAAATTGTCTTTGGTAATTAATACTGAATTGTGAAAATTAATACCTGCGTATTAATACACTTCCGCACCCAATACTGCTATATCCCTTGCATCCCGGCCCTAAAGGTTAGTGTTATAGTAGTTAAAGGATATTTAAAAAAATTATTATAAGTATTAATTTGCACACTTTACAATGTTAAATTAATAAAATTAATACCTGAGTATTAACACTTCCCCACCCAGTACCCCCATATCCCCTACATCCCATACCTAAAGTGACTGTTACACTTATTAAAATAAATTTAGATAATTACCATTGCTATTGATTTACATATATTATAATGTTTAAAAAAGGAATGCTCAAGTATTAAAATGAATGCTTGAGTATTAATACACTTTCTCAACCAATACTCCTATATCCCTTGCATTCCCTCCCTAAAAATAACTGTTACACACGAAAATATGTTTTTAAATTAATTGAACTAGTATTAATATTTATTAAAAATGTAATTTTTAAAAATAAAAATAACATATACTTAGTTATACACTTACCTCTATTTTTACCCAATAATGCGTGATAAAGACGTGTCGAAAGTTTATATACCTGTAATGCGTGGTAAAGGCATGTGTGGTGGTGACATGCATGGTAAAGGCGTATGCCTGGTAATGACTGCGTTGTAAAAGGTATTGCGTGGTTAAGACTGCATTGTAATGGTTGTTTTCCCGTATAGATTTATGATGGAACAACAAATGCCTCTACCACACATTCCTTTACAAAACGGTCTTTACAACAAACTTAACAATACTGTGCACGTCTTTACCATGCATGTCACTACTGCGCATATACATAGGGGCACATTATCAGTACCTTTATCATGCAAACCATTACCACGCATACCAATACAATGTATATCATTTCCACGCTTTTTTTAAATATGTAAAAATGAATGGATTTATGGTAAAAAGTAAAATATGATTAATTTCAATAAAGCAGATAAAACACAACCGTACAGTAATGTTTTCTGAAATATATTTCACACTAAAACATTATTAGAATAATATAGCTATCCAGCTAACACCTAAATCAGAGCGTTCACATTATTTTCATATATACTGTTGTCCTTCCTTTATTTTATCTCCGTCTGTGCAGCTTGTCACCAATAAAAATGGCTGTTGTTTTAAATAAAAAACGATAAAAAATGTTGTTTTCACCATACAAAATAAATATACTTTTAGTCAGGTTCAAAACCAGGTAAAAATACATTCCATAACATATTTTCTTTTGAATTATACCCCTTGCATTCTGTCCCTAAAGATGACTGTAATAGATAAAAAGAAGTTTTTAAATTACTTATAGTATTACATATTTATCCCAGGTAAATATTATATTTGCAGGTCAAATCTGCCAATATTTACGATGGTGAAAATGCCTGGTTCAATCCAAGGCCTGTAGAATCCAGAATGTGGTGCATAAGAATGAAATTCTGTATGTCATTCCACATTTTCAGTGTGGAAATTCAGAATTAGTGGTAGTTATTGCACCTGGTAAATTATGAACTCCAAGGAATAGGATTTCACCTGGTGTGACAATTCCTTGATCCTGGGCACTGGTAATTAGCATGAGAGATTGAAGGGTGCACACAGCTCATGATGAACATCAGGAGGATTTCTCAACCTTCGGTAGCATAATTACATATGCCCTGCCACCTGAAAAAGCATTATGGAAACAGCATGGCTCAAAAACATTCACATTTATTACATGAATTTGTCTAGGACAGGCAGCTTTCACAAGCCATCTTCAGCAGACGTGGGGAATGTGAACAAGAATGTATTAACCTGTGTACAGAAATAGGCCTAGGAGTAATTTTAATTACACTGGAGTAATCAGAGTAATTTGAGTAATTTTGCATTACCCTTTGATGCAGAATTACCGTTTATAATGTGATTATGCCCCCTCGTGCAATTGAGAGTAATGTGCGGGAAAAATCCTACAGTGAGAGCACATTTAGCATTTATGTACTCTTGAATTTAATGCTGTTTTTGTAACACAAAATGCTTCCTCACATCCAAATTGGAAATTAACTAAAAAACTAGCATTAAGGGGACATTTATATGCTAAGAAAGAAGAGCTAAACGCAGGATTACTGTTTACACATAATTCTAAATTATTAAGCTACACAAAATTAAGTGAGTTACGCCCACCCATAATAGATTCCACTTCATAGTGATGAGAGGTTATCTTCTTACCTTTTTTCCACAAACGTCTTACCCACAAGAAATTAAGCTTCTCGCTGTCACTTCACAGAAAGGACTCTGAGGCCATGCTGCAGCAGGGCATATGGTGTGTTTATTCTTCTTTGCTGTCTGCAGGGCAGACCCACATGATCTGAAATCAAGCTGGCACACTCCTGCAGACCTGTGATTGTTCGAGATAGCTGTGAGCATACACAACAGACGCATGCTAAGAGCTGCAGCCTTGTTCAGGAAGGAACTGTGGTGGCAAGTGTGGGGTGCTGGGAACTATGGTACTGCAAACACATTAAGGTGATGAAAATAGTACTGCAATTAATCTCAGACACTGGTGATGTTAAGAGCCACATTCCAGACCATCATTTTTTGCCCACTATGCTATTCTAGAACAAGATCCACCTTATGCACATTAGTCTTGGTCCTTATTCAGTTGGAACTGCCAAGCCGGAGCTGCAAGGCCAGGTCCCTTCCATATGGGAGCACATGCAACTCCAGGTTGTCATGCTAAGCACTAGCTAGTCAGAGGATGTCATCCTTCCGCATCTATGGGCTTTGCAAGGACCTGTTCTGCACCAAGCAGCCACTGAACCATCTGCTCTACTGAGAGCTATTTAGCCACAACATATTGACAGGTGGATATTTTTCTCCTTATTATTTGAACCTACAACCAATTGGTATCCACCTTAAATCAGGTATCATTCACTTACACATAGTGGAGTTGTAAGTCGATAGGTATGAAGTTATCCTAATCCCCAATTTGCTTGTCCTAAGGACATCTATACAGTGCCGAAACATGCCAATGCAGCATCAATTGTGAGTCGTGCATTTTGAGTTTTTAATTTTGTGTTGCATATTGGGGGTATAAAATTACTGTAATCATAGTTAACACTATTTTGTGTCTTGTGAGTATCTTTTCTCTCCTTTAATGTGTGGGAAATGGATTTCTTAACTTGGCGTGAGGGCTCCATTTTGTCTAACCTTTAACTCCATTTTGTATATGCTATGAGCAAAATTGTTTGCCTTCGGCATCTGTACTTGTTTCGTTTCTTTAAAATGTGCTGGTTTCTCCTAAATGTTTTCGAAACTTTGCAGAGGGCCTATCTGCCCCTCTTGTTCTTAGAAATGTTATTTCTGTGCTTGAACATCCTGTTCTTGTGGTTCACCGTGTTACAGCAAACGCTTGCTTGATCGTGTTTGGAATTCATGATGCATGTATTGTGTGGTAAAGTGGGTACTGCAATAAAGATATAGGAGGAGGGGGAAAAGAAGTTAGTTGCACCTGGCCAGAGAGAGGCATGGACACTCTTTGGGGGTGACCCGCTACAGCAAAATAAAATGCTATCTTGAAGCCTACTCCAAATCCTTGTATTCTATCTTGTGGACATTCAACCTCCTACAAGAAGAGGCTCATAAATGTATTTCACAATTGTTTCTTTTAATTTTCTTTTCTCCCTTTTCTTTGAGTCTCCGTGGGGACTCACATGTGTACATTTCTAGGAAGCTTTAACATACTGAAAAATGGGACACAGGTGACACACCAGTGAAGTGGAACATGTCTGATTAGAGCTAATAAAACTGCTAGGATCTAGATATAACTCCAAGCACTACTAGTTTGAAGATAGTGCTCTTTTCACCTTTTCCATTATACTTATAGGTTTTAATCAGACAGTCAATGTCCTGGTGAGAATATCACATGTATTTTATCGAAATTGACTTACACTTGACACAATGGAAGAGTCTCAGTGTCACTTTTCCCGATGGGGTGGGATCCATGATAGGATTAAGGTTTTAGCTGGACGCATTTTAAATGTTGCTCAAAGGAGGATTTATGGAGGGCATTAAGGGCCTCATTATGAAGTTGGAAGTCTAAGGACAGCCAGCCTCGCGGTAACAGTTGGACTGCCACATTACGACCGTGGCTGTTGGACTGCCATCCCTGCCAGGAACATGGTTCCCAACTGCTTGATGGAAGTCTGAGTTGTACTTAGCCAGGGCGGTGCTGAGTTCAGTGCTGACTGGCTGATTACAACTCTACTTACCGTCGGCCTTTCCATGGTGGTATGACCACCATGGAAAGGCTGGCAGTAAGCCAGTGCTGGGGGCCAGAGTGGGGCTCCTCACCGTGAGTCTGGCGTTCGTCTCGTCCAACCACCAGACTCGTAATGAGGCCCTAGAAGACCATTTCCATAAGCTAGCCCTGACACTTTGACCTAGCATCATTCCTATCCAGCAGATGTCCTCATTCCACCTTACCCTATCTTTTTTTTTTATCGCGACGACAGGGTCATACCTTCTTTTTCCCTTAATAGTCCCACAACATGAAAATTGCCATTTTAACTCACTCTACTTAAATTACAATTTTACCTCTTTGTAAATGTTTAGACTCACCTCTTTGTAAAATTTGTAAATATCCATTCTTCTCTTCATGTCTGTCCTTTAACCGCCTATATCCCCTCTACTTATGTGTATAGACATACAATCACTGTTCACATACTAGTGTCAACATGTTTTAGCTATTACACCAGAGCAACAGACGGGATCTGTGGCTTTCTTCAAGGCGAGTATCCCAAAAAAACTACCCACTCCTCAACCATTGTGTATATGGTCGACCTAATGTTTGGTAGTCAGGGTGGGTGAAAATGCTGATGGTAGAATAAGAAGGATGATTACCAACCTAATTATCTATTTATGTTTTGATCCTTCCTGCTGGAGACATAAGTACATACTTTTTTGTCTACAGCAATAATTGCAGACATAGGATTACTGTTACACTTTCATGGGTGAGCTTCTATATAGGGACTTAACCGAGCAGTACAAAATAGACAGCTAGTGAGGAGCAGGCCTGAGCGTGAAGCATGCCACTTCAATGGGTGAATATCCTGCATCCTAATCACAGAAATGTCACTTGGCGAAGTCTAATCCAGTCTTAGAATTATTTCAGGACCCAGAAGGGAGTGTTCTGCAAAATATTCATAAATCTAGAGGGCCAGTCATTTAATAAAGGGCCACCCTCCCATACAGAGGCGGCGAGCCCCACCTGGCCACCTCCTTTCTAAAATGGTTGTAGGAAGAAGATCCTTTTTGCATTGGTGCCCCCCCACGTTTTCCTTTATATATTGCTGGTTTCTAGACTCTGCACACCAGGACACCTCTGTCCATTTCCCAATATACGTGTTCTCACCTCTAAAAGCATGTTGAATTTGATTACACCTAATTGGCATAGTTAACTTACATATAATTCCCTAGCCTGAAATGCTAAGTGTACCCAGGGCCGGTAAGTTAAATGTCAGCAGTGGACTGCAGCACGCATTGTGCCACCGAATGCAGTGACAGGACCCACATGACTGCAGGCCTGTCATGATAGCACAGTGGTGCAGGTTTTGAACTGCAAATTCGACCTGCCAATACAACCCCTTTTGACAGGCCTAAAGCTTCCTTTTAAATATTGATACATCAGTGGTAAGTAGGCCTTACGTGCATATAGCGCAGGGTACATGGTATTTAAAAGAAGGGCATGTAAAAGTTTAATGTTGAACATGTTGTGACAATGACAAGCATTCTTGGACTTCTTAAAATATTCATTACCAGCCCAATTCACTGATAAAGTTGGATTTGTACTAATAATTTTTAAAAATTTTACTTTTAAAAAGACATCTTTTACCTGTCTAGACCTTCTAGAAGACCATATGCATGAACTTCCAGCTGTCACCCAGGAGCTGAATAGCTTCTTTAATAAGATGTGAACTTGCCTCCAGAGCTAAGACAAAGGCCTTGGATGTAGAGAGGTGTTAGGTTTCTCTGACAAGGTGACTCCCTGGGCAGTGCTCAGGAAATTATTTAACTTCAAATAGGTATTTCAAATAGGTATACCCTGTCACAGGCAGATGTAGTTAAACCGTGGGATTGCCCCCCCCCCCCTTCTTTGTCCCTCTAGTTAGCCAGGCACCAATCCCTATGGGATTAGAGCTTCCCTCAGAACCGGCGTTAAGTGACCACAGAGACAGTGTTGCTCATTTCCTTGGCCATGCCTCTAGAGAGGGCACAGGAACTCTGCACAGATGAATAAAGATTCTGCCATGTTGGATTTAGAGGGGAGCACTGTGCGATTGTTTACAGTAGGGCACGCAGGAGTTGCTGATAATGGTACACCTGGGAACTTTTTTCCTATTGACTAGATAGGGGCCAGAAGTCAACCTCCACCACAAGCTAGTGCCAGACATAAATGTGGACCGTCAGCACCCTCTTCAAGACACTACCAAACCGCTGGAAGACAGAAGAAGAACAGCACCTGCTGTTGAGAACAGTGAGGAGAATCAAGGGCTGAACCCGCTCCCAGTTGTACCCAGGACACAAGTGAAGTCCAAGGGTCAGTTGGTTGACCTGTTAAGTTACAGGGCCACAAAAAGCTGCAAGAAGCCTACTTTTCTTGAAGAGCATAGGTGGCCAGTTCCAATTGGATCTACCCTGGACCCTGCTAGTGGCTTCTGCTAGAGTGAGTCTTGACCCCCAAGTGCTGTTCCCAAAGCTATGGGACTCTTGGCTGTGTCAAACAGTACTCCTCCTAACATCCTGACAAACCTGGGACTTTGAAACTTTTTGGCTCCAAAGGTCTTCCGAGGACTAGGACAAACCTGCTAAGTGAATCCGACAAAGGTTTGTTGCCATTAAGCCAAAGGTTCAGGTTGCTTCTACTCTCAAATCTGTTTCAGATGGATGTCTCAAGTAGGCTATCCGGCCTCATGGAGCCCATCTGAGCCCCAGCCTGTTGCCTTGCCCTGCTGAGGATTTTTGATTTTCATTTCAGTGACTAACTTGGAAGCTAAAACTTGTGACTGGAACAAACCTGTTTTCTTTATTGGCCCATGCTCCATCGTGGTCGGCCTTAAATTGTGCCTAGGCACAAGTCAAGATGACCCTGGTTGGAGCATAACTACCAGGGATTGAGCTCCATTTTTAATTACTGAAACCTTACTGTCCTACCAAAAATAGTTCCATTATTACTTGTGATGGACTACCACCCATCTCGAATAATAATCCACTTTCGTGTGATGATCATTTAGCACCTCTAAATCATGGTTGTAAAATTCCCTTTCGACCTTTGTGACATAAATACCTAAATATCGGAACCCTTTTTTCTATCCTCAGCAAGGACGCCACACTGCTCCCAGACTGCCAGTTACCAATCAGACATAGGGGCTCATTACGAGTTTGGCAGTCATGAGACTGCCAAACTTGTGGTTGCAGATTATGACAGGAGACTGGCACCATGGCCAGAATCACAGATTATGATGGGTTGGCGGTGGTCAAAGTCGTGGTCAGCCATTGCCACGCGGAGTTCAGCACTGATGTGCTGATCACAACTTCCATTTTTCGTCAGCCATTTCATGACGGGGTCTGTGCTATGTAAAAGGCTGGTGGAAAGGCAGTGCTGGGGGCCACAAGGGGGCCTGTGAACTGCCCATGACCATGCTGTGGGCAGTGCAGGGCCCCCCACTTCCCAGCACCCTCGAAATGCGCACTGTCTGCTATGGCCTGACCCCATGCTGCTGCACTGTTTCCACAGGGCTGGCCATCGGAAACCTCCTAATACGGAGGATTCTTCTGGTCAGCCTGGTGGAACCATTGTAATAAGGCCAGTGGGGAGACCTCCATCTTCGCGGCAGCCCCCTCCCCACACGTGTGGCGGTTTCGAAGGTCGGCCTGTCAAATTCATAATGAGGCCCATAGTGTGTTCTTTTACCCTGGTAACCTTGAATCAGTGGAACCCACAATACAGCCTACAGATCATAAGAAGTCTGCCAATTGTTTTATCTGGCCCTACCTTTTATGTTAATATATCATTGGCATATAGCAATATTCTATTAGGTATCCAGACATCAGTACTGTTGCTGCACTCAGGGAAGGGTAAACGGCAATTACCATGCGGAGGACTTTTTCCGTCCCAACAGCCTGACTCATTGAGTTTTAGCAATAATTGCAGAAAGGCTTGCGTTCCTTGGGTACATTAAGCAATCAAAGAAACCCCGACCTAACAAAACACAGAAATAATTATTTCTCATTTCTCAAGACGACGAATGAGAAAAGTTGGACGCTAAGTGGAGAGTTATATTGGAATGTAGGTCACTCCATTACATGGACGTTTTTTTAGTTGACCTCCCTTAAAAAGCTTCCAGGTATTTATTTGACTTGAATTTGTCTTCCCAAAAATGTGCTAGGCATCTCTTTATTGTTAAAGCAGAATCGATGGCTCATCATAAATTTGTTACCACAAGATGGCACTCGTGTGCTATTTCAAACAAAGCATAAGTGCTTTAGTGGACAAACTGAAGTATCTATTGTGTACCGTGAATATAGTGTAACGCTTCGTACCACTGTCGTGGCCCTGGAGCCCTGAACCGGGCTGGCATGGAAGAGGCTTGTTGTATATGGTCGATAGAATGTATGTTTATTGTATGCTGGGTGGGAGGTCTGAGGTCCGTTTTGGCTTAGATAGGTCAATTACGTAGAAGTGTTGTAAGGTATTTATACAATGATGCTGAAGGTACTCTCCTATTGGCTAGTACCTTTCTTTACAGGCTGAAATTAGCATCTTATTTGGCCATAAACAACAGCGTAATATGTAAAACACCTCTGACAGATCCTTCTTCACCGCTATCCTTCCACCTCTACAGAAAGACCAGCTAACCTTACCATCCTTCAGTAACGGGTTAGAGGAAATGACCTGCAACCACAACATTGTCACACTCCCCCCAAAACTACTGCTCATTGTTCACACTTCTACCAGCAAGGTCTTGGTCTTTACCCACAATTTAAGAGCATCCCAAATTGCTGCATGAAGAGTTAATTGTACAATAATTTACCCTATGTGAATATTCAGAAAATTTCTTACACCGTTCTGGCTCACAAATATCGTTGATAGCCACTTAGATTTATAGAGTGGTCATTTAGAAAGAAATGGAGAGAGTACCTTTTAAACAATAATTTTTTAGTTTACAATCACAAGAGGAAGAGGAAGAGATGAGCGTAAAGGGAAAAAACACACAAAAGAGAAGGAAAAAATCTTTACATAAAGAAAATATTTTGGTTTTATTTACAAAAGTATACATAAATAAAGGCTATGTATTAGTTAATTTAAAAAGAAGAAAATATATTGAATATTAACATTTAAGATGCCCACCCACAGTCCAAGAACCAGAAGATCCTTCAGACAACAGGTTCTTATAGCATCTTTGGTACAAGTGATTAGTTATTGTTCTGTGTATATCCAAATCCCAACATATCCAAAGTTTTGCAAGATCAAAATATTAATGAAGAAATGTTCTTGTTATCAATTTTGTTCCAATCAACTTTTATCACAGAACTCATTTCAGCAATGTCATATCCAGTGACTCATTACAATAGACAAATAAAGTTGAAAACCATTCAGAAAATTACCAAATGCTCAGCAGCATTTAGAGATTGAGCCGCTTTAACATCCTAACTCTTCCTCTATTTTGATTCACATAATCAGAACATTTCACTACATTATAAAATACAGAATCAGTTCACAATTATATTTATTTAAATATCTAGTCAAACAACTGGTGTGGCAGACAGCGCAACACATTTGTAGGTCTTCAGTCAACTCTAGACATAATAAGTTAAGGACTGATCGACCCTCAGTGCTTGCTAACATAGGCCCAAATTTAAGAAAAGTGGTGCTGCAATGTCTGCAGTGCCACTTTTCTACCGCCCTTTAGCACCCCCGTAATGCCACCATGTGTGTGCCGTGTTTAACATATGGCGCATCATGGCGCAGGCTATGGACAATAGCGTCATCATTTTTTACGCCAATGTTGTAGTTTGAAGAGTTAGTGCCAAAAATGTTGGAGCTAATCTTGCAAAGTACATAGAGGCTCCTTGTAAATAATGGTGTGACTCCTTTTAACACCTGCTCTGTGCTGGTGTTAAATATTCCGCTACAAATGATGCAGTGGAATCTCACAGTTTCCACTTTGCCATTTTTGCAGGCCCCCTATGGGGGGACGCCCCCCTTGCGTACATTATGCCTGGTGCAGGCATAATGTGGCGCAAGGGTTTATAAAGTTGTGCAATGCATGCATTGCGCCACTTTGTAAACATGGGCAGTGGTTTTGCCACACTATCGCCACATGAATGTAAAAAATATTTACGCTAATGTGGCAATGGTTGGCGCTAGGCCCTCTTAAATTTGGGCCATATTCCATTGTACATGAAATGCAACATTAACAGTAAGAATCTAACATCTAATTATTCAAAACGTAATACACTACTGGTTGGTCACTCCAAGTTCCATTAGGATACTCCACATTGCTCACCTGGTCATTCAATCCTTTTGTGTTACAAAGCGACCAATTAAACAAGAACACATGATTATCGCCAGTGGGCAGATACAAATTTATTGGAACATAAAAGGAGAACGAGATTCTTTATAGTCCTTTATAGATTCTATAGTATTTCAATCAAAGACCCCAATATTATTTTTCTCATTCCTTATCTAAATTGAATAAATTGCTTCTCATTTACAGTATATTTTTATTTGGTGGTATTTCAGGTTATTTCGTGGCAGCCAGAACGTGATTCTCTACAATAAAGCACAAAACAAACAGCAAAACCCTAATCAAAATTTACCAATCCAAAGAAAAAAATGATCAAGAGGTGCCATTCCTCAGCACTCATCTAAGGACCAATTCCTCACGTTCCGCAAGATCTCTCATCTCCAGCAGTCAAGCATCCATCATTAATATCATTCTCTACAAAAATTCCATGAATTTTCATCCAATCTCAGAGTATGGTTCATGTTGCTATTTGCGTTACACTAGACAATTGCCCTGTTTTGTTACCGCTAATCCAATATATCGTACCTTCCAGTCACAAGAGAAACTGAGTGAGTTACACACTATTCTTCGTAGATCGAGGTTAAGACATGCTGTTTGGCATCACTTGATTTTATTAAACCCGCTCAAATTCAAAATGTAATTGCTAAGTAGCTGGAGCTCTTTTGCCATCACAGTTCATCTTTAGGGTGCTTAATTTTGAAAATGTTATTGAAAAGGTCCTACTTCCTACTTCACATTATATACTCAAGGAAGCTTTTCCAAAACGAAAGCTTCCACAAAAGTTACAAAAGAAAACAAACGTAAAATGATCTGCAATCCAATAGTGGGATGAACATCTTGTGTCCCAAGCAGGATCTCGTACCCACAGTCTTCCAGTGTAAGTAGAGAGTTTTGAATGGTCTAGATCCATAGATCCAACACACAGAAGTGCAAGGTCCTGTACCATTTCACAAGGTTCCCCTTTAACAAAGCGTTGCAACCCTGAAATCTAACAATAGCACCAGATGCCCAGGGGAAGCAGAAGGAATGAGAGGACACTGCAGAGAAGCAGGCGAGTGAGACAGACAGCGACAGCTGTATATATCTGTGTCCATGTCAGTGCTTAATTTGATCCGGTGGTTTCCGGTGCGGGGCATAGGCCCTTATTTTTGGAGCCCGGCACTTATTTTTCTGCCTCAAGCATTTACTGCGAGCAAAAGACACATATGGATAGAGGAAGTGAAAAATGAAAAAGCGTCACAATGGGAGAAAGCAGAAAGCTGCAAGAGTGAGCTGAAGGGGCAGGGACTGGCTGTAAATGGATTAAAGGGGCCGGAGATGGCTTCAGGATTATGCTGCCTTAGTATTCCATGCTCTCACATTTAATTGCAGCAGCCTGGTGTTTCGGAGGCAAGCTTTGGGCCCCTGGCACCCTTTTAATTTACAAATTAAGCTCTGGTCCATGTGACAGGGAGAGATAGAAATAATAAACATACTTACGAAATGGGAAGGAGGGGCTTACGAAAGAGAGACATAGATGTGAAATAGGTGATGAAGACACAGTAAGCAGCTGAGAGAGGAACCACTCTGAGACATGAAACTGGAAGTTAAGAGGTGTGAATAGGAGGGGATACAGAGACAGATGTAGAGAGGTAGAGAGTGAGTGAGAGCCAGAGGCAGATGGGCAAGAGAAAGAAAGATGATAAAGAGACATATTAGACAGCTGAAAAAGAGAGAGCTGAGAAAAGGGAGTAAAAGCCTGAAAGACAGATGAGTGAGACAGTTCAGAGAGAGAAGAGAGAGAGAGAGAGAGAGACAGACGTGTGACAGAGATAGATGAGAATTAGATGGATTGAATACAGTTGTGTGAGAAGGTGATAAAGAGACTGACGAGTTCAAAAGAAAAATGTGAGAGCAGTAAGAAAGATGATGGGTGATGAAGAAATAGCTAAAGATGGGAGAGAAAGAGAGAGAGGAGAGTGAGGCATGGAGTTGTCAGACAGGTGAGTGAGGATAACGCAGAAACAGGCTGGAAAGACAGCTACGAGAGAGGGTGCTACGTCAGTGAGCATTGATAAAGAGACAGGTGACAAAGAAACAACAGAGAGACCGGGTAGACAGAAGACAAAGCGGGATAGAGAGCATAAACTGAAAGGCAGCAGAGGGAGAAAAGGGATTGTGATAAATTGAGACAAGTGAGAAACAGATAACTAGGAGAAGATTGGAGGTAGAAGAGAAACAGAGAAAGATGATTAGGCAGCGACTGATAAGAATGATATATCAGAGAGACAGAGAGTGATGTAGAGGTAAGGAGAGTTAAATAGATATAGATAGCCAGAGAGAGAGAGAGAGAGAGCGAGCGAGAGAGAGAGAACCATGGCAAAAAAAGTATGGTTATATTGGAAAGGGGTAAAAGAAATGTGACCAGATGGAGGAGGCTGGAGAGGACAGACAAATGTCAGGAGATTGGAAGCGAGGACAGGGACAGAGAGGTGTGAGAGACGGACCATATAAGAGAACTTTACTACAGGACTGTGACGATGTGAAGGTGAAACCATGAGAGAGACGTGTGATGTAGCAGAAGCTTTAGTGCTGTCCCTCATGTCACAGAAGTCATCTGTATGAGACAGTTTACGCATTTTGTTAACCAAAGTGCTGATGGTTTGATTGTAGAATGATGTAATAGAAGCAATGTCAAATAATGCATTTGGTTAGACTGTAGACTTTAATATAGGCAGTATCAAAGTTTAAATGTTAGAAGAATTAAACTGATATTATGATGTAATTTAGACCCTGAACTAATAGTATGTATTGAAACAATATTCTATTACTAATGATTAATGTTTAAATACATGTGCAGAATTGGAGAAATGCAGTTCCAGGTTATACTGACTGAAATGTATTACCAGAGTCATTCCATTAAAAGTTAACTGTAAGGTATCCCTGTGTCCAGCTGAATTGAACTCTGCTGGTTTGAAATTGTCTTGATGCTTATCAAAACTGAGCAACATTCGCTTTCTATCCATTAGATCATTTTATTGATGTTCTGTATTGTATCTGTTGAGTGCCTAGTTCTTTTAGTGTTAGTATGCCTGAACTTGTTTCATCGCCTTGGGCTACCCTTGGTGATTCTGTATCTTCATACCTTTGCCTTGCAAATTGTCTACATGACTTTGAGCTTGAGTTTGTAATAAATCCCTTAACTTTATTTCCTGACTGGAGTTTTCCTTGAATGGTCACACTGGTCATACTGTGTAACTTAACTGGTCTGCACTGAAAGATGAAAATGCTCTAGCAGATCTGGTAGCAGAGGAATGGTTTGTCCCGTAAGGAAGGAGACCCATTCAAGTGTAGTGCTAGGGAGATAGGATTGGTCCCATGTGATTGCCCAGCCCAAAAATTGCCCACCCCAAATTCTGTCCCATTACCTGTTCCGAAGACTGATGAAGTTCCAGCATCGCGCCTACAAGAGACGGCTGTGTAAGTATTAATGGAGTTTTGAGCTTGCATTGCTTTTGGCCTGAAGATTGCAGTAAAGTGTGATGTTGTGAAGGGTTTTGTGGAGTCGTTGTACTCATTTGATTGTGACGTTTTTTGCTACAAACTGTCTGCAGTTGTTGTTGTTGATGGGTCCGTTGTGGCCTAAGATCCTGGGATAACACACAAGAATGGAAGATACCTGGTTAATCTTTTGTCTGCAGTGACGTACTTGTCATGAGACATTGTTGACAATGCCCATAGTTCTCCTTGAGTGTGTGTACTTTTTGGTTGCTATTAAGTGAATCCTGAGTGCACATGGAGGATCTGTACGAACCGGAGTGAGAACTGCTGGTCAAGTTTCACTTGTGTAATTGTGAAAGCTACTGCCGGAAAGTGTATCTCCATACAGCTTTGAAGTGTTTGAGTTCCTACCCTGTAGTGTGCAGACAGGTTTTTGTTTTTTGCTTGCAATATTCTGCATTAGGTGTGTGTGAGCAATTGTGTGACAGACAATTGCAAAGTGACTGCATTGTTGAAAGAAGGGAGTGTGACGTCTTTGTGTGTCATGCTGGTATAGGTCAGTTGTTGTGAAGCTGTGCTGGTATTTGCTGGACAGTACCACATTGCTATTGGTTAAGAACATCGAGACAAAAGGATTATGGGACTGAAGTGACTTCCTGATTCAACCAAAACGGTTATTATGGTTAACTGAATTTGATTGGAAATTAAATTTTTCAAAGCCATAAAGAGTGTGTTAAGGGGAGATGTATTCATTCCAGTTAGAGAGGGTATAGAGAACCCACCCAAAGGAACTCTAGGTCATAATGTATCATCTGTTAAAGGATTTCATGCATGTTTGTGGCTTGAACAATGATATAAGAATACTGAGAAAGAAGGTGCCTTGGCATTTCCCTGTTATCGAACATTTAATCGGAAAATTCTAGGCAATTAAGAACTTGTAGCATGAAAAAACATGACAAACAAGTACGAGAACAGAATGCAGAAAGCAATAAACCACTCGCAGAGTGAGTGAGGATGTCAGAGTGTATCCAGCTATTTCAAATGAAGAAGGTAAAAGCACTAAACCAAAGACTAAGAAAAAATAGGAAAGGCAGAACAGACAAAGACAGCCACATATGAGAGTGATTCAGATGATGAGTTTATAAATCAGATCCAGAATCGCCCAGCTCCATACCACTCAGCTGAGGTAGGAGCCAGGAGTGAAGCAGCACAAAATGTAACCCCGAATGCCCTAACTGTTCCAGTTGCACAGACCCCGAATCAGATAGTTCCAGGTACACCTGCAAGTTCAGTGACACAAATTCCTGAGGCAAATCAACCTGTTCACAGTTTTAACACAGTTCAGCTTGTACCAAGTCCCGATGTGAATCAGGTTGCACCAAAATCTAAAGTGAATCAGATGGTGCAGTAACCTTATGTGAATACATCGGTGGAAAATTTTATTCTGAATCAACCTATGCAAATGTTTAGTCTGGTTCGGTCAATGCCAAATGTTACCCCGAGTCAAACAGGCCAAATTATAAGTACTGTTTTAACAGGACAGAATGCGGGAATGACAATTTCTCAGAATCAGACAAATCATATGGGTCCAGATGAATTTCCAGTTTCCGTGACTATAGGTCCTGTTATTCCTTCGTATGCTTCAGGTATGTCTAAAAGCAATGCCCATTCAATAAATGTCCTGACTTCCTGATAAACCAGATACATCCACTGGATATCACCAATTGGTATGCAGAGATCAGTATATTCTAACAACTCAGAAATGCAGAGAACAGCTTCTCTTGTTAGACCATTAACCCCTACACAGATTGCAGATCCGAACCTGATGACAAATCACGCAGGATTTACCCTGAAGCAAGGGTTCCTCTGGGAACCAACCCTTATTTTGTGCCCATGCCTGATCAGATCCTGAATGTAAATTGCAACACTCCACAAGGAGTACCCTTTAACACGCCAGAGAACATGTCAAATTTCAATTCCTTAAATTAGCAGAATGTAGGACGGTTAAGAGCAGAAGTACCACAGAAAAACTTTGTGAGGTTTCACTGCACAACAACTGACTGATTGATTAAACAATTTGAGTTTTCAAACAGGCATGACAAACGCCAATGCTAGAACACAAGAGATACCAGGGAAAGATAGTGAATGGGCCCAGTCTGAAATCAGAATTGAATAAAATGATATTGGGAATGTTAGGCACAGCCCATTTTGAAACCTATACTGATGAGGAACTACAGTTCATGTACAACTATGTTCTTAACGTGTAGGACAGGCTTATGAGCTACTAGCTGAAGTAGTTGAGAAACATGATGTGGCTTTAGAGAAATTGAAGCCCCTAAAGAGAAGTTACAGATTAGAGTTCAGCACAAAGGATATAGCTAACAAGAGCTCTCCTGGAATAAAAACGCACATTCAAAATCGATTACATACATTCAGAAGTGGGGAGCTATAGATACGTGGGAAAGTAGATGGGCAAAGAAAAGAGACCAGAAAAAAGCAAAGCCAAACGTGCCTCCAGCAGGAGTAAATCCAGCCAAGGACAATGTAAAGATGATGCCTATAAGATAGACACTAGGTGGAGGTTATGTTCATGTACCCTGGAGTAGGAATGACATTTTGTCATTCACAAATGATCAGTTGAGATGGAGAGAGAA
Organism: Pleurodeles waltl; assembly: GCF_031143425.1. Lineage (NCBI taxonomy): Eukaryota > Metazoa > Chordata > Amphibia > Caudata > Salamandridae > Pleurodeles > Pleurodeles waltl. Next base: position 1,442,195,049 of record NC_090447.1, read on the forward strand.
ACCAGTAGAGTGGTACAAACAAACAGAAAGATTTGTGAAATTTTCAAAATGCATGTGGGAAGATTTGTCTGACATTGTGGTTCTGACTGATTGTGGACTGAATGCAAGGTGAATGTTGATTGGTCTGATTGTGAAGTTCGAAAATATTTAGTAATGGGTGCACCATCTGACGAAGTGATGAAAAAGTATTACAAGGTGATCAAGTTTCTCAAAAACAGGAGGACTGCCCAGAGCTGAAATGAACCCCTCATGGCAGAATCCTTCATCTTGTTTTGGAGGGTGATAGCCAATATGATTAGGAATGTGCCCCCGCTCTGCAAAGGGAGTGGGCACAGGAAGAGTGTAGCCACCCTCAGGGTCAGGGCCAGTAGCCATTGGCTACTGCCCTTTGACCTCTGTGGCACCCCTTAATCTAGTATTTAGGGGCACCTCTGAACCTTGTTCTTCAGATTCCTGGTGACCTAAAGAAGACGAAGGAGGTCTGAAGAGTCCCACTGGCAGTGAAGACTCCAGATGACAACTGGCTTGGCCCCAGCCCTACCGTTGTGTCTGCAGCTTCAAGATTCCTACTATAAGAAGATGACTCATCCTGCAGGACCAGCAATCTCTACAAACCCCCAGAGGACTGCCTTGCATGAAGACCAAGATCTCCAGAGGACAGAGTTCCTGCCCACAAAGAAACCTCTGACAAGGAATCCAGACCCTCCTGGATGTGTGAGTCCTGCCCACTCTTGACACCTCTGCCAACGCCACTGCTGATGCCCACGTCCAGGTGGTCCACCAGTCCAGAGAAAGTTCCCAGACGATTTTGACCTCAAATCCACCCTTGGTTGATCCCTCCTGACCAACCTTGTTGATGCCTGCAGTCTAAATCCAGGTGACCCCCCACCCCGACTGTGACTGGCTCAAGTGAAGATTCCCGACATCCAAAGGTACCCCTGCACCAGCAGCCCCCGGGCCTTGTCCATTGATCTCTCTACTTACCTGTCCAGCCATTGGTCTTCTTCAGCCGACTCCCTGGACCAAGCCTGGAGCCTCCTTGTGACCCCTGGGGTTCCTCTATTAAAAAACACTTGACGCCTGATGCTGTGTTTGCACCCTGCACCCGGCCGCCCCGTGCCACTGAGGGTGTGTGTTTGGTGTTAACCTCTGCCCTCCCGGTGCTCATCTAAGCCCCCCAGGTCTGTGCCCTGAAGTCACAGGTACTTACCTGCAAGCTGTTTCTTTCTAAGTGCCCCAAGGACCCATAAGATTACATTGGGCGCCCAACACCAACTTTGACCTCTGCACCTGGCTGGCCTCATATTGATGGTGGTGCACCCTTGGTGTCTTCCTAAACTTTGCCCTGTGGACATCCTAACCCCCGAAGACTGGGATCATAAGTCGAGTACTTACCTGCAAACTGTGTTGATACTTTTCCTCCCCTAGGACTGTGTTTCTTTCTATGAAAATTGCACTGTCTACTTTTGATATTGAAAAGTATTACTTACCTGAAAACTGTTCTAACTGTGAATTACAAACAAAGTGCATTTGATACTTGAAAGTGATATATTCTTGAAACTGTACCTACATGCAACAAAGATCATTTTGGTTCTAGAAATAAAGTAACATAGTATATTTTTCAATATACATTGTCCTGGAGTTATTCATTGAGTGTGTGTCTCATTTCTTGACTGTGTGTGTACAACAAATGCTTAGCACTACCCTCTGATAAGCCTAACTGCTCAATCACACTACCACAAAAGAGAGCATTAGTATTATCTACTTAGCATCTGTAAAGCGTCTTGGGATCCACTGGACTCTGTGCACACTATACCTTACTTTGGTATAGTATATAACCAGCTTCCTACATGTTCTATTAACTGCACACCAGGGAATTCCCAATCCAAATGAATGAGGAAGATGTGCCCTGGAGAATTGTACCGGAGTGTCACATTGTACCCAATGCTGACATTTAATGAATTGCCATGAGATTTAAAAGACACAGTGATACCCTAAGTTTGGGACTTTTCAGGAAAGGAAATAGGACTCATCAAAGGAGTTGAGCCTATGAAAATAACAGTGAAGCCAAATGCAGTGTATCCAAAACATCCCTGTATAATATGTCTCCAGAGACAACTGCCAGAATTATTCCTTTATTAAGTTGCCTGATTGAACAAGGAATCCTGAAAGAGATAACAGGAAGTCCATGTAATTCTATTTTAGAACTCCAGAAGCCCAATGGATAGTACAGCATAGTCCACGACCTGAGAAAAGTAATTGAGATTATCACTCCATGTTGTCCCATGGTACCAAATCTTGCAGTGATCTTTTTCCAAAGTCCATGTGAAGCAAAATGGTTCACAGTGATTGATTTGTGCCATGTATTTTTCTTCATACCATTGCATGAGGAAAGTCAATTTCACTTCACGTTCAAATTCGGCAGTCGTGTTTTCACATAGTGCTTAGTTCCACAGGGGTGTCCTAAGTCACCATCCATTTTCAACCAGATCTTTAAAAAGAATCTAGAGTCCCTTATAATGCTCTAACACTCAGTCTTAGTGCAGTAGATAAATAATCTGCTCGTCACATTAAAAGCCTGGGAAGCATGCAGATAGAAACAGTTTCTCTTCTGTATCATTTGGGAGAGAATGAGCATAAGATTTACTCGTTAAAATTACAGTATTGCAGGAAAGAAGCCCTGTACTTAGGTCACCACATTGAGAAAGGTGTGCAGAAAGTGTCACAAGAAAGAATTTCAGCGATCATGAAAATGAATCCCCCTGTCACACAGAAAGAAGTTTGAATGTTTCTGGGGATGGTTGTCTACAGTTGCCAATCAATTCCAAGCTTTTTGATTTTGGCCAAGCCTTTACAGAGGCCAACACACAAAGATGTGTCTGATCTGGTATCACTGGATGACAGCTGCATATGTGCCTTCACAGAGCTGAGAGAAAGCTTAGGCCAGCCCCCAGCTCTAGGAATGCCTGACTATAACAAATGTTATGTTTTGTTTTGCTGTGAGAGGGATGGATGTGCTCTCTCAGTTTTGACACAGTTATATGGAAATGCGAACAAGCCTGTGGCTTAATTTTCTGCCAAACTTGATCCTGCGGATTTACCGCTGCCTGGTTGTTTGAAAGCAGTCACTGCTGTGAGCTTCAGCATAGAACAGTGCAAAGGCATTGTTATGGGTCTTCCCCTAAATGAGTTCATTCCCCACTCTGTGGAAATATTGTTAATTCGAACAAAAACACAATATCTAACCAGTGTGCGTTTGACCCAATATGAGCAAGTTATTCTTGCATCTCCCAATGTTCATATCAAATGATGTACTCTAAATTCTGCTACATTATTGCCAAATCCTGTTGAAAATTTAAATTACTGTGAGGATGAGGTTGAGCATGACTTTCTCGAAGTGACTGAATCGTGCACCAAACCAAGACCTGACATTCAAGATGTCTCCTCATCTGAATATGATTTTGTCATGTTTGTTGATGGCTCCTGCTTAAGAGATAAAGATGGTACCCTGAGAACTGGTTATGCAGTTTATACGGTCTCAGGTGTGATCAAAGCCTCCTGGCTTCGAGGAGTCTCTTCTGCCAAGTAGCTGAATTGGTCGCTCTTACCAGAGCATGCTGTGTTTTTGAACAGCTTAAAGTGACAATTTTCACTGACAGTCAGTATGATTTTGGTGTTGTTCATGATTTCAACAGTTGTGGTCCCAGAGAGTGTTTATGACCTCCCCTGGATCACCTCTCAGAAACAGTGATAAGATTTACAATCTGTTGTATGCATTACAGCTGCCTGCAAAAATAGCTGTCATCAAGTTTACACCACATACAAAATCTACTGATTATGTAACTTTAGGTAATACATACATGAATGAAGTCATGAGATACTGTTTCTTAATCTGTACCTCTTTTAATAGAGAATGAAATAATGAGACAAATGATGAGACAAGTCAAGATCTCCTGTTAACTGCAGTTGATACATGGGAGGAAGATAGGAGATTACAGGAAGAAGTGACAGAAGAAAAGCAGCAAAGTTGGCTCAGAGCAGGTTGTGTTAAGAGAGATGAAGATGATATTTGGATTTCAAGTAATTGAAGAGCAGTGATGACAAATTGTTTGCTGTCACTCATGGCTAAATACTATCATGGACAGGCTCATAAAGTTAGGGACGCAATGACCATAACCTTTAGGCAAACATGGTTTAACTCCATTCAGAGTGATCGCAGAAGCCGTGTGCCAAAGATGTGTCACTTGCCAGCAGATGAATGTAGGAAAACACACAGTTGTCACACTAGGTCAAATAGGTAGATCAGGTGGACCATTTAACAGGCTGCAGCTTGATTTCATATGGTTGCCTGTGGGCAATGGACTGAGATATGTCTTAGTCATTGTGTAAATTTTTTTACACTGCCTACCCAACCAGGAGAAATGGTAGTCCCACAATAGAAAAGCTGTTACTTAGGGAATTGATTCAGCAATTCAGATTGCCAACTTCTCTAGAGTCAGACCGAGGAACTCATTTCAACAGTGAGGTCCTGATAATGTTGTGTGCGGCATTACAAGTTGAGCAGAGATTACATTGCAGCTACAGACTTGAGGCTTCAGGACTTGTAGAACAGATTAATGGAACATTAAATTCCATATTGGAAAAATATGTGCATCCACCACTTTGAAATGGCCAGACGTATGCGCAATACACCCAACAAAAAGAGTGGGTTATTCTGTCATGAAATTATCATGGGGAGGGCCATGAGAATGCCAGCAGCACCTGTGCGAATGCACTTATGAACATTATGGATGACTTGGTGCTGGGTTATTGCAAAGGACTGACTGACATAATTCCTTCTTTGTCTCATCAGGTAGGAGAGTTACATCATAGTTGCAGCAGAAGTTTTGTCATGACCTGTGTCCAAGCAACTTCATCATGATAAAGAAGCAGGAAAACCTGCTTGGAGCTGTGACGGAGAGGCCCTCACTAGGTGGTTTTGGAAACCAGTACAGCTGTGAAGTCTGTTGGTCTCCCCAACTGGGGACCTGCGAGCCATACTCACAAAGTTCCAGGTCCCCTAGATGAATCAGCACCTGGTCCTGAAGGTCGGTTACAGTGAGCGAGAGGGATCAGGTTAGTCAAGCTGTTGGGACTGGAGAAGTTGCTGCTTCAGCACAAGTGAGTTCTGAAGGGGGTCTGAGCAAGTCAACAACAGTGGATGGTACAGAAGGGTTCAGATGAAATCAGTTGACTCACCTGAGCTCGGATGCTGATGAAGGACCAGTTGCTGTAGATAAAAGAGCTGTACCAGGAGACTGTTGGCCTAAAGAATATACTATGCCAGCTGTACAAGTGCCTCTGAATATTGCTGACGAACCTGAAGAGCCGAGTCAAACTGACAGTGATGCTGAGGTTTAAGTAAGCAGAAGATCAAAAAGAAAGAACGTAAGAAGCCGGAAGTACTCAGCACCTGAATGGACATATTTTGCTGCAAACGACAGAGAGAAGAAGTTTGCAACCTTGTGCTTTAACAATTTGAATCCAGTTCAATATTTTTGAGTTTGAAATTGCAGTGGAGCTGAACTTTGAAATCTCATTGCGGCTAGATGAGCAAAGACATTATGTTTTGGAAGTGATTATTAGTGATTATGAGCTGTGCCTTTATTAGAGACATTTGAACCCTTTTAGTGGAAGCTTTGCACATTTGCAAGTAAAGAAAACTCTTAATTAACTTTCTAGAAGACCAAGGAACATTCTAGAAGATCAAGGAACTTTTGTGAATAATTGCACCTTTGTAATTTTTGATTTTGTTTTGTTCATAAATAAAAAGGACTGAAAAGAGACAGTGATACATTAAAAAGCCACTTTGCATTTTTTGTGATTTTTTTCTTTTGATTTTTGAATTAGAACTTTTGGTCTGAAATTAGAAAACTCATGGCGTTGAATCAAAATCGAGGTAGTAGTTCAGTTCAAAAAACTTTATTTTGGCCACAAGTGCGACCATAAAAGTGAGCACAATAAAAACATCACAGTATCAAGTAAGAAATAGATTTTAAAAAAGTGTAGAGTGCAAACATTGAGGTCCCCAATCGAGTACACTGAAGTCCATAAACAAATTAAACCATCCTACTAAGTAAGTAATGATTTCCTTCTGCTGAGGGCACATCTCAAGAAAGAACAGATATTAATGCAATTGGTGGGGGAATCCAATTGTAAGTATACCAAAGCCGCTCCAGCAGATATAATCCCCTTTCTTCTGATAATCGGTATTAAAAACTGCATTGACAAATAGTTTAAAAACCTACAAAAGAAAACATAGTGCAAGAGGCTTTGCGGGGAGGTTTCATCGCATGGGCATAAGAGTACCTTAATGGATTTGAACTGGCCCAGAGGAAACCCCAGATTCCATCTCACAAAACCTAACCTGAACCTAGTGAGCAGACACCTGTCCCAGGAGTTATCCACCCACTGAAGATCGGGCTTCATGGTGGGAGAGAGGAGGACCTCCACATAATCCCTGACAGACTGCTTTTCAAACTCGTGACACTCCCTCAGTGATCTTGACCTGTCCATGAAGGCGGTTTTAACACACAATAAATCAGATTTCTGAATGGTGGTTGGACTGGTGAAAAGGGACGGCCTGCCCAACTTAGTTAATTTGGTTAAAATATAACCTAACCACAGGATTTTCATACCTTTCTCACACCCCAGCCAATAAAAAATAGAGGTAGTAAAGGCAAATACATATATATAGGTTTAGTGGTAGTGATTGTTATAATGATAATATTAATACTCATTGGATTTAGTTTGCCAAAAGAAAATTTTGATCCATGAAAGGTTGCATCCACAAGTGACCAGAATTGAGCAAATCCCATTGCAGATCAAAATCCCCCATACAATGATGAAAAATACTTAAACACTGATGTTTCTAGAGGTCTAGATTTGTCCTCAAATGTGTATTACAAATTGCCATCTGAATACATAGATACCATGGACGTTAGAGATTGTTACATTTGCTCACAGTTATCTTCATCAGTAAGTGAAGGAATCGCATACCCTCGCTTACCCTAAATAATGGAATTTCCTGTAGCCTGTTAGTAACATTGTTGTATCAGCAGGAGTATTACCAATACTTCTATTCGAACTATGACCCAGTGTTTTCGATTGTCCCCATCATCAAACATTTGAGCAGCATTGCAAAGATGAAAGACATTGACACAGTCTTTTTTTTTTATATTACATTGATATTTGTTACAGTTTATGCCCACAAGAACAATTTGACCGCCATTCGTAGCCCAGTGGAGAAGGAATTCATTGGACAAGTTGAGGAGAGGAGAAGAGCTATTCAAGCTAAACTAGAAAAGGGAGTAGTTTTATGAAATTGGGAAATAGATGAAGCTCAGACAATGTCTGGAAGTCAAGGATTCCGGACTATAGAGTGGCAACATGTAGGGAAGTTATACATATATATATAGACCTAAATCAAAGACTGACTCACACATGTGTTTTTGTTTAAGAGTGTTTGGACTTTTATGTTGAACGGACAAGACCCCGCCATACCAGGTATTTATGTCATATGTGGAAAAAATGCCTATTACAAGCTGCCGGGAGGCTGCTATGGTACATGTTACCTGGGTGTAGTGTTTCCAAAGATTTATCATGTGGATAATTTTAATGATCCAGTCTGGAGTGAGAAATCAATACCAGAGTCCAGAGAGGAGCTAGTGCTTCACAGATTGTAGGAGATATTTTTGATGCCAATATTCCATCAGTAGGTGTTATCTTGAATGATCTCAAGGTTAGAAAATTGTTAATAGTAAATAAGTTATCTACAGACACTGCAGGTGCCATATTATTGATGGCCATAGAATGGGTTGCTGTGAGATCAATGATTTTACAAAATTGCATAGACATTTTTCTCGCAAATGAGTGCTGAGCTTGCAAGATGTTGCGTGCTCAAGTGTTGCACTTACATACCTGACAATAATAAAGAGATAAGAAAATATGTTGCAAGCATGACTGACTCAAAACAGGACCGGAAACAATTAGCAGTGACAGGTACATGGCAAGCAATAGATATTGGGTTTTCAGCTATTGGAAAGTGGTTTGGAAATCTAGGGAGAGGAACTGTGTTAACCACTTTGAGACCCCTATTGATTATGGCTTTGTGTGCCCTAGTTGCAGTTGTTTTTTTACAAATTATTTAGGGAACTGTAAGAGTGAAGTGTCAAGAATAAGGAAAGAAAAAATGAGATTGAAATGGAGATTAGGAGGAGCATATACTACAATATCAAGCAGTTAGAGGATTTCAGAAGACTTTACCTGAATAAGCCTCTGAGATTTTGAGCTGTCTCATTGAAAATGAAAATTAGAGAATTTTGTGATGGCTTCATCTGCTATCAGAGTGGGGGACAGAAGGAGCAGAAGCTTTAGTGCTGTACCTCATGTCACAGAAGTCATCCATTTGTGACAGTTTATGCATTATGTTAACGAAAGTATTAATGGTTTGACTGTAGAATGATGCACTGAGAAGGCATTTTATATGTGCATTGTTCAGACTGCAGACTTCGACATAGGTGGTCTTGAAGTTTAATAGAATGTTAGATGAATTAAACTAATATTATGTTAGAAATTGGGTCTTTGGTTGACAGTCAGGTTACCCTCTGTCCAAGCAAGGACCCTCACCCTAGTCAGGGTAAGTCACACACAATCCAAATTATCCTCTGCCCACTCTCTGGTAGCTTGTCGCTGAGCAGTCAGGCTTAACTTAGAAGGCAATGTGTAAAGTATTTGTGCAATGAATCATGCAATAATGCAGTAGAACACCACAAAAATACACTACACAGTGTTTAGAAAAATATGTAATATTTATCTGGTAAAATGCAGGTCAAAACGATTAAGATGCAATAAGTATATGTTGAGATATCACTGTAAAAATGACATAAAGTGTCTTTTGTCTCTTAAAGCAATAAATGTCTCTTGCAAGCACAAAGTACCTGGTTTGCGTTCAAAATCTCTGCAAAGAACTACAGAGGAGGAGATGCGTGGAAAACAGGGAGGTGTGCATCGATTTCTCAGGCCGCACACAGCGATATGTCGTTTATTTTTCACTCAGGGATGCTTTTGTGTTGATTTCCGGCGCTCAGTCTTGGATACTCTTCGGGTTGTGGGGTTTTTAGACGCCCTGGGGACAATGCGTTAAAATCCAGCGCTGACAGGGTGAAGTCACAGGGGCTGCATCAATCCAGTGGGCATTGCGTGGAAATCTTTACTGCACGGAAGTTGGGCTGCGTCATTACGGCTCGGCTGTGCGTCGATCCAGTGGGCCGTGCGTTGAATTTCCAGTCGCTACGCTGGTGCTGCGTCGATCTTCTCATTGCGAAGTCAGGCTGCATTGTTCCGGTTCGGCGTGCGGTGAATTTTTGACTGTGATGCAGGCTGTGCGTCGTTTCTGGCAGGCTTTGCACCGATTTTTGCCGTACAAGGAGTTCTTCTTGAAGAGATGAAGGGCCTGATTACAACTTTGGAGGAGGTGTTAATCCGTCCCAAAAGTGACGGTAAAGTGATGGATATACCACCAGCCGTATTACGAGTCCATTATATCCTATGGAACTTGTAATACGACTGGTGGTATATCCGTCACATTTGGGACGGATTAACACCTCCTTCAAAGTTGTAATCAGGCCCGAAGTCTTTTTGGTCCTGAGACTTCAGGGAACAGGAGACAAGCTCTATCCAAGCCCTTGGAGAACACTTCTCAGCACAGCCAGAGAGCAGCAAGGCAGCAGGGCAACAACAATGCAGCAGTCCTTCACAGAAAGCAGTCAGGTGAGTCCTTTGGGTAGCCAGGCAGTTCCTCTTGGCAGGTTGCAGTTTCTGGTTCAGGTTCTCTTTTCCAGGATGTGTCTGTGACAAGAGTGTCTCGTCAAGAAGTGCCTCAGTTGGTAGGGTCAGAGACCGTGCTTAAATACCCAAATGTGCCTTTGAAGTGGGAGAGAGTTCAAAGAGTGGCTTAGAAGTGCACAAGGACTCCTTTCAGTTCCATCCTGTCTGCCAGGGTCCCAGTAGGGTGTGTGGCAATCCTTTGTGTGAGGGCAGGCTACTGTCCTTTGACATGTAAGTGTCAGACCCTCCATCTTCCCAGCCCAGGAAGCCCCATTCAATATGCAGATGTGTGCAAGTGTGTCTGAGCATCCTGTGTTTGGAGTTGTCTGAGTGAATGTACAAGGGAGCTGTCAGCTAAACCTAACCAGATCTGGATTGGAAGAGAGAGAAGGATTTAGGTGTAGAGAAATGCTCACTTTCTAAAAGTAGCATTTCTAAAATAGTAATGTAAAATCCAACTTCACCATTAAGCAAGATTTTGAATCACCATTCTGGCCATACTAAATATGACCTTGCTTCTCCTTTCATATCAGGATCTACCACTCAAACAGTATGTGAGGGTAGCCCTAATGCTAAACTATGAAAGGAGCAGGCCTCACAGCAGTGTAAAACGAATTTAGGAGTTTTACACTACCAGGACATATAGAACACACATGTTCATGTCCTGCCTTTTACCTACATAACACCCGGCCCCATGGGCTACCTACGGCCTACCTTAGGGGTGACTTATATATAGAAAAATGGGAGTTTAAGGCTTGGCAACTTCTTTTAAATGCCAAGTCGAAGTGGCAGTGAAACTGCACACACAGGCACTGCAGTGGCAGGCCTGAGACATGGTTAGGGGGCTACGTATGTGGTTGGCACAACCAGTGCTGCAGCCCACTAGTAGCATTTGATTTACAGGCCCTGGGCACATGTAGTGCACTTGACTAGGGACTTACAAGGAAATTAAATAAGCCAATTGGGTATGAGCCAATGTCACCATGTTTTAAGGAGAGAGCATATGCACTTTAGCACTGATTAGCAGTAGTAAAGTGCAGAGTCCTAAAGCCAGCAAAAAATGAAGTCAGAAAAAGAGAAGGAGGAAGGCAAAAAGTTTGGGGGTGATCCTGCAGAAAGGCCATTTCGAACAGTTATGTAATTGAGACTCTGAACTAATAGTATGTATTGAAACGGTATTGACTTTCTAATGATTGTTTTAAATATGTGTGCAAAATTGGAGAAATGCAGTTCCATGTTATACTTTCTGAAATGTATTGAGTCATTCCGTTTAAATTTATTGTAACCTGAATGCTAATGAAGAATTATTAATGCAGAATTTAATTAATGTACTAATGTGCTTATTAAAACTCAATTGCATGAGCCTAAGTGAGGCCTGCTAGGCCCTCTATTTTGTGACTATGCAGAAAATGTTAATTCATTCCATTAACCTGAATTTCCTTTCAGACTTTGTTCCCATGCGAAGACTGGTTTGGTAATAGACTTCCATCGTTTTACACACAGAGAGTTGTACAAATTTGACCTTGGATGTGGAACATCCTGGACTGTGGACTAGCAATTTAAGCATTTATTTCAATCTTCTGTGGAACTACATGGAAAGATGCTGTTCTCATGACAGACCTGGCAAGGAATGAGAATGTTTCAATCTGAAGTCATATGATCGATTTCTATTGGATGATGCCCCTTAACGTCAAATGAACTGTTGCTCTGAATGACTCAGAATGCCATATGAACTTTGATATGTTGATGACAGTTGGACTTTGGTCAAAAGCAGACTTTGAGAGTCATGAATATGAGAAGCTGTGCCCCTTTTCTGTATCCTGAATCGTGAGTGCCTTGGAGAGGTATTTTCTTCTCACCTTTGAAATGCCTTGCTGAGACTTTAGGATTTTCTTTGTAACCCCTACAGAAGACTCTTGACCAAGCTTCTGACATGCTGACACTTTCCATTTTTACCTATCTTTTACCTCCTTTAGTAACTTGTTGCCCGAGATTACCTTTTTCCAAATTCTTTTAGTCCTTTTTGTTCTTTTTGTCTTTTGCCTGCATGTGTTCTGCCCCACACATGTTTTCCCCTGATTTGGTTAACTGTAAGGTATTCCTGTGTCCAGCTGAATTGAACTCTGCTGGTTTGAAATTGTCTTGATGCTTATCAAAACTGAGTAATGATTGTTTTCTGATGTTCTGTATTGTATTTGTTGAGCGCCTAGTTCTCTTAATGTTAGCGTGCCTGAACTTATTTCGTCGCCTTGGGCAACCCTTGATGATTCTGAATCTTTATAACATTGCCTTGAAAATTGAATACATGACTTTGAGCTTGACTCTGTAATACATCCCTTAACTTTTTTTTCTGACTGGAGTTTTCCTTTCATGGCCACTTTAGTCATACTGTGTAACTTAATTGGTCTGTATTGAAATTTTGTTGTACTGTTCTACCACATCCTATGTAGGGTCCACAGATCTGCTGACCTCGATGAGCATTGATTTCTGTGAAGGATGAAAATGCTCCAGCATATGCAAGACAGCAGACAAGGGAGGAGCAAGAGACTTGAGAGGAGAGATGATGGCAGACAACGGAAGCCTTAGGAGAGAGACATGGGAAAGTAGGCATGTTGTCTTGCAAAAGGACATTCATAACATGACAAGGTGTGATGTAATGATGGTTGTACTCTAGCATGGTATGATGGACATGTATGCTATAAAACCAGGATCAGGTTCTTAGTCTGTGCTGGTGCACACCCCCCTTGGGGCACCCAGGACCATGCATCTAACTACAACGTAATAAGCTATCCCAGTGGCACCTCTGAAGGGAGTGCAGTACAACACTGACAGTCCACACTGACAGGTGGTCCAGCCTGCATTTGGATGGCATACATGGGACTCCTCTGCCTGGATAGCACTCCATTCAAGAGCCTCCTTGACCCTGTGGCAGTTTAATATTAAAGTGCCTCTGAGGAACAAATAAGAGGTGCAAACACCCGCCTGCTTTCCCAGAAAAATTATGAGCATATGTTACATAAAAATGATTGGTGAATAGCCTGTGAAGAGGACTACAATATCCTTTGCCAGTTTGATCAACATATTTTGGCATCATAATGTACTTCTTAAAGTGTATCACAAATAAGCAGGTTGTTTTTTGGGCAGCACTTGATTCTTGATAGCTGTAGTGGACCACACATCCTTTTGTAGTGTCCCCCTATCTTCAGCTAGCACTGCCTTCCATTCAGAAAGTTGGCAGGACCACTAAGAGAGTGCTCCAATAGATAGCTTGTGCCCATTTCCCAAATGCACTCTCTTTTGGAAGGTTAGTATCTATTTCCGACACCTAAATAGGGCTGGTTTTGAGCCTATTGTAGGTCTCAAATGCTTCCACCCGCATAAGTGCACATATATTTGTTTGTTTTCAAGGTTTCATTAAATACAAGATGTAAGCACACCCGGCATACGTAAGGATAATAGTCCAATTTCAAGTCAGCTGTGATATCCTGGGATGTCCGATATTGTGCTTAAGTGATTGAATATTGCTCTTTTGTGGACACAGCTTGTTTCAAAGTCCATAAAAAGTGGCTTGGAAAACAAATGGTCCTGGCTGGGTTTAGAGCAGAGATCAGGTTCTCAACATTTAAATATCTTTTGAACTCCGGTAAATTGAATTTGCTCTTGAGACCCTCGAATGATGTATTGCCAGAGCGCTCAGATCGATCTCTTACCACTTTGGGTGGGCCAAATTTTGAGTACATTTTCTCTCAAAGCTTGTGTGAAGCTCGATTTACCCATTTTGGGGTAAAATGGAGAGTGGAATGACATGAGGGCCAGTTTAGGGGCCACCTTTTTTCCGAAACTGCCAGGGTGGGCCTTGTGACAGGTGAGGATTATAGGCTCCAGCTATATTGCTGTTTGTCAAGCCAAGGTACTTTCCAAATGTGCATCCCGCTGTGGTCTGATCTATGTTTTATCTGATTTGTCCCTTTCCCTTTCAACAATAAAACAGTTGTGTTGCTTGTAGTCCCTCACAATACAGGAAAAGTCCATCCCAACTTCCTTACTATCATGACTTACAGACCAGTTGTCTAGCAGTTCTGGGCTTCTTCCCCTCCATATGAAATCATCAATGCTTTTTTAAAATCATTTAATCATGGAGATAGGTATGGGCATGGACAGTCTTTGGAATAAAAACAAAATTGTGAATATTGTGGCCATCTTGATCTCCTTCTGAACCCTGAGAGTCCCCTGCATGCCATATCTGTAGATCTTTTTCAGCATCTGCAAGAGTAGTCCATAATTTGCTTGTATTAGCCTTGTCAACATGGGAGTAATACTAACTCTCTAGTATGAGGGTCCATTGGCCACTGAAACTGAATGCGAGCCCTTAAGATGAGGATCTGATCTTTCATGACTCATACATGAAGCACTTGTACCTTTCCATAGGATCACATTACATTTTGCTACCTCGATTTCCTCCATCAATGGTGGTGTGGAGTAGAGAGGATCACTTGTTGAGATCAAGACTTCATTATATGTGTGTCTAATGAGTTTCACCCCTTTTTATGTCAGTTCCTATAGATTTGTTCAGCAAATGGTTCATGTTAGGACTCTTTAAAGCCACCATTAGTGACCCTTATTTATTTTTTAAATTGCTATTTATTAGAGTTTTATGTTTGAAATACAGTTCTGTACAGATGATGTGACCTTGTTGCGTGGTGGCTGCTAAACAACAGTATTGTATAAGAACACCCTCTCAAAGAGGTCTATCATCCGTTTTGGCAACCACTAGGACCATGTACCGTGGAAAATTGGCTTAGATTCTAATTAAGAACGTTTTTTTGATCCCACAGGCCCTGACCCCACAGGCTCAAACATAACCACCTCTTAGTCAACATTTCACTTCTTTTTAGTTGGAATAGTTTTATTTCAGTGAATGAAAAGGGAACACAACAGAAACAATCATTGCCATTAACATTTAAATAAAGCACATATAAAGATATGGCGATTCTTAGATGGTGTTTAAATATCTTTATTGGGTGTTTGTTCTCCATACAGAAAATCAAGTGCTAACATCTAGTAACATTTAGAGAGATGGCATCTCCTTATAGATATGATACTGAGGTGTTCGTAAGTGCACATAATCAATATGGCAAGTGAAGAAGGCAAGCAGTGCTCAGAAAGAGGTAGCTTGCAGAAGAGGAGGAATGAAGGAAAGAAGAAACATAACACCATCTGCTGTTGTCTACATGGAAGGGAATGGTCAAGGACCATTAGCAGACAACAATATTGTGACACTGTTCATGTTAGAGCCCCTAGGGATGGCGATAATGGTTCCAACAGCCAACCTTGTTGGTCACATTGAGATGAATGGTCCCCAGATGTCATAAAATAAATGCAATGGGTCTTTGAGCTTGTAGATGAGTCTCTTATGTGCTGCTATAGTGGAATATGGTCCATCCACTCTTCATATGTTGGTAGGGTTGCAGTTTAAATTTTCTGAGGGTACATAGTTTCGCGAGTGCAAGCCGAGGCTATCCACCTTTTCTTGAGCACGGTCATTCCGGGGACATCATGGGTATCACGTAGGAGTGGTAGTTCCAGTGGGCCAGTGACAGTTCAGGCAGCTTGTTCTGTTGATGGGGCTCCATATTTGTTGCCACTATGATTGTATGCTCGAGGATATGTAGTATGTCCTGCACCATCTGCGCTGTAGTGTAGGGACATTTGTGCTCTGTGCAGCTTGTAAGAGGCCCAGTGCCAGACTTGCAGTATTTTGAAGAAACTGAATTTAGGAGCATTGATTGTTACTGCAGCCACTTGTCAGTCAGGAGTAATAAATAATACAAAACAAACGTGAGCCAAGCCAAAATAACCACCCCAGGCTAAGTGAGCATTTCCTAGGTAATGCAACATTAGATAGAGACCTGAGAGAAAGGAAACTAGTAAAACACATCCAGGCCCACCATGTATGCAGTCACTTTACTTGTTCACTTCTCTGTTGGCACCCCAGTGCCTTGCCATTCTTGCTAAATCTATGAAAATATGCTTATTTGACACTCCCTATTGCAACCTGTGATTGTCACGATAGTTATATTTTAGTACCCTCCACCACCCACCATGTTCTCTTAACCCTAATCTCTATGTCCTGTTGTTAGTCATATGTCTCACCAGTTGTGTGTGACAGTGTCATGTCTCTGGTTAAAACCAGTCCGATTACATTCTAAAGCCCCACAGAAATAGTAATGACTCAATCCGTCTTTTGTTTACAAATGATGTTGATCTTGTACTTGGCACTGCATTGTCGCTCCTTTGGGACCTGAAGCCATAACATTTAAAAAAAGAAAGTTGTCCTCAGTTTAGCTTGGAGTCCCTATATTTCCCTTGGCAATCATCACTGCCAAAGAACAAGGCGCACGTTGTTTTAAGTCAGTTTGGGAAGCAAGCCACATGGCTGCTTTGTTAATTGTGGATCTGCTGGCTAATGATCTGAGTGATTAATCATGATATAAGGTGTTATAGGTGCTGTGCTATTCTTGAACTTAATTTTGACTTCTCTTGAAGGCTGTCATCCCTCTGTAGAGTAAAATTATTCTGAACCGAAACCTCTACTCCCAGGCAGAAAGGCCCTCGTTAAAAGACTCAGGCAAGTACTGATTTAGCTGGTAATGGTAGTTAAGGGCCGAATTGGGATTACAAATTGTGTAGGAACACAGCAGTCCCGATTCCCCCCCTGCACACATTTTACCAGGTAAAATCTCGTGCAATAGGCACGGAATACGGAATATATGGGGAAACAGATTTTCCAGCATTTATTCCCCATTCCTCAAGGATAATACTGAGATAAATCTGCATTTCGGATTTACTCCACTCTGACGTATTGGTAATTTTAGGTGAAGGGTTACAGATGTGGTTTTCCCACAAGGCGTGTAGTAAGGGTCTTAGGGCCATATGTACAAACACATTTTCCCATAGACACAGAATGGGTAAAACCCTTTGCTACATCTGGCCCTTAAAGCTTTCCCTGTATGAAATGGTTTAAAACATTCCTCCTGTTAGTCTGGCTTCAGATAGTTTAAGCTATCTACCAAAGGTCATGCCATCAACACCAAAAAACAAAGAATAGAAACAGCAAGGGGCTTTGGTAAGACCCCCTGAAGCCATTGATACATTTGGCGCAGTCGCCTGCAGCGTGTGCTTGAAGAAAGTGTCATTCACATTCTGGATTGGCCAGAGTAGCCAGAGGAGTGTTTCAGTAACGCTATTAGCTATTGGATATTAGATGTGTTAGTCTAACCAATTAAAGAATGCCTTCCATTACAGTGCATATATGATGAGGAGGAACGTGTCCATACATGAACAGGCATATGTGTGCTCCTAAAAGTGTTTCCATACTCTTGCTGATGAGGCACTGATGGTCATTTAGAACCTACATGTAATTTGGAACTTAAATGTGTTTTTGATCTCAAATGTGACTTGCGCCCCTAAGAGAGTTTCCAAACTCCTGATAATGCTGCACCAAGGGTGATTGTGCAACTCAATATGCTAGCAACCATTCGTGATCTCATACTGATGCACACCTTTTGCACGTAACGTGACACATAATTGCAGGATTTTCTCAATGTACTGAGTTATTTTGCTCAGTGTCCAAAAAGGTATAACGTGCATAACACAGTTTTAAACATACGTCAGAGACCAGAGGTGTATCTGTAAGACAACACATGTAAAGAGCTACACACTTCTATGGGAGGCATTGATTGCCCTGCAGCTCTTGAATCAATCTGCTTAATGTATGTTGTTCAGAGCAATTGGCCTTTTCTGTCTGCCTCTCATTTACCGGACACGTGCCAGATTTGTGAATTTATACATTTGAATTGATAGTCAATTTCTGTGACTGCGGGTTCCGCTTTTCAGAGTTCTGCATTACAGTATTGCAATTGCATTTTCTTTGAGGAATTCAAAGCAATGGGATTATTGATTGAAAGCGACAAGAACCCACTTCACATAATAATCACAAGCCTTGTCAGGGTGAACCACAAAAGTCACTAAATAAACCTGTGCTTAACCCCCTGGTATTTTGGCACAAAGCAGTCAGGCTTAATTTAGAGGCAATGTGTAAAACTATTTATGAAGTACTCAAACAGCATTAGGGTGAAAACACAACATAAGAAAAATCCCAAACCAGTTGAGAAAAATAGAGTAAATTCCAATAAATGAAATTACACTAAAATGACTCATGGACTTGTACCTTTAGACTTTGGTAGGAGGACGGTGTGGCATGGCTATGTGGGACTCTGCATTGCTCTACGTCGCTCAGCATTGAATCCAGAGTGGCTATCAGATGGGAGCTGCATAGCTGTGTGGGCCTCTGCATTGCTCAGTGCAGTATCTGGTGAAGCCTTCACTGGGGAGCTACATGGCACGGCTCTGCGTCAGTCAGCGTTGGATTCGGTGAAGCCTTGAGTTGAGAGCTGCATGGCATGGCTCTGCACAGCTCTGCTTTGCTCAGTGTTGGTTCCGGTGACACTTTAGAAGAGGAACTCATCCTGCTGAGAGTTTTACTTTTTGACGTTGATGCGAGAACAGTGTGACACAGCTCTGCGGGCCTCTGTGTCACTCTACTTCTTTCTGTGCTGTATCTGGTGAAGCTTTCGGTTGAGAGCTGTATCGTGTACCTCTGGGGGCCCTGCTTCGCTTGGTGTTAGATTCAGTGAGGCATCTAGTTGGGAGGTGCGTGGCTCTACGCAGCTTTGTGTCGCTCAGCGTTGGATCGGATGACACCTTCTGTGATGAGCTATGCAATTCTACGGGCTCTGTTTCACACTGCATTAGAGCCGGTGAAACGTGCGGGTAGGCAACAAGAAGTGCACTCTGACTTCACATCAGCAAAAGCACCAGGTCCTTGAGTACAACACTTGGGGTTCAGGACTCACTACCACAGAGACCGGCGCAGAGGACCATGTCAGGTGCAGTCGTGTCTGGTCAGCTGGGAAGCAGGAAAGGCCACTGGGACTTGCTGTAAACCTGTAGTTCACACAGAAAATCAGCCGACTGACTCTTGGTGTCACTTCTGTGGTCCTGGGTTCCAGACAAGCAGGTCAATTCTTCCTTCAGGTTTGCAGGACAATCCTTTTTATGAGTCTTCACAGGTCCAGGAGAGTTCTGAGTACAGGTTATCGGGATGGCAATTTTATTTCCAGTCCGAACATGTGATCGGGGACAACCCTTGTCTAACCCTAAACCTGGTAGTAGTCTGTTCCTCCCTTTTCTTTTAGCTTGGATCCAGCCTGACTAGTGAAACAAAAAGGGCTTGCCTGGTGGCAGATTCTTGTGTGTGGATCAGGGCAGGCTCTTTTGAAGTGTAATCAGAGCAGGGGCACAGCGTTTTCCCAGCCATCCTGTTAGGAAGACCCTCACTGCCCTCCACCCAGAACCTTTGTTCACTGTCTGGGAATAATACACAACTCAATCCAAGGAGCCAGCAGGGCAGGGCATTAGCAGAAAGAGAGGCTTAGGAAGAAAATGACCAACCTTCTAAAAGTGGTATTTTCAAAATAGCAATTTAAAATCTGACTTTACTATTATGTTGGATTTTAACTTCTTATTACAATTAGTCTTTGACTCATTTTCCTAGCTATTCCAAAACTGAAGTTATGCATTATATGGAGTTGTAATGTAACCCAGAGCTTTTCCATGGGGCCAGTCTTATTGCAGGATTTTCACTTCCCAGACATGTAAAATTTAAGTACACGTGTCCTACTTTTCAAATACCATACACCCTACCCTGTGGGCATTTAGGACTACCTTAGAGGTGACTTATACGTATTAAAAAGGAAGGTGTGGGCTTGGCAAAAGGTACATTTTGTCATGGCAATGTGGCAGTTTAAACTGCATTACAGACATGTTTTGCAGTGCTACTTTAGTCAGTGTCACAATCAGTGCTACAACACACTAAAATAATTTAATTTACAGGCCCTAGGCACATGTAATGCCTTTCACTTTGGACTTAGAAGTAAATTAAACCTACCAGTTAGGGGTATTCCAGCTTTAGCATGTTTGGAAGGGAGAGTGTAAGGAAATGCCTTCCTTGGCATGGTTACCCCCTAACCTTTTGCCTTTTGTTGATGCCAGTTATGATTGAAAGTGTGCTGGGACCCTTCTAACCAGACCCCAGCACCAGTGTTCTTTCCCTAAATTGTACCTTTGTTCCCACAGCTGGCACAGCCCTGGCACACATAAGTCCCTTGTAAATGTTACCCCTGGTACCAAGGGCCCTGTGACCAGGGAAGGTCACTAAGGGCTGCAGCATGTATTATGCCACCCTGGGGACCCCTCACTCAGCACAGACACACTGCTTGCCAGCTTGTGTGTGCTGGTGGGGAGAAAATGACAAAGTCGACATGGCACTCCCCTCAGAGTGCCATGCCCTTAACCCACTGCCTGTGGCATAGGTAAGTCACCCCTCTAGTAGGCCTTACAGCCCTAAGGCAGGGTGCACTATACCACAGGTGAGGGCATAGTTGCATGAGAACTATGCCCCTACAGTGTCTAAGCAAAACCTTAGACATTGTAAGTGCAGGGTAGCCATAAAGAGTATATGATCTGGGAGTCTGTCATTTATGAACTCCACAGTTCCATAATGGCTACACCGAAATCTGGGAAGTTTGGTATCAAACTTCTCAGCACAATAAATACATACAGATGCCAGTGTGGAATTTATTGTAAAGAGGGCATCTTAGAGATGCCCCCTGAATACCAGTCCGACTCCTAGTGCTAGGCTGACCAGTTCCTGCCAGCCTGCCACAACCAGACGAGTTTCTGGCCACATGGGGTGAGTGCCTTTGTCACTCTGTGTCCAGGAACAAAGCCTGTAGTGGGTGGAGGTGCTTCTCAGCTCCCCCTGTAGGAACTGTAACACCTGGCGGTGAGCCTCAAAGGCTCCTGTCTGTTGTTACAGGACCCCAGGACATCCCAGCTAGTGGAGATGCCCGCCCCTCCGGACACAGCCCCCACTTTTGGCGGCAAGTCCGGAGGAGATAATGAGAAAAACAAGGAGGAGTCACCTACCAGTCAGGACAGCCCCTAAGGTGCCTTGAGCTGAGGTGACCCCTGCCTTTAGAAAACTTCCATCTTCAGTTTGGAGGATTCCCCCAATAGGAATAGGGATGTGCCCCCCTCCCCTCAGGGAGGAGGCACAAAGAGGGTGTATCCACCCTCAAGGACAGTAGCCATTGTCTACTGCCCCCCAGACCTAAATACACCCCTAAATTTAGTATTTAGGGGCGACCCTAAACCCAGTAAATCAGATTCCTGCAACCTGAAGAAAGAAGAAGGACTGCTGACCTGAAAGCCCCGCAGAGACGACAGAGACACCAACTGACTTGGCCCCAGCCCTACTGGCCTGTCTCCTGACTCAAAGAACATGCACAGCGACGCATCCGACGGGACAAGCGACCTCTGAGGACTCAGAGGACTGCCCTGCACCTAAAGGACCAAGAACCTCCAGAGAACAGCAGCACTGTTCAGAAACTGCAACAACTTTGCAACTTTAAAGCAACTTTTAAAGAGACTCCACTTCCCGCACGAAGCGTGAGTCTTCACACTCTGCACCCGACGCCCCCGGCTCGACTTTGGAGAAACCAACACCGCAAAGAGGACTCCCAGGCGACTCCAACGACATGGACACTTTGAGTCGACCTCCCTGCACCCCCACAGCGACGCCTGCAGAGAGGATGTGTTTTGTGGGCTTGTGTGTGTCCCCCCTAGTGCTCTACAAAACCCCCCTGGTCTGCTCCCCGAGGATGCAGGTACTTACCTGTAAGCAGACTAGGACCGGAGCACCCCAGTTCTTCATAGACGCCTATGTGTTTTTGGCCCTCCTTTGCCCTCTGCACCTGACCAGCCCTGTGTTGCTGGTGCTGTGGCTTTGGGGTTGCCTTGAACCCCCAACGGTGGGCTGCCTATGCCCAGGAGACTGACTGTGTAAGTGCTTTACTTACCTGAGAAACCTAACCAAACTTACCTCCCCCAGGAACTGTTGATTTTTGCACTGTCCACTTTTAAAATAGCTTACTGCCATTTTAACCACAACTGTGTGTACTACTGTTTTAAATCAAAGTTCTATACTTACCTGTGTGAAGTATCTTGCATTTTATGTACTTACCTTAAATCTTGAATCTTGTGGTTCTAAAATAAATTAAGAAAACATATTTTTTCTATATAAAACCTATTGGCCTGGAGTTTAAGTCTTTGAGTGTGTGTTCCTCATTTTTTGCCTATGTGTGTATAACAAATGCCTAACACTACCCTCTGATAAGCCTTTTGCTAGACCACACTACCACAAAATCTAGTATTAGTATTATCTAATTTTGCCACTATCAACCTCTAAGGGGAACCCTTGGACTCTGTGCACACCATCTTTCACTTTGAGATAGTATATACAGAGCCAACTTCCTACAGAGAGCACACACACATTACCACTATTTAGCAGTAGTAACATGCACAGACTCCTAACCATCAAAAATGGGTTCAGCTGCAGGAGGCAAAAATCTGAGGTGATCCTGCAGAAAGGTCAAACCCAGGTGTACCACTTATCACCTATTATAACAGTTTGCAATTGTACTACTCCCCTTGCTCAACATATTTCTCAGTTGCCTTCTGGGGCCATAATGTGGTCTTCTGGGTCCCTGTGACAAACATACCTTATGTGAAGAGTGGAATTTTACCTGGATACTTTTCATTCAGATTAGCGCATGAGGATTACTCCCCCACTGCTTACAGTACTGCATACCTTCTATAGACTACTGTCTTGAGTTAGCTCCACATATTCATCGCCTTATTGAATTTCACATTGACCACTGTTAAAAAGTCATCTTTTTGCCCTGTTCACCCCAATTTGTGTTGCTGACTGGTGCTGATGATAACTGACTCTGACTGTGCCGTGGGTTCTCTTAGCCAAACACAGGCCAGTGCTATGTTAAAACATACACATGTAGTAGAGTACACTAGTTATTAGGGTATCGTTCCAATTGGCCTGACAGACCCTGTAAGTCCCGAATATATAATACTATCTGCTTATAAGTTCCTAGTATATAATAGAGCATGGAGATTAGATATCCAGCAGAATTTCTACACTTGCATGTGTGCACTGCTGTGTGCTTCCTGTCCTTTTAAATGCAGGCCTGCCTTGCAGCCTGTCTTTAAAAGGTAAATTCTTGCCATTTGCATGACAATCCCTATACGTCCCTCGTAAATAATAGGGTATGGAAGAAGCGGTTTAGCAGAATTGCTGCCCTTAGCATGTGGGCACTGCTGGAGGTTTTCTGTCATTTTTATATGCAACCTGACTGCAGACTGCATTTAAATGGAAATGATGTCCCAATTCGACTTTGGTGCTATGGGCACTTTAAAAGTGATACTCTAACTTACTTTTACCTTTTAGGTATCCTCAGGGTCTCCCCTAATCGTCCCAAAGGTGGGGTGGTCATTGAACCATAAGCAGGGTCCCTGTAAAAGATATTTTATAAACCCTGGTTAGGGAACAAAATGCTAATTTCTTTTTCCCCCATTGTAGATACTGGGCTCCATTGCAATATTATATTTTATTGTAAATATAGAAAGGAAAAGTGTAGACAAGTCATTCAAGGATTTAAAAGATTTGTTTTGATAAATCCAGCAATTTGCCACTGGTGAATTGATCATAATTTGTACAGAAAAAATTTATAAGGCTTTTATTTCTGTAAGCCAAAATCCAGTCTTATGAAGGCCTTCTCTGATTGGTCAGTGGTAACAGGATTAGCAGAGCTTCTTGATTAAGTGACAAGTGGCTGTCAAGGGGAGAGGCTATCTGGTGAAGGTCAGCTCAGTGGCTACAAAGGAATGTCACAGCAGGGGTAGAGGGTAATAAAACATATAGCCTCAAAGGAGAGCAGGACTGGCAGGGAATGCCAGATCACCTAACCCCCATATTCTGGCACCCTCCGCCTGATACCAGGCTTAAGGAAGGAATTTGCAGATGTTAGGAGGAGTATAGCTATATATATGAGCCGCACTGGGAGTTGGTTTAGTCAGCTCTGAGTGCTCTGCTGAAATTTCAGCCATCATGGATTTTGGAAGAATGGTGCTTTCTGGGACAGGTATATGCCACACTTTGGAGGAAGTGGTCATGCATCTGGGTGTCACCCTACATTCTACTGGTCAGGTGTGCCCCCCTTCCTGATGCCCGGGAGCTGGGACTAAATATGTGAGAGGTGCATAGTCTCTCAGATCTGCTGCCTGAAACTACAAAAGGAAGAAGGACTGCCCTGTTGGAATCTGGATCTGTACCCTTGGCCTGCACTTCTGAGTGAACTACGCCTGATTCACAATCTGGTATTACAGCCCTGGGGACAGGGCCTTGCTTGAAGTAGGACTCAGGAGTGGACTTCCTGCAGCTACAGGTTAACAGAGCATCACCTGCATAATCTCCAGCAAGCGTCTCCAGCCTGGAGTGCATCCAGTGGACTTTTAAGGATTTGGCCAGGTGCATTGTGGGAATTGTAGTCCAACTTTACAAGGATCATCCAGGAGTTTTCAGATCCTTGGATTTGTGTTTTTGACCCTTTGAACCTGCACGGAGGACTTCAGAAAACACCTCCTGAATTTTGGATAATTTTGGTAAAGTTGGTGTTTTGTGTTTGTAAGCACTAGAAAATGTTTATTTTTCAGTAATTCTTATCCCCAGTTCCCTACATTGGATTTTTGTTTTTGTGGGGTCTATTTACTCAAAAAAATATAACCAAATCATTTTAATTTGGGATTTTTATTGTGTGTTGAGTCTCACTTATTTACTGTATTGTTGTTTTTGAATGCTTTTTTGTCTCCTACGTTAGGCCTGCCTGCTCGGCTACACCTTCCAGGGGCTGAGCAAGGTGAGACTTTTCCTGAACCTATATTTGGTTAGTGGCCTTATTGCCAAGAGTAGGTTCATACTTACCACTACAAATAACCCACTTTCCAACAACTACCTACTATGATCAGCCATTTGTTTTCAGTCATAATGATATCCTGCTCATTTGCATAGGTCTGAAATGACGCCGACATCTCTACGGCAGTGTAAAGACAATTTATATGATATCTTTGTAGAACAACATTTCTGTGAACGTTATTTTCTATGAACGCTCTATACATCGAACTGTACATAATCTACCGCTGTTTCTTCTTCTTCATACTTGTGATCACATTTGCTGCCTACTTCTATCACAAGCTCCTTGTATTCACTCCGTTTACTGATCACATTCTTTATTCATGTAGTTTCAAGTATCCAATCATTTATTAAAATATGTCCTAAACTTATTCTGTGCATACATTTGATTCTTCATAATTATAAGATACAGTCATGTTGTTCTCTTTTGTATATTTGGTATGCTGTGTCCATTCATTATCTTATACATATGCTTCTGGTATTGGACAAATGTTTTAAACGATGTCTTGCAAGTTATGTCTGTTTGGACACTGTTGCCCTTAACCTAGTCTCAGTCTGGGCTCTATTAATATGGTCCTACTCTTTTACTAAGGACATGTCTGCTTGGCTGATACATCATTTATCCATCCTGTTGTTTTAAATCCCTAAGCTTGCAGTGCTAGTGCAATGCGGCACGCCAAGCTTGAGGAATAAGAAATGGCTACCAGCAGAGGAGGTACGGAAACAGACATGATTCACAAAGCTATGGCGCCAATAATGATTGCATTTGTGCATGCTTATGTTTGCATGTGTCAGCACATTAAAGCCAGACCAATTTGATTTGCCAGTGACTGTTTTGTAATATATTTTTGTCTGTCTCCTCTTTTATTTCTTTGGCCACCTGTAAGTGCATTGCCTTTATATGTTGACTGTCCTCTCTTCTGAAAAGAAAACGTGAGCTAATCGGTCTGCTACCAACTAACTGCAGCTTTGTGACTGAAAGAGCCACTGCCAACCTAATTGAGACCTATTTAAACCATACTGTTGATTTTAATTTCGGCTACAAGAGTCTGTTGTCTTTCTCAGAACTCCGATCCACAGCTGATGAGGAAACACCTCACAAGTCCTTTTTATATGTTTTACTTTCTGGTCATTTCTTTTCTCATACTTCCATTCAGCTATATTTTATACTAGTCGAAATACAATTGCTCTAATTTTCTTTTCTAATATCCTATATTTTGTAATTATTTCACTGCCT
Source organism: Pleurodeles waltl (assembly GCF_031143425.1). NCBI lineage: Eukaryota > Metazoa > Chordata > Amphibia > Caudata > Salamandridae > Pleurodeles > Pleurodeles waltl. The sequence continues at coordinate 1,442,221,097 of NC_090447.1, forward strand.
TGTTGCAACATCAAGGTCCTTCATATACTTTACAATAGTTATTTTGTATGTCTTGCTTTAGATATGAGAGCTGTAAATATATTGCTTCCACAATGAATTAAATCTAGTTTCATCCAAGCCCATTACTTATCATGAGGTGACCCAGCCTCTAAGACAGACAATCAATCAATCAAATAAATTTCTTAAGCACACTACTCACCCGGTAGGGTCTCAAGGCGCTGGGGGGTGGGGGAGTTACTGCTCGAAAATTCATGTTTTGAGGTGCTTTCTGAAGGTTAGGAGGTCCTGCGTAGGTTGATAGGGAGGGAGTTTCAGGTTTTGGTGGCAAGGTGGGAGAAGGATCTGCTGCCGGAGGTGGTGCGCTGGATGCGCGGGACTGTAGCGAGGGCGAGGTTGGTGGAGAGGAGCTGTCGAGTTGGTTTGTGGAAGTTGATTCGTTCGTTGAGGTAGGCCGGTCCAGTGTCGTGGAGGGCTTTGTGAGCATGGACAAGGATTTTGAAAATTATCCTTTTGTTGATGGGCAGCCAGTGTGGGTATCTGAGGTGGGTGGAGATGTGTTTGTGGCAAGGGAGGTTGAGGATGAGATGTGCGGCAGCGTTCTGGATTCGCTGGAGTTTTCCCTGAAGCTTGGCTGTGGTCCCTGCGAAGAGGGCATTGCCGTACTCCAGTCTGCTGCTTATGAGGGCGTGGGTGACTGTTCTTCTTGTTTCTAAATGAATCCATTTGAAAGTCTTGCGTAGCATGCAAAGGGTGTTGAAGCAGGAGGATGATATGGCGTTGATTTGCTGAGTCATGGAGAGAGATGAGTCCAATATGATGCCAAGATTCCGTGCATGGGTGTTGGGGGTGGTCCAAGGGTGGTGGGCCACCAAGAGTCGTTCCATGCTGTCTTGTTGGGACCAAAGATGATGATCTCTGTTTTTTCTGAGTTCAATTTGAGGTGGCTTGCTGTCATCCAGTTGACGATGTCGAGGAGTCCGGTGTGTAGGTTATTCTTGGCGGTACCTGGGTTCCAAGTGAGGGAGATGATGAGCTGGGTGTCGTCAGCATATGAAATTATGGTGAGGCCGTGGGGGCGGAGGATGTTGGCGAGAGGGGCCATGTAGATGTTGAAAAGGGTGGGGCTGAGGGAGGATCCTTAGGGGACCCCACAGATGGTCTTGGTGGCTGTAGACCGGAAAGGAGGGAGGCAAACTCTTTGCATTCTTTCGGTGAGGAAGGAGGTGAGCCAGTCCAGGGCTTTGTGGCAAATTCCGGCACCGAAAAAGCATGTGCGGAGGGTTTGGTGGCATACGGTGTCAAAAGCTGTGGAGAGGTCTAGGAAGATGAAGGCAACGGTTTCACCCTTGTCCAATCTGGTCCTGATGTTGTCTGTGCAGGTGATGAGGGCAGTCTCGGTGCTGTGGTTTTTGCGGAATCCAGACTGGAAGACATCGAGTATGTTGTCGTCTTCTAGGAAGCGAGACAGTTGTACGTTTACTATCTTCTCCATGACATTTGCGGGGCAGGGGAGAAGAGAGATGGGTCGGTAGTTTGTGAGGTCTCCAGGGTCTGCTTTGGGTTTTTTGAGAAGAGCGTTGACTTCGGCGTGTTTCCAAATATCTGGGAAGGTTCCGGTGTCAAAGGAACTGTTGATGACGGCCTGGAGCTGGGGAGCGATGATTTGGCTGGCCTTGTTGAAGATGTGGTGGGGGCAATGGTCTGTTGGGGAGCCTGGGTGGATGGATGTTGGGGAGCCTGGGTGGATGGAGCTCATGGTTTTGCCAATTTCTTTGTCGTTGGTGGGGGTCCAGGTGTTCAGTAGGTTGGTGCGGCAGGGTGTTGTGGTGTTGGTTGTATCGGTGGTGGTGATGGTGGGTGCTGATGATGTGAAGATATGTACGATTTTGCGGTGGAAGTAGTTGGAGAGGGAGTTGCAGAGGTCTTGGGAGTGTGGAGGGTTGATGGTGCAGGATTTGGGTTTGGTGAGTTCTTTGATGATGGCAAAAAGTTCCTTTCTGTTGTGTGTGTTGTTGTCTTTGTAGAAGGACCGTTTGGTGGTCCAGTTGAGTTGGTGGTGTTTGCGCATGGCTGTTTTGAGGGCAGAGAAGTTGCTCATTGAGGGTTCTTGGCGCCAGGCTTTCTCGATTTTTTCGGCATTCTTATTTGGAAGACTGAAGTTCTGTGGTGAACCAGGGGGTAGTCTTGATGGTGCGGGTGTTGTTGTTTGCTTTGAAAGGGGCGAGTCTGCGCAAGTTTCTAGCCATCGTGTGAGGTTGAGGGCGCCGGTTTTGGGGTCGTTGGTGCTGGGAGGTGGAGCTTGTGCGAGGTTGGAGATCCGGTGTTCTTTGGAGATCTTGTTCCACTTGCGGTAGGGGGTAAGATGTTGTTGGTGGTGGGTGGTGGGTTTCAGGAAGGAGAAGTGGACGCAGTGGTGGTCAGTCCAGTGGAGTTCGGTGGTGTGAGTGAAGGTGATGTGGCTGCTGGAGGTGAAGATGGCATCTAGCGTTTGTCCGGCTGAGTGGGTGGGTGAGGGGACCATTTCCTTGAGGTCGAGGTATGCGAGGTTGTCCAGCAGGGCCGTGGAGTTGCAGTCGTGGGTGCTTTCCAGGAGAAAGTTAAGGTCACCAAGGAGTATGTAGTCTGTGGAGGGGAGGGCATGGGAGCTGATAGTGTCAGCGATTGTGTCACAGAATGGGGGACGGGGTCCTGGTGGTCTGTAGATGAGGGTTCCTCTTAGGGTGGTGTTGGCATTGATGTGTACCTGAAAGTGTAGGTGTTCTGCGTTGTCTAGGATGTCATTGGTGTTGGTGGAAATCTTGATGGAGTTTCTGTGTATTATGGCGATACCTCCTCCTGGTTTGTTGGTGCGGTCTCTATGGGTGATTTTGTAACCTTCTGGGATGGCTATGGTGATGCCAGGTCCTGATGATGAGTTCATTCATGTTTCAGTGAGGAAGGTGATGTCCGGAGAGTTTGTGGTGAGCAGGTCCCAAAGCTCGATAGCGTGCTTGTGGAAAGCGGGTGTTAAGGAAGATGCAGTTGAGGTGATTGGGGGGTTTGGTGCTGTGGTGCTTGTCGGTGTTGTTGGTGTTGGTGTGAGTGCAGGAGAAGTGGCATGAGTGGCATGTGAAAGGTCCATGTGTGTGTTTGGGGTTGGCCAGGGCGCAGGCGGGGTGCCGGCCGGGGTTGAGAGCAAGGGGTGCAGTCCAGGTGCGGGTGGGCGCAGACGGGCTTGCCATTGGCGCGCCTCCGGCGCAGCTGCACAGCAGCTGCCATTAAGAAGGGGAGGTGGGAGGGAGGAGCAGCTGGGAGGTGGGAGGGAGTGTCCAATGGGGGCATGAGGGGGGCGGGGCTGCAGGGGACACAGCGGCTGTGTCAGAGTAACTGGCGAGAGCCAGAAAAGAAAACGGGCACAATATTAGAGCGCAAAATACAAAACGGAACAGAAAATGGGCTCAGTTTAAGATAAAAACAGTGTGTAAAACGAAAAACCAATTACAAGATACGGATAATAGAAACAAAATACATGGTACAAGTACACTAGACTCGCCTACCACTAGGCACCAGGGATGAGGCGCAGGCGGGTGCCTGCGGGTGGTGGATGGCCTCAAACTTCTTTTGCAGCAACAGCGGGGTCAGGGGCACGGAGGCAGGCTGGTGGAGCTGAGTGTACTCTTTGCCCAAAGCAGGTCAGGGGGTCACACTAGGTGCTGCGCAGTGGTCGCCATTAAGAAGGGGAGGTGGGAGGGAGGAGTAGCTGGGAGGTGGGAGGGAGTGTCCAATGGGGGCGCGAGGGGCGGCAGGGGACGCAGCGGCTGGGTCAGAGTAACCGGCGAGAGCCGGAAAGGAAAACGGGCACAATATTATTAGAGCGCAAAATACAAAGCGGAGCAGAAAATGGGCACAGTTTAAGATAAAAACAGTGTACAAAGCGAAAAACCAATTACAAGAAATGAAATACGAAATATACAAACAAAATACATGGTACAAACACACTAGACACGCCTACCACTAGGCACCGGGGATGAGGCGCAGGCGGGTGCCTGTGGGTGGTGGAGGGCCTCGAACTTCTTTTGCAACAACAGTGGGGTCAGAGGCACGGAGGCAGGCTGGTGGAGCCGAGTGTACTCCTGGCCCAGAGCAGGTCAGGGGGTCACACTATGCGCAGCGCAGCGGGCACCATTAAGAAGGGGAGGTGGGAGGGAGGGGCAGCTGGGAGGCGGGAGGGAGTGTCCAATGGGGGCGCGAGGGGAGCAGGGCCACAGGGGACGCAGCGGCTGGGTCAGAGTAACCGGAAATAGCCAGAAAAGAAAACAGGCACAATATTAGAGCGCAAAATACAAAGCAGACCAGAAAATGGGCAGAGTTTAAGATAAAAACAGTGTGTAAAACGAAAACCAATTACAAGAAACGAAATACGAAATATAGAAATGAAATACACTGTACAAGCACACTAGACACCCCTACCACTAGGCACCAGGGATAAGGCGCAGGTGGGTGCCTGGGGGTAGTGGAGGGCTTGGAACTTCTTTTGAAGCAACGACAGGGTCAGGGGCACGGAGGCAGGCTGGTGGAGCCGAGTGTACTCCTGGCCCAAAGCAGGTCAGGGGGTCACACACACAGACAGACACAGTGTTGTCTGCTAAAAGGAGTGATAGGGACCCATTGCAGCTGCAAAGTTTCCTGTTCTATCTGTCTCTAGCCAGATACCTTGTGACACTGGCTGATTTAGGCATCAATTGAGAAACTTGGAATGAATCGCTGCATGTTTTCTCTGTGAATAAACCCCAGTTTCCTTCTTTAAAACCTCTGCTTTTTTACCTCTGCTGTTGGATGAGCCTCACTTATGGAATCTCATTTACTGTAATGCTTCATGTAGATTGACTGAACTGTAACTCTGGCGCTCATCTTTGAATATCAGGTCAGGTCACTGTGGTCAGCTGTGCTAAGAGGCTCTGAGCACCTTTGTGCGACCCACAAGTATTAACATGTGTGTACACCTATAAACTGAGCAAGGAAGACTGTTGTCTGACTCAGTCAGGCATCTGCACACATACTTCATTACTGGATAAATTAAAACAAAAAAATCTATTGTATGAGTACAGTGATTGATCTGTAGTGTTTCCAAAATCATGCACATTTAGTTTAAAACTGTATTAAACTGTAGCTTTGAAGTGGCACATGTTACAGACTGGAGATGCAGCCTTATATATACTAACTAGGTTCTTGTATAAGTGTATGCTTTCTGAGACAGCAACTAACAATATGCAACCTTTGAGTTGCCTGCGTGGTGTTAATTAATGTGTTCACCATATGACAGCTCAAATGCCTGTGCAGTGCTTAATTTGAGCTGGTTGATGCCAGTGGGGGTCACTGACACTTCTTTTTCCACATAGTATATTTATGGACAGCAAAAGAGAAAAAAACACACAATGCAGAAAGACGGCAGGAAAAGGGCAGAAAAACCATTACAAGGGGAGGAGCAATAACCGGGAAGAGTGAGCGGGTGGCGTCTGGTAGTGAATTAAAGAGGCCTGAGGTTGATTTAAGACTACCAGCCTTGACAGGTTGTGGCTTGAGTGTCAAGATGGCAGTCGCGTTCTAAGAGTGCTCCGGACCCCTCCGTCATCCGCTCTGCAATCCACAGTCAACACCCGCCACTGGAGATGTCCTGTATCGCCGACTGGGGACCTATATCCAAAACCATCCTAGCTCAATGTCTGCAGTGAATACAGTGATCCCCCTTGGGTGGATTTCCTGACTACCCTGGCCTTGCACGAATATCCGGGCACCCTGTACCCGCGTAATTGAATGACGCTGTCTCTGCCCGAATTGGAGCCCTGAGAGGGCCCCAAAATGAGAGCTGAGCGGGACCTCTGAGACCGAAGGAGTGGAGTTCCGACAGCTGTGCGTCCCGCCGGTGTGGAGGAGGGCGGCAGCGGACCCTGAGGTGAGCGAGCAGGTGCTCAGCGGGGCACGGCTGGGGATCGGTCTACCCTTGCTGGGCTCCTCCGTGTGCAATGAAGTGAAGGAGCCATGGCTGCTGTGGCTATCAGAGCGGCCGGTCCAGAATGGCGGTGCAGGCCCAGTAGTGGGCTTCCTAGCTGCCCCTGCCTTAAGAGATGGTCCCGGCACCCTGGATTGGTGTACCTGAATGAATCTGTTCCTGCCTGCGCCGGAGCCCTGCTGTGCACCGGAGAGAAGGTGAAGCAGGTCCTTTAGAAGCCTGAGAGCCAAGTCTTGAAGCTGCGTGTCCAACCGGGGTGGCGGAACCAGAGGTGAGGGAGCAGGAGCTCGATGGGGCGTGATGGTGGACTGGCCCATCCTTACTTGGCTCCTCTGTGTGCGACCAGGTGGAGGAGCCAGATACCTGCATATGAGCACTCTGTCTCCTTCTCCCCCTACCCCCTTGCTGAGCCATTCCAACCTGCTTGACCACACCACGGGCGGTCCTGGAGAGGGCTGTTCTAAGCATCCATTACTGGAGGAGGGCTAGGGGCTGTAGCGGGTGTCAGCGGTGCAGGCAGCTGGGCCCTGCAGCCGCGTGTCTTGGGAGTAAGACCTCCCCCTGATCTTTGTGCCCATGGCACCCCGCACTGAAGCCTGGGTCTCTCACACCAGAGGAGGAGTGCCAGAGGGCAGTGCTGAGACTGCTGCTATCATATGGAGCCTGAAAGGAGCGAGCCACGGAGGAGAAATACCAGATGTGATCCCTGAGAGCAGGGGGCCCTTTGTAGCAGATCTACTCCTGGCCCAGCGCAATACACGGACTCTAACTGAAATGAAGGTTAGTGCGGCCCTCCCTCTTGTCCTGCTAGAACTGCACCTTGATGCGCAGAGGGCCCAGCCATCCAAGCCACAGGGAGTCTGCAGGACATCCACATCTATCCAGCTGAAACTTGATTAACAGCAGGACTGGTGTGTGGGGGCCTGCTGCCTTAGACCTTTATCCCAGTCTGGGGGACTGGGCATTTGCTGGTGACCAGTCAAGATGGGCTGAGGTGTGCACCGGGGGCCTAGGATGGGAGATGACTGAGGTCCTACCGGCTGATCCCCTTCTCGCTGCCCCTTATTCCTTTCTAACAGTGGAATCTGCTTTCTGACGAACCTACCAGGAGGCCACTTGTGTTGTTGAAGCACAAAGGGAGGATTTTTGAGGTCCATGGGCAGGACCCCACTTCACTGGAGCTAAGATTCTGACTGCAAATAGAGGCCGGGGCAGGTAGAACTGTGCTGTTGTCGGGAGATCTAGTCATGATCCTTCAAGCAATTAAAACCTTCCAAGCAGCGGTGGAGAACAAAATTGGTGAGGTCCAAGTGAATGTGCCACGGCACGGATCTCCGAAACTGAAACACACATATCCACGGTAATGTCACGACTTACGTGCTGCTTTAACCTGGAGTCCGCAGAACGAGTGGCGTGGATCTTGTTCTTGAATGTTCGGCCTTGGCCCAAGTAGGGGCGACTCTTTCTGGTAGCCACGGTGCTGCAGGCAATGGGTAAGCCAAGAGCAGGCCGTGTCCCTCAGAAGTAGTGCCTGAGGTAATAAAAAACCCTGAAAAGGGGAAAAAAACCTCCAAAAAGATAGGTTCCTGCAACAGGAACAAAATGAATAGGTTACAACAGGAGCAAAATACAGGAAAATACACTGGAACCGACAAGAACCAGCACAGGAAGACAAGGAAGTAGGAGCAAAGACACCATCCAAACAGAAAGTGTTGCAGCACAAGGAGAGAAAGAATCACAGCCCTTAAATACCAACAAACAGGAAGTGACCAACAGGAAGTACAAAGACACCATCTTAGATAGGGAAAAAGACATAGAACAGAATGGACTAGGAGCCATAGAGAGTAGGGAACAAGGAATGCTGGAAAGAGAAGGGTAATATGGGAAAAGGAGAAAAACATAAAGGAAGGTACAACCAGATGACGAGAAAAAGAAGAAGAAGAAAAGAACAGGTGAGTGGGGGGTCAGACCTTTCTGTGAGCGCGGTGCGCTAAAGAAGAACGAGGCCCCATGCTCAATTTGGGGCCTTGGAAGGTGCAGAGCAGGCTGAGGACGCGGCGTGTCTTGGGACGCGTGCCACGGCCGGAGCCGAATGTTCGGCTCGTGCCACGCGCAGCAGTGCGACAGTAGATCCCCCCCGAAGGTCCAGGTTTGTGCAGAAACAAGCGGTGAAAATGGTGAATCAGAGGAGGTGCGTGAACAGAAGATGCATCTTCCCAAGAGCATTCACTGAGAGGGTAACCCTTCCAATGAATCAGATACTGAAGACGTTTGTGAAAGATACGAGAGTCACAAATCTCTTGTACCTCATATTCAGGTACATCATCCACTAACACAGGAGGAGGACAAGGAAACTGACGAGAGTAAGGTTCAGGTACATAGGGTTTGAGCTGGGAAACATGAAAGACCGGATGAATCCTCCAGGTTCAAGGCATGTGAAGACGGGCAGTGACAGGATTAATCAGCTGAAGGATACGGAAAGGACCGTATGTAGGAGGCTGGCCTGGCTTGTAGTGGGTACCAAGGGGTACTTACACTCTGTACCAGGTCCAGTTATCCCTTATTAGTGTAGAAGAGGTGTTTCTAGCAGCTTAGGCTGATAGAAAGTAGCTATAGCAGAGCAGCTTAGGCTGAACTAGGAGACATGCAAAGCTCCTACTATACCACTGGTGTCATATGCACAATATCATAAGAAAACACAATACACAGATATACTAAAAATAAAGGTATCAAATCAAATCAAATCATTAACATTTATAAAGCGCGCTACTCACCCGTGCGGGTCTCAAGGCGCTAGGGGGGGAAGGGGGGGTTATCGCTGCTCGAACAGCCAAGTCTTTAGGAGTCTCCGGAAAGCGGAGTGGTCCTGGGTGGTCCTGAGGCTGGTGGGGAGGGAGTTCCAGGTCTTGGCCGCCAGGAAGGAGAAAGATCTCCCACCCGCCGTGGAGCGGCGGGTGCGAGGGACGGCAGCAAGTGCGAGGCCAGCGGAGCGGAGGGGGCGGGTACTATATTTTTATGACAATATGCCAAAAGTATCTCAGTGAGTACCCTCAGGATGCCAAATATACACAAGATATATGTACACAATACCAAAAATATGCAGTAATAGCAAAAGGAAGTAATGCAAGTTTTGCAATAGGAGCACATAGGTATAGGGGCAACACAAACCATATACTCCAAAAGTGGAATGCGAACCACGAATGGACCCCAAACCTATGTGAGCTTGTAGAGGGTCGCTGGGACTGTAAGAAAACAGTGAGGGTTAGAAAAATAGCACACCCCAAGACCCTGAAAAGTAGGTGTAAAGTGCACCTACAACCCCCAGAGAGCACAGAAGTCGTGATAGGGGGATTCTGCAAGGAAGACCAACACCAGCAAAGCAACAACAGTGGTTTTCTGGACCTGAGTACCTGTAAGACAAGGGGACCAAGTCCAAGAGTCGCGACAGTGTAGAGAGTGCCAGCTGAGGGTGCAAGGAAGCTGCCACCGGATGGAAGAAGCTTTGTGTTCTGCAAGAACCAAGAGGACTAGGAACTTCCCCTTTGGAGGATGGATGTCCAACGTCGTGAAGAAGCTTGCAGAGGTGTTCCCACGCAGAAAGACCGCAAACAAGCCTCGCTAGCTGCAAGGGTCGCGGTTAGGGTTTTTGGATGCTGCTGTGGCCCAGGAGGGACCAGGATGTCGCCACTTGGATGAGGAGACAGAGGGGGCGCCCAGCAAGTCAGGGAGCCCTCACAGAAGCAGGCAGCACCTGCAGAAGTACCGGAACAGGCACTTGGAAGAGCAGTGAACCGGAGTCCACCCAAAGTCAGAAAAGGGAGTCCCACGACGCCGGAGGACAACTCAGAAGGTTTTGCACTGCAGGTTAGAGTATCGGGGACACAGGCTTGGCTGTGCACGAAGGAAATCCTGAAAGAGAGCACAGGAGCTGGAGCAGCTGCAAATCACACGGTACCCAGCAATGCAGTCTAGCTTGGGGAGGCAAGGACTTACCTCCACCAAACTTGGACAGAAGAGTCACTGGACTGTGGGAGTCACTTGGACAGAGTTGCTGAGTTCCAGGGACCACGCACGTCGTGCTGAGAGGGGACCCAGAGGACCGGCGATGCAGTCTTTTGTTGCCTGCGGTTGCAGGGGGAAGATTCCATCGACCCACAAGAGATTTATTCAGAGCTCCTGGTGCAAGAAGGAAGCAGGCTACCCCCAGAGCATGCACCACCAGGAAACAGGCGAGAAAGCCGGCAGGATGAAGCGATACAAGGTTGCAGTAGTCGTCTTTGCTACTTTGATGCAGTTTTGCAGGTGTACTGAGCAGTCAGCGGTCGATCCTTTGGCAGAAGGTGAAGAGAGAGATGCAGAGGAACTCTGGTGAGCTCTTGCATTCGGTATCCAAAGAATTCCCCAAAGCAGAGACCCTAAATAGCCAGAAAAGGAGGTTTGGCTATCTAGGAAGGAGGATAGGCTAGTAACACAGGTAAGAGCCTATCAGAAGGAGTCTCTGACGTCACCTGCTGGCCCTGGCCACTCAGAGCAGTCCAGTGTGCCAGCACACCTCTGAATCCAAGATGGCAGAGGTCTGGGGAACGCTGGAGGAGCTCTGGGCAGGGGAGTCTTTCCTTTGTCCAGTTTCGTGCCAGAGCAGAGCTGGGGGATCCCTGAACCGGTGTAGACTGGCTTATGCAGAGATGGGCACCATCTGTGCCCATCAAAGCATTTCCAGAGGCTGGGGGAGGCTACTCCTCCCCAGCCCTGACACTTTTTTCCAAAGGGAGAGGGTGTAACACCTTCTCTCTGAGGAAGTCCTTTGTTCTGCCTTCCTGGGCCAGGCCTGGCTGGACCCCAGGAGGGCAGAAACCTGTCTGAGGGGTTGGCAGCAGCAGCAGCAGCAGCTGCTGTGAAACCCCAGGAAAGGCAGTTTGGCAGTACCCGGGTCTGTGCTAGAGACTCGGGGGATCATGGAATTGTCTCCCCATTCCATGATCTTAGACATGTTACATGGCCATGTTCGAAGTTACCATTGTGACGCTATACATAGGTATTGACCTATGTATAGTGCACGCGTGAAATGGTGTCCCCGCACTCACAAAGTCCGGGGAATTTGCCCTGAACGATGTGGGGGCACCTTGGCTAGTGCCAGGGTGCCCTCACACTAAGTAACTTTGCACCCAACCTTCACGAGGTGAAGGTTAGACATATAGGTGACTTATAAGTTACTTAAGTGCAGTGGTAAATGGCTGTGAAATAATGTGGACGTTATTTTACTCAGGCTGCAGTGGCAGGCCTGTGTAAGAATTGTCAGAGCTCCCTATGGGTGGCAAAAGAAATGCTGCAGCCCATAGGGATATCCTGGAACCCCAATACCCTGGGTACCTCAGTACCATATACTAGGGATTTATAAGGGTGTTCCAGTATGCCAATGTGAATTGGTGAAATTGGTCACTAGCCTGTTAGTGACAATTTAGAAAGCAGAGAGAGCATAACCACTGAGGTTCTGGTTAGCAGAGCCTCAGTGAGACAGTTAGTCATCACACAGGGAACACATACAGGGCACACTTATGAGCACTGGGGCCCTGGCTGGCAGGGTCCCAGTGACACATACACTAAAACAACTTATATACAGTGAAATATGGGGGAACATGCCAGGCAAGATGGTACTTTCCTACACCGTAGTAACAAGGTGTGAACTTATTCTGAGAAAGGCGTAAAGGCAAACATTTTGACGAAAGCCAGACTTTATCTTGAAGGTGATATTCTGGAGCATCCCTACGTTTCTTGTCTGCTACTCTCTTCATGTATCTCTTGGCGTTCAACAAGTTAGATCAAATCAATCTATGGATCTGTAAAAGTCGTTTGGAAAATGAAGTAACAGCAGGCAGAGAAGAGGTAGTCTGAGGTGTAGTAGGAAAAGAGGTAGGATGATAATCATAAGAACAGAAAAAAGGAGTGACTTTGGAGGCACTATGGACAGTGTTATTGTAAGAGAATTCAGCGATAGGAAGGTAAGTGTTCCAGTTGCTCTGGGTAGAATTATAAAAGCAGCGAAGGTACTGCTCCAATCCTTGGTTGAGACACTCAGGGGGTGATTCTAACCCTGGCGGTCGGTGTTAAAGCGGCGGCCAACCCGCCAACAGGCTGGCGGTAAAAAAAATGGGATTCTGAGCCTGGCGGGAACCGCCAACACAGACAGCCACCTTAACACTCCGACCGCCACGGCGGTACAAACAAACAGCGCGGCGGTCACCGCCAACAGACAGGCGGGAGACAATGTACCGCCCACACTATTCCAACTCACCAATACGCCACCTTTTCCGGGGCGGGAGCACCGCCGATAAAAACACGGCGGAAACAGACTACGGACGGGAAAACGCTCACCACTATGCACTCCAGGAGGAAGGAGGACAGCATGGAACCCGAATTAAACATCCTACCTGCTCTCGTCTACCTTCTCATCTACCACGAGTACGAAGTCCGGCGCAGACGACAACGGTGAGTACTGCACCTACGACACACGGGAGGGGGAGGACGAAAGGTCACGGGCACACACATATGCGACCCCCCCCCCCAACTATGTACTCACCAATGCAGAGCACCAAGTCACAGTGACACCACACAAACACCCCTGAAAAATGCCAGGACGTAATCATATTTGGAATAAATATTTATGTACCAAAAAGCTCCAGAAAATTAGAGTACAACCATGAAAGATATCCACAACAAAACTAATGACATACACATCAGTGTATAACTGAAGTAACAAGTCCTGCACATCCTACGAATTCAGCATGTCCGTGGGCCAAAGTCTTGAGAAACAAGGGCAAAGCCCACACAGGAGACCTGAGTCCTTTGGAGAGAACACTGCAGGGGCATCAGATGTAAAAACTACAGGCACCTCAGGGGGAAGGGAAGGGGGGGGGCACCACAGCCACATGAGTCCACGACGCCAGATCCACGAGGAGCCACCATGCCCACTGGACCATCCTGGGGAGTGCAAAGCCACAGTCTCTCAATGTCTCTACAGTGGGTGGGCTGCCCACTGGACCATCCTGGGGAGTGCAAAGCCACAGTCTCTCAATGTCTCTACAGTGGGTGGGCTGCCCACTGGACCATCCTGGGGAGTGCAAAGCCACAGTCTCTCAATGTCTCTACAGTGGGTGGGCTGCCCACTGGACCATCCTGGGGAGTGCAAAGCCACAGTCCATCAGGTGGATGACAGTCTCCACTGGTCAAGGAGGAGGCATGGTGGGCACAGTGAACCATAAACGGTGCTTGAGACGGCGGTGCCCAGCGGAGCGGTGCTTGAGACGGCGGTGCCCAGCGGAGCGGTGCTTGAGAGGAAGGGCCCAGCGGAGCGGTGCTTGAGAGGAAGGGCCCAGCGGAGCGGTGCTTGAGAGGAAGGGCCCAGCGGAGCGGTGCTTGAGACGGCGGGGCCCAGCGGAGCGGTGCTTGAGACGGCGGGGCCCAGCGGAGCGGTGCTTGAGAGGAAGGGCCCAGCGGAGCGATGCTTGAGACGGCGGGGCCCAGCGGAGCGGTGCTTGAGAGGAAGGGCCCAGCGGAGCGGTGCCTCAGAGGAAGGGCCCAGCGGAGCGGTGCTTGAGAGGAAGGGCCCAGCGGAGCGGTGCTTGAGACGGCGGGGCCCAGCGGAGCGGTGCTTGAGAGGAAGGGCCCAGCGGAGCGGTGCTTGAGAGGAAGGGCCCAGCGGAGCGGTGCTTGAGAGGAAGGGCCCAGCGGAGCGGTGCTTGAGACGGCGGGGCCCAGCGGAGCGGTGCTTGAGACGGCGGGGCCCAGCGGAGCGGTGCTTGAGAGGAAGGGCCCAGCGGAGCGGTGCTTGAGAGGAAGGGCCCAGCGGAGCGGTGCTTGAGACGACGGGGCCCAGCGGAGCGGTGCTTGAGAGGAAGGGCCCAGCGGAGCGGTGCTTGAGAGGAAGGGCCCAGCGGAGCGGTGCCTCAGAGGAAGGGCCCAGCGGAGCGGTGCTTGAGACGGCGGGGCCCTGTTCAGCGGTTCTCTTCTCCACGGCGGGGCCCTGTTCAGCGGTGCTCTTCTGCACCGCGGGCCCTGTTCAGCGGTGCCTATCTCCACGGCGGGGCCCTGTTCAGCGGTGCTCTTCTGCACCGCGGGCCCTGTTCAGCGGTGCTCTTCTCCACGGCGGGGCCCTGTTCAGCGGTGCCTATCTCCACCGCTGGCCCTGTTCAGCGGTGCTCTTCTCCACGGCGGGGCCCTGTTCAGCGGTGCTCTTCTCCACGGCGGGGCCCTGTTCAGCGGTGCTCTTCTGCACCGCGGGCCCTGTTCAGCGGTGCCTATCTCCACGGCGGGGCCCTGTTCAGCGGTGCTCTTCTGCACCGCGGGCCCTGTTCAGCGGTGCTCTTCTCCACGGCGGGGCCCTGTTCAGCGGTGCTCTTCTGCACCGCGGGCCCTGTTCAGCGGTGCTCTTCTCCACGGCGGGGCCCTGTTCAGCGGTGCTCATCCAGCAGGTCAAGAGAGCCAGACCTGGCCTCGACTCCCTGCTCAGTCGCCCTCGGACCGTGACGTTTCTGGACCCTTCGGGGACGGACTCCTGGCCTCCTTAGTGTCCTCCTTCCCAGCTGGGATGTGGCATGTGGGGTCCACCTTCTCCGCGCTCCTGCTGCCCTTCCGCTCCTTTGATGGGGCTCTCGGGCCCTTGCCTCCCCTAGATGGTGTCGGGGTGAAGTGGCCGCACATTGCTCCTTGGGGGCAGCCCTGTCGGTCCTCGCACGGCGGTCCTTGGTTTTGCGGGTCCTCTTGCCGGGGGGGGGCTGGACGTGTCCTTGCTGCTGATCGATGTGTCACTGCTGGCAAAGGGTGGGCTCCAGAACCCAGGCACAACAGTGACACCCGAAGCTGGGCTGGTGGTGGCTGCGGTGCTCTTGGGACTCTTTGAAGATGGATGGGGGAGGTCATCGGGGGGAAAGAGGTTAAGGTTAGCCAGGAAAAGTTTTTTAGGGCCAAGGTAAAGGGTAGGATAAGTGGAGATGGAAGTGGAGGTAGAGGAGGTGGTTGTAGGAGAGTCAGGTGTGCTGTCATTGGGTGAAGGTGCTGGTGCTGTAGGCTGTCGTGAGGTGGATGGCTGTTGGGTGGGTGGCTGCCTGCGTTTGTGTGTCTTGGAAGAGGGGGTGACAGACACAGTGGGAGAGGACACAGGGGACGTGTACATGGCAGTGGGGGTGGTGACTGCACGAGTGTGGACTGTACTGGAGGGTGAGGTGGTGATGGAAGCACTGGCTGATGTTGGGGTGCATGCAGGTGTGAGTGTAGACGTCACAGGGAGGGAGGAGGGAGACGAGGAGGAGGGGGACACAGGGGTGGCAGTGGCTGTTGGCATGTCTGCATCTGGGTGTTGCTCGGGTGAGTGTTTGCGGGATCTGTGGTGCTTGTGTTTGGATGAGCTGCTCTTGGGTGTTGAGGTGTGTGCAGGCTGGTCTGATGGTGTGGATGGGATAGGCTGAGGAACAGGAGACAGAGACAGGCTGGAGGCAGTCAGAAGAGGGAGGCTGGAAGCAGGGACAATGGCTGCCGTCAGTGCTGAGGCCAGAGCAGTGAACGCTCGTTGATGGGCAGCCTGACCCGAATGAATGCCCTCCAGGTATGCATTGCTC
The DNA here is from genome assembly GCF_031143425.1 of Pleurodeles waltl. Taxonomy (NCBI): domain Eukaryota; kingdom Metazoa; phylum Chordata; class Amphibia; order Caudata; family Salamandridae; genus Pleurodeles; species Pleurodeles waltl. The sequence goes on from NC_090447.1 coordinate 1,442,236,697, forward strand.
TGTTGCACCTCCCTCTGCACACCCTGGATGGCATTCAAAAGGGTCGTCTGCCCAACAATGAGCGTCCTTACCAGGTCAATGAGGTCCGCACTGAGGGCAGCAGGGGCAACAGGGGCAGGGGCTGAGGTGCCTGGGGCGAAGGAGACGCGCGCCTTCCTGGGCGAACCGGCACGGAGCGAAGACTGAGGGGCTGCTGGGAGGGCGGGGCTGGTGCGCTGGGTGGCGGCTGTACCTGTAGAGGCGGGGGGCACGGATGTTGCCGCCACCCCTAGGGAGCTCCCATCTGAGGACGTGTCGCTTTCGCTGCTCTCACCAGCGGTCCCCGTCGTGGTGCTCCCCTCGCCCTCCGGATCACTGGTGCCCTCGGTGTCTGTTCCTGGGCCCACCGGGGCCTTGTGTCCTGCAGCTCCCTCGTGCTCCGATGCCATATCTCCTCCGCCTGATGATGCTAATGCACACATGCACAAGAAGATGAAGAGAAAGGGTGGGGGGAGAAAAAAGAAGACCAGGTTGAGTGCATGCAATGTCAACACCGTTGGCGGAGAGGACAGACACAGGTGCCTAATGCACTAAGCCGCGCATTCGGGGTACACTACTCAGTACTACTGACTAAGACAACAGGCCAAGAGACGTCAAACGCGCACATGGGAGATGCTGGACCTTCAATGGCTGTACTTGTCACCCTACAGAGGTGGGGGCCGGGGGCACAGGGCCATGCCTAAGGGAGAGGACTACACTACATGGCCTAATGTCACCCACAGCCCTCCTCCCCCACCCAGACGCCTCCACTGCGCAGAAAGATAGGAGAATGTGCTGATACTCACCCCCTTGTGTCTGCTGTGATGTCTTAAAGCGCCCATCCAATTCAGGGTAGGCCACCGCCAGGATCCGGGACATCAGGGGGGTCATGGTGCGACTGGCACCCCTCCTAGGTTGGGAGGCCATCCCCAGCAGTGTTTCTGCGGTCTTCCTTGTTCCGCGGCGGATGTCCTCCCACCTCTTGCGGCAGTGGGTGCCCCGTCTGTTGTGGACCCCCAAGGTCCGGACTTCCTTGGCGATGGCACGCCAAATCTCGATCTTCTGATGGGCGCTGACCTATTAGACATGTACAGGGTGGAAAGGAGGAAATCATCAATGACCTGCATGTTAGATGTAATTGGCCCCCACCCACCCACCCACTTTGCCATATGGCACATGCTCTCATCTGTCGGGCGTTGCACTCCTCATTCGCCCCCCACCCCACCAACTTACATCCACCCCAATCCACACAGGCATAGCCCATTCCATTAGCACCCGGTGTACTCACTTGTTGGTCTGGAGGACCGTAGAGTAGCGCATACTGGGGGAGGACCCCATCCACGAGCTTCTCCAACTCTTCAGACGTGAAGGCAGGGGCCCTTTCCCCAGGCGCAGCAGCCATTGTATCTTCCAGACCGAGGTCACAGCAGCACTTGCAGTATAGGTCCTCTCCTGTGGATGATCAGGTCTCGAGTGATTAAGCAGATAGAAAATGGCAGTCACGCCCGCGGCGGTGCGTACCGCGGCGGTGCGTACCGCGACCGCCGGCGCACTTCGTCATTGGCTCCTGAAACCCATAGGCTTCAATGTTAACCAATGCGGCTTTGCGCCGCGGTCTTCGACCGCCTACCGCCACGGTGTGCCCCGCCAGCGCATTGACCTCACATCCCATTGTCCCACTTCACAGGTCAGGCAGCCGCCATTTCAAGGGCCCACATGGCTTAATTTTGACTGCGACACACAGGCCTAGGCCTTGCATTGCCACACATACACGCCTTTCAACCCATTGCCATTCTTTAACTGTGCAAGCTGTCTGTACGTACCTGTGGTTTGCCTGACTCTGTGCTCCATGTTGTCCTTCCTAGGCACCGTCCGCTGGGACTTGCGATGAGAAGGAGGAATCCTCGCGTGTACCGACCGCTGGTGGATCTGTCGACAATGGAAGAACGCCATATAATACTTCGATACAGACTTGACCGTGCCACTATCCATGAACTGTGTGCCCAGCTGGAGCCAGCCCTGATGTCCCCCATCCGCCAACCCACAGGGATTCCCCCTCTGGTGCAGGTTTTGTCAGTCCTCCATTTTTTGGCCAGTGGGTCATTCCAGACCACAGTGGCCATGTCATCTGGAATGTCTCAGCCTATGTTTTCTAAGATTTTGAGCAGAGTGTTGTCTGCCCTGATGAAACTCATGCGGAGCTACATCATTTTCCCCGAGGAGGGTGACTTGCCTACAGTGAAGGGTGATTTCTATGCCCTTGGACATATCCCCAACATCATTGGTGCCATTGATGGGACCCATGTGGCTTTGGTACCCCCAAAAGACGATGAGCAGGTGTACCGAAACAGAAAAAATTATCATTCGATGAATGTCCAGGTGGTCTGTTTGGCTGACCAGTACATCTCCCATGTAAATGCCAAGTTCCCAGGGTCAGTGCATGACGCGTATGTGATGCGAAATAGCAGCATCCCCTATGTGATGGAGCAGCTACAGAGACAACGTGTGTGGCTAATAGGTGACTCTGGTTACCCCAACCTGCCGTGGCTACTGACCCCAGTAAGGAATCCCCGGACAAGGGCAGAGGAACGCTACAATGAGGCCCATGGGCGTACTAGGAGGGTGATTGAGCGAACCTTTGGCCTCCTGAAGGCCAGGTTTAGGTGCCTGCATATGACAGGTGGATCCCTAATGTACTCACCAAAGAAGGTGTGCCATATCATCGTGGCGTGCTGTATGCTTCACAACCTGGCTTTGCGACGCCAGGTGCCTTTCCTGCAGGAGGATGGTCCAGATGGTGGTGTTGTAGAAGCCGTGGAGCCTGTGGAGAGTGAAGAGGAGGAAGACTCAGAGGACGACACAGACAATAGGGACAGAGTGATACAACAGTATTTCCAGTAACACCCAGGTAAGAATCACCCACGCCATTTCACAATTGCTTATAGCCTCCTGCATCTGTACTTTCTGTAGTTCCCCACAGATGTTTGTCATTGATTTTTGCCTTTCCCTTCCCTTCTCAGTGCTGTCTGACTCAGTACCTGACTTCTGCTTGGTTCGCCCATGAAATACAGCGTATTGACATTGGTATGTTGTCATGACTAATTGACAGAACAGAAATCGAACAGTAATATGTAATACATTTGTCAATAATACAGCATGACTCAAAACAGATTTGTGTGCAAAATGTGATTTATTTACAGTGCTAGATATCGGTACATGTGATTCTTAGGGTGATGGGTGGGGGTGGAGGAATATCCATGGCAGAGTCCAGTTCTCAGTCTCACAGGTGCATTGTCCTTTTGCCTGTGGAAGGATGGAGCATAGGCAGTTCATGGTTGGACAGGGTGGCAATGTGGGACAGTGGGAAGACTTGAGGGGGTATGTCCTGCAGGCGGGGGTCTTGACATCCTACTCTGTCTTTTTCTTTGGTCTCAGGCTCCTCTTACGGGGTGGTTGTTCTTCAGCAGGAGGTGGGGTTCTGGGGGGCTGTCGAGGTGTTGGGACCTCCTGTCCACTAGCGCCGGCGGAGGTGGTAGGCTGTTCCTGGTCCGGGCTAGTGACAGGGGCCCTGTGTGGTGCACCATGGTCCCGCAACGCGTCCTCTATCCTGTGGAGGGCCAGGACGATGGTCCCCATTGCGGTCCCGATGATTCTCAGATCCTCCCTGAAACCCATGTAGCGTTCCTCCTGCTTTGCCTGGATCTCAGTGAACCTGGCCAGTACCGTCGCCATCGTTTCTTGGGAGTGGTGGTATGCCCCCATGATGGTGGTGAGGGCCTCTTGGAGAGTGGGTTCCCTGGGCCTCTCCTCCCCCCCCTGTCGCACAGCAGCCCTCCGAGCTGCCCGGTTTCCCCCGGCCTCTGTCCCCTGGACGGTGTGCCCGCCACCACTGCCCCCAGGTCCCTGTTGTTGTTGGGGTGTTGGGTTAGCCTGGGTGCCCTGTAGTGGCAGACACACCGCTGATTGAGCTGTCCTAGAGACAGAGGCATGGGCCCGCTGGGTGGGAGCTGTGCTGGTGTCGGCAGAGGGGGTCGGGTCTGGTGTGGCCTGTGGCTGCCTGAGGGGAACCGACTGCCCAGAGGTCCCCGATGGTCCGGGCTGGTCATCAGGTTCACTGTCGACAGAGCTGCTATCCTCAGTGTGGGCCTGTTCCGGTGGTGGGATGGACACTTCTGGACCCTCCTGGCTAGTGTGTTGTCGTTCGGGTCCTGCATGGGGTAAGAGAGTTTGGTTATTATTTCTGTGTGTGCAATAGCATGCGTGTTGTGGGTGCCCTTGTCCCCCAGTGCAGGCATTCCCTGGAGGGAGGTGTTGTGAGGATATTTAGTGGGGGGGAGGGGTTAGTGCAGTGGTCATGCTTAGGTGATGGGTGCCCATGATTTGTGTTGGCATGCAGGAGTTGGTGTTGGGATGGGTGGGTTGTGCTGGTGAGACATTGTCAGGGAGGATGTGTGCTGGGGGGTTGGGGGTGAGGGTGGGGGTGTGGGTTGGCATGCTGGTGGGGTGGGGGGGATATAGTAGTTGAGATTGGACTTACCAGAGTCCATTCCTCCGGCTACTCCTGCGAGGCCCTGAGGATGCAGGATGGTCAAGACCTCTTGCTCCCACGATGTAAATTCGGGAGGGGTGGGTGGGGGTCCGCCGCCAGTCTTCTGGACCGCGATGTTGTGCCTGGAGACCATCGATCGGACCTTCCCCCGTAGGTCGTTCCATCTTTTGCGGATGTCCTCCCTATTCCTGGGATGCTGTCCCACCGCGTTGACCCTGTCCACGATCCGCTGCCATAGCTCCGCCTTCCTGGCTATACTGGTGTGCTTCACCTGCGAGCCGAAGAGCTGGGGTTCCACTCTTAGGATTTCCTCCACCATGACCCGGAGTTCTTGGTCCGAAAAGCGTGGGTGCCTTTGGGGTGCCATGGGGTGGTGTGGGTGAGGTGTGGGGTGGTGTATGTGATGAGGAGTGTGTTGGTGAGTGGTGCTTTGTGCTACTATGTGGTGTGTGTGATGGTGTAGTGTGCCTCAGTGTGTCTTGCTATGGATTGTCTGCTGTGTCTCTCTCTCCTTCTCTCAGTAATTAGGGTCGCAGGGGTTTGTGGGTGATGTGGGTGTGTGTTTTATAGTTGGTTGATTGTGTGGGAGTGGTGTGTGTATGTGTATCAGGTGTGTGTATTTCAAATTGTCCAATGTGGCTGTGTTTTGGTGATGTGTGTGTATTCTGACCGCGGCGGTGTGTACCGCCAATGAAATACCGCGTTTGAATGACCGCCGTGTGGATTCGTGGGTCGTAATGGCATGGGCGTATTTCTGTTGGCGTGACGGTGGAGGTTTGGTCATCTCCAGTTTATCGCTGCCCGCCGATGTGGCGGGCTGCAGTGGAGGACGGATTTTTGGAGGTTTGGCCGTTGTGGGTCAGAATGACCGTGGCGGTTGACCGTGGCCGCGGCGGTGTTATGGCGGTCTTATGACCGGCGGTAAGGGCATTTTACCGCCGAGGTCAGAATGGCCCCCTCAGTCTGTCCATTGGTTTGAGGATGGAAACCCGATGATAGTGCTATATTGATATTCAGCGTCCAACAAAAATGTTTCCAAAACCGGGAGATGTACTGAAGTCCCCTGTCAGATACAATGCTGTGTGGATGTCCATGGAGACTGAAAATATGATGGATAAATATCTGACTTAGTTCTTGGGAAGTAGGTAACTTTTTCAGGGCCATCTTAGTAAAGGAATCTGTGGTGACCATGATAACCCGGTTTCCTGCTGATGGAGATAGTGAACACATGAAATCGGTAGAAATGGTGTGCCAGGGAGCCAGTGGAACAGGTAATGGTTGTAGTAATCCTGCAGGTCTGGTACGGGGAATCTTTACTTGAGCACATATGGGACAAGCCTGAACGTATCTTTTGACATCTGATTTCCAGGTAGGCCACCAGAAAGATCGCGAGAGTAGTTCTTGTGTGGCCTTGATGCCTCTATGACCAGCAACCGGCGAATCATGGCACATTTGTAGTGCCGTTTCTCTTACTCCATTAGTAGGGAGGAACAACAGATTCTTGTAATAATAATACCCTTGCAGTTTACATTTTAGTGTGTTTAGTTTCTTTAATTCTTGATCAGAGAGGTTGGAATATTCCAGTTGTACCTCATCCAGGAAAGACTGAGTTACTCCGATGATTTTACTAGGCTCAACTAGATACTGTGATGGGGTAGGAGTACAATCTGGATAATGGCGAGACAGAGCATCAGCCAGAATGTTTTGGGATCCAGGAATATAGGTGACATAAAAGTCATACTGACTGAAGAAAAAGGGCCAATGAGCCTGACGACTGTTCTGGCATAAAAAAGTACATAAACATTGTAGATTACGATGATCTGTTCTCACCTCGAAGGGCTCTTTGGAACCCGTAAGAAACTGTCTCCACTCTAGGCAGGCTGTTTTCAGAGCTAATAACGCCCTTTCTAGTACTGAGTAATGTTGTTCCGACGCAGAGAGTACATGGGACAAATAGAAAACAGGATGCTCAAGACCGTCATCTTCTTGTTGTTGGAGTAAGGCAGCTCCGATGGCTCTTTCGGAAGCATCAGTAACAACAATAAATTGTTTGTTGGTATCTGGGTGTCTCAATATCGGTGCTTGAGTGAAGGCCTTTTTTAGGCTCTGAAAAGCTATTTCAGCCACCCTAGTCCAGACAAAGCCTTTCTTTAAATTCTCCTTTTTTAATGTTTGAGTTATGTGGCTGGTTTGTTTTGCAAAGTCTAAGATAAACTGCCAATAAAAATTAGCCAATCCTAGAAAACATTGTGTTTCCTTAATAGAGGCAGGAGAAGGCCAGTCTAGGATGGCTTGTACCTTTTCCTGGTCCATAGCTATTCCAGTGGGACTATGGTGATATCCCAAATATTTGACTTCGGTCTTGTCAAACTCACACTTTTCTGGTTTACAGGACAGTGGATGTTCCTGGAGTCTTTGGAGGACTTGTTTCACATGAGAGGAATGAAGTTCAGGATGTCTAGAATAAATAAGGATATCGTCTAAGTAGATGACGACCGTATGGTTCAAGAGATCAGAGAACAGAGTCCATAAATCTTTGGAAAATGGAGGGGGCGTTAGTGAGACCAAAAGGCATAACTCTGTACTCATAATGGCCAAATGGGGTCCGGAAAGCAGTCTTCCACTCGCCTCCTTCTTCAATACGCAAAAGGTGGTAGGCTCCACGAAGATCCAGTTTGGTAAATCGTTGAGCCCCTCTGATTGCCTCTAGTATATCCTTGATGAGGGGCAAAGGATAACGGTCTTTTATAGTTATCTTATTTAGACCTCGAAAATCCAGGCAGGGATGAAGATCCTTCGTCTTCTTGGGTACAAAAAAAAGGGGAGCCCCTGCCGGACAGAACGATGGTACTATAAGACCGCTATGTAAGTTTTCTTCCAGATACTCCTTTAGAACTTTCCTTTCAGGTTCCGTGAGTGAATACATCCTCCCAAAGGGAACAATAGTTCCAGGTTCCAAGGGAATAGCACAATCGTAATCTCGATGTGGGGGTAACACAGGTCTGGATGGTTTTTGGAACACATCTTGAAATTCTAGATAGTGATCCGGGACTCCTTGGACTGTATTGATGAAACATCCGGTAGTAATTTCAGTAGGCATCAACCTCTTGGGTGACCAATATGTGTCTGAAGCAAAGCAGTTCTCATGACAAAACTGTGAGGACAAGGAAATAGTCTGGGTTTCCCAATTTACATAAGGGTTATGTCTTATGAACCACGGAATTCCTAAAATGATAGTATGATTGGGGGATGATATGAGATAAAATGAGATTTGTTCTTGGTGGTTTCCAAATTGTAAACTTAGTGTCAGAGTGGTAGTATCAACTGGACCAGGGGATATTAAGGACCCTTCCACTGTATGCACTTGTTCTGGGATTTCTTTGGGTCGTGTTGGTATTTGTTGAGTCGTGGCCCAAGTCTTATCCATATATATGCCACTAGTACCACAATCAAGCAAAGCCATTGTTTTTTCTTGGCGGCCGTCCGGTAACTGTAACGTCACAGGTAACATAAACAAAGTTGTGGCATTGTCCTTGAATGAACTGATGGAAGGTATAGCAGATGATCCCGTCCCCTCCCGTCTGGGAAGTGGCGTTTCCCGATGGCCTTTGAGGACGAACGGGGCAGGTACGAAGAATGTGGCCGGCAGCACCACAATACAGGCACAATCCTTTCTTACGTCTGTCTTCCCGCTCGCTAACGGAAAGTGGGCCTCGAGTGGTATCCACCTGCATAGGTTTACCTTCTGTGTCTCTGGCGGGAGGACGAGATTCCTCGGGACGATGCATAAAGACTTGTGAAGTGCTTGGCTGGGACGATCCTCTACTCTTTCTCTTCTCCATATGTCGTTCTTGGAGACAGTATTTGATGGAAAGAGCTTGATCCATCAGACCACGAAGATCTTCAACTCGGGTGGAGTGTACTAACTCATCTTTAATCTCTTCTTTAAGTCCTCTACAGAATAAAGTCACCAGAGTTTGTTCCACCGAGGTGGTCTCAGCCGCTACCTGTCGAAAGAGAGTAATATATTGGAGGACATCTTGTGAGCCTTGTTGAATGTCACATAAGGCTTCTTCAGCAGAGGCCTCCAAACCTGGACGAATAAACATCTGTTTAAACCGATTCACGAAGGTGGAATAGTCTGACAATACTGGGTCGTTGGATGATACCATTGGGGTTGCCCAGGCCAAGGCAGAACCGGATAACGCACTGATAAGATATCCCACCTTTGTCTTGTCGTGGGAGAATTGGGTAGGTCGGAAGGCGAAATACACAGTTAATGCATTGAGGAACTCTCGCAGTTTAGTTGGCTCACCGGAGAAACGAGGAGTAGAGGTGGAGACGACCGGAACATCTGCACTGCGGAAAGCCAAAGCCTGTTGTAAAGCAGCATTCTTACTGCGTAATTGTTGCAGTTCCTGAGCCTGTTGCTGAATAGTTGCCAGAGGAGATTGATCAGGTTCTGCAGCAGCCGCCACTGTATCATCCATGGTGTTAGATGATGTCGGGAGTATTGGGCGCTGCAATCTGTCACGACTTACGTGCTGCTTTAACCTGGAGTCCGCAGAACGAGTGCCGTGGATCTTGTACTTGAATGTTCGGCCTTGGCCCAAGTAGGGGCGACTCTTTCTGGTAGCCACGGTGCTGCAGGCAATGGGTACGCCAAGAGCCGTCCGTGTCCTTCAGAAGTAGTGCCAGAGGGGAAAAAACCTCCAAAAAGATAGGTTCCTGCAACAGGAACAAAATGAACAGGTTACAGCAGGAGCAAAATACAGGAAAATACACTGGAACCGACGAGAACCAGCACAGGAAGACAAGGAAGTAGAAGCGAAGACACCATCCAAACAGAATGTGTTGCAGCGCAAGGAGAGAAAGAATCACAGCCCTTAAATACCAACAAACAGGAAGCGACCAACAGGAAGTACAAGGACACCATCTTAGATAGGGAAAAACACATAGAACAGAATGGACTAGGAGCCATAGAGAGTAGGGAACAAGGAATGCTGGGAAGAGAAGGGTAATATGGGAAAGAGAGAAAAACATAAAGGAAGGCACAACCAGATGACCAGAAAAAGAAGAAGAAAAGAACAGGTGAGTGGGAGGTCAGACCTGCCTGTGAGCGTGGTGCGCTAAAGAAGAATGAGGCCTCATGCCCAATTTGGGGCCTCGGAAGGTGCAGAGCAGGCTGGGGACGTGGCGCGTCTTGGGACCTCGTGCCACGCGCAGCGGCGCGACAGGTAAAGGACAAAATTATATCCCTTAAGGCACAGGTCTCGACTCTTCTCACGTGTACCTCTGAACTGCACCGCCGAGCTGAAGACACTTAAAACCGTTCCCGGCGTAACAGTGTACGCATAATTGGCACCCCTGAAAATGAACAGCCACAGTTGGTGGTGGATTTACTGGAGCAATGGATCAAGTCATGGTTGCCCTCCGCCGGCTTTTCCACCTGGTTCGCACTGAAGCGAGCCCACTAGGCCCTGGTCCCCAAGCCATCACTGGGCTTCTTGCCAAGGCCAGTGATAGACCATTTTCTTAACTTTCGAAAGAGAGAGAAAGAGACGCTGTCCTCCAACAGTTACTGAGGCAAACTGATCTCTGTTGTGGAAGCACCAAGGTCCTTCTACTTACAGACTACACATGCAAAATCCAACAACTCCACTGCTCCTATTCAGTGGTGAAATTAAAACTCAGAGCTATGGGAGTGCAATATCACCTCCTGTTCCCAGCCAGGCTCTGAGTAATATACAACAACAAATCCCACTTCTTTGAAATGCCGGATATGGCCTGGATGTAGCTCACGGAGGAGCGACCTCTTCGCGCGTCTCAGTCAGGATTCCTGCATAACTCTGACTCACCAGATCATGGCTGCACTGACTGTGGGCCCAAGCCACAACGTAAGCAGACTCACTCACGAGAAACTGAAAACCAGCAGTGCTCGAGATCCATCTCACCATCTCCTCCGGCCCAGGACCAGCCCCCACACCGATAGGCTGTAGAGGGAGCGGATGGGGGAGAGACCCCCCACCTATTTCCAAGAAAATCCATCCGCACAGGCTTCTCCAGAGGGTCTGGGGACACATAGTGACACAAATCCTTCCCGAAGCCCAGTGCTGTGATGCTCGCCCCGGGCTCAGGCCTACCCTGGGACACATAACTGATCATACTTTCTACGAACTGATGGCCACAGAGTATCCTACTTTATGGAGGGGTTCTCCAGGAACCAACATTTAGCCTTTAGTTCACTGGTTGGAATCAGTTATGAGGGTGGCAGATGCTTCTGGGGGGAAGCATGGGGTGGGGTGAGAGTTGGGGGGATGGGTGATCAAGCATTTTATTTCAGGTATTGACATGGACTCCTAGCAGGGCCCACATGATAAACACTCATTGTTCTCACTGCATCAGTTCTGGACTCTATCCCTCTGGCATGGGTGGGGACCTTCTTTGAGAGAAAGAGGGACTCCCCTACAACCTGGTTAGTTATTGTTACTGACTCTTATGACTACTCACACCAAGTTTTTATCCTGGAATGTCAACGGACTCCTGGACATGATAAAGTGCACCGCTGTGCTAACATTTGCTCAGTGACATCAGTCGGATATCCTGTTTCTCCAGGAGGCCCATTTCTTGGGTGACAATTGTCCCTTCTTGCCACGAAGGGGGTATGACAGGATATACCATGCGGGCCTCACCCAAGGCTCCAGAGGGGTAGGCATCCTCCTACACCACTCCTATCCTTTGATAGTTGATTGAGTGGTGAAGGATAAGCAGGGTAGGTACTTAGCTATCACTGGTACACTCAAAGGATGCACGGTCAACCTTCTGAGCATCTACGCTCCTCCAGCAGCTCTTTGTTTCCTCCTGAGTGACATTTCTAATGTTCTCCTAGACCTCCCGCAAGGAACCACAATCATAGGAGGTGATTTTAATGCAGTCCCTAACCCTGAAGTAGATACTTCCGGCCCACCATCCACATCTGAACACAAAATGGCTCAATGGCTCTCTGATTGGCTCACCTCCCTGGGGCTCTGTGACGTCTGGCGAGTTGGCACCCAAGACATCAACAATTCACACACACCTCAGTGGCACATCACACTCAGTCACGGATAGATCTTCTCTGTATACTCGCCCCAGACTGCTGCACCATAGTATTGGTAGAAATCATGGCAGGAGGCATTTCTGACCATGCGCCTGTGGCCCTCCATATTGGCCCCACCACACAGGAATGCAACCTATCTGGTGACTGACCGCATGGTATTTGCACAATTGGACTGTGTTTGACTCCTTTGTGAGAAATCCCAGGAATACTTCGCCATCAATGAGGGCACTGTCTCTTCAATAGGCACCCTCTGGACAACCAGCAAGGTGGTAATGAGAGACCACGCAAAGTACTATGGGGGTGATTCTGAGCTTGGCGGGCGGCGGTAGCCGCCCGCCAAGCGGGAACCGACAGAAGACCGTACCGCGGTCAAAAGACCGCGGCGGTCATTCTGGGTTTCCCACTGGGCTGGCGGGCGACCGCCGAAAGTCCGCCCGCCAGCCCAGCGGGAAACACCCTTCCCACGAGGACGCCGGCTCAGAATTGAGCCGGCGGAGTGGGAAGGTGCGACGGGTGCAGTTGCACCCATCGCGAATTTCAGTGTCTGCTAGGCAGACACTGAAATTCTTTTTGGGGCCCTCTTACGGGGGCCCCTGCGGCACCCCCTACCGCCATCCTGTTCCCGGCGGGAGAACCGCCAGGAACAGGATGGCGGTAGGGGGTGTCAGAATCCCCATGGCGGCGGAGCGCGCTCCGCCGCCATGGAGGATTCTCAAGGGCAGCGGAAAGTCGGCGGGGCACCGCCGACTTTCCGTTTCTGGCCGCGGCTGAACCGCCGCGGTCAGAATGCCCAGCGGTGCACCGCCAGCCTGTTGGCGGTGCTACCGCGGTCGTTCGCCCTGGCGGTTTTTACCGCCAGGGTTAGAATGACCCCCTATGTCCGCTCCCGGGAACGGGCTAAACTGGACCACGTCACCCAACTTGAGGCCCAAGCTCTGCATCTAGAGACTGCTGCAGCACACGCCCCTGCGGCGGCGACAACATTGTTGAGGGAAAAGATACGACTTCAGGCCATGGAGGTGGCCAAACATCTTTGGTGGGCATCCACAGCGAGAATCTATGGCTGGGGCGACAAGAACGGGAAACTTCTTCATTGCTTAGTCTCCCATCATCATGCCTCCAGAATTATCCCTGAAATAACTACAGAAGAGGGTATCACCCTGACCACTATCTCTAGAGTGGGGAATGCCTTTGCCAACTACTACCAACAATTATATGCTCCCTCCCCCGTGGCTGAAGCAGACTACTCGGCCCAATTTCTTGATGAGGTACTCCTTCCCCGATTGAGGTACTCCTTCCCCTACAGAGATTCAGATGTTGGAGCAACCTATCACCCTACCCGAACTAAAATTGGCGCTCTCTGCAGTGACTGCGGGAAGGCCCCAGGACCAGATGGCTTTCTGACTGCAGACTATGTGACACTTCGGGAGATGTTACTCACAAGCCTCCTGGCCCTCTATGTGGGGAGGTGGACCGACTGGGTGCCTTCCTATCTGTTATGGACAGGGTCACCATTGTGGTCATCCCCAAAACTACTCCCCCCTCGCGATCTTGCTCAGACTATTGGCCAATCCCCCTTATCAATGGGAATGTTAAAATTGATGCCACCATCTTGGCGGCCTGATTGAAACAAGTGCTCCACACCTTGGTCCATCCTGATCTCTGTGGCTTTGTGCCCACCCTTGATATGAGGCAATGTATCCGCCACCTGGCCCTGGTACACTACCACCGACTGCCCTCCGATCTAGCACTGCTGTTCATCGACTTCAAAAAGGTGTTTGATACGGTGGACTGGACGAACTTAGGGCTGATACTGCAAAGGGGCAGGATGGGGCCGCGGTTATGTAGACCGGTCCAAACCTTATACAATAATCATATGGCTCAGGTCCAAGTCAATGGGACCCTTTTGTGGTCATTCCCCATTCAATGTGGAACCCAACAGGATTGTCCCTTGTCTTCCCTCCTCTTCGCATTAGCGATTGAACCATTTGCATGTGTGTTGGGGGGGGACCCCTTGATGATAGGGTGGCGATGGGAGAGGGGCAGGAGGACTGTGTGGCCCTCTATGCTGATGATGTCCTCCTCTACTTGAGCAATCTAGCTATCAATGGCCCCAGATGTCTCCACATCCTGCGTTGCTTCGCGGCTGCCTCAGGTCTACGTATTAATTCATCTAAATCAATTCTCGTGCCCCTGGCCCCATCCGGAGACTGCTTTGACTGGCAGGAAGAAATACATACCCCTACGTTGCCTGAGCTTCAAATACCTAGGAATCTGCGTGTCTCTTCTTCCTGACCTTACATGGTCTATGAACCTTCAGCCTTTGATGCAGAAAGCCAACAAAAACTTGATACAATGGCGGACTCTCCCTCTCAACGTCCAGTGGTACATAACACTGTACAAAATGGTGGTCCTGCCCCGGTTGTTCTATGTGTTCCAAAATATTCCATTCCCTTTTTCCCGAGCCTGGTTCTCAGCCCTAGACAAATCCACCTCAGCATTCCTATGGCGTGGAACCAGACACTGTATAGCACTTCACTATTGCCCACAAGGCACTTATAATGTAGGACTGGGCATGTGCAGTCCCTTCTTATACTACTTGGCATCACAATTCATAGTGATATACGACTGGTTTAACAGTGGATGGTCAGATCCGGCGTATCCGCTTGAAATCACCCTATTATCATTCTCCAGGGTCTTAGGCCTTCTTTATGGCTGCCCCTTTCCCCATAATATAGCCCCAGTAACCAGAATGGTCTTTCTTGCCTGGAGAGCGGCCCTGAGACACACACATTGGGCCCACACTCTTACCCAACTTACACCACTCTGGCAAGGCACATGGTTACATGAAACTATGAACTTACAGGGGTTCGACAAATGGGACTTGCTGGGTATATCCCACCTAGAGGATGTGTGGACTGTTACCTATTTGCAGTCTTTTCAGGACCTACGTGCAGACTACCAACTTTCACACACCCAGTTCTAAAAGTACCCACAACTCTGTCATGCCTTCCATAAACATCTAATACATGTGGACTCACTGCCGAAATACAGCCTGCTTGAGCCAAATTTCTGTTGGGAGCTTTGGGGAAGAAGGGAGTATCTCAAATATATAAGTCCTTGGTTATTAACACATCGGGGGACTTGACAGTTATTAAGACCAAATGGGAACAGTGGATTGGCCCATTAGAAGAAGATGATCGGCGTGACGCCCTGATGGCCCCCAGACTAATTACCATATCTTCTCATCTGCGACTAATACAAACATATTATCTGTATGGCTCATACCTCTCGCCAGTTATTCTACATCGTGCAGGGCTCCTGCCAAATCCTGCATATCCAAGATGTGCAGCATCCCCACTGATTTCTTCCACATGGCTTGGGTCTGTCCGCGCATTCAGAGATATAGGACGGCAAGACCTTGGGGCAAGAGGTCCCACTGTCTCCTTCAGTGATCCTCTTAGGTGTGCATTGGGGAGTGGAAGGCACCCTAGCTGACCGCATCTTCCTGGGCACCGCCCTGATGGTGACCAAAAGGAACATTCCAACCAACTGGAAGTCCCCGGTGCCCCGACCCTCTCAAAATGGGTCTGGGGAGTGGATTGGTGTGCAAGGCAAGAATGCCCGGTTTACGAAGCCTGGGGGTGCCTCTGTAAACATGAACGGGTGTGGGGGAAGTGGTTGGGCCAGAGTATTTGAATATCCCTCACTTGATCTGGGAGGAGTGTGTAGCTTGATATTGCTTGATGTTATTAATTAGAGTGTATCCTACACATGTCTGAGCATTGGGTGATAATTGCCCTGAGAACTGTCTGTGCCCACAATGTTAATTTCAATAAACTCAATAAAAACTTGTTTATAAAAAAAAAGACTACCAGTCTTGATGTTTGGTTTGCTAACGTTTAATTGCACCGGACACAGGCTTCTGAGCAGAGCTTTGGGCACCGGCACTCTTTCTTTTACAAATTAAACATTCGGCCTGCGTAAGCAACAGGCTTATTCCAGGGAGATGAAGAATCACCTGACAAAAAATCCTTACTGCAAGCCTGCACTCTTTTGGTGTAGGGTCCCCAGGGAACTCCAGCACAAGCATACACTTTGCAGCATGGGAAGAAGTTGGATAGGGCTGCGCTGTCTTGAGTCAGGCAAGGGAAACTGGGGAGCCAGCTCCTGCTGAGTGAGCCTACTTACCTTGATTGCAGCAGCGCTCAGTTTATTAGCCATTCACACATGCTCCTATGATTGATGCGGCTGCATGAAAGGGAAGTAGCTATATCTCTAAAGAAAGGAGTGGGTGGGCAGGAATCCCAGGGACCGTGTATATGAAGAGCAAAGCCTGCATAACCCCAATGCACAGAATATCAGTTGCCTCCACGGAAGACAGGGTTTTCGAAAAATCAACACAGTGTGTATCACTTGTGGTCATAGTAGTTCGTCACAGGGGCCAATCAAGGATGTTGGACATAAACATTAGATACTTACAGTATTTCACATTTTAGTTATTGAGAATATTATTGGCCTGATTGCTACTTCAGCGGAGGGTGTTAATCCATCCCTAATGTGAAGGATATCCCGCCCACTGAATTACGAGTCCATTATATCCTATGGAACTTGTAACACAGCGGGCGGGATATCCCTCACATTTGGGACGGATTAACACTCTCCACCGAAGTTGTAATCAGGCCCTATATCTTGGACTGTGATTTCATGTAGTTAGTTACCTGGAAGAACCTCACTTACCTGTGGCCGCATCGTTGTGTGCTTGTGTCGCGCTCAGTTGGAAAACTGATTCATGCTTTGACTACACTGTAGAATCTTCTTGTTGTAGGAGTTCTGCCATCAGCTTTCAGTTAAAACAGACTTTAATGAACTAAAATTGCATACTTGTCTTCGAGTGATAATCACTCACTCCTTCTAAAGACTTTGAACTTCATATTTGATTTGTTTTCTGAATATATTGTGAAATGCATTCCGCATTATTCCAAGTAGTTGAAGGATTAGGTTACATACATATATCATTACACTTGAGGAAGGTAGACCTTAAACTAATAGTTTCCATTATATGTTTCAGCCAAACCATTTTAGATTCACAAGCATACATAGCTACAGAGTGTTACCCAACTGTAAAAGTTATATCATATATAGTACGGTATGTAGATCAGTTCAAGTGAATAAATTGTAAAGTTGTTTGTTTCTTTCTTCAGGATTCAAACACATGAGACTAATCTATACCAGGTCCACGAAAGGGACCAGTGATGTATGTATTTTCCCAATTCACCTTTACCCCTGTGCTCAGGAGTGGCTTTTAGCTTCCTTGGAGTACAAGGTGGGTGAGAAAGAGCAGCATCAAAATCCACACATTCCCGCAGTGGAACCACAGTAGCACTGTGGAAGCAGAGATGTTACTAATAGAAAATCTAGAGTTAATTTGTACTGATCTTGATAAACTAATGTGTGGTTTTTAACTTTGATTAATGATTATGTTAACGAAAACGGGTGGTTTTTGTAATGGCCGCCATAATTCATTCTGTTCTCTAGTCATGCTAATTTTAGTTTAAATCGAGTTATTTTTCATTATTCAATACTTACACGATAAGGGTGTGCTTAATAGTTTATAGACGTGTAACGTGTAAACAGCTACCCCTAGTGATATTTTGCAGTACTTTTTACAAGGTCAAAGTGTGATGCAACTAATGGAAGATTTCTAGAGTTTGACTGTCTTATTGTTTAGAAAATGTTACTAACGTGTGTGTTTCCCTCGAAGGGTGGAAGTAGAAGAAACAATGTCAAAATGTTTTTCCTGTGTATGAGATCTTGTTGAGTTTGAACAATGGATCGACAGACGAAACGGAAGAGTAGAAAGACAAGAATAATAAAATGTATTTAGTTAAGCTTTTGTCAATAGGACAGTAGCAAATCAAAACGTAATGTACCATGAATGTGTAATTTCTAGATAATGTTCTGATTGGTCATATGTACCTTAACTTATGTTTCAAACAATCATTTTTCACTGACAAGTTTAATTTAACTGTCTGTCACCAATGCTCGGGGTCATTCTGTGGACTTTCGGTGTTCATTTTTGGGTGTTCATTCATTCGCCTTTCTTAGACATTCTGTCATTCAGATGTATTGCCATTCAGTTATTCTAATAGCTTTTAGCTATTATGCCTTAGGTATTTTTTATGCAAATGGTTTAGTATGAACTTATAGTCCAAATCCTGAACCATTACCCCTATCCTGCATCCTGTTACCGGTGGCTGATGGTATCCCCCTGCTGAAGTGAATGCTGTTGTTGTCGTCCGTAGAACCCTTATGGTAATGTATAACAATGTGAATTGTTATGTGTCTTTTGTTTTTCAGGTACCAGCTGCAACACGCTAATTAATTGCTGCATATGATTTTTGATATAACCTGAGTTAGAACGTTTTTCTAAATTTGTGTTTCTAAATCTTTTACATGAAGCCCCAACATGTTAATGCTAATTATTGGTTAGACAGTGATTGCTTTCCTTACATGCTCATGACACGTAGGGATGTTCCTTTGGCTTTATTGTCTAAATGTATGTTATATCTCTAGCTCAGATTTTGGTGCTATTGAATTGCGTTGTGACTCTTGAGTTGACTTGTCTACTTGCTTTGATTAAACTCAGATTCATAAGGTGTTCTAATCAGCCTTTGATGACTCTTTATATGTATCCTTTGTGTTTCAGAATTATCTTTGTGACTTTAGCATTGTTAATATAAGTAACTAAACGTATTAACCATCTTACTATACTGGTGTTGTTATTGTAGTGTTATTAGGTTGTCTGATTCTTGTATACTGTTGTTTATGTGATGATTATGACGTATTCCAATTGACATCCCCTCAAATCTATTTTGGGTCAGTCCGTCAGTTTAAGGCGTGAAATCCACTATTCAGTTTGAGATAATAGTTAGGATTCCTCCGCACTGCAGCTGCACCAAAGAGGTGTGTTGGTGCCTGCTTGTGAGCGGGCCCAAGTTACAAAGAAAAAATAGAGATAAATAAAATAAGACCATTTCTTTATTACTTCCTGGGCAACTAGTAAACATCAAGATCACTAGCATGAGTCCCATGAACTACACATAAGGATTAGGGGCCTGACTTAGAGTTTGGCAGAGGGGTTTACTCTGTCACAAACGTGATGGGTGCCCCGTCTGCCATGTTACAATTCCATTATAGCCTAAGGAACTTGTAATATGGCGGACAGGAAATCTGTTACAGAATAACCCCTCTTCCAAACTCTGAATCAGGCCCTTAGCCTGGCCAATGTGTTAGGAGGTCTCTTAGGGAGGTATCCCATGTTAACATTTTCCATCTTCTCAGGTTTGACCACTGTGTATGATTGTGTCTCTCTTAAGAGGCCCTATGTTTATAATGTGTGTTTGGCTGAAATTTGTGTTGTGTCTCTAGTAGAGACCGCATGTACTGCCATAGGCTATAGGCAGATGGTCAAAAGCATTAGACCTAAATTCATCATTGTGGAAAGATTTCAAAGTATTATGAGTATAATGCTGATGTGAATAATATTTAGTTGTGTGTGCAACAACACAATTTTGTAAACTAAAAGCTCTCGCTGTACAACATAATTTTACTGTATGCTATCTTGTGTATTGTTGAGTTTTGAAATTCTAGGCCAGAGTACCTCCCTGAATCAGTCTTGGTCTGCTCTGCCTTACTATCCTGAGAGTTCAGTGCTATTAGGATTTTTGGGCCCCTATTTTAGGGTCCGCAGTAGGGAGGCTTCAGTCCCTATAGATACTTCTGATTGCCTTGGAATTCCCAGAGGTGAATTTGTTGGCGCGCAAGCGTGCACGCGCACACACATACATGCACACACACACACACAAACACACATTAATTGATCTAAAAATATAAAGCAATTGAGGATTGCACATCATTGTCTCATAGCAGCAGAATGGAGGGTCTTAGTGTTGGTGCTATGTATAACAGTAGGATGTTTTGCAATGCATGGCGTATCTTTGTTTTGTTTATGTGGAGAAGGGGCTACATATAAGCAAATCATAAAGCCTTTAGCAATGAGTTGAAAAAAAATACTGTGATTATTATGGTCAGAAACAGGAAATTGCTGTTATTAAGAAAAGAAAGCTTTGAGTAATCTAAATAGGGAGTTAGTTGAAAATCGGCAACCTAAAAATGTCCAAAAGGATCAACTGGCGCTTCATCAGGACTTAAACAAAACCTTCTCCAGAACATCAGGTGTGAGAGTACACTCTGTTCATTCCCTAAAGTTGGAGTGTGTCTTTTAAAATTAATATTAACACAAAAAGCTTGCAATATATTGTGTAATGAAGCTGCATAGAAAATGTGTTAACATAGAAAATAATGAACGCGTTTGAAATGTGCCCACGGGGAGTGGCTACCAATGTATACGAAGACTAATGAAACTTATTAATGATTAATTAATTATTTACTAATGTTTTGAATTTGTATTAACATATCAAAATTAGAGTTATGTATTAGGAGTTTGCGCATTAAGCATTAGGCCTTAGTTTAGCGAGGGTCTAGCCTAGCTGCCTGGTTTCATATTAAACTGTGTTTTTCTAACGTGCAATGTGCTGTTTTTCCTGAAGGACACGAAACTGTACTTTTCCAGAAGCTAGATGTGTGTGCAGCAGTAGTAAATTCTTTCTCATGAGACCCGACTTGCTCAAGGAGACATTCTTGCTGAATGCAACAGTGTAATTTGTAACAGGTGCAAGGCTGCCTGGAATAGGGCAAAACAATAAAGCCACTGACTGGAGCGTAAAGAGTAACTTTTCTTACCTGACATTCCACCCGATGAAGACGTCAATAACATGGGCCAATCAACGACATGCGAACTGTGGTTTGTGGAAAATTCTGGTGAAGTGCGTGAAGAATTATTGGACAGAGATAACAATTCACCAATTATTATCCAATGAGGAATTAGGAGTAAATTAGGCAGTATTGATTTAACCGCATGATCTGAGGAGAAAACTGACATTCCACTCCAAGCCATTCTTTGCCATTCTACTGGGCCATTTAGGCCATTTTCCTTTGAGACTTTGACGTTTGTTCGTCCTGATACTCTAAACCACCCTTTACTTATTCCATACCTGATACTTACTTCTCTTCCATATGAGGGAAGTTCTTGTTCCTTAGCTATGCCATACTGAGACTTTGCCCTGTCCTATCTTTGCTGATGATGAAAACGACTGATGACCTGAGGACGAAGACTGACGCTGTTTACTGATCCGTGGGATGGGTCACTATCTGATGAAAAACTGTAAATTGTCTGTTTGCCTTTTCTTTCTAGGTACCAACTGCTCTTTTGATAGAGGCCATAGTTTAGATGTTTTCCAAATTTGTGTTTGCCAAATTGTTTTGCATGAAGCCCAAGATGCTAATGCTAATTAGAGGTTAGTTAAAGTGTTCACTAAAATCTGACGCAAATAGAAAAAATGACTGAGTTCTTGCTTTGTTGAATCATGCACTACTGAGACGTTGCTAAGTTGCTTCTTATTAATGACGTGTTAATACTGAATGAATATTCTCTATGCATTGATTAATTGCATTCTAATTGCAAATCTGAAGTGTTACTAATGAGATGAACTGCTAATGAGATTAACAGAAATGGCTTTAGATTGTAACTAATAGGGAAATAAATATCCTAACACTCAACTAAAATTGATGTGCTTATTCATGACTGAAAGGTCATGGTGTGTTCACTTTATTGACTCTCATTAAAGGTCATTGATTAGTTTTATGATTAGTTATTGCGATTGTTGTTGAAATATTGATCTATTGATTTGTGATGCTAAAAACATCTCATACTGGGAAGTCCCCGAACATGGTCCACAAGGTTCATCGACCTAGGCGTGTCTCCTTGTAAGTATACTTATCAAGGCTCTGACACTCTATCACTAATGAGTATGTACAAAGATAAGGGAGTAAAGACTTACTCACAATAGTTCTTTGTATACTAGCACAAAACTACGGGAAACCAGCCATAATTTAGGGTAGAGCTCCCAAAGAGAACACATGTCAAAAATAATTTGGGGTTTATTAGTGCCGTCACCATTGTGAACGAAGTCTTCGTCTGGGCCGCGTTCCTGTTAATCAGGCATGATTTACTCCCTTATCTTTGTACATTTTTAGGCATGAAACATGTTGACTTTTTTACAGTGGTTAAAGTTAGTATGCTTTTTCCCTTGATTATGTAAAGTGTGGGACCATTATTTCCCTTTCACTCTACATGTGTTTTTAATCTTGACCGGTTCCTCGCTCATCCAATAAATTTTCTTTTTACCTGGAGGAGGTGTCTGAGACAATTTTATTATGTGTCTCTCCAATTGTCTTTCAGTAACCCAAGGCCTTTTTGACCTTTGGTTCTGATATTGAGACAAGTTTCTCGGCTAGGAGGCCCTCTGTAGAGCCCCGTCCGACATTGCAGCGCCGTTCTGACGTGGAGCACAGCCCGATGGTGATACATGAGGGCCCCTGTTTCAGAACTGTTGTATACCTGTGAGACCTAATTCTGTGTCTTCTAGTTTGGAAAAGTGTACCTACTTTTGTCTAAGATGTGTTTAATGCTATTGACAAAACCACTGGGCGTACCCCCGAGTGCTCACTGGTGGTTGCGCTTCTAACATACGCGATGGAGGTCCCCCATACATGGCAAACTGACTACAATCCTGCTGTTGCTGGCTAAGCGCCAGGTTGCGCTGCATTGGGGTTGGCACCCGATGTCTTGATGGGCGCGAGGTGGCTCCGAGATGCGGCCTATTGTCAGGAGCAGTTGACTGCTATTGGAAATTAATGCCCACTATGTCCAGCCCCAAAGATATTGCGTCATCACTGGAGATGTTTCTCCGTGCCCAGAATAGGGAGGATGGCTAGATGCTAGTACAGGTCTGGTGTAAGTGAGCGAGCAGCGGTCCTCCAGGTGCGGGACACACTCGTTGGACTGCCAGGTTGGGTGCGTGGAATGTACTCCATTTTAAATGCAAAGTAATACTATACCCGCCAAATCCTCGATCCGCTGACGTCATTGAGAGACGGTTCAGTTTTCTGTCGATCAGAGAGAGGATGTTACTGCATCCACCATCTTGAAAGGTAGATGGTGTAATGACTTTTTTCCTGTCCTTCACTGCTAGGAAAAACCTCGTGGTGAGGACAGTAAAACACACAATAATTGCAACTACGCCCAATAGGGTGTAGGAATCATTTGTTTTTCAGAAACAAACTTCCACTTTGGGAGTTTAGTTCTGAAAAACAAAAACTTTGTGTAGGTTTGGTGGACGGCAGTCAAAACTGATAGCTGTTGTCATCGAACGTTTTTCACATTGAAAGGAACCATCATTGAAAGGAGACGGCCTTCTCACGCCACTGAAGTCTTCCAAAGGGCTTAGTTGACAATTATGAGTTCCTCTTGATGCTCCTGGATACACCCCATGCCTAGGAAGTGACCCAAAGAGACAGAAGTAATTCTACATGATTCAGGAACTTTCAGAAAGTGTCCTAATTCAATGTTCTCTGGCCCCTGGACAAAGTCCAACTTCTGTCCTGTTGGATTCAGCTGTGAGAAACCACCTCTCCTTCCCAGCTCATCCTCAATAAAGATCTATATATATATA
Source organism: Pleurodeles waltl (assembly GCF_031143425.1). Lineage (NCBI taxonomy): Eukaryota > Metazoa > Chordata > Amphibia > Caudata > Salamandridae > Pleurodeles > Pleurodeles waltl. The sequence goes on from NC_090447.1 coordinate 1,442,259,999, forward strand.
TATATATTCCACACTGCAAACTCCGTTAAAGAGGGCCTCCAACTCTGCAGGGCGGCTCCACAACACGGGAACGGAGAATCCCGTGAAATTGATCCAAAAAACAAACAAAGTGCAGGAGCCCCGATTCCATGTAAGCCACACGTTTATTTCTCAATAATACTGGCAGCAGAGATCACTTTCCTGACGCGTTTCGGCATTGTTGCCTTGTTCACAGGTGATTGCAAGTTACCATAGGTGCTTAAATATCATTCAGTCACGTGCCAATTAGCGTATAATACTTCAATGTCCATAATGCATCCTTATAGTCTTTAAAACAATGGTGTAGTCTTCAGTATTGCTTAATAGCGTTATTTAAAGGTGCCAAATATTCATGGCAGTGAGTATAAAGAAATGCGAGTTGCTAAAAATCATATATAATGGAGTGCACGTGGCCACTTTATGAACAGGAATATTTGGCACCTTTAAATATGCAATTAGAAACTGTGGTGAAATAACGCTATTAAGCAATACTGAAGACTACACCATTGTTTTAAAGACTATAAGGATGCATTATGGACATTGAAGTATTATACGCTAATTGGCATCGCCCCTCACCTCCTCTGCCTTTTCTCTCCCCTCCCCCGTCCTCCTCCTCCCCTTTGGTCTCCTCTCCTCTTTTTTCCCAACCCCTTTCTTCGCGCACCCAGAGACACATCCCCTAGCTCCCCTCAACCTCGCCTCCTTTTCTCTCCTCTCTCTTCTCCAGAGTCTCCTAATCCTCCCCACTCTCCCTTGCTCATTAACGCAAATCACAACTTAGCTTTGCTATGGCGCAGTAAGGCAGTCCTAACAACGGCCATGTTGTGATGGATATCAAACTAACTCCGCAGAACTGTTTGCCCGAGGGACGAGGAAAGCTCGTGCCGCAATCATTTCGCAGGTCTTTAATTGGAGTAATACAAAGCAAAAATAAGTCTTTCCCACGGCATTGAAACAGTCTCCGACGATTGTGTTTCCACTAACAGATAGAACAGAGAGAGGCATTGAAAAAGCCAAGGCCAGTCCTCCACCAGCGGGGGAGTTCCGACTATACTCTGAGGCCCTGCGTTGTTTATTTTACTTTTAAATGAGCTCCCAAGTGATTGCTGTGAATCTGATATTTCGCGGTCGCTGCTTTTTCTTACACAGGTCTTCTCTGCCTTGATTCAGATTTGCTTTCAGATTTGGGCGTAAAAACTTAAACTGGGTCTTTAATCTAGACCACTGGTACACCGAGCTGCAGTTTCCCTATATTAAATCAAAAACATCTGACTGATAAAAAAGTGAGTCTTGATGCACCTGGGTTGTGTGCATCAGTGCAATGGTGGTAATCCACAATTGTAAAATGCAAGTGAGAAGAAATACTGCTCTAGTAAATCGATACACCGCCATAATACTCCAAAATAAAGTATAACCAAATAAAAAAATAATGAAAAAATAGAGAAATCTTTAACAACCTGCAGTTATGATGAAACAAGTATTAAATAAGGGTTTTCTTTAAAATAAACACATTTTATAACAAAAATAAGGTGGAACAAAATAGAGGTAGTGATGCTTTTCAACACCATTCATAAACAACGCCTTATTTTACGCATTATTTTCGAATTTCTTTTTTGTACTATGTGTGAGAATAGTGCGAGGGCCCATTTCATTGTTGCCCAAGATATATTGTCTTCAGTATTTTCCTTATTCTTCACATTTCTGTACAGACGTGGGTGTGGTGTTATCCCAGGCAGCATGGATTTCACTCTAACAAGCATGAAGGGGCTGCAACATGCTTACACACTTATAAAAATATTGTGACATATTTACGTTTGAGTCCTTTCTCAAAGTTTTTACGGCACATAAAAACTAAACATTACATTTATTTACGCAATATTGTGGGGAGGAAGTGTTTCTCTTGTTATGTGTTGCCATTGTATTGTTCACAATTTTGTACAGAAATGGTTTCTCAGACTACCACTCTATAATTTCACCCACACCCCTGTAATAGGTAAGAAACAGGTGTTTGCCACCCATTTTTAGCTGGCAGACATTGGTTTTATAAAATGCATTCCATAACATGTTATTTTTTCTTATTTTTATTAATTCGCATGAAAGGTCACTTTAATTGTTCGCCACCTCTTTCTGGTGCTCAGTCGTTTTTGCACAACTTCAGATTTTCTGAAATAGTCAACATCGAATCATTGTGAACCCAATAAAAAAACCTTTTATCCTTGAGTAAGTCTGACAAAGCGAGCCAGGAGTAAAACACTACTACTCACCGAAAAACACGTCCTTAATCAGACCTTAAACCATTGCTCATACTAAGTAATGATTAGATTCTCCTGAAGAGAGAGAATCAGCTTTGGATCAGGGTTGAACCTGGTTTAAAGTTGGGTGGCAATAGAAAGGCCTCTGATCTCCCTAGAGGAGGGATGCAAGGTTCCTTGAGCTAGAGGTTATGATACATCAATCATATGTCCAAGAGAACATTTTTAAATCATGGGTTTATGCTGTACCGATGGAAGTAGAAGGACATTGCATGACATAAGTGACACATTGGACATGCACATTTGTTGGTTGAATCCACGTATGAGGAACACACAGTCTCAGCCAGAAAGCTGCAATGCAATGTATTAGTGAGAACCAAACTTAAAAATGATTCCATCTACATTCCTGAGAGACACCTATATTTTAAGTGTGACCTAGAGATATCTTTAGCTGTTTGCCAGAGCTCATAACCTTTCCCTCACTCCTACACCTACTCTTAAACCTATCACTTCTCCTAACATGACTCCCAACCGTATCCTAGCTCCAACCCCTACACTTACTCCCAGTCCTGTGCCTACCCCCACGCCAAAGCTACTTCTACTCTTGTTGCTACTCCCTTGCTACTCATAGTCCCACTTTTACTCCTACCCACCGTTATTACTCATACTCCTTGCTATTATCTTGCTCTTACTTCTAATCTTACCCCTATTTATGCATTTGTCTATGAGGAGGTTTTGACTCATCAGCTGTGCTATGTCTATTCTTAGCTCTACTGCCATTCCTGGTCTCCTGTCATCTGGCATACTTTTTCTCCTGCCCTCCTCTCCTAACTGCAGTTGATCTATTCTGCTATCTGTTCCTCACTGCAGCTAATCCAGTCTTCATTACTCTGAAGCCGACCTCTGGAATTTGAAGCAAACTGTCCTCTGGTAACCTACTCTGGTGATCTGCCACCACTGTTTGTACAAGATCCCCATACACACCAAGACGTTTTAAGCATGCTCATGTGAGACATTCGACTTCAAGGAACTCCTTTCTTGAGAATTTTTAAAGGTGGGGAAGTCCAAAATGTATTGCAGTTTAAGATGAGGTGCACTGTAGAGTTGAGTCCTTGATGGCGGAAAGCCGCTCCTTCCAGCCGTGTTTTTTTCTGTGCACATGGTAAAGTTGGATCTCATTGCCACAAGGATCTGATGGCTTGAGGTTGTATCAAAGCATTACAAGTATTGAGCAAGTGTTACATGACCCAAATCAACAACCACGAAAAGCAAAAAGAATGCGTTTGATTTAATAAATTGAATCCAAAACCGTTGGCAAGGCTGGTTATGTAGTTCTTAAAAGCATCAGTTTTTTGCAGTAGTTACCACTTCAAGTTATGTTAAACAAACACCATGCACAGTTGAAAAAGTAAGAATAACAGGCATTTCCAAAGGTCTGTAAGAGTACATCTGCAAACTTATGAGAACCTCAAGATCAACGGAGTGCTCTTGGGAAACTTTTGAGAATTACACATTTTGACCATGTGAAAGCTTTTCCACATCCATAATTGTCCCTAGAAAACAACTTTACATGGGGAATACCTTACAATTTGTACAATTACGCAGTTTTTTCTACAGAGAAAATAATGTTCCCAATGGGGAAATCTTTTCCCCTATAACTCCACCAATTTTTAAGGATATTTTTTCCGTTTCCGACCCTGGAAAGGAATTTACTCATTCCCATGGGGGGAGTAAATATCCAACTATTTCCAAAGTGGAAATTGGTTCAGAAAAGCTGTTAAGTGCCCATAAGCCCTAAAATTTGTGGATATGACCAACTTTCCAGGACTTTCTCACCCTGGAAAGCTGACTGCCTGTTGCTGGAGAAGAATTTACCAATGTACAATATCACAACACTGTGAGGTAATTTTGCACACGAGTAAATGGATTTACAAGTGCAATTTCACCTTTTAAGGATCCATTGATCTTACAGGTAGATGCACATGGCTTTTTGAACTGGGCCCACTGTTCATCTACAGTATACTGTGGCTGTCGCAGTTTGCAGCCTGAGACCCAGGTGTTCTTGGGGGCGTGGCCGGGTGCGGAACAAGGCGCTAATGAGCCTGCATGCACCAGGTGTAATACCCAGTGGGGACAATTTGAGCAAAGCTGGTTACCGTAGAAGGACAGAACAGAGCGACAGAGTGTTCGCAGAGCAGCTGCCCTCCTTACCTGGAAAACAGGATGCACGCCCGTAGCAAAGCAGAAAAATATCTTTATTTGAAAATGGATGCGCTGCTATATTTTCCAGTGTTAATTCTGAGTGCGGCCGTGGGCTTGGGGGTGACAGGAATGAGCCCAGGTAAGCAATTAAGCGATCATGTCACTTGCTAATTGTGTTTTTATCCTGCATAAATCTGTGACGTGCTTTATTTTTCTGAGTCAGAAGCGAACAATTGAGGCTTTCGTATGTTCTGGGCTGTCTCGTAGCTCGGGGGGTAGGGGGAGTAATCTGGGTAAACATGAATACATGTCATGTAATGGCTAAACGCTCTCATCTGTGATCTTTTAAGACAATCTCTTTGACAGGTGTGTTGACTGTTAGCATACGTTTTACATAGTACCAGACAAATGAAACAGACAACACACAATATCTCTGAATAATATGTGCGTAACTGACCACAAAAGAAAGCAAAATCTTGGCATTCTTGGGTATGGAGAATAATTATAGATTCAGAGATTTAAATATTAATTTAATTGAAGATTACGAGGTACAGAGCCAGAAAGTTGAAGAAAACTTTCTTTGGGAATAACTGATGTCCATCCCCTCTTGAGCCCACGGAAACATCCACCAACATTTAATAACATCAATGACAAAGCGTTTTCGCGCTCTCTCTGGGCTGGTTGCTCATTGTTACCCGCGTGACATAAAATGGCTGCCATTAGTGGCGGCGGTGTTGGTTATATGTGGTGCAGGAAAATAGTTTTCAATTTTTTTTCCAGACCTGCCAACCTGAACATTAAAATCGCCGTGTAAGAAGGGGGCATGGCTGTGGAGGGAGCGGGGTATCATGCTGAAGTACCTTTGACGGTGGTTTGGCCTCCTTTCTTGCCCTCGTTGACCTCCTTTCCCCTCCTATGAAAAAAACAAAACCACGAAGGTTACTGGGGTGCACTCGATGTTCTGGGTTATTTTCACACCTCTTAACGGACATCGGCTGTTTACAGCCTTTAAAAAGGAACTGTAAATCCACGCTTTGCAGTGGTTTCAAGCTCCTCTTGCTGCCACCGTGTGATTTCGCCTCTTCACCGGGTGACCGTGTGGAGACTACCACACTCGTGTGACACACGGTGGCACAGTGTGAGTCGGCAGGACTGTTTTTCTGCTATGGTAATGCAGGTACTTTCATGAATGCAAACACCATCCATTCATGGCCCTTGGATCTCGTGCTTCATTTCTTTTCATCTTAGTAACTGCATATGTAAAAGTGAAATTAGCTGGTCCGTGACGGTTCCAATGACTACGCCATTGGATGCGATTCTTGACAGTGTGTGAATCGGTGCAGCATAGATTTATGCCTGTTTCTTATGATGATTGTGTTCATGTTTAGCAATACAAAATCCCCAGGAGTACACCAGTAATAACTGTACATCATCCGATTTTACTCCTAATTTTAGCTAACAAGCCACAAAAGTACGGATAGGGAACTGAGCAGGTTTGTCGTTCGCTTTTTTATCCACATTGAAAATATTTTTACACATGGAGAAATCGTTCCAGCTAGACATGAACATGTGGGAACAGTTTGGTCAGTTTCCCATTCTAAATGCACGCTTGCGTCAACCTTTTTTGGGAGTAGGTTTACCTGTGATTTGCAGTGAGACAATTTATCGGGAATTTTTGCAACGATTCGCAAAATTCTTATGAGTGTTCCCCTCTTTAATAGTGGCCATCTTCCTGCCCTTCCTATGGGAACTCCAATATACCTTATACCAACGAGAGTGGGAAGACATGCAGCATGGCAACATCGGATTCTGGCCAAGAAATGCACCAATCCTCGATTATATGAAAAGGGCTATCACGATTTCCACCCTAAATCCAACTTTGTGCACCTTTAAGTGGAAATCATGACTTCAAAATGTTTTGAGCTCAGATCCTTAATGTGTAACATTATTAGAATAAATTCACTTTGGAGATGAGAAGATGGAAACGTGCCAGTTAATGTAAGTCAGGATGTAATATGTGCTTGTTGGATGCATCATCTAACTTTATATGTAGCTCAGATTATAGTTAAGAAATGTTGTGAATTGCAGAATAAACATTACAGTGGTGAAGTGTGGCAGCTTGATACATTCGGCTACAAACAAGAAAAATGTAAGTCTTCAATGATAGCAATAGGAAAAAAAATTATAGGGTCGATCATCTCCGAAAGAGTGGAAAAATAAGTTGGAATTATATAACAAAAACTCGAGCATTATGTGAGGTGGCAGCTTCGGAGCACTTGATATAAGTGCAAGGTCTTGGTTTGAGGGCCTGAATATGGAGTAGTAAATCTGGGTAAGGAGATTACGTCTCCTTAAGGATACAAACGTCTATTGGCACAGTTTTCACTCCCATCTCTCATTTCCTTCTCTTTTAACATGGCTACCTTCTTGGACCTCTCCTCATAGGACTTGTTGAATTTCATGTGCCAATTTGTCTGCTCGTCAAGCAACTGTTCCCAACGGGGTGCAGAAGGCAAGCTCCTTTCGCCACAATAGTGTTGCTAGGCTTGATGTGAAAATGTAGTGATCAGAAGGGTGTTAATAAGAAATACTAGGGGTCTGATTAGGAGTTTGGCTGTCTATGGACCGCCAAACTCGAGATGGCGATTGGACTGCTGCACTCCTGGCAGTCCCACCGCCAGATTATGATCCTGGCAGTCAGACTGCCAGGAGACAGCTGCCACCGCCAGTATCAGGGATCCCTATGTGTTGGCAGCGGTCAAAATCGTGGTTCTGATGGGTTGACGGTGGTCAATGTCATAGTCAGCCATGGCTGTGGCGAGTTCGGCACCGCCATGCTGGTAATGACTTGTCTTTCCGCCAGCCATTTCATGGCAGGGTCCCTGCCATGAAAAGGCTGGTGGAAAGCCACTGCTAGGGCAACGGGGGGGAGGGGGCCTGCACTGCCTAGGACCATGTGTTGAGCCATTTTTGCTCTTGCCGACAGTGCGTATACAGAGGGTACTTGTGTGTGACGGCATTGGCCTTAGGGAGCTGAGGCCAATGCTGCCGCACTATTTCCACCGGGCTGACCAGTGGGAATGTTATAATATGACATTTCCACTGGTCAGCACAGTGAAAACATCGTAATGCGACGGTGGTGAGGCCACCAGCTTGACGGCCACCTCACCACCGCCATATTGGAGTTTGGGCGGTTCAACCGCCAAACTCCTAATGAGGCCCCATGTCTGTCAGTTTCATTGCAGATGCACTGTAATGTACACTGCAATGTCCCTGAACAGGTGATGCAGTCAAACATAGTAGAGCAAGTAAATAAGACTGGTACACACAAAGGGGTGCAAGGGTATAGTCAAAGCAGCATGATTGATTGAGAGCAATCACTTCAGTAACATAGGCATAGTTAGTACAAACTGCAACATTTTAAGCAACAATCAGCCTACCTTTTTAAAATGCCGTTTGACACAGTAATTTTTGCATTTAAGAGGTTCAGATATCTGTGGAAACCTGGACTGGCACTGTACCAATTTGTGTAATACAGAGATGTTGATGCAAAATTGCGCTGAGAGTGGTGCATTTTATATAATTCAGAAATCCTTGTGCATACCTGCAGCAGCAACAGTGCCATCTGTCTAATTCAGAAATGTCTGTGCATAGCTGCACTTCCAATAGTGCAGTATCTCTAACTCCAAAACATTCTGTCCATAACTGAATTTGAAGTGTAGAGATCTATGATCTGAATTTGTACTGTAGTGATCTTTCCATAACCTCAATCAGGTGCCTCAACAGAGTCTTTGAGGGAAGAACTGGCAGAGAAGTGGGCACATTCCTTCAGTAAAAAATCTTTATCTGCCCTCCAATTCTATGTTTGTGCGACAGACCCCAGGGCTGGACTAGAAATCAAAAGCAGTAGTGGTAAAAATGTTTAAACTAGTCCCGCTATTTTTCCCCTATCTTTGCATGTCTCTCCTTTCATGCATCCAATCTCTTCTCTTCTCCATCTCCCGAAGACCCCCCCCCACCCCCCCCCCCCCACTGTATCTGTTGCAGTTATCCTTGGAGACATGGAGAGACAAAGATGCAGCAGCCATGCCCTTCAAAACAGCCCCAGCGGACCTACTGATGAACATTTAGGATAAAACATTGTTCAATTTGTACAGCACTGTATTGTGTACTGCAAGCATATTCCAAGGGGGGAACCTTGTGTAAGATGTTTTAATTAATCATTCTGAGGCATCAGAACCTCACATTCAAAGTAAGGGACTAGAATGCTCTGAAATGAAACAGGTTCCATGAACTCTTTTGAAGTGAAGAGGTTTTTTTGTGTGATATTTGCAAGAGTACCAAGTCTGAAGTATTTTCTGTGACATTTGCAAAAGTACTAATTTTTAATATGTTCTGACATCCCACCGTTGCTAGTGGTCAATAATGTTAAAAAAAGGTGATGAGCAAAAACATTCCTGCTGCATCCAAACTGGAATATTCAAACTGCATACTATTTGCAGTTGCCTCTTACTTGTATCAGACTATCGTACATATAGTTGAAGTTGATCAAAGTCCTTATAAGCACCTTTGCCTCACACCTGTATTTCACTTTGTTCTTTTTGGCCATTTTAGAATTGCATGGTTGATTTGGGTGATTGTATTCTGATATATCATATTAATTGATGTTTGCTCTAGTTTTTTTAATGTCTTGGCTACTATAGACCACTTTAACTGTCTGTTGGCCAGACCTACTGTTTTTAAAATACATAGACTGGGCATTAGGTCAGCATCTTGCTCATGATTGGATGGCTTTCTAGTCTGTGTCTCGTCCCTGCTCCTGATTCAGTGGCTTTATATGTATGCTTCCGCCCAGGAGCATTTTGGTCTTGCAGTGTTCTTGCTGGTTGTTTTTCTTTTTTCCATTACAGTCGTTTCTTGCATTCTGGGAAGTAGTTTCTCCTTTTAGTCTAAACACTACATGAAAGGGCATGTGTTTTCCTTGCTCTCTCCATTGTTCACGGCTGTCCCTTCTCCCCTCTTCAGACCCCCTTGCTAGTTTACACTCCACGATTCCTTCCCTGTAGGAGTTTGAAACCTCTTTTTGGGTGTTTTGCTAAAATCCGCCCATCTAAAAGTTTTGACTAAAGCTGAATTTTATCCATGTCCTTCACGTCATTTTACATTACTTTTTTTGTGTCTTTTGAGTCTTTAATTTGACAATCATATCTGCAGAGTATTGAAAAATACTGCTGCTACTGTAGTTTGTGGTGGCAAAAGGTATAAAACTGTGGGTTTTACACCTGTTCCCACTACATGTCAGTGGAAACCACAACACATAGGAAAATGGTCTACCACTCAGAATAATGTAAAACGGTGGTAATTCTTTTTCCTGAAAGCTGGGAAGGTAGTGATCTTAGCACAGCACACCTTTTCTTAATACTATTTTTAGACAAAAATACGCTTTCGCACAGCAGTTTTTCAAATTTTTCCTGAAAAAAATGCTTTATCTTGGCTATTTTCTTGGTTCCCTCCATGTGAATCCACAAACACTGGATAACCTTAGAACTCTCAACATGTGAGTTAAGAAGAAGGCACATTTGGCCTGGGTACCTTTTGAGTAACAAGCAGAAGTCATGAAGGCTTAATCGCAAAGTGCCTTGTACATAAAAAAAAATTGCTCAACACATGGAAGGCAGGAGTCCTCAGCAGTGTAGAAGTTAAATCCTTGCCTCTGGTCCTGCTTATATGCAACGATCTTGTGTATTTTGACATCTTTCATATGTAGCTATTTGATCAGCTACAAGATCTAGTATCATTCATATTTGGCCTAAAGTGGAATGGCCACTCAGGCAGGCATCTTCATTACTGTTAGAAATCCGAAGTTTGTAGGAATGCTTCCAAGGTTGATTTGCTGATGTGGTTCTTGATTGATAAGGATCAATTGAATTATGAAATCTGATACAGGGTTATTTTTTCTACATTCTTTCTTTTTGGCATCTAGTAACTGAGCCATTGGGGACAAATTATTGAAGCTTCCCTTGTCACTTTCAATCTTTGTGTGTGGATTGCGTGATCATATGAAGGCAAACTAGTGAATCTTAATCTGACCATTACTGGTTTAATTATCAGTCTCCCTACTGCCTCTGCCCCCCTGGCAACCAAGAAGTAGTAGTACTCCTCTAGAAAATGTATTATTTTATCAAAATCCTACAAGTGGTCTTCATGGAATATGAATCATCATTTCATTGCAATGGTAGCAGAGTTATCCATCTTAGGCAAGTAGCATCCTTTCCTATTTTGCAACTTGAGCTTGACATTTGGCAGGCACCTGGAATGCAGGATCTTTTTTCTGTCGCCCGTTAATTAATTTGAACTAGTGTTTCAGCTTCAGGACATATTTTTAGTGTACTGGATCATATTTAAAATGCAGACAGAACATGAGTAGTGTATCATCAGGCAATCCTAAACTGAAAACTACAACATCTAGGGGTGTAGTCATGTGAGCTTCAGAAATGTGCTAAAATACCTTTGCATGCAAATACTGCTTGCCAGTGCACAGTTCCCACTACTGTCTGGGCAGTCACAAGGAGACTTTGACCAGCAAAGCAGAACTCCAGATTTATTGGTAAATCCAAAATGGCAGCAAGGGCTTCAGACTCGATATGCTGGGTACTTCTGCCATAGTGAAAGCCCACTGGAGCATTTCATAGCAAGTGAGAAGAGCAACTAATTTCCCACACTGATGACCTACACCTGAACCAGTGGGTCCAGTGTTCTGTATTTGATATGGAAGTTCACTGATAAGGCATGTCTATGATTTGAGATAAACTAATCATTCCCGAGTTTTTCAAGTGCATCGACAGCCTCCTCACTCAAGCTTGGATGTCTAGAGCACCAGCATGATGTATAAAAAAAACATCACAGGACCCTGACATTTAGAATACTGCACATGGGGAATTGTGAGTAAGTTATCCCCAACAATTGTGGTGAATGCCAGAAAATTATTGCTCACATGCACTGTGACTGAGAGGTCAAGGAGCACAGGCCCCTCAAAATCGGTGGCTAAATATCTATGCCCTTAATCTCAGACCAAATGAGAAGGACACTTGGGAGCAAAACAGATCTCATGAAAAGGGAGAAAGCATTGATGGCTTCACTTAAAGATCTTCACAAATAGATGAATTACATGGATGAAAGATGAATAGGTGATAGATGAATTACATGGATGAAAGGATAATGGCAGTAGAGAGCAGAATGGAGGATGTCACGGCAGGTGTGACTGCAGTAGAACAAGACACATCAACACTGGAGAAGGGAGGTAGGGCTATTAGAAGTAGGTGGTTCAGCTCATGGGTGTGCTGTTGATTCATTCACCAGTTTCTGTACTTGTGTGGTACCCTTCATTATTTACATGAAGGACAGACTTGGGAAACTTGAGAATAACATGGGAGCTTCCAGAATCAGTTTGTTAGATGTAGCCATCTAAATAAGCTTTCTTTATGGCTGAGGTGGCTGACCCTGATGATGTCCAATCAATCAAACCTCTGAACTACTGAGATGGCCTTCTACAGTTGGCAAAGGTGTGTCTGTAGAACATAGAACAAGAAAACCTTTTTCTGAACACCACTTTGACTTTATTCTAGTGGTGCCTGTCAAATATTTCAATCCAATTATATTATTCTCAAAAACATATCTGCCAACCCCATCCCATCTATTAGCCAGATATTTTGTATCTCATAAAGTTTTTTTGAAATGTTGTTGTGACTATGAAAAAAATCTGTGTGGGGGTGCCTTACCCTCCACCATGTGTCAGAAATCATAAAAACAATAACAAACATATTTAAACATTATTGCTGTAACCCAAATACGCTATTTCTCTAATCCACAGGATCTTTAGATAAAATGCAACATTTGTATTTCGTTCAGTTTTATAAATTAATATAATTAATTTTCTCTCCTCTGAGAGTCTGGTTGCTTCTTTCTTAGGTCTAAGTGTAGTCTTGTGCATCCAGTTGTGTTTTCCCGCTTTTTTGTTTAAACCTCACAGGTAATTTAACTGGACTGTGAGAGGCCACACAAAACATCACTTGGACCTAACAAGGAAGACATCTTACCTTCAGTAAAGATCAGGCCATTGGCTATTATATTAAGTAATAATGAAGAAGCGGGAGGCATAGGGTAGCAATGGACCAGTGACAGAGGTAGGTGTACTTTCATCTGTGGTTGTGAGCTTATGGGAGAGAAGGAGGAAAGCGATGCAGTACAAAGCAATGCTGATGGCTAAATTAAAAAGTAGCCTGCTCATGTAAGAGGTGGAAGGATAAACATCAGCCAATCAAAATCTTAGTAAAGAATCTATGCACAAGGGGCGGGACTAACACAAGGATATGGAGGAAAGCCACTGGATAAGGAATAGTAAACTGAGATAGACAAGTAACCCATCCACTTAGCAAAGCCTACTCGTTAAATAAACTGTATTGTAAATAATAGGTTTTTGACAACAGACAGCTAAAGATGTCTGTAGATGAGACCTAAAACCTTTTCTTCCAAAATGCCCATTTCCGAAGGCTTCCCTGGGCCAAACATATTCCCACAGATGGTTGAGCCTGTATTTTCTTTCTTCAACCATGCAACTGAGAATGACAACACTGATGCTATTGTGCAGCCAAACGACTCTTTCATGAAGGCACATGCCCAACCTTCCACTCACTGAGCATGGTTTCAGAAAGCCTTATATTTATTTTCTATGGGCTACATTATAACCCTGGCGGTGGGTCCGCCAGGGGACCACTGTCCCCACCAGCTACATGGTTCCTGACCGGCTGACGGCTCAGCCATGGCAGCGATGAGGTCATTGCTTCTGGGCTGATCACATGTCCAGTTTCCGCCAGCCTTTTTTATCACAGGATCCCCTGCCATGACAAGGCTTGTGGAAACCCGGTGCCGGTGGCCACAGGGGGCCCCTGCACTGCCCACGACCATGTCGTGAGCAGTGCAGGTACCCTGCCCAGAACCCTCGGAATTTTCCCTGTCTGCTACGGCTTAACAGTGCTTATTCCGAGGGTGCTGGGACCACCTTCTGTGCGACCACATTGGCCTCGGCTCCACAACGAGCCAAGGCCAATGCCGCTGCATGGTTTCCAATGGGCTGACCGGCAGAAACCTCTGATTTCAGAGGTTTCTGCCGGTCAGCCCACTGGAAACCTTGTGACAGGGCCGGGCGGGGGAAAGGAGGGGGCGTGGGTGTGGGGTGGGGGAGAGGCATCCATCTCGGCGGGTGGGGGGTCTCCTCTCCATGGGTCTGGTGGTCTGAGTTTCGGACAGTGAGACTCGTAAAGAGGTCCTATGTCTCTGGTGTTGTTCTTTTTTTTTAACCCCAAAACAGAATTCTTATTTTTATGCACCCTTCTATTTGTCACCCTCAACAAATGATCACTCACCTAGTAAGTGAAGTCCAATGTTCACTAGGCAGGAGTCTCCACTGACGACTCTCCTGTGTTTTTGCAAGTCACTGAATTTACTTAAAGAGACGCAGGGCCTCCTTATGACTGGCGGTCACGACAGGGTCACGGTCGCACCGCCGCCAAAGTGGCATTCTGACCGCGACATTACGACCATGTCAAAAGCGCTATGGTCGGACTGCCGGCACTGCCACTTTTTTCCCACAAGATGGCCTGGCGGTGCAGGCGGTCCCAATCCGCCAGGGCAGCGCTGCTCTGGGGATTTCAACCCCTCTCTCCGCATTTCACTGCCATGTATATGCTGGCAGAGACGGGGGGCCTGCACTGCCCATGCACTTGGCATGGGCAGTGCAGGGGCCCCATGGCCTGCCCCATCGTGCTGTTCACTTGGCAGACAGTGAAAAGCGCGACGGGTGCTGCTGCACTCAACGCACCGCAATATTGCCACCTGCTCTATTAATAGCCGGCGTCAATGTTGTGGGTTGTTTCCCGCTGTCCCAGCAGGCGGAAACTCTGTTTCTGCCTGCCGACCCAGTGTGAAACTTGTAATAGCCCTCGCGGTCAGGTCACCACACTGGCGGTTTTCTGACCGCACAGCTTCGGTGGACAGGCTTTTCTGTCCGCCTAAATCATAATGAGGGCCTCAGTGTTAACATCAGAAATTCACTAGTGGGCTCCCCCGCTCAGGTGGCAATACCTTAGTTCATCAATGTTGGTAATAATATTCAGACATGCAACAGAATGATCTTTTTTTTAGCCTCTATGCATTCACAGTATTTAAGTTGACACAGTTACCAACGTACTGCACACACAAATTCTGGGTGCATGCGGTAATTCCACATACTGAGGCATTTAACATGCACTGGTAAGAATTCTATGTGGAGAGTCTGACACACAACAATAATTCCGCAGCCAATTCTTCTTGACTTGTAATCAGGGCCATAGAGTGGGCTTTCGTTCAGGCACTTACTCATGATTAGATGGCTTTTTTTCATGTCTCTCACTTCCCTTCTCTTGAATCATTAAGTTTCCTTCCTATTCTTGTGTTTGTCTCACCCAATCAGCTTTTCAGTCTTGCAGCTTTTTAAATGGATGGCATGTAACCTTCCACTGCTTATGTCGGAGCTTGCATCTCTCTCTCTCCCTGCTTCCCCTCCTCGTTGCCGCTTTCTCTTCATTAGCCAACCCCTAAAACAGAGAGCTTTAGCTGGATCTGGTGGCTCAGTGGACTAATCAATCTAGCCTAGGCATCTGTGTTTGACCACATGGCCACATGTTTGGACCTGGCAAGATCTTCTCTAGCCTGTCATTCTTCTGGGATCAATTAATGTAGTACCATCGTCTTGTGTAACAATAAATATCTGGTATCAGACTTTAGCTCTGAGATAACACTATGGAGGTGAGCTTGCACTCTAAAAATATGGCTGTTGTGTTATAAAAGGTTTGCAAAGCAAATATTTTTGTTTGTTGAGCATTTGATACCCAAAATGTCACATTGAACAGGGAGACGGTTGTAAACCTTCCATGTTATCCAAGAGGATAATTCTGCAGTAGAATGCTGGTGCCAATAAAGAAATCTCCATAGAAACACCTATGTCTTCACATGATAGATCCTGTAAAAACTTGTAGCATAAATACACACACACACACACACACATAAATACATTGAATGTTAAAAATCATATAAATGTTTTGAAAACAAAGTATTATTTCAGGATAAAATTGTTTGATACATTTTTTTAATTTAAAAATGCATAATCCTAATTTTATTTATAATGCAAATTATTTTTAGTTATTTTACACGTTTTTGTAATTTTGTAAAACATAAATGAATACACATGTTTGACTTTACTTGTATTATTAATAAATCTTGAAACATTCATTTGTATTTAATTTCATATATTTAAAATAATGTAATAATTATTAAATATGTTAATGGTTTAAAGTTAGTACTAGTAACTTTTCCCATGTAAGCAGAGGTTTCTGCCACTGGGGAGCACTTAGACCCATATGGGAAAATATAGGGAAAAGTGTAAAACATATTAAACTTTTATTAACATTTCTAAAAAATGAAAGCATATTTTAATGTAAAATAGTATTGTTAAATAATGTTACAAATTTATTTAAATTATAGAACAATAAAAATTACAGCATTATTACCTCAATTTCAAGTTAAAATGTAATTGTTTTAATATATTGAATTAAAATATTTTTTGAAGTTTAAATTAAATAAATAAATTCCTACCTAAAGTAAATCAAATGTATATTTTTATTTATGATTTTTTAAAAACATGATTATAGAACAAAAAGTAATTTAATTACATTTTAATAAAAAATAATGTTTCATTCATTTTTAAATTAAAAAGGTTATTTAAATACGTTAAATAAAGATAAAAATGTTTTCTTAGATAACTTTTCAACATAAAATTATTTTTTCAACATTTTTCACTAGTTTAAATAATTTAATTTAATTTAATACTATTTCCTAAGTTCCTACCTTCATTATTTTCTGTGGGAAGGTGTTGCATGACAATTGAGTGGACATGTTTGGTGCTGAATTTACTAAAGCTGTGAGCTGGAATAAATTTATGACTGCTTTGGGGCCTTTTTGGCTATAGTAACTTTGAAAGTGCAGTTTGGAATGGCAATGGGTTTACTCTTTTGTGAGTAGGTACTATATCCTCCTTACTTTTCCATTAATCCATCCTAGTTTTTTTTCATTTTATTGTGTGCCGTATTTTCTCCTTTTTTGCTGCTTCTGCCCCTTAGCGCTCTCTGCCCCCCACAGCTGCCCTCTCGGCTCCCCCGAGCCGCTCAGGTTCCCGCCGCTGAGTCCCTGCGGCCCCACCCTCCTCACCCCCATTCGCCGTTCCCTCCCACCTCCCAGCTGCTCCTCCCTCCCTCCTCCCCTTCTTAATGGCGGTCACTGCGCGACGCGGGTGAGAGACCTCTGACCTGCTTTTGGTCATGAGATCTTTCCCCCCACGCGCACAGCTCCACCTGGTGCGCCCGTGCCCCTGACCCCCACCCAGGCTGCTTTGCCTGTTCGAGCCTTCCTCATCCCTGGTGTCTAGCGGTAAGCGCTAGGCCTGTGTTCTGTATCTGTAATTATATTTTAAGGGCCCCGAATACCTCAACAGACGCCTCTCTTTCTACACGCCCACCCGCCAGCTCCGCTCAGCCAGCCTCACTCTCGCCACTGTCCCTCGCATCCGCAGAACCACCGCTGGATGCAAATCCTTCTCCTACCTGGCGGCCAAGACATGGATCTCCCTCCCCGTTCACCTTAGAACTACCCAGTACCACCTCGCCTTCAGGAGGCGCCTCAAGACTTGGCTCTTTGAGCTGCAGTAAACCCCCCCCAGCGCCTTGAGACCCTCACGGGTGAGTAGCGCGCTCTATAAATGCCTTGATTGATAGATATTTTCTTTCATTTTATTGTGTGCCGTATTTTCTCCTTTTTTTGCCGCTTCTGCCCCTTAGCGCTCTCTGTCCCCCGACCGCTGCCCTCTCAGCTCTCCCGAGCCGCTCAGGTTCCCGCCGCTGTGTCCGTGCGGCCCTGCCCCCTCGCGCCCCATTCGCCGTTCCCTCCTGCCTCCCAGCTGCTCCTCCCTCCCTCCTCCCCTTCTTAATGGCCAGAGGCAAGCCCGTCTGCGCCCGTCCGTGCCTGGACCGTGCCCAGTGCCACGACCCCTGGCCCACGGGGCCCCCGCTCCGCCAGACACCTCTACACTGCCAACGACCTCCACACCCTCAATCCATGACGCCCCTCCACCTGCTTCCAGTCCACCCCAAAGAACACCAAAGGACCCTTCACCTGCCAAGCCTGCCGTTTCACCTGCACCCTTAAGCGCCATGACAGACCTGCCGACAACCACCTAAACTGCATTCTACTCAACACCCACTCCATCCACAAACACTCTGTCGAACTCTGGGACCTGCTGACCTCCACTTCACCGGGCATCGCCTTCCTCACTGAAACCTGGATGAACTCAGCCTCTGAACCCGACATAGCCATTGCCATCCCTGATGGCTACAAGGTCACCAGGAGAGACCGCACCAATAAACCAGTAGGAGGGATCGCCATAGTCCACAAAAGCACCATCAAAGTCTCAACCAGCACCCACGACACCCTCAACCTCGCCGAACACCTCCACTTCAACATCTATGTCAACGCCAACATCATCCTCAAGGGAACACTGATCTACAGACCCCCGGACCCCCAGCTCAATTCTTCGACACCATCGCCGACATCGTCAGCACCCAGGCCCTCGCCACAACAGACTACATCCTCCTCAGAGATCTGAACTTCCATCTAGAAAACAACAACGACGTCAACACCAACCACCTGCTGGACAACCTCGCTAACCTCGGCCTCAAACAACTCATCACATCGCCCATTCACACCGCAGGCCACACTCTCGACCCCATCTTCTCTGCCAGCAGCCACTTCTCCTTCAGCCATACCACTGAACTCGACTGGACAGACCACCGCTGCATCCACTGCTCCTACCAGAAACCAGCCATTCACCACCACCGCACACAAGCCCCACGACGCAACTGGAGCAAAATCTCAACAGAACAACTGATCTCCACCCTCGCCCAGACCCCACCACCACCAGGAACCCCGGACCCTGACACAGCCACCATCAACCTGCATCACTGGATAGAAGACTGCGCAAACACCCTTGCGCTGCTCAAAAAACCCTCAAACACCCTTCAAAGAGCCAAGGCCAGCTGGTCCACACCAGACCTACAGAACTCCAAACGAGAATGCAGCAGAATGGAGAAGACCTCGCGCCTAGACCGCACCGAATCCAACCACATCGCACTCAAAGAGTCCATCCGCAAGCACCACCAGCTGATCCGCACCACCAAAAGAACTCACTTGAAAAGCTGCATAGACAACAACGCTTACAACAGTAAAGAACTCTGCGGCATCGTCAAAGATCTCTCTAACCCCAGGACCTGCTCCAACGAACCCCCGCCTTTGCAGGAGTTCTGCAACTCCCTTGCCACCCACTTCCGCCGCAAGATAGAAGAAATCCACAACAGCTTCAACCCCAAAACCCACCAACAGACCACAGACACCCATGAACCCAACGCACCAAGCAACACCAACCTCCTTCACACCTGGACCCTTGTCAACAAAGAAGACATCGCCAACACCATGACCTCCATCCACTCCGGATCCCCATCGGACCCATGCCCTCACCACATATTCAATAAAGCAAGTAACATCATCGCTCCCCACCTCTGCGACACCATCGACAGCTCTTTCGAGTCAGCCACCTTCCCGGAAATCTGGAAACACGCAGAAGTCAATGCCCTATTGAAGAAGCCCAAGGCAGACCCAGACGACCCGAAGAACTACCGGCCAATCTCCCTCCTCCCCTTCCCAGCCAAGGTCATCGAGAAAGTCACCAACTCCCAACTCTCCCGCTTCCTGGAAGACAGCAAGGCGCTCGACTCCTCCCAATCCGGATTCTGAAAAATCACAGCACCGAGTCCGCTCTCATAGCTGCCACAGATGACATCAGGACCATGCTCGACAAAGGCGAAACCGTGGCACTCATCCTCTTGGACCTCTCCGCAGCCTTCGACACAGTATGTCATCGCACCCTCCGTACTTGACTCCACCACGCCGGAATCCGCGACAAGGCTCTTGACTGGATCTCATCATTTCTCACCGGCAGAACCCAGAGAACCCGCCTTCTGCCGTTCCTGTCAGAGGCCTCCGAGATCATCTGCGGCGTCCCCCAGGGATCCTCCCTCAGCCCAACGCTCTTCAATGTCTACATGGCCCCACTCGCCAACATCGCACGGACCCACCACATCAACATAGTATCCTACGCAGACGACACCCAGCTGATCCTCTCCCTCACGAAAGAACCTACAACTGCAAAAAAACAACCTCCACAAAGGACTCCACGCCATCTCCAACTGGATGGAATCAAGCCGCCTCAAGCTTAACACCGATAAAACAGAGATCCTTATCTTCGGCACCGACCCCTCAGCATGGAACGACTCCTGGTGCCCCAGCTCCCTAGGGACCGCACCCTCGCCCACCACCCATGCACACAACTTGGGTTTCATCCTAGACTCCACTCTCAGCAATACTCAGCAGGTCAACGCAATCTCCTCTTCCTGCTACAATACTCTGCGCATGCTCCGCAAGATCTTCAAGTGGATCCCCGTCGAGACCAGGAAAACCATCACCCACGCCTTGGTCAGCAGAAGATTGGATTATGGCAACGCTCTATACGCAGGGACAACAGCCAAGCTGCAAACGAAGCTGCAACGGATCCAGAACGCATCCGCCCGCCTAATCCTTGATGTCCCACACCGCAGCCACATCGCCCCCCACCTCAGAGACCTGCACTGGCTACCCATATCAAAGAGGATCACCTTCAAGCTCCTGACCCACGCACACAAAGCTCTCCACAACACAGGCCCTGCCTACCTCAACGACAGACTCACCTTCCACGCTCCCACTCGCCATCTTCGCTCTGCCAGCCTCGCCACCGTTCCCCGCATCTGCTGCACCACTGCCAGAGGAAGATTCTTCTCTGACCTCGCCGCCAAGACCTGGAACTCCCTACCACTCCACCTTCGCCAGACCCAGGACCTCCTGACGTTCAGGAAACGCCTCAAGACATGGCTCTTTGACCAGTAGCCTCCCCCCCAGCGCCTTGAGACCTTAATGGGTGAGTAGTGCGCTTTATAAATTGACTGATTGATTGATATTTTGTAGTAAATACTCCCCATTTTCCAAGGCAACCACTCTGTCCCTCCCGCATTTACTCCTGAAATGTGTACTTATATTTGTGGAGACTCTGCAGTCGGAGTTAAGACCTCCACACAGAAAACAATAGGAGAACTGCACATAGGTTTTTGAATACTATTTTGTAGTACATGAGATGTACTACTGTAGTAATACTTAGGTGCTGATTATGAGTTCGGCCGATGGTTTCCAACCTCCGCCGAACTTCCGATGGGGAGGTTGTCACCAAGGTGGCTATCTCCCCACCGGCCCCTTTAAGAGTTTCCTGCTAGGTCAGCGGGCGGAAACTCGGGAAGCAGCCTACAGCATTGTCTCCAGCTCGTAATTGAGCCGGCAGCAATGCTATAGAGCGCAGGGTGTACCAGCAGACAGTGAACACTGCGATGGTGCTGGCCGAGGGGACCCCTGCACTGCCCATGCTAAGTGCATGGGCAATGCAGGGGCCCACCTGGGGGCCCCTGCTCCAGTTCTCCGCCAGAATTTTCATGGCGCTGCCCTGGATAATTAGGACTGCCGGTACTGCCAGACCTGCGGGATGGAGCTGGCAGTTCCCTAGCAGCGCGACCGCTAGGGTTGCAAGGTGGCGATCAGACCGCCACATTGCCGGTGGTGTGACTGCCATCCGTGAGTCTGGCTGTCTAGTGACTGCCAGACTTGTAATGAGGCCCTAAATGTACTACAAAATGCAGTTTTATAATAGGTCCCTTTGTATCTACAGGAGGATGGTGAGACAGCTAATTCTGTTTCTAGGCCAGACCTAAAAAAGGCTTTAATAATCCCTAGATTACAAATAGCACCTTATTTACTCTCTCATAACAGATGGCATTTCACTGTTAACCATACCCCAGATTTCCTTCCTCCCTTTTCTCTGTCCCTTGTGATCCTGCCCTACACAATCATAGCCTGACCACTTATTCCTCTGTCACTCAGCCTGTCTGGTGGCCCGTATCTGTGCCGCTTTACAGTGGATCTGCCTGCCACTTTGTAAATACCTGTTTGTTACTGGAGATTAGCACGTTTGTCGAGTCCAGTTTAGATCCATCATTATCTTCAACTCCTTATGCCCTACTCCTCTAAAAGCCTTACTTACCTTGCTTTCATACAACTATCTTTTGACAAAAATCATAGTTCCTTCATCAGCCTAAACTGTTTCTGCAAACTGGAAACCAGCGAAATTAGGGTTTCTTAAAGAAAAAATTTCTCCTGAACTGTTTCCGGATGTCTTACAATGTGGAAGAAATTGAATTAGTCTTTGTGATTAGAGGTAATGTAATATATATGTGGATGGAGAAGCCTTTGACCGTGCGGTCCTGCTTCTTCTCAGCCTATTGGAGGGTTACTCCAGTGTGTTGCATCCAGGGATATCAAGGGGGAATGGCTGTTTCAGAGAGTTATACCTACATTACTTTGGGACTGGAAAATACTCTGTATACCAGGTCCTAGAAAATGTGGGGGACGTGCTTGACATAAGGTCTGGCAAACAAGTGGGCGTTGATGACCATCATACCTCACCTGGATGGTGTCCTTGTCTGCCACATACTCTGGGCTCGATTAAGACTGCCCTGGAGGGGTAGGTGTTACTTATTGTACTCAGAAGAAAAAAAAACATTCCCAGGGTACGGAATTTTATCAGGTGCTATAATTCCACCTACTCTAATGTTTTGGCGAATAGTCATGCCGCAGTAAATACCGTACTCTTTTTCTCGTATTAAATTCTCGCGGGATTTGACCATTTTAAGTTCAACAAGAGGTGCTGACCTTATCGCATCCAGTGATTAACGGGTAAACTCCGCACAACAGGAAATTCTGATTCTGTCCTATTCCCCGTCCACCCTCAATATCCCTCCTTCTTCCCAGCCAGCTCCCAGGATCCTTTCTGCAAATAAAACCAGTTTTCTAAATATTATGCTTTGATTTTCATTCCATTAATTGCCGGCACCAGGTGGCCTCTTGTTGCGTGCGACACAAGATTACCTCTGTAACACCGATGAGGGCCCATCATTAAACAATACAACAATGTGTTACTCGCCGACATGATAAACAAACTTGGCATACAGGCAAGAAAGCCAGTGAGCTCAAGAAAACCAAAGAACCGTTTCTCTGCTGGTCAGACTCTTGAGAGACATCAGCTTTGGAAAACAAAGCGAGGTGCACAAAGCACTGTGCATTTGCAATGTTGGCACAAACAACTTTGCAGGTGCAAATAAACAAAAAAAAAATCACAGTGCAGGAAGGGGCGCAAGCGTGGAAACTGATCCACAGTGCAAAGTTAGTGATTATTGAACTGGGGTCCTTTTGTAAAAATCCAAAATGAATAGAAATCAATAGCGAAAAGTGCAATCACTTAGCCATTCACTATTGACGCAAAACATACAATGGATGTGAAAAATCCTAGATGAGACAAGGGTGCAAACTCGCCACTAGCTCAAACTAGGTGCCAACCAATGCATACTATAAAAGAAGGGGATTTTGCATGCTGGTATGCACATGCACGAAGAGGCTGGTTGCAATGTAATTTTTGTATTACGCTGTGACAAGTATATCCCTTTGCAAAAGCAAAGGAAAAGTCATATCACATCCAATTGCTGAATAGCCTATTTACATTGCCTCCCAATGCCCTTGTGGCAACCGTTAGTTTATTGTCTCAAACATCAAATCAGATCTCTATTTCATAGGTCTAGTCCAAATTGCTCATTTAAATAGTTGTCTTTCTAAAGATGCCAGTGCTTGTTTTGTAAAAAAACATAAGTGGGCGGATGGGGGTGCTGGGCGGGCAAAGTTGTCTTTAGAAGCCCAGGGCTGGCACGTGTGAAGTTAAGGGTACCGAATACGTGGCTGCGTAGTTTTGATTGCACCTCATACATCTTTCATCCAACCCCAGAGGTCCTCTGTCTCTTTATCTCACTCTTTCAGGTTCTTTTTCATAACTGCTTTCTCCCTTTGTTACAGTTCTTCAGCCTTTCTCTGTCTTCTTCCATTCCCCATTTATGGTTTTCTCTCTCTTGCTCTGGATCAAAGTTTATTGAGGAAAAATAAGTGCTGGTCCCCAAACATGAGTGCAGGTGGGCCCCATCTGCACCTTCCAGCTCAAATTATGCCATGCCAGTGGTCTGCTAATAAGTCATTAAAATCTATTGACATTTGGATAATATCAATAACATTGCAATGTTGTTTCATGCATGATAGACTGGAAACAGAAAAGGACTTTTAGGTCGAGCCTATGCGACAGCACAGCTGTCTAGTTGAAAAAGACGTATTGTGGGCTAACCAAGAGCTCACAGGGCCCTACGCCCCACCCCTTGCTTACCATTACTTGCTTTTACTGTCACTCTCATTTCCATGCTTCTAATTCGATGCTTTTCTAGTCCCAAACTGTCCATTTTGTGTTTGTTCCTCCCTTGGAGCATATCTTCTTTGCCATCTCTCTGACTGGCTAGCTTCTATTCTTCCGCTGCTCACTTTTAGGGAACTACTTTATTCCTTTTGCCTTAACACTGCACGTGAGAGTCTGTGTTCGCCAGCTCTCTCCCTCTTGTGCTTCAGCCCTGCCCTCTGCGCTGTTGTCTCCCAAGTGTGCTACAAGCTCTGTCTCGTGTGCATTTTCCCCTCTTAAGCTGCCACGTGCTCTCTGTTGGTTGCCTTTTCCCTCATGTGTCCTTCGTGTTGCTTCTCCCTTGTGCTGCCTCACTCATCCACTCTATTTTGCTTTCCTCTCCCGTTCGCACCCCTGTTGTTTCCCTGGTCCCCACCAGCTCATTCCTATTTTAACATTTTTTTGGGATGGCCAGAAGGCAAATTGCCGCCGGCTCCTCCTTTTTATAAAAAGTGCTTTTGAGTAACTTCAATTTAATTTTTTTATTTACAGATCCATCTGGGATCGATAAATAAATACAAACGGCACCGTCGTAATTTTGTGGGTGCGCATGCGTGGTGATGCATTCGTTCTCCTGCAAAATGATGTGGCCGGCCTCATCATCGCGTCTCTTTGTAATTTTTTTAAAACTTTCGACCACGATGCAAAGAATCTTGCAGAAGGCGTTGGCAAAGCCAAAGCGTTCCATAGGTGGGCCCGATTGGTTATGTAAATGCCTGTTAAAATAAAACATTTAACAATAATTTCGTATTTCGACTGTCATCTCTAAATAATGATTTTAGCAAAATAAGCATCCCTTAAGGTGAGACTCCTAGCGAACTGCTAGTTTGTGATGTATGCCTCTCTGCAAAATGTGCAAAACACGTCCAAATTGCATTTTGCTGGATATTGGTATTTTAGTGAATTGGCAATGTTTTTGCACCGGTCCTGAAAAGAAGACACACTTTGCCTCTGTTTTAACTAAAAAATCAAACAAACGCATACAAATACATGACTGATTTAAAACCAACCTTTTTAATTCTCAAATTGATATTAGACAAACTAGGTAAGGTGAGCTGTTTTGAGATAATCGACAACAATTAAATCTGGCCCTACTGACACCAGTTCTAATGAGTTTGCCGTTTCCATGAAACTTATGGGCCATTTTAGACACGAGTTAGACTTCTCTCTCACCGCGTAATCTCTACAGTGGACAACAAATAAAGATACCCCCATGAGCCTGTCCCAAACCCATAGCTGAAGAGGTTCCGATTTTGCTATATCTGAACCAAGTCCTCAACCTGTGCTTTAGAAAAACTCTATCACCTCCCCATCGCACTAAAGAACTATGCCAAACTCATTCACCACACAATGACAAACTCATCCTTGGAACAAGGCTCTGTCATACCCCTTCTAAAGAAACTGAATGTACAACTAATCGCTCCCAAAAACTACAATTGTATTTCCTCTATTCCTAGCGAAAGCTTTTGGCAGATGCACAGCAAATCACTTAAATGACAATGTATACACAAATGAACTCCTTGGCACTCATGTGGTATCTTATTTGGGGCCTTGTTTAAAGCTTGTTCAATAGAATACTCCATGACAATTAGGGGGATGTCTCTCCTGCCGTATTACATTAGTTATACCACAGATAGGATGTCTAGATCGTTTCCAGTATTCTGTCCAATAAATTATAAATAAGGCCTTTGGTCACAATAACAAATGTTTCACTACATTGGTAATTGAGGATAACACCCACTACTGTTCAGTTCTGGTTTTAACTGTGGACTTCGAGAGCATACATTACCTCCTGTCCCTCCCTCGCCTTCCTTTTAAACCAATGAGGCCTCCCGCCTCCCCCCTAGACCCTCCCTTCCCCTTTTAAAACCCCCCCACCCTTATCTCCTCCTGTTTCTTTTGTCAAGCCCACGCTAGACGTTTTTCTTTTCCCTTACCTGCACGGCGGGGCCTGGAGGTCTACGATGGAGGCACTCCTCGGGACGCGGAGCTCCGCGAGGAGTGCTGCAGCTGGTCGCGTCTGTAACGAGCAGCCGGGCTGCTCAGGAATACGCGGACTGAGGGCCGGCTGACGGGGTCGACCGGCCCTCTGTGGCTGGGGCGTCGGTTTCCGGGTTTCCGCGCTGCAGAGCAGCGAGGAACTGCGGAAATGCGATTTTTTGGCAGATCTACAGGTAGGACGGGCGTTCTGCCCGCAGTTTTATGGTTTGGGCAGTAGAGTTTGACCTTTTTGGGGATTGGTGTATTCCTAGGGGGGAGGTCCTGGTCACTATATATGGGGAGTGATTTTAGGTGAAGGGCAGTGTTTATTGGATATTGACATGCCTAAGGTTCCGGCAAAGAGGCGTAGGATTGTCTCATCTTCCTCCTCTGAGGAGGAGGGTGCTGCTGGAGTTTCCACTCCTGGGGACTCACAGTTACAGGATAGGGATACTCCCCTCATGTCCAGGGAGGAAGTGCAGGAGATGATTGAGGTGGCTGTTACCAGGGCTCTTCAAGCAGGGGTGGCCAGGACTGGTCAGTCTAAGATTTCTCATACATCGGCTGCTGCAAGGAAGTCCTCGTCAGATAGTGAGGGTGATGAGACCCCGTCTACGTCATCTGGGGGTAAATATGTATTGTAGGAAAGTCCTCCTTTTTGCCCTGGTCACCCCCACACTTTTTGGACAGGTACTGGTGGTTACTGACTCTTGGCTGTGCCCTGGGTACTGCTTACCAGTCCCAGGGCCAGTGCTCTGTGTAAAATGGATATGCAAATTAGGCTAATTATAATTGGCTAAGTTAACCTACCTATAAGTCCCTAGTATATGGTAAGGCATGTAGGTTTAGGGACCACAGCATAGGTAGTGCACCCATAGGTGCACTGCTGAGGTGCCCAGTGTCATTTTAAAGGCAGGCCTGCCTTGCTGGCTGCTTTTAAATTAAAGTTATATGCAAATTCGACTTTGGAATTAAAAGTAGTTCCAAAGTCTCAAACTGCCTTATTTTTACATATAAGTCACCCCTAAGATGTGCCCTATGTGCCCCTAGGGCTGGGTGCCATGTAACTATAAGCAGGGACTTTATAAAAATAGTTTTATAAGCCCTGGTGAGGTAAAAACAGCCAAATTAGTTTTTCCCTCATTGTAGTATATGGCCTTCATAGGCTAGAATGGGGAGACTTTATTTTAATTTTTAAAGTCTCCTTAAATGATGCATACCAAGAATTTGGTATCAAATTAATTGTTGTAATAAATCCCACAACTTCCAGTTGTTGGATTTAATATAACTTGTTCAGGTAAAGAGTTTTAAACTTTACCTGAAAAGTTGCCAATTTCAGCCCTGCATTGTTTTTGCTGCTGTGCTCTGATTGGCCAGCCTGAGCAGCTTGGCCAAGCTGCCTTGATGAGGTGTGAAGTGGCCTGGCTTCACACAAAGGAATGTGCCTGTGGGAAGGAATCTCCCCTCAGCAGATGGTGAGGCAGGAAGGGGGAGGGCTGCCAAACTGGTCTTCAAAGGCAGAGAAGGACATTTGGAGCAACCAGCAACACCCCCACATCCTGCAACCCCAGACAACTAGGTGCCCCTTGATTAGATTAGGAGAGGGCAGGAGAGGGGTGTGTTTATGATTTTTAGCCACACCAGTGGGTGGGCTCAGCCAGATGTAACCTCCAAAAATCAGATTCAGCCATGATGGATTTTTAGAGAATGTTGCCTCCTGGGATTGATTTTTGCCACACTTCCCAGGAAGTGGTCATCACAGGGGGAATTACCCTGCACCTGATTGGAGAACCAGGACCCCCCTGCTTTTCACCCAGGAGCAAGGATAAAACTGGCAGACCTGCACACACACCTCAGATCCCCATCAGATTCCAACAAGGAAGAACCAACGGAGAAGAAGGACTGCCCTGCTGGACCCCTGGCCTGCACCTGGAACTTGCACTCAGAAGGACTGCACCAGCTGCACACTTGGGCTTCACCACAAGAAGGACTTTGCCTGGCTTCAACTGGTTCAAGGAGGGACTCCCTGTTTGCTACAGGTGAAAAATTGCTACCCAGAGTCACCTACACCAACTCCTGAAGAAAGCGACCAGCTGACCACTGTCCAGTGGCCAAAAAGGAGTTTGCGCCAGGTGCATTCTGGGAGTTGTAGTCCGCACCCCCCCCAGGACCATCTCAGAACTTCTGGACCCTTGGGGTGAGCTGTGGACCCCAAAAGAACCTTAAAAGGACATCTGGGAGAAGCCCCAGAAGTTTGGAGAAGTTTGGAGAATTTTTGTAAAAAAGCTCCATAGAGGGACCGACCCGCCACGGCAACTCTAGCCGGCTTGCCTCAACCGCGACCCGGCCTGATTTGCTGGTTCGTCCCGGTAAAGAAAAATCTCAGAAAAAGAGACTAAGTCTGAAGGTAAAAAGTTGACCGGGACCTCCCAGCCATCGTATCCGATCAAGATCCAGGTTTACCCCGGTCGAAGGATTTTCACCTCGAAAAAACGACTAAGTCCGAAGGTAAAAATCTCCACCGAGGATTCCAGCATCGCGTATCCGGAGAAGGGCTCCAGGAGGTCGGATTGGACTGGCAGGTTCGTCCCGCTGAAGAAAAATCTTCGAAAAAAAGACTAAGTTGTTTCTAGGCGCTAAAAAAAAAATAATTCTTTAAAAATTCATATCTCTGGTTCCCCTTATCCGATTTTATTCGTTTTGGTGTCATTTTAAAGATAAAAATATAATCTATTTTTATAAATTGGTTTTGGATTTTTAAACTGTTTCCTGTGTTTTATTTAAATACTGTTTTGTGATATTTGAATGCTTTACACTCTGTCTCCTAAGTTAAGCCTTGACGCTCGTTGCCAAGCTACCAAGGGTTGAGCTGGGGTTAATTTACTGAGACCTAACTGGACCATAGTGGAGGTTAGTGGCCTATTGCTAAGTGTAGGTACCTACCTGCCCTTACCAATAACCCATTTTCCAACATTTTTGGTGAGCAGTGGTGGGATCCTGTACTTTTGTTCAGTATCACGTTACAGTTTTAAGTAAAACAAATTAAAAATCCTTTAAATTGTCCTAGTGCAAAAAATTGTTTTTAATTTTTAATTTGGATTAATTTCAATTATTGAATTTTTGTGATTTTTCTAAATTCTTGTTTCCAATTTTTGCAAAACGTTTTTGTTGACACAAAACCAGGGAACCATGGAGCTTAATCTGGCTAGCCTACCCACACGGACAGTAGTCCAGCTTAGGGGGTTGTGTACTGAAAGAAGGTTGCCTGCAACCACTGACCTCAGGAAGCAGGTCCTGATCAAGTCCCTGACAGCATGGGCTGAGGCCCAAGAGGTAGACCCAGAAGAAGTTCCAGAGGAGGGAGAAGTAGGGGAGGATGCTAGCTCCAACCACTCAGGGGAGGGAGGGCATCTGAGCCTAAGTGAGGATGAGGAAGACCGGTCCTCATTACATACAGTCACTAGGGGCAGACCCAAAGCTAGTTGGGGGAAGGGGGTCCCTTCAGGAGGAGAGAACCTGTCCCTCAGGGAAAGAGAGCTGGAGGCCCAGCTAGCATTCATAGCTTTGGAGGCAGAGAAGCTGGCCCTAGAAAAGAAAAAGTGGGCAAGGGAAGAGAAAAGAGATGGTGGCAGCGACAAAGAAGCTGAGGTGTCCCTGGGTGGGGTTTTTTGCCCCAGATTACCCAAAGGGGTGGTTCCTGCCTATGTAGAGGGGGATGATATAGATAAGTGGCTGGGGCCCTTTGAGAGGGCCCTCCAGATGAGGAGAGTCAAGCCTCAGTACTGGGGTTTACTTCTTTGGGAGTTGGATCCCAACTCTGGGAGGGATAGGCTCCTAACCTTGAGGGGGGAGGAGGCAGACTCATACCCCAGTATGAAGAGATGCTTGACTAAAAAGTTTGGTCTGACCCCAGAGCAGTATAGGCTCAAGTTTAGGGACACCCAAAAGACAAGCACCAAGTCCTGGGTGGACTTTGTGGACATTTCAGTAAAAGCACTAGAGGGCTGGATACAGGGCAACAAGGTAAGTACCTTTGAGGGGCTGTACAATTTGATTATGAGGGAGCACCTTCTAACCAATTGTGTCCAAGAGAAGCTCCGCCAGTATCTAGTTGACTCTAAGTTGACCAACCCCAGAGAGCTGGGGGAGGCAGCAGATGACTGGTTAAGAACTAGGGTTATCCAGAAACCCCCAGGGGGTGATCAGAAAAAGGGAGGACATGGTTCTTCACAGGGGAAGAACCAAGGGAAAGATGATAAAAAGCCCAAAGAGTCCTCACAAGAGTCCCCAAAAACTTCTCAGGGCGGGGGAGCCCTGAGCCATTCCACTTCTAAGGGGAAAGGGTATCAGGGAAAGAATTATGCTCCTGCAAAAGCAGGAAAGTTTCAGGAGCTTGCTAAGGCCGGCATGTGTTTTGAGTGTCATCAACCTGGACACAAAAGAGGAGATGCTATCTGCTCCAAGAAGCCCCCCACTGGTGGGCAATCCCAGGGGATTGCTATTGTAGGGTTGGGGGTGGAAGTTAGCCCAGGGCTGGGATCAGGGTACACAGAGGTTACCTTAGTATCCGTGGGTGGGGTGGACATTGCAACTATGGCCACCTTACCTCCCAGCATGGAGAGGTATAGGCAGAGGCCTAAAGTCAATGGGACTGAGGTGGAAGCTCTAAGAGATACAGGAGCCAGTGTGACCATGGTCACAGAGAATCTGGTTTCTCCAGAACAGGTCTTACCTGGTGTCTTCCACCAAGTGATTTATGCAGATAGCAGAACCAAACTCCATCCCATGGCCATGGTGAGTCTGGAATGGGGAGGTGTGACTGGCCCTAAGAAGGTAGCTGTAGCTCCTGCCCTCCCAGTAGAGTGTCTGCTGGGAAATGATCTTGAAGCATCTGAATGGTCAGAGGTGGAGAGAAGGGTCCATGCACAGATGCTGGACCTCCCTGAATGGGTGTGTGCTGTGACCAGGTCACAGACAGCACAACAGGGAAGTGCTGGACACTTGGACCCTGGAACAATGGGCCAAGCCTCCAAGAAGAAGAGAAAGGGCACTGGGTCTGGCTTGCCAGCCCCTACAAGTACAGAGGGTCAGGAGGAATCCAACCCTGAGGGGGAGGATCTGACCTCTGAGGGAGGGACACTTCCCCTGCAAGCTCTGCCTGACTTGGCAGAACTGCAAGGGGCAGGTGGGCCCACCAGAGAAGAGTTGTGCCAGGGACAAAGAGAGTGTCCCACTCTTGAGGGCCTGAGGCAGACTTCTGCCAGGCAAGAACAAGGGGATACCAGTGGGACCCACAAGGTTTACTGGGAGGATGGAGTTCTCTACACTGAGGCAAGGGCCCTCAAACCAGGGGCCACCAGGAGAGTAGTGGTCCCCCAGAAGTATAGAGAATTCCTCCTTACCTTAAGCCATGATATCCCCTTAGCTGGACATTTGGGACAGACCAAGACCTGAAACAGGCTGGTCAACCATTTTTATTGGCCCCAAATGTCAGAAAAAGTCAAGGAGTTTTGCAGCTCCTGTGTCACCTGCCAAGCCAGTGGCAAGACAGGGGGCAAGCCAAAGGCTCCCTTGATACCACTGCCAGTGGTTGGGACTCCCTTTGAGCGGGTGGGGATTGACATTGTTGGTCCCCTAGACCCACCAACTGCCTCAGGTAACAGGTACATTTTGGTGGTTGTGGACCATGCCACCAGGTACCCTGAGGCAATACCCCTCCGGACAGTCACTGCTCCCACAGTGGCTAGGGCCCTACTTGGTGTGTTCACCAGAGTGGGGTTCCCAAAGGAGGTGGTCTCAGATAGGGGCACAAACTTTATGTCAGCCTATCTGAAAGCCATGTGGGATGAGTGTGGTGTTACTTATAAGTTCACCACCCCCTATCATCCACAGACTAATGGTCTGGTGGAAAGATTTAATAAGACCCTGAAGGGCATGATCATGGGTTTGTCTGACAAACTCAGGAGGAGATGGGATGTTCTCCTCTCATGCCTGCTGTTTGCCTACAGAGAGGTGCCACAGAAGGGGGTTGGATTCAGCCCATTTGAGTTACTGTTTGGGCACCCTGTAAGAGGCCCATTGTGCTTGGTGAGAGAGTCTTGGGAAAAGCCTCTCAGATAGTCCAAGGAGAATGTGCTAGATTATGTGCTGGGCCTGCGGTCACGCATGGCTGAGTACATGAAGAAGGCAAGCAGAAACCTGGAGGCCAGCCAGGAGCTCATGAAGCTCTGGCATGATCAGAAGGCTACCATGCCTGAGTATCACCCAGGACAGCTGGTGTGGGTTTTGGAGCCCATGGCTTCTAGGGCACTTCAGGCCAAATGGACTGGGCCCTATCCAATTCTGGAGAAAAAGGGAGAGGTCACCTACTTGGTGAACCTTGGCACCCCCAGGAATCCTCATAGGATCCTGCATGTTAACAGGCTGAAACCCCACCAGGACAGGGCAGACATGACCATGCTGATGGTCACTGATGAAGGGAAGGAGGAGGAGAGTGAACCTCTGCCAGACCTCCTGTCCTCAAATGCACAAGATGGGTCAGTGGAGGGAGTGGTACTCTCTCCCAAGTTGACAGACCAGCAACAAAAAGACTGCAAACAAGTTTTGGAACAGTTTGCTAGTCTGTTCTCCCTGACCCCTGGACTCACCAATTGGTGTGTCCATGACGTTGACACTGGTGACAGCTTGCCTGTCAAGAACAAGCTGTACAGGCTGTCTGACCAGGTCAAGGCCAACATCAAAGCTGAAGTGGCTAAGATGTTGGAGCTCAAGGTAATTGAGCCCTCTGACAGTCCTTGGTCCAGTCCAGTGGTACTGGTGCCCAAACCTAATCCCCAAGGTGGGAAGAAAGAATTGAGATTTTGTGTGGACTACAGAGGTCTAAACGCAGTCACTAGGACTTATGCTCACCCCATACCTAGAGCTGATGAGCTCATTGATAGGTTGGGGGCTGCCAAATTCCTGAGCACGTTTGATCTGACCTCAGGATACTGGCAGATTGCCTTAAGTCCAGGAGCTAAGGAAAGGTCAGCATTTTCCACACCAGAGGGCCACTTTCAGTTCAAGGTGATGCCCTTTGGCCTAAAAAATGCTCCTGCCACCTTCCAACAGTTGGTGAATAGAGTCCTGTCTGGGTTGGAATCTTTCAGTGCAGCTTATCTGGATGATATAGCTGTATTTAGTTCCACCTGGGAGGACCACCTGGTCCACCTGAAGGAAGTGCTTCAGGCCCTGCTTCAAGCAGGCCTGACTATCAAGGCAAGCAAGTGCCAGATAGGGCAAAGCTCAGTTGTGCACCTGGGCCACCTTGTTGGTGGAGGCCATGTACAACCTCTCCAGCCCAAGATCCAGACTATCCTGGATTGGGAGGCTCCTAAAACCCAGACTCAGGTCAGGCCTTTCTTGGCCTGACTGGGTACTACCGGAGGTTTGTTCAGAATTATGGGACCATAGTGGCCCCTCTGACTGAGCTTACCTCCAAGAAACAGCCCAAGAAGGTCATTTGGACCCCAGAGTGTCAGAAAGCTTTTGACACCCTAAAACAGGCTATGTGTTCAGCACCAGTGTTACTGGCCCCTGACTATAGCAAGGAGTTTATAGTGCAAACAGATGCTTTAGAGGAAGGGATTGGGGCAGTGTTAGCACAAGTTAATGAAGAGGGCCAAGATCAACCAGTTGCCTTCATCAGCAGGCGACTACTCCCCAGAGAGAAAAGATGGAGTGCCATTGAGAGGGAGGCCTTTGCTGTGGTCTGGTCCCTGAAGAAGTTGAGGCCTTACTTGTTTGGCACTCACTTCCGTGTACAAACTGACCACAGACCTCTCAGATGGTTGATGCAGATGAGGGGAGAGAACCCAAAACTGTTAAGGTGGTCCATTTCCCTACAGGGGATGGACTTCACAGTGGAGCACAGACCTGGGACTGCCCATGCCAATGCAGATGGCCTTTCCAGGATTTTCCACTTAGCTGATGAGGACTACCAGGGTGTAGCCCCCCCCAGATGAAAGGTGATGGGTACTACCAGGGTGTAGGAAAGTCCTCCTTTTTGCCCTGGTCACCCCCACACTTTTTGGACAGGTACTGGTGGTTACTGACTCTTGGCTGTGCCCTGGGTACTGCTTACCAGTCCCAGGGCCAGTGCTCTGTGTAAAATGGATATGCAAATTAGGCTAATTATAATTGGCTAAGTTTACCTACCTATAAGTCCCTAGTACATGGTAGGGCATGTAGGTTTAGGGACCACAGCATAGGTAGTGCACCCTGCTGAGGTGCCCAGTGTCATTTTAAAGGCAGGCCTGCCTTGCTGGCTGCTTTTAAATTAAAGTTATATGCAAATTCGACTTTGGAATTAAAAGTAGTTCCAAAGTCTCAAACTGCCTTATTTTTACATATAAGTCACCCCTAAGATGTGCCCTATGTGCCCCTAGGGCTGGGTGCCATGTAACTATAAGCAGGGACTTTATAAAAATAGTTTTATAAGCCCTGGTGAGGTAAAAACAGCCAAATTAGTTTTTCCCTCATTGTAGTAAATGGCCTTCATAGGCTAGAATGGGGAGACTTTATTTTAATTTTTAAAGTCTCCTTAAATGATGCATACCAAGAATTTGGTATCAAATTAATTGTTGTAATAAATCCCACACCTTCCAGTTGTTGGATTTAATATAACTTGTTCAGGTAAAGAGTTTTAAACTTTACCTGAAAAGTTGCCAATTTCAGCCCTGCATTGTTTTTGCTGCTGTGCTCTGATTGGCCAGCCTGAGCAGCTTGGCCAAGCTGCCTTGATGAGGTGTGAAGTGGCCTGGCTTCACACAAAGGAATGTGCCTGTGGGAAGGAATCTCCCCTCAGCAAATGGTGAGGCAGGAAGGGGGAGGGCTGCCAAACTGGTCTTCAAAGGCAGAGAAGGACATTTGGAGCAACCAGCAACACCCTCACATCCTGCAACCCCAGACAACTAGGTGCCCCTTGATTAGATTAGGAGAGGGCAGGAGAGGGGTGTGTTTTTAGCCACACCAGTTGGTGGGTTCAGCCAGATGTAACCTCCAAAAATCAGATTCAGCCATGATGGATTTTTAGAGAATGTTGCCTTCTGGGATTGATTTTTGCCACACTTCCCAGGAAGTGGTCATCACAGGGGGAATGACCCTGCACCTGATTGGAGAACCAGGACCCCCCTGCTTTTCACCCAGGAGCAAGGATAAAACTGGCAGACCTGCACCCACACCTCAGATCCCCATCAGATTCCAACAAGGAAGAACCAACGGAGAAGAAGGACTGCCCTGCTGGACCCCTGGCCTGCACCTGGAACTTGCACTCAGAAGGACTGCACCAGCTGCACACTTGGGCTTCACCACAAGAAGGACTTTGCCT
This sequence comes from Pleurodeles waltl, assembly GCF_031143425.1. NCBI lineage: Eukaryota > Metazoa > Chordata > Amphibia > Caudata > Salamandridae > Pleurodeles > Pleurodeles waltl. The sequence continues at coordinate 1,442,295,418 of NC_090447.1, forward strand.
AGCTTCAACTGGTTCAAGGAGGGACTCCCTGTTTGCTACAGGTGAAAAATTGCTATCCAGAGTCCCCTGCACCAACTCCTGAAGAAAGCGACCAGCTGACCACTGTCCAGTGGCCAAAAAGGAGTTCGCGCCAGGTGCATTCTGGGAGTTGTAGTCCGCACCCCCCCAGGACCATCTCAGAACTTCTGGACCCTTGGGGTGAGCTGTGGACCCCAAAAAAACCTTAAAAGGACATCTGGGAGAAGCCCCAGAAGTTTGGAGAAGTTTGGAGAATTTTTGTAAAAAAGCTCCATAGAGGGACCGACCCGCCGCGGCAACTCTAGCCGGCTTGCCTCAACCGCGACCCGGCCTGATTTGCTGGTTCGTCCCGGTAAAGAAAAATCTCCGAAAAAGAGACTAAGTCCGAAGGTAAAAAGTTGACCGGGACCTCCCAGCCATCGTATCTGAGAAGGGCCTCATGGATGTCGGATCAAGATCCAGGTTTACCACGGTCGAAGGATTTTCACCTCGAAAAAACGACTAAGTCCGAGGTAAAAATCTCCACCGAGGATTCCAGCATCGCGTATCCGGAGAAGGGCTCCAGGAGGTCGGATTGGACTGGCAGGTTCGTCCCGCTGAAGAAAAATCTTTGAAAAAAAGACTAAGGGGGTTATTCTAACTTTGGAGGAGGTGTTAATCCGTCCCAAAAGTGACGGAAAAGTGACGGATTTACCACCAGCCGTATTACGAGTCCATTATATCCTATGGAACTCGTAATACGGCTGGTGGTATATCCGTCACTTTACCGTCACTTTTGGGACGGATTAACACTCCTCCAAAGTTAGAATAACCCCCTAAGTGTGAAGGTAAACTTTTAACCGAGGCCTCCCGTGACCTGTAGCCGAGCAGGGCTCCATCGCGGTCGGTCTGAAACTTTGACTTTGCCCCGGTCGAGGTGCAACCAGATGACCCGATTGGCGCTTTTTGTTTCTAGGCGCAAAAAAAAAAAAAATTATTTAAAAATTAATATCTCCGGTTCCCCTTATCCGATTTTATTCGTTTTGGTGTCATTTTAAAGATAAAAATATAATCTTTTTTTATAAATTGGTTTTGGATTTTTAAACTGTTTCCTGTGTTTTATTTAAATACTGTTTTGTGATATTTGAATGCTTTACACTCTGTCTCCTAAGTTAAGCCTTGACGCTCGTTGCCAAGCTACCAAGGGTTGAGCTGGGGTTAATTTACTGAGACCTAACTGGACCATAGTGGAGGTTAGTGGCCTATTGCTAAGTGTAGGTACCTACCTGCCCTTACCAATAACCCATTTTCCAACATGTATCCAGAGAAGAAATGTGGGAGGTGATGGCACATGTTCGGGACAATTTAGGTTTCCCAGTGTTTCAACCTTCAAACTCGGATTCTCACTTATTTCCACAATATCAAACGCCTTCCAAGTTTGCCATGCCTTTTCAGGGACCTGTGAATGATATGGTGTTTCGTGAATGGAAGGATGTGGATAAAGCGCAGGTTCCACGATTCCTGCAGAAACTGTATTTACTTGAGGGTGAGGAGGTATTACCTCCTTCGATCCGCCTGGATTCAATTTTAGCTACCCTGATTGGCAAAACGGCAGTAAATCCGGAGGATTGTGTGCCTACGGATGCCACGGACTGTAAAGTGGATTCAGGTCTTAAAAGGGCATTTGCCGCTGAGAATCTGGCGCTAAGGGCAGGTATATATTCGGCTTATGCGGCCCAGTCATTGGTGCAAGACTTTGATAAACTGGCGGTAGCTGTTCAGGAAGTGGCAGAATGTTCAGAGCTCCTGGCTGGTATGGAGCAACAGGCCAGATTGTTGGCGGATGTGTCATCGGATGTGGTCCGTACTTCGGCTCTGGCCTCTGGTGCTTTGATTGGGGCTCGTAGGTCCCTCTGGTTACGTTCATGGAAAGCTGACCCAGGGGAAAAGGCGGCCTTGCTGAGACTGCCGTTTGAAGGTCGTAGCTTGTTTGGAGAGCAATTGCCATCCATGCTTTCCAAGGCGTTTAAGGAACGGAAGCATGCCTTGCCTTATAAAGGGGGTTCTACTTCGAGTAAAGGGTGGAAGAAGCATTCCCGATCTTCTCCGAATAGGGATGCCAAATCCTTTTCATTTAGGAAACTGCGTTTTCAGCCACGTTTTTCTCCTAAGAAGTCTGCTCCTGCGAACCGGGGTAGGTTCAAGAAGGGGTCCTGACATGACAATCACTGTGGGCCTGGCATAGGGCCGGTTGGGGGAAGGCTGAGTCACTTTCTTTCAGCTTGGGAGGAGAATGTCGACGATCGTTGGGTGCTAGACATTGTGGCCAATGGTTATGTCATCGATTTTGGGATGGTACCTCCAGATTCAGGGGTACGTCCCACCCCTCTACCTTCAGGGGGATCACGGAGAAGAGCATTATTGGACGGAGTACGGGACTTGCTGGTCAAGGGGGCCATTTCCCGCGTTCCGCTGGAAGAACGGGGTCAGGGCACTTATTCGGTCTTGTTTCTTGTGCAGAAAGTTTCAGGGGGATTTCGACCGGTGCTCAATCTGAAGGAGGTGAATGCTTGGATCAGGACGGTGCATTTCCGCATGCTGTCTATTCAGACTATCTTTCCATTGGTCAGACAAGGGGACTTTCTAGTGTCGCTGGATCTGCAGGATGCTTACCTACACGTGCCTGTGGCGAGGTCTTCTCAGAGGTTCCTGAGGTTTGCTGTGGATCAGGAACACTACCAGTTTTGCGTTCTACCTTTCGGTCTGAAATCTTCTCCTCAAATTTTTACAAAGGTGCTGGCCCCCCTGGTGGCTTTGCTACATTCAGAGGGGGTGTTTATTCATCCATATCTGGACGACATCTTGATTCATGCCCAGTCACAGGTCCTGTTGCAGAGACAGGTGGCCCAAGTTCTGGGGGTCCTGCAAAACCACGGGTTTTTAATCAACTGGGGGAAATCAGATTTAGTTCCGTCCCAGGATCTGGTTTTTCTGGGTGCTCGGTTTCAGACTCTTCTAGGCTTGGTGACGGTGTCAGAGAAGAGGTTGGGTGTACTCCAGTCCTTGGTAAGGAAGGTTGTATTACTGACTGCACCACAAGCTCTTCTATGGTTACGTCTGCAGGGTCATTTGGCGTCTGTGATATTTCTGGTTCCTTGGGCGCGTTTCCATCTCCTGTGCTTGATGACATGGTTCTTGAGAAGGTGGGCGCCGGGGTCCGGTTCTCTGAGGGACAGGGTTCCGGGTTGATTCGCAGGGAACTGCAATGGTGGTTGGATGCAGATCATCTTCGGGTAGGGGTTTCTTTGTCACCTCTGAGACCCATGGTGGTGACTACGGATGCCAGCCTCTCCGGTTGGGGTGCGCGGATGGGGTCAGCTCAGGTTCAGGGGTTTTGGTCCCCTCAGGAGGCGAGTCAGTTGTTGAATTGGCGCGCATTGAGAGCGGTCTTTCTGGCTCTGGTCCATTTCCAGGGGTCCCTGAGGGGGGCGGCGGTTCTTATTCGGACAGACAACTTAGTGGCCAAAGCTTATGTCAACCGGCAAGGAGGGACCAGGTCAAGGGCTCTGTTCAGTCTAGCCAGGGAGATTTTTGTGTGGGCTCAGGAGTGGGTTCCTTCTCTCAGGGCTACGTACATTCGGGGGGTGGTCAATGTTCGGGCGGATCTACCGAGCAGGGTGATTCCTTCCTCTCAACTTTTCTCCCTCCGGAAGTCTCTGTTTCTGCATCTGGTTCAGCTTTGGGGGCTTCCAGTGCTGGATGTGTTTGCATCCGCGGAGAATGCGAAGTTGGATCGCTTCTGCTCCCGGTTTCGGTGTCCCCAGGCCTGGGAGGTAGACGGGATGTCATGTCCTTGGCCGAGGGGTCTTTTGTATGCATTCCCTCCATTTCAACTACTCAGGTCTTTTCTGTTGCGGGTGAGGGATCTGGGGTCCAGGGTTATCCTGATTGCGCCACTTTGGCCGCGGGCGAATTGGTTCCCGTTGTTAAGGCTGATGGCGGACGGGAGGATGTGGCCTCTGCCTCTTTGTCCGTCTCCCCTGGAGTTTCCCTGCCTCCCATTGGTGTCGTTGAGGAGGTTGCACTTGACGGCCTGGAAGTTGAACGACGGGGCTTGACGGGTCTGGGGGTTCCGGTAGCTTTGAGTTCTACCTTACTGGCTTCCAGGCGGCGTTCCACTTTACTTTCCTATGGTAGACAGTGGAAGGTTTTTTCTTCATGGTGTTTGAGTCATGAGTTGGATCCTACCTGCGCGTCTATCTTTGAGGTGATGCAGTTCCTGCAGGACGGTGCACATTTGGGTTTGTCGGTAGCATCGCTACGGGTACAGTGGGCGGCTGTTCAGGCATTCAGAGGGCCGTGGCGTAATCTTCAGGATGAAGGGCGCCTGATGCCTAGATTTTTTCAAGGTCTTGTTCATTTGTTTCCTCGCCCGGTACGTTCTTTTCCTTCATGGGATCTTTCTTTGGTTTTGGATGTTTTGACGGAGGCCCCATTTGAACCATTGGGGGACTGTGATTTGCGCCATCTGTTCTTGAAGATGTTCTTTTTGGTAGCCATTACTTCGGCTCGTCGCTTAGGGGAATTGGGGGCCTTGGCCTGTTCCTTTCCTTTTTGTAAGGTTTTTCACTATCGGGTGGTTCTGGTTCCAGTTCCTTCCTTTATACCGAAGATCAATTCTTCGTTCCATTCTCGTCAGGAGGTCATCCTGCCTTCATTTTGTCCAAATCCCTCCTTAAGGGAGGAGGTCCATTTGCATTCGTTGGATGTACGCAGGGCTTTATTGGAGTACCTGCGGGTGGTGGCTTCTTTTCGTAAGGGGGATTCGCTTTTTGTTAATTTCGGTCCAGCACGTAAAGGTGAGAAACCTTCCACGGCTTCCTTGAGTCGGTGGGTGAGATCATTGATTCTGTTGGCCTATTCCTTAAAAGGGGGGGTTCCTCCTCAAGGGATTCAGGGTCGGTCTACCAGAGGTATGGCGGCTACGGTGGCAGAGCTTCAGGGGACGTCCGTGGTGGAAATTTGCAGGGCCGCCACTTGGGCTTCGCCTTCGACGTTTGTGCGTCATTATAGGCTTTCGGACTTGGGTAGTTTGGAGTCGGTATTATGTCACCAAGTCTTATTCTCTATGAGGTAATAGGGGTAGGGTTTTTTGGTGGCCTTGGTGCAGGATATGTATAAAGTTCTTGCAACTCAGTGTCCGTCTCCTGTGTTTTTCTTGCTATGTCTCATTGGTTTAAAAGGAAGGCGAGGGAGGGACGGGAGGTAATGCTTCCATTTTCTGGCGATAATGGCATTACTGCTAGTCCTACTCCCTCGCCTTCCTTTTCCGTTCCCTCCCGCCCTCCCGGTACGGACTGTCCGAGTTGCTGCTTGGGCTTGGTTTTTGTACAGGAGGAGATAAGGGTGGGGGAGGGTTTAAAAGGGGAAGGGAGGGTCTAGGGGGGGGCGGGAGGCCTCATTGGTTTAAAAGGAAGGCGAGGGAGTAGGACTAGGAGTAATGCCATTATCGCCAGAAAATGGAAGCATGACTACAGCTACTAAGCACCCTCCACATAAAAGTGTCCATAAACAGTTTTGAACTGGCTGAGCTCACACCTCTTTGATCACATACAAGTAAGAATTGTCAAGCCACTATCACAGTCCATACCTATGCCTACTAGTGACCGGCAGGGGGTCCATTTTGCTCACCAGTTTGTTCGGTCCTTGTGCGGAGCCCCCTGGGAATCTACTCAGAGAAGTCAAGTGTTGTTCCACCATCTTGCAGATGATAACGGACTTACCTGAGTTTATCACCTCCTTAAAAATAAGTATGGAAAGCACTGGATATCCCACAGATGGTGGAAGTTGAACGCCCTCAAAGTTTAGTTCCTACTTCTCACTCGGGGAACAGGGTAAGATAACAATGAATACAATCTATTGAGTGACCTGGGATTACCCACAACATTGTAAAAATGACCACATTTCTTGGTTTCACGCTGGACGAACATCACCACAATGGCCAAGTCCAAAAAATTCCATCTACAACAACAACTCAAAAACCTCAGACACTTTTATTTTTTAGTATCACCCATGGAATATGGCAGTGCTCTTCCTACTGGACACCTAAAGAACCTGAATACACCTTTTTAAAGTAGTGTTTCACCCTGCAGATCAATTCCTAACAATATCAATTAAATTCAGCCTCTTTATTCCTGACCTCGCTTCTCTTAAAGGGCTATCCATTTAGGCCATATTTTTCAGAATGACATGCTTTCCACACACCAAAACACCTAACGCAGACTTCTAAACTCTAAAGTGGCACCCATAACCTTACTTTCAAAATCCCACCTCTACTAAGGCCACATTTGCTGGGTCCTTCTTCAGCAGTGCTCTAAGCAGTACTTAATTTGTAAATAAAAAGGTGCTGGTGCCCAAAACGCTCCTCTTAAACACGCGGCTGCTGCAATTAAATGTGTGAACATGGAATACATAGGCGGCATAACCCTGAAGCCATCTCGGCCCTCTTCAATCCCTATAAAGCCATTCCCTGCCCCTTTAGCTCTCTCCAGCAGCTTTCTACTTTCTCCCTTTGTGACGCCTTTTCATTTTTCCCTTCCTCCGTCTTTCCCATATGTGTCTTTTGCTCGCAGCAAAGGCTTGAGGCAGAAGAATAAGCGCCGGCCCTCAAAAATAACAAGCACAAATTAAGCACTGGCTCTAAGTATACGTCAACCTCAGGCTACTGAGATCAGAAATGTTCCCTCATCTTCATTTTAGAAAAATAAAAGAAAAACTACAGAGAAATTCAAATACCTCAATCTCTCTACTCCAGACTTGGCATGTATGTCACAACATCGACTTCTGAAATATTGTGCCACAAACAAATTATAGCAAAAATATTAACAACCTAAATATTCATGGAGGGAAGCATATATTGGTAAGTATCGATTTTCCATTCTTAACTCCACATCCATGTACCATGATGAAGGTAGGTAGATGTGAAGTTTAGTATAGTAAACCTATATTTACCTATCTACTAACCTTGTCGATATTTTGGTATTTTACATTATTTCCATGATAGTTTTCTAACATGCTATTTAAAACTTGATGTTTCAGTATTTCAGTACCTTACTTAAATGATACCCACATCTAACCAGTAGTACAGTTGTGTTCTCTGCCATAATTGTCCAACTACATGTATCTGTATTCCTGTTTTTTTATTTTGGCCTCAGCCTCAAACTAACCAAGTGTGTGCGCAGAGGCCTAGGCTGTCCCTTGATGTGAGTGAGATCCTTAACCTGTCTTGGACCTGGAGGGATGTACCAGGCGTGCCCTCATTTTATTGACAGTGGACTACTGCCCCTGAACATTTTAGCAAAAAGATCAGTAGTACAGCACACTGGGGCATAGTTGCAAGCCCATTGTACCACCCTGCACCGCCCAAGAGTCATGTTTTTTATGCTAAGGTGGCATTAAGGAGGCCTTCTATGCCATATTTACAGGCATGCATTGTGCCACTTTGTGCACTTTGTAAAGCCCTGCACTGCATAATGCCTGCATCAAGCATAATGTATGCAAGGAGGGCGTTCCCACGCAGGGAGGCCCAAAAAAATGGTGCAGTGAAATTTACATTTCACTGCACCATTTTTTCAGTCATTTTTAACATCTGCTCAGAGCAGGCATTAAAATGATGCACCTATATTAACCTATGGGCCTCCCTGTGCTTTGCTGCACTAGCATAAATATTTTTCACGCTAGTGCAGCAAAGCACCACAGTAGCATCAACGATTTTGATGCTATTGTGCTAATGATCACCATGGTGCCCGGTATTATAAATATGGCGCTACCATGGTGTCGTTAGGTGGCGGTATGGGAATGCAAGAAAAGTGGCGCATTGGGACCGATGCACCACTTTTTTGTAAATATGCCCCTATGTTTTGCAAATCCATAGTTCTGACCAGGCCTTTTTTAGCTTTGCCACTGGAGTAGGAGCCTACTGACCCACTAGTGTAAAGTTCTACTTCTATCCGCATACCAGGATCCTATTACTCACATTCCAAGCACAGATTGCGCTCGTGTGTATGTGGCCTTGGTTGTGAATGCATTGTGTGTCTGAATGAACTAAAGTCATGAAGGCCTGAGGGATCCATTTTTGGTGTGCCTTGCCTGGCTATGGGTACAAGATGGACCTGAGGTTCTTTCCTAGACAGTAGAAGTGTATTGCTGACGTTTCTGAAGCTGACCTGTAGGGCGGACACCTAGACAATGAAAAGGGAGAAAGGAGGAAAGGCTCCTTTTGATGTGTACTCAGGAATTTTGTTGACATCTGCTGATGTTTTGTCTTGTTGTTGCATTGCCATTTGGAAGAGAGTGAGGATGAAGGGTGGAACTGCAGTCTCTTCATTGAGACTGACAGCAGCAAAGTTGGCAAGGCTCACACCTCTTTTTGCCTTTGTTGTTGGTGCTTCAGTCTGGAGACAATCCTGCTTTGAGGGGTATCACTCTACAAAAATGCTGTGCCTGGAAAACAACCTGACAATGGATCCACATACTCTGTCTGGTTTGACTGTATACAATTGGGACCACTGTAATTCTTTCAATTACAAGTTCTCTATGACCAAGAAACCAAGATGCTTCACTGTGTACTCACCAACGGCTGTGAAACCATGGCTGGTGTTTGTCTGGCAACCAGCTTCCCAGTGGTTAGTGAACTTCATCTGAAGTAACACTTTGATGGATTAAGCTGTGTATTTGACCTGAGGTGACTAGAAACCAATCTGCTTGCTGAGAGAGGGAAGGACCCTGCTGAACGTGCTGGAGGTGTTGCTGTCCAGGAAGAGCCAGAACAGTGATGCTCCAGGTCTGGTGTTGTCTGGTTTAGGAAGGAGAAGAGTGATCTGCATAACCCTAGTGTTGGAGGAAATCTGACTCTTCTGGTTGTGGTTCCAAACAGGAGCATCAGAATTGCAGCCACTTCATGTCGCTATCCAAAGAACTTGCACCACGGCTTGACCTATCCTGTTGTGAACCACAAAAATGTGGCCACTTCTCATTAAGGTGCTGTGACCAAAGAAAGTGTGACTGCAGTGTACACAATGCCACTGTGTCCAAGAGAAGTGCAACTATGACCAAACAAACTGCAACTGTTACTTATCCTGGGACACTGTGACCTAAAGTCTGGTGTGACTACCTTGCATTGCTACAGCATGACTTAGCACCCAGAAGTGAGGCCCGAGTGAAAGCCTAGAAGCCAGAAGCAGGTAGGAGTGTGACAGTGATGACATCCGCCTCACTGGGACCACTGGGACTCATGGTTACCTGAATCTTCAAACCAGAGGGCCTCTGAGGTCAGCTCCACTACCACCCACGTCTACGACCTTGCTATAGAAGGATGAAGTCATGTCTGATCCTTAGCATATAATATCTACAAGAAGAGAAGAGAATCTGTGCCCTGCTGCTCACTGGCTGCTGGCTGAAGCCATACACTTCTTGGACATGTGCCCTGGTGAGAAATCAGACACTATATTGAGCTGTAGTAACCTGAGAGCGTTGAGCCTACTAGAGGGTTTAATCTGCACCTGAGCCTTTATTACATAAACATAGAAATGTTTACCAAGAGAGGAGATTTGTCTAGACCAGAAGAGGGGTAAAACTGGGGGAGAAGAATAGGACAGTGGATCGAGGTAGACCCATTAGCACAGATCCCAGCCACCCTAAATTCATTATTTGTGCAGTATTTAGTTTTGGTTTGTGATAACATACTTTTCTTTTTTCTAACTGAAAAGCACTAGATAGGACAATCAGTTATTGTGCTGCTGTGTAAATATTGAGTTCTGAGCTCAAGCCCCCATCACGGTCCTTTCCAGAGGAGTGTGTAACTGCTCACTATTGCTTCCATTGAGAGTAAAGTCTTGAAGGTATTGTATGTGGCTCAGTTTGCAAAGCCATACTAGGATGGACCCACAACATCAGAGGCAAACAACCTCAACCCCCAAGGTTGAGGTCCAGTAGCCTCTGCCTACCCCTTAGCCTCTGTGAATGAGGCTTGCCAAACTGTGTAAAAAGACAATTGTTTTTGGAGAATGTCCACAAATCTTGAGTGAGAAAATGTTCTAGGTCACAATCTCCTACAAAAACAACAAGTGATGGACGGAATGCTGAACATTGTCAAACACTCACCCCCAGTCACAGATCTGGGTTTAATCCATCGTTCTTTTGCTCACCATGCCACCCCAGTTTGGACCCAGCCATATGCAAATCAGTCATGACCCTGTTCCTCATGGGAACAGTCCAGCCCGAACTGCCAAGCCAGGTCCTCACTGGACCGGAAACAAGCATCCTGGGACCGGTTTCAGGGTTTCACCCCTCATCAGCCAGGCTAGCTTGAATCCAGTGGCATGGGAAGCACAGGACCCACGTCTGGGCATACCCTTCCCACTTAGGGTGACAAAGCAAAAACAACAAGTGATGGACGGAATGCTGAACATTGTCAAACACTCACCCCCAGTCACAGATCTGGGTTTAATCCATCGTTCTTTTGCTCACCATGCCACCCCAGTTTGGACCCAGCCTACATATCTGTTTTTTTACTTACCCAGTCAGACTATCCCTTTAAGTGGCGATAATTAGGAGGAGGCTAGTAACAGGAATGACAAGGTTTTTCAGAGGTATAGTTTTAGTGGGAATACTATAGGTCAGTTGTGTTTCACCCATAGATTTCACCTTCTGGAAAAAGGCAAAATCTCCAGATCAAATACATAAAATACATTATTATAATTATGGATATATTATCTGTTAATCCCATCACCCTCCAAAGCAATGAAGGCCTAAGATGTTACAATAAAAAGGGCCAGCATGTGCAAAATGGAACAACAGGTCTTCTGAATATGCTGTCCAGATGGGAACATAACGTGCACATCAAGAAAGTCAGGGCAAGCTGTCTCTTTCTGACACAGTGATGTGCAACAGCAACATCAAGAAACTCAGTCAATCAATCAGAATTTGTATAGCATGGCTGCTACACCCGTGAGGGTCTCGAGGCCCTGTGGAGACATGCAGCGCGATCACCCTGCCTGTTCCTGTTGGTTGAACATCCAGGTAGTGGAGTCTTTCCTGAATCGTTGGAGCAACAGAGAGACTCTGAGGTGCAGGGGAGGGTGCTCCTGGTCTTGGCTGCCAGGTGGGAGAAAGAGCATCCTCCACTGGGTAGCTGCCAGGAAACAGGATCTGGAACAGAGTTCCCTTGTAGGTTGGTGAGAAATCACTTGTTTGTGAGGTACACTGGTCCTTCGTTATGTAGTGACTTGTAAGCATGCATGAGCAGTTTGAACTGGCATCTCTTCTCGACTGGTAGCCAATGGAGTTTCCTGAGGTGAGGGGTAATGTGTTTCTGTCTGGGGAGGTCAAAGAGGAGTGTAGCTGCTGTGTACTGGATGGTCTGGAGTTTCCTCATGATTTGGGTGGTGATTCGTATGTAGAGGGAGTTGCCACAGTTGAGTCTGCTGTTGACGGGAGCTTGAATGACAGTTTGCCTGTTGTTGGGTGGGAGCCATCTGAAGACTTTCCTGAGCATTCAGAGGGTGAGGAAACAAGGGGACGAGAGGGCATTGACCTGCTTCTTCATGGATAGCTGACTGTCAAGGGTGTTCAGTGGATTTTGGGTAGGGCCCAGCTCAGGTGACCCCCATTCATTGTTCCATACGCCTGTCCTGAAAATGAGTACGTCTGTCTTGTCTGTGTTGAGTTTGAGATAGTTGTTGTTCATCCAGATGGCCACAACCTTTATACATCTTTGAAACCTGTCTTTAATGGCCGCTTCTCAGGGAGAGGATGAGTTGGGTGTTGCTAGCATAGAAGATGATGTTGAGTCCTTAGCTCGTAATGATGTTAGCCAGGGGAGTCATGTATACTTTGAAGAGGGTTGGGCTGAGGGATGAGTCTTGAGCTACACACAGGTGATGTTCTTGGGGAGCAAGGAGTAGGGAGGAATGATGATCTTCTGTGTCCTTCCAGGGAGGTAGGAAATGATCCACTTGAGGGCTGCTCCTTTGGTTCCGATCTGGTGCAGTATGTTGATCAGTGTGTGGTGGGATACGGTGTCCAAGGTTGCTGACAGGTCGAGGAGGATGGGGGCTGCAGTTTCTCTGAGGTCTAGCAGCATTCTGATGTCTTCCATGGCTGTGACTAGAGCTGTCTCAGTGCTGTGGTTAGCTCTGTATCCAGCTTGAGACGGGTCCACAAGGTTGTTGTTCTCAAGGTGTCTGGTCAGCTGGATGTTGATAGCTTTCTTGATGACCTTGGCTAGGAAGGGGAGCATGGAGATGGGTTGTTAGTTCTTGGGTTCTCCTGTGTTCATGGATGATTGCTTCAGCAATGGCTTGACCTGTTTCCATTTCTCAGGGGAAGTGGGCTGTGGTGATCGAGGAGTTGAGGACCTTGGTGAGTTCTTTTATAATGCATTGATTCCAGAAGTTGAAAGTGTGGTGGGGCAGGGGTCTGCCTGGGCTCTGGAGTGGATGGATCTCATGATGGATGCCCCTCCTTCTTAGTGAGGGTATTCCACGAGGTGAGCTGGTATGGGTGGGTGTCGGTCCGTTGAAGAGTTTGATGTTGTCTTAGGTGGGTGGTTGGGGTGCGAAGTATTAGTAGATGGTGTTGATTTTGTTGTGGAAAAAGTCCGAGAGGGTGTCGCAGAGAGCTTGCATGGTTGTGAGAGGTTGCAGAGGAGTTGGTGAACTCTTTGAATATGTTGCAGAGTTCTTTGGTAGTGTTGGAGCTGTCATTG